>NC_133141.1:69834450-71138502 GCF_048418815.1 Hemitrygon akajei | reverse complement strand
AGACTGGTTATTCGGATGGAGCCTCTGTAACTCAACAGGACAGGAAAGCCGTAGATTCCAAAAGGAGAGAAGGCTTTTTTAAAATTCCACATGGTGGGCAGAAGGAGGAAAAAGAGTTTGTAATGGAGTCTAAACTTTTGCTTACTGAGGTAATGAGTAATAATGGACCCTGGCTCCAATCTTTATTTTTATTTAAATGGAGATTAGTGGAACAGAGTTTCTGAGAAAACGCCGTGCGGTGCAGAAGACATTTTAAACTGTCGGCCATATCTCACTATATTGCTTTCATTGACTAGAGCAGCATTTCTCTTAAAGCTGGAAACCCTGTCATTTAACCCACTGTACCAACAACTCTCACCTGACAAACCCTTCTGTTCTACAGATTTGTTTAAAACCACCAGAGACGCAGCCTTATTCAACACAGGCAAAGTTAGGACTAGGATTTTTAACATCTGAAGCAAATCTCACACAGCATCATCAAGTGGCTGGAGGTGAAGAACATTTTTGGGGGGGGGGGATGCGGTTGGAAGGAAATTTGGGGAAAAGCTGAAACAGTTCTTCAGAATGTCACAGTTTTGAGTGCTTCAAAGTAAATTTATTATCAAGGTATGTATATGTCACCATATACCACATTGAGATTCATTTGAAAGAGGAAGGTTGAGAGATCAGAGTAGGCAGACCACAGCTTCTATGGCAGGACTGTGTTTAACTGAGATTAATACTTCAATTTGAACTGAAAGTACAGGAGGAGTTTACCCAGAGCAGAATTTTTTTTTCAAAATGTCATTGGCAGGTTGCCTGGCTGGTTGAACTTCCAGAGGGCACCTGAGCTCAACTCATGATACTAAAAGTTGACCATAGTCCAACAGATGGGCCAGTTTAAAACTGATTTTGCATTCAAATCAGATTTTTCTGCAGTGATTTTTGTTACAAAGGCAATGTCCAAATCACCCGGTTAATGAGTGTCAAACTGTTGATCATAAACAGAAGAGAATCTGCAGATGCTGGAAATTCAGAGCAACACACACAAAATTCTGGAAGAACTCAGCAGGTCAGGCAGCATCTACAGAGGGGAATAAAACGTCAACATTTTGGTCCTGATGAAGGGTTTCTGCCTGAAATGTCGACTGTTTATTAATTTCCTTCGATGTTGCCTGACCTATTAAGTTCCTCCAACATTTTATGCATGTTGATCCTAAATCCTGATTGTTTTGCAATCCACCATGTGTGCCCGAAGGGACAAAACTTTACAAAAAGACTCCAGACACCGTGAGATTATGGTCTTCTCCGAGTCTGGTGGTCTTCCATAATACTTTTAACGATCCACTAACAAAATGACTGCCTCTGCTTTTGCCCGCACTCTGGTGTTGTTAGGATCCGGTCTTTTGTAAGGTTTGAAGCAGGCAGCAGAGTGGGGAAGATAATAAAGGTAGGATGAACTGGCTGGAAAATGGATCGATAGTTAAAAGACAGGTCCCTTGGCTCCAGTCAACAATCTTTGCAAGACCCTCCAACCTTCCTGCCTAGCCCCTGATGCTGAGTTGTACTGGAGTGAGGTTCTGCAGATGCCACCATACATTGTTCTAGTTGAACGCTGAGGACTTACAGCCCAGACCCCAAACCCACCTTTGCTAATACCCACCAGCTTTTGTGGGGTAGGACTTTCAGAGCCTTGAAGGCAATTGTAATATACCCTCCTCAGTCATTCCCGGCTAACTCATCCTCTGTCAGTATCACTCTTTTACAACTGAATTATCAAAGCAACAATGGTAGAAGCAAACACACGGCTCTGTATCAAAATCAAAATAATAAGTGTTCCACCTATCCACATTTCCAAAGGAAATTGGACATTGCCTTTTTTTGAACATTAAATTTTTAATTTAAGTTGTGTGCTGAGGCATTTGGAATTAATTTACAGTATGCATATCCACAATCGCTACCTCAAAAAGATTGTCAGGTGCTGACGCAAAAGACATTTTGAATTGAGTTGTTCTCTTGTTGCCTCTGCTCTGATGTAAATTCTTCTTGACCTTGGGATTGGTGTGTACTGTGCATGCAGGCCTCATTCATCCATACCTGCGCTGCATTCAACTCGAGGGAGGGATGGATGGAGTGGTGAGGGGGAGAAGGGGGAGGGCAGGGGCATTGGGGTATCAAACCTGTATAACCATTTAATTTTTTTTTTATCTACCTCTTAGCAATTAGGATGAAAAAAAAGATAGTGGCTTTTCCAGGTTGTGTAGTGTAGATTAAAATCTTTTGGGCTTTTTTCCCTCCCAAAGGTTTTTTTTACATTAGGAATTGTTGAGTGAATTGGTATTTTTATTATTATTATTTCTGTTACTTTCTCTCCCCCTGTGCTTGTTCTTGACTAGATACAAATTAAAAAAAAAGAAAATCAGGAAACCTTTAGACTGTACAGTTTTATTTTTCCCAACTGGTTTCAAGAGTAAAGACTTTTAACACATAGAAATCTCCTGTATTATACCCAGTGGCAACAGTCCAGTCACACAGTAGCAATTGCATTTATAGAGTATCTTTAACAATGTACAGAAATATACTTGGTTGTTTCATTCATGCTGTTGTAAGAAAAGGCAAGTTAAAGATGAGGCTTTGCCTCATCTGTGGTAACTTTGACACAAGGACCATCCTGAGTCAGGTCTTGCTGCCCTCCTGAGCAACACAACTCGAGCCACTTCTCTGAATCCAACATTTTCAAAATAACGAAAGTGAGAGCTTTATTTCACTTATTGCGTAGCTTATTTGGGGCAGAGTTACCATGGTTACAGCTATCATTTCCTGTGGTTTGGCAAATGCATGCATAACGTCACTGAACAAAGTGCCCCCCCCCCCCCGTGGGAAATTTACCCACATCTACTCCCCCTTCTCCTTCAGTGGTGTAGTTTTCCCACTCCTGGATCTAATCTGGGGAGACTTTTGCCTTAAGTAAAGCTCTTGGCTGGCCGCTTGATAATTTCACCCACAAGGATGAAGTTCATTTTATGTTGACCACTGTGCTACTAGTTTTGCTTTCAATCTACCTGTTAACCAGAAACAAACTATTTTTTAATTGTTTTACTGCTGTTTTTACCTGGTTTAAAAATACTGAAAGGCGTAGTGAAAATCCAGAAGTACCGGTGGTTCACTCCAATACGATGTGCAAAGTGTCTATTTTTCTGGAGTTGGTGTATAAGACCACAAGGCAGAGTTATCAAGTCTGGTACCATTCCCTCTCAACCCCATTCTCTTGCCTTCTTCCTGTAACCTTACTAACCAAGAACCTATCAACCTCCACTTTTAAGTAAACCCAATGACTTAGCCTCCACAGACGTCTGTGGTAATGAATTCCACAGGGTCACCATCCTCTGGCTAAAGAAATTCCTCTTCATCTCTGTTCTAAACAGATGTCCATGTATTCTGGAGCTGTGCCCTCTGGTCCTAGACTTCCCCACAAGAAGAAACAAACATCATTTCTGCACCCACTCTATCTTGGCCTTTCAATGTTTGCTAGATCACCCCCCACCTCTCAACATTCTTCTAAATTCCACACTCAGACAGTAGCTGTTCTCTCTATTCTGTGGATCACTTCGTTGACTGACTTTAAACAGTTTACACTAAGCTTCTATTTATAGTTCCCAGCAGTGGCCAGTCTACCCATCAGCCCACCAGGCCTCTTTGGCCTTCAGCTGCTAGGCCTTGGTTCAGACTTCCCTATCAACTGCACCCTAAGGTTCACTCAATTTTGTCCAAAAGCCATGACCCACTCTCCTTAACACTGGATCCTTGCCCAGATATATTTTGGTTGGTATGGACAAGGGCTGAATGGACCAGAGGACACAGCATCAGGATACAAGGACATCCCTTTAGAACAGAAATGAGGAGAGTATTTATTGCAGTCAGAGGCTGTTGAATCTGTGGACTTCATTGCCACAGACAACTGTGGAGGCCATATCATATAACCATATAACAATCACAGCACGGAAACAGGCCATTCCGGCCCTCCTAGTCAGTGCTGAACTTTTAATCTCACCTAGTCCCACCTACCCGCACTCAGCCCATAACCCTCCACTCCTTTCCTGTCCATATACCTATCCAATTTTACCTTAAATGACACAACTGAACTGGCCTCTACTACTTCTGCAGGAAGCTCATTCCACACAGCTATCACTCTCTGAGTAAAGAAATACCCCCTTGTGTTTCCCTTAAACTTTTGCCCCCAACTCAAATCATGTCCTCTCGTTTGAATCTCCCCTACTCTCAATGGAAACAGCCTATTCACGTCAACTCTATCTATCCCTCTCAACATTTTAAATACCTCGATCAAATCCCCCCTCAACCTTCTACGCTCCAATGAATAGAGACCTAACTTGTTCAACCTTTCTCTGTAACTTAAGTGCTGAAACCCAGGTAACATCCTAGTAAATCATCTCGGCACTCTCTCTAATTTATTGATATCTTTCCTATAATTCGGTGACCAGAACTGTACACAATATCATTGGGTATATTTAAAGCAGAGATTCATAGGTCCCTAACTGGTAAAACCATCAAAGGTTATGGGGGAGAAGGCTGGAGAATGAGGTTGAGAGGGATAATAAATCAGCCATGAGCAGACTTGATGGGCCAAATGGTCTAATTCTGCTTCTGTGTCTGATGGTATGGCCTGTTTGCGTATTATATCACACTGACACTTTGTTCACATGACCACAGTATCACAGGATGTAAATTTATACAGAAACAGAATCCTTCTTCATAATTAGTTTTTATTTGTAATAAAAAGAACAATTTAGAGTTTGTAAGATGAAGCAGCAACAGTCTCTGGTAACTTGAGTGGCAAGTGCTCCACTGCAACACTCTGAAGATGGATAACACAAAGGGATTCACACAACAAGCTCGCTGGTCTTGGGATAGTCAGATACAATTTTTATCCATAGACTCTCGCAATAAACATAGGGAAGGGGCCATTTCCTGAGCCTACAAAAGCATTGTGCAGTGTTGGGATAACATTCCCCTGTAATCTCTCTGAAACAGGGGCTTCTTGACTTTGACACTGTCAGGTAGTTGCCTCTTTGACACAACAGGAGTATGTTCCAAACACTGACCTGGGAATCTCTGAAATTATTCATTGCAACTTATGTATACAAACTTCCTCAATGGCTAGCGTTTGTACGCCCTCCCAGTGAGCTCGTGGCAGCTCCGCACGGGCTCGTTGGGTAGGAACGACCTGTATCTCTAAACAAAATATAAAAGATCTGAGGCTACCATTATGTATTAATTTGGTTCTGATATGTATTTTCAAATAAATTAAAAAGAAAACAATCAAGCAGGAGCACAGATGCAATATCAGACATTAAAATTTCATTGATGGTTCTCCATTCCAAAATTTCCCATTTTACACAGGAAATCTTCGGATGGTTACATAAGTAACATTAAAGAATGGCCCTTTAACAAATGGCAGATTGGTTAATGGGGTTTGGGGATGGCCCTTCCTCTGTAAGAGCTAACACTGAGATACACCAGTAGCGTTATTATATACGAAGCCCAAGACCTGACATTTAGTTTTCGTTTGTTTGTTATGTGCCATGATGTATGAAATGGGCAATCATGGTCTTTCCATGACCATGATTGTTCTTTGTCATCACCTTCTTCTGGGCAGTGTCTTTACAAGATGGGTGACCCCAGCCATCATCAATACTCTTCAGAGATTGTCTGCCTGGTGTCAGTGGTCACATAAGCAGGACTTGTGATCTGCACCGGCTCCCATGGCTTCACGTGACCCTGATCTGGGGGAGCAGGGGGGTCTAAGCAGATGTTACACCTTGCCCAAGCGCCCTACAGGCCAGCAGAGGGAAGGAGTGGTACAGACGTATCTCCACCCCACCACCATAAATGTTACACTTAATCGATAACCTTCAGTAGATGCATTAAGAGCACCCAATTGAGATGGCTGTTTTGCAAGCTGCAGACTAATTAGAATCCAGCAATATCTGGGTATTTCAGCAGGTACAATGGTGTTAGGAGGAGGAGGGAGAAAAAAACATTTCAAAAAAAAAAAAAAACAGTTGGGTTGGGGTCAAAATGCAGGAAATTAACTTGAGTTTGAAGGTCCCTGTCTGTCATATGCTGCCTTTTAAAACAATTTTTATTTAGTTTGAATGTGTTTAATCATTGTCAATGTGTTCTTTAAAGCATGTGTTTTGCCATGCTAAGTGCTAATGTTTGTGCAAAGAACCCCATTACTACTTTGAGACCATTTAAAGAAAAGTTGTTTATCCCTTCTATAAAGAAGATTCTATTTAATCAGAGGCCAGTCAATGCATTAAGCTTGCTCAAGAAAAAGGAGCTAGCAGTTCAGCAAATGGCTCCATTTTCAACCAGTTAATTTGTTTTTTGTCACCAATTATACTCAAATGTTCAATTGAAAAATAAATTTATTTCCTGTACTGATATTTGTGTGTGTGTGTGTGTTTGCGTTTGCGTGTGTGTGTGTCTGTGTGTGTGTGTGTGTGTGTGTGTGCGCGTTTGCGTGTGTGTGTGTATGTGTGTGTGTGTGTGTGTGTGTGTGTGTGTGTGTGTGTGTGTGTGTGTGTGTGTGCGCGCGCGCGCACACTGCTCTAGATTTCCAGCATCTATAGAATCTCGTGTTTATGACCTAGCTGGTTGTTCTTCAGCAATGGTCTTTGGGTGGATTCAAGAGCACCCTAAGGAATGACACTTATACTCAGTGGCCACTTTATTAGGTACACCTGCTCATTAATGCAAATATCTAATCAGCCAATCACATGGCAGCAATTCAATGCATAAAAGCACACCGACATGGTCAAAAGGGTCAGTTGTTGTTCAGACCAAATGTCAGAATGGGAAAGAAATATGATCTAAGTGACTTTGACTGTGAAATGATTGTTGGTGCCAGACAGGGTGGTTTGAGTATCTGAGAAACTGATCACCTGGAATTTTCAGACAACAGTCTTTAGAACTGGGGTTCATGGATCTCTTGCTTAATAGCATTGGTCCATAGCATAATAAAAGGCTGGGAACCCCCACTCTAGAGATTACAGAGTGGCATGAAAAACAAAAGTAAAAGGAACATCCAGTGTGAGTAGCAGTTCTGTGGGCAAAAACAGCTTGTTAATGAGAGAGGAGAGGGGAGAAGAGCCAGACTGGTTCATACTGATGGGAAACTGACAGTAACTCAAATAACCACACGTTACAACAGTGGTGTGGAGAAGAGCACCTCTGAATGCACAAAACCTTTAAGTGAATGGTCTACAGCAGAGGGCATGAATATGCACTTAGTGACCACTTTATTAGGTACAGGAGGTAACTAATAAAGTGGCCACTGAGTGTATGTTTCTGCTGTGATCCAGCTCCAATTTAGACTTGACCTTATAGAGGTTCATAATGTCATGAAGTGTGTAGATTAGATGCATGGTCACAAACTTTTACCCAGTGTAGGGAATCTGAAATGAGAGAGCATAGATTTAAGATGAGAAGGGAAAGTGATAAGAGACCTAATGGGCAAGTTATTCCACACAGAGTTTGGCGGGTGAGTGGAACAAGCTGCATAATTAGGTATAATTACAATATTTAGATATCATGAAGGCAGCACAGCAGTGGCTCAACTTCATTTGGAGTTTGGTATGTTATCAAAGGCTCTTACAAATTTCTACAGAGCAGTCTGACTGGTTGCATCACCTTCTGCTCCAAAGAAACAGGATTGCAAGAGGCTAGCGAGGGTTGTAAACTCAGCCAGTTCCATCACGGACACAACGCTCGCTACCATCGACGGCATCTTCAAAGGGCAATGCCACTAGAAGCTGGCTTCCCTCATGAAGACCCTCACCATCCAGGACAAACCCTCTTCACGTTACTTCCATAGGGGAGGAGGTACAAGAGCCTGAAGATGCACACTCAGTGTTTTAGGAACAGCTTCTACCACTGCCCGTCATCAGATTTCTGAACAGTGCATGAACACTACCTCACTATTCCCTTCTTTTGCACCTATTTTATTATAATTGTAAGCTATAGTCATTTTTATGTCTTTGCACAATATTACTGCCACACAGCAACAATAAACCCTATTCTGAGATACGTGAATAGGAAAGGTTTAGAACAGGGTTTCCCACCCATTTTTTATGCTATGGATCCCCATCATTAATCATCAAAGCCAGGTTCAGAAGGTTTCTGTGTATAACTGTGACCAGGGATAGGTCGATGGGAATAGTTTGGCCTGTTTCTGTGTGTCAGTGCTCTTGACAGCAATCAACAATTCACTACAGACCATTATTTAATCGGAGCAAGGGACCGACAAAGATTTGCTTCAGCTTACTATGTGCACACAAGAGAAAAAGGCACCACCCTCTATCCTTCCCGATAATCCAAGTTGTTCAGATACTCCAACCAGTCAGTCAGCAGTGGCTTGGCTTGTGGAGGCTGGGGAGAAAGCAAGAACAATGGAAACTCAGCAAGAGAAGCAACAAGTTTAAGCTGCTGATACATTCGAAATGGTTCACCATCCCACCAACAACATCTATTTATCTTTCTTTGCCAAACATCACAGCACGGTAGTGTAGCAGTTAGTGTAACGCTATTACAGCACCCACCAATGACCTGGGTTTAATTGTCTGTGAGGACTTTGTACGTTCTCCTCATGACCGCGCTTCCTCCCACAGTCCTCATCATTATGTGCCATGTCATTAATTAATCGCATGGGTGTAATCGGGCTCATTGGGCCGGAAGTGCCTGTGTTACTGTGCTGTATCTCTAAAGAAAATAAAACATAAAGTCTCCCACTACACAAGAGATTCCAAATACTGGAAATCTTGAGCATCACAAACACAAAATGGTGGAGGTATCCAGCAGGTTAGGCACCATCTATGGATGGAAAAGAACAGTCGATACTGCAGACTGAGATCCTTCACCAGGACTGAAAAGGAAGGGGTAGAAGCCAGAATAAGAGTGTGGGAGGAGAGAAGTGGAGGTATCAGTTTCCTTCCACCTATCACCCACCAGCTTGTACTCCTCCTTCTTTCCCCATCTTCTTATTCCGGCTTCTGTCCCCTTCCTTTCTGGCCCTGATGAAGGGTCTTGGCCCAAAACGTCAACTGTTTATTCCCCTCCATAGATGCAGCCTGACCTAAGTTGTTTCAGTGCTCTATGTGTGTCTGCCACTGCACACCATGTCTCCCTTCCCCATAACTCTGGTGTCTTCAAGACTGAGGCAAGATCATTAAACAAATTGAACTGTGAGATAAAAACCATCAGAACAGTGGGAGAGCAAGGAACATTGTCAGAGGATATAGATCCTTTCGAGCAGGGGTTCCCAACCTTTTTTATGCCATAGTCCCCTACCATTAGTCAAAGGATCTGTGGACCCCAGGTTGGGGACCCCTACTCTAGAGGTTCTTCACCCTAAAGGTTGAGGCAGTGGTAAGGAAGGCAAGTGAAATGGTCAGACCTTTGTCAGCTGTTTTGGGCCCCTTAACTAAGAAAGGATGTGCTAGCTTTGGAGTGGACCCAGCAGAGGTACATGAGAGTGACTGTGGAAATGAAGGGGTTAACATATGAGGAGCGTTTGATGGCTCTGGGCCTGCACTCACTGGAGTTTAGAATGAGGGAAAATCTCATTGAAACCTATCGAATATTGAAAGGCCAAGAAAGGGTGGAGGTGGAGAGGATGTTTCCTATAGTGGGAGAGTCTAGGACCAGTAGGCACAGCCTCAGAATAGAGGGACGCCCACTTAGAACAGAAATAAGGAGGAATTTCTTTAGCCAGAGAGTGGTGAGTCTGTGGAATTCATTGCCACAGACAGCAATGGAGGCCAGGTCTTTGGGTATATTTAAAGTGAAGGTTGATAGATATTGAATTAGTTAGGGCGGCAAAGGTTACGGGGAAAAACAAAGGAGCTGGTTGTGGACTACAGGAGGTATAGAGACAGGCTAGCCTCCATTGACATCAATGGATCTGGGGTTGAAAGGGTGAACAGCTTTAAGTTCCTCTGCATAAACATCACTGAGGATCTTACGTCGTCTGTACATACCAGCTGTGTGGTGGAAAAAGCACAACAATGCCTCTTTCACCTCAGACGGTTGAGGAAGTTTGGTATGGGCCCCCCAAATTCTAAGAACTTTCTACAGGGGCACAATTGAGAGCATCCTGACTGGCTGCATCACTGCCTGGTATGGGAACTGTACCTCCCTCAATCGCAGGACGCTGCAGAGAGTGGTGCGGACAGCCCAGCGCATCTGTAGATGGGAACTTCCCACTATTCAGGACATTTACAGAGACAGGTGTGTAAAAAGGGCCCGAAGGATCATTGGAGACCTGAGTCACCCCAACCACAAACTGTTCCAGCTGCTACCATCCAGGAAACTATACCGCCCACAGCATAAAAGCCAGGACCAACAGGCTCCACGCCAGCTTCTTCCACCAGGCCATCAGACTGATTAATTCATGCTGACGCAACTGTATTTCTATGTTATATTGACTATCCTGTTGTATATAATATTTATTATAAATTACTATAATTGCACATTGCACATTTGAACGGAGACGTTACAAAGATTTTTACTCTTCATGTATTTGAGAGATGTAAGTAAAAGTCAATTCAATTCAATTCAGAAGAAAGGGGTTAAGAGGGATAATAAATCAGGCATAATGGAATGGTGGAGCAGACTTGATGTGCTGAATAACCTAATTCTGCTCCCATGTCTCATGGTCTTATCTCACTTGGTGAGTCCCTCTTGTTAGGTGGACTATGAAATGAAAATCCTGCATGAAAGACAAGATCTCACCACCCACCATTACTAATGCCACTACAATCTCTTCAGCCAACTCTTTCAGAACCCTGGGGATGTACACAATCTAGTCCGGGTGACTTATCCACCTTCATACTTCTCAACTTACAATTTCCTTCTTCTTAGTAATAGCAACTAAACTCACCTCTGCCCCGACACTCAAATTTCTGGTGTACTGCTGGTGTCTTCCACAGTGAAGACTGATGCAAAACACCCAACAAGTTCATTCGCTATTTCTTTGCTCCCATTACTACCTCTTTAGCATCATTTTCCATCAGTCCAATATCCACTCTCGCCCCTCTTTTACTCTGAAAAATGTTTTGGTATCCTCTCTAATATTTTTTTCTCCTTGTGGTTTACTTAGTTGCATTCTGTTGGTTTTTAAAAGCTTCCCAATCCTCTACCTTCCCACCGATTTTAGCATTACCCTCATTCCTGCTTTTATGCTGCCTTTGGCTTCCACTGTCAGTCACAGTTGCCTCATTCTCCCTTCAGAGTACTACTTCATCTTCCTGTATCTACCTTGTGCTATCCAAATTGCCCCAGAAACTCCAGCTAATGCTGCTCTGCCATCGTCCCTGCTAGTGTCCCCTTCCAATCAACTTTGGCCAGCTCCTCTCTCATGCCTCTGTAATTCCCTTTACTCCACTGTAATACTGATGCATCTGACATTTATCATCTCCTTCTTAAACTGCAGAGTGAATTCCATCATATTCTGATCACTGTCTCCCAAGCATTCCTTTAACTTAAGCTCCCTAATCAAATCTGGTTCATTGCACAACACCTAATCCAGATTTGCCTTTCCCCTAGTGGACTCAACTTCAAGCTGCTCTAAAAAGCCATCTTGTAGGCATCCTGCAAATTCCCTCTCTTGGGATCCAGCACCAATCACATTTTTCCAATCTAGCTGTATATTAAAGTTCCCCATTGTACTTGTAACATTGCTCTTATTACACACTTTTTCGATTCACCATTGAAATTTATAACCCACATCCTGGCTACCCAGAAAAATTGTACATCTTACAATCGTACATCACCACTTTCTAAGGATTTGATTTCATTTATACCAGCAGAGCCACCCCATGTCCTCTGCCTACCTGCCTGTCCTTTCAATACAATGATCTTGATTCCAACTATGATCTTCTTTCAGCCGTATCTTAGTGTGCCCACTACATCACAGCCAGCCATCTCTAACTGTACTACAAGATCATCTACCTAATTCCGTATGCTGTGTGCATTCAAATATTACACCTTCAATCCTGCGTTCATCATCCTTTTCGATTTTCAAGTTCAAGCTCAAGTTCATGTTTAATTGTCATGCAACCATATATGAATACCCATGAATACTCTGGGTCAAGGTGCAGAACACAGTACTAACAGTCATACACTGTACAAGGCACATATAGCACACATAAGATGCAGTAAAATACAGTCACACAGGAAAATAATGTATGTTGTCCATGAACACTGCAGCAGTCTGCAGTCGAAAACAATACAGCTTGTGTTCTGCCAAGTGAACAGTGGAGGGCAGCACTGACTCCAGCACCTCTCCCCGGATGGTGACACCACAGCCCGAGGCCTAGTTGGCCAAACAGCTCCCCCCGCTGTCCGCACAGCATAAGGCACACACAGCACATATAAGGCCGCAGTAAAGCAGTCTAGGTTCCTGAGTTTTTGAATTCCGCAGCTGAACAAACACTAAGGGCATCTCCGATGCCTCTGGTACCAACTCCGACACCCCTATCCTGGATGGTTGCAAACATGCGACCAGGATGAAGAGATCATTACTCCCCAATGCCATTCGGCTTTACAATTCAACCGCCAGGGGAAAGATATGTTAAAGTGCCGGGGTTAGGACTGAGCTTAAGTTACCATTCAATGTATTTTAGTAAACTATTTAAGAACTTTTTAAAAGCTATTTATTAATGCTTTTTTGAGAGGGTGATTTTAGATGCATATCATATTTATACTGAGTTAAGTATTGTATGTAATTAGTTTTTGATACAATAAGTGTATGGGACATTGAAAAAATGTTGAATTTCCCCATGGGGATGAATAAAGTATCTATCTATCTATCTCTTACCGGAAATATAAAATTACCCCCATGTTATTCTTCATCTCATCCCACTGATGGCAATTTTCCCCAGTCATCTGCCTATCCAAGCTCTCTACAGACTGCATCAACTTGTATACCAACTGCCCCATGCTCAGCCTCATCATCCCATCCCCCTGCTAACTTAGTTCAAACCCTTCCCAACAGTTCCCGTCCTCTTTGTACAAGTCATATGTTCCCCAGAAGAGATCCCAATGATCCAGAAATCTGAAACCCTGCCTCCCGCACCACTTCCTCAGCCACTCATTCACCTGCCCCATCATCCTATCCCTGTCCTGACTAGCGTGTGGCATTGGGAGTAATACAGAGATCAATACCTTGGAGGTCTTGTTCTTCAGCCTCTTCCTTAACTTCCTAATTCACTGCACAGGATCTCTTCCCCCTTTCTGCCTAGGTCAATGGTGCTCACCCTTCCCCTTGAGAATTTTCTGCCGCGGCTCTGAGATATCCTGGACCCTAGTACCTGGGAAGCAGCACACCACCCTGGCTTCTCATTCACAGCCATAAAATCTCCTGTCTGTCCCCTTAACTATCAAGTCTCCTATCACTGGACTTTACCGTTCCCTGATGAACCTTAGAGCCAACCACAGTGCTACTGGCCTGGCTGTTGCTGCTGTGCCCTGATATGTCACCCCTGCAAGTATTATTCAAAGAGGTATACTAGTTGCTGAGGGAAATGGCTACAGGGAAACCCTGCATTACTCCCCTCGCTTCACCTGGTGGTCACCCTGAAGCCTGCACTCTGTAAAAGACTTGTCTATGAAGTTTTCAGCCTCCTGCATAGACCTGGTACATTCAGCTCCAGCTCCAGCTCCAGCTCCTTGATCTTGTCAGTCTGGAGCTAAACTTGCATGCACTTCCTGCAGATGTAGCAATCAGGGAGACTGCTACACTGAAATTGCACATCTCACAGGAGGAGCATTCCACTGCCTAAACTTATTATGCCTCAAACTTCAGTTCTAGTCTATGCCTGTTCTTGCCCAAGTGTGACCACCTTAATATTGTCCACTCACACAATGGGGCCTCGGCTCAAACTTCACTTTTTTTTCCATTGGCCTTTGCTAATTAACCCTAGCTATTAGTAACCCAAGCAATCTTCTGCTCCACAGAAAAATCCCAACAGGACTTCTTTGCTTTTTAAAGCTGGCACAGAAAGTTCACAAGGAACTGTCTCAAACTCACTCTGCAATCTCTTGCTCAGCAGACAAACACTGACTAGCCCCACTTGCTTTTTAAAACAGGCCCATAAAGTCCACAAGGAACCGTCTTCATCTCACTCCACAATCCCCTGCTCCGCAGACAAATCCCAACAGGCTCTGCTCGTTTTTTTTAAAATTCAGAATCCAATGCACACTGCCAGTCCTGATGAAAGGTCTAGGCACAAAACATCAACCATTTATTCCTCTCCATAGATGCTGCTTGACCTGCTGAGCTCCTCCATCATTTTGGGTGTGTTATTGTTGGGGGAACCCAATGGGCATGTGAGAACTCAGAAGGATGGTCAATATCAGGGTCTTAAACCAAAATGTCATTGACCCATTGTCTCCACACATGCTGCCTGACCCAGTGAGCTTTTTCCCCAGTAGCTGGTTTATCAGATAGAGATTAAACAGTGCAGAACTGCATCGTTACCTTCATCACCATATCAATAAGTCTATTGTTCTCTTGGATGGAGTAGAGCTTGACCTCGCCATCAACTGGGTAACCGGGCTCAACGTACAACGTGTAGATGATGTTCGATGAGCTGCTCGCAATCAAACGTAGTAACCTCAGCTTCCGTTCACTTTCCAGCCAATCAATAGCGTACCTTGAAGTAAGACAGCAAAGTCTCCCTTAAATAGAGTGATCAGAATAAAATCTGTTCCAAGTTCCCGAGCCAAAACAAAAATTAGGTTAGGTCAGGGATTCCCAACCCTTTTTGTGCCATGGACCCCTTTGTCAGTCCGGTGAAGCCTATGGACCTCTTCACAGAGTAATGTATTTAAATATATAAAATAAAATACACAGGATTACAAACCAATTATATTACAGTTAATACAGTTATCAAAATATTAAAAAAACATTTGACAGAGTAATATATGTGCTTCTTTATTAATGCAATAAATAAGACTAACATTTAAAATAAAGGCAAATTGAAATTAATTTTAAAGACATATCAGTGTGAAGGCTGGTGTTGCTGAGCTTGAACAAGAACATTAAACTGTGGGGTGGTCTTTGCCAAAGCAAACGCACACATCATATTGAACATCCAATCGCAGGGCTTTCCTGATAGATGGCCAGCTACGTCACACGAGCCTCTGCAGACAGGAAGGCTGCGATCACCTTCGATCTAGCAGCGGGTCCAATAACTACCGTAACTTTAAAGTGGTGATGAGCGTGCCGTAAACGGTATTTTGAGATATCTGTAACGGCTGTAATGTGATGTGAAAATATCTGTGAATTCTATTGGTGGCAAAGTCACAGATAAATACTACTGTGGTTTGCTGCTTGCATTCATCATTGAAGAGAAAATCCTCGATTTTAGATAGAGGTTAGTAAAAATAAAGATGTAATTTTTTTCCCATTCAAGATCACTTACCCCCTGGAATCTATCTGAGGGGCCCATGGACCGCAGGTTAGGTTAGGTTGTTAGTATGTGTACAGTGGGAAAATTATCCCTCATGTTCATTGGTCTTGTCCTGGAAATTCAGTATCTCTGGACCCTACCGCATTCATCTGGCCCACACTTTCATTAACTGGGTCCAGCTCCACTTGCCTGTTTAGGGATCTATGTTTATTTACCATTTACCGTATTCACAGGAGGACCACAACCTTGCGTGCCTCAATGACCCGGAGAGCTATGTTGGCTGGAGTCAAAGCTTTATGCTTTGGCACTTGGTAAGATTGCCCATGCCAAACAGGTCGAAGGGTAGAGGCCAGACTAAGTGGTCCACCGGCCCTCAGGTTTGGGATTTCAGCTCAGGGCTGGCAAAACAAAACTGTTATGGAAACAGCATTGAAGAATCTTTCTACATCTGAATGTGACAGTTTTCTTCCGTCTCCACATGGGACTTGCATGACTCACAGTAGAGGAAGCTACTGACATGATGAAGGAAGCCCTGAACACTGCCAGGGATGTAGAAACTTCATTGCTGCCCTAAATGCCAGTGCTGTAAAGGACAGTAAGATATTAACAGTGGGAGAGAACTGCCAGATACAAGAACATAAGAAACAGGAGCAGGAGTAGGGCATCTGACCTGTCAAGCCTGCCCCTCCATTCAATAAGATCATGGCTGATCTGTCCGTAAACTCACCTCCATCTACCTGCCTTTTCCCCCATAACCCTTAATTCCCTTACTATGTAAAAATCTATCCAACCTTAAGTATATTTACTGAAGTAGCCTCCACTGATTCATTGGGCAGAGAATTCCACAGATCCATCACCCTCTGGGAAAAGCAGTTTCTCCTCATCTCCGTCATAAATCTACTCCCCCAAATCTTGAGGCTATGACCCCTAGTTCTAGTCTCAAAAATATTGTCATCTGTCTGTGCAAGGTGAATGGTCAGGGTGTCTTGTTTAGAATTATATGTGTGAGAATGAATGTGGGGTGAAACTAGAGGGGCTGAGAGTCAGGGATTGTTACTTGTGGTCAGGCAGAAGTGCTCAGTGTGGGATGATGCATTAGGCTAGGTCAGCTTTAGGGGACCAGTGAATTTGGTTTTGGGTCTTTGGGAAAAGACCACCCTACCCTGGTTCAGACTATTCCTCAAGAGGCTGCCCTTCTTTGTAGACTGGCCCATAGATCTATTCAATACCCCATTATCATTTTCCCTGGATGTCTAAGAAAGCCATACGTCCTCAAGACCTGGAAGAGGATAGAAACTTTTAACACTCAATTCTGCTCTAGGTTTAAAAACAGAAATTTCTGGAATTACTCAGCAGGTCAGGCAGCATCTGTAGAGAAACAACTAATGTTTCAGATCAAAGTTATAAGAACATAACCACACAGTACAAGCCCTTTGGCCCACAATGTTGTGTTGACCTTTTAATCTACTCTAAAATCAATCTAACCCTTTCCTCTCACACAACCCTCCATTTTTCTGTCATTCATGTGCCCAATGAATCTGTCTCTATCTCCACTATCTCAGCAGTGTGTTGCACACACCCATCATTCTGTGTAAAGAACCTACCTTTGACATCTACTCTATACTTTCCTCCAATCAGCTTAAAATTATTACCCCTGGTATTTGGCATTTCTGCCCCAGGAAAAACTCTCTGGCTGTCCACTCATCAGCTTGCTTCTTATTATCTTCAGCGGTTTGAACGGAGCACGACTGCGCAAGCACGTGGAGGTCAGCCAGTGAGAACAGTTTAAAGAGTTTAAAAAGAAGACAGATTTATACAGCAGGCATCAGAGAAGCAGGCGACAGAGTAGAGGGAGTGAGTAGGAAGGCTTTGGCTCCATGGGGCATCAGCATTAACGGGTCCAGGCGAGGTAGGTTATCTGTGTAGCTTACAGACTGGAAGTACGTGTGTGAGGCTGGTGTTCTGTACTCGGTGTCAGATGGGGGAAGTCCAGGTGACTCCCAACCTCCCGGACGGCCACATCTGCACCCGGTGTGTCGAGCTGCAGCTCCTTAGGGACCACGTCAGGGAACTGGAGATGCAGCTCGATGACCTTCGTCTGGTCAGGGAGAGAGAGGAGGTGATAGAGAGAAGCTATAGGCAGGTAGTCAAACCGGGGCCTCAGGAGACAGGTAAGTGGGTAACAGTCAGGAGAGGGAAGGGCAATAGACAATAGACAGTAGGTGCAGGAGTGGGCCATTCGGCCCTTCTAGCCAGCACTGCCATTCACTGTGATCATGGCTGATCATACACAATCAGTACCCCATTCCTGCCCTCTCCCCATATCCCTTGACCCCGCTATCTATAAGAGCTCTATCTAACTCTCTCTTGAATGCATCCAGAGACTTGGCCTCCACTGCCTTCTGCAGCAGAGCATTCCACATATCCACCACTCTCCGGGTGAAAAAGTTTTTCCGCATCTCTGTTCTAAATGGCCTACCCCTTATTCTTAAACTGTGCCCTCTAGTTCTGGACTCACCCATCAGCGGGAACATGCTTCCTGCCTCCAGTGTGTCCAATTCCTTAATAATCTTATATGTTTCAATCAGATCCCTTCTCATCCTTCTAAATTCCAGTGTATACAAGCCCAGTCGCTTCAATCTTTCAACATATGACAGTCCCGCCATTCCGGGAATTAACCTTGTGAACCTACGCTGCACTCCCTCAATAGCAAGAATGTCCTTCCTCAAATTTGGAGACCAAAACTGCACACAATACTCCAGGTGGGGTCTCACCAGGGCCCTGTACAGCTGCAGAAGGACCTCTTTACAGAGGCAGATGCTAGAGGTTATCCCCCTTAACAATAAGTACTCCTGTTTGAGTACTGTTGGGGGAGACAGTGGCCGCACCCCTGGCACAGAGTCTGGCCCTGTGGCTCAGAAGGGTAGGGAAAGCAAGAGGATGGCAGCAGTGATAGGGGACTCTATAGTCAGGGGGTCAGACAGGCGATTCTGTGGACACAGGAAAGAACCTCGGATGGTAGTTTGCCTCCCAGGTGCCAGGGTCCGGGATGTCTCTGATCACGTCCATGATATCTTGAGAGGCCCCATGTGCCACCTAGGCACTAAAGGTTCAGACGATGACAACGATATCCTGAAGTGGGAAGGAGAACAGTCAGAGGTCATGGTACCTATTGGTACCAACGACATAAGCAGGAAAAGGGAAGAGGTCCTGAAAGCAGACTACAGGGAGTTAGGAAGGAAGTTGAGAAGCAGGACCACAAAAATAGTCATCTCAGGATTACTGCCCGTGCCATGTGACAGTGAGTATAGGAATAGAATGAGGTGGAGGATAAATGCGTGGCTGAGGGATTGGAGCAGATTTCTGGATCATTGGGACCTCTTTTGGGGCCAAAAAGAACAGGTTACACTTGAGTCCCAGAAGGACCAATATCCTGGCTGGGAGGTTTGCTAAGGCTATTGGGGAGAGTTTAAACAAGAATTGCTGGAGGGTGGGAACCAAACTGAAGTGACAGAGGAAAGGAAGGTTGGCTCACAAATAGAGAAAACTTGGAGGCAGTGCGAAAGGGAGGATAGGCAGGTGATAGAGAAGGGATGCGCTCAGACCGATGGTTTTTGTGGCCGTTACAGAGACTTGGACAGTGCAGGGGCATGAATGGTTACTTCAAGTGCCAGGTTTTAGATGTTTCAGAAAGGACAGGGAGGGAGGCAAAAGAGGTGGGGGCATGGCACTGTTGATCAGGGATACTGTTATGGCTGCAGAAAAGGAGGGCGTCATGGAGGGGTTGTCCACTGAGTCATGGGTGGAAGGAATAGGAAGGAGTCAATACTCTACTGGGAGTTTTTGTTTGTTTGTTTTTTTACAGACCACCCAATAGTGACAGGGACATCAAGGAGCAAATAGGGAGACAGATTCTGCAAAGGTGTAATAATAACACAAATTTTGTGGTGGGAGATTTTAATTTTCCAAATATCGATTGGCATCTCCCTAGAGCAAGGGGTTTAGATGGGGTGGAGTTTGTTAGGTGTGTTCAGGAAGGTTTCTTGACACAATATGTAGATAAGCCGACAAGAAGAGAGGCTGTACTTGATCTGGTATTGGGAAATGAACCTGGTCAGGTGTCAGATCTCTCAGTGGGAGAGCATTTTGGAGAGTGATCACAATTCTATCTCCTTTACCATAGCATTGAAGAGGGATATGAAAAGACAAGTTAGAGAAACGTTTAATTGGAGTAAGGGGAAATATGAGGCTACCAGGCAGGAAATTGGAAGCATAAATTGGAAACAGATGTTCTCAGGAAAACATGGAAGAATTGTGGCAAATATTCAGGGGATATTTGCGTGGGGTTCTGCATAGGTACGTTCCAATGAGACAGGGAAAGGATGATAGGGTACAGGAACCATGGTGTATAAAGGCTGTTGTAAATCTAGTCAAGAAGAACGAGGTAATAATAGAGATCCAGAAGGTTATAAGGCTAGCAGGAAGGAGCTTAAGAATGAAATTAGGAGAGCCAGAAGGAGCAATGAGAAGGCCTTGGCGGACAGGATTAAGGAAAACCCCAAGGCATTCTACAAGTATGTGAAGAGCAAGAGGATAAGATGTGAAAGAATAGGACCAATCAAGTGTGACAGTGGGAAAAGTGTGTATGGAACTGGAGGAGATGGCAGAGGTACTTAATGAATACTTTGCTTCAGTATTCACTACGAAAAAGGATCTAGGTGATTGTAGTGATGACTTGCAGCGGACTGAAAAGCTTGAGCATGTAGATATTAAGGAAGAGTATGTGCTGGAGCTTTTGGAAAGCATCAAGTTGGATAAGTCACTGGGTCCGGATGGGATGTACCCCAGGCTACTGTGGGAGGTGAGGGAGGAGATTGCTGAGCCTCTGGCGATTATCTTTGCATCCTCAACGGGGATGGGAGAGTTCCGGAGGATTGGAGGGTTGCAGGTGTTGTTTCCTTATTCAAGAAAGGGAGTAGAGATAGCCCAGGAAATTATAGACCAGTGAGTCTTACTTCAGTGGTTGATAAGTTGATGGAGAAGATCCTGAGAGGTAGGATTTATGAACATTTGGAGTGGCATGATACGATTAGGAATAGTCAATATAGCTTTGTCAAAGGCAAGTCGTGCCTTACTAGCCTGATTGAATTTGTTGAAGAAATTGATGAAGGTAGAGCCGTAGATGTAGTGTATATGGATTTCAGCAAGGCATTTGATAAGCTACCCCATACAAGGTTTATTGAGAAAGTAAGGAGGCATGGGATCCAAGGGCACATTGCTTTGTGGATCCAGAATTGGCTTGCCCACAGAAGCCAAAGAGTGGTTGTAGATGGGTCATATTCTGCATGGAGGTCGATGACCAGTGATGTGCCTCAGGGATCTGTTCTGGGACCCCTACTGTTCGTGATTTTCATAAATGACCTGGATGTTTCTACCTAGAACACCTCTATCACATTACCTTCGCTCCAACGGGAAAAGCCCTAGCCACCAAACCTATCCTCATAAGACATGCCATCTAGTCCAGGCAGCATCCTGGTAAATCTCCTTTGCACCCTCTCTAAAGCTACCACATCCTTCCTATAATGAAGCCACTGGTACTGTGTACTCCAAGCATGGTCCAACCAGCGTTTCACAGAGTTGCAGCATTACCTCGCTGCTCTTGAACTCAATACTATGAATAATGAAGGCCAACACTCCATGTCTTAACCACCTTATAAACTTGCACCGCAACTTTGAGGGGTCTATGAAAGTGGACCCCAGATTCAGGAAGTTATTACAGCTCAACCATTAGGCTCTTGAACCAGAGAGGATAACTGAATTTACCCCAACACTGAACTGCTCTCACAACCTATGGTCTCTCTTTCAAGGACTGTTCATCTCATGCTCTAGATATTTATATTTATTATTTCCTCTTTGCATTTACTGTGAATGCCTGCAAGATAATGAATCCTAGGGTTGTATATGGTGACTTTAATAATAAATTTACTTTGAACGTTTGAATTTTGATCTTCCAATTCACCAATGATACTACTGTTGTTGGACAAACCACAGGTAACAATGAGTCAGCTTACGTGGGCAAAGTAGAATACCTAATTGAGTGGTGTCACAACTTTCACTGTCAGGAAAGAAAAGAAGAGTAAACATGCACTAGTCTACACTAAGGCATCAGTGGTGGAGAGAGTCAGCAGCTTTAAAATTCACGATGTTAACATATCAGATGACTTGCCCTGAGCCCAGCACGTAGATACAACCAGCTGAAAAGTGCACCAATGTCTTTACTTTCTTAGGCTTTGATAATAACTTTGAACTTTGTCACCAAACACTAAAGTTGCACTGTTGAAACTATCCAGTTCGTGATCTGATACGGCAATATGAATGTGCAATAATATAAATTGCTGAGAGTAGTAGACTGAGCAATACATTAAGGGCACATCGGTAAGTATCTACAGGAGGCACTGCCTCACAAAGGCAACATCAACCATCAAAGGTCCCTGTCATCCAGGCTGTGTCATCTTCTCGCAGGAGAAAGTCTCACTACTTCCCTTCAACCATTCTGTTCTTGAAACCTTATCACTAGAGTTTAATAACACTGTAACGCTTTGCACAAAATGTTTTTCTTGTAAAAATTGGGGTTTTTTCTTGCATCTATTGTATAATTTGTGCTTGTGAATGCTGCTTTGATCTGACCTGTGGTGCTGCAGCAGGTAAGTTTTTCGTGTCCTTTTGCAGATAATAAGCTTGACTCTAAAGATAGATCAAACCCAAATCAAAAACAAAATGGAGGACACGCAGGGCTCTGGGGAAGGGGGGGGCAAAGCATTAATGTTGGGGGAGCAAACTGGATAACTCAATCCAAAAATATTGCTACAGGAGATCTATTTAAAATACACACAGTGGCCACTTTATTAGGTATACCTACTCGTTAATGCAAATATCTTATCAGCCAATCATATGGCAGCAACTCAATGCATAAAAGCATGCAGACATGGTTAAGAGGTTCAGTTGGTGTTCAGACCAAACATCAGAATGGTCTGATGTTAAACGTCACAGCCAAGTGACATTGACTCTGGAATAGTTGTCAGTGCTGGAAAGGGTGATTTGATTAGCTCTGAAGCTGCTCATCTCCTGGGATAGCCTTTAGAGTTTACAGAGGATGCTGTGAAAAACTCTAAAAAGTATTCAGTGCGCAGTTATGTGGGCAAAAATGCCTTTTTAATGAGAGAGGTCAGAGGAGAATGGTCAAACTGGTTCAAGTAGACAGGGAGGTGATGATAATTCAAATAACCTTGCATTCCAGCAGTGGTGTGCAGAAAAGCATCTCTGAACGCACAACACGTTGAACCATGAAGTAGATAGGCTATAGCAGCAGAAACAAACATACACTCAGTGTCCCCTGTATTAGGTACAGAAGGTACCAAAGTGAGTGGCAGGGTGGAGATGCGTCTCTACCGAAGGAGGTGTAAGGCGCTCCTTCCCTCCGCTAGCCTTCAGGTCACTGCTTAGCGACACTCCCCCCCCCCCCACAGATCAGTGTCACGTGAAGCCATGGGAGCAGGTGGTGAACAGTCATATGAGCAGCCGGTGCAGATCACAAGTCCTGGTTATGTGATCACCTACACCAGGCAGATAATCTCTGAAGTATCGATAATGGCTGGGGTCACCCATCTTGTAAAGACACTGGCCAGAAAGCGGCAAAGGCAAACCATTTCTGAAGAAAAACTTGCTAAGAACAATCATGGTCATGGGACCATGATCGCCCACCTCATACGACACGGCACATAATGATGATGAGGTACCAGATAAAGTGGCCACCTGAATGTAGAGCACGATTTTGAAATAGAGAATGTAAACTCACTTGTTCTGTAGGTCCTGGATCTCCCCCCAGAGCTCAGCCTGGCTCATGTAACGTTTCCAGATTTCAGCTGTAATGCTTGGCAGATCCAGTGACTTGATATCAGACAGCTCAAGGAAGGCACAATCCGTCTGGGGAGGAGGATTGAAGAGATTATAAACACTTTGCCTCAAAACCCAGCCCTATGAACACTGTAATAATCTATTCAGGTGCCACAGGTACTTCAGTAAGCATCACTGTTTCGAAACATTTTTTAAAAAATCAAACAATCTTCAAAATCAGCAGATTCTGGACTGCAGACATTATAGGACCAGAATTAGGCCATTCCATCAGGCAAATCGCGCATGCTCTGCTATTCCATCGTGGCTGATTTATTAACCCTCTCAACCCCAATCCTGCCTTCTCCCCCCCTAACCTTTGACACTCTTATCAAAGACCTGTCAACCTCCACTTTAAACATACAATGACTTGGCCTCCATAGCCGTCTGTCGTATTGATTTCCGTAGATTCACCAACCTCTGGCCTCTTCCTCCACATCTCTGTTCTAAAGGGACATCCTTCTATTGAAAGGCTGTGTCCTCTGGTCCTAGACTCCCCCACTATAGGAAACATCCTCTCCACATCCACTCTATCTGTGTCCTCTGGTCCTAGACTCCCCCACTATAGGAAACATCCTATCCACATCCACTCCATCTGTGTCCTCTGGTCCTAGACTCCCCCACGATAGGAAACATCCTCTCCACATCCACTCTATCTGTGCCCTCCGGTCCTAGACTCCCCCACTATAGGAATCATCCTCTCCACATCCACTCTATCTGAGCCCTCTGGTCCTAGACTCCTCCACTATAGGAAACATCCTCTCCACATCCACTCTATCTGAGCCCTCTGGTCCTAGACTCCCCCACGATAGGAAACATCCTCTCCATCTGTGTCCTCTGGTCCTAGACTCCCCCACTATAGGAAACATCCTATCCACATCCACTCCATCTGTGTCCTCTGGTCCTAGACTCCCCCACGATAGGAAACATCCTCTCCACATCCACTCCATCTGTGTCCTCTGGTCCTAGACTCCCCCACTATAGGAAACATCCTCTCCACATCCACTCTATCTGTGCCCTCTGGTCCTAGACTCCCCCACTATAGGAATCATCCTCTCTACATCTTCTCTATCTGAGCCCTCTGGTCCTAGACTCCCCCACTATAGGAAACATCTTCTCCACATCCACTCTATCTGAGCCCTCTGGTCCTAGACTCCCCCACTATAGGAATCATCCTCTCCACGTCCACTCTATCTGTGCCTTCTGGTCCTAGACTCCCCCACTATAGGAAACATCCTCTCCACATCCACTCTAGCTCAGCCTTTTGTCATCCAGTTAGCGAGTGATTCTGACTCCTAAAGCCCCCCTACAGGTCCATCACTGCCTTGACTTGAATACAGAAAGGCCTAGATAGAGTGGATGTGGAGAGGATGTTTCCTATAGTGGGGGAGTCTAGGACCAGAGGACACAGATAGAGTGGATGTGCAGAGGATGTTTCCTATAGTGGGGGAGTCTAGGACCAGAGGACACAGAGTGGATGAGGAGAGGATGTTTCCTATTGTAGGGGAGTCTAGGACCAGAGGGCATAGATAGAGTGGATGTGGAGAGGATGTTTCCTATAGCAGGGATGGAGCAGACGATGGTCTGAATGGCCCAATTCAGTTCCTATGTCTTATAGTCTTGACTTGGGAATATGTTGTTGGTCATTCACTGGCAGAGTCTAAACCCTGGAAATGTCTCATAGAACAGTGCCATGAAAGTAAATCGGCCACACCGACAGTTCAAACAGTTTGCTTGCAAGTTCATTGTCATTTCAACCGTATCAATGTGTACTTCCAAACAAAACAACATTCCTTTAGACCAAGGTGCACAACACAGCACATATACTGTAACTCTCACACAATATTTTGATGGTGTGTTTTCAGGCCTTTTGAGCAATCTGGTGCTTTGCTGTCCGAGAGAGTTCGGTAAGGTTTGGAGCAAAGTGTGCAGCCTCGAGGCCAAGAAACCCGGGGATCATGATCAACTCCATTTCTCGCTAATTAAGGTGTCAAGCAAGATTGAAATCAAGAACAAGAGCGAAAGGCGAGCAAGTGTTCAACACCATCTGCTTGCTTTTGACCAGTCTCTCTCTCTCTTACCCCCCTCTTCCCTCTCACTTCCTGTTGTTGGAGGTTGATGCTGTAGACTTGGGTCTTGGGAAGGTTTAATTGACACAGTTTGTGGATCGGACTCTGTAGTTCATGTTATGATGTGTTTCTGCTCTCCGGTTACTCCTTTTTATTTCTATTTTGTGCCATTTTGATCAGGGTGGATTGGCTCTGCGGCCTGCAGTCAATGAATGACATAATGTTAAAGTAAACTGAACTGAACATTCCTAGATTTTTTTCAAGGACTCTATTGGTTTCATGTTTTATATTCGGTGTTTTCACTTATTTTTTGCTGTTTGCACGACTTGTTAATTTTTGCACATTTGGTGTTTTCTTTGAACGGGTTCCACGGTGTTTCGTGACTGCCTGCGGGAAGACGAATCTCAGGGTTGTATACTGCATACATATTTTGATAATAAATGTATTTTGAATCTTTGATACGTGGTGAGACCTGGGTGGTGGCAGAGATTTCAGCAGTATCCTGACCTGTGTAAACAAAAATCCTCTTGCCTGATCCAAGGAGATGCAAATGCCAGATGGTACAGGATCAAACGTTGACTTCCAACACCCCCCCACCCCCAAGTGTGGCGGTCAAATTTGCAGCTTAAACCAGTGGTGTGCTGAAAATCAGTTTAACCCAACAGCAACAAATTGTTGCTGAAGGGCAGAGGGACTTTAGTGTGCACGTCTAAAGACATCTGCTTCTGCAGTAGACAGCTTACCTATCAATTGTCCTGCTGTTAGGCTAGTGTTAAATCAGTGGGTTGCTGGATGGTGCGGCTTGGCGTTCGGGCTGTATCTCTAAATAAATAAGTAATCTGGGTACCTCGAGCCTTGCTGTTTCGCTGCTAGTCCAGGTTATCGTCAGCACAAGTGGAGTGAGCTTGGTCAGGGGGATCAGCAAGCGGGGATCAAACCGTAGAGTGACCTGATCTTCAGAGATTGCCAGCACTTTCACACCCGACTGCGTCTCTAGGATTTGGTGGAGATGAGACAGGGTGTGGAAATCACAAGGGTGTATGCTGCATTGAAAAAGAAACAACAGAAATTAGTCACAAGAGGAATAGTTGCTGGCAACATGAAATGACACCAAGCACATGTGGGCAGAAGTCAAGAATCTCAATCGAAACTGACACGCAACTAAATGAGATGGTGGGTGAGCTGATTGGCCTCGGTTGTTGTGTCTCACACCACAGCATCACCTGTTATAGCCACCCAAGGGGGACGGTTAGTGGGAGAGAGCAGAGGCGTGGCGGGCATGCTGGAATCAGTGCTGGGTTGGGGGATGGCCCTTGCAGGCTGGCTCTCCTATCAGTACTGCTCTCCAGTGTTAGCTCCTTGGAAGACAAGCTGGATTGTTTTCATCTGCGGCTGACCCAATGCGAGATGAGGAACTGCTGCGTACTTGTTCTTGCAGAAACATGGCTCCAGGATTACAGCCTATGCACCATCAATCTTCAGGCCATGCCACTCGGGGCCTTGAGCTAATATTATTTTGTGACAGTGTGTGCTATCATAACCTCATGTGTTGTGTGTGTTTTATATCTTGGCCCCAGCGGAAGGCTGTTTCGTTTAGCTGTATACACATGTATGTTGAATGGCAACTAAACTAGAATTTGAATACTGGAAGAGCCAGGAATCATCCGTGGAGGGGAGGATATATTTCACAACATATGCCAGTGATACCAAATCTGATTTTGATATGCAAACAACCTCCACTATGCCGCAGAGAACAAATGGCAACTGCAAAAGGAGAGAATGAACAGCCAAAAGACCCAACCACTAACCACAGCCATCATTTCTCTTGCCCACACTGCACCAGAATCCTGGATCAGCCTCTACAGCCACCCAAGGACCCATCAGTAGATGACCCTTTAGGATAGGGGTTCCCAACCCTTTTTATGCCATGGACCCCCTCAATTAACCAAAGGGCCCATGGATCCCAGGTTGGGAACCCCTGCTTTAGAACATCATACTCAACTGGGATGATCGCACTGCTACAGAAGGTAACAAACATTTGGTAGAGTTTTTGCAGTACAAGTCTGCAGAGAAGGGTCAGAGCTGCTAACTTATCCACTGTTGAGGCAGCAGTGGGTGGGCAGGTCTTGTCCTCCCTGCAGCATTTTCATCTCATGGTACCCAACAACAGGGACTCAACAAGTAAGATTTCAGTCAATAAAGGGTCTTGGCCTGAAACATCAACTGTCTACTCCCCTCCATAGATGCTGCCTGACTTGCTGAGTTCCTCCAGCATTTTGTGTGTTACTCAAGATATCCAGAGTATACAGAATCAGCTATTCTAGACTGGGTGTTGTACAGTGAACCAGAATTGATAGGAGAGCTTAAGGTAAAAGAACCCTTAAGGGAAAGTAATCATAATATGATCGAATTCACCCTGATACTTGAGGAGAAGCTGAAGTCAGATGTATCAATATTACAGCTGAGTAAAGGCAATTACAGAGGCATGAGAGAGGAGTTGACCAGAATTGGAAAAGCACACTGGCAGGGATGACGACGGCAGAGCAGCAATGGCTGGAATTTCTGGAAGCAAGTCAAGAGGCAAAGGATATACACATCCCAAAGAGGAAGAAGTATTCTAAAGGAAAGATGTCACAACTGTGGCTAACAAGAGAAGTCAAGGCCAGCCAGCATAAAAGCCAAAGAGCAGGTATATAATAGAGCAAAAATTAGTAGGAAGTTAGAGGCTTAGGAAGCTTTTAAAAACCAATAGAAGGCAACTAAAAAAGTCATTAAGGTAAAGATGGAATGCAGAAATAAGCTAGCCAATGATATTAGAGGATACCAAAAGTTTCTTCAGAAACAAAGTATAAAAGAGGCGAGAATGGATATCAGACCACTGGAAAACTATGGTAGAGGGCAGCAAAGTACTTGGAGATGCATGATAAAATAGGCTGTAGTCAGCATGGTTACCTCAAGGGAAAATATTGCCTGACAAATTAGTTGGAATTCTTTGAAGAAACAAACAGCAGGATAGACGAAGGAGAATCAGTTGATGTTGTGTACTTGGATTTTCAGAAGGTCTTTGACAAGGTGCCATACATGAGACTGCTTAGCAAGCTACAAGCCTATATGGTATTACAGGAAAGACTCTAGCACGGATAAAATAGTGGGTTGACTAGGAGGTAAAAAGCGGGAATAAAGGGTGCCTTTTCTGGTTGGCTGCTGGTGACCTGTGGTGTTCCACAGGGGTCTCTGTTGCGACAGATTTTTTTTTAACGTTATATGTTAATGATTGGGTTGATGGAATTGATGGCTTTGTTGCAAATTTTGCACATGATATGAAGATAGATGGGGGGGTAGGTAGCTTTGAGGAAGTAGAGAGACTACAGAAGGACTTAGATTGGGAGAATGGGCAAAGAAATGGTAGCTGGAATTCAGTGTTGGGAAGTGTATGGTCATGTACTTTGGTAGAAGAAATGAAAAGGTTGACTATTTTCTAAATGGACAGAAAATACAAAAAAAAATTGAGGCGAAAGGGACTTGGGAGACCTTGTGCAGGATTCCCTAAGGTTAGTTTGCAGGTTGAGTCTGTGGTGAGGAAGGCAAATGCGATGATCGCATTCATTTCAAGAGGACTAGAATTTAAAAGAAAGGATATAATGTTGAGATTTTATAAAGCACTGGTGAGGCCTCACTTGGAATATTGTGAGCAGTTTGGGCTCCTTATCTCAGAAAGCATCTGCTGATCTGGAGAGGGTCCAAACGAGGTTCACAAAAATGATTCCAAGAATGAATCGCTTGTTGTACGAAGATCATTTGATGGCTCTGGGCCTGTATTCATTGGAATTCAGAAGAATGAGAGGTGACCTCATTGAAACCTATTGAATGATTAAAGTCCTTGATCTGTGGAGAGGATGTTTCCTCTGGAGAGATAGTCTAAGACCAGAGGACAGTCTCAGAATAGAGGGGTGTCCTTTTAGAAAGGAGATGAGGAGGAATTTATTTCACCAGAGTTGTGAATCTGGAATTCTTTGCCACAAGCAGCTGTGGAGGCCAAGTATTTATGTACATTTAAGGCAGAGGTTGGTCAGGGCATGAAGGAATACGGGGCGAAGGCAGGAGATTGGGACTGAGAGGAAAATTGGATCAGCCATGATGAAAGGGTGGAGCAGACCCAATGGGCCAAATGGCCTAATTCTGCTCCGAATCTTGTGGTCTAATCGGATTGGAAATATTAACAGGTGTGGCCTGACCTGCTGATTTCTAAAATCACTTGGCTTTTGTTTTGTTTCTGCAGTTTTTCTTTTTTTTTTCCTCACAGGCTCAGTGGATCAGATGATGAGAGGAAGTCTTAGCCACTGGAATGGTTCCCTGCAGTGAGTTGTCACAGACCTCTGTGATGGCTGAGTCCCTGGCTTTCCATGATTTTGTACCAAAGGGATCTAAGAATTCATGCCATATTTTACTGAGGTGACAAGGGCATTAAAATGACATGAGATGCTTTACTATTCGGGGAGTAGAATGCAAGAGCAGAGCCATTCGGAGTTTGTTCGTTTGTTATGCGCCATGTCACATGACGTAGGCGATCACTGTCTTTACAAGACAGGTGATCCCAGCCATTACCAATACTCTTCAGAGATTGTCTGCCTGGCATCAGTGGTCACATCACCAGGACTTGTGATCTGCACCGGCTGTTCATACGACCATCCACCACCTGCTCCCATGGCTTCGCGTGACCCTGATCAGGGGTGTGGGGGGGGGATGCTAAGCAGGTGCTACAACTTGCCCAAGGATGACCTGCAGACTAGCGGAGGGAAGGAGCGCCTTACACCTCCTTTGGTAGAGACATATCTCCACCCTGCCACACGTAATGTTAGGGGTATGGTTGTGTAAAACTAGTTAGGTTACTGATACGTTACTGTAGACAATTGTGGTCACCACACTAGAGGAAGCACTGAATGAATATAAAGACATTGCCCAGAAGGCAATGGAAAGCCACTTCTGTAGAAAAATTTGTCAAGAACAATCACGGTCATGGAAAGACCACGAACGCCCATGGCACATAATGAATGACCCTGACGTCCCCTGTTTATGGTTCCAAGATAATGAATGTATAACAACTTCTGCTGCTGGAGAAAAGTTCAAGTCTATTGTTATTCAACCGTACACATGTATAAAGCTAAATGAAACAACAGTCCTCAGGGACCAAGGGCAAAACACAGTGCATATATCACACACAGCACATAAAATAATATCAACATAATAATATAAACAAATTACTGTAGATGAACAAGTTGACATATTGTGCATATACAACATATAATCAGTATAATGCTGTCATAAATAATGTGTACTGGGTGGTATAGCTGGGTGCTTAGAAGTCTCACACCCTGGGAGAAGAAGCTGTTATCGAGCAGAACAAACTTTGTTCTTATACTGCCTGATGGTAGATTGTGGGACAGATGGGAGGGGCCCTTGACAATGCTGGGGGCTGTGCAAATCCAGTGCTTCTGCTGTATGTCCTGGAATCAAAACTTGCAACAGTTTTAGTCACTGGTAACACACACAAAATGCCAGAGGAACTCATCAAGTCAGGCAGCATCTACGGAGAGGAATTAACAGTTGACGTTTCTAGCAGAGACCCTTCATTCATCAGGACAAAAACATTGACAGTTTATTCATTTCCATAGATGCTGCCTGACCTGCTGAGTTCTTCCAGCATTTTGTATGTGTTGCTCTGGATTTTCAGCATCTGCAGAATCTCGTGTTTGGTCACTTGTGTTTCCTATGATCTGGCAAGATTTTTTTTAGTTAAGAAAATATATTGAACTCTGTGAAGCAGTTTTGCCTAAAGCAGGGGTTCCCAAGGAGGAATCCACAGAACCTTGCTTAAAGGTATTAGTCCATGGCATAAAAAAGATTTGGGAACCACTGGCCTAAAGCCTCTGTGGCTGATATGCTGGCCTGAAAGATCAGTCGCTGTGATGTGCATGAAATCCCTTCATGGTGTGATTGGACATAAAACCTATGTTGGGGAATGATCCAATTACCTACAGCCCACCAATACTTGAACTACCACCATAACCACCTAATATCTGATGCAGTGCCTCTTACCTGTCAATGAAGCCACATTTCCTCGCCATCAGCTGGATTGCTTGCTGTGCCTGTTGTATCAAGGCATGGCACTTGCTTATAGACAGGGAGCATTCCTCAATGCCTTTCTCAATCAGACTCTTCTCTGCAGCCAATCCCAGTTTCTGCTCCTAGACAGCAAGCAGACAATTGGGCTCTCGATATACACTCAGTGGCCACTTTATTCAGTACAGCCGTACAACTGCTCGTCAATGCAAATATCTAATCAGCCAATCATATGGAAGCAACTCACTGCACAAAAGCATGCAGACATGGTCAAGAGGTTCAGTTGTTGCTCAGACCAAACATCAGAATGGGGGAAGGAATGTGATCTAAGTGTTTTTGACCATGGAATGATAGTTGGTGCCAGACGGGGTGGTTTGAGTATCTCAGAAACTACTGATCTCCTGGGATTTTCACACACAACAGTCTCTAGAGTTTACAGAGAATGGTGTGAAAAAAAACCCATCTAGTGAGCAGCAGTTCTTTGGGCAAAAATGCCTCATTAATGAGAGAGGACAGAGAATGGACACACTGGTTTAAGCTGACAGGAAGGTGACAGTAACTCAAATAACCACACGTTACAACAGTGGTGTGCAGAAGAACATCTCTGAACCCACAACACGTCAAACCTTGAAGTGGATGAGCTACAGCAGCAGAAGACCATGAACATACACTCAGTAGCCACTTTGTTAGGAACAGGTCATCCCTAATAAGGTGTCCACTGTGTGTATATTCTCTGTTTTTCTTAATGTACCTTATCCCCATTTGCATGTGACATTGTGGGGCAGATATCACCAGAGACCCAAGATCAATTAATATCTCGAGGGCTGCTTGTGCGGAGTTGGCACATTCTCTTTTTAGGCCCTTCATCTTAAAAAAGGATGCACTGACATTGGAGAGGGTCCAGAGGAAGTTCGCAAGAATGAAAGTGTTAAGGTATGAGGAGCATTTGATATCTCTGGACCTGTACAAGCTAGAGTTGAGAAGAATGAGGGGATCTCATTGAAAGCTATGGGATGTTGAAAGCCTTATATAATGAACATGGAGAGGATGTTTCACATAGCAGGGGAGTCTAGGACCAGCGGGCACAGCCTCAGAATAGTAGTGCCCCATTAGAACAGGGATGATGAGGAATTTCTTTGGCCAGGTGGCCAGTCTGTACATTGCTTTGCCACAGATGGCTGTGCAAGCCAAGTCATAAAGTAGAGGTTGATAGGTTCTTCATTAGTAAGGGTGCCAACGGTTATGGGAAGAAGGCAGTAAAATGGGGTTGAGAGGAATAATAAATTCACCATGATGGGAATGGTGGAACAGACTCAATGGGCTGAATTGCCTAATTCTGGTCTTATGTTTTATGGTGTTATAACTGTGTGGGTTTCATCAAGGCATTCCAGTTTCTTCTCACATCATAAAGCAGTATTATGGTGACATATATGTACTTTAATAATAAATTTACTTTAACATTGGAAGACTGCAGGTTGATGGGATAATTGGCTACTATACATCAACTTTATATGCCATATACAGTACATGCATTAGGAATTTGCTGTGATGTTTTGGTCAGGTTGCAGCATACAACAAAAAAACAACACTAGCTAGCGTGTAGCCCAGTGGTAGAATCTAGGGCAGGGCTTCCCAACCTTTTTATGCCTTACCATTAACTGTGGAGCCCAGGTTGGGAATCCCTGATGGAGGGGCAGTTAATGGGGATGGGATTAATTGGTGTGGACTTGTTGAGCTGAAGGGTCTGTTTCTGTGGTTTATGATTCCATAACGCTGTGCAGTCTACCACAGGTGCTCCAAATCTTGGGGCCACGTATCCCTTGCTTAATGGTGTTGGTCCATGGGATGAAAAAGGTTGGGAACGACTGATCTAGGGCAAGTTCCACAATGGCTTAGAGAATAAGGTTAAGAGGAATGGCAATAGTTTTCTGGATCAGGGACTCCCAACCTTTTTTATGCCAGGGACCCCTATCATTAACAGAGGGGTCCATAGACCCCAGGTTGAGAATCCCTGATCTAGGGGTTATTGTTAATGGTCAGACAACCCAAGACTTAGGTTCAGTCTTTGATTTAGGAACTTAATTAAGTAAACTTGCCAATTGTGGAACAGCTCAAGATAAAACAAACACCAAAGCTGATGCATTATTGCAATAAGCCAACAGTTCACACCAGGGAATCTGACAGACTGTTGTAAACCTCTGCAGACTTACCTTCTGAAGCTGTAACCTCTTTTGGTGAGCAACCTCCTCGAGCTGTTTTTTCTGTTTAAAGAGAGATAATGAAAATGTATTAACAGTTTTTCAAGTTCAATTGTCATTCAACCACACCCATGTATGCAAAACACAATGTATACAGTACACAGCACATACAGTCACTAAATTTATTATTTCTGAAGAACTTTAGGAAGGGAAGACAACATTTACGTTACGTTTTTCAAGATCAAAGGACATGTCAAAACGGTTTAGAGTTAACAAGATGCTGTTTAAGATGCAGCAACTCTTGTAATGCAAAAACAGATGGCAGCAAATTCCCATAACAAACACATTATTAAGCAGGTTTCATGTTAAAACTGAAGGTGGTTGGGAGATAAATAGGGCATTAGGCATCTCATACAGAGAACACTGCAGCACACTCAGGCCCTTCCCTCCCACAGTCCTCCATGTTTGCTATCATCTATGTGCCTAAGAGTGGCATGGCCTGAAATTTGATGGTGCATGGGCTGTTATCCTGGAGCCATATATCCATGGAAGAAACATGCAGCAGTTCCTCATCTCATGCTGTGTCAGCTGCAGATGAAGGCAATCCAGCTCGTCTTCCAGGGAGCGAACATTGGAGAGCAGCACCGACGGGAGGAGCCAACCCCTAACCCATACAGTGCACCCGCCGTGCTTCTGCTTTCTCCCACACCACCTCCTCCCCAAGTGGCAACACCGCAGCATGAAGGCCTGGTCTGTGCAACAACCCAAGGCTGAACGCGTGACAGAAACCAGGTTGAAAACCAATTTTGCAGCTTGCCCACACTATTTGTCAATCTCGAAACACAGTCCCTTTAGTATTTACGTGGCAATTATCTCACATTGCACCAGAAGCGTCTGAGATTTGAAGTCTGGAGGCTGCTAACAGTTGGACCTATGATCTAATGGTCAAGTAACTGTCCACAGGTAGATCCAATGCCCAGGACCTGCACTGGTTCCCAGTCAGGCAGAGCCTCCATTCCAACACCATAAGGCACAGGAGTAAAATCGGGCCATTTGGTTCATCTAGTCTGCTCTGCCATTCCATCATGGCCGATTTACTATCCCTCTCAACCCCATTCTCCAGCCTTCTCCCTGTAACCTTTGATACCATTACTAATCAAGAACCTATCAACCTCCACCTCCAATGACTTGTTTTCCACAGCCACATTTGGTAATACATTCCACAGATTCACCCACTCTGGCAATAGGAATTGCTTCTCATCTCTGTTCTAAAGGGATGCACTTGTATCCTGAGACTGTGCCCACTGGTCCTAGATACCTCACCTTCACTAGCTCTGCAAACTCAAACTGTCTTCTTGGATTACAGAACTTCTCAACTCTGACAACACTTCTCTTCTGCTCAAAGTTCAAAGTAAATTTATAGTCAAAGTACGTATATGTTGAGATTCATTTTTTGCCAGCACTTACAGGAAAAAATATACAATATAACTTAATGAACATCGTAAATCATTGAGTTGTCACGTCTCCCCTCTCGCTGTGAAACAGGAACACCTCTTTTTCCCCTATTAGAGGGAAGAGCCTGTGCTATGTCGAATTACCGGGTGAACGAGTTGTCTTTGGGGTACTGCAAGCTTGTGTCTTTACTGATGCTTTGCTACACGCTTGAGTGCTCAGTGGAGGGTGCTGATGCCTTTTTGCTGGTGGGGGGGTATTGTTGCCTTGTTGCTGTTTGTACATGGGAGGGAGGGGAGCTGGGGGAGGCTTTGGGGTTCTAACATTTAACTGTCGTTCATTCTTTGGGGCAGTCCTCTGTCTTCATGGATGTTTGCGAAGAAAAAGAATTTTAGGATGTATATTGTATACATTAGAGACCTGAGTGCAGAGGGAGCGGCATATGAAACGAGCGGCCTGGCAAAGTGCAAGAAGGACTTGGCTAAGTACATATACAGTGCCAGGAAAAATATTCACACCACACCCCCTCGGAAATTTGCACAGTACTGTAGTAACTTTGAGTATTACACTGCAAAAAAAACATGACGTATGTGAGTGATGATAAACCTGATTCTGATACGGGTCTCTGTTGTGGACTGAGAGTGGGAAGGGGGCAGGGAGAGGGGAATTGTGCTTGGGAAAAGGGGAAGGGAGAGGGGAATCATGGTTGGGAAAAGGGGAAGGGAGAGGGGAGGGAGCAGGAAGCACCAGAGACATTCTGTAATGATCAATAAACCAATTGTTTGGAATCAAATTACCTTGCCTGGTGTCTCAGAGCTGGGTGTGTCTGCACCCCCCCCCCCCCCGACCCTGGCACTCCTCCTCACCCACCTGTCCCACACCCCTCCCACGGCACTCCACCCTCACTATTCCCAACATCCTTTGCTCCTACCATCACTGTGCATCTTGAAGATTAGCTTTATTTGTCATATGTACATCAAAACATGGTGAAATGTACCATTTGTGTCAATGACCAACACAGTCTGAGGATGTGCTGGGGACAGATTGCAAGAGTTGTTCTGCTTCTGGCATCAACTCAGCGCACCCACAACTACCCAACCCCCAAGCAATACATGTGAGAGGAAACCAGAGCACTCGGAGGAAATCCAGGTGGTCACAGAGAGCACATACAAACTCCTTACAGACAGCAGCAGCAAGATCAGTGGCACAGTGAAGTGCTATGCAAGCCGCTACACTAATGTGCCACCCAAAAATCTATAGAAGGTTGTTGAAGTTTTTGAGGACATGCCAGGGTTAACAAATCTCAGAGTTGTATATGGTAACATATACTGTATGTACTTTGATAATAAAATTTATTTTGACTTTGAATGTATGCAGACTCAAGTTGCTTGGAGCCAAAATTTTGGAACTCATTCCTTAAACCACTCCATTAAACTCACGTCTTTTGTCAGTCTTACAAAGAATCAGTGTCAAATTTTGTTTCCTCTTCATCCTAGGAATGTTCTGGAATGGTTTATTATTTCTGAAGAACTTTAGGAAGGGAAGACAACATTTACATTACGTTTTTCAAGATCAAAGGACATGTCAAAACGGTTTAGAGTTAACAAGATGCTGTTTAAGATGCAGCAACTCTTGTAATGCAAAAACAGATGGCAGCAAATTCCCATAACAAACACATTATTAAGCAGGTTTCATGTTAAAACTGAAGGTGGTTGGGAGATAAATAGGGCATTAGGCATCTCATACAGAGAACACTGCAGCACACTCAGGCCCTTCCCTCCCACAGTCCTCCATGTTTGCTATCATCTATGTGCCTAAGAGTCTCTTAAATGTCCATAATGTACCTGCCCCTACAATTACCCTGGGCAGCACGTTCCACACACCCACCACTCTGCGTTTAAAAAAAACCTGACATCTGCCCTATACTTTTCTTCAATTCTCTTAAAATTATTTCTCCTTGTATCAGGCAATTCCATCCAGGGAAAAAGCCTCTGGCTGTCCAGTAGATCTATGGCTCTTATCTTGTACAACTCTCAACCTCCTTCGCTCCAAAGGGAAAAGCCCCAGCTCACTCAACCGATAAGACATGTTGTCCAAGCAAGGCAGTATCCTGATACATCTCTGCACCCTCTCTAAAGCTTCCACATCCTTGCAATAATGAGACAACCAGAGCTGAACACAATACTCCAAGTGTGGTATGTTGTAATAATACTCCCACATAAGTAGCAACGTGGGGTACTTAATGCTTCATCAGAAAGATGGCATCTCTGACAGCAGAGCACCTCTCCGCTTTCTCTCTGATGATAATAAGCTTGCAGACGATACAAAGATAGGTACGGGAGAAGGTAGTGTTGAGAAAGCAGATAGACTTGGATAGATTACAATGGGCAAAGAAGTGGCAGGTTGAATAAAGTGTAGTTAGGTATATGGTCATGAACTTTGGTGTGAGGAATTGAGGTGTAGAATATTTTCTAGGTTCCAGTGACATCATCGTCGAGAATGGCAGCTTAAGTCACTAGCCCCTCCGGAAAAACGCGTATTAAGCCCTGTTATTTCATCAAATATAATATTTTTCGAAAAATATTTGAACTGAAAAGAGGGGCAAGAATGGGGAAAAGGAATGGAAATTTAAAAAAGCGACACTGTGGAGCCTGCGTCCGAGAGGAGTGCAGCGAGTGGCTCTCCTACCCGACCGCGTGCTAGCGAGGCGGACGCTGGGCCTTGTTCAGGCAAAGCGGCGAATATCTTCGAAATCCTGAAAGAGATAATGAAGGTCCAGAAAGAAATAAAGCAGCAGCTCCGGGATATTAAGGCAGAGCTCGCCAGCGTTAATCAAAAAATAGCGGTGGCAGAGACTCGAATCGAGAAGGTGAAAGATCGCGTTCAAAATGTGGAACGGATACTGAGTAAGACAATAAAAATATTACATCACCAAGAAGGTAAACTGCTTGACCTGGAGGGAAGATCACGGCGGAAAAATATCAGAATCTACAACGTTCCCGAAGGAGCGGAGGGTTCATCTATGACGGAGTTTGTCGAAAAGCTACTGCGGGACGCGCTGGATCTTCCCTCGGTTATGGAGCTGGAAATCGAGAGGACTGGTTCCGAAACCTACCCAGGACAGAAAGCCACGCTCTATAATAATTAAATTCCTTCGGTACAGCAGCAAGACGCAGATCTACAAAAGGCCTGGGGTAAGAAGAGTGTTTTTCGATGATAAATTAATATATTTCGACCAAGATTACCCCTCCCCCGCGGTCCTGCAGAAACGCAAAGAATACTCTGAAGTAAAGCGAGTACTAAAGCAAAATAAGATTAGATTTCAAACTCCGTACCCTGCTAAACTTTGAGTGTTTTATGACAACGGGACGTGGTTGTACCAGACGGTGGAAGAGGCGACTACAGACATGAAGGCCAGAGGTTTTCCCGTCAGCGTGATCAAAACGAGGAAAGCCTGGCTGAGGAACTGTCCCACTCCGCTTGGGAAATAGTGCGAGAATCGAGAAGGCAGGAGACGGGAGGAGGCTGAGAAAAATATATCAGGAAGAGTCCGGGAGTTTTCTAAAGACAGTCCTCACCCCCTTCAGAACAGCCATAAGGTTTAGCTAACTTTAAAATGTTGAGAAGCTAAATGAAAGCAAAAGTACACAGTGATATACCTATCTCGAGAAATACTTATTATAATGTGGATTTTATATTACTTAGTTGTTATTCTTTATTCGCTCACTTACTCCTTTTTCCCCACCAAAATGAGAATATATATATATATATATATGAGGAGTACATAGGGAAATCTTTTCTATGTAATGGATTTGTTCACTGACTTTTATGAATACTGCAATGGGGGCCCTCAACTCACAAGTTGGTGGGGTTATCCCCCACAGCTAGACACATCTACTAGTGACCTCAGCCTTGGAATCACACGTTCGTTGCCATTTTTGTTATTATCTGCGTTTCTTGGTTCGTATTTGTTCAGGGAGTAGATCGATTAAGTTTCATTCTAATTTCAATGATACATTGACAGATAAATACAGATGGCTAAGGACAAGGTAAAATTCATTTCTTTTAATGTCAATGGGCTATTAAATCCAATCAAACATAAGAGAATTTTATCCAATTTGGAACAATTTGATTCATACTGGGGAAAATGGTTTAACTAAATAATGCCTCATAGGCCTGACTTTATTCTCACAAATCAATGAATCTGTTGTAAAAACAAAAGATCACTCCCTACTTGTACATAGTTCTTTCCTTTTGCTTGTTTTTTCTTTCCACTCTTTTCTATAAGTGTATACCTCAGATAAATACTTTGTGGAGATTTGTGATATATATGATTACATGATATATAGGTACAATGTCCAAAACACATCTTATGGAAATGTTTGTTTGATGATGAACTTCAATAAAAAAATAAATTACAAAAAAAAGAATATTTTCTAAATGGGGAGTACATTCAGAAACAGGAGAAAAGGGACCGCGAGTCCACATGCAGGGATTCCTTAAAGGTTAATTTGCAGGTTGAGTCAGTGGTAAGGAAGGCAAATGCAATGTTAGCATTCACTTCCAGAGGACCAGACTATAAAAATGAGGATGTAATGTTGAGGTTTTATAAGGCATTTAGATCAAACTTGGGCTCCATATCTAAGAAAGGATGGGCTGGTAATGGAGCAGGTCCAGAGGCGGTTTATGGGAATGATCCCAGGAATGGGGAGCAGTTGATGGCTCAAGGGCTATACTTAGTAGAATTTTGAGAATGAGAGAGATTTCTTTGAAACCTACTTAGATGCTTTCCTGTGGCTTCACCTATCACCTTCCCCTCACCTTTTTATTCTGGCATCTTCCTCCTTCCTTTCCAGTCCTGAAGGAGGGTCTTGACCAGGACATCAATTGGTTATTTATTTCCACAGATGCTGACTGACCTGATGAGTTACTCTAGCATTTTGTGTATGTTGCTTTGAATATTGAAAAACCTAGACAAAGTGGATGTGGGGACGATGTTTCCTACAGTGACGGAGTCTAGGACCAAAGGGCCTTAGGCCCTTTAGAACAGAGATGAGGAGCAATTTCTTTTCCCAGAGGGTGGTGAATCTGTGGAATTTATTGCCACAGACAGCTGTGGAGGCCAAGACATTGAGTATATTTAAAATGGACATTGATAGATCTGGGCTAGTAAGGACATCAAAGCTGATTCAGGAGAATTGGGTCAAGAGAGAAAATAATTCAGCCATGATGGAATGGCAGAACAGACTCAACAGACCGAATGGCCTAATTCTGCTCTTATGTCTTCTGGTCTTATAAGATGCTCTTAGTGCTGCGCCAAGAACCTTAGGCTAAATTTTATGTCCCAGTCTCACAAACAGGCTTGAACATTTTTTTTAAATTTATCACTTCAGCTGCAAGTTATGTAGGTCCTTTGAACTGTGCCGCCCAGCAAGCCCCCGATTTAATCCTAGCCTGATCACAGGACCATTTACAATGACCTACCAGTCAGTATGTCTTTGGACTGATGGGGGGGAACCAGAGGAAAACCATGCAGTCACAGGGAGAACATACAAACCCCTACACGCAGCGGCAGAAATTGAGCCCAGGTCATCTGTACTGTAAAGTGTTGTGCTAACCACTACACTACCGTGCCGACATGGAGGCAAAACAGTGAACACAACAGTTCAAGTTAAATCAGCATCCATTTACCTTTGCTTCATATAACTGGATAGCATCCTTCAAAGCTTGCTCTTTTGCCTCGAGAGCTTGGAATTTCTCTAGGATGGTGGACATGTTCTGAAGCTCCTCTTCTTGCACTCGACACTCTGATTTCAAGCTCTTCCACTTCTGCCTCGTTTCATTGACTTTCAGTTCTGAGGAAATTAAGTCACTTCATTAATGGGTCCAATGTACCTTGGGACAAAGTAAGCCTCACGTCATCCACTGTTACAGCACAGAAACAGACCTTCGGCCTATCTAGTCCGTGACCAATTATTATTCTGCCTTGTCCTGTCTGTACCGTAGCCCTCTATACTCCTCTCATGGATGTACCTATCCAAACTTCTCTTAAATGTTGAAATTGAGCTCACTTCCGATAGCAGCTCGTTCCACACTCTCACCACCCTCTGAGTGAAGATGTTCTCCTTAAACTTTTCACCTTTCACCCTTTGTTGTAGTCCCACCCAACCTCAGTGGGAAAAGCCTGCTTGTATTTTTCCTATCTATACCCTTCAAAATTTTGTATCTCCATTCATTTTCCTACACTCCAGTGTATAAAGTTCTAACCTACTCATGTGATAACTTACAGTATCTTGCAGCTGAGGCAAGTCCCAAATCTTTCATCATCTCTCAATTAAATAAATAAAACCCCACAGTTTTTGTTCAAAAGTGGACGGCACAACAGACAGGTTTTCTTGCCCCTTCAACCCCAACCCCCGAATCTCCTCAAACATAATTGCGTCCCTAAACTCACGGATATCCTGCTGTTGGTCAATTTCTTTAATCCCATTGGCATCACTGCTTTTCACCAGATCCAACAACAAAGCACATGTCTTCAGCTGCCGAAACATCATCTTCTGTTTCCTCCGGAAACCCTAAAGGACAGAAGATGGGGGAGGGGGGGGGTTCACACTTGTTTTCCTGTTGATGTTGGTTAGTGAGGAATTTTAGCATACTCATTGGGTAAAATCTCAAAGGCCCTTTCTCAAGTACACATCCCATGAATGAACGAAAGCAAAATCCCAATTCAAGTCAAAATGGTTCTGTTCGATACTCAAGAACAAAATAATAGAGTTATTGAATGAAGAAATCCATCAGCTCTGGTGTTACATGAATGAAAAGGGAGAGTTTTATTAAAAATTGTTACCACGCTGTATCTCCAAATAAAATAACAGAGTAAAATGTACAAAAGTAATTTAAAAATCGTTAAGCGTTTGAAAGAGCAGCCTTTTGTTGTAGAAGCTGCCTGTTGAGAAGGTGAATTTGAAGGAGCCTCTACCCCATCCCTTCCTCACCAGCCTGGTGTAGAGACAAGGGCAGCAGGACTCCACCCTGTCAACCAAATTTTACTGTACATATGGCAAATAAATCTATTCTTTATTTTTCTTTATATTTGTGATCTTTCCTGGATTGTGTGTCCACAGTATTCCATCTTGCACTGAGTGAGAACGTGTTCCATTGTCCACCATTCCTCATGCGTCTCTACCAAAGGAGGTGTAAGGCGCTCCTTCCCTCCACTAGCCTGCAGGTCACCCTTGGGCAGGGTGTAGCACTTACTGCCCCCCGCCCCCCCCCCCCCAAACGATCAGGGTGACATGAAACCATGGGAGCAGGTGGTGGACGGTCGTACGAGCAGCCGGTGCAGATCACAAGTCCTGGTTATGCAACCACTGATGTCAGGCCGACAATCTCTGAAGAGTATTGATAATGGCTGGGGTCACCCGTCTTGTAAAGACACTGCCCCAGAAGGCGGCAATGGCAAACCACTTCTGTAGAAAAATTTGCCAAGGTCGTGGAAAGACCAGGATCGCCCACATCATACAACATGGCACATAATGAATGAATGAATAACTGGATAGTTAAGGCAAAACTCACAACTGCATGTTGAACTACAGTGGGTCCTTCTTCTGTTACATATTCTTCTTCTTTGGAAAGATTCTTTGCAGCTTCTACCTCTTTAAGCAGCCTGAAATTTTAAGAAGTTAGCACCATTTATCAGTCAATGCGGCTCAGCAAAGACAACACAACTTTAGAAAGAAACACGGTGTACAATACAGATTCTTATTAAAAATCCTTTCCCAATCTTCCAAAGCCACAGGATAGGCAGTTCAGCCATTATCTGGTATTTGCTACATATCCTTTCAAACTGTGTACTGGATTAAGACCATAATCATAAAACATAAGAACAGAAGTAGGATATTCAGCCCACTGAGTCAGCTCCACCTCTCGATCATGGTTGATATATTATTCCCCACCCCCAGCCCCCGGAACCTTGACGCCCTGACTAATGAAGAATCTATCAGACTCTGCTTTAAATATCCACTTAAATATCTTCTGCTTCAAATAATTTAAATTAAATTACTCAGTAATCTGTGCCAAAGAAATTCTTCCTCATCTCCACCCTTGGGGTAGAGCTCAAGCTTAGACACAACTTGCACTTTCTACAATCTTCCAATGAAGTTTAAGAAACTATATCTCATCTTTTAGTGAAGACAGGTTTTACTTTCTAAACTCATTTAAGTATACTTCTTTTAGACCACCTTCTAAAATTCTTTTAAACTATCAGCAGTTCAAAATAAATTTATTATCAAAGTACATATATGTCACCATATACAACCTTGAGTTTCATTTTCTCTTGGGCATTCACAGTAAATACAAAGAAACTCAACAGAATCAATGAAAAACTACACAAAAAGACAGTAAACTCCCATCCATGTGAAGAAATTAAGGTGTACAAGGCTCCCCAGCCCATTCTAACAACTTTCTGCAGGAGCACCATCATTGTGTGGTACAGAAACTGCAAGGTATGACTACAAAACCCTAAAAAGGATAATAAAAACCAGTATCTCCTCCTACCCCCAATTTATCGGGAGCGTTGTTGAGGATCCCTACCACCCATCCCACAATCTCTTTCAAGAAGGAAGTACAGAATCATCCACTACCATCAAGGTGGTGGTACAGGAGCTTCAGGAGTAGGACTGGGTAACAGCATCTTCCCTCAGGCTGTGAGACTAATGAATACCCTGCCACCACCGAGGTCTCATCACTAGGTCAGTGAGCTGTTCGCTGATTACCAGTGCTGCGCACTACGTGCATTTTAAATTAATTTTATTAATTTGTTTATGGTATTATTTTGTTTTAGGTGCTCCATGGTCTGGTGGAATGTTGTTTCATTTGGTGCATATACAGCACTATGCTAAAGTCAAAGGTGTATATATGCATGTGTGTGCAATATATTTTTTTTTAAATATTATTTATTTATTTGGCTAGGATAATGGAGGGGTGTAGGTGGATGAGGAGGAGTGCTGGGGCAGGTGCAGACACACCCAGTCCTGAGACACCAGGCAAGGTCATTTCAATCCAAACAATTGGTTTATTGATCATCACAGAATGTCTCTCTGATACTTCCCACTCCTTTCCCATTCTCAGTCCACAATAATTTCCTTTGGGATCAATAAAGTATATATCTATCGACAGTATCTATATCAGAATCAGGTTCATCATTATCATGAGATTTGTTTATTGCAGCAGTACTGAACAAAGAACCAATGTGCAAAAGACAACTAAATGCATATACAAAAAAAATTGCCATTTATCTTGAAGTACTGTCTTTATATTCTTGAATATTCAGGCTGAGTCCTGATGAAGGGTCTCTGCCCGAAACACTGTTTATTCCTCTACATAGATGCGGCCCGACTTGCTGAGCTCCTCCAGTATTTTGAGTGTTCCAGCATCTGCAGATTTTCTGGTGTTTATATTCTTCTGATCATTGCATCATAGAACTTTCCTTTTGATCTCTCTACCACTCATTACATTTTCACTAACTCTAATGAAAAGTACCTTCTTTCTCCCTCCACCAATACCACCTGTCCTGAGTATTTTCAGTGGCTTTATTTTTCAAATCTCTGGTTCATATTTTCTGCAGATTTTGAACAGAAGTCAACATTTTAGTTCTGTTTCAACTTGAAAAAGTTTGAGATAATGTAGACACTTTAAGAAGATTTAGATCTCTTTTTCCTTTTCTTCACTTAAAGCTCTGAATTTGTTCCCTTAGCCTCTTGTTCTTTCCTTTAAGCATTTCTGCAAAACCCACCCTTTTGACTATAATATCTCACATGGGGTGGCGGGCTGGAGATGGGTCTCTACCAAAGGAGGTGTGAGGTGCTCCTTCCCTCCGCTAGCCTGCAGGTCACCCTTGGGCAAGGTGTAGCCCCACCTTCTTTTCCTTCCTGGAAGACAGAAGGATGGTCAGCCCTGTGACTTTCACATGATTTCATATACCCTCGAGGCACAAGTCCTTCCTCTCCCAGGGATGACGTATTTGGAATTTCTGTTGGTGTTTCTGTAGCTCTGGGTTTTTACGGGATGGGGTTGCCGGCCCCATGCCCACCCCTCCTCCTTTTGCAGCCGGGCTTGGGACACCGTGTCTGATTATTCCCCTCTGACCGTGAAATGACTTGGGATAGTTTATAATGTTATGATCAAATGCATAAAGATAGGAATGAGAAGGTTGTGTGCTTAAGGTTCACTGCAATCAGCTGCAGCTGAAATCTCCGTAATTATTTCACTGGAGGTACTTTCTTTCCGATGAGGCATTAAGCTGAAGCTTTCTGTTCTTAGAACTTTGTAGGCCAAGGTCCTGCACTGTTTTATACAAAACAACCAGCATTCGACAGATGTACCATGGTTACATCACTGCCTGGTATGGATTCTCCGGTGTACAGAATCGGAAAAAGTTGCAGAGGGCTGTAAACTCATCATGGGGACTAGCCTCCCCAGCATCAAGGGCACCTTCAAAAGGTGATACTTCAAAAAAAGATGGCATCCATCATTGAGGACCCAGGACAAGACAACTTCTTGTTGCAACCATCAGCAAGGTACATTTAAAGTCAGAGAAATGTATACAATATACATCCTGAAATACTTATTCTTCGCAAACATCCACAAAAACAGTGCCCCAAAGAATGAATGACAGTTAAATGTTAAAACCCCAAAGCCCCCAGCTCCCCCATCCCTTACGTAAGTGGCAGCAATGCAACAATCCCCCCCACCAGTAAAAAAAAATGCATTGGCACCCGCCACCGAGTACTCAAGCGTGCAGCAAAGCAACAATAAAGACACAGACTTGCAGTATCCCAAAGACTACTCGTTCACCCGGTAATTCGACACACCACAGGCTCTCTCTCGCTCCGTAATAAGGGAGAAAGAGATGTCTCCATTTCACAGCGAGACGGGAGACATAACAAACAACTCGCTGTTTAAAGTCTGTTGCGTTGCTTTTTCCGAGCTCTGTGCTCGAAGAACTCGGGTCTCTGGGCACACGGCCAGCTCGCTGCTTCCGATCTTCCGTCTCCCACGACACACCGGATTCCTGCAGAGGCACTGACCTTCGTTCTGCCCGTCTCCAGAGCCACAAGATCTCAGACCCTCAAAGGCAAGCAAAGCTCTTAGGCTGCATCCTTGGCATATCGAATTACAGCCAGTCGTGAAACCCCAAGACCGGGTCCCATTCCCGCACATTCAACATTTTAGGGACAGCTCCTTTCCCCTCTGTCATCCAGTTTCTGAACAGTCCATGAACACCACCTCACTATTTTTCTCCCTTTTTGCAGAGTTTATTTTTTATACCTATTTGTATGGTGTTGAGTAGGATCGGGTATCAGCCATGGTGGAGCAGACTTGATGGGCCAAATGGCCTGATTCTGCTCCTGTCTCTTATGGTCATTGTAACTTGGAGATATCTTATGTATTGCATTGTACGTACTGCTGCCACAAATAAACCCAATTCTGAAATAAAAACAAGCCAATGTGTTTACTCTCTAGCACAAGGCTTCCCAGCCTGGGGTCCATGGACGCCTGTTAATGGTTGGAGTCCATAGCACAAAAAAAGTTGTTAACATAAAGGACATCATTTGCTGCCATATCACCCTCAGGGCAACACTGTAGCGTAGTGTTTAGCACAACGGTATTATAACACCAGCAAGCCCAGTTCAGTTCCTGCCACTTTCTGGACTTTGTACAATCTCCCTGTGACCGCATTGTTTTCTCCTCCTACATTCCAAAGACATACAGGTTAGTAAATTAGTTACATGGGTGTAATTGAGTGGCTCGTACTGTATCTAAATCTGAATGTCATTATTTCAAGGTTGTTTGCTCTCCATGATTTCATCACTATTGCCCCACATTACAAGAGCTAAAAATGATTCTGACTTTTTTTATTATTATTTACAATATTCTTTGAGCAGGAACTCAGGATGGTCACCTGTAGATGAAAGGTGCAGTTTGCACTCCCCTTTTTAACAACCCTCCATCACTAAAGTATTGTGGCTGCAGTGTGCACAATCCACAAATGCTGATGACAACATAGGCCAAAGCAGGGGGAGCTTACAGGTAGGAGATTGAAAATCTGGCTGAGAGGTGTCATAACAACGACCTCTTATTCACTGTCAGCAAGACCAAAGGACCAATTATTGATTTCAGGAGAGAGAAAACAGAAGACCCTGAGCTAGTCTTCATTGGAGGATCAGAGGTGAAGAGGGTCAGTAACTTTAAATTCCTCAGTGTTATTATTTCAGAGGACCTGTCCTGGGCCCAGCACGTAAGCGCCATTATGAAGCGCCTCTACTTAAGGAGTTTGCAGACATTTGGCATGACATCTAAAACTTTGACAAACTTCTATAGATGTGTAGTGAAGAGTATATTGATTGGCTGTGTCACAGCCTGGTAAGGAAACACCAATGCCCTTGGACAGAAAATCCTATAAAAAGCCCTCCCACTATTGAGCATATCTACATGAAACACTTGTAGAAAAGCAGCATCCATCATTAGGGTCCCCCACCACCTCTTTTCACTGCTGCGTCAGGAAGAAGGTACAGGAGCTTCAGGACTCGTTAGTAATTACAGGAATAGTAATTACCCTTCAATCATCAGACTCTTGAACCAAAGGAGATAACTTCACTTGCCCCATCATTGAAATGTTCCCTCAACTAATGGACTCACTTTCAAGAACTCTTCATCTCACGTTCTCGTAATTTATTGCTATTTATTTATATTTGCATTTGCAGAGTTTATTATCCTCTGCACTCTGGTTGAACGCCCTAGTTGGTGCGGTCTTCATTGATTCTGCTATAGTAATGATTTGAGTATGCCTACAAGAAAATGAATATCAGGATTGTATATGGTGACGTATATGTATTTTGACAATAAATTTACTTTTAACTTTAATTACTTCTACAGGCTACTCTGACAGTAGGTACACAATGAGGAGGAAGTAGGGGGAGGTTGCAGGAGGCTGACCTGCGGGATATGGGGGAATAAGTGAGGGGAGTAGTTAAATGGGACGGGACTGTGGGGAGAGCAGGCCACGGCGACCGGATGGGGGAGGAGGGCAGTACCCCAGTTCGGTCGGGAGGAGACTCCGAGTGGTGGTAGCCGCCTGGATCAAGTGCGGGAAGGCAGTGGGGTTGGGAGCAGGCTCCGGATGCTGGTAGGAGCCCGGACCTGGTGGGGAAGGGAGCAGGCCCCCTGAAACCGCGGAGGGAGGGGCAACACTCCAGTACCGGAGAGGGTCGGGAAGGTTACAGCCTGAGGAGCGGTTCACCGAACTGGTCAGACTGAAACTAAAATCCGTCAGGGTTCAGCGCCCAGACCCCGGGTTGTCCGCGGTCGCACTCACCTTCTCGCCGCGACCAACACTTCCCCCATCGTTCGTTCACTCGCCCGGCCGACCGTTCAAACTGCACAACCGCCACAAACTCCTCCTGCCATTGGCTGATGTCTTTGGAACGTCATCGTTACGTCACGTTAAAGGGGAAGTCTGTTAGGCCTCTTAAGGGAACGAATTTTAAAAAACAGTAATCGGCGGATCTCGGAGTCAATTATCACCTACAGACAGTAAAATGTGAGGGTTTGCGGCAGTGCAAGACATAAAATTACTGAAATTAGTGTAAAAGGGTAAGGTGGATGCTACCCTTCATCAGGGTAGGGCAAGAGCTGGATAGGAAAGGGCAGATGCAGGAGGGAAGGGTGGGAATAGGCTCTTTCATTGATTATCTGTTATGTTGTATGACGTGGTCGATCATGGTCTTTCTATGTCCATCAACACCAGAAAATCTGTAGATGCTGGAAATCTTGAGTAACACACACAAAATGCTGGAGGAACTCAACAAGCCAGGCAGCATCTGTGGAAAAAAGTAAACAGCCTATGTTTCAGGCCAGGACCCTTCAGCAGGACCAATGTATCGGTATCAGTGGTCGCACAACCAGGACTTGTGATGGCTCCACGGTTTCGCGTCACCCTGATCTGGGGGGGGGGGTAACCAGGTGCTACACCTTGCCCAAGGGTGACCCGCAGGCCACTGGAAGGAAGGAGCCCCTTACACCTCCTTTGGCAGAGATATATCTCCAGCCCAGCTCCAGAGTGGTTGGGAATATACAGAGAGGTGCTGGAAAAAAGGATCAGTAACATCATGAAGCATCCCACCCACCCTGCTCATGGACTGTTTTTCCCACTCCTACACCAGGACAACCAGACTCAGAAACAGTGACTTTTCCTAAGCAGTGAGGCTGATCAACACCTCCACCCACTAGCCCACCCCTCCACACCCCCAACCATCACTGCTTTATCATTTCCTGTCAGAGTCACCTTGTGTACAGACACACCTGTGCCCAGCGTCACTGTATGGACACACAATCAATCTGTGTTTATAAGCTGTATTATGCATTTATATTTATTGAGTTTTTGTTTATTATTGTGTTCTTTATCTTCTTGTGTTTTACTTGGTGCTGCATCAGATCCAGAGTAACAATTATTTTGTTCTCCTTTACACTTGTGTGCTGGAAATGATGTTAAACAATCTCAAACTTGAATTGAACCTTGGAGGAACCTGCAGTGATGGAATCTGATAGGAGAGGAAGGTAGAACATGGAAAAAATAAGGGAGGTGGGGTGGGCAGATGGGAATCATCCAGGGAGGAAACTTGTGGTGTGTTGATAAATTGGTAACAATAAATTCCTCAGTGTTATGGACCTGCCCTGGACCCAGCAATTACTAGGAAAGTATGGCATCACCTCTACTCCATAGAGGATTACAATGATTTGGAATGACATCTGAAACTAAAAAATTTCTATAGATGTGTGGTGGAGAACATAAAGTTCAAGGTAAGTTTTAGTCTACAACCCTGAGATTCATCTCCTTGTGGGCATACTGAATAGTGACTATAACAGGGTCAATGCAAGATCAAGTAGCATACAGAAGACAACAAATTGTGCAAAGGTAAATATAAATAAATATCAAGAACATGAGTTAAGGAGTCAAAGTGAGATGATTACTTGTGGGAACATTTTAATGGGTGGGCAAGTGAGTGTAGTTATCCACTTTTGTTCAGGAACCTGATGGTTGATAGTAACTGTTCCTGAACCAGTTGATGCGAGTCCTGAGGCTCTTATACCTTCTACCCGATGGCAGCAGTGAGAAAAGAGCATGGCCTGGGTGGTTGGGATCTCGGATGATGGATGCTGCTTTATTATGACAGTGTTTCATGTAGGTGTGCTCAATGGTTGGGAGGGCTCTACCTATGATGTACTGGACCAGATCCACTACCGTTTGTAGGATTTTCTGCTCAAAGGCCATGATGCAGCCAGTCAATATACTTTCCACTACACATCTGTAGAAGTTTGTCAAAGTTTTTGATATCATGCTAAATCTCGCAGACTCCTAAGTAAGTAGCAGTGTTGTTATGCTTTCTTTGTAATTACATTGATGTGCTAGGCCAGGACAGGTCCTCTGAAATAGTAGCAGCCAGGAATTCAAAGTTGCTAACCCTCTTCACCTCTGATCCTTCAATGAGGACTGGCTCATGGACCTCTGGTTTCCTCCTCCTTGGTTCCTTGGTCTTACTGACATTGAGTGAGAGGTTGTTGTTATTACACCACTCAGCCAAGTTTTCAGTCTCCCTCCTGTAGGCTGATTCATCACCCACTGTGATACGGCCCACAACGGTGGTGTCATCAGCAAACTTATATATGGTGCTGAAGTTGTGCTTAGCCACACAGTCATAGGTGTAAAGTGAGTAGAGCAGGGGGCGAAGCACACATCCCCATGGTGCTGATGGAGATCATGGAGGAGAGGTTGCCAATCCAAACTGACTGGGGAAATCCAGGATCCAATTGCACAGGGAGCTATTGAGACCAAGGTCTTGGATTAGTTTTGAGGGGATGATAGTGTTAAATGCTGAGCTATAATTGATGAAGAACATCCTGATGTATGCACCTTTGCTGTCCAGATACTCCAGGGTTGAGTGAAGAGCCAATGAGATGCCTTCTGCTGTGGACCTGTTGTTCCGGTAGACAATTGGAGCGGATCCAAGTCACCTCTCAGGCAGGAGCTGATATGCTTCAACACCAACCTCTCATAACACTTCATCAGTGTGGATGTAGGTGCCACTGGGTGATCGATAGTCATTGGGGCAGGTCACCACACTCTTCTTGGACACCGGTATAATTGAAGCCTGCTTGAAGCAGGTGGGTACTATCTAGTAACACTGGGTATATTTAAAATGAAGGTTAATAGGCTCTTGATTAATCAGCCTGTCAAAGTTTACAGGGAGAAGGCAGGAGAATGAGGTTGAGAGGGATAATAAATCAGCCTTGATGGAATGGCACAGCAGACTCGATGGTCCGAATGGCCTAATTGTGCTCCTGTGTCTTATAGAATACCTATCCATCAAATATAGACCATTCTATTTGCCCCAGGAGTTCTCATCAGTGATCCTGACAGCAGCTTATATACCACCAGCGGCCAATTATAAGAAAGCACTCGCGAAACTACATGTCGTCTGCATTCAAGAAACAGCCCAACCTGAAGCACTTCACATTATAGTAGTATTTTGACTGACTACTTCACAGCCTGGTGTGGAAACACCAATGTCCTTGGATAGAAAATCCTACAAAAAGTAGTGGATCTGACCCAGTATATCACGGGTAAAGCCCTCCCCACCATTGAGCACAACAACATGGAGCGTTGTCACAGGAAAGCAGCATCCATCATCAGGGACCTCCATCACCCAGGACATGCCCTTTCCTTGCTCCTGCCATCAGGAAGGAGGTACAGGAACCTCAGGACCCACACCTCCAGGTTCAGGAACAATTATTACCCCTCAACCATCAGGAAGGAGGTACAGGAGCCTCAGGAGCCACACCACCAGGTTCGGGAACAGTTATTACCCCACAACCATCAGGAAGGAGGTACAGGAGCCTCAGGACCCACACCTCCAGGTTCAGGAACAGTTATTACCCCTCAACCATCAGGAAGGAGGTACAGGAGCCTCAGGACCCACACCACCAGGTTCAGGAACAGTTATTACCCCTCAACCATCAGGAAGGAGGTACAGGAGCCTCAGGCCCCACACCACCAGGTTCAGGAACAGTTATTACCCCTCAACCATCAGGAAGGAGGTACAGGAGCCTCAGGCCCCACACCACCAGGTTCAGGAACAGTTATTACCCCTCAACCATCAGGAAGGAGGTACAGGAGCCTCAGGACCCACACCACCAGGTTCAGGAACAGTTATTACCCCTCAACCATCAGGAAGGAGGTACAGGAGCCTCAGGACCCACACCTCCAGGTTCAGGAACAGTTATTACCCCTCAACCATCAGGAAGGAGGTACAGGAGCCTCAGGACCCACACCACCAGGTTCGGGAACAGTTACTAAGCCTCAGCCATCAGGCTCTTGAACCAAAGGGGATAACTTCACTCCACTTGTCCCATCATTGAAATGTTCCCACAACCTATGGACTCACTTTCAAGGACTCTTCATCTCATGTCCTCGATATTTATTGCTTATTTATTATTATTATTATTATTTCTTGCTTTTTGTATTTGCACAGTTTGCTGCCTTTTGCATTCTGGTTGAACACCCAGGTTGGTGCAGTCTTTAATTCATTCTGTTATGGTTATTATTCTATTATAGATTTATTGAGTATGCTGCAAGAAAATGAATCTCAGGGTTGTATGTGGTGACATACATGTACTTTGATAATAAATTTACTTTGAACTTTGAATTTGTTTTATTATTGTCACACGTACAATGGAAAAATGTTGTTTGAATGCCATCCAAACAGATAATTTCATCATTTCAGCACGGGAGATTTGTGGAGCACCCAGGTGAAAAGTGAAGTGTCATTCCTCTAAAGCATTTGGTTTCATCCTGGACTCTAAAAGGCATTGTATTTCACCACAAACAAATTAGGTGGCCATAGCAGGCAAGATCTCCACATTCCAAAAATACTTCTGTCTTTCTGATCAGAATTCAAAAATTAGACAACGTGTATTTCTTTCCTTAATATTCAATTGATTTTTAACTTGAAAGTTTAGTCAAGTCACTTTTTATTGTCATTTTGACCATAACTACTGGTACGGTACACAGTAAAAACGAGACAACGTTTTTCAGGACCATGGTGCTACATGAAACAGTACAAAAACTACACTGAACTCCATGAAAACAACACAGAAAAAAGAAACTACACTAAACTACAGACCTACCCGGGACTGCATAAAGTGCACAAAACAGTGCAGGCTTTACAATAAATAATAAGCAAGACAATAGGCACAGTAGAAGGCAGTAAGTTGGTGTCAGTCCAGGCTCTGGGAATTGAGGAGTCTGATAGCTTGGGGGAAGAAACTGTTACATAGTCTGGTCGTGAGCCAGATTTACAAAAAAATCATTTCTGCCTTTAACAAAACAAGAAGTTTCTTCACATGAATTCGGTTAAAATTAACTGCATCGACCTTATCTGCATCTACAAAAATATAACATTGTCTGTGATGGCAGCAATAGCCAGCAAAGAGGTAGAGCTAGTCTTTGCATCTACATAAAAAATAGTCGGATCTGATCTTCAGCTGTCCAATTTCTTGCCCTATTCCTAGCTTCTTTTAGTATGCAGAAACTTGTTCTGAAGGTAATGATCAAGTCTCTGGTCCTTGTAGGTACAAACAGTCCAAGTCTGTACCCACCATCATTTCTGGTTTTACACTAATCATGTCTCAACCCATTTTATCATTCCAGATTAACTCAAATTTTCCAGTTCCTCTTCTGCCTGTTGGGTGATGGGGTGGAGATGCTTCACTACCAGATGAACTCAATGCCTTCTATGTCTGCTTTAAAAGGGAGAACACAACTACAGGTGTGAAGATCCCTGCTGCACCTGATGACCCTGTGATCTCCGTCTCAGAGGCTGATGTTAGGCTGTCTTTAAAGAGAGTGAACCCTCGCAAGGTGGAAGGCCCTGCTGGAGATCCTGGTAAAGCTCTGAAAACCTGTGCAAACCAACTGGTGGGTGTATTCAAGGACATTTTCAACCTCTCACTGCTACAAGTGGAAGTTCCCACTTGCTTTAAAAAGGCAACAATACCAGTGCTTAAGAATAATGTGAGCTACCTTAATGACTATCACCTGGTGGCACTCACTGCTCTACTCTCTTTACACCCATGACTGTGTGACTGGGCATAGTTCAAATACCATCTATAAATTTGCTGATGATACAACCATTGTTGGCAGAATCTCAGATGGTGACGAGATAGCGTACAGGAGCGAAATATGCCGACTAGTGGAGTGGTGTCACAGCAATAACCTGGCACTCAACGTCAGTAAGACGAAAGAATCAGAATAAGAAAAAGAATCAGAAAGACGCTTTGCAATTCGCCTACCGGAGCAACAGGTCATTGGCAGATGCCATCCCTCTGGCACTACATTCCTCCTTAGAACACCTGGAGAATAAAGACGCATATGTAAGGCTCCTTTTCGTTGACTACAGCTCTGCCTTTAATACCATCATTCCAAATAAACTGATTCCTAAGCTCTGGAACCTGGGTCTTAGCACTCAGATCTGCAGCTGGATCTTCAACTTCCTCACAGACAGGACCCAGGCTGTAAAGATAGGGGACAAGCTCTCCTCTTCAATCACTCTGAGCACCGGTGCCCCACAAGGCTGTGTACTCAGCCCCCTGCTGTACTCACTGTACACCCATGATTGTGTAGCCAAGTTTCCATCAAACTCAATATATAAGTTTGCTGATGACACCACAATTGTAGGCCGTATCTTGGGTAATGATGAGTCTGAGTACAGAGAGGAAATTAAGAACCTGGTGGCATGGTGCGAAGACAATAACCTATCCCTCAACATCAGCAAGACGAAGGAATTGGTTGTTGACTTCAGAAGGAGCAGCAGACCGCATGACCCCATCTACATCTGTGGTGCGCAGGTGAAACAGGTCAAAAGCTTTAAGTTCCTCGGGGTAATTATCACAAATGACCTGACTTGGTCTAACCAAGCAGAGTCCACTGCCAAGAAGGCCCACCAGCGCCTTTACTTCCTGAGAAAGCTGAAGAAATTTGGCCTTTCCCCTAAAACCCTCACGAATTCTTATAGGTGCACCGTAGAAAGCATTCTTCTAGGGTGCATCACAACCTGGTATGGAAGTTGTCCTGTCCAAGACTGGAAGAAGCTGCAGAAGATCATGAACATAGCCCAGCACATCACACAAACCAATCTAACATCCTTGGACTCACCGCACGTTGTCGGAGCAGTGCTGCAAGGATAATCAAGGACACGACCCACCCAGCCAACACACTTTTTGTCCCTCTTCCCTCTGGGAGAAGGTTCAGGAGCATGAAGATTTGTACGGCCAGATTTGGGAACAGCTTCTTTCCAACTGTGATAAGACTGCTGAACGGATCCTGACCCGGATCTGGGCCGTACCTTCCAAATATCCAGACCTGACTTGCACTACCTTACTTTCCCTTTTCTATTTTCTAATTATGATTTATAATTTAAATTTTTATTACATTTACTTTGATTTGTACTTCAGGGAGTGCGAAGCGCAGAATCAAATATCGCAGTGATGATTGTACGCTCTAGTATCAATTGTTTGGTGACAATAAAGTATAAGAGCTGATTGTGGACTTCAGGAAGGGTAAGACAAAGGAACACATACCAATCCTCAGAGTGATCAGAAGTGGAGAGAGTGAGCAGTTTCAAGTTCCTGGGTGTCAAGATCTCTGAGGATCTAACCCGATCCCAACACATCGATGTAGTTATAAAGAAGGTAAGACAGTGGCTATACTTCATTAGGAGTTTGAAGAAATTTGGCATGTCAACAAATACACTCAAAAACTTCTATAGCTGTACCATGGAGAGCATTCTGACAGGCTGCATCACTGTCTGGTATGGGGGGTGGAGGCTACTGCACAGGACCGAAAGAAGCTGCAGAGGGTTGTAAATTTAGTCGGCTCCATCTTGAGTACTAGCCTACAAAGTACCCAGGACATCTTCAGGGAGCAGTGTCTCAGAAAGGCAGTGTCCATTATTAAGGACCTCCAGTACCCAGGGCATGCCCTTTTCTCACTGTTACCACCAGGTAGGAGGTACAGGAGCCTGAAGACACACACTCAACGATTCAGGAACAGCTTCTTCCCCTCTGCCATCAGGGAGGAGGTACAGGAGCCTGAAGACGCACACTCAACGATTCAGGAACAGCTTCTTCCCCTCTGCCATCGGGGAGGAGGTACAGGAGCCTGAAGACACACACTCGACGATTCAGGAACAGCTTCTTCCCCTCTGCCATCAGGGAGGAGGTACAGGAGCCTGAAGGCACACACTCAATGATTCAGGAACAGCTTCTTCCCCTCTACCATCAGGGAGGAGGTACAGGAGCCTGAAGACACACACTCAACGATTCAGGAACAGCTTCTTCCCCTCTGCCATCAGGGAGGAGGTACAGGAGCCTGAAGACACACACTCAATGATTCAGGAACAGCTTCTTTCCCTCTGCCATCAGGGAGGGGGTACAGGAGCCTGAAGGCACACACTCAATGATTCAGGAACAGCTTCTTCCCCTCTACCATCAGGGAGGAGGTACAGGAGCCTGAAGGCACACACTCAGCGACTCAGGAACAGCTTCTTCCCCTCTGCCATCCGAGTCCTAAATGGACATTGAATCTGTGGACATTACTTCACTTTTTATTTCTGTTTTTGCATGATTTTTAATCTATTCAATATATGTATACTGTAACTGATTTATTATTATTTTGTTTTGGTTTCTTCTATATTATGTATTGCATTGAACTGCTGCTGCTGCTAAGTTAACAAATCAAACAACACATGCCAGTGATAATAAACCTGATTCTGATATGTCTCTGCCATTCTCCTTCCCTCCACTAGCTGCACCTGCTTAGACCCCCCCACCCCCCAACCACATGAAGCCATGGGAGAAGGGAGTGGATGGTCGTGTGATCTGCACTGGCTGCTCATAAGTTCTGGTTAAATGACCACTGATGTCAGGCAGACAATCTCTGAAAAGTATTGATAATGGCTGGGGTCACCTGTCATGAAAAGACTCTGCCCAAAGGACAATGGCAAACCACTTCTGTAGAAAAGTCATGATCATCTACATCATACGACATGGCACATAATGATATCTCAACCCCTTTAATATTTCCCCAGATTGACTGAAATTTTCCAGGTTCTACCACACCCCATTCCCCACCCCACTCTGGTGCCCCGCTTTCTTTCTTTTCTCTCGTATTTCACCATCCTTCTTCAGCCCTTTACCTCTTCTCACTTCATCACCCCTCCCACACCCACCTTTACCTGGTCTCACGTATCACCTGCACAAGAGATTCTGCAGATGCTGGAAATCCAAAGTCACACACACACACACACACACAAAATACTGGAGGAACTCAGCAGGTCAGGCAGCATCTCTGGAAAATAATAAACGGTCAGCATATTGGGTTGAGACTATTCTTCAGAACTGGTAAACAAGACGGAAGATGCCAGAATAAAAGGGTGGGGGGAGGGGAAGGATAGCTAGAAGGTCATAGGTGAAGCCAGGTGGCAGGAAAGGTAAAGGGTTGGAGAAGGAATTTGACAGGAGAGGAGAGTGGACAATGGGAGAAAGGGAGGGAGGAGGGACACCCAGGGGGTGGTGACAGGCAGGTGAGGAGAAGAGGAAAGAGCCAAATTGGGGAAAAGGAGGAGGGAAGAGTTACTAGAAGAAATTGATGTTCATACCATCAGGTTGAAGGCTAACTAGACAGAATTATATATATTTATAGGTGCTGCTTCTCCACCCTGAGAGTAGCCTCATTGTGGCACAAGAGGCCATGGACAGGAATGGGGATAGGAATGAAAATGGTTGGCCATTAGGAAATTCTACTTTTTGTGGATGGAGCAGAGGTGCTCAACGAAGCAATCTCCCAATCTATGTCGGGTCTCACCAACGTAGAGGAGGCCACATTGGGAGCACCGGACACAATAGACTACCTATACAGATTCACAGTTGAAGCGTTGCCTCACCTGGAAGGACTGTTTGGTGCCCTAAATGGAGGTGGAGGAAATGAATAGGCAGTTATAGCATTTCTGTCATTTGCAGGGATAAGCGCCAGGAAGGAGATTAGTGAGGAGGGACGAATGGACAAGGGAGTCATGGAAGGAGCGATTGCTGCAGAAAGCAGAGTAGGGTGAGGTAGGATCCCGTTGAAGATGACGGAAATGGCGGAGAATGATGTGTTGGATGTAGAGGTTCATTGGGCAGTAGATGAGGACAAGAGGAACTCTCTCCCTGTTAGAGCAGTAGGAAAATGGGGTGAGTGTGTATGTCTGGGAAATGAAGGAGGGCAGCATCAGTGGTGGAGAATGAGAAACCACATTCTCTGAAGGAGGAGGATATCTCTAATATCCTGAAAAGGAAAATCACATACTGAGAACAGATGCGATCAAAACGAAGGAAATGAGAAAAGGGAATAGCATTTTTACAGGGAACCTCATTGAAACCTATTGAACGTGGAGTGTCCTTTTAGAAGATGGGGAAGAATTCTTTAGCCAGGGTGGTGAATCTTTGGAATTTGTTCCCACAGCCAGCTGTGGAGGCCAAGTCATTGGGTATATTTAAGGTAGAGGTCGATTAATCAAGAAATGAAGGGATACGGGGAGAAAGTAGGAGATTGGGGCTGAGAGGGAAAGTGGAATCAGCTGTGATGAAACGGCAGAGCAGACTCGATGGGCCAAATGGTCTAATTATGCTCCTATATCTTACGGTCTAAACAGAGATAACTATCAGTGAAGGAAGCTTTTGTGAATGTTGTAACTAGCAATTGAGGAATAAGGCAGGTTGGGGCAGTGTGCATCAATATCACCAGTCACTCCAATTGTTATCTCATTCCCAGACTGCACAATGTCAGAATCAGAATTAGGTTTAATATCTCCTGCATATGTCACGATTCAACAGCAGCACATTATGAAACATAACTGTAAATTAAAATATATATTAAAAAGTTAAATTAAATGAATAGTGCAAAAAGAGTAAATAAAAGTAGTGAGGTAGCGTTAATGGGTTCAATATTCATTCAGAAATTGGATGATTTCTGAATCAGGGAAGCTGTTCCTGAATAGTTGTGTGTCTTCAGGCTCCTGTACCTCCTCTCTTATGGTAGCAATGAGAAGGCATGTCCTCGGTGATGGGGTCCTTAATGATGGATGCTGCCTTTTTGAGGCATCGCTCCTTGAAGATGACCAGGATGCTGGGGAGGCTAGTACCCACGACAGAGCCGAGTTCTCAACCTTCGGCAGCTTATTTTGATCCTATGCAATGCAGGAGGGAGGACCCCTGACTGAGTGCAGGAGGGAGATTAATTAAAAAGTTAAATTAAATGAATAGTGCAAAAAGAGTAAATAAAAGTAGTGAGGTAGCGTTAATGGGTTCAATATTCATTCAGAAATTGGACGATTTCTGAATCAGGGAAGCTGTTCCTGAATAGTTGTGTGTCTTCAGGCTCCTGTACCTCCTCTCTTATGGTAGCAATGAGAAGGCATGTCCTCGGTGATGGGGTCCTTAATGATGGATGCTGCCTTTTTGAGGCATCGCTCCTTGAAGATGACCAGGATGCTGGGGAGGCTAGTACCCACGACAGAGCCGAGTTCTCAACCTTCGGCAGCTTATTTTGATCCTATGCAATGCAGGAGGGAGGACCCCTGACTGAGTGCAGGAGGGAGATTAATTAAAAAGTTAAATTAAATGAATAGTGCAAAAAGAGTAAATAAAAGTAGTGAGGTAGCGTTAATGGGTTCAATATTCATTCAGAAATTGGACGATTTCTGAATCAGGGAAGCTGTTCCTGAATAGTTGTGTGTCTTCAGGCTCCTGTACCTCCTCTCTTATGGTAGCAATGAGAAGGAATGTCCCCCCCCCCCATACTAGATGGTGATGCAACCAGTTAGAAGACACTCTACAGTATATCTGCAGAAATTTGCAAATGTCTTTTGTCACACACCAAGTCTCCTCAAACTCCTAATCAAATAAAGCATCTTAGTAACTGCATCAATACGTTGGGCCTAGGATAGATCTTCAGATACCCAGGAACTTGAAACTGCTTACCCTACCCTTTCTATTTATGATCTCTAAGTGAAGATAGGTGTGTGTACCCTCACCTCACCCTTTTTGAAATCCATAATCAATTCTTTGGTCTTACTGACAACGTGTGCAAGTTGTTGCTGAGTGCAATGTAAATGTTGTGGGAGGGGAAAGGGACTTATTTTTGCTGTTTGATGCTTGCATTCTGTTCTGCCAAGCACCGTGGGCATGCTTTGTTGGTGCTAGAATGTGACACTTGTGGGCTGCACCCAGCACACACAGGTTATGTTGGTTATCAGTGCAAATGATGCATTTCACTATTTTGATGTACAGTGCATGTGATAAATAAATCTGAATCTTAATCTACTAACAACCAGGAGGTACAGCAGCATGAAGTTCCACAGCACCAGACTGAGGAAAAGCTACTTTCCTACAACCATCAGGTTCTTGAACTGACCTGCACAACTCCTGATGAAGGGCCTTGGCTTGAAATGTCAGCTGTTTATTTCCAGAGGCTGCTTGAACTTCTGAGTTCTTCCAACATTTATATTTGTTGTTTTTGATTTCCAGCATCTCTTCTTCTCTTGTATTTATGATTTTCAGCACAACTCCAATCTTATTTCAATAAGGATATTATCTATTACACTACCATAGACCTTTTATTTGCATTAGTGCCTTGTCCTTGCACAATTTATCTGTACCTATGATCCTGATGTAAGTTCTCCTTCGTATCTGAACCTCTTATTTTTGTGCAGATGACAACACAATTGACTTAAAACTTTAGAAAACAAGGAAACCACAGCACCCAGATAACAGGTACAAGAACCGTGAAGATAGTACCCAAGGACATAATGGAACCCTATCATTGGTATGTTGCATCAGTGTTACCAAAATTGCAGTACCTCTCATGAAGGCACCTGCCATGTCCATTCTGGGCAGCTCATTTACCTTTGGTCCCCACCACTCAGTTCTCACCTGTGGTTCATATGCCCAACGGCCATTTTGCAAGGCTCCTCGCCCACATTAGATTTCTTCAATTAAGGTTAGAGAGCCCTATACTGGCAGCTCACACCATGCCATGCCTAAAATTCAAAACATCATACCCAATGTTATTCTCAAATCAACCAGGACCAGGCAGGTAACTAGGCAACATTCTCACCCACCATCCAGGATACACACACTTGTCACTGCTGCCACCAGGGAGGAACAACAGGAACTTCATTTACCACAACACTGATTTCACAACCTATGTGACTTTACAACTCGTGCTCAGTATTATTTACTGCTTATTAGTACTTTTTGTATTGACATGCTGCCATTGGAGGAGGTCTCCAGCAGGTTCACAAGAATCTCAGGAAGGGTTAAAATAAGGAGCAGTTTTATAGTGGAAAAAGCCATTACACAGGGGCAGTTCCACTCTCTTGGCCTCAAAAATCTTGGTCCAGTGACATCAAAAATCTTCCATGACTGGAGACCTGATCTGGATTCGTAAGGGCATCAAAGATTACAGGGAGAAGGCAGGAGAATGAGGTTGAGGGATAATAAACCAACCACAATGGAATGGTAAAGACTCAAAGGGCTGATCTGTTCCATGTCTTATGGAAACTTATTGCTCTTTAATACTTTGACCAGAACAAAAACATCACATTAAGACAGATATTTTCTATTTCTCAGTGTACTTTATTATCCTGTTTTCTACAGCTGAAAGCCCACAGGACAGCAACAGGTAGCACTGAGGAATGATCAGAATTCCCCATCAGTACGATCTCCAAAGTACAAAATAAAGGCATGAAAAGGCCCAGATCTTTCCCAGTATTCAATTATTAACTGGATAAAACACCCTTTTGCCAGTGTAAATACATGGTGCCTCTCTTCTCAGCCTACACTGAAGTGGTACGATTAACTCCACCAAACTGCATTAACCTCTGACACTAAGGCACATATCCAATACCCTGTTTCAGTTGGATTATATTGTGTGGAACAAGTACTTATTTCAGCGATTACATAATGTAAAATGTAAGTACCAGTTGTGCTGGGGAATGTTTTGACACTTTTTAAATTCAGACTTGGTTGGAAAAATATGCCACTTTGTTTACAAGTGTGCCCTGTTTAGTTAATGTCTGATACCAAATGCAGTGAGACATAAATAAAACTTGTTTTACGTTCCTAATCAAATACAAGATAAATCACCAAGCAGTTTGAATGGCATTTTGCATGCCCACTTTCAATATGAAATTTGATGTTTTTTCCTCCAAGCTCTTTAGAAATCCAAAGCATGACCTGAATACAATTAGTAAATCTTTGGCACTCTTGTTGTTTCAGCTGCTACAGTACAAATTGAAAATTGAGGGGAAGGGATTCCAAAGTGCTATCCGGCAGATTAGGGCATAATGCATTTTCATTTTGATTTCTTTAACCTTTTCAAATCCCTCTGCATCATTTACACTTTTCACAGTTTTAGTTCACTTTACACAGGGGAAAGAAAGGCTTTTTTCCTTTTAAAGAGATAGTATCCTTCATGTATGAAGATAAAGCGACAAGCCCTCAGCCTATCTGCGGCCAAATAGCCATCAATTTTTATTTATTTTTTTTAAAAATCGGGGTCGGCAAAGATGGTGGTGATGGGGGTGGGGTTGTAGAAAGACAAAAGAGGGTTTATAATCACCATCACCACACCAAAAAAATTTTTTTTTTTTTTTATAATATATATAGGGCCATGTCAAATTATTTGTCCCCAGCCCACCACATTTGCATGACCACAATCCCTTTGTTAGCCTACATGCATTGAATTTTGGAAAAAGAACACCTAAACACACCAGTTATTTTCTATGCCAGCCTCCACATAGAACACAATGCATCTATTTTTTTTCCAAAGCAAATGGCAGTAACACTGCTAAAAATAGGCCACCTTTTCTAAAGGTCTATACAAAATCTGTTGTATTTTAGAGAAACTATATTGGATATTTTCAAAAATAGTTGGAATAGGTTAAATGGCATGTTGCTTGAATCTGATTCAAGGGTTTAAAATATAGCCAATGCAAGCTACTTAAAAAGGGGATACCATCTCCTTAAACTAGGCTGAAGTCTAGCTGAAAGCTTCGCACAAGGAAGCTCTGAGCATTCATCAGTGTTTCCCGACAGACAGTAACTCTCATTGTGCTGCTTCAGTAGATTGAACTCTTTAATGCAAATGCTAACCATTTTAAGTAAATTGTAATGAATCTGAAGTAGAGAAAGTGTATGCCTTTTCACTCACACACTCATCCCTGACCAAGAACCTCAACCTCATGCACCAATTTCCATGTAGTACGATTACATCAGCCAGGCTGAGGATTGGATTTTCCTCCCAGCAGCAATGCTCATAATCCTTTTGGAATTTATTTTCTGAAAACACTCCCGTTGTTTGACAGAAGGGGTCTTCTTCTCGTTCTTGTTGCAGGTTACGTTGGCCTTTGTTGCGGCGTTCAATCCTGGATACTGCTGGATCAGGTGGTGTGATGCAAACCTCACTCACTCACTCGCACATTCTCAAACATTCAACATCCTTGCACACTCCTCACTTCTGTTCCAAAGATTTGAGAATTCCAGTGGGGTCTCAGGTGTTTTCCTTATCCCAATGTTGACACAAATCTGCAACACAAAGTCATTAAAACCTATTAATAGCTATCAAAACATCCAACTCAATTTTGAAAGTGACCAACTTAAAATGAAGCAATAAATAATTCCAAGAACCTTGGAGAATCCTCAATCTCCACCCACCCCTCCATTGGATAGCAGTTTCCAGCCAAATTAAGGAACACTGCAACTGTTGCTCAGCTGATCTAAGTGTAAACGAAGATCCCTAAAGTCCTTTCCATTTTACACGCACCTTCAATCCACCCTCCTCCCAGAGCATCCATATATTTGCTCAGGGCACATCACTTGCCCTGATCATTGAAACCAGAACCCTGAATGGAATACTTTCCACTGATTGTAATGCCACCATAATCCATCAATTTTTTTCTCTGCACATCACACTTATGATCATAATTTTTTTTAATAGTCTAGCAACCCAACCCAATTCAGATTAAAATGATCCAACCAGTCTTAACCACCTCCAAACTACTACTGTGGTCAGACAGCTACAATTATTCTCTCCCACCCCCCCCCAAACCCCATACTCTGAAAGAAAGGCTCTCCATTGCTAAGCAACTTTCCCTGTTACATTAATCTGGGTGTTCCAATGCCAATGGGTATCTTCCTTCCATTCTTCAGACTTTCCCCCTTTCCAATAAACTTAAATTTCTAATTAAAACTTTTCCCAATTCCATAATGACTTTATCAACAATCCTGGATTTCCTCACAATTGAAACCTCCCACAATGAGTCCACGAGAAATGAAAGTGCTTCTATCCTCTTGAGAGCTGCTCTCTTGGGTTTATCTGTGATTGCATCATGCACCATAACTTACAACTGACTTCAGTTTGAAATTTAAAATGGAAATTTATATACTGCCTATTTTGGAAGCAAACCAATTACAATGATTTAATTTTTGATTTACTATGAGTAATTATTTCACGAAGTGTAGCAAATTTTTCAAAAGTTGCAACTACCTATCACTTGGTGATCAAGAAACTGATTCAATTGGTAACTTTAAGTGTTATATACAGAAGCTCTGATGAAACGGCAGAAGTTCAGCCACCGAAAATGAATGGCTGAGGGGAGAAAAAAAATCAACACATGCCTCAAAGATATTGTATCTAGAAATTTCCGTTGAAGCTCACTTTATGGAAATACCCTATCCTGCTGAGATTAACCAGTCTTGAATTCAACACATTGAAGTACAGGTGTCCCCCGTTTTTTGAACATTTGCTTTATGACACCTCGCTGTTACGAAAGACCTACATTAGTTACCTGTTTTCGCTAACAGAAGGTGTTTTCACTGTTACGAAATAAGGCAGCACCTTTTGCGCCCTGAGCACCTCTCCTGGAACTGTATTCTAGCCGGCATTGCTTAAACACGTGCCTGTGAGCATCTGTGCTTTATGTCGATTTATTTTGTGCATCCGTTAGCACGCAAGGATGTTACATTTAGCGTAAAACTAGACATAATAAGCATCCCATGACCAAGAACTGAGATGAAGAGCTGATGAAGAGGAAAGGATAACAATTGAAACCAAACGCAGTAGCGAACAGCTCGAAAGCGAAGTCATCCAGGAACTGAACGGGAAGCAATTGCGTGAGATTTTTGCTGCGATTGACAACGTTGCAATGATTGCAGAAAAGTACGACATTAATTTTGAAAGGGTACGTAGGTTTAGGGTATATTTGCAGGATGGTTTGAGTGCTTACAAAGAACTGTATGATAGAAAAATGCGCGAGGCTAAGCAGTCAAGCATACTGTCGTTTTTCAAGCCTTCCACAGCAGACGACAAAACTCGACCTTCGACATCAAGGCAGGCAGACATAGAAGGTGACCTGCCTGCCCTGATGGAAACAGATGACGATGAGATGACACCCCAGTCTCCTCCACCCCAGCCTAACACCATCATCAGTGTGCTCACTGTCTTCCCGATTCCAGTAAGTGAAACCACACTGGATGTACATTATTTCTACTTTATACAGGCGGTGTATTTTTATGTGTTATTTGGCAGCTTCATAGCTTAAAGGTTACTGGAAAGAGTGCTTCTGCCGGGAGCACTTGCGCCGTGTGTTTCTGCCAAGAGCGCTTGCGCCGAGCGTTTTTGCCGCGAGTGCTGCCAAGACCACTCACATGAGATTTTCGCTGCGGTGGACAGTGCTGCAATAATTGTACAAAAGTATTCCTACATTATATAGGCTGTGTATTTATCAGATCATTCCTGCTTTTACTATATGTTACTGTTATTTTAGGTTGTGTTATTTGGCATGATTTGGTAGATTATTTTTGGGTCTGCGAACACTCACAAATTTTTCCCATACAAATAAACAGTAATTGCTTCTTCACTTGACGACATTCCAGCTTTCATAGGAAGGCCCTACCTTCGAATAGCGGGGAAAACCTGTATAAAACTGAATAGTCTGTACCAAGTATACAGGTATCATGTCTTCAGATCTCTGAAACAAGACAATGTATGTTGTGGAACTTAACAGTGCACATTTAACACATTTCTAGTCACCACTCAGGTCTGGGAGTAGTATTATTTACCATAATTTACAGTGATTATATTAAAGAATACTTCATAAATTGAGAAGATCTCTACATTTTAATCAGACCTATTTCAACTGGTTAGAGATTCTCGACATTCTTCAATGCAATAGCTTACCAAGCTTGATTTTTCAGTTTTCGAAGCTCTTTAGTAGCCCATGTGGCCAAAGTTTTAGTTTTGTTTGTTTTTGATCGTCTTCCTTCAGTCAAAAGTTCATGAATCATTGGCCTTGCTTCAACTAGTTTCAGTACATCCTTCCCAAATGCTGTACATAAATCTCTAAAATGCACAGAAATTAATGTTTAAATCACTAATGTTACAGAAAATGGAAACTACCTGAAGCAGTTATTGCCTCGACATGTTTTGACCCTCTCCAGAAAATTGCTACAATCTTATAAGGGGTGTATAAAATCAAGGGCACAGATTGGGTGAACGCACTCGGTCTCTCTATCCTAGCCACCAACCCCCCTCCCCCATCTCCAGAAGGCATAGGTATAAGATTTAAGAACTCAGATTAAAACACACACACACACACAGATTGCTATTTGTGGAATCAGCTACCAGAAAAAGTGGTTGAGGTTGATACAAATAACAAGTTAATACACTGTTGCACAGGTACATGGGTTGGAAAGGTTTAGAATAGGGGTTTCCAACATTTTTTTTAAATTGCATGGACCCCAGGCTGGGAACCCCTCACTGAGAAGGTTATAGGCTAAGGGCTGGCAAATTGAATTTGTTGGATGGGGCATCTTTCTCCACATGAACCAATTGGGCCAAAGGGCCTGTTTGTGCTACATGACTAACTTTACAACAGACAGATCATATTAAAAGGAATAAACCCCAAAGCACAAATTTTAAAACTATGAGTAAACTAACATATCTCGAGAACATACTTCCTATTTATCTACATCAAGCAGTAAATCTGAACAACTACTAGTTGGCGGGTTTTTAAAATCATACATTCATATCCTTACCCCAAGCACACTTACCCTATCAGTCCAGCAGCACAAGCTACAACTCCATCAGTATGATCTTCATCTCGTGCAATGTGATCAATAAAGGAAAGAATGAATTCTACTCTTGGTTGTACCAACATGACGTCAGCTACAAGAAAGAAAACTTGTCTATTTTAAAGTGGACACCTTTGAATTTAATTACAGATGTTATCATATAATACAATTAAACTTACGATGTACATTCTCTTGGTCACCCTTCAGGCCCTGAATAATGCCAGTATATGCCTCCAGACAACCTTCTCTTAGTTCATTCAGGTAATCCACCATATCATAATCTGTCTAAAAATGAATTAGAATTTTAACATTCTTAACCAGAAAGCTTGCAAAAGGTACAGTGCTCAGTATTTTAATGCAAGAATTATTCTTTCACACAGTAACATCCCAGTGCAGAGGTTAGTGTAACACTATTACAGCACCAGCAAACTACACGGCCGAGGAGAATTAGGTTGAATCCTTCAACTTCAACCCTAAATATACCCAATGCCTTGGACTGCACAGCTGTCCTAGCGAAACTGACCACCCTCTAAACAAAAGAAAAAGTTCTAACTGGACTTCCCCAAGGTGAGGGTGTGCCTTCTGGTACTAGCCCATCTCCAGACCTTTCAATATTTGATAGGTTTCAATGGGACCACCCCCCACATTCTAAATTCCAGTGAGTAAAGGGCCAGAGCCAAACACTCCTCATATCTTTTGTACCTCCTCTGGAGGTTCCTTTCGCATCTTTTTTTAGACAAGAGACTTAAAACTGCTCACAATATTCCAAGTGCAGTTTGACCAATACCTTGTAATGCTGATGCTTTATATCCTTACTTACAAAATTCTCCCCATTTACAAAATAGCCCATGACTTTATTCCATCTACCGAAGTACATGACTGTTCACTTCCCAATAGCCCATCTGCCACTTCTTTGCCCATTCCGCCAACCTGTCCATCCTCTGCTGACACCCCATTTCCTGAACACTACCTGCCCCTCCACCTATCTTCACATCGTTCACAAACATGGCCATAAAGCCAACAATTCCTTCCTCCAAAACTCCAATTCTTGCCAGTAAGGAATTTGTACGTTCTCCCCGTGACCTTGTGGGTTTTATCTGGGTGCTTGATTCTTTAAACATTCCAAAGACATACTGGTTAGTAGACCACTTGGGTGTAACTGGGTGGCATGAGCCCATTGGGCCAAAACACAAACTAATCTCTAAACACAAACTAATGAACAAAGGTACAATATTAATTAAAATCCCATTTAAAAAGTTAGATGCAAAAATTGTATAATTAACAATATATGCAGAATACATGTTCTAATTTTTCACCCAACTTAAGTTTTAAGATGATTTTGCTAAGATTTTCTGCCAATTTGTGTGTGGGATGAAACTATTTTCAAAACCCAGAATCAGAAGATGACTTTACAATGTTTTTGTGGTACTCACTTTGTCTACCTGGGCCTGGGAAGCCTGCTGAAGTGTGTCCAGGACAATATCTAGATACTTCTTAAATTCTCCTGCAATAGCAAGAGCAATATCCCCAAACACAGATAAAATCTGTGGCTTCACAGATCGGTGAACATTTTCATTCTGGAAAGGAAGGGGAAATGGATATCGATTGCAGCTTAATACAAAATAATTCAAATCCATTTTATAATACACAAACTATACTTTCAAATATAATTACATATACATCAAAACTCTTCAGGTAAAGTCCTTAATTAAATTCCATAGACAGTTTGACGGAGCGAAGAGCAAAGTTGTAACTGTAAAAGCAAAGGATGTAAAAGATATAAAAAGCAGAGACACTTACCCCCAAATTTTCCAACAAGAGCTGCATCATTTCATCACAGAAAGGCAGCATATTAGATTGCAGCGCTCTGCACAGATCACCGACCAGGCCTACTGCTGCAAGACAAACCTTCAACAAAAATAACCAAGTTTGAAAACACAAGCTAATAGCTTTACTAAATCAGATCCTATTTAATAATTGTCTGCCTTAATAATTGAACATACGTAGTTCTGCTGGTACTTTAGGTGGCATGATCCATGCCTGTTGCATATGCGATGAATTGTAATTTTACAAACCAATTTTTCAGGTGAGACATTTATCTTTTCCATCAATCTAACAAATATCATCCCAATACAAAAAGGCATCAAATTCCTACCTGATACTCTGCATAATTCTTCAATCCAATCCCTAGATATGGCTTAAAGGCATCCATGTACTTCAAAAACTCAGATCCCAGCACTAAAAACAAAAAAAGAGGAACTCTAATGCATAATTTTCTACCTCTTGGAAAGAGGTTGCAATATCCTCTTCAAAAGTTTTCTGGGCACTTGATATTCAGGTTTTCTACATTTATGTACGCAGGTAAGCTTACTGAATTAACAAGAATAATCGAAGAATTTGGTATTGAACCTCAATGATAGGTGTTAGACTTTTTAAAAAAATGAGTTTACACAAACAAAACTTGCATGGAGTAGAAATATATAAACTACCGAAAGTTAAAATAGACCCTTTATGCCTGAGTGGAAAAAATTGTCACAGCTATAACATTCAGACGGGCCTGGCAAGTGTATAGTGAGGGAAAATGGTGAGACAAAGCTCAGTGAATATAAAGAGGGAAAAAGGCCTAGTCACAATGTTTCTAGTGGTTTGTGCTCATGGGATGTTACAAAGCGGCAGGTGAATGATAACGCACCCACCAATCTTTCCCCTCACCTGCCAACTTTTGTGCCTTCCCCTCCCCCTCCCCCACCATCTTATTCTGGCTTCTCCCTTCCCTGCCCTGATACGCCAACTTCTCATTCCTCTCCATAGATGCTGCCTGACCTGCTGAGTTCCTCTGGATTGTCAGCATTTGCAGAATCCCTTTTATGATTTACCATCTCTTCCGATTAATAAATTTAAATTAAGGGAAGTTGGTACAGGCACGATGTACTATTAAAACAATTAAATTCCAATTAATTCACAACAGGTAGCCCATAATGAACACATCTGCAAAAATACTGGTTCAAGGAAGTTGATGTGCTAAAGCTGTAAGCACAGCATGACATCAGCAGATACAGAATGTAACCCACAATGTGTTTTAGGATAAAGTTACTCCTTTTAAATTACTTAAATTTTAATCCAAGCACAGGGACAGGAGGGTGAGCCTGCAAAAGAAATACGGAAGGCAGGACCGCTTGCCCTCTCAGCCCTTTCTCTTATTTAAAGGAATATCATGGTCGCCTTTTTTTGAAAATGGTCAATATGTCTCATTGAAAACCATTGAATATTGAAAGGCTTCAGCAGAGTGGTTTTGGAGAGGATATTTCCTATGATTTGGGGGGGCGGGGGGGTAGGACCAGACAGCACAACCTCCAAAAAGTGGTACTTCCATTTAGAACAGATGAAGAGGTATTTCTCTAGCCAGGGAGAGGAATTTGTTCAATTCGCTGCTGCAGGCAGCTGTGGAGGCCAAGTCATTGGTATATTTAAGGCAGACAGATTTAAGGTTGATTAGTCAGGGCATGAAGGGTTGCAGGGAGAAGGTAGGAGATTGGGGCTGAGAGGAAAATTGGATCAGCCATGATGAAACGGTGGAGCAGACTCAATTGGCCATATAGCCTAATTCTACTCTTATACCGCATGGTGTCTATAGCGCCGTAGCACAGGAGACGTCCATACTTGGGGAGGGGTTGGTTGGGATAGGGGGTCAGCAGTGAAGGAATGGTATAGCAGAAATAGGGGAACACATTCTTTGCTGCACCAAGATAAAGGATATCCATCCTTGGCTGGTGGGGGATTCATTTAACGATTTGTTGAGAAATAATCAACACGAGGTCAAATTAAAAAGCAGAACACAAGGTAATAACCTCAGGATTCTCAGCTGAGTCACAAACTGTAGAGGTAAAATAGAAATAAATGCAGGTCTCAATCACTGGTCTGAGAAAACTAGTTTAAATACTAGAATGGGAGAACTAGTTGCAGATCACAGCCTAGTATGAGGTTCCAATTCACAGGATTGCAAGAGGCTGCAGATTCTGTTGGCAACATCATGTGAGTGTTGTCAACAGTTTTGGGCTCCATATCTCAGAAAGGATGTGTTGTCATTGGAGAGAGTCCAGAGGAGGTGCACGAGGATGATTCTGGGAATGAAAGGGTTAATATACGAGGAACATTTGGCAGCTTCAGGCCTGTACTCACTGGAACTTAGAAGAATATGTGATGATCTCATTGAAGCCTATTGAATGTTGAAAGGACTAGATAGGGTGGACATGGAGAGGATGTTTCCTACGGTGAGGCCATCCAGAACTAGAGGGCACAGCCTCAAAATTGAGGGGCAACCTTTCAGAACAGAGGCAAGGAGGAATTATTTTAGCCAGAGAATAGTGAATCTGTGGAACGCTCTGGAATAGACTGTGGTGGAGGCTAAATCCACGGGTATATTTTAAGGGGAAGTTGATGGTTTCCTGATTGGTCAGGACATCAAAGGAAATAGTGAGAAGGCAGGTATATGGGGTTGAGTGTGCCATTATGGAATGTTGAAGTGGAGTCCATGGAGTCCTAATGGCCTCCCAAGTCTTATGGTCTAACACTGTGCAACAGAAAATGTTCAAGAAGTCACCATTATTAAAACTATACAGGCACTGTATGACAATACTACTGCTAGAATTAAAATCAATGGATATTTATCAGTTTTACCCTAGAAAAGGGCATGAGACAAGGCTGTGCATGGTCACTGCTACTCTTCGCATTATATTTGGAACCACTAGCTTAATACATCAGACAAAATGAAGATATCAGGGGAATTACTATTAAAGGGATAGAGCATAAACTGGCTTGTTACGCGGATGACATTTTGATCTGTCTAGGGCAACCAACATACTCTTTACCTAAATTGATGCAATCCTTTGAACAATATGGTCAATTATCCGGATACAAGAACAACATAGATACAACTCAACTATAGCCCACCAAGGGAAATTGAAAGTAGATATCCCTGGGCATGGCAAACAGAGTCTTTCAAATATTTGGACATAATTATGCCAGAAGATTTGGCAAAATTATCAGAATGCAATTATCCACCTATCTATATATAAATAAATAAATAAATTTAAGGAAGATATAACAAGATGGAACCTAATTCTTTTTTTAGTCTCAGTTCAAGGATTCAATCCAATAAAAAGAATATATTGTCCAGACTATTATATCTCTTTCAGACCCTACCAACAGAGATTAACCAAAATCAAGTCAATATATGGCAAGGTAAAAGGCCTAGAGTTCGCCTCAAAACTTTGCAATTAGCAAAGGAAAAGGGGGGATGGGGCCTACCTTCTCTTAGAGATTATTATTTTGCAGCACAGTTGAGAGCTGTGATATGCTGGTGCAACCCATCATATGACGCTCAATGGAAAAACATTGAGGAGAGGATACTTTCCATCCCCATACTGGCAATTTTGGCTGATAACCTACAAAGTTACATAAATACTATTGATAACCCATGGGTGAAATGGATTCTTAAAACATGGAAAACTATTATAAAAGAATATAAACTAGAGGGAGATATTGCAATTCTTAAATGGTGTGCATATGACTGATTTTACACTGAATAAACTGGACGCTAGATTTAAGGACTGGACAACTAAAGGAATAACAGTGCTTTGATATATAATGAAAGAAAGAACACTTCAGTTTTGAAATGTTTAAAGAGAAATACTTATTAGAAAAACAAGATTTTTTTTAAAAATCGGTATTTGCAGATGTGACAGTATGTTAATAGGAGGGTTAAAAATGTAACCAAGGCAAGTACATGCCTGATAGAGCTATTTAGAAAAGCATACAATTCACAGATAATGGTAGTAGAATCATTTCAAGCATGTATAAGGGTTTGTCAAATCTTAAACGCATTTGACTTCATACAGTAAAGAATGGGAGAAGGAGTGATTGATAAGTTTGTGACGTAAGGTAGAAAGATGAGTTATTAACTTCAAACTTTCTGCATAATCACTCAGAGTTGAACTGCGTGTGCATGTAACGAGAGCTGTATAACTCATCTTCTACCTTAGGCCATGAACTTATCAATCACCCCTGCTGTGGACACTTTCTGGAGGTCCAAGATCCGTATGCTCCACGACCGCTGGACTAAGTGTGTAAATGTAGGAGGGGACTATGCTGAAAAATAAATGTGCTAGGTTTTCTAAAATTGACTCCTTCAACTTAGGCCACAAACTTATCAATCACCCTTTGTAAGACCATATATTTTCGCTATATACCTCAAGAATGGTTGAAGAGACATACATATTTAATGAATATACTGCTGGTGGCTGGTAAAAAGACTCTTACCAGGAATTAGTTAACACAGGAGAGCCCAACCTTAAACGCATGGATGGAAATTACAATGGACATTTACAAAAAATGAAGATAACAGCATCTGTTAATCATAAATTGGAACAATTTGATTCATACTGAGAAAAATGGTTAACTACATAACACCTCAAACCTGATTTTATTCTCACAAATCAATGAATTTGTATAAAAAAGATCACTCCCTACTTGTACATAGCTTTCTCCTTTTGTTTGTTCTTTCTTTCTTCTTTTCTATAAGTGTATACCTCAGATAAATATTATGTGGGGGATTTGTGGCAAATATGAATACATGATATGTACAGTATCTGAAATACACCTTATGGAAATGTTGATGAACTTCAATAAAAAATAAATTACAAAAAAAGAGAAAATGTTCAAGAAGCAGTGCCTTAGAAATTGCACCCATTACCAAGGGCCTTCATGATCTGTGCTATACCCTCTACTTGCTATTATCATGAACTAGGTGGTACAGGGTCCTGAAAACTCCAATTCAGGAACAGCACCCCTCCCCAAAATCAAAGTTCTGGACAGTTAACGATTCCCCCCTCACTATAGCGATTTATGCCCGAATTAGGTATCTTCCTGTTCCTAACAAAGTGGCCACTGAGCTCATGTTTGTGGTGTTCTGCGGCCTGTAGCCTTTAAGGTTTGACATGTTTGTGTTCATAGATGATCTGCACATCATTGCTGTAATACGTGCAGTCACTTTCCTGTCTGGCCATTCTCCTCTGACCTCTCTGATTAACAAGGCTTTTCCACACCCAGAACTGCTGCTCACTGGATGTTTGTTGCAGCATTCTCTAGAGATGTGTGAAAATCCCAGGCTATCAGTAAAACCACCCCATCTGGCACATTTAAAGTAATTTAGATCCCATTTCTTCCCCATTCTAGATATTTACATTAATGAACAGGTGCACCTAGTAAAGCAGCCACAGAGACCCACCTGATTCTGGAGTTTAATAAAAACAAAAAACAAATGGGAAAAGTGTGACTTGCTTTGTTAAAGGTGTGAATGAAAACCAAAATGCTTAAGGGAGAGGCAGAAAAGAAAATGAAAGCATGAACAGAAACGTAAAGTCAGTGCTTATAGCTCTACCTGAATATACAAATTAGTAATAGAACAGACAAATGGAAAACAAGGAAACAATTATGACAGCTATTACCAAAACATGGTCACAGGGTTACGAAGACTGGGAACTCAACGCTCCACAAAATTCAAAATTCTAGATGAATTTACAGAAAGGTGGCAGCTTAATTCCAAGGTATCAGTACCTTGATATAGCAACTGTAGAGTGGAAACAGTTTGGGTGTTAATAAGGAACAACTGTGGGAAGATGACAGGTCAGAATGGTTTAAAGGCTCCCATTGTTGCTTCACAGAAAAACAAAGCAAAAATGGTGTTATATATATTTACTTTTTTAATTTAGAGATACAGCACAGAACATGCTCTTCCAGCCCAATGAGCTGCACCGCCCAACAACCCAGGTATTTAATCCTAGCCTAATCACAGGACAATTTACAATGACCTATTAACCAGCAGATCTTTGGAATGTGGCAGGAAACCTGAGCACCTGGAGGAAACTCATGCAGTCATGGTGAAGATACACAACTCCTTAACCCCATCCCATAAAAACCCTGTAATGCCCCAAAGTGTAATAGTGTTGTGCCAATCGTTACACTACTGTGGTGCCTCACTTCTGATATAAAGTGCTATTTTCATCTGCATTATGACTGAAGAAATCAAGGATAACATGGAAGAATGTATAGCACAAAGATAATTTCATACCGCAATTTATTATGGAACTTAGCTCTGAAAAGCCCACCATATTTAGTCACGTATCATAAATAGGAACTTGATGAGTTGAAGACTCTCTACAGCACAAGGATCACAATAAGGCACAACTCCAGATAGAATGTGAAGGCAAACAAAGCTAGTGCCTTTCACTTAAAGAGCAAACTGAAAGAATAACTGTCTGGATCGGACTAGGAAATAAGGCCAATAAAATTAGCAGTGACAGATTTTTAAGCAGTTAGTTTATTGTACGTAGTAGGAATTAAAAGAGGCACTAAATGAAAAGGACAAGCTATACATGGACAATAGCTGGCCCGAAATGTTGGCTCATTATTCCTCTCCATATTGCCTGACCTTCTGAGTTCAGCCAGCATTTAGTGTGTGTTACTCTGGATTTTCCAGCATCTGTAGAACCTCATGTTTAAAATAAATAGGCCGTTTTTAAGGTTGAAATAGAAAACTAGTGGACTGCCCCAAATATTCAGGCTTCACTATCAATTATTTAGCCTATCTTTAATCATATTAGTGACGCGCACGCATGAGCGTGTGTAGGATTGCTCTTGCTGACATGCACAAAAATAAATCCCCTGGAGACAATTTGGACTCTGCAACAGGATATAAAAAAACATGCTGTGAAAGGGGGGGGGGGGGCGGGGATGGCAAATAAAACTCGACTTTATCCAAAAAGAGGCACTTATCACGATCAATTATTTAACACAAGTCCAAATGATTGCTGGCAGATGAAGTCCTTAAATTGAGACATACCTTCAACAAGGGTGCTAACAGCCATGAGAGCATCTTCCTGCACTCCCCCAGAACCAGCAGTGCTCTGAAACATCCTCAGCAATGAAGCCATCACCACATCCGAAATCTGCAGTGCATCCTGATGCTGGACCTTCCTTAGAACATTCTAAGAGTCAGAAAGAAAAACTTAATGAAGAGAAATAATATCACTAATATTTTTTTTTAAAAAACACTAATTTCACACTGTATCAGAAAAATTCATAATCACCAATGTGTTTCTGTGTGGTGCATGAACTTGTCATCATTAAAGGTGTTCAGAGAAGCAAATTTAAACTGTTATTCTGTAACTCTGCCATAGATGGTTCTAAGCCCGGCTGAGGAGGAGGAGGGTTGGGCATGGGGCTAGCAACCCCATCCCGTAAAAACAGAAAAGCTACAAAAACACTGACAGAGCTCCAAAGACCTCATCCCTAGGAGAGGGAGGATCTTCGAAGATGGGCTTACATCTGGGGACAATCTGAAAGACTGGCAGAGAATCAAGGATTCTGTCAAACTGCTGTTGGTAGCCCATGACCCAGTAAGGGTAAGGGGCTTAAGTAATTCTGTAATTACAGATGAAAGATCTGCCTTATGCTAGCCAGTGTAGTGGCACCCATACTGCACTGCATGGAGAGTGGTCCTGGGTTTGAATCCAGCTGGCTCCTCGCACACTTTCTATCTGTGCTGAGTTGAGTGTCAAGCTAGCAACCCTGCCTCAGGTTCTGACTTGTAATTCACCTAGATGATGGGTTACCAACCTGGGGGTCCACGGACCCCTCAGTTAATGATACAAATCCATGACATAAAAAGGTTGGGAACCCCTGAACTACATAAATAATTTGCTTCATCTGGCTTAATTTGGCACATATCAGGAAGCCAATTTAATAACGTAATGGTAAACGTAATGTTTGACATCAAAATTCTGAGCATGGGAAAAAGTAGCAAAGTAAAAGCATAATTATGGTCTTATTATCCAGATTATGTGGAATGAGTTACCTGTAGGGTAGCGCACAAGAGAGACTGAAGATCATTGTACTGAATTCTGTCTGAGGTACTCTGAATGTGAGACTGAAAAGAGCAAAACTACAATCAGCAAGAACTTCAAACATTTTAATAGGACATTTACACAAATTCAAACTACAGTCTCACTAATTACCAGAATCCCTTAAAATCATTTGGCATCCCAAAACATTATTGGCCAAACTAATTGCAAGACAGTGGGCAATGTGCTGGTTTTGGCAACCTGTACATATCAGAATTTTGGATTTCAGGTATGACGACTGATAAGATGATCCATTGTATTTGACCAGCTGCACGGCCTACGAACATTTATACTAGTGCTATGTCACTTCATGACAGCATTTTAAAGCACAGGCACGAGTTTGTTAAATAGGAGGATGTAGAACTGCACATACATTTCAATAATCACGTAAGATGTGTTTGAGCAGCAAACACATCTTAAAGCACTTCTGCCAAAAAAACAAAGGTGCACAACAACCCATGGCATTTAATTATTCTGCCAACACTCAGCCTATAGGCTTTGAGTAGCCTTTAAATTATAAAAAGTTTGCTATCCATTATACTACCTAGATCACTATTTTACTCACAACTGTAAAACATGGCACTATTTTCAAATGGGAACTGAGTTACATTTATATACAGACCTCCATTTGCAATACTTGCTGTAGCCTTTCCATGATAACCAGAGTTGTTTTCTGCACAGCTGGATAGCAGTCCTTGGCACTGTTCTTGACAATCTCCATCAATGCCTCATAGGCAGCACTCCTCAAATTATTCTGATGTCCATCAGGCCTAAAGAGCATTGAACTTGGTTACAAATGTGTGCCATTATTAGAACACTACCAATACTACAACAATTCTATAAAACTGTATTAGTTCCTAATAGATAACAATGGAGTTCATTCAGTGTTCACTGCTGTTCTTTTGACAGACTGCACATTAACAATCAGCGCAGACAACGGACTGCCTTCATACAATTGTATCCTCCAAATCTTCATTTTCGTCATAATACTGTCAATACCTTCAAATTCTTTCCAGTTCCTAACTTGCTGAAATAGTTTCATTTTCACTCCCATTTTTGGCATCTCCAAGCATGAATGCTTGAAACTGCAGTGAGCAAAAGTTACAAATGGTCTTACTTATTTCTTACCAACTGTCAGTGACAAAAATCACTGCCTTTTGAACATGAACACACACAACTGACAATTTAAGATCCGTTCACTCTAAGCATGGTGTTGTCTCTAAGTGAATGCACTGTTTGGCAATAGTCTCCTGTCCCAATTAAGCTGTATGTCTCAAATAAACAAAGGGAATTCCTGTTATTTTCTCAATTAGTATTTGTTCTTTAAGAGTGCTCCCAAATAAGCAGCTGCCCTGATTAACCAATGACCCGATTTACTGGAATCCACTGTTTTTTAATCTCTCACATGAGCAAGTTACTGGATTCAAGACTAAACAGTAACTGACAACTTAGCTTCAATTGTCATGTATCAAAATAAGCTTTAATTTTAAGAATTGCAGGAAATCTGTTTTGTGTAGTTAAATCACTCCTTTATCCAGGAGAGACTGGTGGTTTGAGGCCCAATGCCCTGGAACTGGTGATGGGGATGTGAGGGTAAGAAAGGGGCTTGTTTTGCTGTTGGAACAGAAATTGTGGTGACACTTGCAGGCTGCTCCCAGCACTTCCCTGGATTGTGTGCTGTAATTGCAAATGACACGTTTCACTGTATGCTAATGTACATGTGATAAACCTGAATCTCAACCATTTGTTGCCAATTCAGATTAACTAAATAGCAGTAAATGCAGTAAGGATAGATCTCCTACCGATCAGTAGTTTCCAGCAACTTTTGTACTATCAATTCAAACGATGATGACAAACAGTAGGTTGCAGGCTCTTCTTGATCATCTGCTACATCTGCAGCTTCGTAAGCTGCTTCTGCCAAGCTGGAGAATGCCTACAGAAAAAGACCACGTTGACAGGGTGAGCGAGGGGGGTGGTCGTGCAAGAGAGCGGGAGCAAATCCAAAGTTCAATATTTAAGTGCATATGGCACCATAAAAAAACCCTTTCAGGCAATCAGTGTAATACAAGAAACGCAAGAGAATCAATGAAAGACACTGCACGCAACAGGACAGAACCAACCAACCAACATGCAAACAACAAAAACTATGCAAATACAAAGAGGAAAAAATGAAATAACCATCTGTATAGTTAAGTCTTAGATCATTTTCTCATTGCCCAATTATCATCCTCACAAATACTTCATAAGATGCTTGTGATGGTTTACTTTATGGTATCTTAACCTTTCATCATCTGATACTACAGATGGAATCAATAACAGCCTTAGGATCAACCTGCTAAAGACACAGCCAGCTCTTGGTGGTGTTTGACACCTGTACTCACTGACTTCCTCCAATGTATCACACATTTGTCAAATATAGCCGGGCATAAAATGACATTTGCAAATAATGGACATTACAAATTTTAATCACACTTAAATACAAACAACTATTTCAAAAATTAGTAGATTAACCTCCTCAAAGTTCATGCTTAGAATAAGGTACAACTCATGGCTGATAATGGTAGAAAATGTACAGCCAACATTGTAGATCCTCTCTGTAGAAATAACTAAAATGAGCATGAAAAGGAAGTGAGCCACAGTTGGAAGTTATTAATATCAGCATCTGTCTGTCACATCCTCTTCTACAACCAACAGAACTGAACTGAGCAAGTGGCTTAAAGTAATCAAAACCTAGTTTAAAACCACTTATTTGCAGTCTTCAAATTTTGAAATGAAACCATGAATCAGTAGCTGAACTTTCTGACACTAAATTAACTTGTAACTTACCCAACACACATTAGAAGCAACTCTAGGTTCAGCACCCAGGCCTTCAATGAGACACTGTAGTAATGGAGCAAGATATACGTCGTTGATGGCAGCTTCCGGAAGCAACTCACAAATCCGACCCACTGTCCACGCTGTAGTATCCCGAACCACAACACTAGGATCCTTCATTAGCTCGATCAGCGTGGGCATTGCCTTCAATCAAAAATGACACACCAAGGACATTTAAAAAATGACTAAACTGCCAAATATTTGCTTTTGGCAACATTTAAGTGAGAAATCATAAGACAAAGGAGCAGAATTAGGCCATTCAGGCCACCGTGGTCAATATATTATCTTTCTCAACCCCATTCTCACTAGAGGATATCACTACTGAGAAGACACCTTGCCAACTTTGGTGCCAACTGGACAGAGCCAAGGTGGCACGAGACAGCTCATCTGCAGAAACAGCTTATTTCTACCTTTAATGTCTATCTTTTTCCTTTTCAAGGTGGATGGGGTTCTGTTGAAGACCCTGACCTAGAGCTGCACTTAAACTTCAGTTCCTTACGATGTTGGCTCCTGCTCTTAGGGTTCACTGACTGCGTGCCTTTGGGATTCCAAGGCTTTGCACCAGTCTGAGAAAGACCTCAACTCTTTAAAACAAGCTGCAGTGCAAAATTATGAGTTCTCAATTAAAATCATCACGTCTTCACTCAAATACAATGTTTTCCTCAGTTATCTGATTTCGTAAGTCATGTGCTTTATTGCCTAATCTGGTAATACTCTTCAAAAACCTAAGCAAATTTTACTGAAAGTCAACAGCACACATTGCTAATACCCAATGTTTATAACCAAGCCACAGCAAAATTTCAAAGCACAATATTTGAGACTCATAGTTGCCATGACTGAAAATACAAATGCAACAGGATGTACTGCTACCTGTATCACTAGTGGTTTAAGCTGATTGGGTTCAGGTCCCTCCAATATAGAGCCAAATGCCATCACTGCTGCATCTCTGTATCTCCAGTCTGGATTTTTGATGTGTTCCTTAATAAATGGGAGTATATGTGGAACGATGTCATCTTCACAACAGGTTGCAAGTAACATGAGACAAACACCAGCAGCTTTGCATGGATTCCAATCATCATCGTCGTCATTTTCATCCTTGCAGAGAAAGGACAAAGTTAAAAAGCACTGTCGCAAAGCCGATGGTCTACATCAAATGATATGGATCTTCTGAATCAGCAATATAGGTCTGTAGTCTAGTGTAGTTTTTTTATGTTGTTTTTACGTAGTGCAGTGTAGCTTTTGTACTGTTTCATGTAGCTGTCTCGTTTTTAATGTGTACTGTACCAGCAGTTATGGTCGATGTGACAGTAAAAGTGACCTGACTTGAAATTTAACCATGGAGTTACAAACAATTAAGACTATACGTAGAAATACACTTAACAGTATTGGTCCATTGAATTGATAAAGAAGGTTGGGAACCCTTGGTCTTGGACCACTATTAACAAGCAGCTCCATCATGTGCCAGCACATTAACAGGAAGCAATACTCCAACTAATAACAGGTAAACACATTAACATAAATTTGGAATAACTTGACAAAGTTTAACTGTTCTTAAAGGTGATGGTTCAATTTATTTTTCAAGGATAGCAGTTTCTCATTGGTCAGCTTCAAACCACTCTCCTGTCATCCCTTCAATTTCCTGCCAATTGGTAGGAGATACAGAAATATCTCAGCCAAGACAGCAAGACCCAAAAACAGCTTCTTCCAGGTCTATTGTGCAGCTCACCGATGGCCTTTGAGTGTTATGGACTAAAAGTCATTTGATACTTGTAAATATCAGATTTTTTTTTTCAAATTAAGCTGTCCCTCATGCACTGTAGATACCTGTTTTGCATGGACTGGAGTAGCACCACAATCTCATTGTCTTGAGCATTCTATTAACCAGAAGCATTCACAAATAGTTTAGGTATTAACATTTGTAATAAGCCGAGTAAAATGCAAACCGGTTTTAAGGGGAAGCAGTCAGAATTCTGAATTTAAAAAAATTATCAAGGCAACAGCATACTAATGTCACCTGCTTTGCAGCTCTTTGCTACAGAATTGTATTTATACACTATTTGGAACCTTAGAAAAACCCAAACAGATCTTTGCAGCCTGAATACCCGTAAAAAAAAGCAAAAGGAAGCAATTAGCTGTCCTGGGCCATATCAGGACTGTCTCCAATTAGGATAAATACACATTTGGCATCAAAATGAAAGTATGTTCCTTCCTTCTACAAATAATCTTAGTATAAGCAAAAGTAAAATATAGAGCTGATTGCAGCCTGGATAATTCTCACCAAGTCAATAGTTTCTGTTAAATTAATCAAATATTATCCAACCCTTAAAACCAACAAGAATGTTATTGAAAGAAAATGGAGCTTTACATATGTGCTTTACATATGTCATATTGAAATATAAACTTAAAATTGAAAGAAAAACTCAATACAAGAAGACAAGCAGACTGCGAGTGAACGGCTGATTTCTAGAGCGAAGGGATTTTTTTTACTACTTGGGGTAAAAGAGGCAAGACTGCGCACGTGCATGATGTCAGCCAGTAGACCGCCATATCCAGCAGGCGATCGAGTGATAGGGCTTTGGCGGTAACGGGACGAGGCGAGGTGAGGTAGGTTTAACTGTGTTACTGCAGAAAGGCGGAAGTATGAGTGTGAGGCCAGTTTTTTGTGCTCGGTGTCAGATGTGGGAGGTCCTGGAGTCTCCCAGCCTCCTGGATGGCCATACCTGCACTCGGTGTGTCGAGCTGCAGCTCCTAAGAGACCCGAGTTAGGAAATTGGAGATGCAGCCCGATAATCTTCACCTGGTCAGGGAGAGCGAGGTGGTGATAGAAAGGCAGGTGGTCACACCGGGACCACGGGTGACAGACAAGTGAGTCACAGTCAGGAGAGGGAAGGGGAAGACAGAGTCTGGCCCTGTGGCTCAGAAGGGTAGGGAAAGCAAGAGGAAGGCAGAAGTGATAGGGGACTCTATATAGTTAGGGGGTCAGACAGGCGATTCTATGGACACAGGAAAGAACCTCGGATGGTGGTTTGCCTCCCAGATGCCAAGGTCCAGGATGTTTCGGATCGTGTCCAAGATATCCTGCAGTGGGAGGGAGAACAGCCAGAGGTTGTGGTGCATATTGGTACCAATGACATAAGTAGGAAAAGGGAAGAGGTCCTGAAAAAAGACTACAGGGAGTTAGGAAGGAAGTTGAGAAGCAGGACCACAAAGGTAGTAATCTCAGGATTACTGCTAGTGCCACGCGACAGTGATAACAGGAATAGAATGAGGTGGAGTTAAATGTGTGGCTGAGGGATTGGAGCGGGGTCAGGGATTCAGATTTCTGGATCATTGGGACCTCTTTTGGGGCAGGTGTGACCTGTGGGAAAAAAAAGGACCGGGGAGGTTTGCTAAGACTACTGGGGAGAGTTTAAATTAGAATTGTTGGGGGGGGTGGGAACCGAACTGAAGAGACTGGAGAAGGGGAGGTTGGCTCACAAATAGAGAGAAAGCTTGTAGACAGTGCAAGAGGGAGGATAGGCAGGTGACAAGAGAAGGGACACGCTCAGACTGAAGGTTTGAGATACATCTATTTTAATGCAAGGAGCGTTGTGAACAAAGCGGATGAGCTTAGAGCATGGATCAGTACTTGGAGATGTGATGTGGTGGCCATTACAGAGACTTGGATAGCTCAGGGACAGGATTGGTTGCTTCAAGTGCCGGGTTTTAGATGTTTCAGAAAGGACAGGGAGGGAGGCAAAAGAGGTGGGGGCATGGCACTGTTGATCAGAGATAGTGTCATGGCTGCAGAAAAGGTGGACGCCATGGAGGGATTGTCTACGGAGTCTCTATGGTTGGAGGTTAGGAACAGGAAGGGGTCAATAACTTTACTGGGTGTTTTTTTTATAGGCTGCCCAATAGTAACAGGCATATCGAGGAACAGATAGGGAAACAGATCCTGGAAAAGTGTAATAACAACAGTTGTCATGATGGGAGATTTTAATTTCCCAAAAATAGATTGGCATCCCCCTAGAGCAAGGGGTTTAGATGGGGTGGAGTTTGTTAAGCGAGTTCAGGAAGATTTCTTGACACAATACGTAGATAAGCCTACAAGAGGAGAAGATTTGGTATGGGAAAATGAATCTGGTCAGGTGTCAGAACCTCAGTGGGAGAGCATTTTGGAGAGTGATCATAATTCTATCTCCTTTACAATAGCATTGCAGAGGGATAAGAACAGACAAGTTAGAAAAGCGTTTCACTGGAGTAAGGGGAATTATGTGGCTATCAGGCAGGAAACTGGAAGCTTAAATTGGAAACGGATGTTCTCAGGGAACTGTTCAGGGGATATTTGTGTGGAGTTCTGCATAGGTACATTCCAATGAGACAGGGAAGTTACGGTCGTACAGGAACCGTGGTGTACAAAGGCTGTAATAAATCTAGTCAAGAAGAAAAAAGCTTACAAAAGGTTCAGAGATCTAGGGATTGTTAGAGATCTACAGTTAGAGATCTCTAATAGGAAGGAGCTTACGGAGGAAATTAGGAGAGCCAAAGGGGCCATGAGAAGGCCTTGGTGGGCAGGATTAAGGAAAACCCCAAGGCATTCTACAAGTAGGTGAAGAGTAAGAGGATAAGACGTGAAAGAATAGGACCTATCAAGTGTGACAATGGGAAAGTGTGTATAGAACCAGAGAAAATAGCAGAGGTACTTTATTTCAGTATTCACTATGGAAAAGAATCTTGGTGATTGTAGTGATGACTTTCAGCAGACTGAAAAGCTAGAAAAGCTGGAGCTTTCGGAAAGCATCAAGTTAGACAAGTTGCCTGGAGCAGTGAGAGGTTCCCCAGGCTACTGTGGGAGGCGAGGGAGATTACTGAGCCTCTGGCGATGATCAATGGGGACTGGAGAGGTTCCGGAGGATTGCGGAAGTTGTTCCTTTATTCAAGAAAGGGAGAAGAGATAGACCAGGAAATTATAGTCTTACCTCAGTGGTTGGTAAGTTGATGGAGAAGATCCTGAGAGGCAGGATTTATGAACATTTGGTGAGGCAGGATTTATGAACATTTGGAGAGGCATAATATGATTAGGAATAGTCGGCATGGCTTTGTCAAAGGCAGGTCATGCCTTACGAGCCTTATTGAATTTTTTGAGGATGTGACTAAACCTATTGATGAAGGTAGAGCAGTAGATGTAGTGTATATGGATTTCAGCAAGGCATTTAATAAGCTACCCCATACAAGGCTTATTGAAAAAAGTAAGGAGGCATGGGATCCAAGGGGACATTGCTTTGCGGATCCAGAACTGGCTTAACCACAGAAGCCAAAAAGTGGTTGTAGACGGGTCATATTCTGTATGGAGGTCAGTTACCAGTGGAGTGCCTCAGGGATCTGTTCGGGGGACCCTTACTTTTCATGATTTTTATAAATGACCTGGATGAGAAAGTGGAGGGTTGGGTTAGTAAGTTTGCTGATGACAAATGTTGTGGATAGTGTGGAGGGCTGTCAGAGGTTACAGTGGGACATTGATAGGATGCAAAACTGGGCTGAGAAGTGGCAGATGGAGTTCAACCCAGATAAGTGTGAGGTGGTTCATTTTGGTAGGTCAAATATGATGGCAGAATATAGTGTTAATGGTAAGACTCTTGGCAGTTTGGAGGATCAGAGGGATCTTGGGTTCCGAGTCCATAGGACACTCAAAGCAGCTGCGCAGGTTGACTCTGTGGTTAAGAAGGCGTACGGTGTATTGGCCTTCATCAATCATGGAATTGAATTTAGGAGCCGAGAGGTAATGTTGCAACTATATAGGACCCTGGTCAGACCTCACTTGGAGTACTGTGCTCAGTTCTGGTCGCCTCACTACAGGAAAGACGTGGAAGCCATAGAAAGGATGCAGAGGAGATTTACAAGGATGTTGCCTGGATTGGGGAGCATGCCTTATGAGAATAGGTTGAGTTTTCTCCTTGGAGCGACAGAGGATGAGAGGTGACCTGATAGAGGTGTATAAGATGATGAGAGGCATTGATCGTGTGGATAGTCAGAGGCCTTTTCCCAGGGCTGAAATGGTTGCCACAAGATGACACAGGTTAAAGGTGCTGGGGAGTAAGTACAGAGGAGATGTCGGGGTAAGTTTTTTCACTCAGAGCGGTGAGCATGTGGAATAGGCTGCCGGCAACGGTGGTGGAGGCAGATACGATAGGGTCTTTTAAGAGGCTTTTGGATAGGTACATGGAGCTTAGAAAAATAGAGGGCTATAGGTAAACCTAGTAATTTCTAAGGTAGGGACATGTTCTGCACAACTTTGTGGGCCACAGGGCCTGTATTGTGCTGTAGGTTTTGTATGTTTCTAACTATATTCCCAAAATGGGGAAAGAAAACTGATGGCATTATAGAGCAAACTTCAACTTGCTTCAAGGAGGCAGCCTCACATCCAAAACCAGCATCTGAGCTGATCTAAGTGTATAATTACAGCCCAATCTTAATGGGAAAGACCAAGTTTTACAAATTCTTCCGAAATATAAATCTGTGCACGTTTTCAGTTATCAGCTGATCAGAGTATAAATACACAGCAATTAACTCAGCTGTGAAATAGTTTGCTGTTACTCATATCAAACTCTAGCACATAGAAAGCAATCAGCACAAAATCAGATACAAGTTCATCTGAACCATCTTAGAATTACCTGTTTAGTCAAAGTTTGAGTGAGAATGGGTACCAAATACTGCAATGCTCCTTTTGCATAGAATTTGCTTGTATGTTCAGGAGGCCTTCCCTGTTCTGCTGCCTGTGCAAAGGAAAAAGAAATTGATACAAATTACTCCAGTATAATAAACCAAGCTCAGAACACACCTCTTATATCTAATGCAACTCTGAATCTAGAAAACAACTTTCACTTTTACACAGCTTATCAAATAAAGGACACGCACAACATGCTGGAGCAACTCAGAAGGTCAGGCAGCATCCGTGGAAACAAGGAGACGTTTCGGGCCGAGACTCTACATCAGGACTGAAGAGGGAGGGGCTCTATAAAGAAGGTGGGGGGGGGGGGGGGGGGGGAGGGTGGTAGGTGCCAGGTAAAAAACCAGTAAGGGGGAAGATCAAGGGGTGGGAGAGGGGAAGCAGGAAAGGTGAAGGAGGAATGTAAGGGGAAAGCACTATGGGTAGTAGAAGGTGGAATCATAAGAGAGGTGAAAGGCAGCTGGAGGAGGAGGCAGAGTGAAACTGGGATGGTGGAAGGGAGGGGGACGGAATTACCAGAAGTTGGAGAATTCAATCTTCATGCCAAAAGGGGCTGGAGACTACCCAGACTGTATATGAGGTGTTGCTCCTCCAACTTGAGTTTGGCCTCATCATGGCAGTAGACATATGAAGCAGAGTTGAAGTGAGTGGCAACCGGGAGATCCTGTCTGTTGTGGCGGACAGAGCGGAGGTGCTCGACAAAGCGGTCCCCCAATCTGCGTCGGGTCTCACCGATGTAGAGGCCGCCGCACCGGGAGCAATAGATGATCCCAACAGACTCACAAGTGAAGAGTTGCCTCACCTGGAAGGACTGTTCTGGGGCCCTGAATGGTGGCAAGAGATGAGGTGTAGGGACAGGTGTAGCACTTACGCTGGCAGGGATAAGTGCCAGGTAGGAGATCTGTGGGGAGGGACGTGTGGACCAGAGAGTTGCTGAGGAAATGATCCCTGCAGAAAGCAGAGTGGGGTAGAGAGGGAAAGATGTGCTTAGTGGTGGGGTCCTGTTGAAGGTGGTGGAAGTTGTGGAGGATAACGTGCTGGATCCGGAGGCTGGTGGGGTAAGGACAAGGGGAACTCTGTCCTTGTTCTGGTGACGGGAGGATGGGGTGAGGGCCGAAGTGCAGGAAATGGAGGAGATGTGTGTGAGGGCATCATTGATGATGACAGAAGGGAAACCACAATCCTTAAAGAAAGGGGGCATTTGAGATGTCCTGGAACAGAAAGCCTTATCCTGGGAGCAGATGTGGCAGAGACGGAGGAAGTGGGAATAGGGAATAGCACTTCTGCATATGGCAGGGTGGGAAGAGGTATAGTCGAGGTAGTTATGAGAGTCAGTGGGTTTATAGAAGATGTCAGTGGACAGTCTCCAGAGATGAAGACCGAGAGATCAAGAAAGGGGAGAGAAGTGTCTGAGATGGACCAAGTGAATTTGAGGGCTGGGTGGAAGTTAGAGGCAAAGTTGATGAAATTGACAAGCTCAGCACGGGTGCAGGAAGCAGCACTAATGCAGTTGTCAATGTAGCGAAGGAGAAGTTGGGGAGCAGTACCAGTATAGGTTTGGAGCATAAACTGTTCCACATAACCAACAAAGAGGCAGTCATATCTGGGGCCCATGCGAGTGCCCATAGCTACACCCTTGGTCTGAAGAAAGTGGGAAGAGCAAAAAGAAGTTATTAAGGGTGAGTACCAATTTCACCAACCGGAGGAGGGTGGTGGTGGTGGGGAACTGGTGAGGTCTATTGTCCAGAAAGTAGTGGAGGGCTTTGAGGCCTTCTTGATAAGGGATGGAAGTGTATAAGGATTGGACATCCATAGTGAATGTTGTTGTGCGTGTTGCTTTGACCCCAGCACCTGCAGAGTATTTTGTGTTATCAAGTAAAGGCTCTGCTTTGGCTGAACAGAACTTAACTGCAGTTTCAGTGTGGCGCAGTGTGCTATGATATTTTACATACCTGAAGTCACAACTTTCGGCTTATGTACTGGTGATGAGGACCTTTCACCCCAAACTGGTCAAGCATTCATGCAGTCAGTGGTACAAAAGATCATCAATACACTGCATGACCAGTTTTCAGTGGCTTGTGACTAACCAGCATTGCCGCCTTTATATAGGCCCTTCCAGCTCCTAGAGCCACGTCGCCCAGCAAGCCCCCGATTTAATCCTAGCCTAATCACAGTACAATTTACTAATTAACCTACTGACTAGTACATCTTTGGACTGTGGGAGGACCCAAAGGAAACCCACGCGGTGACAATGAGAACACAGCAGCAGGAATTGTACCTGGGTTGCCTGTACTTAAAGCACAGTACTAACCACTGCACTACCATGCACTGACCCTTTTGAATAAACACTTTCCCTTGTCACCGGAACAAAGTAGGTAAGCATGCCAAAAAGCAAAATAGGCAAAGACACTCTGAAAGTAATAAAATTCTTGTTTGAAAATTGAAATTTGCCTCCTATATGAGAATGTCTCAGGAACAGGCAAAGAAATTTTGAGAACAAACAATGATCACCTCTCACCTCTTAACAACCACAGCACACTTCAAAATATTTTACAACCAAATAAAATTCTTTACAATAACTGCAGCAAAATTAAGGCTGATTTATACTTGTGTGTACAGGCTATGCCGCAGCCCTGATTTTCACTTCTGCGTCGCTCTATGCCATAGCGAGCATGCACTGGTGTGCGCCAAAACGCTAGTTGGCGGTGGGGTTTTTATGCCACTGTGTTGAGTTTCTTCATGAGAGACATGGACGAGGAAATGCATTTCAAACATTTTCGCATGTCGGCACATAGATTTGACAATTTGGTTCATCTATTTCATATCGGTGTACGCACAACCTACAAACATGGCGGAGAAGAAGCAATGGGAAATGCGACGCTACCAAGCGGACCAATCACACTTGTTGCAGTCTGCGTCGCTACGACGTGTGAACAACTTCTCTGGAGAGGTGCATGTCACCCTACTGTGCAGGGTATGTGACACCTACGGCGTAGATGCGACACACAAGTATAAATCAGCCTTTAGAATAGAGAAATTCTATGCTCCCAAATTCGAACAAATAAATGTATCAAATCTCTTTGGTGAGGGATTAGTACTTTGTCAGGACACAGGACATGGCTTAACATTTCCAGGAGCTTTCCTAGCATAAAATTTTATGCCTCTGTATCCCCACAGAGGAAAGGCAGAAAGAATTAAATCCAATGCATCTTTTTGTAACATTAAAACACACCTCAGAAGCTTCAATAGCCAGATCCATTTCCTCATCACAAACATTGGACCAGAACTCAATTCCTTGTAGGGCGACTTCATCAATATCACTCTTCATAGCTTCAATGGTAATCTTTGAGATTTCAAAAAAGCAAAAACATTTACTGGAAAATACTAGCAGAAAAGGGATGACCAAATAATTACCAAGATTTATACATAAATATTTTCAATTGCATACTGAACATACGGTGAAACATCGCCCATACTAGATTTCAGTCTACGTCTAAATGAACAGGCTTCACTGCTTGTGCACAAGGATTCATTGACAGGAAAATTCCAATAATCTATCGAGTGCTGTAAATCCCAACAGTTCAGCATCTAGCTCACTGGGACCTCACAAACAATTTAAACTTACTAGAGCCCTATTTCCCACGCTCCCTTTAGAATCTTGTGGTTCACTGTTCTACACTTTCTCTGTAGCTTTTACACTGCATTGATATTTAACCTTATTCTACCTCAATACACCGTAATGCAGGGGTTGTCAACCTTATTTATGCCGTGGACCGGAAACCCCAGTGTAACGATGTGATCTGTATGAAAGCAAGACAAGGTTTTATAATGAATCAATTTCCCACAATAGTAAAACATTTCCTACTGAATCCAGACAGAGCAGCATCCCCATCACATGCTATTTTCCCTACCTAAACTCTATCCCATATCTAGGACCTTTTTGGGTAGTGGTTTGTTAATTTTGCAAGGATGAATTTCCGCAACCCAAGCATCACTGTAGTCTGAAAAACCTGTTCTGCAAAGCCCCAATGGTCGCTGATTTTCAGATACTCTAGATCAGGAGTTCCCAACCTGGGGTCCATGGAACCCTTAGTTAACGGCATATTAAAAAAAAGTTGGGAACTTCTGCTCCAATTACTAAACTAGATTCTGCCAACAGGGCAAAGCAATCTGAAATACAAATCATACTTACAGCAAAAAGAGCTGGACCCATGTAAGTTTCCATATACTGGTAATATAGGGACATGATCTTCACCAAATTTTGCAAGGCAGCCACTCTCACCTATTAGATTCAAACATCAAATTCACTCAATGGATATATTTACTACTGAAATCTCTACCACTGCACAGAATTTAAGGCAGTCGCACTTACCCTTGTATCAGGGCACTGAGTTGCTTCACAAACTACTTGCATAATAAAGTGCCTCTCAGACTGTAAAAGAGAAAAACATCTGTAAAGACACACAAACTAAAGAACGCAGCTGATGTATAACAATACTTGGTAAAGAAATTGTGTAGTTAACTTGAGAGCCAAAGACATTCATGGAAATAAAAAAGTACACTGGTTTCAGTACACTTGTACTCTGCCAACTACACTTTATAAATATTTTTTTAAAAGCACCAATGTATAAAAGCCAGTAACTTCCATTAATTTAACCAAAGGGAGAGAAAAAACAATAACCAATGAAACAAGTCTGCCCCTTTCTGCATTTATCTTTATACTTAGTCAATTTTCAAAAATTTAGATTTTAATCTTTACCTTCTTCCCAATTTGTTCAAATAAATGTTAATTTGGGGGTAACTATTTCGTTCCCACTCACTCAAATTGCATTACACTACATACAGAGAAAGGTTTTAGTCAGCATAACCTTACATAGCCTGCAAGTCTCAGTTTTATTTCATTGAATTTCATCAGAAGAGCAGCGTGGTGCATGATTTCTCATCACAGACTTGAGGCCAGCAACCAAATGTTATTTAAATGGAAAGGGGGAAGACAAGGGGGTAGTGAAGAGGGAGATGGCCAAACATTTATGCTTGATTGATTGGCTAGATCATAATCAACCAGACACCCTTGATTGTCTGGAATGCTGACCATCTTCATAGCATCTTACCTCTTTGTCAAAGTTAGCTTTAGTGAATTCCAAGGAGTTGAGCAGTGCATTTGTCGCAGCCAACTTTACATTGTTGCTGGGCTCCTCCTTGCGCATTCCTTGAATGATTGCAGTAAGGATTTCATTGGACTTATCCTGTAGTTGTTCAGGATCCTGAAAAGTCAATAGTTGCTTAGCATTTCCTAGCCCACAAAAGAGGAAGCCTTTAAAATTCACGCAGTGCTCTCCAATTGCATGCTAACTACAATTATGGATGTTAACTGGTTATACCATTCCAACCCCCGCCCAATAACTGACACTTTCTTACATCAGTGACATTATGGAACACACAGCTCATAATCAACAAGTTTTAATTCCTGATGAAGAGTCTTGGCCCGAAACTTCAGCTGTTTATTCCTTTCCATAGATCAGGGTTTCCAACTTTGTTTATACCATGGACCCCTCCCATTAAACATGGGGTTCACGTTCATGGACGCCAGGGTTAGGAAACCCTGCTGTAAATGCTGCCTGACCTATTGATGTTTTTCAACATTTTACTTAAAAATAATCCCTCTTTAATTTATGTGCCTGAGGTAAACACTGATTGATCATCCCAAACACCCTAGAGAAGTCCACCAAGTACTGCAGCTTTCAGTACTGGTATTCCTATAATTCAGTTGTTCCAAAATTTAGACCGAGCAATGATAAAAAACAAACTTGTACATTTCCAAGCGAGGAATCAGTGCAACTTGAAGGCAAGGCTTTTTATGGATATATCCCCATGTTATAACCAGGGCTGTGCGATTTGAATAATTTGCCAAATAAGTGCACTTCACTTTTAGATTGTACAGAACGCAGACACAATGGATGGAATACTAATCAAGTAATCTACTGTCACATACCATACAAAAATGTTTATTGAATTCAGGGGGAAAAAGCCAAGCTGCACAGATACAGCTACAATGTAAATACTCACAATATCCTGGCAAATGTAGCCAATAGCTTCCAAAGTTGCCTCTTTCATATGTTCGGTGCTGTTAGGGTTTGTCACATTTGCAACTAGGTGAGGAATGAGCTCAGGCCATTGAACAACGGGGATCTCCGCACACGCAATTCCAGCAACACACTGAGATGCAGAGCTGGGCCTGTAAGTTTCTGTTCCCAGAGTTTGCAAAACCTGTGAGACGAGTTAGACATTAAAAATGAATTCAGTTCTTCAGCTGAGTAACCACAACTTCAAGGACACGTTTCCACAGGACCTATGAGCATTTTTTTAAGCAGTAAAAATACCATCAGCCTTAAGAATATACTAGCACAAACTATGCCTTTAATTCCTCCACAGCCCCAAAGCCAACAAGCACCACCCTCCTCAGGAACCAATGCTTGAAAGATTACTACTTAGGCGAGTCACTTGAGAGCTGGAGAGAAAACTGAAACTAAAACATTAAATCAGAAAAGAAAGTGAAATCAAAACAGGTTCTACATCATTAAAGTTTGATGTACAATAACCTCTGAAAATGTAATGTAGCTATCATTTTGCAGCAAGCTTTTGATATAAACCAATATTCTACTATCCTTCATATTGTAGAGCTCAACATCCCACAACATAAACACTGCATTATATCAAGGAAGAGTTGCTCCATATCCTAATATAGTACTGAAGCTCAAATAAAACACTGCTACAACTGTACATCAAACAGGTACAGCAAGACATCTCCAGAATGTTTCAGATCCAAATCATTTGTACATAAGTAACCATAAACTAGCTTAATACTTGACTCTGAACTGGAGTCACACACTGACTTTGGTTCTTTGTGGGAATGGGACCCGCTCTCAGGGCCTCACGACCCGGCCTAGAAGATTAGCACACCTTCGTGGCTCTGGAGGAGAGCTGATTCAAGTGCTGCTGCTGCCAACTGATGCGCTGTGGGAGAATGGAAGATCGGAGGCAGCGGGCTTGATGCTGGCTGTGTGCTCAGAAAGTGATGCAACAGTCTTTTAACACCATAAACAGTGAGTTTTGTTATGTCTCCCTTCTTGCTGTGAAACGGGGATATCTCTTTTTCCCTGATTAGTCTTTAGGGTATTGCAAGTTTGTGTCTTTACAGATGCTTTGCTGCACGCTTCAGTGGCTTGGTGGGGGATTTAGGGTTCTAACATTTAACTGTTATTCATTCTTTGCGGCAATTCTGTTTTACTAGATGTTTGCGAAGAAAAATTACAGGATGTATATTGCATACATTTCTCTGACATTAAATGTACCTTTTGAAACACTTGCAACGTACATGTCAAACTGCAGACCAGCTGGGCATATGGAGATCAAGCTGATTTCAATGCAATGAAAAGTTGTACTGACAAGAAGTATTATTTTTAATCCAAATGTCCTGGAATGCTGAGGCATGCAAAAACTTCTTCCTTGTCCATATTATTTTTATTACTCAAATGTTTGGACTAACATCCACCCACTCTTAACCCATACACTCCCATAAGAAATCATGCACAGTAATATTTGTTAAACAGTCATCATAGCTTCACTAACTTACGAAGTTTTTAATTTCTCGACGAGCATTGCTGTCAATTGCCAGCCACCTTTGCTGATACTGTGTCTTGACATCAAGGTCCTTAGATGTTAAAGAATTTTTGATTTGTAGACCAGCTGCAATTCGAGCAACTTGACTGTTTCCTGGGTTTGCTAGTACTTTTGACAGTTCCACCAAGAAGGTCGGCTGTAACAAAATAGGAAATATTATTTCAGCAGTTATAATGTCTATCATGTCCCACAATAATTCTGATTCAAGAGTTTCTTTAAACCTTTTAAGGCATTATGCACAATGTCACTGATACAAGGCAGACAGTAAACAGGTGCTTAGTATAACCAGAATGTACACACTTAATGCTAGAAGCCAAGACCAAATCCAAGCCTCACTTTGAACATGTAATACACGTACGATAGCAACACCTAGGGATAGGTAGGGTATTAATAGAATGATTGCAATCTTAGCTGCCAACAATGTCTGGTAAACAAAAACATTACCCGCTTAAAAGAGAACCCACAAGTCTTTAAGTACAACACCAGTACTGCTAGAATACATCTTAAAAGCTAAATCATGTAAACTATATCCCAAATACTTAATCTCACAAGAGATAGAATACTAAAGTAGTGATCATCACTGAGTTAATAAAGGTTGAACTTCTGGAAAAGTATCCCACTCAGATTTGTCAGTACAGTAGAGCATTACACTCACTTGTTGCATTCCAGCTAGTTACATGCAGACCTAGAAAAAATTTTTACACTTGATATCAGAATACAGCACTGCAGAGATACAAATATTATGTAAGTAATCTGCTCCAAGAGAAATAAAACTCAGATGTTGCAGTGGCTCACACGCTAAATGTACTTTGCTGAGATCCTAACCCAAATTCTAGTGTATTTCTAGATCACCAACAAATGGCAAGGATAGGCTCACTCACCTCTGCCCCTCAATACAGGTGCGACCCCCCCCCCCCCCGGGCTGTGACCCGAGTCCCCTCCTCTACTTCCTTTTGAGCTGTCACACAGCTTAAATCTGCTGATCAAATTCACAGATGACACAACTTCGAAGGTGACACCCTGACACAGCGGTGCCAAGATAACAACCTCTCCCTCATTGTGCAAAAAGAGTTGATTGTGGATTACAGGAGGAACAGAAACAGGCTCACTCCGATCAGCACTGAATCTGTAGTTGAGAGGGTGTGTAGTTTCAAGTTCCTCAGTATACACAGCACTGAAGATCTCACCTGGACTGTACACACTAGCTGTGTGGTAAAAAAAGCACAACAGCGACACTTCCACCTCAGGCGACTAAAGAAGTTCGACACGAGCCCCCAAATCCTCAGGACTTTCTACAGGGGCACCACTGAGAGCATCCTGACTGGCTGTATCACCTCCTGGTACGGGAACTGCACCAATCTTGATCGCTGGCCATTGCAGAGAGTGGTACGGACAGCCCAGCACATCTGTGGGCATAAATTTCCCTCCATTGAGGACATTTACAGCAGCAGGTGCATAAAGAAGGCCTGGAAAATCATCGGGGACACCAGTCACCCCTACCATAAACTGTTTCAGCTGCTTCCATCTGGCAAATGGTGCTGCAGCATTAACGTCAGGACCAACAGACTACAGGACAGCTTCTTTCTACAAGCCATTAGACTTATAAATTCACATGTCTCTACTTTGCAGTCATAACAAATTTTTACTTCCTCACGTTGTGGGATGGATGCAAGATTTTAAATAAATTCACTAATTCTACAGGTTAGAAAGATGAAATAAATCCTAGACAAGCAATGGGTCTTCTAGGAAATTAATGAAAACTTTGGCAGCTTAGTGGACATTGGAAGATGACTATTGTAACAGCAATTCAAACCCCACTAATTGGATAATTTGCATTTAAGTAAAAATTTACTTTGTGTGTTTACTTTGTCACAAAACTCAACTGATTCATTAATGAGCTTTAAATTATTACATACTTCTATTAAGGGAGACACGTGGGGTGCACATTCACAAATACCCAAAGGCTGTAAACCCACACAAACCAATGACAATTATTAAAAGATGAAACTTGTAAAAAGTAAATCTGACCTTTATAAACACTGATGTGTCCCAGAGCTGGGAATCAAATTTAGTCTTTGAACACTTAAACAAATTCGATAGAATAAAAAATAAATACTTCAAAGAGGAAGAAAATAAAACCACGGGGAGTCAAGTTTAATTAACTACAGCAATGGACAAAATAACCTTCATCACTATGATTTAACTGGTTTTTATCTAATGGTCTCAGTGGAACTGGAGATTAGGAACAATGACAGTGATCCATACTATAAAATGCAACTCGACTATCTGGAACTACAGTAAGTATTTTCAAGGCCAGCTACTGCATGGTTATAATAAAATACCAATACTAGATTTTAAACTGAATAAATGCAATTGCTTTGCTGCTCAAATACACAAAAGACTGCATTCCTTTCATCGAGTTAAAATAAAGTTAATTATTCAAACCTGCACCAATTTTAAATTCATTGCTCTGCACACAATATTAGTACATCTTAGCAAATTCAACTAAAACAAGCTTACAAACACTAGCAAGTTGAATTCAATACTGCCATTCCCATTATAGTTCATACTACGACAAAGACATCCACAAAGTACCTCTAGAAATCTAAGTTACTTGACAACGATGGGCAATATACCTTTACAGTTGCTCCACTGATCAGGTTAACTGAAATCACTGTCTTATTTCTTAAAAAGCAGTTCACTATAAACAAAGGTGACCATTTAACACAACCAATTATAAAGATAACTGGAACTAGCGATACAATGTGGAGTAGATCCTTCCAGCCAAACTGCCACAGCAATCCCACAACCCCAAATACCCCCAACCTAATTACAGGACAACTTACAATGACCAACTAACCTACCCACTATGTATTTGAACTATGGGAGGAAAAGGAAGCACCCAGGGAAAACTGATGCATTCCACAATGGTGCTGGAATTTAAACTCTGAAACAGCCCAAGTTGCAATAGTCATGCTAACCACTGTGGCACCCAATTACCAATGACTGTGATTAGTGATGACACTGATTCATAAACAGTACTTGTTCTGTTTTTACATTTTAAAAAAAATAGCACTTTCACTAAAGAAAGTGATTAACAGAGAAGCATTGATTTTTAAAATCTGGGTATAATTGATGCCCAATGAGATCTAGTTATTAAAAGAGTGCAGGTGCAGGAAGCAAGTAGGAAGGAAAAGACGTCTTACTGCAATAAAGGGCCTCAATGAGACCAAACCAAGAGAATTACAGTTTTAGTCACACCTAAAAAAGGATTATTATACGGGAGTGCAAGTTTCACAATGGACAAACAGGCTTGTTTGCAAGAGCTAAAATCTGAGGTTCATTGAAATGTTAGAATGTTTAAGCTTGATGAGCTGAATGCAGAGAAAAACTTTTTCTCTCAGAGTCAAGAACAAAAGGGTCAGAGTATCCTAATTGGTGTCAAGAAATTCCTTTGTTCATCGTGAATCCTTGGTATTCTCTTCTCCCAAGGGCTATGACAATATTGAAGGAAAATAAAAGGTCACTGAAATCTCCACTACCAGATGAAATTGTGTGCTTATCCACCAAAATTTCATTATTAAAGCACTTCACTTTCAGTGATGTTCTTTCCAATGAAAAGGCTTAAAATTGCCCAAATATAATAAGCTAAAGGTTCTTAAACTGTACTAGTTATAGACATCTCAAACTAGTGAAAACCCTTGCAGCAAAACTATGCACGTACAAGTGTATCACCCAAAGGACAAGGAAGGACAGGGTAGATACAGTTGGAGTATAACTATTTTATAGCTGCCAGTGCTGCATTAGGAGCATCACTCACACAAGCAGAACAACAGCGCACTGAGTCAGACAAGCCTTCCCTACAGCTCACTTAGGGCATAGTGTCACTGTTGAAGGCTAAATCCAAAGTTGTGTCATAAAATCAAAGCTGGAAAGACAGACAGTCACCTTGCTTAATTAACTTATTGATACAAGCAAAATATACAGCAATGGGTTTAATAATCCAGGCCTGGGGTAGAAACAAGATTACACTCTGGAAATAAATTGCATTCTCAAATTCACAATACCTGGGTGACTTAATGAAAGGCCAACTGGATGAACATGTTGGTTGGCTCAAAACTGGAAAAAGAACGGTGACAAATTGACATAGTTAAGGCTTCCCATGTCAAACAATAGTACATTAATTGAATGAATTCATGTCCTTTTGGAAGACAGAGCTCTTGGTACTTTACCTTTTCCAAACTCTGCTATTCTGAAGATGACAAATAATTATATTGTTACCCATAAATCTCTGCATTTGGATATCGACCAGAGTTGTTCCAGAGGGGCAGACGCGAGTCTGTCTGATCAGGAGCAAGGGTTTGGATCAATCTTTGCCTGGCATCTGGTCCACAACCGTTCCAACTTGGGTGGCCCTCAGCTGCCATTGCCAGGTGGAATCCTTGAAGCATGCAAGCCTCCACACAATGTCAATGTGTTGGTCCAGGTCATAGAGTTTGGAATCAAAACTAATTAACAATGTCCTTCACCTTTAGTGCTTCATCAAGTATACTCTGGCAAATCAGTTTCTAAAATAACCACCTCTCCTCAGAGCAATGTTAGGAACAACTTGAATTTATTTAGCACCTTTGATGCAGTTGACAGTAAAATTTATCAATTACCTATATGTCACCATATACAACACCGAGCTTCATTTTCTTGTGGTCATACGCCATGAATCTATTGAATAATAACTATAACAAAATCGATGAAAAACTGACCAACCTGGCGCTGTGTTTCATGGTGACGTGCTTGCTCAATGACAGGGAAGGCTTTAACCGTGTCACACTGGGTCGTATCCACTACTTTTTAAATAGGATTTTCTGTTCAAGGGCATTGATGTTTCCACACCAGGCTGTGATGCAGCCAGTCAATATACTCTCCAATACACATCTGAAACCAAAGTTTCAGACCTCATGCCAAATCCCTGCAAACTCCTAAGGAAGCAGAGGTGTAGTGAAATGTCTCCAGTACTTCACAGAAAAGGAAATAAAATGATTTTTTTTTTTAAAAAGGAACCAGAGATTTCATGAAATATGTTGCAGAGTTTATGATTCTGACTGCTGAAAGGCATGAAGCAAAGTTGGGGGATGCTCAGAATTGAAATTGATCAGTGATAGAAATGCACAGCAACATTTAAAGATTATACACATGGGTGGGTTAGGACACAGTAATTTTGAATAGTGTAAAAGAAATGTAGAGCATGGGAAACTAGTGAATACATTGGAATAGTTAAATCTAAAGCAAAAAACATTTTGATGTAATATGATCCAGCAACTATGGTCTATAGATACCTGTCTAGCCCAAGCCAAATGTAAATATGTCTTTTCTGAAGGGGAAATTTCCTGAGACTCATCCACTAACCAAATAAAAACTCAAACAATTTTCATGATCTCACAAAATTATTTAATAAAGCCAATTAATCACTTTAGAAGATTTGTTACATTGCTTAAAACTGTTGAATTGGCTATGAAGATTAATTCACCCACTCAGCATAGGCAAATTTGGGAGCCACACTACTGCTTTCAAAAGCCAAGTTACTCATCCATCCAACACCTTGAACTTCTCCAGTTTTAAAAACATGTTTTAATCAGCATTTGCTGTTTAATTTTTTTTTAACTTAAAAATCATTATCAACTAAAGCTGAGAAAACCTTCAACACCCTGACACACCCAAGAAATAAAGCAAATGATCAAGAGGAACAGAATCCATTTGATTCCGGGTGACAAAGTAATTCCAATCACTTGCAAAATAATCAGATCTGGACACAATCTGGAAGGAATCCTAAGTAAGTGAACTTCGAATGAAAATTGTATCAATGCATCAACCATGGAGTATATAACGGTAGAAATCTTTCAGGAATCTACCATATCCAAAGCCCCCCCCCACATAAAAAAGTTGAACAGTGCAAATAAAACTGTTTCTAATTCATCCATTATTTGTATGACTATCACGTGTTATAAAATGCACCGCATTTTAATTTGGAAGCCTAACAAGATTGCATATTACATAAAGTGAATACCTACAAACTATTCAGCCAACCATAAATAACACAAAATGGATCGCAATCTTTGAAAGGGCTCCAAATAACTGCAAAGGAGGGGAGTGAAACCACGGATGCTTTATTAAGAAGTTAAGTACACGCCTGGCAGGGTCTCTAGGCTTCCCGGCCCGGCCCGGCCTGGGGAGCCGGGCCGGCAACATGCGCTCGGGGCCTTGGCAATACCCAGCTTCCCTTCCCATCAACCCAACTTGACGCCAACGGAAACCCAACCCCTCGAGCGCGCGGCGATTGGACAGCGTTGGAGACGGCGCGGGCCCAGCTCGCGCTCCAATTGGCCACGTCTCGCTGCCAATTAGAGCGGCACAGCGGCACCGGAATCCGGCCAGCACGTTAGGCTGCACTTATACCCCCCCCCCCCCGCCCCGTACACCTCCCATCCCCCTCAGCATTCGCCCCCAGTCAGCGAGACGGTTTTTTTTTTGCGCGAGCACCCCCTCCTCCCAAGGGCTTCGTGTCACATCAAATCGAATTATATATAAAATATTTAACAACCGGCGTCCGTTCCCTATAACCTCCGCCCCCACTTTCACCCATTCAAAGGAAAATTGAAAAAGGAACGTAACACTGACCAGATTCTCAACAGCCGCCTGTTCCAGAAACTTCTGTGCCGCCTCCAACTCACTGCGGTCTGAAAGTGGAATAAAATAAAAGGTTATTAGCCGTCAGGAGGGAGAGTGGAGATCGGCGGGGTTGAACTGGCGCTCACCTGGAGAGACTGTTTTCTCTAAGATCGTGATGAGCTCCATGTTAACGAATCTCATGTGTGGAAAGCAAACGTCGAGCTTCGACTCAGGCAGAAACGGCCATCAATGGAGGAGATGAAAAGAAGCGAACCCCGGGGCTGCTCCCTCGCCGGTCGGCCGCTCCTCACACGCCGCCTCACGCCTTCACCCGGCTCCGCAGCTGCGCAAAAGCCGAGTCCCGCCAGCGGCGGAATGATATACCAGGCGCCCCATAAACCGCCTGTACTATCTAACGCCTCTTCCCATTGGCTGTACCGACACCCTCGCGTCAGACGCTCAACCGTCAACGCGACGGTGCGTCCGCTGTGATTGTTCTCTCGGCTCTTACTGTCCACGCCCTCTCTAGCTGCTTTACCCAAATCCCCCGCCTATTGGTGATTTTCCGCCCTTCGAACCGCCATTGCCAACTAACAATTCGTGCGATTGGTTGAGCCCTTCTTCTCCCCACCCAACAACTGCGATAGTTATGCCACGCAGCGCTCGATTGGCTAAGTGACTCGGTGGCCTTCCTTCTCAACCTCTACAGCTATGTAATCTGAAGGTCGATTGGTTGAAAGGAACACTCTAAACGATCACGACGCAACTTCGACTTTTCTTAACTGGCGCCTAAATTTCAAATCTGGAAAATTCTCTTTACCCGGCTTCATATTTTGACGATGGCCTCACTACCCTACGTAGTTATCTACACTAAATTTTATAAAGCATCCAATATGTCTGGGATATTTCACCCCCGAAGCTTCCCGCTATGCCGCTAACGTTGGCCAATCGGAGGGAAGCTCTCATGCGAGTTCCGTTGCACAGTGGCTGGAACAATGACCGTCCGTGGTCGAGTAGTTTTTCTGATGGATAGGGGAACTTGTACCCGGCATTACGTAAAACCCGTGGCGGGTGAAAGGAAGTGGGTGACGGATGGGTTTAAAACAGAACTATATTTCGTGGTGCGGATATACACCCAGACGATGATGTGAGTGCAGCGGCGTTCATTTGTACTTCCCGCCCGTTTCCAGGGAGATAACTGGGCGCGGCCTCCGGTGCAGGAGTGTGGTGGATACGGTCCACAGGCAGTGATAGTGTTTCTGTTCACATCGATAGGCAGTGCTACCCCTCCCACTGTCCACACCCACTGCCAGTGCTTCCCCTCTCACTGTCCACATCCACTGCCAGTGCTTCCCTCTCACTGTCCACATCCACTGCCAGTGCTTCCCCTCTCACTGTCCACACCCACTGCCAGTGCTTCCCTCTCACTGTCCACGTCCACTGCCAGTGCTTCCCCCTCACTGTCCACATCCACTGCCAGTGTTTTGCCTCTCACTGTCCACATCCACTGCCAGTGCTTCCCCTCTCACTGTCCACATCCGCTGCCAGCGCTTCCCCTCTCACTGTCCACATCCGCTGCCAGTGCTTCCCCCTCACTGTCCACATCCGCTGCCAGTGCTTCCCCCTCACTGTCCACATCCACTGCCAGTGCTTCCCTCTCACTGTCCACATCCACTGCCAGTGCTTCCCTCTCACTGTCCACACCCACTGCCAGTGCTTCCCTCTCACTGTCCACATCCACTGCCAGTGCTTCCCTCTCACTGTCCACATCCACTGCCAGTGCTTCCCTCTCACTGTCCACATCCACTGCCAGTGCTTCCCTCTCACTGTCCACATCCACTGCCAGTGCTTCCCCTCTCACTGTCCACATCCACTGCCAGTGCTTCTCCAATCACTGTCCACGCCCACTGCCAGTGCTTCCCTCTCACTGTCCACATCCATTGCCAGTGCTTCCCTCTCACTGTCCACATCCACTGCCAGTGCTTCCCCTCTCACTGTCCACACCCACTGCCAGTGCTTCCCTCTCACTGTCCACATCCACTGCCAGTGCTTCCCCTCTCACTGTCCACATCCACTGCCAGTGCTTCCCTCTCACTGTCCACATCCACTGCCAGTGCTTCCCTCTCACTGTCCACATCCACTGCCAGTGCTTCCCTCTCACTGTCCACATCCACTGCTTCCCCTCTCACTGTCCACATCCACTGCCAGTGCTTCCCCTCTCACTGTCCACATCCACTGCCAGTGCTTCCCTCTCACTGTCCACATCCACTGCTTCCCCTCTCACTGTCCACATCCACTGCCAGTGCTTCCCCTCTCACTGTCCACATCCGCTGCCAGTGCTTCCCCTCTCACTGTCCACACCCGCTGCCAGTGCTTCCCTCTCACTGTCCACACCCACTGCCAGTGCTTTCATAGAACGGTACAGGCCCTTCGGCCCACAATGTTGTGCCGATCCTCAATCCCTGCCTCCCATATACCCCCCACCTTAAATCCCTCCATATACCTGTCTAGTAGTCTCTTAAACTTCACTAGTGTATCTGACTCAGGCAGTGCATTCCACGCACCAACCACTCTCTGAGTGAAAAACCTTCCTCTGATATCCCCCTTGAACTTCCCTCCCCTTACCTTAAAGCCATGTCCTCTTGTACTGAGCAGTGGTGCCCTGGGGAAGAGGCGCTGGCTGTCCACTCTGTCTATTCCTCTTAATATCTTGTACACCTCTATCATGTCTCCTCTCATCCTCCTTCTCTCCAAAGAGTAAAGCCCTAGCTCCCTTAATCTCTGATCATAATCCATACTCTCTAAACCAGGCAGCATCCTGGTAAATCTCCTCTGTACCCTTTCCAATGCTTCCACATCCTTCCTATAGTGAGGCGACCAGAACTGGACACAGTACTCCAAGTGTGGCCTAACTAGAGTTTTATAGAGCTGCATCATTACATCGCGTCTCTTAAACTCTATCCCTCGACTTATGAAAGCTAACACCCCATAAGCTTTCTTAACTACCCTATCTACCTGTGAGGCAAATTTCAGGGATCTCCAGACATGTACCCCCAGATCCCTCTGCTCCTCCACACTCCCAAGTATCCTGCCATTTACTTTGTACTCTGCCTTGGAGTTTGTCCTTCCAAAGTGTTCCATCTCACACTTCTCCGGGTTGAACTCCATCTGCCATTTCTCAGCCCACTTCTGCATCCTATCAATGTCTCTCTGCAATCTTTGACAATCCTCTACACTATCCACAACACCACCAACCTTTGTGTCGTCTGCAAACTTGCCAACCCACCCTTCTAACCCCACATCCAGGTCGTTAATAAAAATCACAAAAAGTAGAGGTCCCAGAACAGATCCTTGTGGGACACCACTAGTCACAACCCTCCAATCTGAAAGTACTCCCTCCACCACAACCCTCTGCCTTCTGCAGGCAAGCCAATTCTGAATCTACCTGGCCAAACTTCCCTGGATCCCATGCCTTCTGACTTTCTGAATAAGCCTACTGTGTGGAACCTTATCAAATGCCTTACTAAAATCCATGTAGATCACATCCACTGCACTACCCTCATCTATATGCCTGGTCACCTCCTCAAAGAACTCTATCAGGCTTGTTAGACACGATCTGCCCTTCACAAAGCCATGCTGACTGTCCCTGATCAGACCATGATTCTCTAAATGCCCATAGATCCTATCTCTAAGAATCTTTTCTAACAGCTTTCCCACCACAGACGTAAGGCTCACTGGTCTATAATTACCCGGACTATCCCAACTACCTTTTTTGAACAAGGGGACAACATTCGCCTCCCTCCAATCCTCTGGTACCATTCCCGTGGACAACAAGGACATAAAGATCCTAGCCAGAGGTTCAGCAATCTCTTCCCTCGCCTTGTGGAGCAGCCTGGGGAATATTCCGTCAGGCCCCGGGAACTTATCCGTCCTAATGTATTTTAACAACTCCAACACCTCCTCTCCCTTAATATCAACATGCTCCAGAACATCAACCTCACTCATATTGTCCTCACCGTCATCAAGTTCCCTCTCAGTGGTGAATACCAAAGAGAAGTATTCATTGAGGACCTCGTTCACTTCCACAGCCTCCAGGCATTTCTTCCCACTTTTATCTCTAAACGGTCCTACCTTCACTCCTGTCATCCTTTTGTTCTTCACATAATTGAGGAATGCCTTGGGGTTTTCCTTTACCCTACTCGCCAAGGCCTTCTCATGCCCCCTTCTTGCTCTTCTCGGCCCCTTCTTAAGCTCCTTTCTTGCTACCCTATATTCCTCAATAGACCCATCTGATCCTTGCTTCCTAAACCTCATGTATGCTGCCTTCTTCCACCTGACTAGATTTTCCACTTCACTTGTCACCCATGGTTCCTTCACCCTACCATTCTTTATCTTCCTCACCGGGACAAATTTATCCCTAACATCCTGCAAGAGATCCTTAAACATTGATCACATGTCCATAGTACATTTCCCTGCAAAAACATCATCCCTTATAGCCTCATAATTTGCCCTTCTCCAATTAAAAATTTTCCTGTCCTCTCTGATTCAATCCTTTTCCATGATAATGCTAAAGGCCAGGGAGCAGTGATCACTGTCCCCCAGATGCTCACCCACTGACAGATCTGTGACCTGACCCGGTTCGTTACCTAATACTAGATCTAGTATGGCATTCCCCCTAGTCGGCCTGTCAACATACTGTGACAGGAATCCATCCTGGACACACTTAACAAACTCTGCCCCATCTAAACCCTTGGAACTAATCAGGTGCCAATCAATATTAAGGAAGTTAAAGTCACCCATGATAACAACCCTGTTATTTTTGTACCTTTCCAAAATCTGCCTCCCAATCTGCTCCTCGGTATCTCTGCTGCTACCAGGGGGCCTATAGAATACTCCCAGTAGAGTAACTGCTCCCTTCCTGTTTCTGACTTCCACCCATACTGACTCAAAAGAGGATTCTGCTACATTACCCACCCTTTCTGTAGCTGTAATAGTATCCCTGACCAGTAATGCCGCCCCTCCTCCCCTTACCCCTCTCCCCATCCCTTTTAAAGCACTGAAACCCAGGAATATTGAGAATCCATTCCTGCCCTGGTGCCAGCCAAGTCTCTGTAATGGCCACTACATCATAATTCCATGTATGTATCCAAGCTCTCAGTTCATCACCTTTGTTCCTGATGCTTCTTGCATTGAAGTACACACACTTTAGCCCTTCTACCTTACTACCTTTACACCCTTTATTCTGCTTCTCTTTCCTCAAAGCCTCTCTATATATTAGATCTGGCTTTACTCCATGTACTATACTTGCAGCTCTCGCATGACCTTTATCCTCCTCCACCTCACTATCTGCTCTAACACTCGGGTTCCCCTCCCCCTGCAAATCTAGTGTAAACCCCCCCGCCCCCCCGGAGCAGCACTAGCAAACCTTCCCGCAAGGATGTTAGTCCCCCTGCAGTTCAGGTGCAACTCGTTCCGTCGGAACAGGTCCCACCTTCCCTGGAACAAGGCCCAATTGTCCAGAAACATGAAGCCCTCCCTCCAGCACCCACTCCTTAGCCACGCATTTAGCTGCATTACCTTCCTATTTCTAGCCTCACTAGCACGTGGCACGGGTAGCAATCCTGAGATTGCAACCCTGGATTTCCTGTCCTTCAATTTTGCACCTAACTCCCTAAACTCTCTTTGCAGGACCTCCTCCTTCTTCCTATCCACGTCATTGGTCCCTACATGGACCACGACATCTGGCTGCTCACCCTCCCTCTTGAGAATACTGAGAACTCGATCCGAGATATCGCGGACCCTGGCACCAGGGAGGCAACAGACCATCCGGGATTCTCGATCTCTCCCACAGAACCTCTTATCTGCCCCCCTAACTATCGAATCCCCTATCACTACTGCTCTCCTCTTTTCCCTTCTGAGCTGAGGGTCCAGTCTCGCTGCCAGAGACGCAACCACTGCAACTTGTCCCTGGTAGGTCGTCCCCACCAACAGTATCCAAAACGGTATACTTATTGTTGATGGGAACGGCCACAGGGGTGCTCTGCTCTTCCTGTCTATTCCCCTTCCCTCTCCTGACAGTCATCCCAACTACCTGTGTCCTGACTCCTAGGGGTGACTATCTCCCTGAAACTCCTGTCTATTTCTGCCTCTGCCTCCCGAATGATCTGAAGTTCATCCAGCTCCAGCTCCAGTTCCCTAACACGGTTTGTCAGGAGCTGCAGCTGGATGCACCTTTTGCAGGTGTGGTCATCAGGGACAATTGTGCTCACCCTGACTTCCCACATACTGCAAACGGAGCACTCAACTGCCTTTCGCTTCCACTGCCTGTCTCTCTCCCCTCCCACTGTCCACATCCACTCCCTCTCTGTATCAACTGCCAGTCTCTCCCCTCTCTCTGTCCACACCCACTGCCAGTCTCTCCCCTCTCTCTACCCACACCCACTGCCAGTCTCTCCCCTCTCTCTGCCCACACCCACTGCCAGTCTCTCCCCTCTCTCTGTCCACATCCACTGCCAGTCTCTCCCCTCTCTCTGCCCACACCCACTGCCAGTCTCTCCCCTCTCTCTGCCCACACCCACTGCCAGTTTCTCCCCTCTCTCTACCCACACCCACTGCCAGTCTCTCCCCTCTCTCTACCCACACCCACTGCCAGTCTCTCCCCTCTCTCTACCCACACCCACTGCCAGTCTCTCCCCTCTCTCTGCCCACACCCACTGCCAGTCTCTCCCCTCTCTCTGTCCACACCCACTGCCAGTCTCTCCCCTCTCTCTACCCACACCCACTGCCAGTCTCTCCCCTCTCTCTACCCACACCCACTGCCAGTCTCTCCCCTCTCTCTACCCACATCCACTGCCAGTCTCTCCCCTCTCTCTACCCACACCCACTGCCAGTCTCTCCCCTCTCTCTACCCACACCCACTGCCAGTCTCTCCCCTCTCTCTACCCACATCCACTGCCAGTCTCTCCCCTCTCTCTGTCCACACCCACTGCCAGTCTCTCCCCTCTCTCTGCCCACACCCACTGCCAGTCTCTCCCCTCTCTCTGCCCACACCCACTGCCAGTCTCTCCCCTCTCTCTGCCCACACCCACTGCCAGTCTCTCCTGTCACTGTCCACACCCACTGCCAGTCTCTCCCCTCTCTCTGCCCACACCCACTGCCAGTCTCTCCCCTCTCTCTACCCACACCCACTGCCAGTCTCTCCCATCTCTCTACCCACATCCACTGCCAGTCTCTCCCCTCTCTCTGCCCACACCCACTGCCAGTCTCTCCCCTCTCTCTGCCCACACCCACTGCCAGTTTCTCCCCTCTCTCTACCCACACCCACTGCCAGTCTCTCCCCTCTCTCTACCCACATCCACTGCCAGTCTCTCCCCTCTCTCTACCCACACCCACTGCCAGTCTCTCCCCTCTCTCTACCCACACCCACTGCCAGTCTCTCCCCTCTCTCTACCCACATCCACTGCCAGTCTCTCCCCCTCTCTGTCCACACCCACTGCCAGTCTCTCCCCTCTCTCTGCCCACACCCACTGCCAGTCTCTCCCCTCTCTCTGCCCACACCCACTGCCAGTCTCTCCCCTCTCTCTGCCCACACCCACTGCCAGTCTCTCCTGTCACTGTCCACACCCACTGCCAGTCTCTCCCCTCTCTCTGCCCACACCCACTGCCAGTCTCTCCCCTCTCTCTACCCACACCCACTGCCAGTCTCTCCCCTCTCTCTACCCACATCCACTGCCAGTCTCTCCCCTCTCTCTGCCCACACCCACTGCCAGTCTCTCCCCTCTCTCTTCCCACACCCACTGCCAGTTTCTCCCCTCTCTCTACCCACACCCACTGCCAGTTTCTCCCCTCTCTCTACCCACACCCACTGCCAGTCTCTCCCCTCTCTCTGTCCACACCCACTGCCAGTCTCTCCCCCCTCTCTGCCCACACCCACTGCCAGTATCTCCCCCCTCTACCCACACCCACTGCCAGTCTCTCCCCTCTCTCTGCCCACACCCACTGCCAGTCTCTCTCTCTCTGCCCACACCCACTGCCAGTCTCTCCCCTCTCTCTGCCCACACCCACTGCCAGTCTCTCTCCTCTCTCTGCCCACACCCACTGCCAGTCTCTCCCCTCTCTCTGTCCACATCCACTGCCAGTCTCTCCCCTCTCTCTGCCCACACCCACTGCCAGTCTCTCCCCTCTCTCTGCCCACACCCACTGCCAGTCTCTCCCCTCTCTCTGCCCACATCCACTGCCAGTCTCTCCCCTCTCTCTGCCCACACCCACTTCCAGTCTCTCCCCTCTCTCTGCCCACACCCACTGCCAGTTTCTCCTGTCACTGTCCACACCCACTGCCAGTCTCTCCCCTCTCTCTGCCCACACCCACTGCCAGTCTCTCCTGTCTCTGCCCACACCCACTGCCAGTCTCTCCCCTCTCTCTGCCCACACCCACTGCCAGTCTCTCTCCTCTCTCTGCCCACACCCACTGCCAGTTTCTCCTGTCTCTGCCCACACCCACTGCCAGTCTCTCTCCTCTCTCTGCCCACACCCACTGCCAGTCTCTCCCCTCTCTCTGCCCACACCCACTGCCAGTCTCTCCTGTCTCTGCCCACACCCACTGCCAGTCTCTCTCCTCTCTCTGCCCACACCCACTGCCAGTCTCTCCTGTCTCTGTCAACACCCACTGCCAGTCTCTCCCCTCTCTCTGCCCACACCCACTGCCAGTCTCTCCCCTCTCTCTGCCCACATCCACTGCCAGTCTCTCCCCTCTCTCTGCCCACACCCACTTCCAGTCTCTCCCCTCTCTCTGCCCACACCCACTGCCAGTTTCTCCTGTCACTGTCCACACCCACTGCCAGTCTCTCCCCTCTCTCTGCCCACACCCACTGCCAGTCTCTCCTGTCTCTGCCCACACCCACTGCCAGTCTCTCCTGTCTCTGCCCACACCCACTGCCAGTCTCTCTCCTCTCTCTGCCCACACCCACTGCCAGTTTCTCCTGTCTCTGCCCACACCCACTGCCAGTCTCTCTCCTCTCTCTGCCCACACCCACTGCCAGTCTCTCCCCTCTCTCTGCCCACACCCACTGCCAGTCTCTCCTGTCTCTGCCCACACCCACTGCCAGTCTCTCTCCTCTCTCTGCCCACACCCACTGCCAGTCTCTCCTGTCTCTGTCCACACCCACTGCCAGTCTCTCCCCTCTCTCTGCCCACACCCACTGCCAGTCTCTCCTGTCTCTGCCCACACCCACTGCCAGTCTCTCCCCTCTCTCTGCCCACACCCACTGCCAGTCTCTCCTGTCTCTGCCCACACCCACTGCCAGTCTCTCTCCTCTCTCTGCCCACACCCACTGCCAGTCTCTCCTGTCTCTGCCCACACCCACTGCCAGTCTCTCCCCTCTCTCTGCCCACACCCACTGCCAGTCTCTCCTGTCTCTGTCCACACCCACTGCCAGTCTCTCCCCTCTCTCTGCCCACACCCACTGCCAGTCTCTCCTGTCTCTGTCCACACCCACTGCCAGTCTCTCCCCTCTCTCTGCCCACACCCACTGCCAGTCTCTCCTGTCTCTGTCCACACCCACTGCCAGTCTCTCCCCTCTCTCTGCCCACACCCACTGCCAGTCTCTCCTGTCTCTGTCCACACCCACTGCCAGTCTCTCCCCTCTCTCTGCCCACACCCACTGCCAGTCTCTCCTGTCTCTGTCCACACCCACTGCCAGTCTCTCCCCTCTCTCTACCCACATCCACTGCCAGTCTCTCTCCTCTCTCTGCCCACACCCACTGTTAACCTCCTCTCGACCCTCTCCAATGCCAGCACATCTTTTCTTAGATGAGGAGCCCAAAACTGTTCACAATATTCATGGTGAGGCCTCACCGGTGCCCTATAAAGCTTCAGTATCACATCCTTGCTCTCATATTCTAGACCTCTTGAAATGAATGCTAACATTGCATTTGCCTTCCTCACCACCGACTCAACCTGCAAGTTAACCTTCAGGCTGTTCTGACAAGGACTCCCAAGTCCCTTTGCATCTCAGGTTTTTTTGGATTTTCTCCCCATTTAGAAAATAGTCTGCACATTTATTTTTACTACCAAAGTGCACAACCATATATTTTCCAACATTGTATTTCATTTGCCACTCTCTTGCCCATTCTACTAATCTGTCTAAGTCCTTCTGCATCCTACCTGTTTCCTCAACACTACCTGCCCCTCCACCAATCTTCATATCATCTGCAAACTTGGCAACAAAGCCATCTATTCCATCATCTAAATCATTTATATACAGCATAAAAAGAAGCTGTCCCAACACCGATCCCTGTGGAACACCACTAGTCACTGGCAACCAACCAGAAAAGGATCCTTTTATTCCCACTGGCTGCCTCCTACCGTTCAGCCAATGCTCCAACCATGCCAGTAGCTTGGTAAGTAGCCTCCTGTCAAAGGCCTTCTGAAAGTCCAAATATACAACATCCACTACATCCCCTTTATCTATCCTACTTGTAATCTCATTAAAGAATTCCAACAGGTTTGTCAGGCAGGATTTTCCTTTAAGGAAACCATGCTGACTTTGTCCTATCTTGTCCTTTTTGTCTTAATCATCCTTGATGGTGGGTGGGCCAGTGCTGATGGTGCACCGGGCAGTCTTGACTACCCATTGTAGAGCCTTCCTGTCAGTCACAGTGCAGTTGCATGGGTGGAAGAAAATGCATCCTGTCTAGAACAACTCTTGCTATAAGCCAATGTTGTTAAAACAGTGACTATTTATACCATTGCCTTTACTGTCCTGCCCTATGTAAGCTGGCTGTGGCATTTCCTAACAAATGCTGGAGTTCCTCTGCAGAACTCAGCATCTATGGAATTGAATAAGCAGTCGATGTTTCAGGCCGAGACCCTTCATCAGGACTGGGAAGGAAGGGGGAAGATGCCAGAATAAGAAGGTGGGAGGAGGGAAAGGAGAACAAGCTAGAAGGTGATAGGTGAAGTAAGAAGCTGGGTAGTGATAGGTGGAAAAGGTAAAGGGCTGGAGAAGAAGGAAGCTGATAGGACAGGAGAGTGGACCCATCGGAGAAAGAGAAGGAGGAAGGGCACCTGGGGGGAGGTGATAGGCAGGTGAGGAGAAGAGGTCAGAGTCCAGAGTGGGGAATTGAAGAAGAGGGAAGGGGGAAAGATTACTGGAAGTTGAAGAAATTATGCTAAGGAACAATTCCAAGCGAGGTTGGAGGCGACATTGGATGCACGTCAACTCTGGCATGCTCTGCAGACCATTACTTCCTGCAAAGCTAAAGCCAATCTCATGATGAGCCGAGCACCTCTTATGCTCACTTGGAAAGGGAGAATATAACCACAGCTGTGAAGATCCCTGCCACACCCAGTGACCCTGTGATCTCCGTCTCAGAGGCCAATGTCTTTCAGAAGGGTGAACCATCGTAAGGTGGCAGACTCCGATGGGGTACCTGGTAAGGCTCTGAAAACCAACTGGTGAGGATGTTCAGACATTTTCAATCTCTCTTTGCTACAGTTGGAAGGTTCCACCTGCTTCAAAAGGGCAACAACTATACCAGTCGCCAGGAAGAGCCTCTACGGCTGGCATCCGGTTGCACTCACATCTACAGTGAGAGGTTGCTCATGACTAAAATTAACTCCTGTCTCAGCAAGGACCTGGACCCAATGCAATCTGCCTATTGGCACAATAGGTCTACGGCAGATGTGATCTCAATGGCTCTTCATGCGACCTGGACAATACAACTACCTCTGTCAGGATGCTGTTCATTGACTACAGTTCACTGTTTAACACCATCATTCCTACAATCCCGATCATAAAAACTACAGAACCTGGGCCTCTGGATCCTTGATTTCTTAACCGGAAGACCACTATCTGTGCGGATTGGTGATAATATCTCCTCCTCACTGATTATCAACACTGGTGCACCTCAGGGATGTGTGCTTAGCCCACTGCTCTACTCTCTCTACACCCATGACTGTGTGGCTAGGCACAGCTCAAATGCCATCTATAAATTTGCTGATGACACAGCCATTGTTGACAGAATCTCAGATGGAGATGAGAGGGTGTACCGGAGCGAGATATACCAACTAGAGGAATACTGTCACAGCAACAACCTGGCACTCAACATCAGTAAGACAAAAGAGCTGACTGTGGACTTCAGGAAGGGTAAGATGAGGGAACATACACCGATCCTCATAGAGGGATCAGAAGTGGAGAGAGTGAGCAATTTCAAGTTCCTGGGTGTCAAGATCTCTGAGGATCTAAACTGGATGCAACATATTGCTGCAGCTATGAATAGACAATAGACAATAGGTGCAGGAGTAGGCCGTTTGGCCCTTCTAGCCAGCACCGCCATTCACTGTGATCATGGCTGATCATACACAATCAGTACCCCGTTCCTGCCCTCTCCCCATATCCCTTGACCCCACTATCTCTATCTAACTCTCTCTTGAATGCATCCAGAGACTTGGCCTCCACTGCCTTCTGGGGCAAAGCATTCCACATATCCACCACTCTCCGGGTGAAAAAGTTATTCCGCATCTCTGTTCTAAATGGTCTACCCCTTATTCTTAAACTGTGGCCTCTAGTTCTGGACTCACCCATCAGCGGGAACATGCTTCCTGCCTCCAGTGTGTCCAATCCCTTAATAATCTTATATGTTTCAATCAGATCTCCTCTCATCCTTCTAAATTCCAGTGTATACAAGCCCAGTCGCTCCAATCTTTCAACATATGACAGTCCCAACATTCCGGGAATTAACCTTGTGAACCTACGCTGCACTCCCTCAATAGCAAGAATGTCCTTCCTCAAATTTGGAGACCAAAACTGCACACAATACTCCAGGTGGGGTCTCACCAGGGCCCTGTACAGCTGCAGAAGGACCTCTTTACTCCTATACTCAATTCCTCTTGTTATAAAAGCCAGCATGCCATTAGCTTTCTTCACTGCCTGCTGTACCTGCATGCTTGCTTTCATTGACTGATGTACAAGAACACCTAGATCTCATTGTACTTCCCCTTTTCCTAACTTGACTCCATTTAGATAGTAATCTGCCTTCCTGTTCTTGCCACTAAAGTGGATAACCTCACATTTAACCACATTAAACTGCATCTGCCACACATTTGCCCACTCACCCAACCTGTCCAAGTCACCCTGCATTCTGATAACATCCTCCTGACATTTCACACTGCCACCCAGCTTTGTGTCATCAGCAAATTTGCTAATGTTACTTTTAATCCCTTCATCTAAATCATTAATGTATATTGTAAACAGCTGTGGTCCCAGCACCGAACCTTGCGGTACCCCACTGGCCTGTCATTCCGAAAGGGACCCGTTAATCACTACTCTTTGTTTCCTGTCAGCCAGCCAATTTTCAATCCATGTCAGTACTCTGCCCCCAATACCATGTGCCCTAATTTTGCCCACTAATCTCCTGTGTGGGACTTCATCAAAAGCTTTCTGGAAGTCCAGGTACACTACATCCACTGGCTCTCCCTTGTCCATTTTCATAGTTACATCCTCAAAAAACTCCAGAAGATTAGTCAAGCATGATTCTCCCTTCATAAATCCATGCTGACTCGGATTGATCCTTCTACTGCTATCCAAATGTGTCGTAATTTCCTCTTTTATAATTGACTTCAGCATCTTTCCCACCACTGACATCAGGCTAACCGGTCTATAATTCCCTGTTTTCTCTCTCCCTCCTTTCTTGAAAAGTGGGACAACATTAGCCACCCTCCAGTCAGCAGGAACTGTTCCTGAATCTATAGAGCATTGGAAAATGATTACCAATGCATCCATGATTTCTAGAGCCACCTCTTTAAGTACCCTGGGATGCAGACCATCAGGTCCCGGGGACTTATCAGCCTTCAGACTCAACAGTCTATCCAACACTGTTTCTTGCCTAATATAAATTTCCTTCAGTTCATCCTTTACCCTAGTTCCTTTGGCTACTATTACATCTGGGAGATTGTTTGTGTCTTCCCTAGTGAAGACAGATCCAAAGTACCTGTTCAACTCATCTGCCATTTCCTTGTTCCCCATAATAAATTCACCCGTTTCTGTCTTCAATGGCCCAATTTTGGTCTTAACTATTTTTTTGCTATTCACATACCTAAAGAAGCTTTTACTATCCTCCTTTATATTCTTGGCTAGTTTACCTTCGTACCTCATTTTTTCTTGGCATATTGCCTTTTTTGTTATCTTCTGTTGCTCTTTAAAAGCTTCCCAGTCCTCCAGTTTCCCACTCATCTTTGCTATGTTATACTTCTCTTTTATTTTTATACTGCCCTTTACTTCCCTCGTCAGCCACGGCCGCCCGTTACTCCCCTTAGGATCTTTCTTCCTCTTTGGAATGAACCGATCCTGCACCTTCTGCATTATTCCAAGAAATACCTGCCATTGTTGTTCCACTGTCTTCCCTGCTAGGGTATTGTTCCATTGAACTTTGGCCAGCTCCTCCCTCATAGCTCCATAGTTCCCTTTGTTCACTGTAATACTGACACATCCGATTTTCCCTTCTCCTTCTCAAATTGTAGGTTAAAACATATCATATTATGGTCACTACCTCCTAATGGTTCCTTTACCTCGAGGTCCCTGATCAAATCCGGTTCATTGCACAACACTAAATCTAGAATTGCCTTCTCCCTGGTAGGCTCCAGTATAAGCTGTTCTAAGAATCCATCTCGGAGGCACTCCACAAACTCCCTTTCTTGGGGTGCAGTACCATTCTGATTCTCCCAGTCTACCTGCATGTTGAAATCCCCCATGACAACTGTATCATTACCTTTGTGACATGCCAATTTTAACTCTTCATTCAACTTACACCCTACATCCAGACTGCTGTTTGGGGGCCTGTAGATAACTCCCATTAGGGTCTTTCTACCCTTAGAATTTCTCAGTTCTATCCATACTGACTCTACATCCCGTTTCTATGTCCCCCCTCGCAAGGAACTGAATATCATTCCTCACCAACAGAGCCACCCCACCCCCTCTGCCAGTCAGTCTGTCCTTTCGATAAGATGTATATCCTTGAATATTCATTTCCCAGGCCCTGTCCGCTTGAAGCCATGCCTCAGTTATTCCCACAACATCGTACTTGCCAATTTCCAACTGAGCCTCAAGCTCATCTACTTTATTCCTTATACTTCGTGCATTCATATATAATACTTTTAATTCGGTACTCACCTCTCCTTTCATATCAATTCCTATTTCACTTGGCCATACTGTACGATCTCTTCTTGAGCTTTCTACTCCATTGATTCTGTTGTCCTTTTTAACTTTTCTTATTTTCACTTTCCCTTTAACTCCATCCTTATATTTCCAGTTCTTCCCCTCCCCCTTCTTCTATGAAGAAGGCAAGACAGTGGCTATATTCATGAGGAGTTTCAGGAGATTTGGTATGTCACTTAAAATACTTGCAAATTTCTACAGGTGTACCTCTAACTGGCTGCAATGCCGTCTGTTATGGGGGAGCACTACTACACAGGATTGAAGTAAGCTGCAGAAAGTTGTGAAATTAGCTGGCTCCATCTTGGATACAAGCCTCTGTAGATCCAAGACATCTGCAAGGAGTGGTGTCTCAGAAAGATGGTGACCATCATTAAGGACCCCCACTGCCCAGGGCGTACCCTCTTCTCATTGTTACTGTCAGGGAGGAGGTACAGGAGCCTGAAGACACACACTCAACGATTCAGGAACAGCTTCTTCCCCTCCGCCATCAGGGAGGAGATACAGGAGCCTGAATACACACACTCAGCGATTCAGGAACAGCTTCTTCCCCTCTGCCATCAGGGAGGAGGTACAGGAGCCTGAAGACACACACTCAGCGATTCAGGAACAGCTTCTTCCCCTCTGCCATCAGGGAGGAGGTACAGGAGCCTGAAGACACACACTCAGCGATTCAGGGACAGCTTCTTCCCCTCTGCCATCAGGGAGGAGGTACAGGAGCCTGAAGACACACACTCAGCGATTCAGGGACAGCTTCTTCCCCTCTGCCATCAGGGAGGAGGTACAGGAGCCTGAAGACACACACTCAACGATTCAGGAACAGCTTCTTCCCTCCTCTGCCATCAGGGAGGAGGTACAGGAGCCTGAAGACACACACTCAGCGATTCAGGAACAGCTTCTTTCCCTCTGCCATCAGGGAGGAGGTACAGGAGCCTGAAGACACACACTCAGCGATTCAGGAACAGCTTCTTCCCCTCTGCCATCAGGGAGGAGGTACAGGAGCCTGAAGACACACACTCAGCGATTCAGGAACAGCTTCTTCCCCTCTGCCATCAGGGAGGAGGTACAGGAGCCTGAAGACACACACTCAGCGATTCAGGAACAGCTTCTTCCCCTCTGCCATCAGGGAGGAGGTACAGGAGCCTGAAGACACACACTCAGCGATTCAGGAACAGCTTCTTCCCCTCTGCCATCAGGGAGGAGGTACAGGAGCCTGAAGGCACACACTCAGTGATTCAGGAACAGCTTCTTCCCCTCTGCCATCAGGGAGGAGGTACAGGAGCCTGAAGACACACACTCAACGATTCAGGAACAGCTTCTTCCCCTCTGCCATCAGGGAGGAGGTACAGGAGCCTGAAGACACACACTCAGCGATTCAGGAACAACTTCTTCCCCTCTGCCAACAGAATTCTGAACGTACTTTGAACCCATGAACACTACCTCACTACTTTTTTATTTTCTATGTTTGCACTACTTATTTAATATATGTGTGTGTGTGTATATATATATATACACTGTAATTCAGTTTTTTTCTATATTATCATGTATTGCATTGTACTGCTGCCACAAAGCTAACAAATTTTACAACACAAGCCGGTGATATTAAACCTGATTCTGACTCTGATATCGATGTTCATGCCATCAGTTGGAGGCTACCTGGACAGAATATGAGCTGTTGCTCTTCCAAGCTGAGAGTGGCCTCATTGTGACTACACAAAATGCTGGAGGAGCCCAGCAGGTCAGATGGTGTTTCCGACATTTCAAATGACACTTTTCAAGCAACCGATCGGCCGTGAGAGAACCGCAGGACGTGAGAAGCATTATATAAATGCGAGCAGATTTTCCGCCCGCCCTTCTTCTTCAGTTGGATATCGGACAATCCATTATTGTACAGACTGGCTGAGTGACTCCAGGCTCAGAGCTTGGTCAGGCCAGCAAAAATATCCAAGAGGGGGAAGGGAGGAGGAGAGCAGAATGAAGCTTCAAGCAATGCATTAAAGATGCAGCAAATTCCTCCCGTCTGTCTCCGGCAAGAGTTCAAGATTGTTTCATGTCCAGTACATAAGTGTAAAGGAGAACCAAATAATTGTTACTCTGGTTCCAACACAGCACAAAAGAAATCACAATAAGATAAAGAACATAATAATAAAAAAACACAATAACTAATTACACAAGAAAGCTTATTCACACAGATTGATTGTATGTCCATAAAGTGACGCTGGGCACAGGAGTGTCTGTACACAAGGTGACTCTGACAGGAAATGATAAAGTAGTGGTGGTTGTCACTGTGTTATATGACATTGTTGTGTTACAGCAGCAGCACAGTGCAAAGATATACAACTTCTATAAATTACAAAATAAATAAATAGTGCAAAGAAAATAAATTAAAAGCAGTGTTCATATTAACTCTGCCATGGTCAGTCCCAAGCCCGACTGAAAGGAGGAGGGTTACCAACCCCATTGTGTAAAAACCCAGAAACGGCAACAGCAGCTCCAAAGACCTCATCCCTGGGAGAGGAAAGGTCTTCAAAGGACTGGCCCAGGACGAGCTGCTGTTGGTGGCCTTTGCGAAGCTCCAGACGACATCACTCTTGGGATCCCAGGAACTCACAAGCTTCTCCACTACAACAAGGTGGTGATCCTCGAAGAGGAATACATTAAATATACGGTAATACAAATTACAATATTAAATATATATAAAAATAAAATATGGTGCCAAAAGAGAGTGAAGTATTGAGGTAGTGTTTGTGGGTTCATGGACTGTTCAGAATCTGATGGTGGAGGGGAAGAAATGGTTCCTGAATAACTGTGTGAGTCTTCAGCCTCCTGCACTTCTTCTCTGACAGTTGCACACCCTTCTTTCAGTGAGTTTTAGGTCCTGGGTTAAGTATGTATGATAGGTTCCATGGAGAACCTCACTACTTTAGAGATGCTCTATTGTTGAAAGTTGTTGAGGATTTTTCCAAATGGGCAACACATTGAGATGAGTGCTCGATCAGAGGACAAGACAATGGCTACCTAGAGGTCAAACTTCCAAGAATGTTTAGATTTGTCACCACCACCCCAAACAACTTCCTGCAGGACTTCCCTGTTTGAGAGAGAGAACAAGGCCAAACTTCAAGAGATCAGGGAGGTTTACCAGAATGATTTTGGGAATGAAAGGGTTAACATATGAGGAATGTTTAATGGCTCTGGGCTTGTACTTGCTGGAATTTAGCAGAATGGGGGAGGGGATCCCATTTAAACCTATTGAATATTGAAAGACCTGGATAGAGTGAACATGGAGATGATGTTTCTTATAGTGGGGTAGTCGAGGACCAAAAGCACAGCTTCAGAACAGAAGGACATCCCTCCAAGATCAGAATCAGATCAGGTTTAATATCACTGGAATATGTCATGAAATATGTTGTTTTGCAGCACCAGTATATGACAATACATTATTAAAAAAAACTATAAGTTACAATACAAAATGAATATTTATTTATCCAATGTGTTTGTGTGGTGATCAGCCTCAATGACCAATTACACTTACATACATAGTGATGAAGTTATTTCAGAGATTGGTGATGAAACATCAGCTTCTGCCTGCGAGGTAACTTGGATCTGCTCCAAATTGCCTACCGAAGCAATAGGTCCACAGCAGATGCCATCTCACTGGCTCTTCACTCAACCCTGGAACATCTGGACAGCAAAGATACATGTATCAGGATACTCTTTATCGAGTACAGCTCAGCATTCAATACCATCATCCCCTCAAAACTAATCAATAAACTCCAAGACCTAGGCCTCAATACCTCTTTGTGCAATTGGATCCTCGGTTTCCTCACTTGCAGACCCCAGTCAGTTCAGATTGGCAACATCCTCTCCTTCATAATCTCCATCAGCACAAGCGCACCACAGGCTGTGTGCTCAGCCCCTGCTCCGCTCGCTTTACACCTGTGACTGTGCAGCTAAGCACAGCTTCAACACCATATTCAAGTTTGCTGATGACACTACTGTTGTCATTGGCCAAATCAAAGGGGGTGATGATTTAGCATACAGGAGGGAGATTGAAAATCTGGCTGAGTGGTGTCATAACAACAACCTCTCACTCAATGTCAGCAAGACCAAGGAACTAGTGTAGACTTCAGGAGAGTGAAACCAAGGTCCATGAGCCAGTCCTCATTGGACGATCAGAGGCGGAGAGGGTCGGCAACTTTGAATTCCTCGGTGTTATTATTTTGGACCTGTCCTGGGCCCAGCACGCAAGTGCAATTGCAAAGAAAGCCCAGCAGCACCTCTACTTCCTTCAGAGTCTGCAGAGACTCAGAATGAGATCTAAAACTTTGACAAACTTCCACAGACGTGTACTGGGGAGTATATTGACTAAATGCAACACAGTCTGGTATGGAAGCACCAATACCCTTGAACAGAAAACCATACAAAAGGTGGTAGATTCGGCCCAGTACATCACGGGTAAAACCTTCTCAACCATTGAGCACATCAACATGAATTCTGTCATAGGAAAGCAGCATCCATCATCAGAGATCCTCACCACCCAGATCACGCTCTCTTCTTGCTGCTACCATCAGGAAGGTGGTACAGGAGCCTCAGGCCCCACACCACCAGGTTCAGGGACAGTTATTACCCCTCAACTATCAGGAAGGAGGTACAGGAGCCTCAGGCCCCACACCACCAGGTTCAGGAACAGTCATTACCCCCAACCATCAGGAAGGTGGTACAGGAGCCTCAGGACCCACACCACCAGGTTCAAGAACAGTTATTACCCCTCAACCATCAGGCTCTTGAATAAAAGGGGATAACTACATTCCACTTACCCCATTATTGAAATGTTTCCACAACCAATGATCTTATTTTAAGGACTCTTCATCTCATTATGACATGTTCTTGTTATTTAATGCTATTTATTTATATTTGCATTTGTGCAGTTGTTATCTTCTGCACTCTTGCTGATCTTTCATTGATCCTCTTATAGTTATTATTCTATAGATTTATTGAGTATGCCTGCAAGAAAATGAATCTCAGGGTTGTATATGGTGACATATTGTACTGCGATAATAAATTTCCTCTGAACTTTGAAATGTAAGTTTGTATGTGTGTGTGCTTTTATATATACGTATATATGTGTGTGTGTGTGTGTTTTTATATATATGTATATATACACACACACACAGAATTAGGCCATTTGGCCCATCTAGTCTGCTCTGAGATTTCATGGCTGATCCATTTCCCTCTCAGCCCCAACCTCCTGCTTTTTCCTCATATCCCTTCATGCCCTGATTAATCAAGAATCTATCAATCTCCAACTTAAATGCACCCAATAACTTAGTCAACACAGCCACCTGTGGCAACAAATTTCACAGATTTACCTCTCTCTGGCTAAAGGAATTCCTCCTCGTCTCCATTCTAAGTGGAAATCCCTCTATTCTGAGGCTGTGATGTCCCCACTCATTCTTCAGAATTCCAGGGAGTACATCAAATGTTCCTCATGTGGCAAGCCTTTTAATGCCATCCTTTGAATCCTCTCCAACGTAAGCACATCCTTTCTTAGATAAGGGGCCCAAATCAGCTCATAATACTCCGAGGAAGTTTCACCAGTGCTTTATAAAGTGTCAACATTACAATCTTACTCTTATATTCCAGTCCTCTTGAAATGAATGTTAACATTGCATTTGCCTTCCTCACCACAGACTCAACCTGCAAACTAACCTTTAGGGAATCCTGAACAAGGTCTCCCAAACCCCTTTGCACCTCAGATTTTTGAATTTTCTCTCCATTTAGAAAACTGCCTTTGCTTTTATTTCTTCTACCAAAGTGCATGAACGTATATTTACCAACACTGTATTCCATCTGCCACCTCTTTGCCCATCCTCCTAATCTATCTAAGTCCTTCTGTAGCCTCTATGCTTCCTCATAACTACCTACACTCCCACTATCTTTGTATTGTCTGCAAACTTGGCCACAAAACCGTCAATTCCATCATTGGCAAACCAGACTATAGTGTATTCCCTGTGGAACACCACTATAGTCACTGGCAGCCAACTAGAAAAGGCTCCTTTTATTCCCACTCCTGCCAGCCAGCCACTGCTCTATCCGTGCTAGAGTCTTTCCTGTAATACCATGGGTTTGTAGCTTGTTAAGCAGCCTCATGAGTGGCACCTTGTCAAAGGCCTTCTGAAAATCCAAGTACACATCAACCGATTCTCCTTTGTCTATCCTGCTTGTTATTTCTTCAAAGAATTCCAACAGATTTGTCAGGCAAGGTTCTCCCTTAAGGAAACCATGCTGACTACGGCCTATTTTCTCATGTGTGTCCAAGTAATTCGAAACTACATCCTGAACAATCATCTCCAACATCTTCCTAACCACTGAGGTTAGACTAACTGGACAGCCTCTGGCTGTCCACACGATCAATGCCTCTTATATACACCTCTATCAGGTCACCTCTCATCCTCTGTTGTTCCAAGGAGAAAAGGCCAAGTTCACTCAACCTGATCTCATGAGGCATGCTCTCCAATCCAGGCAATTTCCTTTCTTCTGCCTCCCTCCCTTCTTGAAGAGTGGAGTGATATTTACAATTTTCAAGTCCTCTGGAAGCATGACAGAATCCATTGATTCTTGAAAGATCATTACTAATACCTCCACAATCTCTTCAGCCATCTCTTTCAGAACATTGGGATGCAGACCATCTAGTCCATGTGACTTATCTACCTTCACACCTTCCAGTTTCCCAAGAATCTTCTTCCTACTAATGGTAACTTCACACACTTCCTAACCTCTGGCATACACCTAGTGTCTTCCACAGTGAAGACTGATGCAAAATACTTCCTCATTTCATCCACATTTCCTTGTCTCCAATTACTACCTCTCCAGCGTCATTTTCCAGTGGTTCGATGTCCACTCTCACCTCTCTTTTACACTTTATATAACTGAAGAACTCTTTAATATTATTGGTTAGCTTACCTTCGTATTTCACCTGTTCCTTCTTTAGGACTTTATTTGCATTTGAAAGCTTTTCCCACTAACCTTTGCTCTATTACATGCCCTCTCTTTGGCTTTTATGTTGGCTTCAACTGCCACGGTTGTGCCATCTTGCCTTTAGAATACTTCTTCTTTGGGATGTATTTATCCTGTGCCTTCTGAATTTATAGAAATCTACAGCACATAACAGGCCCTTCGGCCCACAATGTTGTGCCGACCATGTAACCTGCTCTAGAAACTGCCTAGAATTTCCCTAGCGCATAACCTTCTATATATCTGAGCTCTATGTACCTATCTAACAGTCTCTTAAAAGACCCTATTGTATCTGCCTCTACCACTGTCGCTGGCAGTACATTCCACACACCCACCACTCTGTGTGAAAAACTTACCTCTGACATTCCCCTTGTACCTACTTCCAAGCACCTTAAAACTATTTCCCCCCATGTTAGCCATTTCAGCCCCGGGAAAAAGCCTCTGGCTGTCTACACGATCAATGCCTCTTATACACCTCTATCAGGTCACCTCTCATCCTCTGTTGTTCCAAGGAGAAAAGGCCAAGTTCACTCAACCTATTCTCATCAGGCATGCTCTCCAATCCAGGCAACATCCTTGTAAATCTCCTTTACACTCTCTCTATAGCATCCACATCCTTCCTGTAGTGAGGTGACCAGAATTGAACACAGTACTCCAAGTGGGGTCTAACTAAGGTCTTATATAGCTGTAACATTACCTCATGGCTCTTGAACTTAATCCCATGGTTTATGAAGGCCAACACACCACACAGCTCCTTAACAACACTCTCAACCTGCGCAGCAGCTTTGAGTGTCCTATGGACTCGGACCCCAAGATCCTGCTGATCCTCCACACTGCCATGAGTCTTACTATTAATATTAGATTCTGTCTTCAAATTTGACCTACCGAAATGAACCACTTCACACTTATCTAGGTTGAAGTCCATCTGCCATTTCTCAGCCTCTGCATCCTATCAATGTCCCACTGTAACCCCTGACAATCTTCCAGACTATCCACAACACCCCCAACGTTTCTGTTATCAGCAAATTTACTAACTCACCCTTCTACTTCCTCATCTAGGTCATTTATAAAAATCACAAAGAGGAGGGGTCCCAGAACAGATCCCTGAGGCACTCCACTGGTGACCGACCTCCATGCAGAAATTGAACCATCCACCCTTTGCCTTCTGTTCACAAGCCAATTCTGGATCCACAAAGCAATGTCTCCTTTAATCCCATGCCTCATTACTTTCTGGGGTACCTTATCAAATGCCTTACTGAAATCCATATACACTACATCCACTGCTCTATCTTCATCAATGTGCTTTGTTACCTCCTCAAAGAATTCAATGAGGCTCGTAAGGCACAACTGGCTTTGACAAAGCCATGCTGACTATCCCTAATCAGATTGTGTCTCTTCAAATGCTCATAAATCCTGCCTCTCAGGATCTTCTCCAACATCTTGCCTACTACTGAAGTAAGATTTATTGGTCTATAATTTCTTGGGTTAGCTCTACACCCTTTCTTGAACAAGGAAACAACATTTGCAACCTTCCAATTCTCTGGAACCTCTCCCATCCCTATTGATGATGCAAAGATCACCGCCAGAGGCTCAGCAATCTCCTCCCTCGCTTCCCACAGTAGCCTGGAGTAGATCTTGTCCGGTCTCAGTGACTTATCTAACTTAGTACCTTTCAAAAGCTCCAGCACATCCTCTTTCTTAATGTCTCTACACTCAAGTGTTTCAGTCCGCTGTAACTCATCCCCACAATTGCTGAAGTCCTTTTCCCTGGTGAATACTGAAGCAAAGTATTCATTGAGTACCTCCACTACCTCCTCTGACTCCACGCACGTTTCCACTATCACACCTGACTGGTCCTATTCTCACACAGCTTATCCTCTTGCTCTTCACAAATTTGTAGAATGCCTTAGAGTTTCCCTTAATCCTGCCCGCCAAGGCCTTCTCATGGCCCCTTCTGGCTCTCCTAATTTCATTCTTAAGCTCCTTCCTGGCACCCTTGTCATTTTCTAGAGCTCTAGCAGTACCTAGTTCCTTGAACTTTCATAAGCTTTTCTTTTCTTCTTAACTAGATTTTCTACATCCTTTGTTCACCATGGTTCCTGTACCCTACCATTCTTTCCCTGCCTCAATGGAACATACTCATGCAGAACTCCATGCAAATGTTCCCTGAACATTTGCCACATTTCTGCTGTGTATTTCCCTGAGAAGAACAGGCCCCCAGTTCTCGGGGTCGCGTTGCCAGTGGCCGTTGGCAGGGCTGTCTTAATACGCTCGGCAGAGGATGGTGCTCGGAGAAGCTGTGCCGGAGGGGATGGTCGTCGGCTTGGAGGTTCGACGGACTCAGGTCGCTTTCATTGTGTGCTGCGTCTGCGAGGCTGGTTTCAACGGATCTTTCATTGTGTGCAGCGTCTGCGAGGCTAAGTCCGACGGCGCCGTGGAAGTCCATAGCGGGGGTATTCCCTTCTGCCACCGGCGTGGGATGGCGAGTCTGTCGGGACCCTGGGGACTTGTGGAAACTGTGTGGTGATTTCTTTTGAACTTATAGTCCTTTAACATCTTTGGACTATTTTTACTGTGCCCATGGTCTGTTTTTTATCAATTATGCTGTTGTTTGCACTGTTGTAACTATATGTTGTAATCATGTGGTTTTGTGCGGATCTTGTAGCTTTAGTTTTTGGTCTTGTTTTTGTCTGGTGGATTTGGAGCTCCTTTCCGGGGAACGCGCTAAGACGGTAGCGCGATATTAATACGCAGCAGCCTCTCCGGACTCTGGATTGGGGATTGCCAAACGTTATGTGGATTTTCTGGTGTAGTCTGTTTTGTCATATGCTTTTGTGATATCATTCTGGGGGAACGTTGTCTCATTTTTTAACTGCATTGCATTTGTGGTTTCTAAATGACAATAAACTGAATCTGAATCTGAGAACATCTGCTCCCAGTTTATGTTCCCAAGTTCCTGCTTAATAGCATCATATTTCCCCCTACCCCAATTAAAATTTTCCCAAATTGTCTGCTCCTATCCCTCTCCAGTGCTATGGTAAAGGAGATAGCGTTGTGATCACTATCTCCAAAATGCTCTCCCACTGACAGACCTGACACCTGACCAGGTTCATTTCCCAACACCAGATCAAGTACAGCCTCTCCTCTCGTTGGCTTATCTACATATTGCATCAGGAAACCTTCCTGAACACTCCTAGTAAACACCCCAACTAAACCCCTTGCTCTATGTCATTGGTACCAACTTGCACCTCCAGCTGCTCACCCTCCTCTTCACGAATATTCTGCAACCACTCAGAGACACCCTGGACCCTAGCACCCGGGAGGCAACACACTATCCTGGCATCTCTTTTGCTGCCGCAGAATCTCCCTAACTACCGAGTCCCCTATGACTATTGCTCTGCCTGAATTCACCCTACCCTTCTGAGGCTCAGAGCCTACTCTTTGTGATGTTTATAAGTGACCTGGATGAGGAAGTGGAGGGATGGGTTAGTAAATTTGCTGATGACACAAAGGTTGGGGGTGTTGTGGTTAGTGTGGAGGGCTGTCAGAGGTTACAGCGGGACATCGATAGGATGCAAAACTGGGCTGAGAAGTGGCAGATGGAGTTCAACCCAGATAAGTGTGATGTGGTTCATTTTGGTAGGTCAAATATGATGGCAGAATATAGTATTAATAGTAAGACTCTTAGCAGTGTGGAGGATCTGAGGGATTTTGGGGTCCAAGTCCATAGGACGCTCAAATCTGCTGCGCAGGTTGACTCTGTGGTTAAGAAGGTGTACCGTGCATTGGCCTTAAACAACGTGGTATTGAGTGAGTTTTTGCCAGTCTCCAATATTTCAGCCTGTAGCGGTGTGCTACACGCAGCGCTAAAATAACGACACGGAGTCGGTAAACTGCAATTAAAGATGATTTTATTTGAACTTCACAGCCTTGCTTTAAATCCTCCCTCATCCCGCCCTCCCCGGGCGCAGATGCTGTAAGGGGCACGTACTCACAAACCCCCGCAGGCTTTCCCTTTGTCGGTGAAGCAGACCTGGCCTTTGTGCCAGCGCGTTGGCTATTTGTGAGCCGGTTCGAGTGCGCTAGGAAGTGGGTCGCCACATAACCTGCCCCCCCCCAGAACCGGCGATACACCCCCCAATGTCCACAGTCTGGGCCGGACCCTGTTTGGGAGGTCGGCCTCTGCGCCGCGGTGCCGGAAACTCGACCGGTTGTGCCAAGTCCACATGGGCCGGTTTGAGTCGGTCCACTGTGAAAACTTCCTCTTTCCCCTCAATGTCCAGCACGAATGTGGACCCGTTGTTTCTGATCACCGTAAACGGCCCCTCGTAGGGCCGTTGCAGCGGTGGCCGATGCCCGCCCCGGCGTACAAACACAAACTTACAGTTCTGCAGGTCTTTGGGTACGCAGGTCGGGTGCTGCCCATGCTGCGAAGTGGGTATGGGGGCCAGGGCACCGAGCCTCTCACGTAGTCTGCCCAGGACTGCTGCGGGTTCTTCCTTTTACCCCCTCGGGGCTGGTATGAACTCCCCGGGAACGACCAGGGGTGTGCCGTACACCAACTCGGCCGACGAAGCGTGCAGATCGTCTTTGGGCACCGTGCGGATGCCGAGTAGGACCCAGGGAAGCTCGTCCGCCCAGTTAGCTCCTCGCAGGCGGGCCATGAGAGCCGACTTTAGGTGACGGTGGAAGCGTTCCACCAGGCCGTTCGACTGCGGGTGGTAGGCAGTGGTGTGGTGCAGCTGTGTCCTCAAAAGGCTGGCCATAGCAGACCACAGGCTGGAGGTGAACTGGGCGCCTCTGTCGGAGGTAATGTGGGCCGGTACCCCAAAGCGAGATACCCAGGTGGCAATCAGTGCCCAGGCGCAGGATTCGGAGGTGGTGTCCGTGAGCGGGATCGCCTCTGGCCATCTTGTGAACCGGTCCACGATAGTCAGGAGGTGCCGCGCTCCTCGTGACACTGGCAGGGGGCCCACGATATCCACATGAATGTGGTCGAAACGCCGGTGGGTGGGATGGAACTGCTGCAGCAGAGCTTTGGTGTGCCGCTGCACCTTGGCTGTTTGGCAGTGCATGCACATTTTGGCCCATTCACTGACCTGTTTGCGGAGTCCGTGCCAAACGAACCTGTTGGCTACCATCCGGACGGTTGCCCTGATAGAGGGGTGCGCTAAGTTGTGAATGGAGTCGAAAACGCGCCGCCACCAGGCTGCCGGGACGACGGGACGGGGTTGGCCCGTGGTGACGTCACAGAGTAGGGTCCTCTCACCTGGGCCTACGGGGAGGTCCTGGAGCTGCAAACCGGAGACTGCGGTCCGGTAACTCGGGATCTCCTCGTCTGCCTGCTGCGCCTCTGCCAGCGCCTCAAAGTCTACCCCTTGGGAAAGGGCGTGAATGTTAGGGCGAGAGAGCGCATCCGCCACGACATTGTCCTTACCTGAGACGTGCCGGACGTCCGTCGTGTATTCAGAGATGTAGGACAGATGGTGCTGCTGGCGGGACGACCAGGGATCGGACACCTTCGTGAGCGTAAAGGTAAGCGGTTTGTGGTCCGTGAACGCGGTGAAGGGCCTACCTTTTAAGAAGTACCTGAAATGCTGGATTGCCAGGTATAGTGCCAACAGTTCCCGGTCGAAAGCACTGTACTTGAGCTCGGGTGGCCGCAGGTGTTTGCTGAAAAACGCCAGGGGTTGCCAGCGACCCTCGATGAGTTGCTCCAGCACCCCACCGACTGCCGTGTTAGATGCGTCCACTGTGAGGGCATTAGGGACGTCCATTCTGGGGTGCACTAGCATCGCGGCGTTCGCTAAGGCTTCCTTCGTTTGAATGAAAGTGGCGGCGGACACCTCGTCCCAGGTAATGTCCTTGCCCGGACCGGACAGCAAGGCGAACAGGGGGCGCATGATCCAGGCAGCTGAAGGGAGGAAGCGGTGGTAGAAATTTACCATACCCATGAATTCCTGAAGGCCTTTGATTGTGGTGGGTCGGGGGAAATGGCGGACTGCATCTACCTTAGCAGGCAGAGGGGTTGCTCCGTCTTTAGTAATCCTGTGGCCCAGGAAGTCAATGGTGTCGAGCCTGAACTGGCATTTGGCCGGGTTGATTGTTAGACCGTATTCACTCAGTCGGGCATAGAGTTGACGGAGGTGGGACAGATGCTCCTGACAACTGCTGCTGGCTATGAGGATGTCGTCCAAATAGATGAATGCGAAGTCCAGGTCGCGTCCCACCGCGTCCATTAACCGCTGGAACGTCTGTGCGGCATTCTTCAGGCCGAACGGCATGCGGAGGAACTCGAAAAGGCCAAAAGGGGTGATGAGTGCCGTTTTGGGGATGCCGTCCGGATGCATCCGGATTTGATGGTATCCCCGGACGAGCTCTACCTTGGAAAAGATTCTTGCCCCGTGCAGGTTTGCTGCAAAGTCCTGTATGGCGGCACAGGGTAGCGGTCTGGAGTTGTAGCCTCGTTCAGTCTGCGGTAGTCACCGCATGGTCTCCAACCCTCAGCTGCTTTGGGCACCATGTGCAGGGGGGAGGCCCATGGGCTGTCAGACCGCCGTATGATCCCCAATTCCTCCATCCTCTTGAACTCCTCCTTCACCAGTCGGAGCTTGTCCGGGGGAAGCCGCCGAGCACGGGCGTGGAGGGGTGGTCCCTGGGTCGGGATGTGGTGCTGTACGCCGTGTCTGGGCATGGCTGCCGTGAACTGCGGTGCCAGAACCGATGGGAAATCCGCCAGGACTCTGGTGAAGTCGTTGTCGGACAGCGTGATGGAGTCTAGGTGTGGGGTTGGCAACTGGGCTTCTCCCAGGGAGAACGTCTGAAAGGTCTCGGCGTGGACCAGTCTCTGCCTCGGCAGGTCGACCAGCAGGCTGTGAGACCGCAAAAAATCCACACCCAGAAGCGGTTGGGCTACGGCGGCCAGCGTGAAGTCCCACGTGAACCTGCTGGAGCCGAACTGTAGCTGCACCGTACGGGTGCCGTAGGTCCTTACCGTGCTGCCGTTCACGGCCCTCAGGGGGGGAACCGGTGCCCTGTTGCGGGTGTCGTAACTCGTCGGAGGTAAGACGCTGATCTCGGCACCGGTGTCGACCAAAAAACGGCATCCCGACCTGCTGTCCCACACATACAGGAGGCTATCCCGATGGCCAGCCGCCATAGCCATCAGCGGCGGCTGGCCCTGGCGTTTCCCAGGAACTGGCAGGGTGGGCGACAACGCCGGGCTTCTGCGCCCCACCGCTGGTGGTAGAAGCACCATTGTTCGTTGGGCTCCTCACCCCTCCCTCTGGGGCTAGCGGGCTCTGCGGCCGGGCCTGGTCTGGTCTGCTGCTGGGAGCGTGGCCTGGTGATCTGTGCGATGGACGCCCCACTCACCTTCTTGGCGTTCCACAGCAAGTCCACCCGGGTTGCCACCTTCCGGGGGTCGCTGAAATCCACGTTGGACAGCAGCAGGCGTATGTCCTCGGGCAGCTGCTCCAGGAATGCCTGCTCAAACATGAGGCAGGGCTTGTGTCCTCCGGCCAGAGACAACATCTCATTCATTAAAGCCGATGGAGGTCTGTCCCCCAAACCATCCAGGTGCAGTAAGCGGGCAGCTCGCTCGCGCCGTGAGAGTCCGAAAGTCCTTATGAGCAGGGCTTTGAATTCCATGTACTTGCCGTCCGCCGGGGGAGACTGTACGAACTCCGCAACCTGGGCCGCTGTGTCCTGGTCGAGGGAGCTCACCACGTAGTAGTAACGGGTGTCCTCTGAGGTTATCTGCCGAACGTGGAATTGGGCTTCTGCTTGCTGAAACCATAGGTGAGGTTGTAGCGTCCAGAAGCTTGGCAGTTTCAACGAAACCGCATGAACAGATGCGCGTCGGTCATCTCCAGTCCAAACATCGTTTGGACCGTCGGGGTCACCGATTGTAGCGGTGTGCTACACGCAGCGCTAAAATAACGACACGGAGTCGGTGAACTGCAATTAAAGATGATTTTATTTGAACTTCACAGCCTTGCTTTAAAGCCTCCCTGATCCCGCCCTCCCCGGGCGCGGATGCTGAAGGGGCACGTACTCACAATCCCCCGCAGGCTTTTCCCTTTGTTGGTGAAGCAGACCTGGCCTTTGTGCCGGCGCGCTGGCTATTTGTGAGCCCGTTCGAGTGCGCTAGGAAGTGGGTCGCCACAAGCCTATCTTTAGCTTCAGGCCAGCACCGCTCCATGATCCTGTTTGTGTCTCAGCCAATGCTCCCCCACAACCAAAATGAATACAACTAGGCTGCTTCCAACCGGATTTCCCAGATGGTGATCAGGAGCACTGATCCCGAAACTTTCTCCCCCCCCCCACCCCACCAAATGCAGGAACTTTGCGTTTAGAGTCATAGAAAAGTACAGCACAGAAACAGGCCATTCAGCCCATCTAATCTATGCTGAACCATGGTGCCATCGACCAGCACCAGGACCATAGCCCTCCATACCCCTATCCAAACTTCTCTTAAATGTTGAAATCAAAACTGCAAGCACCACTTGTGCTGGAAGCTCATTCCACACTCTCATGACCCTCTGAGTGAAGAAATTTCCCCTCATGTTGTTCACCTTTAACCCATGACCTCTTGTTGTAGTGTCACCCAACCTCAGTGGAAAAAGCTGCTTGAATTTACCCTGTCTATACCCTTCATGATTTTGTACACCTCTATCAAATCACTTAATCTTCTACGTTCGTAGGAACAAAGTCCTAACCTATCCAATCTTTCCTTATAACTCAGGTCCTCCAGTTCTGGCAAAATCCTTCTAAAATTTCTCTGTACTCTTTCAACTTTACTTACATCATTTCTGTAGGCAGTTGACCAAAATTCTTTCATTAAAAAATTTCTCTGGCTGAAATAACATGTACAAACTAGGAGCAGGAGAAGGCTTTGAACCATCTGGCCAGTTGAGCCTGCTCAGCCATATTCAGTGATGGCGCGGAGAGCACTGAAACTGGTTGCATCACTGTTTTTATGGAAAAAGCTGAAAAGGGTTGTAAACTCATCCAGCTCCATCATGGACAGTAACCTCCTCACCATTGAGGACATCTTCAAAAGGTGATGCCTCAAAAATGTGGTATCCATCATAAAGGATTCTCATCATCTGGAGCATGAGTGTAGTTGCTGTTACTAAGGACGAGGTGCTTGTGTGGCTGGAAGGTCTGAAGGCAGATAAATCATCTGGACCAGATGGACTACACCCCAGGGTTATGAAAGAGGTGGCTGACGAGATTGTGGAGGCATTAGTAGCGATTTTTTAAGAATCACGAGAATCCAGAGGGCCGGAAAATTACAAATGTCATGCCACTCTTTAAGGGAGGGAGGCATTTATAGGCCAGTTAACCTGACCTCAGTGTTTGGGAAGATGTTGGACTCCATTATTAAGGATGAAATTTCAGGGTACTTGGTGCTACATGATAACATGGAATAAGGTCAGCATGGCTTCCTGCAGGGGGAAATTTTGCTTGACAGGTGTGTTGGAATTTTTTCCAGCAGGGAGGACAAACAAAGGAGAGTCAGTGGACGTTGTTTTCTTGGATTTTCAGAAGGCCTTTTACACAGTGCTGCACATGAGGCTGCTAAACAAGGCAAGAGCCCTTGGTATCACAGGAAAGATACCAAGGATAGGTTGGCTGATTGGCAGGATGACAAGGAGTGGGAATAAAAGGAGGCTTTTCTGCTTGGTGCTGGTGGCTAGTGGTATTCCACAGGGCTCTGTGTTAGAACTGCTTACTTTCAAATTATATGTCGTTGATTTGAATGATGGAATCGATAGCTTTGTGGTCTGGTTGGCTGTTGAAATGAAGATAGATGGAGGGATAGGTAGTGTTGAGGAAGCTAGGAGTCTGTAGAAGGTGTTAGACAGATTAGGAGAATGGGTGAAGAAGTGGTAGATGAAATACAGTGTAGGAAAGTGTATGGTTATGATTTTGGTAGAAGAAATAACGTATAGACTATTTCTAAACGGGGAGAAAATTCAAAAATCAGAGTTGCAAAGGGACTTGGGATCCTTGTGCAGGATTCCCTGAAGATTAACTTGCAGGTTGAATCAGTGATAAGGAATGCAAATGCAATGTTAGCGTTCATTTCGGGAGAACTAGAATATAAAAGCAAGGATGTAATGCTGAGGCTTTATAAGGCATTGGTCAGACTGCATTTGGGAAATTGTGAGCAGTTTTGGGCCCCTTATCTATGAAAAGCTGTGTTGGAATTTGAGAGAGTCCAGAGGAGGTTCATGAGAATGATTCCAGGAATGAAAGGGTTAACGTATAAGGAGAGCTTAATGGCTCTGGGACTGTACTTGCTGTAGGTTAGAAGAATGAGGGGGGATCTCATTGAAACCTACCGAATATTGAAAGTTTAGATAGAGTAGTTGTGGAGTCTCCTATAGTGGGGGAGTCGAGGACCAGAGAGCACAGCCTCAGAATAGCGGGACATCCATGAGGAGTTTCTTCAGTCAAAGGGTGGTGAATCTGTGGAATTCATTGCCAGAGAGGGCTGTGGAGGCCAAGTCATTGAGTAGGTTCAAAGTGGAGGTTGATAGGATTTTGATTAGTCAGGGTGTCAAAGGGTGTGGGGGAAAAAGTGGGAAAGTGGGGTTGAGAGAGAATGGCAGAGTAGAATCGATGGTCTGAATGGCTTAATTCTGCTTCTATTCCTTATGGTCTTAGAATATAGAACAGTACAGAATGGGAACAGGCCATTTAGCCCACAGTTTTATGCTGAACCCAATAAATTATTAATCAAATAGCTAACTAAACTAATCTCTCCTGGCTACACAATGTCCATCTCCTCCCATTTTCCTCACGTTCATGTGCCTATCTAAATCTCTACCAACACCCTGGGAAGCACGTTCCTGGTATCCAATAATCTCTGAGTAAAAAATTTTGCTCCTCATATCTCCTTTGAAATTACCCCCTCTCACCTTAAATACATGCCCTCTGGTATTAGACATTTCAGGCCTGGGAAACAGATACTCTGTCTATAAGATACAAAAGATACTATCTGTGCCTCCCATAATCTTATAACCCTCTATCAGATCTCCCCTCAGCCTGTGCCACTCCAGAGAAAACAACCCAAGTTTATCCAGCCTCTCGTGATAGCACATGCCCTCAAAAGAGGCAGCATCCTGGTGAACCTCTCTGCACCTTCTTCAAAGCCTCAACATCCCTCCTGTAGTGCGGTGACCAGACCAGAACTGTCGCAATTCTCCAGGCTGGCCTAACCAGAGTTTTATACAGCTGCAGCATAACCTCCTGACATTTGAACTTAATGCTTTGACTAATAAAGGCAAACATACCATATGTCTTCTTCACTGCCTTATCAACCTGTGTAGACATCTTCAGGGAGCTATGAACTTGGACCCCAAGTCCCCTCTGCTCTAAACTGTTAAGGGTTTTGCTCTTAAACATGAACTGTCTCTTTTCATTTGACCTACCAAGCAAGGTGCAGTACTGCACATTTTGCCAGGTTAAATTCCATCTGCCACTGATCTATATTCTCTTGTCAGTCATCTACGCTATCCAAAACACTACCAATCTTTGCATCATAGAGTCATAGAAAAGTACAGCACAGAAACAGGTCCTTTGGCCCATCTAGTCCATGTCGAACTATTAAACTGCCTACTCCCATCGATCTGCACCTGGACATTCATACCCCTAATATCCAAACTTCTGTTAAACATTGAACTTGAGCTCGCATGCACCACTTGTGCTGGCAGCTCATTCCACACTCTCGCAACTCTCTGAGTGAAGAGGTTTCCCTCATGTTCCCCTTAAACTTCTCACCTTTCACCTTTAATCCATGACCTCAGTGGAAAAAGCCTGCTTGCATTTACTCTATGTGATGTTCAGTCGTTTAGTTGAGTCCGACTCTCCGTGACCTCATGGACCATAGGGTTTTCACGACAACATACGGAAGCAGATTGCCAGGCCTTTCTTCCGTGCAGACACTGCTGCTGCCCAGGTTGGGACCCGGAACCGTCTGCCTCAAGGTCCAGTGCCGATGCCACACCACCACCAGCCGGCCCTACTCTATCTATATCCCTCATAATTTTGTACACCTCCATCAAATCTCCTCTGTCTTCTACATTCTAAGGAACAAAGTCCTAACCTATTCAATCTTTCCTTATAACTCAGGTCCTCCAGACCCGGCAACATCCTTGTAAATTTTCTCTGTACTCTTTCAACCTTGTTTACATCTTTCCTGTAGGTAGGTGACCAAAACTGTACACAATACTCCAAATTACACCTCACCAACATCTTATACAATTTCAATGTAACATCCCATCTCCTGTACTCAATACATTGATTTATGAAGGCCAATGTGCCAAAAGCTTCCTTTACGACCCTGTCTACCTATGACGGCACTTTCAACAAATTATGGATCTTGTATTCCCAGATCTCTCTGCTCTATCACACTCTTCAGTGTCCTACTGTTGCCCATGTAAGACCGACCCTGGTTGGTCCTACTGAAGTAGAACACCTTGAAGTTATCTGCATTAAATTCCATCTGACATTTTCAGCCCATTTTTTCCAGCTAATGCAGATCCCTCTGCAAGCTTTGAGAGATTTCTTCACTGTCCACTACATCCCCAGTCTTAGTGTCATCCACAAACTCGCTGATCCAGTTAACCACATTATCATCCAGATCATTGATATAGACGAGAAACAAGAACAGACCCAGTACTGATCCCTGCAGCATACTGGTCACAGGCCTCCAGTCAGAGAGGCAACCCTCTACTACCACTCTCTGGCTTCTCCCACAAAGCCAATGCCTAATCCAATTTACTATCTCTGCTGAATGCCGAGCGACTGAACCTTCTTGACCAGCCTCACATGCGGGACCTTGTCAAGTGCCTTGCTAAAGTCCATGCAGACAACATCCAGTGCTTTGCCTTCATCCACTTTCCTGGTAACTTCCTCAAAAAACTCTACAAGATTGGTTTGACATGACCTACTATGCTCGAAGCCCTGTTGACTATCCTTAATCAGTCCCTGTCTATCCAAATATGTATTTATCTGGTCCCTTAGAATATCTTCTAATAACTTTCCCACAAATGATGTCAGACTCAGTGGCCTATAATTTCCTGGTTTACGTTTAAACAGCGGAACAACATTGGCTATCCTCCAATCCTCTGATACCTCTCCTGTCGCTAAAGATGATTTAAACATCTCTGCCAGGGCCCCAGCAATTTCTGCACTTGCCTCCCGTAGGGTCTGAGGAAACAGTTTGTCTGGCCCTAGGGATTTACCCAACCTGACAGCAAACACCTCCTCCTCTGTAAACTGTACAGGGTCCATGAAGTTGATGCTGCTTTGCCTCACTTCTATAGACTCTGTGTCCATCTTCTGAATAAATAGAGATGTAAACAATTTATTTAAGATCTCCCCCATCTGTTTTGGCTCCACACATGGATGACCATTCTGACCTTCCAGAGGACCAATTTTGTCCCTCACAATCCTTTTGCTCTGAACATACCTATAGAATCCCTTAGGATTCTCCTTCACCCTGTCCGCTAGAGCAACCTCATGCCTTCTTTCAGCCTTCCTGATTTCTTTCTTAAGCTTTCTTGCATTTCTTGTACTCCATAAGCACCTCATCTGTTCCTACCTGCCCATACCTGCTATGCACCTCCTTTTCTCTCTTAACCAGTTTCCCTACACTTGTTATCTTTACCCTTTCTTCTGACAGGCACATAAAAGCTTTGCACTCTCAAAAATACACTTTTGAAAGCCTCCCACTTTCAAGTACACCCTTGCCAGAAAACAGCCTGTCCCAATCCACACTTGCCAGACCATTTCTGATACCATCAAAATTGTCCTTTCTCCAATTTAATATCTCAGCCCATGGACCAGACCTACTTTTTCCATATTTAGTTTGACACCAGATGTAAAGTGTTGCCCTACACAAACTCCTGTCACCTGCCCTGAATCATTCTCTAATAGGAGATCAAGTATCACACACTCTCTCACTGGGAATTCTTTGTACTGAGTAAGGAAACTCCCCTGAACATAGTTGACAAACTCTTTCCCATCTAGTCCTTTTACAGTATGGGAGTAACATCATCTGCAAACCTATTTCCTAACCTACCCATCTACATTTTCATCCAAATCATTTATATGCGTTACAAACAGCAGAGGTCCCAGCACAGATCCCTGTGGAACACCACTAATTACAGACGTCCTGACCGAGTAAGTCCCTTCAACCACTACCCTCTGTCCTCTATACGCAAACCAGTTCTAAATCTAAACAGCCAATTTGCTACGGATCCCATGCACCAGAAGCTTCTGGATTTGCCTCCTGTGAGGGACTTTGTCAAACACCTTACTAAAATCCACGTAGACAACCTTCAACTGCCCTACCCTCATCAATCTCTCGTCACCTTGTCAAAAAACTTAATTAAGCTAGTAGGGCACGACCTGCTCTGCGAAAGCCATGCTGCCTCTCCCTAATAAGACCATGGGTTTCCAAATGCTCATATATTCATCCCTAAGGATTCTCTCCAGTAACTTCCCTAACCCGACCGGCGTGAGATTTATCATTCATTATATGCTGGGAAAACTCAAATACTGCCTAGTTTAGTGGAATAAGCCATCCGACAGGCAGATTAACAACTAAGATTCAAGTGTATTGTCAGCTGACTATACATGTACAACCAAACAAAACAACATTCCTACAGACCATGGTGCACCCACAAAACATATTTCACACACAGCATATAAAACAAAATATTACCACAAATACGTTAATAAAACATAATACTCATGTAGTGTGCAGCACAAGTAAACAGTTCACTGTCCTAGAAATGAGACCTCGGTGGTGGCAGGGTATTCATTAATAGAAACATAGAAAACCTACAGCACAATACAGGCCCTTCGGCCCACAAAGCTGTGCTGAACTTGTCCCTACCTTAGAAATTACTTGGGGTTACCCATAGCCCTCTGTTTTTCTGAGCTCCATATACCTGTCCAGGACTCTCTTAAAAGACCCTATTGTATCCGCCTCCACCACCATCGCCGGCAACCCATTCCACGCACTCACCACTCTCTGCGTAAAAATCTTACTCCTGACCTACTCCCCAGCACCTTAAAACTATGCTCTCTCGTGAGAGCCATTTCAGCCCTGGGAAAAAGCCTCTGACTATCCACATGATCAACACCTCTCATCATCTTATACACCTCTATCAGGTCACCTCTCATCCTCCGTCGCTCCAAGGAGAAAAGGCCGAGTTCACTCAACCTATTCTCATAAGGCATGCTCCCCAATCCAGGCAACATCCTTGTAAATCTCCTCTGCATCCTTTCTATGGTTTCCACGTCCTTCCTGTAGTGAGACGACCAGAATTGAGGACAGTACTCCAAGTGGGGTCTGACCAGGGTCCTATATAGCTGCAATATTACCCCCCGCTCCTAAACTCAATCCCACGATTGATGAAGGTCGATGCACCGTCTGCCGCATTAACCACAGAGTCAACCTGCGCAGCTGCTTTGAGTGTCCTATGGACTCGGACCCCAAGATCCCTCTGATCCTCCACATTGCCAAGAGTTTTACCATTAATGCTACGAGGGGTGATTGATAAGTTCGTGGCCTAAGGTAGGAGTCAATTTTAGAAAACTTAGCACATTTATTTTTCAACATAGTCCCCTCCTACATTGACACACTCAGTCCAGTGGTTGTGGAGCATACAGATCTTGGATCTCCAGAAAGTGTCCACAGCAGGGGTGATTGATAAGTTCGTGGCCTAAGGTAGGAGGAGATGAGTTATTCAGCTCTCATTACATGCACATGCAGATTGAAGTTATCAATCACCCCGATGAGTTGTTAACTGATGAGGTATTAACTTCAAACTTTCTGCATAATCATTAAGAGTTAAACTGCATTTATATTTTTTGTGTTTAAAAAAAAATTGCTGTGTACTTTATTTTAGTGTTTTTTTTTGTGCTGCATTGGATCCAGAGTAACAATTATTTCATTCTCCTTTACACTTGTGTACCAGAAACAACAGCAAACTATCTGGAATGTTGAATATTGCAGCTATGTGGATCTTTGGTTCGGTTGGTATTGATTGACCCTTTACAGGAAGGATGTGGCAGTTTTGGAAAGAGAGTTAACCAGAATGCTGTATGCATTTAAGGATACAAACTATCAGGAGAGGCTGGACACACTTGGGTTGTTTCATCAGTGTCAGAGGCTGAGGGGAGACATAGAAGTATATAGAAGATGGTTGTTCTCGCTACTACACTACCATGGCACCCATCTATCTGGGATATTTATCAAGAATGCTGTGCATGCAGGGCCCTTACAGTGATCAAGCATCTCTTCCAACAATCTCTTTGACCCTGTACCATCAGGCAGGAGGTACTGTAGCATTAGGACAAGAAACATTAGGCTAGGAAACAGTATCTTCCCCCAGGATGCAAAACTACTGACCTTCCTGTCACTACCCAGATCTCATCACGTAGCCAGTAGCTTTACACTGTTTACTTTGTAATTTATGTTGTAAATGCACCTTATACTAATGTTAATCTATTTGTGGTTAATATTACTTTGTGTTGTGGGGGAGTTGTGCACCTTGGTCCGAAAGTACGTTGTTTAGTTTGCCAATATACATGACAATAAACTTGATCTTAAAAAAATAAAGAGACTATTCACTTTGACAATCTTATTTTTTATTAACACCAACTGTATCTTAAAACAAAAAGCACAATGAATATTTCAGGGAAGCAGTCTGACAAATTAGTTTGATGACCTTCTCCAAGCAAACCAAAGCCACGTTAAACATCAGATTTTTTTTTGTTAAAATCAGGTACCGAATGCTTTAATGTATTTTGCAGGATTAGTACAACACGGCTCTTTCACTTGCAAGTTAATTCTACCATTGACAAAGTTGTTTGCCTGCAACCCTCCCGCCCCTCCCCTCCCAATTACACACCAGTTTGTACCAGTTTTAAGGCTTTCTGAACAGTTATATGTAAGCAGAGGAATCTGGACCCCGTATTGTTGCTACTCTTAAGCAGTGTTCCCAGGCAAAAGGGGCTTTAACTCACATCAACTTGTTCAAGTATTAAAGTTATATAATTTCTTTTAAAACAATCTCTGTGCTAAATTGCAAATTAACAGTCAAAATGGCCTGGGAAAACACACCACACAGATTCATGCATTCTATTCTCATAATGCTCCCTAACCCACATTATTTTAAAATGAAAGCTCATCTAATACAATGGTTTTTATTTATATATCCTATTTTTTTTAAATTCGACGTGGCTGTTATTCCTCTTTAATGAAGGACATCAACGATTAAACTGAGGCCTAGAAATAATTAAATAAGAATTAGCTCGCCTTGGCCAGAGAGGATGGAAGTAATCACATTACCACAATATAACCAGCAGTCTTGCTTCAGTGTTCGAAGTTGTCACCAATCCAACATTATAATACCATGCCACTGTCCGCACACATAATAACACGTTTCAAGTGCCGATAGTTTTATTTTCTCTCTTAAAAATGAGGTATAAACTACATTCATTTCCAGCCACTGTGACAGCCATGAAATATACTTTCAAACTCCCCTCCCTGTGGCAAGGCAGTGGGACGACGGCGGCTCCTCCACTCAGACCGTCAGCTGCGCCGCTTTGCGCTGCAGGAGGAACTGCTGGATGGCTTCGGCGTCACGCTTCAGCCAGGCTCCGTTCAGCAGGATGTTCTCACACGACTGCTGGATGGTCCGTTCCGCTGCCGGAGCGGGGTGCGTCTCGAAAAAGCTCTGCAAGTGAAGGGAGGTAGACAAACCATTGGGCAGGTGAAGCAGAAACACCATCATTGAGGCAAGGTAAAGACCTGCTGAAAGTGATACGACTCAATGACAAACCTGAATATTACATCAGGAAGGAGGTTATTACCCCTCAACCATCAGGAAGGAGGTGCAGGACCCTCAGGCCCCACACCACCAGGTTCAGGAACAGTTATTACCCGTCAACCATCAGGAAGGAGGTCCCGGAGCCTCAGGTCCCACACCACCAGGTTCAGGAACAGTTATTACCCCTCAACCATAAGGAAGGAGGTACAGGAGCCTCAGGACCCACACCACCAGGTTCAGGAACAGTTATTACCCGTCAACCATCAGGAAGGAGGTACAGGAGCCTCAGGACCCACACCACCAGGTTCAGGAACAGTTATTACCCCTCAACCATCAGGAGGTACAGGAGCCTCAGGCCCCACACCACCAGGTTCAGGAACAGGTATTACCCTTCAACCATCAGGCTCCTGAACCAGACGGGATAAACTTCACTTCCCCCATCACTGAAATGCCCCCACAATCTATGGACTCACTTTCAAGGACTCTTCACCTCACGTTCTCGATATTCATTGCTTTTTAAAAAATGATTTATTTTTTTCTATTTGCACATTTTGCTGTCTTCTGCACTCTGGTTGAATGCCCAAGTTGAGTGGTCTTTTATTGATTATTTTATGGTTTATTATTCCATAGATTTATTGAGTACGATCAAAAGAAAATGAATCTCAGGGTTGTATATGGTGACATGTATATACTTTGATAATAAACTTACTTTGAACTTTTGAAATCTGAATATTAAACATAAGGCATCTTACAGAAACAAGGTGGTTTGTGTATGTTCTCACAGCAGTGGACAAGAACAGAGACACAAGAGAGTTGAACTACGATGCTGTGGCCATTACAGAGACCTGGTTGAGAGAGGGGCAGGAATGGGTGATTAATGTATCAGGTTTTTGAAGTTTTAGAAAAGATACAGGAGGTAAAAAGTCAGGGGGTGGTTTGGAGTTGCACTACTAATCAGTGACCATATCAGAGTTACTCTCAGGGGAGACATAAACCGAGTCCATCTGGGTGGAACTCTGGAATAGGAAGGGTACAATCACGCTGATGGAATTCTACTACAGGTTGCTCAATAACCACCGGGACATTGAATAGATAAGGAATAAGATTAATAAAATGTGTAAAAATAATAGGGTTATTACCATGGGGGATTTTAACTTCCCTAATATAAACTGGGACAAGAGGTTTAGATGGGGCAGGAATTGTTAAGTGTATCCAGGAGGGTTTCTTAAATCAATATGTGGATGGTCCATCGAAAGGAGGTGTTGGGTAATGAGCCTGGCCAGTTGACTGGGTGAGCAGTTCAGCAACAGTGACCACAGCTCCTTCACTTTCAGGGTAGCTATAGATAAGGGTAGGCATGGTCCTTGCAGGAGAGTCTTAAATCAGACTAGGGCAACTTACAAGGGCATTAGGCAGGAACTAAGAAGGGAACATTTTTTTTACAGGCAAGCCTACATTAGACGTGTGGAGGGTGTTTAAAGATCAATTGCACAGACTATGGGAAGGGTATGTTCCTGTTAGAAGGGTGGGGATGGAAAGATTAGAAAACCTTGGGTGTCCAGAGAGGTGATGAATTTAGTCAAGGACAAAAAGGAAATGTATGTAAAGCTTCAGAAGTTAGGATCAAATGGAGCACGAGTATAAAGTCATCAGAAAAGAACTAAAGAAGGGAATTAGGAAAGCTAGAAGGGGCCATGAAAAGTCCTTGGCAAGTAGAATTAAAGTAAATCCCAAGGCATTCTATGCATACGTCAAGAGCAAGAGGATAGCTAGGGAGAGAGTGGCACCACTCGAAGATTTACCTGGATGCAGAGAATGTGACTGAGGTACTTAATGATTACTTTGCTTCGGTATTTACCAAGTTAAAGGATATGGAGGACCAGGAGATCAAAGCTGTTTGTATAAATACGTTAGGGCATTTACAGGTCAAGGAGGAGGAAGTGTTGGGCCTCCTAATGAGTATTAAGGTGGAGAAGTCCCCAGGGCCTGATGGGATTTACCCCAGGTTGAGGGAAGCAAGAGATAAGATTGCTAGGGTCTTGAACAATATCCTCACGTCTAAGCACAGGCTGTTTGGATTCAGAACTGGCTTGCACATAGAAGACAGAAGTTAGTGGTTGAAGGGACTTATACAAACTGGAGTTCTGCAGGGATCTGTGCTGGGACCTCTAACGTTTGCGATGTATATAAATAACCTGGATGAAAATGTAAATGGGTCGGTTAGTAAGTTTGCAGATGTTCTATTATGTTCTCAATCCCAACAACAGACCATAAATACAAGATACCGAGCCATTATCAAAAGGTTTCAAATTAAAAATTATATTACGTTCTTTTAAAAATCTTTGAATTGTTATTGTTATTAAAATATATATTGTTATAAACCACTATATGGTAAAGTACTCTTTTTTCCCCTCGTTTTTTAAAACCAATCAGCGTTGTCTTGGTAGTGGGTGTAGATTTTTAAATAATTAACCATATTATTGTATTTCATAATTCAATTTATTTTATTTGATTGATCATGAATATGGGATTGTATCAGTGTGATTTATATATAGTGCATTTTGTGGTATCTTATTTTGATTTATAATAAGTATCTTTATGAATTCTGTATTTGTGTATATGAAATTTAATTAAAATATTGGAAAAAGAAAGTAAGTTTGCAGATGATACCATGACTGGTGGAGTCATGGATGGTGTAGAAGACTGGCAAAGAATACAGCGTGATATAGACAAGATAGAAACTGGTTTAGACGGGGGCTGAGAAATGGCAGATGGAGTTTAACCCAGATAAATGTGAGGAGTTGCACCTCAGTAGGGCAAATGCAAGGAGACGGTACACTGTTAAGGGTAAGATCCTTAAGTGTTGCTGAGCAGAGAGATCTTGGGATCAAAGTTCACAGCTCCTTGAAAGCAGCAACACAGATCGACAGCGTGGTTAAGAAGGCTTATGGAATGCTTGCTTTTATTAGTTGAGGCATTGAGTTGAAAAGTCAGGAGGTTATGTTGCAACTTTATAAAGCTCTGGTGAGGCCACATCTGGAGTATTGCGTACAGTTCTGGTCTTAACAAACTTGGGCTATTTTCTCTGGAGCGGTGCAGGCTGAGGGGAGATCTGATAGAGCTTTATAAGATGATGAGAGGCACAGATAGAGTGGACAGAGAGTATCTGTTTCCCAGGGTTGAAATGTCTAATACCATTGAAGGTGAGAGGGGTAGGTTCAAGGGGAATGGGAGGGGTAGCGATGAATGTGTCGGTAGTGGGGCAGATTAGATTTTGGCTTTATTTTTGATTAAGATTTTAGTTGGTTCAGCACAACATTGTGGGCTGAGACTGGAGGTGCTGGAATCTGGAGCAACAAACAATCTGTTGGAGGAACTCAGTGTGTCGATCAGCATCTGTGGAGGGAAAGGAATTGTTGATGTTTCAGGTCCAACCCAAAACATCAACAATTTCATTCTTCCCACAGGTACTGCTCGACCCGCTGGGTTCCTCCAGCAGATTGTGTTGGGTGAGAGTGGATGTGGACATTGCTGACCCTTCAGATCGCTGCCCTTCATCAGATCCAACTGAATTTTAAATACAGCGCTCAATGGGTCTTCCCACCCCTTCAAGCCATGCCACCCAGCAGCCCACTGATTAACCCTAGGCCTAATCACAGGATAATTTACAATGAGCAATTAACCTACTAACTGGTACATTGTTGAACTGTGGGAGGAAACGGGAGCATCCGGAGAAAACCTACTTATTCTGCGGGGAAGACATCAATTCCTTACAGAGGATGTCAGGATTGAACTGTGACACCCTGAGCTGTAATAGCGTTGTGCTAACCGTGGCAGCTCTGGCAGAGACACTTCTCATAGCGCAATAGCTCCTCAGTGAAATGACCATCTCGATTACACCTTAACCTCCTGGAGCAAGGTTTGCTATTTTTTCAGTTCAAAGAAAAGTTCTTTAAACTTGCTCAGTGTCAGACTAGTTACAAGCTTTTTTGTCACATTGTTGCAATGTGTTCACTTCACACCATCACTTTCTAAACTAAGGTGAGAGACATCAGAGTGGAAGTTGACAAATTCCCTGTTTCTCTCAAACCTCCTCTGTTGGTTGTAGTTGACTATGGATGTTGTACCCCAGCTGTATACACAAGCCTGGGCAGTATGATATGGAGAGCAAGCTGTTGCCCATGCACCAGGCTTCTCCTCTCCACACAGCTGATGAATCCAAAGGAATGGTAGAGACGGATACAGTCCGGCACCGGCAGTGTCGCGGGAGTTGCCAGTCAGTGTTGAACTCAATGTAGGACTGCCTCAGGGACTCTAGCTCTGTTTTTCTCCCTTAGCGTTTACTCCTGAAGCCTTCCCTATGAGTGGGTATAGCCACAAGGCAGCAGAGGTTTCAGATCAGCGTTCTCCTTCTCCTAGATCAGCTGCCAACCACAGCTGATGAGCCTCATCTGCTCAAAGCAACTGGTTTTAAGGTGTCAATAACCCACCTTTGCCCCTTCTCTTGTCAGTAGGAAACAGTTCTGCTGGGCTTAGTAGCTGAGCCACACGTGAAGGCCAGGAGCTTGACTTGGTTGTCAGAGGCTATTTGAGACACATGTCATTGGGAGCATTTAACTTATCCTCACTACCACCCGTGACATCCTTAAGGAACCAAGCTTCCAATGGCCTACAGAAACCATGCTGATGAAGTGTCGAATAAACAAAGCAGCCAGCATCAACCCAGGCACCAGATTCAGAAATGCCAGAAGGCACATCCAACAGTGATCCAGGAAAGTCAGTCCAACAAATTAATCAAAGCAACAGCCTGAGGCATCATACCCACAAACTCAAACTGCCCAAATAGGCAACACTGTGGTGTTGTTGAATCTTTAATACTCACCAGGATGTTAAATGGCACATTCATTAAAAGGACAGGGACCAGATATTCTGCGGTGACTCTAATTCCCCAAAGTATTCCCATTAACTTTATGTTGAAAGCCAGAAGTGTGATGGCCGGTTAGTGGTGTTGTGGACAGTAAAGTACGTTGTCGTAGGTTACAGTGGGACATTGACAGAATTCAGGGCTGGGCTAAAAGTGGCAGATAGAGTTCACTCCAGGAAAGTGTGAAATGATATATTTTCGGAGATTGAATTTGAAGGCAGAATACAGGGTTAATAGCAGGATTTTTAGCAGTGTGGAGGAACAGAGAGATTTTTGTGTCCATGTCCATAGATCCCTCAAAGTTGCTGAATATGTTGATAGGGTGGTTAAGAGGCATATGGTGTGTTGGCCTTCATTAGTCATGAGGTAATGTTGCTGCTTTATAAAACTTTGGCTAGACCTCACAGAGCATTGTGTTCAGTTCTGGTCACCTCATTATGGGAAGGATGTGGAAGCTTTAGAGAGAGTGCAGAGGAGATTTACCAGGATGCTGTGCAGATTAGAGAACATGTTTCAGGAGAAAAGACTGAGGCTCTTTGGAGTGGAGGAGGATGACAGGTGACTTGATAGAGGTGCACAAGATGAAAAGATGCAAAGATCAAGTGGACAGCCAACACCTTTCAGATAACAAACAACTTTCAATGGTATTACAGATATACAATACAAATCAAATCAGTTTGTTTTCTTACACTTGACAAGAGATACAGATTGAGTGGACAGCCAGAGACTTGTTTCCCAAGGTGGAAATGGCTAATACAAGGAGGCATAATTTTAAGGTGATTGGTGGAAAGTCAGAGGTAGTTTTTTTTTTCTAGGGGGCACATGGAACACACTGTCAAGATATGTGGTAAAGGCAGATACATTAGGGACGTTTAAGAGAGTCTCAGATAGGCACATGGATGAAAGGAAAATGGAGGGCTATGTGGGAGGAAAGGGTTAGATTGATCTTGGAATAGCTGCATTGTGGGCTGAAGGGCCTGTACAGTTCTATGTTCTAAGCTCATAAGTGCAGCTGCAACAACATTCGCATTATGCAGGATAAAGTGACCTGTATAAAAAGTACACCCCCCCCCCCCCCATTGGCAAGTAATGAAACACGAGTGCTGTTCTGTGGCTTTGAGGTTTGTGTTCTCATGGTTGGCCTTATTTCACAGTCATTTGATTTCTCTTCACACTCTTTAAATCCTGCCACATAGTTTGGAGTGGCTCACGAAGATGACTCAACATCACCACGCTTTTGGTAGTACACTATAATGTGTGGACCCATTCTCCTTTCAGTTTCCTTTTTCTTCATCCCTTTATCTTTTCCACCCATCTCCTCCCAGCTTCTTTCTTCATTCTTCCCGTCCCACCCACCCGCCAGCTTGTACTCCTTCCCCTCCTCGGTTCCCCCCCCCCCCTTTCCTGCCCCGATGAAGGCTCTCAACCTAAAACGTCGACTCTTCAATCCTGTCCTAAGATGCTGCCTGACCTGCTGAGCTCCTCCAGCATTTTGTGAGTGGAGCCAAATTTTGGCTTGAATGTGATAAGGCTCAGGTCCTATTTGTTATCTTCAAAAATAATTTTATTAAGTTAAATTTCGTGGAACTGAACTTTACAATTCATTAATGTAAATAATATACAAGACCACAAGATTCGGAGCAGAATTAGGCCATTTGGCCCATTGGGTCTACTCCACCCTTTCATCACGGCTGATCCAATTTTCCTCTCAGCCCCAATCTCCTGCCTTCTCCCTGTATCCCTTCATGCCTTGACCAATCAAGAATCTATTAACCTCTGCCTTAAATATACATAAAGACTTGGCCTCCACAGCTGCCTGTGGCAAAGTATTCCACAGATTCACCACTCTTTGGCTGAAGAAATTCCTCCTCATTTCCAGTCTAAAAGGATGCCTCTCTATTCTAAGGTTGTCCCCTCTGGTCCTAGACTCTCCCACCATAGGAAATATCCTCTCTACATCCATTCTATCAAGGTCTTCCATCATTCAAAAGGTTTCAATGAGGTCACCCCCCATTCTTCTGAATTCTCATGAATACAGGCCCAGAGCCATTAAACTTCCTTCATATGACAAGCCATTCAAACCTGGAATCATTTTTGTGAACCTCCTTTGAACCCTCTCTAATTTCAGCACATTCTTTCAAAGATTATGGGACCCAAACCTGCTCACACTATTCCAAATGAGGTCTCACCAGTGCTTTATAAAATCTCAACATTACATCCTTGCTTTTATATTCTAGACCTCTTGAAATGAATGCTAACATTGCATTTGCCTTTCTCACCCCAGACTCAACCTGCAAATTAACCTTTAGGAAATCTTGCACAAGCACTCCCAAGTCCCTTTGCACAGCAGTTTTTTTTTGTATTTTCTCTCCATTAAGAACATAGTTTCACTTTCATTTCTTCTACCAAAGTGCATGACTATACATTTCCCAATACTGTATTCCATTTCCCACTTTGCCCGTTCTCTTAATCTAAGTCCTTCTGTAAGCCTCTCTACTTAAAACTACCTGCTTCTCCAACTATCTTCGTACCACCTGCAAACTTTGCAACAAAGCCATCAGTTCCATCATTCAAATCATGAACATATAATGGAAGAATCAGTCCCAACCCGACCCCTGTGGAACACCACTCATTGTTGGCAGCCAACTAGAAAGGTTCCCTTTGTTCCCACAGTTTGCCTCCTGCCAATCAGCCACTGCTTTATCCATGCTAGTATTTTTCCTGTAATACCATGGGCTCGTTGCTTGTTAAACAGCCTCATGTGTGGCAGCTTGTCAAAGACCTTCTGAAAATCCAAGTACACAACTCAACTGATTCTCCTTTGTCTATGCTCCTTGTTATTTCTTCAAAAAATTCCAACAGACTTGTCAGGCAAGATCTTCCCTTGAGGAAACCATGCTGACTACAGCCTATTTTATCAAATGCCTCCAAGTATTCTGAAACCACATCCTTAACATGACCCCAACATCTTCCCAACCACTGAGGTCAGACTAACTGGCCTACACTTTCCTTTCTTCTGCCTGTCCCCCTTCTTGAAGAGTGGAGTAACATTTGCAATTTTTCAGTCTTCCAGAACCATTCCAGAATCTAGTGATTGTTGAAAGATCATTATTAATGCCTCCACAATCTCTTCAGCTACCTCTTTCAGAACCCTGGGGTGTACACCATCTGGTCCAGGTGACTTATCCACCTTCAGATGTTTCTACTTCCCAAGAATCTACTCTCTAGTAGTGGTAACTTCACACACCTCATGACCCCTGACACCTGGAACTTCCACCATCTTGCTAGTGTCTTCCACAGTGAAGACTAATACAAAATACTTATTCAGTTTGCCCACCATTTCCTTGTCCTTCATCACTAGCTCTCCAGCATCATTTTCCAGCAGTCCAATATCCCCTCTTGCCTCTCTTTTACACTTTATGTATCTGAAGAAACTTTTGGGATCCTCTTTAATATTATTACCTTGCTTACTTTTGTATTCCATCTTTACCTCCTTAATGACCTTTTTAAGTTGCCTTCTGTTGAAAGCTTCCCAATCCTCTAACTTCCCACTAATTGTTGCTCTATTATATGCCCTCTCTTTGGCTTTTATCATGGCTTTGACCTCTCGTTAGCACAGTTTGTGGCATCTTTCCTTTAGAATACTTATTCCTCTTTGGGATGTAATATCCTGTGCCTGCTGAATTGCTTCCAGACACTCCAGCCATTGCTGCTCTACTGTTATCCCTGCCAGTGTTCTTTTTCGATCAATTCCGGCCAACTCCTCTGTAATTCCCTTTACTCCACTGTAATAGCAATATATCTAACTTTAGTTTCTCCTTCTCAAAACTCAGGGTGAATTTGATAATATTATGATCACTTTCCCCCAAGGGTTCTTTTATTTTAAGCTTTCTAATCAACTCTGGTTCATTGTACAACACCCAGTCCAGAATAGCTGATCCCCAGTAGGCTCAACCATGAGCTGCTCTAAAAGCCTTCTCATAGGCCTTCTAGAAAACCCTCCTCTTGGAATCCAGCATCAACCTGATTTTCCCAATCTTCCTGCATATCGAAATTCCCCCATGACTATTAAACACAATATATATTCCATTTAAATACAATAATAAAGAAATTACACATACTGTCATTTCATTTGCAATATTCATGGCCATCTGTTAACACTGCAGTCAGAATTTCAATCAGTGGAAACTCAGCCCAGATTCCAGTAGAAAGAGGCTGAACCATCAATGTAACCTCATGTGCTCTCAAACCTTATTTTCTTTAAATACTTCAGTTGTTAGCTGCTCTTAGATACTGAAACAATATCCAAGAGAAGCTTACAATTGAGCCAGTTAAAAGTGAAGTACTAAATTTTTGATTTGATAGAAGTTTACAAAATTATAAGTGGTATAGATAGAAGTCATGGGTCAAGGGTGAAATGTTTAAGGGAAACCTGAGGGGCAACTTCTGTAGAGGGTGGTGATTGTGTGGAACAAACTGCCAGCGGAAGTGGTGAATGCAGGTTTAATTTTAACATGCAAGTTTAGTACATGGATTGGAAAGGTATGGTCTGGGTGCAAGTCAATGCAGCTAGGCGTATTCAGCTCAAACTAGATGGGCTTCTGTGCTGTTGTGCTCTACGCTTTAAATATACCCAATGTCTTGGCTTCCAGTCACCTTTGATAACAAATTACACAGATTCACCACCAAATGACTAAAGAAATTCCTAAAGATGAATGCTGAATGAATGTTTAAGGGGAACCTTCTTCACTCAGAGGGCGGTGGGAGTAGTGCAAGTGGTGCATGCGATTTTGATTTCAATGTTTAAGAGAAGTTTGGATAGGTATATGGATGGCAGGGGTAGGGTGGGCGATGGTCCAGGTGCAGGTCGATGGGGCTAGGCAGATTAATAGATCGATATGGACTAGATGGGCTAAAGGGCCTGTATCTGCACTGTGCTCTATGACTCTATGAGAGGAGAACCAAGTAAGAGATTGATGAATGAGGCATGAAATAGCCAAGGTGAAACCTGAGTGAGAAGCTAAAATGGATGATGATTCTGTTTCTGCAGTCGAAGGTTATGTGAAAGGGTGAGGTGTGGGCGAGCAGAAGGAGATTACATTCTGATGCCCAGCTATAAGGTATGAGATGGGGAATGGCAAGAATGTTCATGTTGGTACACTCAATGTGTCAGTTCCGCCTGAAAGAGAATGGTCTTATCTGTACTAACTCTGAATTATAAAAACGGACAAAATAAAGTTGAGACAGTTTACTTTGTAGGCTCAGTCACATACGCACATAAGCTTACAGAACTCAGCACTGGTCACTTACAAATCATAACAAACAAAGCTCTAAAGGAACTGAGTAGATTTTACACCAACTACGATCCTCCATGAACAGTTTATAGTAGTGAAATATTTTATGCAAAGTGCCTCTGGGGAAACTCTGGAGAAAAATCAATAAGCTATTGATGGAACCATTAATCACTTGGCAAACTCAATAATTCCCCTTTAGTTTAGGCCATTAATTCTCTTTTGAGATGATTACACAAAATCACTACAGTTCCAAGCCCCTTTCACAAGTGGCTAGAGAGCAAGAATCGGGATTGTAATCTACACGGGATTATGAAGGTGCAGCAACTGCAGGTTTTAGAAGCTTTAGATATGAGGGTTCATCTGCTCTCCCTAAATAGCACCTATGTTCTTTTAACCACAGAGGCATTCTCACAGATTGTCAGAGCCATAGAGCACCACAGCACAGAAACAGGCCCATCTAGTCCATGCCAAACAGTACTCTGCATAGTCCCACTGACCTGCACCACAGTGTTCTGAACTCTTCCCATCCAAGTGCTTACCCAAACTTCTCTTAAATTGAACCTGTAGCCACCACTTCCGCTGGCAGCTCATTTCACTCTCACATCACCCTCAGAGTGAAGTTCCTCCTTATGTGCCCCTTAAATATTTCACCTTTCACCCTAAACCTATGACCTCTAGTTCAAGTCTCACCCAACCTCAGTGGAAAAAGCTTGCTCGCATTTGCTCTAGCTATACCCCTCAAAATTTGTATGTCGTATTGTACAAAAGTCTTAGGCACATATATATAGCTAGGGTGCCTAAGACTTTTGCACAGGACTATATTAGTCAACGTGGTGTGTTGAGTGAACTTGTAAATCTAGTGGGTGCAAAGGATGACAGACAGACATACTTTATTGATCCCGAGGGAAAATGGGTATGATGAGGGTGCGAGACAGGTGGGAGGGAAGGAGTGCCGGGGTGGGGTGGTGCGGATGCAGACACACCCAGCCCTGAGACACCAGGCAAGGTTATTTGATTCCAAACAATCGGTTGATTGATTATTACTGAATGTCTCTCCGGTGCTTCTCACTCCCTCCCCTCTCCCTTCCACTTTCCCCAACCACGATTCCCCTCTCCCTGCCACCTTCCCTCTCTAGAAACCCATCTATATATATGTGCCTAAGACTTTTGCACAGTATTGTACCTCCATCAAACCTCCCCTCATTTTCCTATGCTCCAGGGAATAACTTCATAACCCATGTCCTTCATTATATGTAATTTCTGTGGCCTTTGTTTTTTAAAGCCAAGGTTTCCACATGGGAGACCTCCTGCGATGATCAACAAGCCACTTGGACATGAGGCAACAACCAGCAGGTACATAAGTATTCCTTGAAAATATCTTTCCCCTCCCTAACTCAAATGCTGACAACTTTAAAGACTCTTCTCCTCCCCCCCCCCCGCCCCCCACTCTCACATCATTTACACATCTTGGAAAGCTCAGTAAATCTTAGATCCTCTAATTCAAGAGAAACACACACAAAATGCTGGAGGAACTCAGCAGGTCAGGCAGCATCTATGGAAATCAATAAACAGTCAAAGTGCAAACACGAGGAAATCTGCAGATGCTGGAAATTCAAACAACACACACAAAATGCTGGTGGAACACAGCAGGCCAGGCAGTATCTATAGGGAGAAGCACTGTCGACGTTTCGGACTAACTGAAGGGAAAGATAGTAAGAGATTTGAAAGTAGTGGGGGGAGGGGGAAATGCGAAATGATAGGAGAAGACCGGAGGGGGGTGGGATGAAGCTAAGAGCTGGAAAGGTGATTGGCGAAAGTGATACAGAGCTGGAGAAGGGAAAGGATCATGGGACAGGAGGCCTCAGGAGAAAGAAAGGGGGGGGGGAGAGCAACAGAGGGAGATGGAGAACAGGCAAACTACTAAATATGTCAGGGATGGGGTAAGAAGGGGAGGAGGGGCATTAACAGAAGATAGAGAAGTCAATGTTCATGCCATCAGGTTGGAGGCTACCCAGCCGGTATATAAGGTGTTGTTCCTCCAACCCGAGTTTGGATTCATTTTGACAGTAGAGGAGGCATGGATAGACATATCAGAATGGGAATGGGACGTGGAATTAAAATGTGTGGCCACTGGGAGATCCTGCTTTCTCTGGCGGACCGAGCGTAGGTGTTCAGTGAAACGGTCTCCCAGTCTGCGTCGGGTCCCACCAATATATAAAAAGCCACACCGGGAGCACCGGACGCAGTATACCACACCAGCCGACTCACAGGTGAAGTGTCGCCTCACCTGGAAGGACTGTCTGGGGCCCTGAATGGTGGTGAGGGAGGAAGTGTAAGGGCAGGTGTAACACTTGTTCCGCTTACAAGGATAAGTGTCAGGAGGGAGGGAGGGAGATCGGTGGGAAGGGATGGGGGGGACGAGTGGACAAGGGAGTCGCGTAGGGAGCGATCCCTGCGGAAAGCGGGGGGGGGGGGGGGGGGAGGGAAAGATGTGTTTGGTAGTGGGATCCCGTTGGAGGTGGCGGAAGTTACGGAGAATTATACGTTGGACCTGGAGGCTGGTGGGGTGGTAGGTGAGGACAAGGGGAACCCTATCCCGAGTGGGGTGGCGGGCGGATGGGGTGAGGGCAGATGTGCGGGAAATGGGAGAGATGCGTTTGAGAGCAGAGTTGATGGTGAAAGAAGGGAAGCCCCTTTGTTTAAAAAAAAGGAAGACATCTCCTTCGTCCTGGAATGAAAAGCCTCATCCTGAGAGCAGATGCGGCGGAGACTGAGAAATTGTGAGAAGGGGATAGCATTTTTGCAAGAGACAGGGTGGGAAGAGGAATAGTCCAGGTAGCTGTGAGAGTCTGTAGGCTCTCCAGAGATGGAGACAGAAAGATCAAGAAAGGGGAGGGAGGTGTCAGAAATGGACCAGGTAAACTTGAGGGCAGGCTGAAAGTTGGAGACAAAGTTAATGAAGTCAATGAGCTCAGTATGCGTGCAGAAGGCAGCACCAATGCAGTTGTCAAAGTATTGGGCCAAGATCTGAAACGACGACTGTTTATTCCCCTCCACAGATGCTGGTCAATAACTTTTCAGCAGATCCTGCCTTCTCTCGTGTGTTTTTTCAAAACACAGAGATGGGCTTTTAATTTGCATTTCTACCATTTCCACTCAAAGCAAACACACAAAATGCTGGAGAAAGTTAGCACATCAGGCAGCATCTATGGAGAGTAATAAAGAGCCAACGTTTTGGGCTGAGACCCTTTGTTAGGCCTCAAACTTTTTCCACTCAGAATTCAGATTTCCTGCATCTGCAGTATTTTGGTTTTGAACCAGAAAGCTGAGGGTTCAGATATCGTGGAGTCAATTTTCCTTCCTAAATCCTCCACTTTCTCCTCCCTGGCCTGAAAAAAAACTTACCTCAGCTAAGTTGCAACTAGTGGGCAACTTGGTGTCAAAATGGCAAACATTAACCAGTTTGGGATAGAATAAATGTTATAGCTGAAACAAAACCTTATAATGAATGCAAATAATTGAGAATTCCTTTCTTACCTTGACATCAGCTGCCATCTTATCACCGGTAAAACCTTCCACCGTTAGCTAAAATGCAGAAGGTAAAAAGAGTGATTAGTAAGAGAACTTTAACATTTTCCTGCCTACAAAATACTACTCAGTATGCAAATCAGAAATAGCCTTCAGGTTAATAAACTTTCAGTTTTGGAACATCACATATCATTCTTAAAACCTAACAATTTAGATGCAACTTTTGTAATCCCCTTTTGATTGAGCATTTACTCACTTGAGCACTTCCTACTCATTTATTTAGAGATACAGCACAGTAACAGGTCCTTCCAGCCCAACGAGCCCCTGCGACCCAATTACACCCATATGATTATTTGACCTACGAACCTGTATGTCTTTGGAATGTGGGAGGAAACCAGAACACCCAGAAGCCCACCAGGAAATCCAATCGTAGGTAGGAGTTTCCTGTTTATTTCACTGTGCCCATATCTTCATGGCCATTCTATTAAGAGGTTTGCTGGACTACTTCAAGGGATATGAGTAAAAGTCAACTCTGTGCCCAAAGTTACATACAGACTAGCTTCGAAGGAGCTTACACTTCTTTCCATAAAGGACATTATCAAGCCAACTGGACTTCCTGACAACACAGTGGTAGCACAAATTCAATGGGATATATTCTTTCCATTAACAGTGGGTTATAAATTTCCTGATTTCCACTGACCCCCCCATGGCTCTGCCTTATTCAGATTTATCTATCACATGTACATCGAAGCATACAGTGAAAAGCATCATTTGTGCTTAACAACCAGCAGAACCCCAGGACTGTGCTGGGTGCAGCCCGCAAGTGTTGCCACATATTTTGGCGCCAACATACAAAATGCTGGAGGAACTCAGCAGGTCAGGCAGCATCCATGGAAATGGATCAACAGTTGCGTTTCAGACCGAGACCCTTCATCAGAACTGGAAAGGAAGGGAGAAGATGTGGAATTTGTTGCCACAGGTGACTGTGGAGGCCAGGTCGTTGGGTTTATTTAAGGTGGAGGTTGATAGATTCTTGATTGCCCATGGCATCAAAGGTTATGGGGAGGAGAATGGGGTTGAGAGGGATAATAAATCAGCCATGATGGAATGGTGGAGCACACTTGATGGGCTGAATAGCCTCATTCTGCTCCTATGTCTTATGCCAGAATAAAAAGGTGGGGGGGGGGGGGGAGAGGAGAGGGAGGAAGACAGCCTAGAAGGTGATAAGTAAAGGGCTGGAGAGTAAAGAATCTGATAGGAGAGAAGAATGGACCCTAGGAGAAAGGGAAGGTTGAGGGGACCCAGGAGGTGGTGATTGGTAAGTGAGAAGAGGTAGGAGGTCAGAGTGGGGAATAGAAGCAGGAAGGGGGAGGGGAGTGGAAAAGAAAAAAACACTGGAAGAAGAAATTGATGTTCATGCCATCAGGTTGAAGGCCACCTAGACAAAATACAAGATGTTGTTTCTCCATCCTGAGAGTAGCCTCATCGTGGCAGAAGAGGCTGCCATGGACCAAGATGTTGAAACGGGAATGAGGATAGGAGTTAACATGGTTGGCCACTGGGAAATCCCACTTTTTGTAGATGGAGTAGAGGTGCTCGTCAAAGCGGTGCCCTGTCTTAATTCCGATTTCACCAATGCAGAGGAGGCTACATCAGGAGCAATGAAAGCAATAGATAATCTCACAGATTCACAGGTGAAGTGTTGCCTCACTTGGAAGGACTGTTTGATGTCTGGGAAATGGAGACGCAGATGAGGGTAGCATCAATGGAGGGAGGGAAATCCCATTCTTTATAGGAGGAGGACATCTCTGATGTCCTGGAAAGGAAAGCCTCTTCCTGGGAAGATGTGGGGGAAGATGAAGAAACTGAGAAAAGGGAATAGTATTTTTACAAGAGACAGGGTGGGACATAGCATGCCCATAACATTCAGCAGATTAACAGGTAGAGTAGACTTGATGGGCTGAATGGCTTAATTCTGTTCCTTTGTCTTATGGTCAATCACAACAAAAACACCAGCAGAACAAAACAGGCCCTTTTTCCAACCATCCACCGGCGCTACATTCTCAGTAACAATGAGTTAGTTTCCATCTAAAAGGTGATAAGTCAAGTCAACTTTTATTGTCATTTCGACGATAACTGCTGGTACAGCGCATAGTAAAAATGAGACAACGTTTTTCAGGACCATGGTGTTACATGACACAGTACAAAAAACTAGACTGAACTACGTAATAAAAAAAACACAGAGAAAGCTTCACTAGACAACAGACCTGCACTGGACTGCATAAAGTGCACAAAAACAGTGCAGGCATTACAATAAATAATAAACAGGACAGTAGGGCAAGGTGTCAGTCCAGGCTTCGGGTATTGAGGAGTCTGATAGCTTTATCCTATCATGACTCCCACTGGCTTCACAGCTACATAATATTAACTGCTTGCTCAGCATTCGCAAATTTCAGAGCTACCAACTACATCTAAAACAGGGGTTCCCAACCTTTTTTGTGCCATGGACCCCTAACATTAACTGAGGCGTGGACCACAGCTTGGGAACCACTGATCGACAGTAATACCACACATTCACACAAGTTGCCAGGATTTGAAGGTGTTGGCAAGGTCCCAGTCACTCCCACCCTCCTGTACCTCCAGGCTAGAATCAAGACAACTCAAAGAGTGATGCCCATTGCGACCGTTGCTCTGACCTCATCAGCTTCCTCACACATAAAATCAATACTTTTTGTTGGCATTTACAACCTTCCCCGTTGCCCTTCACCATATGATGTGGCCTTTAGCACTTAGGGACGGCACACTGCTCTCTTGCTATTGATGGAATATCAGATTTTACTTCTCAAAATTTTGCGACTGGTTTTCTGACACAAGTATTGGTCTTGGTTGGGTGGAGACATCTCTCTACCAAAGGAGGTGTAAGGCACTCCTTCCCTCCGCTAGCATGCAGGGCACCCTTGGGCAAGGTGAAGTACCTGCTTAGTACCTTACCTGTAGTACTTTCCAGTACCTAGAAAAAGCTCCAAATGGTATCCAGTATTAAGTGGTACACCCCAGGGCACAGTACTGGGCCCACATTTGTTTTTACATTACTGACATCCATGAAAAAGTCACAAGCACCACTAGACCTTTTGCTGATGACTGTTTGATATACTGTCCAATTAAGTCAGCTGATGATGAAGGTGCTCTCCAAAAAGATCTTGAGTGGTCACAACAATGGGGCATGCAGTTCAATTCTTCCAAATGTGAAACCATGCGTGTCACCAGGAAGAGAAAGCCAGGTAAAACATCATATAAAGTCCTGGGTGTCAGCCTTGAAGAAACCAAACAGATCAGGTATCTTATTATCAAAATCCAGAATGATCTGCGTTGGAATGGTCAGATGCATCATGCAACAGTGAATGCAACAGGAGTCCTAAATTTTCTGAGATGCAATTTTCATCATTGTTCAACTTCTGTCAAGGGGAAGTTGTACCTCACCGTTGTTAGACCACATCTGGAATATGCAGCTGCTGCATGGGACCCATACACAAACAAAAACACTATTTCCATCGAGCGAGTCCAAAGACAGACAGCCCAATTTGTCACAAATACCTATGAGAGAGAAGCGAGTGTTACCCAACTTTTGAATTCATTACAGTGGAACTCTCTCCAAGATAGACGTGAAGCACACCGTCTGACCTGTTTTTACAAACTGTTAAATGGTCAGCTTGACATAGACTGCCAATCCTACACCAAACCCAAACCTATTAGGAGCAGACGTGGGCACTCATTTCAATTTGAAATACTAACTACCAAGTCAGATGTGTACAGCAATTCATCCTTCCCCTGCACAATTAAAGCATGGAATAATCTTCAGCCTACCATAGTCACACAATCAAACCCAATTAAATTTAAGACAGCTCTTCTTCAATAATCTCCTTAAGTCCAACCTCTGCCACCTTCAGTTTAAATTCCATGCGGAGTATTTTGGAGGACCAAGAACCATCCCTAACACCGTTGGATGGTCGTATGAGCAGCCGGTGCAGATCACAAGTCCTGGTTATGCGATCACTGACACCAGGCAGACAATCTCTGAAGAGTATTGATAATGGTTGGAGTCACCTGTCTTGTAAAGACACTGCCCAGAAGGTGGTGATAGCAAACCATTTCTGTAGAAAAATTTGCCAAGAACAATCATGGTCATTGAATGATGATTGCCCATGTCATATAATGAACAAAGAGTAGCTATTCATTGTAAAAATACATACTACAGGATCAGACCTGAATTAGCTGTGGTCTCAGCCACTGCCATTAGTGGTATAGAGGTGTCCAGTTTAAGGTTTCAGGCTTCTGGAGGCAGCATATTATTATTACCGTACCAGGGATCCAGGTTGAATTCCATCACTCTCTGTAAGGAGTATGTATATTCCTGCAACATTGTGGGCTTCCTCCAGCATCACAAAGTTGCACAGTTCATTGGTCACATGGGTGTAATTGGGCAGTGTGGACTCATTGGGCTGTTACCATGCTGTATCAGAGATGACCTCCTGCTTGCAGCCACTGGATGAAACCAGTTTGCAAACTGGCTGTGATAGTTCTCAAATCAGGCAAAATTCCCAGGAAGGCTCTTGCCACACAATCTCACAAAGAGAAAATGTGTTTTTATGGCTCAACAGAATGAACAGCTTCTAGAGAAAGCCAGCACACATGATATTTAAAATAATTATCATGTACTGGCTGAGGGGGAGAAACCAGGTGTGGAAAGAACCTTACTTTCCAATGGTTACAAGCAATGACATTGCAATATCAATGACAGTTGAAGGTAAATACAATCCTTTAAACTTGGATCTAAACGTAGATGCAACCATACGCCATAGCACAAAGACTTCTATAGTTGTACCGTGGAGAGCATTCTGACAGGCTGCATCACTGTCTGGTATGGAGGGGCCACTGTAAAGATTACAGAAAGTTGTAAACTCAGCCTGCTCCTTTATGGGCACTAGCCTCCTGAGCATCCAGGACATCTTCAAAACGCGATGCCAGCATCCATCATTAATGACCACCAACACCCAAGACATGTGCTCTTCTCATTGCGGCTATCAAGAACAATGTACTGAAGACACACATCCAGTGCTTCTAACCCTCCGCCATCAGATTTCTGAATGGACAATAAACTAACCCATGAACACTAGTTCATTTCTTTTGCCCTCTTGTTTATGCTGCGTGTGCCTATATCTCTGTGCGTGTGTGTCTGTGCGTGCATAAATATACATACACATATACAGTCAATATACTGTGCATAAGTCTTAGGCATCTCATATATATCCTTTCTATCTGCTCTTTCAAGCCCTGGTATTTCTCCTGCTTCTCAATTTCTTTCTTCCTGATGTTACTGTCATTTGGGATTGCCACATCTATTACTGTTGCTTTCCTCTGTTCCTTGTCCAGTATTACTATGTCTGTTTTTTTGGCTAGTACCTGCTTATCAGTCTGTATTTGGAAGTCCCACAGGATCTTAGCTCTGTCATTCTCTACTAACTTCTCGGGTGTTTCCCATTTGGACTTGGGAGGTGTCCAATCCATACTCAGCACAGATGTTCCTGTACACAATTCCTGCAACTTGGTGGTGCCATTCAGTGTATGCTGTCCCTGCCTGCATCTTGGGTCTTGTCTGGTGTGATAGACCTCTGCTTCTATTGCTCTTGTGCAGCCATGAGCAGAGCCTTTGTGCTGTCCCTCAGCCCTGTCATTTCCAGCCATTGACAGGACTTTCTTATGTCAGTCACCTCTGATATCTGTCGATGGTACATCCTGTACAGTGGCTTGTCCTGCCATGGCCTCTGGTCCTCTGGCTCTGTTTTACCCACTTCCATTTCCATATCCCCTGCCTGCTGTCTGAGGTATTCTTCTGGCAGGTTGTCCTTAGGGTCCATCTTCCTGACATACTCATGGATATTTCAAATTTCTTCCAGAACTATGGACTTTACACTTCCAAGTCCCTGTCCTCCTTTATTCTGGCAGGTGTACCATTGGACTTTGGATGGAATCCTCCATGCACTGTTAGTAGTTTCCGGATCTTGATGTCAGTGGCTTCCATTTCATTGCTTAGCCAGCACACTATATCTGATGACTGGTAGGGCAAATGTGTTGATGACTCTGATCTTGTTCTTCCCATTCAGCTAGCTTTTAAGGACCTGTCTCACACTTTGGAGGTACTTGGACATTGCAGCCTTCCTTGTGTTCTCATCGTGTCTTCCATGTGTCTGCAGGATCCCCAAGTATTTATAGCTGTCCTGCACATCTGGTATGTGGCCTTCAGATAACTCAACTCCTCCGGTCTTGATGAGTTTGCCTCTGTTCACTACATCTGGCTGCACTTTTCCAGTCCAAATAACATCCCAATGTCTCTGCTGTCACCATTGTCATGTGGATTAGTGAGTCTCTTTCATTTCTGGCACACAGCTTGATAACATCCATGTACTGGAGGTGGCTGATTGTCACTCCACTCTTGAAACAGTACCCATATCCACTCTCTGAGATGATCTGGCTGAGGAGGTTCAGTGGGGATAATGCATCACCCTGGTATATTCCACACCTGACGGTCACTTGTGTTATGGCTTTGAGTTAACTTCTGGCATTGTCCTCCAATGGCCCACTGAGTTCTTGATGAAGGTCCTTGGTGTCTTGTTGACCTGTACGGAGACAGGCACCCCAGGATCCATGTGTAGGGCATTGAGTCGTATGCTTTCTGGTAGTTGATGCAGGCTTGGTTTGCCTGGTCCTGGAGTATCACATGTCTGCTTTGTCTACCAGTAGATAGTGCTTGAAGCCTCTGGTTCCATTGCCAATCTCCCTCTGAGCAGGGCTCAGGAATTTACACACGTTCCTTCAGCTTGGTGGCTATGATGACTGTTGTTATAGGCTGCTAGCTTGATGGTGTTGCTCCTTTGTGAGGATCCATAATTATGAGTACTGTCCTTGCTTGAATTAGCCAGTCAGGGTGGGAGCCTACTTCAAGCAGCTGGTTTATTTGAGCTTCCAGCTGTGTACGTAATGCTGTTAGTTGCTTCAGCCAATAGGTGTGGATCATGTCAGGCCCCGGTGATGTCCAGTTCTTCATACTTGCTACCCATTGCTGGACATATACTGCTGTGATAGTGACTGGTTCTTCCTCTGGGAGGTTGCAGAGGCTTGCTTGTTGGTCTTTCAGCCACTGGGCACTGGTGTTATGTGATGTTTCTTTCTCCCACAGACTCTCCCAGTACTCCTCAGTTGCTGTTTTGGTTGGTTCAGGTACTGGAACTGTGCAAATACTTTTCCTGGCTCTTTGGAAAAGAGTGCATTTAGTTGCTTGGCCTCTGTGTCCTTAGTGTATCTCTGCAGTACTTCCTTAGTATCAGAGGTCCGGGGTTCAGGTCCCAGTAATGGTGGCCTGGTAGGGGTCTTAGGCTACATCTGCCCACAAAAACCTCTGGATGACAGTGATAAGAACAAGAAGAGTCACGCCGGTTCGGATGTCGCCTGGACTAACAAGGTCTGCAACAATGGTTGGGGAACCGGTACCATCTGGTGAGAAACTGGCGACCAAATGGAATTATGGAATGCTACTTTAATAGCAACCCACATGAAAGAGTATATATCAAGCACATGCAGGTCTCTGGCAACAACAAAGACTGTCGTCCACATTCATGGAAAATCACCTGGTTACTCAGCGACCAAACATTGTCAACAAAGGATTGCTATCACATCTTGAATTGGAAGACACACAATCACGATGTATCACAACGACATCACTGCAGAACTGAGGTGATCGGGAATTACAAGCTCAAAGCCCACCTCCACAATTCACAGATGGTGCAAAGGTAATACACCTTGTACACAGGGTATGCAAGTTCGAACCTCACCTTGGGGTATATTGATGTTGGTTGCTGCAAAACAACGAGAAGATCATAGCTAAACTGGAGGCTGTCAATCAATGAACCAGGCTCCCCTGACTTAGTGATAAAATTTCATCAGACAGCTTGCTAGAAGCAACCAATGAAGCACTACTCACAATTGCAACCTCCAACATAACTGAGACCAATAACCTGATAAATGCATCAGCAGCAGCAGTCCTAGAAATGCTGCGCTACAAAATAAAATACAGTGGACAGTAACCCCCCCACCCCTCCTGGAGATGACGATTGGAAGCCAAATTGAAAACCACAAGGGTGGAAGTCAGCACACTAACTGAGCTGCAGAAAGGTGGGAAGCAGAAAGACTCATTTCGGTCACTAAGTGGAAAAAAATATATATCTAAGACTTTTGCACAGAATTGTATACATTATATTATTGAAATTTATGGTTTATTTTATGTATTGCAGCCACACAACAAATTTCACGACATGCTGTATGTCATTGGTATTAAACCTGATGCTGAGAGTGCAGCTAAAGCTTCTGTTGGAGCAGCTCTGTCATCAGACCATAGCAACACAGGAACATCCAAACACTGAGAGCAACTTAACATCAGAGGTATTGCCAGATACCTCAACACTGTTATAGGAGCTTCAAGAGATGAAACAATTCAGGAATTGCATTTCAAATTTAAAAAATACCAATTTATTTCCATGCCTGTACTTCCACCCCCTCCTCTTCATAAATCATCCTTAATTTATTTCATCTTTGGCAGGCTTTTATCTGCCACAGCTCTGGGTTCTTGAGTTCTCTTTCCAAACATCTCAACCTTTTTTTGTCTTTAACATGCTCGATATTTCCCACTGCCATGACCAAGCCTTTTGTCATTTGTCTTAATATCATCTGACAGTTCAGCATCAAACATTGATCATGCTCCCGTGAATCAGAATCAGACTTATTACCACTGACACTTACCATGAAATTCGTTGTTTTGTGGCAGCAGAACAGTTCAATACATTAAAAAAGTTATGAAAAAATATAAAAACATAAATTAGCAAAGAGCGCAAAATAGCCCTAGGGATAGAGAAGTTCCTGGGGATGATTTTCCCTGTTGAAAATATTACTGCATAAGGAACAAAGGATATTAAAGACCATGAGGAGGTAGTATCATCCCACCAACATGCTCTGACATGCACTACTACCACTGACCCAATGTTCTACCTACCTTCCTGCCCTATCACTAACTCCAACCATCTGTCCGTCTTGAATAAACCCAATCACTGAACATAAACAGCCTCCTGAAGTACAATATTTCAGATATGGAAAAATGTCCTAAGTTAGGAACAGAATGCAATGATTGTAATCCATTACGCTTGTTATATAGTCATTGAGCACGACAGCACAGGAACAGGCCCGTCAGTCCATCTTGTCCATGCTGAACTGTTATTCTGCCTGGTGTCTTTGATCCGCCCCCCGGTTCATAGTTCTCCATACCCTTTCTGTCCATGTATTTAAGCAAACTTCTCTTAAATGCTACAAGCGAACTTGCATCCACCTTTTGTTGGCAGCTTGTTCCACAATTACGTCACCTTCTTGAGTGAAGAAGCTCCCCCTCGGGTTCCCTTTAAATATTTCAGCTTTCACCTTTGATCTCTCGTTCCAGTCTCACTCAACCTCAGGAGAAAAAGTCTGCTTGCATTTACCCTATCGATATCCTTCAATTTTGTATATCAAATCTCCCCTCAATTCACCTAAGCTCCAGGGAATATAGTCCTAACCTATTCAACCTATCCCTATAACACAGTTCCTCAAGTCCCGGCAACAACTCTGTAAATTTGCTCAGCACTCTTCCAATTTTATTGATATTTTCCCTGTAGGTAGGTGACCAGAACTACACACAATGTTACAGCCTCACCAACGTCTTATACAACTTCAACATCTCAACTCTTGTACTCAACAATCTGATTTATGAAAGCTAGCGTATTTAAGTTCAAACCCCACCTCTACAACTCACAGATGGTGCAAAGGTAATAAAGCTTTCTTTATGACCCTATCTACCTGTGATGCCACTTTCAAGGAATTATAGATCGGTATTCCCAGATCTCTCTGTTCTAACACTCCTTTTGCTGTATCCACTTAGCCCTTGACCTGACCTATGGTCACACTGACCATAAAATATAGGAGCAGAATTAGGCCATTTGGCCCATCGATGGACCAAATAGCCTAATTTCTGCTCCTATGTCCCATGGAGTCTGCTCTGCCATTTCATCATGGCTGACTCATTTTCCTATCAGCCCCAGTCTCCGGCCTTCTCCCTGTATCCCTACATGCCCTGACTAATCAAGAACCTATCAACCTCTGCCTTAAATATACCCATTATTTGGCCTCCACAGCTACCTGTGGCAATGAATTCCACAGATTCATCACTCGCTGGCTATAAAAATTCCTCCTCATCTCCATTCTAAATGGACATCCCTCTATTCTGAGGTTGTGCACTTCCGGTCCCCCACCATAGGGAGCATCGTCTCCACATCCATGCTATCAGGGCCTTTCAACATTTCGTAAGTTTCAATGAAATTCCCTCCCCCGTTACTCTTCTGAAGAATTGAGGTAGGAGTATTACTGAAGAGTTTTGTGAAATTAAATGGCAGCTTTCCTAAACAAAATAGCGTAAAGTTCAATAGCTGAAGCAGCACACTCATCACGTATGTTTTCTGTTTACCTTGATCAATCGTGATATTAAAAAGCCTCCTTGATAGCGATTGTACAGTTCCTCCCAGTTGTCCTTTAGAAACTTCCAGGCTGCTTTTCTCCCAGTTAAACTTCCACCTGACACTCCACCGAGTACAAAGACTGTGTCCTGGGGACGAACTTCCTCCTGAAAGAACAACATTGCTACTGTTAAAAAAAAAATCACTTTTCAATAAACACTTTTCCCCCTTGGTTGTGTGTGAGCTCCATGAAGGCAAAAGCACTGTGTACAGAAATAAAACAAAGAAATACATTTATGGCTCACTGGTGTTGTCTCAATTGTTAGTGACTGAAGTGTCCCCTAAAGCAGGGGATCCCAACCTTTTTTTAATGCCATGGACCAATATCATTAAGCAAGGGGTCTGTGAACCCCTACCCGAAAGGCATCATCTCATTCAAGTTATAACTGATCCATGCTTGAACTTACATAGATATATTTTCAGATTCAGTTTTATCACATATACATTGAAATATGCAGTGAAATGCGTTGTTTGCATTAATAACCAACACGCCCAGGACGTGCTGGGGCAGCTCGCGAGTGTCGCCACACATTCCAACGCCAACACAACATGCCCACCATATTCAGCACAACAGCAGGACTCACTGGTTATCAGTCAGCGTCTGTAGAAAGAGAAGTTTTTTTTGGCTCTTCCCCATCTCTGGTGGCTATGTTTCAACAGCACCTTCCTGATCACTGCTCTGCCCAAGACCAATTTTGCACAAAATGGTCATTAAATGGACCCAATCAACCACTGAATATTCGGGGGCTATGTTTTTTGGTTGTCCTTCACAATATTGTTAGAACTGTGCCAGGAAGATATACACTTGCTGAAAGGTGTCAGTGGGTTGGGGCCTAAAGATCGAAAACAGACATTTAATACTAGACCAGATTTAGTTCCTTAATAAGTAGAAAGAGGAAGCAGGGAAAAGAGAGACACAGACAGTGGGGGAAAAGAAATGCTTTTCATTCTTACTGATTCTCCCTTCACTCATATGGTTTAAAGCCAACAGACGTCCAGAATCAAGACCTGCCAGTCAAAATAATAATTTTTGTTATATAACAAGTTTACCAAATTGTTGCGATTTCACTTCTGTCATTCAGTCAAATATCTTCTGTAAAATAAAACACTACAAAGTACTGCTAGTTCCCAAAGACAGAGCATTTACAAGGCATTGGTCAGACCGCACTTGGGAGTATTGCGAGCAGTTTTGGGCCCCTTATCTAAGAATAGATGTACTGGCATTGGAGAGGATTCAGAGGAGGTACATGAGGAATGAGAGAGTTAACATATCAGGAGAGTACGTATTGAATATCGAAAGGCCTAGATAGTGGATCTGGAGAGGATGTTTCCTATAGTGGTTGAGTCTTGGACCAGAAATCACAGCCTCAGAACACAAGGATGTCCCTTTAGAACAGAGATGAGGAGGAATTTCTTTAACCAGAGTGGTGAATCTGTGGAATTCATTGCCACAGACAGCTGTAGAGACTAATTCATTGGGTATATTTAAAGCAGAGGTTGATAGGTTCTTGATTTGACAAGGCATCAAAGGTTACAGGGTGAAGGCAGGAGAATGGTTTTGAGAGCCATGATGAAATGGTGGAGCAGATTTGATGGGCTGAATGGCCTAATTCAGCTCTATGTCTTATGGTCTATTGGGTTACAGTTTGAACAATTCAACCTGATTTGGAATGAATTCCAGTTCTGAATCACACTCTATGCAGCTTTGGCAACAGTGCCTTACAGCACCTAATTTTAAAGGACAGAACAGCATTTATTAGTTCGTACCTTGTTTAGCATAAAAACCCTGTTGATACAGAGAGAAAATAAGACTAAAAGAAAACATTGACCGACTAATATAAAGGAAAGCCAAATAAATTCATGGGGGTGTGGATGATAATACTGATACCCTTAGATGAATGGGAAGAAGACCATTTACAGCCCAAAACTCCCATTTAGACTGGTTGGGCTTAATAACCAGCTTCTGAACAGCACATTTAAGACATTCATGGTTTTAAGTCCGATCCAAACTGAAACTTTAACTGTAAAGTTAAACATCGTTGACCTCCAGGTTTGCCCTTGCATTGGAGAATCAAGGAGGATTGGTCAGCATGGTTCAATTGAACCACAGACATAATTTAATTTCCATTTGAGGCTGTAAGCATTTCTCTTGCTTTTACCTTTCTTAATACAAGTGCAGAAACAGGCCCTTCAAGTCTGTGCCGAACTACTATTCATTCCCTCAAGTCCCACTGACCATCTTGCAAACTTTTCACTGCAATGACATCCTCCAGCCAGTTGCATGACTCAGGTAGAGAGTTGGCCTTAGAAGTAATTGTGAATCATACACTCAGTGGTCACTTTATAGGCACTTAATGAAGTGGACACTGAGCGGTCTTCTGCTGCTGTAACCCATACTCCAAGGTTCGATATGTTGTGCGTTCAGAGACGTTCTTCTGCTCATCACTGTTGTAAAAGTGGTTATTTGAGATACTGTCACCTTCCTGTCAGCTTGAACCAGTCTGGCCACTCTCCTCTGATCCCTACTCATTAACAAAAGGTTTTTGCTCACAGACTGCCACTTCGTAGATGTTTTTTGTGTTATTCTCTGTAAACTCTAGAGACTGTTGTGTGTGAAAATCCCAGGAGATCAGCAGTTTCTAAGATACTCAAACCACCCTGTCTGGCACCAACACTCATTTCACAGTCCAAGTTGCTTCAGTCACATTTCTGACGTTCAGTCGGAATGTCAACACTTTTATGACTTGAGTTACTGCCACAAGAATGGATATTTGCATTAACGTACAGGTCTACCAAATAAAGTGCCCACTGAGTGTATATTAGCATCCCCGTGTTAATGTAGTGCGGGCACTGCCAGAAAGGTGAGAAAGCTGAAGTAGAACAGTAGGTATCAGCAACACAGACACAGTATATGCAAGATGACCTAAAAAAATGGCAGCATTGCTGATGGAGTTACTGCAGGGAAAAGAAATGTTTTAATAACCAATAGAAGAATTAGCAACAAAGCATAAAAGGAAGAGTGACCGGTTACCTCTGCAAAGAAAATATCAACCAAAATATGAAAGATAAGTTGCTGAACATGCAGGATATAAAAAGTAAAATTATTTGCAAGTTGTAGCAACGGGAAGGCAAGGTAGTACCGCAGACTGGTATCAACTGACATTGTGTCTACACAAAACATTTGGGTAGAGGGTTAGCATTTAAACACATCACCTAAAACTTTGACAAACTTCAAGAGATGTGTGGGAGAATATACTGACCAGTTGCATTATGGCCTGGTGTGGAAACACCAATGACCTTGAACAGAAAAGCCTCCAAAAAGTTGTGGATACAGCCCAGTCCATTAGGGGTAAAGCCCTCCCAACTATTGAGCACATCTACACGGAGCACTGTAGCCGGAAAGCAGCGTCCATCACCAGGGACCCCGCCATCCAAGCCATGCTCTCTTCTCACTCTTCTACTCATGCAGGAAGGTGGCACAGGAACCTCAGGTCTCACATTAGCAGTCTCTTGAACCAGAGGGAATAACTGCACTCGCCCCATCACTGAACTGTTCTCACAACCTATGGACTCACTTTCAAGGACTCTTCATTTCAAGTTCTTGATATTTATTGCTCATTTATCTTTCTTTTTTACAGTACTGTGCAAAAGTATGTAAAAAAAATTCTGTAAAGATTTTCAAAATTAATGTAAATTTCTGAATATGAAATGTACTATAAAGAGCAGTAAACAGTAAAAAAAAACTAAATCAAATTAATATTTGGTGTGTTCATCCTTTGTCTTTAAAACTGTTGTGCAGTTATATAAGAAAAATCAGCAGGTAGATTGTTCCAAGCATTTTGGAGAACTTGCCACAGTTCTGTAGACTTTGGGTCCGTCTCTCCAGGTAATCCCAGACACCCTTGAAGATCTTGACACCAGGACTCCGTGGAAGCCATACCATCTGTTGCAGAACTTCTTGTTTTTCTTTTCACTGAAGATAGTTCATCATGACCTTGGCCGTGTGTACGGGATCATTGTCCTACTGCAGAATAAAGTTGGGACCGATCAGACACCTCACTGCTGATATTGTGTGATGGATGAGAATCTGCTTGGACTTCTCAGTATTGAGGATTCCATTAATTCTGACCAGATGACGCACTCCATCTGCAGAAATGCAGCTCCGAGCCTGCAGGGAACCTCCACCATGCTTCACTGTTGGCTGCAGACAATCATCCATGTAGCGCTCTCCAGCTCTTCAACAGACAAACTGCTTCCTGGTTGAGCCAAAAATTTCAAATTTTGACTCGTCCGTCCAGAGCACTTGCTGCCATTGTTCAACACACAGTCCTTGTGTTTTGTGCGTTGGCGAGTCTCTTGGCTTTGCTCCCACTTCGGGGGATTGACTTCTGGTAGCTGTTCTTCCATGAAGACCACTTCTGACTAGACTATTCTAGACTGTAGAGGGGTGTACTTGGGTTTCATTGAGTTCAGAGTTGCTAGCAGTGCTGGACTCCTTCCGATTTAGAAGGGACATCAGTTTGACGTCTCTCTCGTCTGCTGCACAGCTTCTGTGGCTGACCACTGCATTTCTGGTCCTCACCCTTTCCAGTTTCTTTGTGCTTCTTCAGAAGAGCTTGGACAGCACATCTTGAAACTTCTGTCTGCCGTGAAATTTCTGTTTAGGAGAAACCTTGCTGGCGCAGGATGACCACCTTGTGTCTTGTTGCTGAGCTCAATCTTGCCATGGTGTAAGAATTGATGATTTGAAGGTTAAACTGCCACATCACTCACCTTTTAGTTTGGTTGTCCTTCACCCAGTTTGACTCCTTCTACACCCATTTCTGTGTCAGTTAATCAGTTTAGTTCATCCAACTCATTATGTCATTGATCATTAACACCCTGTTTGATATCTTTGTTTAATCCTGCACTGGGCTGTATACCTACAAAGTAATCAGGTTTTAATTTGAAAAGTAGTCTATTACTTAATGTTATTTTCTTTAATGAAATGCAAAAAAAATTCTCTGAATTTTATTTTGTAAAATGAATATTTGGAAATGTAAAACTTGCTCTTTTTTACTGACTCACTAATGTAGAAGACAAAAATAAACATCTAAAACAATATTTATTCTAGGGTGCCTAGGACTTTTGCACAGCACTGTTTTACAGTTTGTCTTTTGCACTTTTTTGTCAGTCCTGTTGGGTGTGGTCTAACAGTGATTCTATTGTGTTTCTTGTGAATGCCCACAAGAAAATGAATCTCAGGGTTGTATATGGTGACATACATATATACATACACACACACTATATAGATACACACACATATATACATACACATATATACATATACAGACACACACACTTTCAAAATAAATTTATTACTAACTTTGAGGGGTCCAAAGGCGTTTAGTGATAGGAAGATGCATTTAACATTATTTAAGCTGTCAACAGAAGGATCAAAACTAGAATCAGGTTTAATATCACTGCCATATGTCATGAAATATGTTGCTTTGAGGCAGAAGTACAGTGCAATACTTTAAAAAACTATAAATCACAGTAAGGAAAAAATACATATATAAATTGAATAAGTAGTACAAAATGAGAGCCAAAAAATTGAGGTAGTGTTCATGGATTGGTACATTGTCTGGTAAGAAATCTGATAGCTGTTCCTCGAATATTGAGTGTGCACCTTCAGGCTCCTGTACCACCTCCTTGAGGTGAGAAGAGGGCATGTCCTGGGTGATAGGGGTCCTTAATGATGGATGCCACCTTTTTGAGGCATCACTTTTGAGGATGTCCTGGATGCTGGGGAGGCCAGTGCGTTAGCGATCTCCTGGTGTTACTGCATTATTAAACCTTAAGTGATAAATCTATAACTCTCAGAAATATAGCTTAATAAAAATCATTGCAGTTCCAGCATGTTCATATTAATGCAACTAAGCCAGAATAACAGAATAAAGTAATCGCATCAGTCAAGTTTCCAACAACACTAATTTGTCTTTGATTTACTCTTTTCAAAGCGTAGTCTGCTCACACCCCCTACAAGCGCATCTCCTGTAAGCGGATCATCTCATCTCGGTGGGCCATTCATGGAGAATACCGTGGCTGAGAATGTCGCACCCTCCCAGCTGGTGGTGAGCAGTTCCTGCAGGGAAAGAGCGACAGAAAACCTGTGGTTTAGGCCCCTGAGCAGACCAGCCATTTAGAATAGTGCGCATCAGGGGTTGGGGGGAGGGGGGTACTGGCTCAGATGTGAGTCTGATGGGTTTTTTTTGTTTAAAATGGAAAACCATTGGTGGATTTGGGGTATTTTCTGCTCCTAAACATATTAAGTTCCAAATCAAACTCGCATATATGTAAAGGGTTTGGCAAAGTGGCCTGAACAATGCTAGGATAAAACAAGTCATTGGGCACTACAACTTGAGAGTGAACTCTGAAAGAAAATCCAACACAGGGTTAATTAAGTTCATTAAAATTCCTCCTGGATGGAAGCTTTGGTGTTGAATTCCAAAGATGGATTTCAAGGTTACAGAACAGCTACATCAGTAACACAGCCCTTTTTTATTATCCAAGATTTTTCAAAAAGGAGCTCTTGAACTTGAGAAATTAACACAAACAAAATATCAGTCAAGTCTTTTCCCCATGACTAAGGTAGCTAAGACTAGATGAGGGATGAACCAGCTGAAATTTACACTGATGTCATTAGAGTTCCCTTTTCTAAGAAAAATTCTATGGCCCCTACATAAGTGGGAGGTGGATGATAGACAACCAGTGGTTTAGCTCCTTTTAGCTGAATTACTGATCAACTTAACCTTCCATCCAACATCTCATTAAATGACCAATGGTTATGGAAGCTTTGATCACTGAAAGAAAGGCTCAGAGCAAGGCTGGACTCTCCTTGACTATGATGGCTTGGGTCTGCTGTTCAGAAATCTGCTCTATAGGGCATGTTGAATGTGCAAGCAGAGGCTGGAGAGGCATCTTCGCACAGTGAGGTCTTGTACAATAGAGCAGCTTTGAGATCCACAAATGAAAAAAATATGGGAGAAGGAATGGTGATCTGGTATTTTTGTTTGAATGGGCCAATCCTTCTCACGTTGAATCAGTGCAATTATCACAGGTTCAGGTAGGGAGATTCGCTATGCTGATGGCAGTTCTGCAGAGCTAGAGTGAGGAAAAATATTCCTGAGAAAACAAATAGCAGCAAAGATATCAGGCACAGAGAAATTTAAATTTTGAGGGAATACAATTAAAAACTCCTTAACTACCAAAAGGTAACTTACTGTTTTACCCTTAAAATAATAAAGTGAATAGAGAAGATACTGCAAACCATGGCCAGTACACAACAAATGTAGGATGTACTATTTATGAGGAGCAGTGCTATTTTCAAATGGAAGGGAAGGTGGAAGTTGCTAAAGGTTGCATGAAGTCTTGAGAGGACTCTCAAAACATTTAAGTTCAATGTGATCCAAACACTGCCTGTTACCTTTGCATTGTCCAAGCTACATGGAAATTAATGCACAAGTGAGATGGAATTAAACTTGGACAACCAATTATCAGATTGCAAGAAATAACATACCGACATAGCAAAGGTCAAAACCTTCTGAATGAGGTCAGGGTGTGAGATGGCGCCCAGTAGTCTTTCAATTCGAACCTTCTCTTCCTGGAGATCTGCTTGGGTATGCAGCTGAAAAATGAAATGGTTACAAAGCTGTTAAGTTGTAGTCCCAAGTGTGTCATACTTGATCTCTGCATCATTTCCCTTCACAAGAAGAGCTTTTGCTGAAGCAAGCAATTTCAGCACAGGATTAAGTAGGAATAGGAAACTCGACTTTCTCTACATCCTCACTACAATTGACAACCAAGTTCCAGCGCCAGTGGTACTCTGTATCTCATACTTCTGGGTCCAGCAGACTGCTTAGGTAGGAGGACAACCAAGCTTGAGGCACTCACATCTAACATAGGACATTACAGCACAGAACAGGCCCTTTGGCCCACAATTTTGCGCTGATCTTTTAATCTCAGCCTTCCATCCCATATAGCCCTCCATTTTTCTGTCATACATGTGCCCAAGAGATACTTAAATGTCCCTCATGTATCTGCTTCTATCACCACCTCAGACAAGGTGCTCCACACTCCCACCACACTGTGTAAAGAACTTACTTCTGATATTCCCTATACTTTCCTCCAATCACCTTAAAATCATGCCCCCTTCTATTAGCCATTTCCACCCTGGGGAAAAAGTCTCTGGCTATCCACTCGATCTATCACCTTATACACTTCTATCAAGTCATCTCTTACCTTCCTTTTCTCTAAGAAGACCCTTAGCTTGCTCAACTTGTCCTTATAAAACATGCTCTCTAATCCAGGAAGCATCCTAGTAAATCTCCTCTGCACTTTTGAAAGCTTCTACATCCTTCTTACAGTGAGGCAGCCAAAACTGAACACAATACTCCAAGTGTTGTCAAACCAGGGTTTTATAGAGCTGCAACATTATCTCATGGTTCTTGAACTCGATCCCTGACGCAATAAACACTTTCTTAAAAATCCGATCTATTTGCGCCGCAACTTTTGTCATCTACATCTGATTGTCTTCCCCAACATTTTCTATTTTTGTCTTAATTTTTCCAACAGTGGAATGTTTTTATTCCATTTATTAGGAAGATGAACTCTAGTTAATTTGTACACAGCCAAAGGGAACTTGGAAGACACTGAGACAAGACCTGACAGTGCAGCTGTCACAAACACAAAGCTGGCCAATTGCTCATTAGCACTTATTTGGTCTTTAAAGATCTACCCTCAGACTCCACCTGCTGCCCTTCCCCTCCCATCCTTCTGAATGCTGTATGAATTTAATTTCCGTCATGATCTATTAGGCTACTCTGCATGAAATCTCATCTCCTTTTCAGGCTGAGACCCTGATGAATGATGTTGGCCCAAAACAGTAGCTATTTATTCCCCTCCATAGATAGAGCCTGACCTGCTGAGTTTCACCAGCATTTTGTGCACATTGTTCTAGATTTCCAGCACCTGCAGAATCTCGCTTCCACTTCCATCTGATTGTCTTAAATTTGCTTATTTTAAAAAGTTAAATCATGTCCATATCATTTTCTGCTCAGAAGATTTTTTTTTGAAGTACAGTTTACTCTCTTATTTGGCAATGTAAGTATATAACTTGGTTGAATCTGTGGATAAGTGCAAAGGAATCTGTCACTGCCCAGTCAGAAATGCAGTGGTTGAACTCCTAATTTGTCATGATTGTAATATCCATTAAAGAACTTGGTTGAAAGCATGACTAAATTACCTTTTCAGAGGTGTTAGTCGACCTGGTGAACATTCCCCACTCTCAGTCACCCCCCCTTATCATTTTCAACATCGGGAAAACAGTCATTGCTTAAACAACAAGCAATGTGCAGTGACAACCAATTCCCCTAGATGGCAGTGTCAGACCAGGTCATAAAAAACTGATCAGTTCCAAATGCAGAAAATATGGAAAATTTAATTTGGATTTAAGGGATGCCTGAAACATGGAAAGACTTACATTTGTTTATAGATGAAGCCATTTACCTTATAGATAATAGCATTTAATAACTGTAAGGATGCACAAGAAAATTGCTTCCTGATATCAGACCCACTCTTTACAGTATTATGTTTGTAGCTGTGCCAGTTAGGAATCACTATAAAAATTATTCATTCCTTCCCCTCCACTGGAAGTTTTCATGTTTTATTATTTTACAACATTGAATCACAGTGGAGTCAACTTGGATTTATTTGACACTGATCAACAGAAAAAGACTTGTGTCAAAGTGAAAACAGATCACTACAAAGTGATCTAAGTTAATTACAAATATAAAACACAAAATAAATGCTTGCATAAGTATTCACCACTTCCCTTAAGACACACCAAATCGTCACTGGTGCAGCCAATTGGTTTTAGAAGTCACATAATTGGTTAAATGGAGATCACCGTGTGCAGTCACGGTGTTTCAATCGACTGTAGTAAAAATACACCTGTACCTGGAAGATCCAACTGTTGGGGAGTCAGTATCGTGGCAAAAACTACAACATGAAGACAAAAGAACACTCCACAAAAAGTTTATTGAAAAGCACGAGTCAGGAAATGAATACAAGAAAATTTCCAAGTCACTGAATATCCCTTGGAGTATAGTTAAGTCAATCATCAAGAAATGGAAAGAATATGGTTTAGCTGTGAATCTGCCTAGAACAGGCTGTCCTCAAAAACTGAGTGACTGTGCAAGAAGGGGACTAGTGAGGGAGGCCACCAAGAGACCTATGACAACTCTGGAGGAGTTACAAGCTTCAGTAGCTGAGATGGGAGAGACTGTGCATACAACAACTGTTGCCCGGGTTTCTCACCAGTCACAGCTTTATGGGAGAGTGGCAAAGAGAAAGCCACTGTTGAAAAAACTGACATGAAATCTTGGCTAGAGTTTGCTAGAAGGCATGTGGGAGACTCCAAAGTCAGCTGGAAGAAAGATCTCTGGTTTGATGAAACCCGGAGAAGGAAGGATTCAAAGGGGGGAAAGGGGCCACAGTGGTTGACAAAGGAAGTCAGAGATTGCATAGCATTAAAAAAAAAGTATGACAGAGCTAAGGTGAGTGGGAAGACATGATTGGGAAATTTTTAAGGAACAACAGAACTTAACTAAAAAGGCAATACGGGGAGAAAAAAATGAGGTATGAATGCAAGCTAGCCAGGAATATAAAGGAGGATAGCAAAAGCTTTTTTTTTTTAGGTATGTGAAGAGAAAGAAGATAGTTAAGAACAATGTTGGGCCCTTGAAGAATGAATTGAGTGAAATTGTTATGGGAAACAGAGAAATGGCAGAAGAATTTAATAAGTACTTTAGATCTGTCTTCACTAGGGAAGACACAAGCAATCTCCCAGATGTATGGATGGGCCAAGGACATAGGGTAACAGAGGAAATGAAACAGATTGACATTAGGAAGGAAACGGTGATGAGTAGACTGATGGGACTGAAGGCTTATAAATCCCCAGGTCCAGATGGTCTGCATCCTAGGGTACTAAAGGAGGTGGCTCTGGAAATTGCGGATGCATTGGTAATCATTTTCCAATGTTCCTTAGATTCAGGATCAGTTCCTGAGGATTGGAGAATGGCTAATGTTATCCCACTTTTTAAGAAAGGAGGGAGGGAGAAAACAGAGAACTATCGTCCTGACAGCCTAACATCAGTAGTGGGGAAGATGCTAGAGTCCATTATTAAAGATGAAATAGTGGCATATCTAGATAGCAGTGATAGGATTGGGCCGAGCCAGCATGGATTTACCAAGGGCAAATCATGCTTGACTAATCTATTGGAATTTTTCGAGGATGTAACCAGGAAGTTAGACAAGGGAGATCCAGTGGATGTAGTGTACCTCGATTTTCATAAGGCATTTGATAAGGTCCCACATAGCAGATTGGTGGGTAAAATCAGAGCTCATGGTATTGGGGGGAAGATATTGACATGGATAGAAAACTGGTTGGCAGATAGAAAGCAAAGGGTAGCAGTGAATGGGTGTTTCTCAGAATGGCAGGTGGTGACTAGTGGGGTGCCACAGGGCTCGGTATTGGGACCACAGCTGTTTATAATTTACATCAACGATTTAGATGAAGGCATTGAGAATAACATCAGCAAGTTTGCTGATGATACTAAGCTGGGTGGCAGTGTGACGTGATGAGGATGTTAGGAGAATTCAGGGTGACTTGGATAGGCTGGGTGAGTGGGCAGATACTTGGCAGATGATGTTTAATGTGAATAAGTGTGAGGTTATCCACTTTGGGAGTAAGAACAGGAAGGCAGATTATTACCTGAACGGTGTAGAGTTAGGTAAGGGAGAAATACACAGAGATCTCGGAGTCCTTGTTCATCAGTCACTGAAGGTGAATGAGCAAGTGCAGCAGGCAATGAAGAAGGCTAATGGAATGTTGGCCTTTATTACAAAGGGAATTGAGTACAAGAGCAAGGAAATCCTTTTGCATTTGTACAGGGCCTTGGTGAGACCACACCTGGAGTATTGTGTACAGTTTTGGTCTCCAGGGTTAAGGAAGGACATCCTGGCTGTAGAGGAAGTGCAGCGTAGATTCACAAGGTTAATTCCTGGGATGTCCGGACTGTCTTATGCAGAGAGGTTAGAGAGACTGGGCTTGTACATGCTGGAATTAAGGAGATTGAGAGGGGATCTGATTGCAACATATAAGATTATTAAGGGATTGGACAAGATAGAGGCAGGAAATATGTTCCAGATGCTGGGAGAGTCCAGTACCAGAGGGCATGGTTTAAGAATAAGGGGTAGGTCATTTAGGACACAGTTAAGCAAAAACTTCTTTTCCCAGAGAGTTGTGGGGGTGTGGAATGCACTGCCTCGGAAGGCAGTGGAGGCCAATTCTCTGGATGCTTTCAAGAAGGAGCTAGATGGGTATCTTATGGATAGGGGAATCAAGGAGTATGGGGACAAGGCAGGAACCAGGTATTGATAGTAGATGATCAATGATGATCTCAGAATGGCGGTGCAGGCTCGAAGGGCCGAATGGTCTACTTCTGCACCTATTGTCTATTGTCGATTGAAACCACAATTGAGCTTTTTGGCTATCAGACTAAATGCTACGTTTTATTTAAGCAAACACCGCACATCATCAAAAACACACCATCCCTACCGTGAAGCATGGTGGTGGCTGCATCATGCTGTGGGGATGCTTCGCTGGAAGGATTGTGAAGGTGGAGGGTAAAACGAATGCAGCAAAATACAGGGAAATCCTGAAGGAAAATTTGATGCAGTCTGAAAGAGAACTGTGACCTGGGAGAAGGATCGTTTTCCAGTAAGACAATGTCCCCAAACATAAAGCCAAAGCTGCACAGGAATGGCTTAAAAACAGTAAGTTAATGAGCTGAAGTGGCCAAGTCTGAGCCTTGCAATTGAGGATTTGTGGCTGAATTTGAAAAGGACTGTTTACTCACGATCCCCATGCAATCTGACAGAGCTTGAGCAGTTTTGTGAAGAATAATGGGGAAAAATTACACGGTAAAGATGTGCAAAGCTGATAGAGACCTATCCATACAGACTCAAGGCCGTAATTGCACCCAAAGATGCATCTACTAAATACTGACTTGAATGGGATGAATAATTATGCAATCAATTATTTTGTTTAATAATTGTAACAAATTTAGACTGATTAGAAATTTGTTTTCACTTTGACACGAAATTGCTATTCTGAGTGTCATTTTGTCTTGACCCCACCTTTTCAAATTCAAGTTTAATTGTTCTTCAACCATACACATGTATACAGCTAAATAAAACAGTGTTTCTCTGGGGCCAAAGTGCAAAACATAGTACATACAGTTACAAACAGCACATACAGTTATGAAAGCACATGCAGCCACAAAATAATATTAACCCAATCTCTGAAGACTGATGGTGCATGGGATGTTGCCCTGGAGCCATGTTTCTGTAAGAACAAGCACACCACAGTTCCTCGCACTGGGTCACCTGCAGACGAAGGCAATCCAGCTCTTCTTCCAGAGAATGAACACTGAAGATCAACCCCGATTGGAAAGATGGCCTGCAGGGACCAGTCCCCAACCCTGTACAAATTCCAGCACACTCACCACACCTCTGTTCTCTCCCACACTGCCTCCTCCCCTGGGGGGCATTCCATTAACTGCCCCTGCACAGTTGTTGAATCTCTCAAGTTCCATCTCCTTGAGTTGCCTCTTCGATCTCCCTTCCTCCAACTTCCCTTGTATCTTGAAACTGATTTTACCAGTTCAATGTGAAAGACTCAATGTTAACCATTAATCAAATGTTAACCAATTCTTCCACCATAGAGGCTGCTCAGCCTGCTGAGCATTTCTAACATTTTATGTTTTTGGTTCAGATTTCCACCATCTAGTTTCTCCTGTCTGTGCACACTTTCTTTTACTGCTTTGAAAGATTAAATCTTCTAAATATTAGCTTTATTTGTCACATATATATCCAAAGATACAGTGAAATGCATCACTTGCATCAAATCAAATCACTGAGGATTGTACTGGACAGCCCACAAGTGTCACCATGCTTCCAACACCAACATTGCATGCCTACAACCCACTAACCCTAACCTGTACGACTTCGGAATGTGGGAGAAAATGGAGCATCCAGAGGAAATCCATATAGTTATGGGGAGAACATGCAAATTCCTTACAGCGATGGGAATCAAACCACAATCTTCCGGCCGGTACTGTAAAGTGTTGTGCTAACTGCTACCCTACTGTGCCACTCTTATTGTTCATGGGTCCACTCAAAACATTATACCTTTCTCTGAACTAAAGATCTTAAAATTTAATTTATACTCATCTCTACCCCTCTTGCATTATTTCTTTTGAAGGTACAGACCCTTTCATAATATCAGATGTCCAAATTCATGGTCAGGTCCTTGTTGAACCCTCGAGGAGGGGGATTAGGCAGCCTTAAACTGAAATATAGTCAACACTATAATAATAAATCACCCATTTTTCATGGTAATCACTGCACTGAATTGTGACTGCATGGTAGCATAGCTGTTACCATAATGCTTTAAGTGCCAGCGATTGGAAGATCAGTGTTCAGTCTTGCTGCTGTACGTAAGCAGTTTGCACGTTGTACTTGTGACCATGTGCTCCAGTTTGCTCCCACATTCCAAAGACGTACAGGTTAAGGGTTACTAAGCCGTGGGCATGGTATGTTGGCAGCAGAAGTATGTGGTCTGCCCCCAGCACAGCCTCAGACTGTGTTGGTTGTTGGTGCAAATGAAGCATTCCACTGTACGTCTCTATGTGTCACTGACCCTGGTTAATATTTCCAACTCCTTTCACCAAAACATTGACTAGCACAGCACATCCTTAAAACCGAACAAAGTAAGGGAGAAGTACAAATATTGCTCAGTTTCTGGTTTAATTACTGGAGAGGCAACAGTAACCAGCTGACAGAACATTAATGGGAATAAAAAAACAATAATGGCTCCTGGGCTTAAGATGCAGAAACAGTTACCTACCTTCAACATTGTGTCTAGTGTTGCTGCATCTCCATGCTTCAGAACTGTTAAATATACCTGAGGAAATGAGACAAGACAGGTCACCTCCAATTGAAAGGAACGTGTTATGAACATTACTCAGGAAACTGGCATAGTGTATATGGAAGGGAAACAAGCAGTAGTGTCATGGAACATATAGAGTAGCGGTTGCTAACCCATCGATCGCGATCGACTGGTCAATCTTTGACACTTTCAGTAGATCCCAAAAAAAAAGAAAAATAAATACACAAATACTGTTGAGAGATTGTTTCTGGGTTGCGGGGTTTTAGTTCCGTTCTTTCTGCCCAGTGCGCATGCGTGTAGCTCTCTTGCCACGCACTACACAGTGTACTTCAGTGGTCCCCAACCACCGGGTCGCGAGGAAACAATATGATTTGGCGATATGAGTCAACTGCATCTTTTCTCATTCCGTCATGCCCACTGCTGAACTTGAACGCACGCGAGGTATCAATTGCCTAAATGCAGTAATACCCTCGTGCTAACGATCACTGGTTGGTCTCGCGTGGCTGGCGGGAAGTGCCGTTGCTACTGGCCTGGAGCGTGGACAGATGGGCGCTGCACCCTGCACTTAAAGACAAACCCTTTGAGTTTTTTCAGCGCAAAAAACGTGAGCAAGCTGGACAGAAGCAAGTGCTGAGAGCCATGTAAACTAAATGGCGGAATAGACTGGACATAAGGAACCTGCTTCGAGTATTGCTGTATTCTGGTCGTGATTAACACCAACCTCTCCCCCCCACCCCCACGTCGGCCGGTCCACAAGAATATTGTCAATATTAAACCGGCCCGCAGTGCAAAAAAGTGTGGTGACCCCTGGTGTACATACGTTATTTTTACTTGGAAGGTTAGTTCAGAAGGTTCACACACTAGGTATCCATGGAGAGGTTGTAAACTGGATTCGAAATTGGCTGTGTGGGAGAAGACAGAGAGTGATAGTGGATGATTGTTCATCAGACTGGAGGCCTGTGGCTAGTGGTGTGCCTCAGGGGTCTGTGCTGAGACCATAGTTGTTTGTTGTCTGTATCAGTGATCTAGATGATAATGTGGTAAATTGGATCAGCAAGTTTGCTGATGACACTAAGATTGGAGGCGTTGTGGACAGCGATGAAGGCCCTTATAGCTTGCAGAAGGATCTGGACCAACTGGAAAAGTGGGCCAGAAAATGGCAGATGGAATTTAATGCAGACAAGTGTGAGGTGTTGCGTTTTGGAAGGACAAATTCAGGTAGGACATACACAGTAAATGGTAGGGCACTGAGGAGTGCGGAGGAACAAAGGACTCTGGGAGTTCAGATACATAATTCCCTGAAAGTGTTGTCATAGGTAGACAGGGTTGTAAAGAAAGCTTTTGGCATCCTGGCATTCATAAATCAAAGTATTGAGTATAGGAGTTGGGATGTTATGATGAGGTTGTATAAGACATTGGTGAGGCCAAATTTGGAGTATCATGTGCAGTTCTGGTCACCTAACTATAGGATGGATGTCAGTAAGATTGAAAGAGTGCAGAGAAGATTTACTAGGATGTTGCCAAGTCTTCAGGAGTTGAGTTACAAGGAAAGATTGAACAAGTTAGGACTTTATTCCTTGGAGCATAGAAGAATGGGGTGGGGGAATTTGATAGAGGTTTACAAAATTATGAGGGGTATAGACAGAGTAAATGCGAGTAGGCTTTTTCCACTTAGACTAGGAGAGGTAAATATGAGAGGACATGGCTTTAGGGTGAAAGGGGAAAGGTTTAGGGGGAACTTCTTCACTTAAAGTGGTGGGAGTGTGGAACGAGCTGCCATCTGACGTGGTAAATTTTAAGTTTTATTTTAAGACGTGGTAATATTCTTAAGTTTTAAGAATAAATTGGATAGATACATGGATGGGAGAGGTCTGGAGGGTTATGGACTGGGTGCAATGGGACTAGCGGAATAAAATTTTGGCACAGACTAGAAGGGCCGAATGGCCTGTTTACTGTGCTGTAGTGTTCTATGACCGCTTACAGCACGGTTTGAAACACAGAAACAAGATAACAGCAGCATTTCAATTTCGGATGGAGCTTTGATCACCAGTGTGAGTGGGACCTCCTGGCACAACCTGGGAGAGAGAGGGCCACAGCACAACATCATGAGCCAAACTGCACGTTCATCCAACCTATCCTCTTTCCATATCTTACTTCATCCACCCTAATTCATTGGAAACATGAGTAATTATATTGAATTGAATTGACTTTATTTCCTACATCCTTCACATACATGAGAAGTACAAATCTTTACGTTACGTCTCCGGCCGAATGCGGAAATTGTAGTAATTTGTTAAAAAAAAAGTATGTACAGCAAGATATACAACAGAACAGTCAATATAGCTTAGAAATACAATTGTGTCAGCGTGAATTAATCAGTCTGATGGCCTGGTGGAAGAAGCTGTCCCGGAGCCTGTTGGTCCTGGCTTTTATGCTGTGGTACCATTTCCCAGATGATAGCAGCTGGAACAGTTGTGGTTGGGGTGACTTGGGTTCCAATGATCCTTCGGGCCCTTTTTACACACCTGTCCTTGTAAATGTCCTGAATAGTGGGAAGTTCCCATCTACAGATGCGCTGGGCTGTCCGCACCACTCTCTGCAGAATCCTGCGATTGAGGGAAGTACAGTTCCCATACCAGACAGTGATGCAGCCAGTCAGGATGCTCTCAATTGTGCCCCTGTAGAAAGTCCTTAGGATCTGGGGACTCATGCCAAAAGCATGAAAGTATTATACCACAAGCAACAGCATCAGAATAAGGCCATTCCGACCATTGAGTGTGCTTTGCCATTCCATCATGGTTGATTCACTTTCCCTCTCAACACCATTCGCCTGCCTTTTCCCCATAACCTGTGATGCTCTTGCTAATCAAGACTGTGAACCTCTGTTTTAAATATACCCAATGACTTGGCCCCCACAGCCATCCATGGCAATGAATTCCACAGATTCACCACCGCCTAGCCAAAGAAATTCCTCATTTCTGTCCTAAATGGATGTCCCTCCATTCTGAGGCTGTGCCCTCTAGACCTAGACTCACCCACCACAATCCACTATCAAGGCCTTTCAATGTATGATAGGTTTCAATGAGAACCGTCCCCCCCCCGCCAATTCTTCTAAACTCCCGCAAGTACAGGCGTCATCCGAATGTCGCCCAAGGTGCGCCCCTCCATTTTTTACCGAATTACTCAGAGAAGTTAGCCAGGAGGAAAACATGACTGAGAAGCCAACATTTCCAAAAGCTGAGTTGTCTTTTCAGCAACACACACGAAATGCTGGTGGAACACAGCAGGCCAGGCAGCATCTATAGGGAGAAGCGCTGTCGACGTTTCAGGCCGAGACCCTTCGTCAGGACTAACTGAAAGGAGAGATACTAAGAGATTTGAAAGTAGTGGGGGGAGGGAGAAATGTGAAATGATAGGAGAAGACCGGAGGGGGTGGGATGAAGCTAAGAGCTGGAAAGGTGATAGGCAAAGGGGATACAGAGCCGGAGAAGGGAAAGGATCATGGGATGGGAGGCCTCGGGAGAAAGAAAGGGGGAGGGGGGAGCACCAGAGGGAGATGGAGAACAGGCAGAGTGATGGGCAAAAAGAGAGAAAAAAAACAAACAACTAAATATGTCAGGGATGGGGTAAGAAGGGGAGGAGGGGCATTAACAGAAATTAGAGAAGTCAATGTTCATGCCATCAGGTTGGAGGCTACCCAGCTGGTATATAAGGTGTTGTTCCTCCAACCTGAGTGTGGCTTCATCTTGACAGTAGAGGAGGCATGGATAGACATATCAGAATGGGAATGGGACGTGGAATTAAAATGTGTGGCCACTGGGAGATCCTGCTTTCTCTGGCAGACAGAGCGTAGGTGCTCAGTGAAACGGTCTCCCAGTCTGTGTCGGGTCTCACCAATATACAAAAGGCCACACCGGGAGCACCGGACGCAGTATACCACACCAGCCGACTCACAGGTGAAGTGTCACCTCACCTGGAAGGACTGTCTGGGGCCCTGAATGGTGGTGAGGGAGGAAGCGTAATGGCAGGTGTACCACTTCTTCCACTTGCAAGGATAAGTGCCAGGAGGGAGATCGGTGGGGAGGGATGGGGGGGACGAGTAGACAAGGAAGTTGCGTAGGGAGCGATCCCTGCGGAAAGCAGAAAGGTGGGGGGGAGGGAAAGATGTGCTTGGTAGTGGGATCCCATTGGAGGTGGCAAAAGTTACGGAGAATTATACGTTGGACCTGGAGGCTGATGGGGTGGTAGGTGAGGACAAGGGGAACCCTATCCTGAGTGGGGTGGCGGGCGGATGGGGTGAGGGCAGTTGTGCGGGAAATGGGAGAGATGCGTTTGAGAGCAAAGTTGATGGTGGAAGAAGGGAAGCCCCTTTGTTTAAAAAAGGAAGTCATCTCCTTCATCCTGGAATGGAAAGCCTCATCCTGAGAGCAGATGCGGCGGAGACGGAGGAATTGTGAGAAGGGGATAGCATTTTTGCAAGAGACAGGGTGGGAAGAGGAATAGTCCAGGTAGCTGTGAGAGTCTGTAGGCTTATAGTAGATATCAGTAGATAAGCTGTCTCCAGAGATGGAGACAGAAAGATCAAGAAAGGGGAGGGAGGTGTCAGAAATGGACCAGGTAAATGTGAGGACAGGGTGAAAGTTGGAGGCAAAGTTAATGAAGTCAACGAGCTCCACATGTGTGCAGGAGGCAGAGCCAATGCAGTCGTCGATGTAGCGAAGGAAAAGAGGGGGATGGATACCCGTACAGGCTTGGAACATGCACTGTTCCACAAAGCCAACGAAAAGGCAGGCATAGCTGGGACCATACGGGTGCCCATGGCTTCACCCTTGGTTTGGAGGAAGTGGGAGGAGCCAAAGGAGAAATGATTGAGAGTAAGAACTAATTCCGCTAGACAGAGGAGAGTGGTGGTAGAGGGGAATTGGTTAGGTCTGGAATCCAAAAAGAAGTGAAGAGCTTCGAGACCGTCCGGGTGGGGGATGGAGGTATATAGGGACTGGACGTCCATGGTGAAAATAAGGCGGTGGGGGCCAGGGAACTTAAAATCATTGAAAAAATTCAAAGCGTGAGACGTGTCACGAACATAGGTGGGAAGAGATTGAACAAGGGGGGAATAAGACAGTGTAAAGGTATGCAGAAATGAGTTCAGTGGGGCAGGAGCAAGCTGAGACAATAGATCTACCTGGACAGGAAGGTTTGTGAATCTTGGGTAGGAGGTAGAAACGGAAAGTGCGGGGTGTGGGAACTATGAGGTTGGTGGCAGTGGATGGGGGATTCCCAGAGCTGATAAGGTTGGTGATGGTATAGGAGACAGTGGCCTGGTGCTCCTTAGTGGGGTCATGATCAAGGGGTAAATAAGAGGAGGTATCAGAGAGTTGTTGCTGTGCCTCAGCCAGGTAGAGGTCAGTACGCCAGACAACAACAGCTCCCCCCTTATCAGCAGGTTTTATAGTGAGGTTGGGATTGGCGCGGAGGGAGCGGAGCCTCTGCTGCTAATGTGATCCCCGATACCAAGGAGACAAAGCTTTTGAGGAAAGAGGCGAAAAGCCTACAAGCTGAGCTGACTCAATGGATGTCTGCTAATGCTTCATCTAAACGTGACACATCCGTTGGAAAACTCAACCCACCTGTAGGACTTATGATGCATAGGAATGCTGCTAAAAAGGGTCTTTTGATTAGGGAGGCAACCGATACTTTCTGTTACAACTGTGGGGAAGATAGATATTTCAAGTGAGACTGTGAGGAGCAGGAAAATCTTTGAAAAGTCAGCGGTTAATCAAACAGAAGAAGAGGCAATACTATGGAGACACCCAGTAAAGGAATGGGCTGGTGTCACAGAGAGGATACATTCCAATCAGTGTAAAGGAAAATACTAAAGTGCAAAACACCATTCCTGAAGGTTTAGTGGGACCAATCCATATTGATTGAAGATGTTTACACTAGAGCTGTACTTGACACTGGTTCCCAAGTAACTTTGCTTCATTGATCCTTTTACAACTGGTATTTGATGTATTTACCATTCTCAGTGCCCTTGAGATTTTCCACAAGGAAGGGCCTCTGCCCAAAATGTCAACTGTACTCTTTTCCACAGATGCTGCATGGCCTGCTGAGCTCCTCCTGCATTTTGTGTGAGTTGCTTCTAACACAGCTGAGCAGTTCTGATGTTTATTTATAAAAAATATCAGGGTCGAGAATGAATTGAAAATACACGTGGACTAAGATGTTAACTGTCCTGTGCTATCATCAGTGGGATCATCAGTTGATCTGCCACCTGTCTTCAGGAGTTTCGGCCCGCTTATGATCAAGACTCCGTCGAGGTGGTGGGCCAGCAGTGCTAAAGCACCACCTCCCACTGGTGAGCTTAAAAACTTGGCATCGGCCTCTATCAGAGTTGTTGGCCGCTTCCATCCAACAGATAGTCTACTCTTCAGGTATCTTTGCAGCTACTGAAGGGTTTATAAAAGATGGATACACTGTCCGACATCTGCCCCTCTGGACCTACTTAGTCCACACCCATGATGATCCTGCCTCTGCTGCCTCAGCTACAGCCCTGCTGGTTGACTTGATCTCTCTTCTAGTGAAGCCAAGGTCACGCAGCCACTTCTGGAAAGTGAACGCAATAAAGCCACGGCACCCTACTTCGAATGGATAGCATGAGACCTTCCACCCTCTGTCTCTGCAACTCTGATCTCAATTCTGCATACTTGGTTAACTTGCACTCATGGGCTTCATTGATGTTGTCTTCCCAGGGGACTGTGAGTCCACCAATAACCACTTCTCTACTGGTGTCAGACCAGACGATTATATCTGGACTCAATGTGGTGAAAGCTATTTGCTCCAGAAAACTGCCTTTCCCATTCAGGTTGGCCTTGACACACCAATCATTGGCTGAGGAAAGTATGCTTGACCGTGGGCTTGCGCTGTACACCCTTGACTTAGAGCCTTCTTTCACAAATGCTGTGTGCGTGTTTGCGTACACATATGCAATGAACAAAATCAGTGCAGACACCTAGTGCGTGCAGATACTGAATGCTTGAAACTGCAGTGAACAAAACAGCTCTTTATTGTCTTCCTGCATATTTCTCGCCAGCTACCAACGATAAAAATCATTGCTTTTTAAACACAAACACACGCAACTGGCCATTTTAAAATTGATTGCTCTAAGCACAGTGTAGGGTCTATCGGCCACACAAGTGCCCGTGACTGACACTAGTTACAACCTTTTTGGTAACAGTTTCCTGTCCCAATTAAGTGGCATAGTGTCCCAAATAAACAAAGGGAATCCCAACTAGTCAAGTCAACTTTTATTGTCATTTCGACTGTAACTGCTGGTACAGTGCATAGTAAAAATGAGACAACGTTTTTCAGGACCATGGTTTACATTATACAGTACAAAAAACTAGATTGAACTATGTAATAAAAAAAACAGAGAAAGCTACACTAGACTACAGACCTACACTGGACTGCATAAAGTGCACAAAACAGTGCAGGCATTACAATAAATAATAAACAGGACAGTAGGGCAAGGTGTCAGTCCAGGCTTCAGGTACTGAGGAGTTTGATAGCTTGGGGGAAGAAACTGTTATATAGTCTGGTCGTGAGAGCCCGAATGCTTTGGTGCCTTTTCCCAGACGGCATGAGGGAGGAGAGTTTGTATGAGGGGTGCATGGGGTCCTTCATAATGCTGTTTCTTTTGTGGATGCAGCGTGTAGTGTAAATGTCCGTGATGGCGGGAAGAGAGACCCCAATGATCTTCTCAGCTGACCTCACTATCCGCTGCAGGGTCTTGTGATCCGAGATGGTGCAATTTCCGAACCAGGCAGTGATGCAGCTGCTCAGGATGCTCTCAATACAACCCCTGTAGAATGTGATGAGGATGGGGGGGGGGGGGGGGGGGGTGGGAGATGGACTTTCCTCAGCCTTCGCAAAAAGTAGAGACGCTGCTGGGCTTTCTTTGCTATGGAGCTGGTGTTGAGGGACCAGGTGAGATTCTCCGTCAGGTGAACACCAAGACACTTGGTGCTCTTTACAATCTCTACCGAGGAGCCATCAATGTTCAGCGGGGAGTGGTCGCTCCGTGCCCTCCTGAAGTCAGCAACCATCTCTTTTGTTTTGTTCACATTAAGAGACAGGTTGTTGGCTCTGCACCAGTCCGTTAGCCGCTGCACCTCCTCTCAGTAAGCTGACTCGTCGTTCTTGCTGATGAGACCCACCATGGTCGTGTCATCGGCGAACTTGATGATGTGGTTCGAGCTGTGTGTTGCAGCACAGTCATGGGTCAGCAGAGTGAACAGCAGTGGACTGAGCACACAGCCCTGGGGAGCCCCGTGCTCAGTGTGATGGTGTTGGAGATGCTGCTCCCGATCCGGACTGACTGAGATCTCCCAGTCAGGAAGTCTAGGATCCAGTTGCAGAGGGAGGTGTTCAGGCCCAGTAGGCTCAGCTTTCCAATCAGTTTCTGAGGGATGATTGCGTTGAATGCTGAACTAAAGTTTATGAACAGCATCCGAACGTAACTATTTTGTCAATTAGCTTTTATTCCTTAAGAGTTGCCCCAAATAAGCAGCTGCCCCGATTAACCGATGGTCCAATTAACTGAAATCCACTGTATAATAGTATAGATTAAATGGATTTTAAACTGTGTATTATTTGCCATTTTAAACAACTCTGAATCAATTATTCCTCTATTCGAGTACATTACCAGTAGCAGTTATACTGACTACTGCTGCCCACACACGACATTCTATTAATCATAAGTTGTGGTTAAAACACTTGAAAGTCAGCATTACTCTTAGTTTACCATATCTGAACCCTTTCATTTGAGTAGCCTGGTTTTATTATTCTACACAGAAGTTTCACCACTATAATTTGTACAACAAATTATAGAACATGGTATACACACTCTGATAATAAATTACTGAACTTTGAATAAAAATAGCTCAACCTCACATACCATTCTGGTCAACTAATCTCCCTTAAACCCTCCAAAAACTCAAAGTTAATAGTTTATTTTTTTTGTTTTCCTAGTCCAGATTTCCTTTACACGGGGCAAGAATGAAACTTCCTCCCATCCTCAACTACTTGCCATAGGAATAGATTTTAGCATTAATAGCTACAGCACAGAGGTGACCTGACAGAGGTGTACAAGATGATAAGAGGGAGGTGATGGACAGATGAGGAGGAGGGAAGGGATAAGAGGGGAATGGAGAATTGAAAAAGATTGGGGGGGGGAGAGAGAGAAATTTTAAAATTTTAAAAGAGAGAAGGGGGGGGGGGGGAACAGACCTGCCAACTTGTACTTCTTTCCCTCCTCCCCCCCCACCTTCTTATTCTGGCTTCTTTCCTTGTCCTTTCCAGTCCTGAAGAAGGACCTTAGCCTGAAATGTCGACTGTTTATTCATTTCCATAGACGCTACCTGACCTGCTGAGTTCCTTCAGCATTCTGTGTGTGTTTCTCTAGATTTCCAACATTTGCAAAAATCTCTTGCGTTTATGTAAAAATCACAGCTGATATTGACTTCCACAGAAATACTGAACTGAAGTCCTAAATGTTCCCACAGTAGAGCAGGCCATTTGGCCCACCTTGCTTGAACTGGCACTTCAAAAATCCTATCTCAATCAACTGGACTCTTTCATGGAAGGAGAAGCTTTTTGCCTGCAGCCCTTTGTCAGAGTGAGGAAAAAGAAAGATGCAAACAGTTTTCAGTAGGCGAGAAGGTGGGGGAGAAGGGAAAACCTAGGATAGAGTGAGCCAAAATGATTTAATGGCAGCAGTTCCAGTGTATTAATCTACTTGGTTTGCGTAATGATCAACTAAAAGTAGATAAAAGATAAAAATATTTCCAGGAACTAAGCTATTTTTTTTTGAGGAACACACAAAATGCTAGAGGAACTCAGAAGTTCAGGCTGCATCTACAGAAATGCTCCAGATTTCCAGCATCTGCAGAATTGTTTGTGTTTATTATTTCTTTTTGAAGTCCTTCTCTTTGATCGGTATAACTTCATCACCAATACCAATGATTCTGGCAAACCTTCCATTTCTCCTCTACTGTAGCTGACAAAGCTTTCAGTGATATGTGCTGAAATAATCCTAGTGGAATGCCACTGGTCACAGACCTCCAGTCAGAATAACACCTCTCCACTGCTACCCCATGGTCAAGCAGATTCAGAATCCAATCTACCAAGCTTCCATGCACTCGACCTGCCCTCATGGTTTCCTCTCCTTATCAGAGTTACAGATTTCATAATGTCTTCACCTTTCACTCTATTAGCCTCAACATTCACAAGATCATCCTCACCACATCCAACAGGACACTTCCACCAAACACATCATCTTAACTCACTTCAGCATTTAAGGGAAATTCCCTCTACAACAATTTGGTCAACCACAAGCAACATCCACCATCATCATTCCCTTTCTCCCTACCACTCACCATCTTCCATAGCTAGGTGAAACAATGACTTCCATATACTTGGGTATTTTTTTGTCCCAAGGGCAGAAATGGCTAATACAAGAAGACACAATTTTACGGTGATTGTTAGAAAGTTTAGGGGCAATGTCAGAGGAAGTTTTTGTTTTACATAGAGAGTTGTACGTGTATGGAACATGCTACTGGGGTGGTGACAGAGGCAGATACATCAGAGACATTTAAGAGACTTTTATATAGGCACATGGCTGAAAGAGAAAAGGGAGGGAGGGAAACATTACACTTAACTTACTCCAAGATGAAAGGTGGGCACAGCATTGCTGGCTCATCAGTACTATGCTGTACAACACAACACTGTTCTATTATACCAAATACAGAATATTGCATCCAGAAGATAAAGACATATGTTGTGCATGGAAATTTGGTGGATTAGATTCTAAATTGGCTTGGCCACAGAAGACAGAGTGTAGTGGTGGAGTCTGACTGGAGCTCTGTGACCAGTGTCGTTCCACAAGGATCAGTGCTGGAGCCTCTTGTATACGACTTAGATGAAAATATAGGATTAATTATGTTGTGATAATTGGTAAGTTTGTAGATGACATGAAAATTTAGAATTGTAGAGAGTAAGTAAGGTTGTGAAGGATTATAATCATATAATCATATAACAATCACAGCACAGAAAGAGGCCATCTCGGCCCTCCTAGTCCGTGCCGAACTCTTAATCTCACCTAGTCCCACCTACCCGCACTCAGCCCATAACCCTCCACTCCTTTCCTGTCCATATACCTATCCAATTTTACCTTAAATGACACAACTGAACTGGCCTCTACTACTTCTACAGGAAGCTCATTCCACACAGCTATCACTCTTTGAGTAAAGAAATACCCTCTCGTGTTTCCCTTAAACTTTTGCCCCCTAACTCTCAAATCATGTCCTGTCGTTTGAATCTCCCCTACTCTCAATGGAAACAGCCTATTCACGTCAACTCTATCTATCCCTCTCAACATTTTAAATACCTCGATCAAATCCCCCCTCAACCTTCTACGCTCCAATGAATAGAGACCTAACTTGTTCAACCTTTCTCTGTAACTTAAGTGCTGAAACCCAGGTAACATCCTAGTAAATCGTCTCTGCACTCTCTCTAATTTATTGATATCTTTCCTATAATTCGGTGACCAGAACTGTACACAATATTCCAAATTTGGCCTTACCAATGCCTTGTACAATTTTAACATTACATCCCAACTTCTGTACTCAATGCTCTGATTTATAAAGGCCAGCGTTCCAAAAGCCTTCTTCACCACCCTATCTACATGAGACTCCACCTTCAGGGAACTATGCACTGTTATTCCTAGATCTCTCTGTTCCACTGCATTCCTCAATGCCCTACCATTTACCCTGTATGTTCTATTTGGATTATTCCTGCCAAAATGTAGAACCTCACACTTCTCAGCATTAAACTCCATCTGCCAACATTCAGCCCATTCTTCTAACCGGCATAAATCTCCCTGCAAGCTTTGAAAACCCACCTCATTATCCACAACACCTCCTACCTTAGTATCATCGGCATACTTACTAATCCAATTTACCACCCCATCATCCAGATCATTTATGTATATTACAAACAACATTGGGCCCAAAACAGATCCCTGAGGCACCCCGCTAGTCACCGGCCTCCATCCCGATAAACAATTATCCACCACTACTCTCTGGCATCTCCCATCTAGCCACTGTTGAATCCATTTTATTACTCCAGCATTAATACTTAACGACTGAACCTTCTTAACTAACCTTCCATGTGGAACTTTGTCAAAGGCCTTGCTGAAGTCCATATAGACTACATCCACTGCCTTACCCTCGTCAACATTCCTCGTAACTTCTTCAAAAAATTCAATAAGGTCTGTCAAACATGACCTTCCACGCACAAATCCATGCTGGCTACTCCTAATCAGATCCTGTCTATCCAGATAATTATAAATACTATCTCTAAGAATACTTTCCATTAATTTACCCACCACTGATGTCAAACTGACAGGTCTATAATTGCCAGGCTTACTTCTAGAACCCTTTTTAAACAATGGAACCACATGAACAATACGCCAATCCTCTGGCACAATCCCCGTTTCTAATGACATCTGAAAGATCTCCGTCAGAGCTCCTGCTATCTCTACACAAGCTTCCCTCAAGGTCCTGGGGAATATCCGGTCAGGACCCGGAGATTTATCCACTTTTAAATTTCTTAAAAGCGCCAGTACTTCCACCTCTTTAATTGTCATAGGTTCCATAACTTCCTTACTTGTTTCCCACACCTTACACAATTCAATATCCTTCTCCTTGGTGAATACCGAAGAGAAGAAATCGTTCAAAATCTCTCCCATTTCCCTCGGCTCCACACATAGCTGACCACCCTGATTCTCTAAGGGACCAATTTTATCCCTCACTATCCTCTTGCTTTTAATATAACTGTAGAAACCTTTCGGATTTACTTCCACCTTATTTGCCAAACCAAACTCGTATCTTCTTTTAGCTTTTCTAATCTCTTTCTTAAGATTCCTTTTACATTCTTTATATTCCTCGAGCAATTCCTTTACTCCATGCTGCCTATATCTATTGTAGAAATCCCTCTTTTTTCGAACCAAGTTTCTAATATCCCTTGAAAACCATGGCGCTTTCAAACCTTTAACCTTTCCTTTCAACCTAACAGGAACATAAAGATTCTGTACCCTCATAATTTCACCCTTAAATGACCTCCATTTCTTTATTACATCCTTCCCATAAAACAACTTGACCCAATCCACTCTCTCTAAATCCCTTCGCATCTCCTCAAAGTTAGCCTTTCTCCAATCAAAAATCTCAACTCTAGGTCCAGTCCTGTCCTTCTCCATAATTATATTGAAGCTAATGCTATTGTGATCACTGGACCCGAAGTGCTCCCCAACACATACATCTGTCAGCTGACCTATCGCATTCCCTAACAGGAGATCCAACACTGCCCCATCTCTAGTCGGTACTTCTATGTATTGTTGCAAAAAACTATCCTGCACACATTTCACAAACTCTAAACCATCCAGCCCTTTTACAGAATGAGCTTCCCAATCTATGTGTGGAAAATTAAAATCTCCCACAATCACCACCTTGTGTTTACTACAAATATCTGCTATCTCCTTACACATTTGCTCTTCCAACTCACGCTCCCCATTAGGTGGCCTATAATACACTCCTATCAGTGTTACTACACCTTTCCCATTCCTCAATTCCACCCAAATAGCCTCCCTAGAGGAGCTCTCTAATCTATCCTTCCAAAGCACCGCCATAAGATTTTCTCGGACAAGCAATGCAACACCTCCTCCTCTGGCCCCTCCTACTCTATCACACCTGAAGCAACTAAATCCAGGAATATTTAGTTGCCAATCACACCCTTCCTGCAACCAGGTTTCACTAATAGCTACAACATCATAATTCCAGGTATCAATCCACGCTTTAAGCTCATCCACCTTTCTTACAATGCTCCTAGCATTAAAATAGATACATTTAAGATACTCTCCACCTCCTCCTCTCTTTTCATCCCTAACAATGCATTCAAATTTATTATCCTTTTCTTTCTTCTCCCCTACATCTTCGGGCTGAGCGCATCCCTTCTCCATCACCTGCCTTTCCTCCCTCACACACTGTCTACTTACTTGCTCTACTGGTGAACTAACCTCCTCTCCCATAGTTTCCTCAAATTGATTCCCGCCCCCCCATCTTACTAGTTTAAAGTCTGTCCTGTAGCCCTAGCAAACCTCCCCACTAGGATATTGGTCCCCCCAGGATTCAAGTGTAACTCATCCTTCTTGAACAGGTCATGCCTGCCCCATAAGAGGTCCCAATGATCCAGAAACTTGAATCCCTGCCCCTTGCTCCAAACCCTCAGCCACGCATTCATCCTCCACCTAATTCCATTCCTACTCTCACGGTCACGTGGCACAGGCAGTAATCCCGAGATTACTACCTTTGCGGTCCTTCTTCTTAACTGCCTTCCTAACTCCCTATACTCTCGTTTCAGGACCTCTTCCCCTTTCCTACCTATGTCATTGGTACCTACATGTACCACGACCTCTGGCTCCTCACCCTCCCACTTCAGGATATCTTGGACGCGATCAGAAACGTCCCGAACCCTGGCACCAGGGAGGCAAACTACCATCCGGGACTCCCGATCACCTCCACAGAACCGCCTGTCTGAACCCCTGACTATCGAGTCCCCTATCACTATGGTCCTCTTTCTTCTATCCCTACCGTTCTGAGCTACAGGGCCGTCCTCTGTGCCGGAGGCCCGGCCACTGTCACTTCCTCCAGTTAGGCTGTCCCCCCCAACAGTACTCAAACATGAGTACTTATTGTCAAGGGGTACAGCCACTGGGGTACTCTCTAGTACCTGCCTCTTCCCCTTCCTGACCGTGACCCACCTATCTGCCTCCCGTGGCTCCGGAGTGACCACCTGCCTGTAACTCCTCTCTACCACCTCCTCACTCTCCCTGACCAGGCGAAGGTCATCGAGCTGCAGCTCCAGTTCCCTAACTCGGTCCCTCAGGAGCTGCAGTTCGGCGCACCTGGCGCAGATGTGGACGTCCGGGAGGCTCGGAGACTCCAGGATCTCCCACATCCGACACCGAGAACAACAAGCTGCCCTCACACTCATACTTCCCAAATAACAGAAAATAACAAGGAGAACTAAAAGATAAGCCTACTGTGCCCTCTTCCGCCTAAGCCCTCTGAGACCAAGCCCTACACCCTGCTCCCGGCTCACTCCGCTGCCCGCAAACGAAGCTGCCCACTGCTTAAGGCTGCGTTCTTTTTATATCTTCCCTCCTTCACGCGCCTGCGCAGTCCCGCCTCTCAGAACTCCGATCTGAGAAGCAATTTGAAAATGGCCGCCGCCGCACTTCCTCTCAAAGCCTCGCTGTCTCCTTCCAAAAGATTCAATGGAATATAGACCAGATGCAAATATGGGTAGAGAAACTGGAGACAGAGTTTAATCTAGACAAGTGAGTTGCTGTGGGAGGTAAAAAGGCAAGGGGAAAGTATACAGTAAATGAGAAGAACCTTAAAGAAACTGAAGTGCAGAGAAATCTCAGGGTGCGAGTCCATAAGCTCCCGGAAAGTAAATTAGATGGTAAAGAAAGCATGCGGCATACTTGTTTTCATCACTTGAGGTACGAGGGTAAAAGCTGGGAAGTCATGTTGCAGTTCGATAGGACTCCGGTTAGGTCTTAATCTGGAGTACTGTGTGAAGATCTCCTCACTACAGTACAGGAAAGATATGGGGCTTTGAAGAGGGTGCAAAAGAGATGTGTCAGCATGTTGACTGGATTCAAAAGCAGTAACAAGGATAAGTTGGATAAACTCATCTTGTTTTCATTGGAATCTTGGAATCATAGGGTGACTTGACAGAAGTTTTAAGATCATGAAAGGCAAAGATAGGGTAGATAGTCAAGAGTCTTTTTTTCTCAGGATTGAAATACTAGAGAGTAAAGCTTTAAGGTGAGGGGAGGAAGCTTAAAGGAGATTTATGGGGCAAGAAAATGTGGTAGGTGCCTGAAATGTGATTCCAGGGTGAGTGGTGGAAGCAGGTACGATCACAGCATTTTGACAATCACATAACAGGAAAGAAATGGAGGAAAAGAGGACCACTTGCAGGAAGGTGGGATAGCTTGGATTGGAATCATGGTGAGCACAGACCTATGGGCTAAAAGGCCTATTCCTGCACTGTTTCATGCTCCTTGTTCTGTACCCAAGACACATCCAGTTTTCTCCGCAGATGCGGCACGGTAGTGTAGTGGTCAGCACAACGCTTTACAGTAGAGGTGACCAGGGTTTAATTCCTACCGCTGTCTGTAAAGAGTTTGTACATTCTCCCTGTAACTGTGTGGGTTTTCTCTGGATACTCCGGTTTTCTCCCACAGTCTGAAGTTGGTAATTTAATTGACAATTATAAATTGTCCTGTGGTTATGCTAGGATTAAATCAGGGGATTGCTGGATTGAGTAGCGTGGCTCGAAGGGGGGTCTATTCCACACTGTACCTCAATAAATAAAAATAAAATGCTACTTGACTTGAGCATTTTTAGTGCTGCCTCATGCAATTTTCTAACTGAATTACAGACTCCACTAACCTTCATTTGGTAACTAAAACATTGTCAAATATAAACTGAGCAGTCAATTTTAAAATCACACAGCCATTATTTAAGGAAGATGGCATGCAATGCTTGGATAGATATGTCCACCTGATTACAGAATTTCTAAAACCTATTGTGAAATTAAGAAACTGCAACAAAGATGGGTAGGTGAACTGAGATGGCATAAGAGTACACTGAAAGCACCTTGATTTTTGCAGAGTTGGCCCTGTTGTCTGGGAAGGAACAAACAGCAATAGGTAACGTATCTGCCAAAGTAAGTTTCAGAAACACGAGGTTCTGCAGATGCTGGAGATCCAGAGCAACACAGAGTACAGCATCCACACCAAGGTGAAGCTGTACCATAGCTGTGTTCTGTCCACACTCTTCTACAGGTCAGAATGCTGGCTCATGACAGACAGCGACCTTGCCAAGCTGTTGTCATTCCACACTCCAAATTCTCCGGCCGAGAAAGATCTCTAATCATGCCGTACTCCTTCAGTGTAGATCATGGCCACAATCATCATGAGGAAATATTGGAGATTGATTGGACACGTGATGAGAAGAGAGGCCAACTCCATCATTAAGACAGCACTTCATCGGACCCCTGAAGGGCAGAGGAAATGCAGGAGACCAAAGACAACAACTTGGCGCTATACTGTAGAGCAGAAATGAGGATCCTTGAACTACATCTGGAGCACAATAGAGAAGACAGCCAAGGACAGAGATGGATTACCTTAATTGCTGCCCTAAATGACAGTGATGTAATGGGCAGTAAATAAGTTCAAACAAAATGCTGGAGGAACTCAGCAGGTCAGGCAGTATCGATGGAGAGGAATAAATGGTCATTGTTTCAGGCTGAGACCCTTCATGAGGACCCAAAAACGTTGACTGTTTATTCCTCTCCATAGATGCTGCCTGACTTTGAGTTCCTCCAGCATTTTGTGCGTGTTGCCAAATCAGTTTGAGTAGAATTCAGAATGATATTGTGCGCTCTGTTCACTACATACTGGATGCTGGAAGGCAGGGTAACATATACTGTCTCATCTAGCATTCGGTAGTACAATCGTGGCCACAGAAGGACTTTCCCATCAGTGCTGATGCAGCTGAGCTACATTAACAGGAGGTTCCTACATTATCTTATGATTAAATCCTGATTTCATTGTTCCACTACAATGAAATATTACCATACTGGAGGACTCATGGGGCCTTTCCACCAAGTGCTGACATATTAAATTACTTTCTTTTATTCCTCTTCTTTCTTAAATAACTAGCAACATACTGTACACCACAGCTGTGAATATCTGCCTACTCCTCAGTATAGCTGGAGGGGTGTGCCTTCCATTATGTTGGTTGTTTGTTCCTCTTGTGCATGGTATTTAATTTAATTTATTGTGATTCTTTTGCTTTGAATGCCCACAAGGAAATAAATCTCAGTGTAGTATATGCTGACGTATATGTACTTTGACAATAAATTAACAGTACTGGGCAAAAGTCTTAGGCATATATAAAATATCCTGTAAAGCAAACATGCTTTCAAAAATAATGGAATTAAAAGATTCTAAATATCAGAAAATTCACTAAGAACAGTAAACAGTAAAAAAAAACTAAATCAAATCAATATCTGGTGTGACCACCCTTTGCCTTTAAAACTGCATCAATTCTCTCAGGTACACTGTTATGCAGTTTTGTAAGAAAGTCAGCTGGTAGGTTGTTCTGAGCATCTTGGAGAACTTGCCACATTTCTTCTTCAGACTCTGGCTGCTCTCCAGGTAATCCCAGACAGCCTCGACGCTGAGATCAAGGTCTATGGAGACCATACCATTTAAAAGCATATTAAAAATATAGCGTGCCTAGGATGCCTGCACACTATTGTACTTTGAACTTTTTTTCCTTCCTCGTTAATATAGATTTTGGTTCTCCAATTTATTCTGGAGGCATCACGTTCAACAGATCTTTACCTATTATTCAGCCCCTAAGTGTTAAATTTGGAAACAGGAGCCTAAAAATCACATTGAAACAGAAACCAAATATCAGGCAGAACCTTAAATTCAGAAGCCTGCATGGAAAAGGAAACATCAGGGAATCAAACTTGATCACAATAATGATTGAATTGATGACAGGACAGAACATATTCAAGAACCAAATATCAGAAAGAGTTTTTGTCAAGTGGTTCCTCTGTTGTCATAATCTTCTCCCCCTGAAATAAAGCTACATAAAAGCAACTCAACGCAAACTTACAGGGCTTCGTAGATCAGCAGAGAGAGCCTGCCTTCCTTCAACGTGATCCTTAAACCTGCGTCTTGCTTCCTCTATTGTTGGTAGATGTCCAGCTTTTCCCAACTTTCCCAGGACCAACCCTCTCAAGAGTGCATCTAGATGACCTGGGACACATTCAAGAGAAGAGACACTCAGTATTGGTTTAAATTCAATTGAAATGCCACAGAAGATACATAATGCAGACAGAGGAAGTGTGACCAAAATGCAGCTTTTATGTAGAAGAGGGCATGTTGAAGAATTTAACTTTGATATTTATTCTACAAGGTGCCTGCCATCTGACAGGGCAGCAATTTCCACTCAGGCCACGCCATTCAGTGACTTGTGACCGTATGTGCTGTGGGTGACTATATCTACTGTATTTTGCACATTGACCCCGGAGGAATGATGTTTTGTTTAGCTGTATACATGTTTATGTTTTAATGACAATGACCCTGAACATGAGATTTTGGTTTAGGCTAGCTTTTAGGTCTCAAATAGGCAACATCCATCACTAAGAACCCCCATCACCAAGGACATGCCCTTTTTTCATTGCTACCACCAGGGAGGAGGTTCAGGACCCTGAAGAGACACACTTTGCAGACATTAAACCAACCCATGAATACTACCTATTTTGCTGTTTTTTTTGGGAGTACTTAATTTATACAGTACCGAGCAAAAGACTTAGATATATATATATATATATACACACACACACACGTGCGCTGTAATGGCTTCTCTGTAATGTTCACTGCTGAGGTAATGGTTTCTCTGTAGCAGCAATGTTTCAGTTATGACTGGAGATAACAAGACTGTTAACAGGATGTTAGCCAATCAGGATTTTGTTGCTCTGTCTTGTGAATCTGGAAGGGGAGTTTTGCGGGCTTTTGCTGGGGAGAGGTGAGGAGAGAAGACGAATGGAGAGATTTGGTAGACCGCCGGACGGATTGGACTCAGAGCGAGGGTCCGAAGGACAGTGACAATCGGAGGAGGCCGATGGTGAATGGTCGACTTATCAGTGAGCTCCAATTTTGCGCAACAGACTGAAAATAAGATTGGGCCCTTTTTTTTCTTTTTTCCCTCGTTTCTTTACTAACCATATAGTCAAAGTAAGAATTATAAAGCTTAATTGTTTAATCGCATATTGTGTACTGTTTGTTATTTCGGGGTACTGATTTGTAACAGGGGACACATCGCGCAGCATCCACCCAAGCGAGATTTCTTAAGTTTGACTGGGCCAGGGGTTATCACCCCCTATATTAAGTCACTAGCCGTAGCGAGAGTTACAAATGTGGGGGCTATATTCGGGATTGATTCTGTTGGAAGCTGTGTGATTACCCTGAGAAATGAACCAGTGGGGCAGATATTTGTACTCCGGATGAATTGTTAATTCCACTGTTAAGTACTGTTAAAGTTGCGATTGTGAGTGGAGGTTTGATAAAATGGCTGGCGCAGCTCTCGTTTTAATGCAGACCAGTGCTGACGTAGCGGTAGCCGGGGGCAGAGATTTCAAAGACAGGGTTCTCTCGTTTCTGAGGAACGAGGGGAAAGAGTGGTCGGATTTGGAATGTCTAATTAGTCCACGTCCCCCGGTGAAGAGTGAGAATTCTGAGGTAGTATCCACCCTTACTTCTCTGGCGAATAAATGGAAAAATCGGATTCAAAGTCCCAGCTATTGCGGCTCTGCCTATTCTCTGGAATAACGCCCGCCCCCTAAAGGGGAGCAGGAGTATGAGACTTGGGTGGAGCGGACCTCTCAGTTGTTAGATGAGTGGCAGTGCTCTGATGATGAAAAGCGACAGAGATTGGTTGAAAGTTTGAATGGCCAGGCTGCTGACGTTGTGAAAGCTGTCAGGTTAAAGTGTCCCATAATAACAGCTGTCAATTACATGAAAGCACTGGACAATGCTTTTGGCCCGACAGGAAGCCCAGTGGAGCTCATGGTGGGGTTTCAGAACATGCATCGGGAGAAGAGGGAGAAGCTTTCTGCTTTTATTTTTTGGCTAGAGAGGCAGCTAAATTGCTTGCGGCGCAGAGGGGTCATTCAGGCGGCTGAGGTGGATCAGTTAAGAATGGACCAGATAGCCAGGGGTGCCCTGATCGCTTGGGGTCTCCCAACAGTCTCGTAAGATGCGCCCCCCTCCATCTTTTGTTGAGCTGATCAGAGAGGTACGGGAAGAGGAGAACGCAGCGGAGGTGCAGGAGGACTCTGTTACCAGGGTACAGTCCTTGGCAGTAGTCCCTTGCGGTGGAATGACCACAGATAGCCTGCCCCAGGGAGCGGTAGAGGAGATTGTGGCAGGGTTGAGAACAGAGATATGTGGGCTGTTATCAGCAGGTGTGACTCCCCCATATGATGGAGCTGATGGGGTGGGCGGATTCCCCAAGGGGGTGAACAATGTGGAGGGCTGCTGGCAGCAGGTGTCACGCCAGAAGGAGAGTGAGCCCCCGGGTACCTCAGCAGAGAGAGTCGCTGGGACCCAGTGAGGGAACGGCCTGGTGTCTCTGGGGGAACACGTTCCCAGCAATGTACCAAGGAACCCCCGAAAGCGAAAAGCCCAATTCCTGAAGGGCTTATGAATTAGCTAGGGTCGTGGCTGCCCAGCAGAATCAAGGGAATAAGAGAAGGTATGATCAAAAGGTGAGGTTCTCCCAACTCCTGCCAGGAGACAGAGTCCTCATAAGGAACTTGAGCTACCTGGAAAGCATAAGTTGGCTGACCGCTGGGCGGCTATGCCCCATGTGGTGGAGAGTCAGATACCAAACCTACCATTTTTCCAGATGAAACCAGAGGATGGGAATGGGCCTGTCAAGATTCTCCATTGGAACCACCTGTTGCCCCTGGGTCAAGTGGTGCAGGTAGACCCAGAGCCCGACTTGGAACCTACACCTAGTAAGAGGACTCTTCGGAAACAAGGGGGGGACTACTGGGCCCCCAACAGGCAAGGTTAGGCCAGCCCCCACTCTTGAGTGGGATACTGATTCAGAGGATGAGGACCTGGATGTGTGGTATATGCTGCCTTTCGCTAACTCCCCAGTGATTGAGGAAGAGACTCCTGACACTTTTCCCGCTGAGTCAGGTGAAGTGGGGGGGGGGGGGGGGGAATCTGTGGGCAGCCTGGGTGACAGCGGGACCCTAAAGGAGAGGAAGCGGAGCCTGGACATGGGACAGAGGGCTCTGAGTTGCAGGGGGGCATGAGTGACAGGTCGGGGGAGTACTCGCCAGGTAGACCAGAAGTATCTGAGCCTGAAGAATTAGGTGAGGAGGAACGGAGATCTTGGAGAATTAGGAGACCACCAGATAGGCTGGCCTATGTAGTGCCAGGGGAACAAGGCATGATCTCTACCGTTTTCAGGAGCTATACTACTGCCTTTTGCACCTGGATTGGGCTCTGAGTTTTGCAGGAAGGGTTGGCGAATTATCTCAACGTCATGAGGACATGACTAAATTCAATGGGGGGGGGGGGGGGGGGGGGAGAATGTAACGCGCTGTAATGGCTTCTCTGTAATGTTTCACTGCTGAGGCTAATGTAATGGCTTCTCTGTAATGTTCACTGCTGATGTAAGTGTTTCTCTGTAGCAGCAATGTTTGAGTTGTGTCTGGAGATAACAGGACTGTGGTATGCATGTTAGCCAATCAGGATTTTGTTGCTCTGTCTTGTGAATCTGGAAGGGGAGTTTTGCGGGCTTTTGCCAGGGAGAGATGAGGAGAGAAGATGCGAATGGAGAGATTTGGTAGACCGCCGGATGGGGACACACACATATACATAGATATATATGGATAGATAGAGCTAGGGTGTCTAAGACTCTCACACAGTACTGTATTTGTCAATGTAGATCAAAGAGCAAGTTTGTAAACCTGGCGGGAGCAAAGGATGTTGGGAATGGTGAGGGCAGAGCACCGCGGGAGGGGTGTGGGACAGGTAGCAGAGAAGGTGTGCCAGGAATGGGGGCAGACACACCCAGACCTATGAAACCAGGCAAGGTCATTTGATTTCAAACAGCTGGTTTATTGATGCCTCCCCTCTCCCTTCCTTGTTTCTCAACCACGATTCTACTCATGCTTCACCCTTCCTACTCTGTCCACAACATATCAGAATCAGGTTTACCATCACTCACATATATTTGATTTTTTTTGCGGCAGCAGTACAGTGCAATACATAAAATTACTGCAGTACTGTGCAGAAGACATCTAGCTATATACAGTATATGTGCCCAAGTCTCTTGCACAGTACTGTTTGTATACATTTCTTACTGTAATTTAAAGAATATTGTATGTATTGCACTGTACTGCTGCCACAGAACAAATTTCATGACATATGCCAGTGATATTAAACCTGATTCTGATTCTAGTGTGAGATTACAGCCCTATATTTCCTAAGCTAGCTGGACATGAAGCTTTTCATGAGTACAGCAAAACAGATGATTTTTAATGCCAAGGTTTTCTGGTATTTATTGTTAAATTACTGAATTGATTGAATTCAAGTTTACAACATGCCAAGCTGAAGTCTGAGTTCATACTGCTTCCAGTCTAATGCAATAATCACCAAGTTACTGGTGTACATTCTTTCTACAGAACCCTGAGGTAATACAATATTTATTATGAACAGTCAGCCGTATGAACAGTACTGTGTGAGCCGAGTTGCCAAGTTTCAGTTAATTAAAGCCATTAAATCACAGGAAAACACAAAAGAATACACTAATGAGGCATCTTTTAAGAACTAAAAGACTAAATATTTGGACCTAGTCATTCTGAGACATTTTTGTCCAAATTCATTAACTGCAGACAGTTCCAGGAACGTCATCTGCAACATCATCTTTCTTGGGCAATACTCTGCAAAATTCTATTTCCTCTCCGCACAAGGGTTTCTTTGAATTAAATGCCATTATTTTGGCACAGCTTTATTTATATGACGGACAAATTATTGGATAAAAGTCTAATAGGTTTAGTATTTTATTGTTGAGAGATTTTCTGGAAAATTACAATGCTTTGGTTGCAAATTGGTTTGCAAGTTAAATTTGCAAATGAGGGAAATCATGGAAACATACAGTGAAATGCCACATACACACAAAATGCTGGAGCAACTCATCAGTCAGGCAGCAACCATGGAGAGTAATAAACAGTCGACGTTTCTGGCTGAGACATTTGTCCTGATGAAGAGTCTCGATGGAAGCGTCGACTGTTTATTCCTCTACATAGATGCTGTCTGACCTGTTGAGTTCCTCCAGCATTTTGCATGTGTTACTCTGGATTTCCAACATCTGCAGAATCTCGTGTTACTACACTTGCTCTACATTTAACAATCCAGAAAATGTGCAAGCCTGTACTTGTTAAGAATAACTGTTAATTAGTTTAAAAATTTCTTTCCTTAAGCACCCTCTCTGGATGGAGGATGATTTGTTGCCAGCCTGGTGGTGTGGGTTTTGAGGTGGCTAATGAGGCTGCAGTGCCTTTCTCATCACTGGTCAAAATGGATGACCATTCAGCATGATCTTGAGAATGTTGATTCCATGAATCAGGAACACAATGAAACTGTCTCACCACCTGCCCTATCTGTAGGTGATTCTGCAGCTGCTATACTGACCTCAAATACTTCCTTCTTTTGGTAGCGCAGTAGTTGGCTTAACGCTTTTGCAGCGCCAGTGACAACAATTCTCAATGTTGTCTGTAAGAAGTTTATACATTTTGCCCCATGACTGCAGGGGTTTCCACTTGGTTTCCTCCCACATTTCAAAGATGTACTGGTTAGGGTTAGTGAGTTGTGGGCATGCTGTGTTGGTGCTAAAAGCATGACAACACGATATTTGTTGATTTGGTTTGACACAAAATGCATTTCACGGTATATTTCGATGCTTTTATGTACCTGTGACAAATAAAACTAATAGTATGAGCAGACCACAATCAAGTAATGACAGGCAGGATTATTCTCAACACTGGTTCTCCACAAGGCTGTGTCCTCAGCTTCTTACTGTATTCCCTGCACACTGCTTGGTCATAACTGCTCCCTCTACAAGTTTGCAGATGATACCACTGTGATGGGCCAGATCTCAAATAATGCTAAGTCAAGAGCACAGGAACGAGATAAAGAGCTTAGTGACATGGTGTCATGGCAACAACCTTTCCCTCAATGTTTGCAAAGCAAAAGAGCTGGTCATTGACTTCAGGAAAAGGGGTGGGGGGGGGGGGCAGTGCACAAAGTCCTGCCTACATCAAGAGTGTTGAGAACTCCAAGTTCCTAGGAGTTAACATCAGCAATTGTTTGCTCTGGTCCAACCAAGTGGACACCATGGCCAAGAAAGCTCACCAACAACACTACTTCCACAGGAAGCTAAAGAAATTTGGCATGCCCCAATAACCCTTAATTTTTTCAATGCACCATAACAAACATCTTGTTTGGAGGTATAATGGCTTGGTAGGGCAACTGTTGTGCAAGTCACTGCAAGAAGCAATAGACAACAGGTGCAGGAGTAGGCCATTCCGCCCTTCAAGCCAGCACCGCCATTCACTGTGATCATGGCTGATCATCCACAATCAGTACCCCGTTCCTGCCTTCTCCCCATATCCCTTGACTCCGCTATCTTTAAGAGCTCTATCTAACTCTTTCTTGAAAGCATCCAGAGAATTGACCTCCACTGCCTTCTGAGGCAGAGTTACAGAGCTGTGGATACAGTTGAGCACACCACAGAATCTAACCTCCCCCTTCAACTTCTCGCTGCTGGAGTAAAGCAGCTAGCATAATCAAAGAGTATAGCCCTTGAAGTCAGGGTTTTGAAAAATCTATAACCAATGCAAATTGCATCTTTATCTGAAGTGAAAGTCCAATTACGTTAAGGCAACTGTCGCTCTACATTTGGAGCTTTGTGAGCACTACTGGAACCTGCATCTAAACAATGATGTGCTGGCACTGGAGAGGATTTCAGACAAGGTTCACAAGAATGAAAGGGTTAATGTATGATGAGTATTTGATCGCTCTGGGCATGTACTCACTAGAGTTTAGAAAAATTAGGAAACCTATCGAATATTGAAAGGGTTAGATAGAATGGACATGGAGAGTCCAGGACTAGATAGCACAGCCTCAGAATAGAAGGATATCACTTTAGAACAAAAGGGAGGAATTTCTTTAGCCAGAGGGTGGTGAATCTGTAGAATTCATTGTCATGGACGTCTGAGGAGAGAGTAATAGGTTCTTGATGAGAAAGGGCATCAAAGGTAAAGTGAAGAAGCCAGGAGAATGGGATTGAAAGAAAAAAAATAAATCAGCCATGATGGAATGGTGGAGCAAACTAGATGGCCTAATTCTGTTCCTATGTCTTATGGTCCAATATCACTCTTAAGTTCCTCTGAACTGGTGTTTAATTTTCATCCTCAAGTAATGGATGCAAAGTGTACAGTTAATAAATATGTTATATGATTATTGTAGCTGTGTCTGCTCTTCTTCAATACAGATACTCAGCTAGCAAGCCAATGGTTGATGCCGGCACAATACACACAGAGTCAAATAATTACTTCCCTAAGGGGCCAGGTAATGAATAACACAGAAACAGATTATTTATCTCATCATAGAACTAAAAGTAAAGCATATTTATTTATATTTTTGTTTAGAGATACAGCATGGTATCATATCCTTCTGGTCCAAAGAGCCCACGTTGTTCAGTTGCACCCATATAGCGAATTAATATACTAACCCATACGTCTTTAGAATGTGGGAAGAAAGTACTGAGGAAAGGCAAGGTGGAAAACAAGTTCCGGTTCAGCCACCCCAACCATCACAGAAAAGCCAGTCAAGAGCTTAGGTAAGGTTTTTGACAGCTCTCTAAGGGACACGGCATCCATTCAGGCGATCTGCACCGAGTTGGATGGCTGGCTGAAATCCGTGGACAAGTCTGGCCTACCTGGGAAGTTCAAAGCCTGGGTGTATTTTTCCCAGAATCCTGTGGCCCCTCCTCATCTATGCCGTTCCGATCTCGACAGTCGAAACCTTAGAGAGGAGGGTCAGTAAGCACCTCAGGAGATGGCTGGGGCTGCCAAAAAGCCTGAGCAGCATCGCCCTCTATGGACACCACAATAAACTGCAACTGCCCTTCAAATCCCTGGAGGAGGATTTCAAAGTTACAACAGCCAGAGAAGTGATACAGTACAGGGACTCAAGTGATCCGAAGGTGGCTAGAGCAGGGGTCCAAGTGAGGACTGGCAGGAAGTGGAGGGCAGAGGAAGCTGTTCAGGAAGCAGAGGAAAGGCTGCGTCACAGGAGGCTGGTGGGAGTGGTCACACGAGGCCGAGCTGGGCTAGGATCCTTTCCAACTCCCCAAATGGACACCATCTGAGGGAAGGAAAAGCGCCATCTACTCCAGGAGGAGGTGAGGGCAGCAGTGGAGGAGACGAGAACCTGCAAGGTGGTGGGAATGAAGCAACAGGGAGCTTGGACAAGATGGGAGAATGCGGTGGAGAGGAAAGTGACCTGGGCTGAGCTTTGGAAAGCCAAGCCACACCGCATCCAATTTCTCATCCAGGCAGTGTACGATGTGCTTCCAAGCCCATCAAACCTGCACACATGGGGCAAAGCAGAGTCATTGTGTTCCAAGCGAGGAATCCTGGAGCACATCCTCAGTAGCTGCACAAGGGCACTTGGTGAGGGACGGTACCGATGGAGGCATGATCAGGTCCTGAAGACCATCGCTGAAGCCATCAGCAAAGGAGTGGAGTTGGTGAAGCGGTCCCGACCTTCCAAGCAGACCATTGCCTTTGTAAGAGCTGGGGAGCAGCCAATACCCGCCAAAAGAACATCGGCAGGTTTCCTGACCTCTGCAAGGGACTGACAGCTGTTGGTGGACCTCGAAAGGCAGCTGAGGTTCCCCGACCATATCGTAGCCACCACCCTGCGACCAGACATTGTCCTTGTGTCTGAGTCTACGAGGCAGGTGGTGATGCTGGAGCTGACAGTCCGACGGGAAGATCGCTTGGAAGAGGCCTTTGAAAGGAAGCTCTCTAAGTTCTCAGGACGGGTCAGCAACTGCCAGCAGGCTGGACGGAGAGCGAGGTGTCTCCCAGTGGAAGTTGGTTGTAGGGGATTCGCAGTCCGTTCCTTAGCCAGAGCCTACAGCAATTTGGGCATCGAGGGAGAGAGGAAGAGGAGAGCCATCCACAGTACCACCGATGCGGCAGATAGGGCCTCAAGGTGGCTGTGGCTCAAGAGAGGGGAGCCATGGAGTCATGTGTAGCTAGCCACCTGGACACAAGCTGGGGTCTGATCGGCCCCGGCTGGGTCACCTGGAGGAAAGTGTATGATGTTGAAAGACCCGAAACACCCGATGATTCCAGGAACATCACTGATGATGTGTCCAGAAGCATCAGTAGATGTATGCACACAGCTAACCCATACGTCTTTGGAATGTGGGAAGAAAGTGGAGCACCCAGAGGAAACTGACGTGGTCACAGAGAGAGTGTACAAACTCCTTACAGACAACAGTGGAATGGAACTCAGATTGCTGGCTCTGTAATAGCGTTCTGTGAACTGCTACACTACAGTGCCTTCCATTTTTGATGGACAGTACTCCTTGGGTCAAAGTATAAAATATAATCAAGGTAATAAACCAAATATCACACCACTAAGCCCTGTCAGAGAAGTTCTGCTCTCCTATCTAAATGACTAATCTTCCAGTTTCTCATTTCCACACCCAGTCCCACAAGGAATCTTCAGGTGTTCCTTAATTACACAGAGCTTACACAGCATCTTCTTTCCTGTACACTCTCATCAACCTTTAGAGGATCAAATGGAGATTTTCAGAACCTCAAAAGGATTTCATTTATTTCAAAAAAGTACTTTTTAGCCAGAGACTGCAGGATGAAGCCTGGATTTTGGAGGCAGTTCAACAACTTTCTCTGCATACTCTGGTCTTCACTTTTGTTTGTACTTGTTCATCCAACCCTTAATCAGATATTGCCATCAGAAACTAAAGCATTCTGAAGGTTTTCCTAGTAACAGCAACAGTCTTTCACTTGTAGACTCACACACAGTTCAGAAATATCATTGCCCTGCATGATGTGATCAATAAGTGCACAGTAACACATTTATTTTCCTAACCATCCCCCTCTCTGAGTACCACACATAAGACACAGGAGCAAATTAGGCCATTCAGCCCATTACATCTGTTCTGCAATTCCATCATGGCTGATTTATTTTTCCTCTCAACCCCATTCTCCTGTCTTCTCCCCATAACCTTTGACACCCTTAGTAATCAAGAACCTATCAATCTCTGCTTTAAATATACTCAGTGACTTGGCCTCCATAAGCTGTCTGTGACAATTCCACAGACTCACCAACCTTTGGCTAAAGAGATTCCTCCTCAACTTTGTTCTAGGAGGACTGTGCATTTAGACCATCTGCACCCATTTCCAATATACCAGGGATGAAGATCTAAACAAAACATGAAAGATCACTTTTTCCTCTCCCTTCAGCCTGAACAGGTAATTTTATATTATATAAATCTAACTCAACTATGATTTAAATGCCAAAACACACTCAAGATTATAAAATGATGGACCCTTGTTATTTGATATTTATATAAATTATTTGGTGGCAAATGCTTGAGTAATTAGTTTGTAGATGACTCAAAACTAGGAGATTTGTTGATAGTGAAGAAGCTTCAATGATTCAAAGTACATTTATTATCAAAGTATGTATGCAGTATACAACCCTGAGATTAGTCTTCCCACAGACAGCCATGAAACAAAGAATCACTATTGAATCCATTGGGGAAAAAAAACATCACTCAACACGCAAAAAAAAGAACAAATCGTGAAAAAAAGAGCGAGTAACACACAGAATATTAAACATCAAACCGCAGAGTCCTTGAAACAGTCCAGGAATGTTCAGTTTAGTTCAATTTTATTTAGGGCTGTGTCGCTTGTTGACTGTGTGAAAAGTCATTTAGCACACTTGACTTTATCAGTCAGGGCACTGAGAAAGGAGTCAGGACATTAAGTAGCAGTTGTGTGAGTTCTTGGTGAGGCCACAGTCAGAAGAAAAATATGGTAATACTGAAAAGGAATGCAGAGAAGATTTAGGAGTATGTTGTCAGGATTGGAAGAGCGGAGTTATCAGGAGAGCTTTGATAGGCTGGGTCGTGATTCTTTGGGAGAGAGCTGGATGAGGGCCAACCTTATGCAAGTGTTTAAAATTGAGGGGCACAGATAGGGTGGAAGGTTACAGACTTTACACAATAAGGTGTAAAGATTGAAAAGGGACTTGAGGGGCAACTTCTTCATGCAGAGGGTGGTGAGCATATGGAATAAGCCTTCAGAGGAAATGTTTAGGACAGATACAGTAATAATCGCAGGTACAGTTAAGATAGGTATGTGGAGGGACGGGACTTAAGGGATTATGTGCCAAATGCAGGAAATTGGGACTAGCTGGGTGGGCACCATGATTACAATGGACTGGTTGTGCTGAAGGGCCTGTATCTTTGCTACGTTGCTCTATAACTCTAAGACATGTCCCATATTCTAAAGAGGATAAAGATTTAAAAATTAGCTTTATTTGTCACACGTACACATAGAAACATACAGTGAAATATGTCTTTTTGTGTCAACAACCAACACAGTCAGAGGACGTTGCTGGGGGCAGCCTGCAAGTGTCACCATGCTTCCAGCACAAAAGCAGCACGCCCTCAACTTACTAACAGAAATGCCTTTAGGATGTGGTAGGAAACCAAAGTACCTGGAAGAAACCCACACAGTCACGGGTACAATGCGCAAATACCTTACAGAGAGTAGGCTGGAACTGAACCCGATTGGTGATTGCTGGCATTATAAAGCATTGTGCTAATGGCTACACTACCATGCAGTCCTATTCTTTTATATTCTATAGAAAAGGCCCCATATTCTTTTCGATTTGGCCATGATTTGAACAGGATAAAAAGCACCTGTATGGAGGAGTGAAGATGCATCTGTACCAAAGGAGGTGCAAGAACAATCATGGTCACGGAAAGACCATGATCGCCCATGTTATACGACACAGCACATAATAAATAAATGAAAAAGGATAGTTACTTTAAGCAGAAATGAATTTTTAAATATTAAAATCATACCATCGCCAGGTTTAGGATCCCAGCCAAGCTTCAAGCCAATGTTGGAGAACAAGTCAACAATGAATTCTTGAATTTCATCATGGAAGTCTGTATGGGATAATACGGTAGAAAGTGTCCCCAGGTTGGTACTTATATCGCTCCACACTGTGTAATTTGGCTCATTCACAAAAGCTTCCATGACTTTCAACACTTCCACTGTGCTGACAATGCCAGCTCGAGCCTGGAAAACACACAAAAAGACAAATCATCAGCACGGAGGTTAAAATATTGTAACAGCCTTCAGAGGTATGGACGGTTGATGTGTTGAGAAGAATGGGGATGAGAGAAAAGGGATAATAAAATCAAACATGATAGAATGCCAAAAAAACTTGATGGGCACTATTCTGCTCCTGCCTTATGATCTTACTGAATTACTACGAGTAATGACTATACAGTGGCATCCAAAAGTTTAGGCACCCCTGGTCAAAATTTCTGTTACTGTGAATAGTTAAGTGAGTAGAAGATGAACAGATCTCCAAAAGTCAAAGTTAAAGATGAAACATTCTTTTCAACATTTTAAGCAAGATTAGTGTATTATTTTTGTTTTGTATAATTTTAGAGGGGGGAAAAAAGGAAAGGAGCACCATGCAAAAGTTTGGGCACCCCAAGAGATTTGAGCTCTCAGATAACTTTTACCAAGGTGTCAGACCTTAATTAGCTTGTTAGGGCTATGGCTTGACATAATCATTGTTAGGAAAGGCCAGGTGATGCAAATTTCAAAGCTTTATAAATACCCTGACTCCTCAAACCTTGTCCCAACAATCAGCAGCCATGGGCTCCTCTAAGCAGCTGCCTAGCACTCTGAAAATTAAAATGAATGATGCCCACAAAGCAGGAAAAGGCTATAAGAAGATAGCAAAGCGTTTTCAGGTAGCCGTTTCCTCAGTTCGTAATGTAATTAAGAAATGGCAGTTACCAGGAACGGTGGAGGTCAAGTTGAGGTCTGAAAGACCAAGAAAACTTTCTGAGAGAACTGCTTGTAGGATTGCTAGAGAGGCAAATCAAAACCCCCCATTTGACTGCAAAAGACCTTCAGGAAGGTTTAGCAGACTCTGGAGTGGTGGTGCACTGTTCTACTGTGCAGCAACACCTGCACAAATATGACCTTCATGGAAGAGTCATCAGAAGAAAACCTTTCCTGCGTCCTCACCACAAAATTCAGCGTCAGAAGTTTGCAAAGGAACATCTAAACAAGTCTGATGCATTTTGGAAACAAGTCCTGTGGACTGATGAAGTTAAAATAGAACTTTCTGGCTGCAATGAGCAAAGGTATGTTTAGATAAAAAAGGGTGCAGAATTTCATGAAAAGAATACCTCTCCAACTGTTAAGCATGGGGGGTGGATCGATCACTCTTTGGGCTTGTGTTGCAGCCAGTGGCACGGGGAACATTTCACTGGTAGAGGGAAGAATGAATTCAATTAAATACCAGCAAATTCTGGAAGCAAATATCACACCGTCCATAAAAAAGCTGAAGATGAAAAGAAGATGGCTTCTACAACAGGATAATGATCCTAAACACACCTCAAAATCCACAATGGACTACCTCAAGAGGCGCAAGCTGAAGGTTTTGCCATGGCCCTCACAGTCCCTAAACCTAAACATCATCGAAAATCTGTGGCGAGACCTCAAAACAGCAACGTTTGCAAGATGGCCCTAGAATCTCACAGAACTAGAAGCCTTTTGCAAGGAAAAATGGGCGAAAATCCCCCAAACAAGAATTGAAAGACTCACAGCTGGCTACAAAAAGCATTTACAAGCTGTGATACTTGCCAAAGGGGGTGTTACTAAGCACTGACCATGCAGGGTGCCCAAACTTTCGTTTTGGGCTCTTTTCCTTTTTTGTTATTTTGAAACTGTAAAAGATGGAAATAAAAAAAGTAATATTGTTTAAAATATTAAAGAAATGTGTCATCTTTAACTTTATGCCTTTTGGAAATCAGGTCATCTTTTACTCGCTTAGCTATTCACAGTAACAGAAATTTTGAGCAGGGGTGCCCAAACCTTTGCATGCATATCTGGGTTACCTGTGTCCCTTCAACTATTGCACTGAGTAGCTCTGAAAAGCTCCAGCCTTGAAAGACAAAGAAGTCTTTGTCAATCTACTTAGTTACTCCTTTAAAGGTGCTTTGACCACACTTTGAAAATTTGTCCTATATTAATCCTTATTGGACTCAGTGTCAACTTTTTGTTTGATAACATTTTGGGATGTCCTTGCTATGTCAAAGAAACTATGCACATGGAGCTAGTTAGTTAACATGATGACTTTGAGACACTTTAATCTTATACAAGTATTGGATTATATTGACCAATGAAGCCTTTTGAAACACAAAAATACAAAAGGATTGGAATTAATACTTTATACTTTAAACTAATCTTTCACTTAATTGCTGCATTTATAGATTATTGTACAAACCCCATTTCCAGAAAAGTTGGGATATTTTCCAAAATGCAATAAAAACAAAAATCTGTGATATATTAATTCACGTGAACCCTTATTTAACTGACAAAAGTACAAAGAAAAGATTTTCAATAGTTTTACTGACCAACTTAATTGTATTTTGTAAATATACACAAATTTAGAATTTGATGGCTGCAACACACTCAACAAAAGTTGGGACAGAGTTAAAATAAGATAGAAAAGTGCACAGAATATTCAAGTAACACCGGTTTGGAAGACTCCACATTAAGCAGGCTAATTGGCAGCAGGTGAGGTATCATGACTGGGTATAAAAGTAGCGTCCATCAAAGGCTCAGTCTTTGCAAGCAAGGATGGGTCGTGGCTCACCCCTTTGTGCCAAAATTCATGAGAGAATTGTTAGTCAGTTCAAAAGGAACATTTCCCAACGCAAGATTGCAGAGTATTTAGGTCTTTCAACATCTACAGTACATAATATTGTGAAACGATTCAGAGAATTCAGTGACATCTCAGTGCGTAAAGGGCAAGGTCGGAAACCACTGTTGAATGCGCGTGATCTTCGAGCCCTCAGGCGGCACTGCCTAAGAAACCGTCATGCTACATCTATAGCCACCTGGGCTCGGGAGTACTTCAAAAAACCATTGTCAATTAACACAGTCCGTCGCTGCATCCAGAAATGCAACTTGAAACTGTATTACGTGTTACGTATCCCGTAACTGGATCACTTACCAGCAAAGATAGAGAGGTCCACTGAAGTCTGATGGTACCATTTTTAAACGTTTTTATTTATAAAGGGGCACAAAAGGAAGGTTAATACAAACATTCAGATACCATAAGTCGTCAATACTCAATCTAAAGCGCAGGTATAGTAATGATCAATCGGAAATAAGCTCTATCGTTGTCTAGGGGATGACATCTTGTCCATTTGGAAAAATATAACAGTCATTCAAAAGTCGGCAGGCTTCAGCCTTTTGGGAACCGCTGAGTTTCCCGTGTTGGAGAGAGAGAGAGAGATTGGTGAGAAAAGGAACACTTGCCCAGGTCCTTACGAAGCAAAGCTGTGGAATCAGGAGAGCAGGCTTTCCTGTTGTTAGTTAAAAGCGATTGTCCGTGATTCCAGCCACAGACTCCCGATTCGGAATCTAACGCACGTGGCTTCCTTCAAGATGGCTTCCCGCTACGACGGGATCGCTATCGTGTCTCCTTGGTGCGTCTGGAGGGGTCGTTCCCCCCCCCAGACCCTCCTTTATACTTCCTCACAGGATCGCAGGTGTCAATCTCTCTCTCAACCAGCCCACTTTGCCCGAGGGCTTCATGAGACAATAGCCAGGGTCGCTTTATTCTGCATCCCGGTGGAACATGGTATTCAGCACGTCTCCCTCTCTCTCCCATTTCCTGTGGCTGTTCAGCACGTCTCTCTCTCTCTCTCTCTCGGGTCATTGACCCCCCCCCCCTTCACTAGGGCTCTTGCGATTCTCGCAAAGGAGGGGGCTGGTATCATAACATACGCAAGGAGGAAGCCATATATCAACTCTATGCAGAAACGCCGGCGAGTTCTCTGGGCCCGAGCTCATCTCAGATGGACCGAAAGACTGTGGAACCGTGTGCTGTGGTCAGATGAGTCCACATTTCAGCTAGTTTTCGGAAAAAACGGGCGTCGAGTTCTCCGTGCCAAAGATGAAAACGACCATCCTGATTGTTATCAGCAAAAGGTGCAAAAGCCAGCATCTGTGATGGTATGGGGGTGCATCAGTGCCCACGGCATGGGTGAGTTGCATGTATGTGAAGGTACCATTGACTCCGAGTCGTATATTAGGATTTTAGAGAGACATGTTGCCATCAAGGTGACGTCTCTTCCCAGGATGTCCATGCTTATTTCAGCAGGACAATGCCAGACCACATTCTGCACGGGCTACAACAGCGTGGCTTTGTAGACACAGAGTGCGTGTGCTTGACTGGCCTGCTGCCAGTCCAGATCTATCTCCTATTGAAAATGTATGGCGCATCATGAAGAAGAGAATCAGACAATGGAGACCACAGACTGCTGAGTAGCTGAAGTCTTATATCAAGTAAGAATGGACAAAATTTCCAATTGCAAATCTACTACAATTAGTATCCTCAGTTCCAAAATGATTAAAAAGTGTTATTAAAAGGAAAGGTGATGTAACACAATAGTAAACATGCCTCTGTCCCAACTTTTATTGAGTGTGTTGCAGCCATCAAATTCTAAATTTGTGTATATTTACAAAATACAATTAAGTTGGTCAGTAAAACTATTGAAAATCTTTTCTTTGTACTTTTGTCAGTTAAATAAAGGTTCACGTGAATTAACATATCACAGATTTTTGTTTTTATTGCATTTTGGAAAATATCCCAACTTTTCTGGAAATGAGGTTTGTAATTTGAGAAAATCTCAGTATTTTCAACATTATTGTTCTTCAATGCTAGATGTCAGTAGTCTAAGATGACATGAGGATATCATTCACTCTCAAGAAGAAAAAAGTACCCATACAGTGCAACTCAAATTATGCAAATTCATAAATTAATGTGGATTAACCAATTAATTAACCATAAACCAATGTACAGTACTGTTCAAAAGTCTTAGGCACCATTGATATATACATCTGCATAGTACTTTAAATCCACATTAACTTATAACCCCGCATAGTTTGATTGAAAAAGTTTATTTGAAGATAATATTTGGAAGAATAAATATGGCTACACATACTATATGGTATTTATAAATACTATCCTTCAGTTTTTTTAAAAAGTCACTTTAAAGTATAGGAGGGAAGCCAAACTTGATGCTAATCTGCCAAGAATCAGCGAAGATCTTTCAGATTTTTGTTAAAAATGTTTATCTCTTTTTTCTCTTCCCAACCCATTTCCTTCCTTGATCAGGTTAATTTTCATGGTGTATTGAGTCTTATCATAGGAAAGGTGGATGATAGTGCTGAAGGTGAGGTAACTGGCTTACAAACAAAGGCCCATTGTAGTGAGGAGGGACTGTTGATAGGGCAAAATTGCAGTCAACAGGATGAGTTGCAATGTAAAAGGTGGACAAAATCAAAAACAGTGAATACAGGACTGAAGGTGTTATATTTGAATGTGCATAGTGTACGGAGTAAGGTAGATGAACTTGTAGCGCAGTTGCAGATTGGCAAGTATGATGTCGTAGGCTTTACTGAGTCACAGCTGAAATATGATTATAACAGGGAGCTTAATGTCCAAGGATACACAATGAATCGAAAGGACAGGCAAGAAGGAAGAGGGGGCAGCGTTGCTCTGACAGCAAAAGATCAAATCAAATTATTAGAAAGAGTTGACATAGGGTCAGAAGGTGTTGAATCATTGTGGATAGAGGTAACAGTTTCTTCCCCCAAGCTATCAGACTCCTCAATACCCAGAGCCTGGACTGACACCAACTTACTGCCTCTACTGTGCCCTATTGTCTTGTTTATTACTTATTGTAAAGCCTGCACTGTTTTGTGCACTTTATGCAGTCCCGGGTAGGTCTGTAGTCTAGTGTAGCTTTTTTTCTGTGTTGCTTTTACGTAGTTCAGTGTAGTTTTTGTACCGTTTCATGTAGCACCATGGTCCTGAAAAACACTGTCTCGTTTTTACTGTGTACCATACCAGCAGTTATGGTCGAAGTGACAATAAAAAGTGACTTGACTTGACAGGAACTGCAAGGATGAAAAGACCCCGATGGGAGCTGTATACAGACCCTCAAACAGTAGTAAGGATGTGGTCCACAAATGACAATGGGAGATAGAAAATGCATGCCAAAAGGGCAATGTTACCACAGTCATGGGGGATTTCAATATGCAGGTAGATTGGGAATATCAGATTAGTGCCAAATTCCAGGAGGGAGACTTTCTAGAATGCCTGTGAGATGGCTTTTTAGAACAGCTCATGGTTGAGCCCACTGGGGGATCAGCTATTCTGGATTGGGTGAATGATTAGAATTGATTAGAGAGCTTAAGGCAAAAGAGGCCAGGAGAAAATGATCATAATATGATTGAATTCACCCTGAAATCTGAGAAGCTAAAGTCAGATGTATCAGTATTACAGTGGAGTAAAGGGAATTACAGGGGCGTGAGAGAGGACCTGGTCAAAGTTCATTGGAAAAGAATACTGGCTGGGATGACAGCAGTGCAGTAATGGCTGGAATTTCTGGAAGCAATTCGGAAGGCACAGGATATACACACACTAAAGAGGAAGCAGTATTCTAAAAACAGGATGACACCGCTGCGGCTAACAAGAGAAATCAAAGCCAAAGAGAGGGCATATAAGAGAGCAAAAAGTAGTGGGAAGTTAGAGGGTCGGGAAGCCTTTAAAAAACAAAAGAAGGCAACTTTAAAAAAAAAGTCATAAAGAAGGTAAAGATATAATACAAAGGTAAGCTAGCCAATAATATGAAAGAGGATACCAGAAGTTTCTTCAGATACATAAAGTGTAAAATAGAGGTGAAAATAAATATCAGACTCCTGGAAAGGTAGCAATGAGGGACAAGGAAACGATGGACAATCTGAGTAAGTATTTTGTATCAGTCTTCACTGCGGTAGACACTAGCAGTGTGGTGGAAGTTCCAGGTGTCAGGGGTCATGAAGTGTGTGAAGTTACCATTAGTAGAGATAAGATTCTTGGGAAGCTGAAAGGTCTGAAGGTAGTTAAGTCACCTAGACTAGATGGGGTACACCCCAGGGTTTTGAAGGAGGTGGCTGAAGGGATTTTTCAAGAATCACAAGATTCTGGAATGGTTCTGGAAGAATGGAAAATTGCAAATGTCACTCCACTTTGCTCCTATTTGTCTTACCTGACAAATCTGTTGGAATTCTTTGAAGAAATAACAAGCAGGATAGACAAAGGAGAATTGCTTGATGTTGTATACATGGATTTTCAGAAGGCCTCTGACAAGGTGCCACATATAGTGTGGGAATAAAGGGAGATTTTTCTGATTGGTGTCAGTGACTAGGGGTGTCCGCAGTGATCTGTGATAGGACAGATTTCTTCTACTTTATATGTCAATGGCTTGGATGAAGGAATTGATGGCTTTGTTGCAAAATTTGCAGACGATATGAAGATAGGTGGAGGGGCAGGTAGTTTTGAGGAAGTAGAGAGGCTCCAGAAGGACTTAGAGAAGAAATGGGCAGAGAAGTGGCAGATGGAATACAGTGTCAGGAAATTTATGGTCATGCACTTTGGTAGAAGAAATGAAAGGGCTGATTATTTTCTAAATGGAGAGAAAAATATAAAAAAACTGAGGCACAAAGGGTCTTGAGAGCCGTTGTGCAGGATTCCCTAAAGGTTAATTTGTAGTTTGAGTCTGTGGTGAGGAAGGCAAAAACAATGTTATTTCAAGAGGACTAGAATATAAAAAGGATGTAATGTTGAGACTTTATAAAGCACAGCTGAGGTCTCACTTGGAGTATTGAGAGCATTTTTGGGCCCCTTATATGAGAAAGAATGTGCTGAAACTGGAGGTTTCAAAGGAGGTTCATGAAAATGATTCCAGTTTGAATGGCTAGTCATATGATGAGCATTTGATGGCTCTAGTGCTGTACTTATGAAGAATGAGGGAGAAGCTCATTGAAGCCTATCAAATTGTGAAAGGCCTTGATAGAGTGGATATGGAGAGGATGTTTCCTATGTAGGAAGATCGGAAGACACAGCCTCAGAATAGAGGGGGTGTCCTTTTAGAACGAAGATGAGGAGGAATTTCTTTAGCCAGAGAGTGGTAAATCTGTGGAACTCTTTGCCACATGCAGCTGTGGAGCCAAGTCTTTATGTGTATTTACAACAGAGGCTGATATATTCTTGATTTGTCAGTGCACAAAGGGATACGGGGAGAAGGCAGGAGATTGGGGCTAAGAGGAAAATTAGATCAACCATGATGAAATGGCGGAAAGGATTGGATGGGCCAAATGGCCTAATTCTGCTCCTATATCTTATGTTCTTAACACCATTAACTTTTACAAACATAGGTATTTATGAGAACTATTTGTACAACGTCATATTATTATATATGGAGAAAACTCTGAATCTGTCAATGATGACTGCAAATGTTATTTTAATGAACTTGTAAGTAATTTCAGTTACGGCCATGAGAGAGATTATTTGAAGCATTTTTAAGAACAGGAGTAATTCACATATGGACTCCCTCCTAACTTACCAGCGAGAACAAGTCATTCTGAAGTCCCAGTCGGTCTACAGGAGGAAGTGCAAGGTTCCGGATGCTGGATAGTAAACTCTCAAGCATTGTTGGACTGTATTGAATTCGGCAGAAGCCCACCGTTCCAGGATTCAACTGAAGATTAAACAAAAGGAAAGCACAAGAAGAATGATTTGTGTGCATTGCATATACAGCTTTTACTGAACTCACATTGAGTTGACCTAAACATTTATTCTCCAGTACTCTTCGAAACAGGTAAAAATGAGCATCAACTTGGTTTTAAAGAAAAATAAGGTTTTAATGATCTTGAAATTTTGGGGGAAAAAAAAGAAAATGCTACAAATATTCAGACCAGAAAAGCTGCATGACTTGCTGTGTATTTCCAGCATTTTCTGTTTTCCTTTTGTAAACACAAGAGATTCTGCAGATGCTGGAAATCCAGAGTAACACATAGACAAGTGCTGGAAGATTTAAGTGTCTCAACCTGAAACATCAGCTATATTCCTCTTCATAGATATTGCTTGACCTGCTGAGTTCCCCAAAAGTTTGAGAATGTTACACTGTTTTTCTTGTAGGTAGATTTACTTCAGTGCTCAGGATCAGTACAGTAGACAGAAAACGAGATTTTCATCTAGTACTTTCATTAGTGGAAGAATCTCTAATCACAGGGACATAACTATAAGGAAAGGGCTGATCATTTAAAACTGAGGTACATAGAAATTTCTCCCACAGGGTGATCAACCTCTGGAATTCTCTGCTCTGGCAGATTGTAGAAGTTGGACCATGAGAAGTATTTAAAGTGGAGGCGGATAGATATTCGATAGATCGAAGAATAGTGGGATATGGAGATGGCACAGAAGAAGAGTTGTGGCCAGCATGGATCAATTATAATTGTATTGAATTGCCCAACAGGCTACAAGGCCCTAATGACTCACTCCTGCTCCTACCTATGCTCTTGATAACATCAACCAATTCAACTCACTAGCACTGTACTAAGACTGTTCTGATATTCTAGTTCAATGTAATGGTCACCACCTCCTCTGTTTGATGCTTTAGATCCAAACTTGGGTAGTTCTGCTGACTTTTGCTGATAACTGGTAAGTGCAACCGATGCATTGTTTAGCATGGGCTTGGAGCTTCAATGTTAAGTTTTAGAACCAAGCCCAACCAACAGCATTCTTAATGATCATTCCCAGAACCATCTGCCCATCTTTCAGAAAACAATTCATGAGGAAAATGAGAAAGCAACCTCCTGCGTTAGGAACTCTTATTACACACAACTGCCATAGACCATAAAACCGTAAGACTTGGAATCAAAACTTGGCCCATTAGTCTTCTCTGCCATTTCATCATGCTGATTCCTTCTCAACCCCATTCTCCTGCCTTCTCCCTGTAACCTTTGACACCCTTGCTAATCAAGAACCTATCTACCTCTGCTTTAAATATACCCAATGACTTGACCACCACAGCTGTCTGTGGCAAAGAATTCCATCGACTTTACTTATTGAGAATGGGGAATGGGAAAGTCACTAAAGTTAATTCCACATATTAGCCGACAACAATCATAATCAGGTTTAATATCACTGGCATATGTTGTGAAATTTCCTGTTATTCCACAATAGCAAAAACTTCTGATTCCGATTCTGAAGTTTAAATCTTTCTGAAGTTTGAAGTCTCTCTGCATTTCAATAGAATAAATTAATAGATTAATTACAATTGTATTCATTCCTAATCTGTACACTAAAGGAATCTCATTGAAACCTATCAAATATTGACAGGCCTAAATAGAGTGGTTGTGGAGAGGATGTTTCCTATAGTAGAGGGCACAATCTCAAAATAGGACGACCATTTAGAACGGATATGAGGAGGAATTTCTTTAGCCAGAAGATGGTGAATTTGTGGAATTCTTTGCCACAGACGGCTGTGGAGGCCAAGTCATTGGGTACATTTAAAGTGGATGTTGATAGGCTCTTGATTCTTGGAGAATGGGGTTGAAAGCAATAATAAATCAGCCATGGTGGAATGGTGGAGCAGATTCAATGGGCCAAATGCTCCTATGTCTTATAAAAATCTCAAGATCAAAATCACCATTAGAGCATCGATGCTTTAAGCCTTCTTTCTCCAGATTTATAAACCAGAACATCAAACTGTTAGGTTTGATGATTTACATCCACTGTTAAAGCACCAGCTAACTCACAACTCATTCAGATTAGTCATACAAACGATTTTGGAAATTGAACAATGCAAACTTGTTAGCTTCAGAGTTAGTGAAATCTGAACCGAAAATGGACGGGGATAACTCAAGCAACACACACAAAATGCAGGCAGCATCTATAGGAAGAAGTAGTCGAAGTATTGGGCCGAGACCCTTCGTCAGGACTAAGTGAGAGAAGAGATAGTAAGAGATTTGAAAGTGGGAGGGGAGGGGAGATCCAAAATGATAGAAGACAGGAGGGGGAGGGAGCTGGAAAGTTGATTGGCAAAAGTGATACAGAGCTGGAGAAGGGGGGAGGATCATGGGACGGGAGGCCTAGGGAGAAAGAAAGGGGGAGGGGAGCACCAGAGGGAGATGGAGAGCAGGCAAGGAGTGATTGTGAGAGGGACAGAGAGAGAAAAAAAGAAAAAAGGGAATAAATAAATAAATGAGGGATGGGGTAAGAAGGGGAGGAGCGGCATTAACGGAAGTTAGAGAAGTCAATGTATGATAACTCATTCGTGGAGACTTGGCTCTGAGGTTTTTTTAAACAGTCTTATAGTTTTGTGTCTCAGATTGGACAGATTTCTGATTCATACACAGATAAGCATTATTTGTTGGGTAAAAACATGCATGAAAACATCTGTAAACATGAAAGCGACAGCACTGTGTAGATGTGCTCAGTAGTGAGAGGCAGCACTGAATACAAAGAGCCTGCCATGATGCTGGAAGATAAGCCATCTCTAGGAAAGAATGGAAAGTCAAAACAAAGGAAGACCTTTTTTCCCTCCTAAAGTGTAAGCAAGGTGGTTCATGACTGAATGTAATAGACCAGATGGTAGATTGGTCAGCTCAAACTAAACAGGAAAGATGCTCCAAAATTTGTACTACTACGGTATAAGCATCACTAAAATTTATACATGCCCAAATGAGCCCAGAATTATTATTGTAACCAATTTTTCACATCCCCTGGGTTTAGTTCAATTCATGTCAAATGTATCAGAAAGTGATTTTATACTGTCAGCCCACTGTTAACCATAGGACTACATTTAACTGTGAAACGGAGACACCTCTTTCTCCCTTATTAGGAAGAGAGAGAACCTGTGGTATGTCGAATACCGGGTGAACACATAGTCAGTCTTTGGAGTACTGCAGGTCTGTATCTTTGCTGTTGTTTTTGCTGCATGCTTGAGGTTCTAACATTTAGCTGTCATTCATTCTTTGGGGAACTCCTCTGTTTTTGTGGATGGTTGCAAAGAAAAAGCATTTCAGGATGTATATTGTATACATTCCTCCGACTTTAAATGTACCTTTGAAACGGTGTTTTCAGACAAGTGATATAATATGCTGAAGCCTAAATTTTAAACTACCATTAGTGTGAGGTGTTGTTTCTAAATCACCAGATGCAATTTGCCTGTGATGCACTGGGTTCCAAAACCACCAAAGTCCTTCTCACCAATGAGCACATCTACACGGAGTGTTGTCACAGGAAAGCAGCATCCATCAAGGATTCAAGGTCATGCTCTCTTCTTGCTGCTGTCATCGAGGTGGTGGTACAGGTCCCACACCACTAGGTTCAGGAATCGTTATTACCCTACAAGCATTAGGCTCCTAAACCAGCGTGGATAACTTCACTCACCCTAACATTGAACTGATTCCACAACCTATGGACTCACTTTCAAGGACTCTACAACTTGTGTTCTCAACATTATTTGTTGATTTCACAATTTGCCTTCTTTTAGACATTGGTTATTCGTCTCTATTTATGTATAGTTTTCCACAAAATCTATTTTTTTCCCCTGTAAATGCCTGCAATAAGAACAAAACTCAAGGTAGTATATGGTGACATTTAATAAGGCACTGATCAGAGTTGGACAGGATACCAACTTTGATAGTTAATTTACTTTTGACTTTCCTTATGATTGATCTCGGGTTTGCCCTTACTTAAAAAAAAAGCCCCAGACCTGATAGGCTTTCTAAATTAACACACACAAAATGCTGGAGGAACACAGCAGACCAGGCAGCATCTATGGAAATGAGTACAGTTGATGTTTTGGGCCGAGACCCTTCAGCAGGACTCGGCCCGAAACGTCGACTGTATTCTTTTCCATAGATACTGCTGCCCTGTTGAATTCCTCCAGCATTTTGTGTGTGTTGCTTGGATTCCAGCATCTGAAAAATTACTCTTGTTTGTGATAGGCTTTCTAAATTGTCCTTTTAATCTGTCCTGGCACCTGCAAAGGTCTGTGCACAAATGTAAGCAGATTTCTATCTCTGTATTCCTTGTTCTCAATGATTATTATTTATTATTATTATTTTGTTTTTCTTTTTGTATTTGCACAAGTTGTTGTATTTTGTACATTGGTTGTCTGTCTTTATGTGTAGTTTTTCATTGATTCTATTGAACTTCGAATTAGGAATGGGCAATAAATATTAGCTTTGCCAACATATCCACATCCCAAAAAAGAATGAAACCTAGAGTCAAGTATTTAATGACCATCAACTAAAACGAACATTTAGAAAGGTCACATCATATAAAAGGATTCATACCAACTAACATCTAACTGCATGGGTCCATCATCAGGACATCTTCAAAAGGCGATGCCTCAAGGTGGCATCTGTCATTAAGGACCCCCTAAACCTAGGACACACTCTTCTCATTGCTACTTTCAAGGTGGTGGTACAGGAAACTCTAGATACACACTCAAAGTTTTAGGAACCAGCTTCTTCTCCCCCCACCATCAAATTTCTGAATGGAAAATGAACCCATGTACAACTACTTCACTTTTTTGCTCCCCTTTTGCACTACTTATTTAATTTTTTAATATTTCTTTTTGTAATTTATAGCTTTTATGTATTACACTGTACTGCTGCCGCTAAACAGTATATTTCATGACATATGCCAGTGATATTAAACCTGATTCTGAAATGCAGTATTAGCAAATCTCGAACATTTCACCAAATTTCATCCAAGAAAACTGTACATTATGGCCGTTGCCAAATAAGTGTGAAATAAGTACCTTGACAGATGGATATCAATGTACAGGGTTTTAGAGAGAAAAACATTTGGCAGCAGTTGCAAAGCCAATTGATGTTTGAGAAAAGCATTGTTATTTTCTTAATTTTGAGGACAAGCTAACTGCAAGCCAAAGATACTTTGCAAAGAGGGAACAAAATGACTGGCAGAGAAAGAGGCAGACAAATTGAGGGCGAGGGCAAAATGAGACAGAGGTCAAGAGAAACACAAACAAGAATCACTGAGATGCACAGGGACAGTATCATATAGAATAACGATGAGCACAGAAGCATATGAAAGGCAAAAGCATGGACAGGGAACAATCAGACAGAGTAAAAGGTATCGCCAAAAAGAAAGATGAAGGCTAATAAAAATGTGCAAATACAAAGAGGTATACAACTAGAGGCAGAATCAGGTTTACAATTACAATCCAAAGTTTGATGTAAATAAATTTTATGCTATGCTTTATAATGACTAGGTTGAGATGCCTCACAGGAAGCAATTGACAAAGATGCTGCAGAAACAATCCAAATATTTGGTGCAAATGAAGGTCAAACATGGGAGACTCCAGTCCTAGGTAAAGACTGCACTTACTTTAACCAGTCCCCACAGCCCCACTCTCTATTTCCAGTATTTCCTGTCGTTCTTCTAGAGTTTAAAATTTTTGCTAAACTGTTCTAAATGTCCTGAAAGAACTATGCTTGTTTGTCTAGTGCACATTTTGGAAATACTTTAATAATGTATCGTGATCTCCATCAGGAAATACTTGCAAAGTAAATGATAACAGATCAAAGTTCATTTCAAGCAGCCAAAATTCAAAATTTGTTTTGTACTTTTTTTTGTTGGGCTACAGTACTGTACAAAAGCCTTATGCACATATACAGCCTATACAGCTAGGGTGCCTAAGAGTTTTGCAGAGTACTGTATATTGGTTAAATTAGGAAGGTGGTTGGGAAACAGAAATTAAAGTACTTAGCTTTGTATTAGCTCAGTAGTATTAAGTGTTATTTGCTAACTGGAAAGACAGAACATACAGTACTGTCCAAGTTATATATGTGTGCTTAAGCCATTTGCAGTACAGTACATTAGCAAAACAAACCAGGATTTTTTTTTTTACCTTATTCTTTTCATGGTTAATAATGGACATTTTGTTTTCTTGCCAAAGCTATTCTGAAACCAACACTTGGAGAAATGCAATGATCACCTTCCTTGTGCCTGGCTTTTATTCAGCAAGTTTTGCAGGCATCAAGGCTAAGATCAAAGGTCAGTCAGTTGATGATCTGTGCTCCAAATTCTGTGGAACTCTGCACTGAGACTCAAATGCACTGCCCCTAAAAGAATATGTTCTTTACAAACAGTATCCTTATACAGTTAATTATCTTATCCTATCAAAATGTCTTCCAGCAGAGAAACAGAAGAGGTTAGGTCAAAAGAATGGAGGCAAAGGATTAGATTAGTCACTTTGACTTCACTTGTGTGCACGAAGCAATTCATAAAAGAGCAATGTTGCCAAAGCCCCAGGAAACAGATTGCCTGTCTGCACTTGCAAAGACCTAAACAGGATAGAGAAAAAGCCCATTTAACTGAAAGATGCAGAAGAAAACATACCCTAAACTACTTCTGAAGCTCTCGTGACCTACCTTTATCCATTGATGCGGTTTCACATTCTTCACAGTGATAGTCATCTCTGGCTGGTCCAGTAACACCTTCATATTATCACAGCTTACATCTTCACTGGTGCAGATACTAATAGGGACCATCCAGTGAGGACAGTCACTACCTGGGAAACACAGGAGAGGTGTACTTATTCATGAATGGATTTAAGTAGCAGAGCCCTTCAGAAGATTGACCAATTTCCCTCAATGGGGAAAAAAGACCTCAACAGGAGCAGAATATACCAGTTAAATGAAACAGAACACAGGGTCCAAATCGAAAAGCAGCTGAGATTCTTAAAATGCCTGGATGATGTCCTACAATTTGATTGAGAATGGATGGTGTAAATAAACTGGCCAGAGCCTCATTGCTCCCCATCACTATCCAAGTCAGCTGCCAAGTAGCGGCTTGGCTTTGAAGTACCTTCCTGGCTGGGGAACACACAAAGTATAACCATTCAGAAGAGCTCCTTGACATTTGATAATATCATCCGGTGCTCTGCTCAAAAAGAGCGTGTCAGGAAAGTAAGAGAAGGAAAACGTGGATTATTTAAAAATTAAAAAAATGAGAGAGTAAACAGATCTGTAAGAGCTGACCTCCCTGGGCTCCACTCTCCAGATTTGTTATGACTGATGACCATCACTAAAGACCATAAAACATAAAAGCAAAATTAGGCCATATGGCCCATTGCTCTGCCATTCCATCATGGCTGATTTATCCCTCTCAACCCTAGTCTCCTGTCTTCTCCCCGTAACCTTTGACACCCTTACTAATCAAGAACCTATCAACCTCCACTTTAAGTATACCCAATGACTTGGCCTCCATAGCTGAATGTGGCAATGAATTCCACAAATTCACCACCATCTGGCTAGATATCCCTCTTCATCTCTGTTGTAAAGGGATGCCTTTGTCCCTTTAGTTCAGGGATTCCCAACCACTTTTATGCCATAGACCAATATCATTAAGCAAGGGCTCTGTGAACCCCGGGTTGGGAAGCCATTAAAACTTCTTCAAAAAGATAGAACACAGGATCACAAAGGCATTTTTGACAATCAAAAGCTACTTTTAATTATTTGCTTTTCTTCTGCTCACTACACCACCCAACAGACTAAATTCACTTAACAGTTCTCCAATATCAACAAATTCTTAACTTGATGTGACTTCTTTGTTAGAAGACACTATTACTTCAGTAAGCACACACAAAATGCTGGTGGAACACAGCAGACCAGGCAGCATCTACAGGGAGAAGCACTGTCGACGTTTCGGGCCGAGACCCTTCGTCAGTACTAACTGAAAGAAAAGGTAGTAAGAGATTTGAAAGTAGTGGGGGGGGGGGGGGGGAAGAGGGGGAAATGCGAAATGATAGAAGACCAGAGGGGGTGGGATGAAGCTGAGAGCTGGAAAGGTGATTGGCAAAAGGGATACAGAGCTAGAGAAGGGAAAGGATCATGGGACGGGAGGCCTAGGGAGAAAGAAAGGGGGGGGAGCACCAGAGGGAGATGGAGAACAGGCAGAGTGATGGGCAGAGAGAGAAAGAAAAAAAAAAGGAGGGGAAAAAAAACCTAAATATATCAGGGATGGAGGGGCATTAATGGAAGTTAAAGAAGTCAATGTTCATGCCATCAGGTTGGAGGCTATCCAGACGGAATATAAGGTGCAAACATGAGGAAATCTGCAGATGCTGGAAATTCAAACAATACACACAAAATGCTGGTGGAACACTGGAATATAAGGTGTTGTTCCTCCAACCTGAGTGTGGCTTCATCTTGACAGTAGAGGAGGCCATGGATAGACATATCAGAATGGGAATGGGACGTGGAATTAAAATGTGTGGCCACTGGGAGATCCTGCTTTCTCTGGCAGACAGAGCGTAGGTGTTCAGCGAAACGGTCTCCCAGTCTGCGTCGGGTCTCACCAATATATAAAAGGCCACACCAGGAGCTCCGGACGCAGTATACCACACCAGCCGACTCACAGGTGAAGTGTCGCCTCACCTGGAAGGACTGTCTGGGGCCCTGAATGGTAGTGAGGGAGGAAGTGTAAGGGCAGGTGTAGCACTTGTTCCGCTTGCAAGGATAAGTGCCAGGAGGGAGATCGGTGGGGAGGGATGGGGGGGGGGGGGGGGGGAATGAATGGACAAGGGAGTCACGTAGGGAGCAATCCCTGCGGAAAGCAGAAAGGGAGGGGAGGGAAAGATGTGCTTGGTAGTGGGATCCCGTTAGAGGTGGCGGAAGTTACGGAGAATTATACGTTGGATCTGGAGGCTGGTGGGGTGGTAGGTGAGGACAAGGGGGACCCTATCCCGAGTGGGGTGGTGGGCGGATGAGGTGAGGGCAGATGTGCGGGAAATGGGAGAGATGCGTTTGAGAGCAGAGTTGATGGTGGAAGAAGGGAAGCCCCTTTGTTTAAAAAAGGAAGACATCTCCCTCATCCTGGAATGAAAAGCCTCATCCTGAGAGCAGATGCGGCGGAGACGCAGGAATTGTGAGAAGGGGATAGCATTTTTGCAAGAGACAGGGTGGGAAGAGCAATAGTCCAGGTAGCGCCAATGCAGTCGTCGATGTAGCGAAGGAAGAGAGGGGGACGGATACCCGTATAGGCTTGGAACATGGACTGTTCCACAAAGCCAACAAAAAGGCAGGCATAACTGGGACCCATGCGGGTACCCATGGCTACACCTTTGGTTTGGAGGAAGTGGGAGGAGCCAAAGGAGAAATTATTGAGAGTAAGAATTAATTCCGCTAGACGGAGAGTGGTGGTAGTGGGGAATTGGTTAGGTCTGGAATCCAAAAAGAAGCGGAGAGCTTTGAGCCCTTCCTGGTGGGGGATGGAGGTATATAGGGACTGGATGTCCGTGGTGAAAATAAGGCGGTGGGGGCCAGGGAACTTAAAATCATTGAAAAAATTCAAAGCGTGAGAAGTGTCACGAACATAGGTGGGAAAGGATTGAACATGGGGGGGGGGGGGGGGAATAAAACACACCATCTAACACCATGAATAGGTTCTTAGAAGAGAACATCACATTCTCTTACAAAGCTATCTCAGCACAGGAGGTCCAAATCAAAGGGAGAGATAATGACTTTGAATTACGTTATGCAAATCCTACCTCATAAATTTGGAATGGAATTTCTATGGGTAATAACTTGTTTTGAGAATGTTGTTTAAAGGAACAGCTTCTTCTGCTAGGCCATCAGATTTCTGAATGGACATTGAACCTATGAACACTACCTCACTACTTTATTTTCCATTTTTGCACTACTTACTTAACTTTTTAAATATACATTTTCTTCTTACTGTTATTTACAGTTTTTTAAAATTATGTATTGCAATGTTCTGCTGCTGCATAACAAATTTCACAACATATGCCAGAGACATTAAAGTCTCTTATGCCTCTACTGAAGCAGGTTGCTGTCTTTTTTTTTATTATTTAGAGATACAGCATGGTAACAGACCCTTCTGGCCCCAATGAGCCTATGCCACCCAATTACACCCATATGATCAATTAACCTACTTGGCACTACAGTAGCATAGAGGTTAGCCTGACATTGTTAAAGCTCGGGGCATCAATGTTCAATCCTGCCTGGCATCCTCTGTAAGGAATCTCTGTATGTCCTCTCCGTGGAATATGTGGGTTTTATCTGGGTGCTCCAGTTTCCTCCCATAGTCCAAAGCTGCACTGGGTAGGTTAATTGGTCATTGTAAATTGTCCTGTGATTAGATGAGGGTTAAATCAGATTGTCAGGTGTTGCTGGGAGGTATGACTCAAAAGTGCCGGAAGGGCCTACATTGCGCTGAATCTCTAAATAAAATAAATAAATCCATGTGTGTTTGGAACGTGGGAGGAAACTGTAGCGCCTGGAGGAAACCCCAAGGTAATCGGGAGAACTTACAAACTGCTTACAGACAGTGGCGGGAATTGAACCCTAATTGCTGGTGTTGTAATAGTATTACTTTAACTGCTACACTACTGTGCCACCCTGTAACTCCACAGACAAAATTCTGGAACTCCACAGTCGCTAAGTGCAGGACAGAGCAAAGGGATGGTATTTAAAAAAAAAACTGATTCAATCCCCAACATTTAACTATTATGTCCAACTTCATGGTGCAGACTGATGCTGTTTAGTATGTTTGAAAATGGTCTGCACAGAATTCAGTGAGGACTTTGGAGCTCATTCTTTGCCAGGTAAGTTTTTATGGAGATAGTGGACTAACAGCATCATCAGCCACTTATTTCAGCTCTGTTATATAGTTCAAGTACCACAAATATAACAAGATCCATCTTTTTGCCTCGGTCAAGGAACAAAAATTAAAACAGGAGCTCCCCCTTTGAATTCATCCAGTTGTGACTTAAAATAGTCACAGCGTTTGGCAGAAATGAATATTAAGAAAAAAATCCATTGGTTAACAAAATATAATGCATATCTTGCTTTTGTTATCAGACAACTAACAGTAAAAATAATTCATACAGGTGAAATTTGGTGAAATGTTTGCATTCTAAAAATCTCAACTTAATGACAAGAAAACATAACCAGGAGCATCCCTTTTCCACACACTCATTTTTCTACAGCTGGAATTCATTGTTAGTTCCCATCCAGCACCTCAAACAAGTGAGTCTTTGTTACCTATCTATCAAGCCCAATTAGTGAGATCTAGAGATAATTTGACCACAAGAGGTGAAGCTGAGCCTGATCCTGCACCTCAGACACGTTAGGCAGCAATCACTGATAAATGTATTCCTTACTTGCCCAAAAAAAATCCAATTGTGATATCCTTAGAAGTTGTTCAGCACCAACTAAAAATGGCCATGGTTGACCAGATCAGCTTATTCCAAAGCATCTCCTTCGTTGCCCATCTGAGGGTTTTTAAAATTCATATTTACCTATCTAGTCCTATCTAGAGATGTAGAAGACTCAAGTAATGGTTGTTCTTCCAAAACCATAGCCTTCCCCATTCATCACAACTGCTCAGGTTTGAGATGAAATCTGATGATATTCACATCTAGATCAGTACGTCACTTGATTCCTTTACTTCTTCAACATTATCAACTGCTTGTCCAACAACAGGTCCAAGAAATGTCCCTGCATTAGGTTTTGACCTAAAATGTCAAGTCCTTCCCACCCCCCACCTAAGATGCTGCTCGACCTGCTGAGTTCCTCCAGAAGATAACGTGTTGATCCAGATATCAGCATCTGCAGTCTCTTATCTCCATTACAGACAAGCTGTTAGAATAACTGCAATTGTTGCTCTACTGACCTGTTTTTCAGGTAACCTTGGACAAGTTCTTCCCATGTACTAATAAACTGTCCTCATTTAAAATTGAAGATTGGTTATGAACCGCAATGTTCATCACCAAATTCATTCCTCGGCACATTTCCCACTCAAACTCTCATGATTTTATTGAGGGAGAATTGATCATTCCAAAGATCTGCTTATCTCTTCCACTATATCATCCATGAACTTAATATCATCTCAATATTTGTTGCTCATTTCTAAACCTCATGTCAATTCCCAAACATCCACACTTGCACATTTGCAATTTCCCCTATACCCCCACCCCATAATGAAAAATCCTCAATACCAATACAGTCCACCTGGGTTAAGGGATTTTAGAGTCAGAAACTACAGCTGCCCAACATGATCATTTTTCACATAGTCTGAAACAGAGGAAAGGTGCGGAGAGAAGAAAAATATATAGAATCTGACTTGATGACTTATGGGCAGATTCTATATCAAACCACATTCTCTGATAGTTAAGGCAAATGCATGTCATTTACTACTTGTTCAGTCCTGAGCAACAGGAAGTCAGAAAAGTGAGTTTGACACCCAATTCCCACATCTCTCAAGCTACAAATTTAAAAATAATGAAGACCATAAGATATAGAAGCAGAATTAGGCCACTTGGCCCATCAAGACTTCTCCACTGTTCCATCATGGCTGACTTATAAACCCTCTCAACCCCAATCTCCTGTCTTCTCCCTGTAACCATTGATGTCCTGACTAACCAAGAACATATCAACCTCTGCTTTAAATATACTCAAAGATTTGGCCTCCAAGGCTGTTCATGGCAATGAATTCCACAGATTCACCACTCTTTGGCTAAAGAAATTTCTGCTCATCTCTGTTCTAAATTGATGTCCTTATATTCTGAGGCTGGTCCTCGATTCCCTCATCATAGGAAACATCCTCTCCACATCCACTCTGTCCAGGCCTTTCATTATTCAATAGATTTCAATGAGACCCCCTCTCATTCTTCTAAATTCCAGTGAGTACAGGCCCAGAGCCATCAAACGCTCCTCACACGTTAACCCTTTCATTCCCGGAATCATTCCCATCAATCCTCTCCAAAGCCAGAAAATTGTTTCTTAGATAAGGGGCCCAAAACTGCCCCAACTGAAAGGTACCCATCATGATTTTACAGTATGGAAATAGGCCCTGCTACTACTTCTACATTATGGGAATCTTCACTTAAATAGCTTCAATTCAATTATATTTATGGCACTTGTCTAAAAACAACTTGCTCAGTCAAAAGTTCCAATTCTTTAACCACTCTGACTGAATTACTTTCACTTGGATTCCTACTGGATCTATTCGACCCCCACACATGGACATGCATTCTCTACTTCAATGCTGAACAATCTTTTTGGAAGCACTACAAACTTTACTGAAGAAAGAAGCTTATTTACTGCTGCCTTCCACCAATAAACTTATTTCCTTTATTTCTTGGTGTTGTCCTCCAAGTTCATCTCCTGATGTCTCTTTTCATTTATTGAACCTTAGACATCTACCCGATTTGTAAAGAGGCAGCTGTAACCTCACTACAGATCTAGGGTACATGTCATTACAATCCAATGACCACAGAATCATACAGCACAGAGATGAGCCGATTGGTCAACCTTGTCCATGCCTGGTAAAGCTAATTTTATTTGCCTGAATTAGGCCTGTTCACTCTAAGCCGTTTCTATCCAGGTAATTGTCCAAATTCACTTGGGTGTATTGTGAGCAGTTTTGGGTCCCTAATCTAAGAGAGGATATGCTGAAATTGTAAAGGGTTCAAAGGAGGCTCATGAAAATGATTACCGATTGAAAAGCTTATCATATGAGGAGCGACTGGTTGCTAGAATTTAGAAGAATGAAGGGGGAAATCCTATTGAAACACATTGTGTATTAAAAGGCCCAAGTTGAGTGGACGTAGAGAGGATGTTTCCTATGGTGGGGGAGTCTAAGACCAGAGGACACAATCTCAGAGTAGAAGGACATCTATTTAGAATGGAGATGAGGAGTAACTTCTTTAGCCAGAGGATGGTGAATCTGTGGAATTTGTTGCTCCAGGTGGCTGTGGAGGCCAGGTTATTGAGTGTATTTAAAGTGGAGATTGAGAGATTCTTGATAAATCAGGGCGTGAAAGGTTATAGGGAGAAAGCAGGAGAATATGAGGTCGAGTGAAAATTGGATCAGCCATAATCAAATGGCGGAGCAGAATTAATTGGCTGAATGGCCCACTTCAGCTCCAAAGTCTCATGTTCTTTTAAACATTGTAATTGTATCAAGCTCTACCACCTCCTTTGGCAGTGATATACAATGGACTTTTCAAACCTATTTAAAATGTTGACCAATTTGCTCAGTTGTAGACAACACACTCTGACTCGCTGTCCCATATTATTCTGTCAATTTTAGTTTGGAAGGGCTTGAGCATTGGCCTCTGTGCACTTAAAATTCTGGGATGGAGAACAGTGTTAAATTGCTACTGGCTAGATTATTTGAGCACCGAAGGGACTGAATGCAAACAATTGTTGTTAGTGGCACAAACTCACCTGGCTAACAATGCATTATATTCCAATAATAGTCTAGGGAAGATAATATGGTATAATTGTGCTTAAAGGGAATTATTGAAGAATGTATTCACTAATTGCTTCCAAGGAGACAAATGTCACCAAATGCAAAACTAGTTCAAGTTGATAAAACTAAATGGCAATATGCAATCTGTGTCAAAATTTGGGTCACCTTGTTTAAAAAAAAACGTGGTTTGAACATCCTATGAAGAAACCTGGCAGGATACATGGCAAATTGATCTGGGTTCGATTCTCGCAGTTCTCTGTAAGGTGTTTGTACATTCTCCCTGTGGCTCACAAGGTTCCTTTAGTTTCATCCCACATTCCAAAAGTGTACAGGTTAGGAGGTTAATTAGTCACATGGGTGTAATTAGGTAGCACGGGCTCATTTGGCCAGAACAGCCTGTTACCGTGCTGTACCTCTAAATAAAATAAACGTACGTGCAAAATAATATCTAGATAGAGAGCAGTCATGATATACTGTCAACTTATAGACTACAGAATGGTCAAGTAAGAGTGAAAACAGCAGAAAGTTGAAGTCTGAAGATCTCACCAAATTAATTGCAGGCTTGGAATACTGAACATATGATCATCATGTGCCGTGTCATGTGGAGTGGGCGATCATAGTCTAATACCACGATTGTTCTTGGCAAGTTTTTCTATAGAAGTGGTTTACCATTGTCCTCTTCTAGGCAGTGTCTTAACAAAATGGATGATCCCAGCCATTATCAATACTCTTCAGAGATTGTCTGCCTGGCATCAATGGTTGCATAACTGGGACTTTTGATATGCTGCTTATACAACCATCCACCACCTGCTCTCATGGCTTCACGTGACCCTGATCGGGGGCATTTAAGCAGGTGCTACACCTTGACCAAGGGTGACCTGCAGGCTAGTGGAGGGAAGGAGCGCCTTACGCCTTTGGCAGAGACATCTCCACACTGCTACCCAAAATGAACATTATAACTGAACTTCAGTTGTGTTACTGAACATAACATTTATAAAATCTTTATAAATGCACAAAGGAGGCAACTTGCAAGTATGTCAGCTTTGTCAGTGAAACACAAGTCAATTCTTCTAAAAAGAATCAGTACAGAAAAATGGAAAATTCAAAACTATCTTTGGAGAAAAAAAAGTGGAAATTCTGCACCTTCATGCAACTTGAAATACAACAATCTATTCTTTGTCCCAAACTTTATCACGTAAATATTAGAATGGAGCACAGTTTGCTGTATTTTTGATAGCTCTTGGCTCAAGTTTCCTAAATGGAAATTGGGAAGAAAATAAACCCAATGTCTTCAAATACTTCCCCCATCACCCTCATCTAATTATCCTGCCTCTTCACAAGACCCATCTTTTGAGTTACGATTTCTGGAGTGAGAGAGAGAACCATTTCACCCAAGTGGTTATTTCTTCATTAACCCAGACATGGATTCCAAATTCACTCTGCTTAGTCCAGTCCTGTCTTTACACGTGCTTTTTCCTGTTAGGTTTATGGATATACATAGAACTGCTATCTAATTTCTACCACTTTTCAGTGGTGGGAATCTCATCCTATTATGGGTTCTAGGTGGCAGGTTGAAGATATATCACTACCAAAAAAGGTATAAAGCACTCCTTCCCTCTGCTAGCTTGCACATCACCCTTGGGGAAGGTGTAGCATCTGCCTAGCCCCCACCCCTCAGATCAGTGTCATGTGAAGCCATAGGAGCAGGTGGTGGATAGTCATTTCAGCAGCCGGTGCATTTCACAAGTCCTGGTGATGCGACCGCTGACGCCAGGCAGGCAATCTCTAAAGAGTATTGATAATGGCTGGAGTCACCCGTCTTGTAAAGACAATGTCAGAAGGCCACTTCTGCAGAAAAAATTGCCAAGAACCACGGTCATGGATAGAGAAAAGAATTTGAAGAGCTTCAGATTAAAGACCATGATCACCCACATCATATGTCATGGCACATAAAGATGATGATGATTATGGTTTACCTGCCCCAACCTTTTTTTTTGCCAGATGTCATAAATTGAAGTTGTAGATGATGCCGGCTTCATTTGATACACAAGTTACTTTAAGTTAAAAAAGATTAGCGTTGCCAAATGTATTATTCTTGGCAAGACTTTTTTTCTTCTCCCCATGGGTACTGCATTTTCCTATAAGAACATTTATCAAAACCGCAGGTTTGCCTTGCATGACAGGAATACATTGAAGCTGGGTTTCAATCGTCATTCTGGACAGATTATTTTAATTTGGAGGTAATGGCAATTTCCTTTTTCTTAAAACTCATTAGCCCAAGAATACTGTACTTGCATCTTTGGTAAAGTTTTGAAAATAATTTAAATAAAGTAAATTCAACTGGAAAACACAAAATTTTATTATGTATTCTAATGTACTGTTGCTGCATAACAAATTCATGACATATGCCAGTGATATTAAGCCCAATTCTGATTCAATTCAAAACGTTGCTTTCCTGCCTGTCTCTCTCCATTTAGGATTTAGAACAGAGAACAGTACAGGCCCTTCAGCCCACGATGTTGTACCAATCCTTTAACCTACTCCAAGATCAAGCTAACCCTTCCCTCCCACATATCCTCGATTTTTCTATCATCCATATGCCTATGTAAGACCTTCTTAAATGTCCCTAATGCTTCTGCCTCTACCACCACCCCTGGAAGAGTAATCCACATACCTACCACTGTGTTAAAAAAAAACAACCTGCCTCTGCCCAACCACCCCCATCTTCTTTCAAAAAGCTCAAAGCTATGCCCTTTTGCATCAGCCATTTCCGCCGAGAAAAAGTCCCTCACTGCCCACTTGATCTATTCCTTTTCATCTTGTGCACCTCTCTATCAATTCATCTCATACTCATCTCCATAAAGAAAAGCCCAAGATCACTCAACCTGGCGCTAAACGGCGACTCCTTTGTTTGCATCTTCGGAACCAGCTCTATTTCCATATTTAATACCTTTATTTTTCCCCTTTCAAGCTTCTTTTGAAGACCCTGACCTGGAGTTACACGCCGACTTCAGTTCTTTGCGGGAATGGGACCCGCTCTCAGGGTTTCACAACAAGCCGTCGCTTGGCACTCCAAGGACTTGGCCTAAGAGTCAGGCTTGGATTTGGAAGCCTAGGGTCTCGGGGCTCTGAAGACGGGCAGATTAAGGGTCGGTGTAATGGCAGGAGACCTGTGTGTCTTCAGGGGAATCGGGATATCTGCAGTTGTGTATCTGGAGACCCGGGATCTTTGAGATCTTCAGGCACAGAGCTCGGAAAAAAAGCAACGTAATGGACTTTTAACACCGTAAACCAGCGAGTTGTTCGTTATGTCTCCCGCTCGCTGGGAAAACGGAGACACCTCCTTCTCCCTCATTAGGGGGAGAGGGGGAGAGAGAGGGGGGGAGAGGGGGGGAGAGGGGGGGAGAGGGGGGGAGAGGGGGGGAGAGGGGGGGAGAGGGGGGGAGAGGGGGGGAGAGGGGGGGAGAGGGGGGGAGAGGGGGGGAGAGGGGGGGAGAGGGGGGGAGAGGGGGGGAGAGGGGGGGAGAGGGGGGGGAGAGGGGGGGAGAGGGGGGGAGAGGGGGGGAGAGGGGGGGAGAGGGGGGGAGAGGGGGGGAGAGGGGGAGAGAGGGGGAGAGAGGGGGAGAGAGGGGGAGAGAGGGGGGAGAGAGGGGGAGAGAGAGGGAGAGAGAGGGAGAGAGAGCCTGTGGTATGTCGCATACAGGGTGAAACACCAAGACTTTGGGGTAGCTGCAGTCTATGTCTTCGCTAATGCTTTGCTCACGCTGGAGTGCTCGGTGGCAGGCACCGATGCTTTTTTTTTTCCAGTGGGGGAGGGGGGATTGTTGCTCATTCCTGCTTACGCGCAGGAGGGGGAGGAACTGGGGGGGGGGGACTTTGGGGTTCTAACATTTAACTGTCGCTCATTCTACGGGGCACTCCTCTGTTTCTGTGGATAGTTGTGAAGAAAAAGCATTTCAGGATGTATATTGTATACATTTCTCTGACATTAAATTGGACCTTTGAACCTATACTCATAAGACATGCCCTCTAGACCAGGCAGCATCCTGCACCCATTCTGAAGATTCCACATCCTTCATATGAAGAGGTGACCAGGACTGAACACAATACTCCAACTGTGGTCTGGCAAGTTTTACAGAGCTGCAACATTACCTCACGACTCTTGAGCTCAATCGCTGAACTAATGAAGGCCAACATACTTTCTTAATCACCCTATCAACTTGCACGACAACTTTGAGTGATCTGTGGACATCGACTCAAAGATCCCTGATGGAAAATTAACTGAAAGTCAGTATAAAAGTTATGCTGCACTGCAACAACACAAGGAACCAGTAACCCCACTTAAAAGTCAAAAGGAGAACGAGTGTGCAAGATGCAAACTCACAAATGTAGTTAGTGATGCTAAGCCAGTTGCTTTCAGCTGGGGGAGGTAGAAAGGCAATAACTTCTCAAGAAAATAACAACGGGCAAATTTTGGTTTTGCCAGCGACATCCAGATTCTGTAAATGAATTGCAGAAAATTATGGCTCTAATTTGGACACAGTGGCAGAAAGTTGAAACTACATTTAATGACTATTTCCAAGTTTTGAGTGGCAGGGTGGAGATATGTCTCTACCAAAGGAGGTGTAAGGCGCTCCTTCAATCTGTTAGCCTATAGGTCACCCTTGGGCAAGGTGTAGCACTTGCTCAGCCCCCTGGTCAAAATCATGTGAAGTCATGGGAGCAGGTGGTGGATGGTCATTTGAGCAGCTGATGTATTTCACCAGTTCTGGTTATGCAACGCACTGATGCCAGGCAGACAAATTTTGAAAAGTACTGAGAATGGCAGGGGTCGACTGCCTTATAAAGACACTGCCCAGGTGATAATGGGAAACCACTTCCATAGGGAAATTTGCCAAGAACAATCATGGTCATGGAAAGACCATGCCTGCCCACGTCATATGACACGGCACATAATGATTATGATTTCCAAGTTGTAAAGCATTATTGTCAAGATGAAATTCAAACATATTTAATTCTTCAAGTTCTAACATTTCAATTTAGTGTAAAATGATCAATCAATTCAGGAACGCTATAGTTCAGGGGGTTTCCAACTTTTTTTTAATGCCATGGACCCCTATCATGAACCAAGGAGTCCATGAACCCCACGTTGGGAACCCCTGCTACAACTGCATCCTCTGAGATGACAGTAACTGCATTGGGATATCCATGAAAAGGAAACACATCCAATTCTGGAAGTATGAACAGCTTTTTTCAATATTTAAAGGTAAATTACAACAAAGCAGCACATGCACTTACCAGTATATGGTCCACTGGCACAAAATTTCTTCTGGGAAATCTTCAATACTCGGTCATCTTTCTCCTGAAAGAGATTTTAAAGTTTATTTTTAGTTATCACAAGCTTGAATGTTTTGTGACACGTCTCAAGTGTCTAAGGAGCAATGGGTAGAACTAGTGATAACCTTGTTCCTCCAAGAGGACCACAATCTTGTGGTTTGGAGGCTTGCGTGCCTCAATGACCCGGAGGACTATGTTGGCTGGACTTGGGGCTTTTTGCTTTGGCTCTTGGTAGGGTCACCCACTCCAAATGAGTCAAAGAGTAGAGGATAGACTAAGTGTGGTCCAGGTTCAGAGGTTCAGCTCAGGACTAACAACACTGACTGGTAAAACAAAACCGTTACAGAAACAGTAATGAAGAATCTTTCTACACCCAAGTGCGATGGCATTCCTGAGTTTCCATCTCACCTGGTCCCTCAACACCAGCTCCATAGCAAAGAAAGCCCAGCAGTGTCTCTACTTTCTGCGAACGCTGAGGGAAGTCCATCTCCCACCCCCCCATCCTCATCACATTCTACAGGGGTTGTATCAAGAGCATCCTGAGCAGCTGCATCACTGCCTGGTTTGGAAATTGCACATTCTCGGATCACAAGACCCTGCAGCGGATAGTGAGGTCAGCTGAGAAGATCATCGGGGTCTCTCTTCTCACCATCACGGACATTTACACTACACGCTGCATCCACAAAGCAAACAGCATTATGAAGGACCCCACGCACCCCTCATACAAACTCTTCTCCCTCCTGCCGTCTGGGAAAAGGCGCTGAAGCATTCGGGCTCTCACGACCAGACTATGTAACAGTTTCTTCCCCCAAGCTATCAGACTCCTCAATACCCGAAGCCTGGACTGACACCTTACTGCACTGTTTTGTGCACTTTATGCAGTCCTGGGTAGGTCTGCAGTCTAGTGTAGTTTTTTTCTATGTTGTTTTTTACGTAGCTAGGTCTAGTTTTTGTACTGTGTCATGTAACACCATGGTCCTGAAAAAAACGTTGTCTCGTTTTTACTGTGTACTGTAAAATGACAATAAAAGTGACTTGACTTGACCTGCATGACTGACAGCAGTGAAAACTGAGAAGAAGCTACTGGCCTGATGAAGGAAGTCCTGAACACCACCAGAGATGGCGGACCTTCATTGCTGCCCTAAATACCAGCGACATAACAAACCGCAAGTAAGTTCACCTTTTTGGAGTTATACTTTAGGCTTCTGATAGTAGGTAGTAGAGGAACAGGTAATACAGCAAATCACATAGAGGTGTAAAGTAAATTGGGTAATAATAGTGCAAGATTTAAAATTTTCTAACATTGACTGGGGTAACTTTGGGACAAGGGGCTCAGATGGAGTGGAACTTGGCAAGTGCCTCCAAGTAAATATTTTTCAGACAACATGGGAGAATAGTCTTACTAAAGATAAAGATAAACTGAATCACATGCATAATGAAGCATACAATGAAATACATCATTTTCTGTAATCCAAGGGCAGCCTATAAATGTTGCCATGACTCCGGTGCCCACAATTTACTAACCCAAACTTCAACCTTGTGCCTTTGTAGTATGAGAGGAAACCAGAGGACTGGGGGCAAAACCACACGGTCACAAGAACATAAAAAACTCCTTACAGATAGTGGAGGTAATTGAACCCTGATCGGCGATCATTGGCACTGTAAAGCATTACACTAACTACTATGCTGCCATCAGCAGACAACACTTGGCCTCATCTTAAGAAATAATGCTGAACAAGTGGTGGAAGTGGAAGTAGGGAAAACACTTCGGGAGAGTGACCATAATCCAAAAGAGGGCATAGGCTTAGTATCATAGAAATGTACAGCACAGAAACAGACCCCTTCAGTCACCTCGTCTATGCTGACCACGATAATTATCCAAACTAATCCCATTTCTCTGTGCCTTTTCTGTTAAGTATCAGCTCAAACACTTTTTAAACATTAAACATTATTGTTGTATCTGCCTCCATTGGCAGCTTGTTCTAGATATTCATACCCTTTTTGTGTGGAAAATCTTATCCCTCATCTTACTTTAAATGTGCACTCTATTACCCAAATTTTGCTGTCCTGGGAGGAAGATTCTATCTGTCCTACCTTTGCCTGCCATTATTTTATAAACCTGTATAAGGTCATCCCCTCGGTGGCTAGACTGCGCAAGCCACTTTCAAAGTTCAAAGGTTCAAAGTAAATTTATTTTCATTTTTAGAATCTTTTTATTTGTATATAATCTTCTACAGCTATAAAATGATACAAAACTTCAACAAATTGATATAATTAATAAAGCTGAAGAGAAAAAAAGCCGATCGTAATATACGAAAATGAAAAACAAAAAAGTTTTTTTATATAAGGAGGAGGAGGAAAAAAAGAGAACCCCAACTAATTAAAAAAGCCCACTAACTACAAAAAAGGGGAAAAAACCCATTAGGAATCAACCCCCGGACCAATACGTCTTACCATCATCTGTGAGTGTGTGTCTGTGTGTAAAGAAACAGAATCATCAACCGCCAATTCATGTTTATATAGAACAAGATTGAAGATATAAAATAATTCAAATTAAATGATAATATTTGGCAAAAGAGCCCCATCTTCTCTCAAAATCGAATTGAGGATCAAAAGTTGTACTTCTAATTTTTTCCAAACTGAGACATAACATTACTTGAGAAAACCATTTAATTAATGTAGGGACAGAGGTATCTTTCCATTTTAATAAAATAGCCCTTCTTGCCAACAATGTAACAAATGTAATTACATGTTGATCTGAAGATGAAATACCCTGAATATGATTTGGAACTATTCCAAATAGAACAGTCTATTAGGTTGTAAATTAATTTTCAGAGCTTTAGAAATTGTAGAAAATAAAGATTTCCAAAACAGTTTTAATGAAGAACATGACCAGAACATGTGTGACAAAGTAGCTACTTCAGTTTTATACCTATCACAGTAATTGTCTATGCTAGGAAATATTTTGGATAGTCTCTCCTTTGTTAAATAATAACGGTGAACAACTTTAAATTGAATTAAACAGTGATTGGCACATATCACAGAAGAATTTACCTTTTTTCAAAACTCGCAACTAATCTTCATTAACAAAGGTCATATTAAGTTCTCTCTACCAATCTTGTTTAATCTTTAGTGAGAGATTCTCTTTTTGTAGTAAAAATAAATTATAAATTCTACCAATGGAACCTCTTACTAAAGGATTCAAAATCAAAATTATATCTAACAAATCAGATTCTTGCAAATATGGAAACTTAGATAAGTATTGTTGTAAGAAACGTCTAAGCTGAAGATATTGCAGAAAGCGTGTATGAGAGAAAATATTTGCTAATTAACTTTTCAAAAGTCATCAATCGACCATCACAAAATAAATCTGTAAAAGAATGGATCCCTTTATTTCTCCATAGGAGAAAAATGGGATCGGTTATTGAAGGTTTAAATAAAAAATTTCGATATAAAGAACTAGACAGTTTAAGTTGTTTAAAATTTTAAAAATTGTGAAACTGAAACCAAATCCATAAGGACTGTTTAACAACGGTAAAGATTTAAATTTGGAATTTTAGAGAGCTGTAAAGGTAATGGAGCTCCTAATATTGAGGTTAAATGAAATTGTTTGACAGCTTTTAATTCCAAATCAACCCAAACTGGTTTTTGGCTCTTGTCGAGCCAATATAGCCAAAAACATAATCGTCTGATATTAACAGCCCAATAATAGTCTTAAATTAGGAAGTCAAGTCCACCATCTTTTTTAGATTTTTGTAAATGATACTTATTAATTCTTGGTCTCTTATTGTTCCAAATAAAGGATGAAATAAGAGTCAATTTGATCAAAAAAATTTTTAGTTAAAAAGATAGATATATTTTGGAAAATATATAAAAATCTAGGTAAAATCATCATTTTCACAGCATGGATACGACCTATTAAAGAAAGAGTAAGTGGATTCCATCTAGAAAATAGTTGTTTCATGGAGTCCGTTAAAGGAATTACATTAGCTTTATAAAGATCTTTATATTTTTTAGTAATTATAATACCCAAATATTTAAAAGAATTAACTATTCTAAATGGAATATCATTATATATAAAAACAGGGGCATTTAATGGAAACAATTCACTTTTATTCAAGTTAAGTTTATATCCTGAAAATTTACCAAAATCTTTTAGTGTTTCCAAAAGATTAGGAATTGATTCGTCAGGGTTCGAAATAAAAACCAAAATATCATCTGCGTAAAGAGAAATCTTATGTATGGTTCCATTCATAGAAATACCATGAATATTTTTAGCTTCACGGAGTGTTATAGCCAAAGGCTCCAGTACAAGATTAAATAATAAAGGGCTTAATGGACATCCCTGTCTAGTACCTCGTGAAAGTGAAAAAGGAGACCTGAAATTATTAGTAATAACCGTGGCAATAGGATTCTTATCATTTGAATCCACCTATTGAAATTACTACCAAAACCAAATTTTTCTAATACTTTAAACAAATATGACCACTCAACTCTATCAAATGCCTTTTCTGCGTCGAGAAATAACACATTGGGGTTCCTTAGATAGTGATGAATATATAATATTCATCAATCTCTGAACATTGGAGAAAGAGTAACGATAGAGATGATTTTAGTTAAAATATTTTCCAAGCAGTTAGCCATTATCTTAGAGAGAATTTTTGCATCGAAATAATGAACTGAATGTTCATCATATAGACCTATTTCGTTATTAATTTATTATCAAAGTATGTATATGTTACCATATACTTACCTTGAGATTCATTTTCTTGCAGGCATTTACAAGAAGATAAAGAAATACAATAGAATATACAAAGCACGATACATAAAGACTGACAAAGTGTGAAAGAAGACAAACTGCAAATAATACAGAAAAGACAAGTTGTAAAGACTCCTTGAAAGTGAGTCTGTTGATTGTGGTATCAGTTCAGGGTTGTGCTGAGTGAAGTTATCCACTCTGGTTCAGGAGCCCTTTTTGAACCTGCTGGTGTGGGAGCTAAGGCTCTACCTGAAGGTATTAGAGAAGCATGTCGCAGATGGTGGAGGTCCTTGCTGTTTTCTTGTGGCAGTACTCTTTGCAGATGTGCTCAATGGTGGGGAGGGCCTTGCATGTGATCGACAGGGTTGTATCAACCACTTCTGTAGACTTTTCTGCGATTGGGCATGGGCAACTACAGCCCTTCTGTTTATGCTACATCCTGGCGAATCTATTCTGAATTCTCTTGCTACTACATCCTTCCTGACATGTGGCAATGAGAACTGTACACAATATTTTAAGTGTGGTCTAACTAATATTTTATACAGCTGTAACATGACACTAAAGGTGAGTGTAAGGAGTATTTGACACAAAATCTTTAGAAAAACTATACACATAGAATTTGGGTGGTCTCTACCAAAGGAGGTGTAAGGTGCTCCTTCCCTCTGCTAGACCTGCAGGTCACCCTTGGGCCAGGTGGAGCACCTGCTTAGACCCTGATCAGGGTTACGTGAAGCCACGGGAGTAGGTGGTGGATGGTCGTATGAGCAGCCGGTGCAGATCACAAGTCCTGGTTATGTGACCACTGACGCAAGGGGTCACCCGTCTTGTAAAGACATTGCCCAGAAGGCAATAGCAAACCACTTCTGTAGAAAAATTTGCCGAGAACAATCATGGTCATGGAAAGACCATGATCACCTATGTCATACGACATGGCACATAATGATGATGACGACGATGACACATAGAATGATTTATATCCAAAACTTGATACCAGATTTGCTGGTGAAATCAGATACAATCACTATTTTTGAGAGCCATTTAGAGAGGCAAATGAACAGGCAAAAATGTTCATGCTCCCATTGTTTACCTAAGGTCCTCATGTTATTGTCAGAGAAGTTAGTTCGCTGGACTCACCACATCCATATTGACCTTCTTGCCCATCAATGCCAGTTGTATTTATCCACGAGGTCTTTACCCTTTTGTGGCTTGCCTATTCAAATCATCATGTGCTGTGTCATATGATGTAGGCGATCATGACCATGTTCTTTTTCTGCAGAAGTGGTTTGCTATTGCCTTTGCCTGGGCAGTATCTTTACAAAACAGGTGACCTCAGCTATTATCAATCCCTTCAGAGATCGTCTGCCTGGCGTCAGTGATCACATAACCAGGGCTTGTGATATGCACCGGCTGCTCGTACAACCATCCACCACCTGCTCCCATGGGCCTAGCAGGAGCTACACCTTACCCAAGGGTGATTTCCATGGCTAGTGGAGAGAAGGAGTGCCTTACATCTCCTTTGGTAGTGACATATCTCCACCTTGCCACCTGAGCCTATTCAAATACCTCTCAAAATGCCGCAAACAAAGTACCCATCAGAACCAATCTCTTTAGCCAGAGGGTGGTAGATCTGTAGAAATTCATTGCCACAAAGGGCTGTGGAGGCCAAGTCATTGGGTACATTTAAAAAAGTTGACAGATACTTGATCATGCCGTCAAAGGTTACACGAAGAAGATCAGGAGAAATGTGTTGAGGGGGATAATAAATCAGCCATGATCCAATGGCAGAGCAAACCTGATGGGCTGAATGACCTAATCCTGTTCCTTTGCTTTATGGTCTAACCCATGCTGTTTTAAGTACACTGGTCAGAAAAGATTCTTCTTCAAAGCCCTCCAAATCTCCTAACCCTTACCTTTAACTAACACCACAAACAATTATGTGAAGCAGAGTTTCTTACCACTTACACTGTGTCCCTCAATCTGTTACCAAGTAGCTTTTTCCACTCCAAGGAAAACAAGCCCATCCTATCCAGTTCTGCAACAGCAATGTCCTTTTCCATCTGAATACTGATAACTATTCCTTCAAGACTTCAGCTGTTTACTTTGGTGCTAGGCACCAGACAGATAATCTCCAATAATGCCACCCCACTCCCCCCCATTTCCTGATGACTGTTTGGAGGCCTATAGTGACCCTCATTAAAGTCATAGCATCATAGAACACTACAGCACCAAACTATTAATCTGCCGAGTCTCAGCAACCTACACCAGGACCATAGCCCTACCATCCATGAACCTATCCAAACTTCCCTTAAACAATGAAATTGAAAACACATCCACCGATTGCGCTGGCCACCAAGAAGTCCTGCTAGTGACAGATGGCGTAGAGATGCTTGATGAAGTGGCCCCCAAAATTTACAAAGAGTCTCACCAAGGCTGCATTGGGAGCGCTGGTCACAATAGACAACCCCAGCAGATTTGCAGGTAAAGCATGCCTCACCTGGAAGGACTGTTTGGGGCCCTGAATAGAGGTGAAGGAAGTAGTGTCTGGGCAGGTGTAGCACTTGGGCCACTTGCAGAGATGAGTGCCTGGAGGGAGATTAGTGGGAAGGGATAAATGAACAAGAGAATAGCAGAGGGAGCAATCCCAGTAGAAAGTTGGGTGGGGGTGGTGGGAGGTAAAGACACATTCAGTGGTACGATCTCTTTGGAGATAGCTAAAGTTGCGGAGGATAATGTATTGGATCCAGGGGCTGCTGGGATGGTAGGTAAGGAGAAGAGGGACTCTATCACTATTAAAGTGGTGGGGAGATGGGGTGAGTGCAGATGTACGGGAAATGGAGATGTGGGTGAGGGCAGCATCAATAGTAGGAGGGAAACCTCACTCTTTAAAGGAGGACATCTCTGATGTTCTGGAATGGAAAGCTGTGTCCTGGGAACAGATGCAGTGGAGGTGAAGAAACAGAAAAGGGAATAGCTTTTTCCAGGAGATAGGGTGGGAAGAGATAAGTGGGAATCGGTAGCTTCTTAAAAGAGATCGGTTGACAGTTTGTCTCCACAGATGGAAAACAGATCGAAAGGGGAGGGAAGTATCAGAAATGGACCAAGTGAATTTAAGGGCAGGGTGAAAGTTAGAAGCAAAGTTGATAAAATTAAGGAGCTCAGCATGGGTGCACGAAACAGCACCGACACAGTCGTTAATATTACCAAGAAACAAACTGTTCTACATAGCCAGTAAAGAGGCAGGCGTAGCTGGGGCCTATGCAAGTGCCCATGGCTACCCCTTGAGTTTGGAAAAGGAAAAGTTGTTCAGGGTGAGGACCAGTTCAGCCAGATGGAGGAGGGTAGTGGTGGAGGGTGATTGGTTGGTTCAGTCTGTCCTAACTGAGCACTGCTGTGACATTTACCTGACTAGTGACGCCACCACCTCCACCTTAATCCCTCCCATTCTGTTGCGTCAAAAACAATGGAACTCCTGAACACTGAGCTGCCAGTCTTACCCCTCCTACATCCACGTCTCACCAATGGCTACAATGTCATAATTCCACGTGCTGATCTATGCCCTAAGCCATCTGCCTTTCCTACAATACTCCTTGCACTGAAATATACGGAGCTCAGAACATTAGTCCCATCATGCTTGGCTTTTTGATTCCCAACTTTGTATAAAGGCTCAGCAGAATCTCTCTCCACAACTCCCAACTGTTCTGGCACCTTGGTTCCCATCCCCCTGCAACTCCAGTTTAAACTTCCCTGTGCAGCACTACCAAACATTCCTGCGAGGCTATTTCCCCTCCAGGTGCAAACCATCCCTTCTGTAGATACTACATTCTCTGGAAGAGAGTCCAATGATCCAAAAATCTGAAGTGCTCCCCTCCTGCACCAACTCCTTAGTCACATATTAAACTGTATGGTCATCTTATTTCTAGCCACACTGGCACATCACATGGGTAGCAATCCTGAGATCACAACCCTGGAAGTCCTGTCCTTTAACTTGGCACCCTGAACTCACTTTGATGACCTCGTCACCCATCCTACCCATGTCACTGGTATCGATGTGGACCATAACCTCTGGCAGTTTACCCTCCCACTTAAGAATACTGCGGATTTGATTCAAGATGTCCCTGACCCTGGAAGGCAACACACCATTTGGGAATCTCATTCTCATCCAGAGAACCTCCTTACTGTTCTTCTAACCAATGTATCCCCTATCACTATAGCCTTCCTCTTCTCCCCTCTTCCTTTCTGAGCCACAGAGCCAGACTGCTGTTGCTTTCCTCTGCCAGGGCACGCCTCCCCTCATTCAGTTCCAGCTCCAACTCCTTAATGTGGAGTGTAAGAAGCTGAAGCTGGATGCAGTAAGTGTAGTCATCAGAGACACTGGAGGTCTCCCTGCCTTCCCATATTCCACTATCCTACCTGGCACTATTCCACCTGCTGTTCTAACTGTGGGGGAAGAAAAAAAATTCTCTACCTGCAGCTTTTTGCCTTCTCTCACTGAAGCCTCACTTCGAAGAGCTAAAGACTCAAAATCTCCACTCTCTGTCCACTCTGCTTGCCCCTACCTTATTTAATTTGTTCTGAAAGCTGATTGGCTGCTGCACAAAGCCTGAGTGAACTATTTGTTCTTCCGATCTCTGAATGGCTGCTGCTCAAAGCCTGGAGGCTTAAGTTTTCCTACTTCATTCACAACTTACTGTACTCACAAGTCTGAGTATCTTGACAAATTAGCTTTGGCTCTCCTCGACAGCTGTACCCACGCAATGGCCCCAGTGATTAAGAAATTTAATGCCCCCTGTAGTATTGATGTGACTCTGACACCGCAGTATATTGAACAACCACGTTTATTCACCGGACTTCCATATTCTATAACCCCCGTTCTGTCCTGATGTCATACACACTCTGACCTACGAATACTCACACAGTACATTACACCCCCCTCATACCATCTCTTCAACCATGCATTCATCTGATGATTCCTCCTATTACTTTACTGAATAGCACATAGCAATGGATATAATCTAGGCATTAAAATGTTGTTTTATTTGTTACCTAGTTACACAAGTTCAAATTGCAGGACCTCATTCATTTTACCTCTGCCATTGTGATGCCAGCTTAACTGCGATTAATCCATTTACACTCTCAACAGATATGGTACTGTATATACAGTCAGTAGCCACTTCACTAGGTACAGGAGAGGAATGCGGTGTGGTCTTCTGCTGCCATAGCCCATATATTTCCATATTCGACATGTTATGCGTTCAGAGACGCTCGTCTGCACACCACTGTTGTAACGTGTGGTTATCTGAGTTACTGTCGCCTCCCTGTCAGCTTGAACCAGTCCGGCCGTTCTCCTCTGACCTCTCTCATTAACAAGACGTTTCACCCACAGAACTGCCACTCACTGGCTTTTTTTTTGTTTTTACACCATTCTCTGTCCACTATAGAGATTGTTGTGCATGTAAATCCCAGGAGATCAGCAGTTTCTGAGATTCTCAAGACCCCATCTGGCACCAATGATCATTTCATGGTCGAAATAACTTAGATCACGTTTCTTCCCCATTCTGAGGTTTGGCCTGAACAATAACTGAACCTCTTGACCATGTCTGCATGCTTTCATGGATGAGTTGCTGCCACATGATTGGCTGACAAATATTTGCAGTAACAAGGTGTACAAGTCTACCTGATAAAGTGGTCACTGAGTGTATATATAGATATAACTTTTCTTAAAGTAAACTCACCTGTTCTTCTTCCACATAAATGAGAGGAAACCCCATCTGTTCCGTCCATGTGCTCATTACAGCACTAATCGGCTTCCCACTGGCCTCTTCCAAACAGCTCCAAAGATCCTCTGTAAGGTTCAAAGAAAATTTATTATCAAAGTACATGTATGTATGTCACCACATACAACCCTGAGATTGTCTTGCAGGCATATTCCATAAATGCATAGAATAATACATAACAGAATCAATGAAAGGAATGAAATGAAAAATAATGCCACTGAGGGTCCTTGATGTGTTTATTTCAAAACCTCAAAACAAACACAGATTAGATGAGATTTATTTGTCACACGTACATCGAAACATGGTTCCTTTAACCCACTACCTATTACCGTAGATTCCGGACTACAGAGCGCACCTGATTAAAAGCCGCTGGCTCTAATTTTAGAAATAAAATCAATTTTTTACTTGTAAAGGCCGCACCGGATTTTCGGCCGCAGGTGTCCCACGTTGTAATATGAGATATTTACACAGAAAGATATTACACGTGAGGATTTTTTAACTTTTAATTAAATCCATATGGTAACAAAAACAAATACATATTGCAAATGCTTTTTTTTGAACCGTGCCCGTAACGCGGCTACTTTTAAATATACGTTGCGTATACTTCTTTACTGAACAACATTCCAATATCTCCTAACGACTGGTAAAAAATATATATACTGCAGCCTACCAGGAAAAGTTATTGATCGCCTTTAACTTAAAAGCAGCGTTTTGGCTCCGCCGCTCCCCCCCTCCTTTCCGTTTATCGCAAACTGGTATCCCACAAGACGCGGCGAAACCGGGTGTGACGTCATAGCATCCCGCGATGTAGTACAGAAAACAAATATAGTTAAAACTCTTCTAACTTTAACTAGAAAATGAATTACTAAGCGAAAATATTATAAACTAAATAACTGCCATAAAGGCAGCACAATGCTTTTCTTCGAGTGTTTTCCATGTTGATGAGGGTGAGTACAAATGACTGATTTACAATAATTTAATTGTGAAAGTGCGCTTGATTTATCGTACAATTTCATTGGACCTCTGTGAACTACTCATCAATTTTATTGGTCTACTGTTACGAGGCAAAATGTTTACGAGGCGGCATGAAAAAAAATAATGCATTAGCCGCTCCGTATTAAAGGCCGCAAAGTTCAAAGCAGTTCAAAATGTGGGAAAAAAGTAGCGGCTTAAAATCCGGAATCTACGGTAAATGCTCCCAATTACGTGCACCTCAAATGACCTCTGACAACCAAGTCCAGCTCCTGGCCTTCATGTGTGGCTTAGCTATTAAGCTTGGCAGAACCGCTTCTACTTACAGAAGGGGCAAAGGCAGGTTACCTGCGCCAGTCGCTTTGGGTAGATGGAGCTCATCAGCCGTGGTTATCAGCTCACCTAGGAGAAGGAAAACTCTGATCTTAAACCTCCGTTGCCTTACGGATATACCCACTCAAGGAGAAGGCTTCGGGAGTAAACCCCAAGGGAAAAATCTGGAGCTGGAGTCCCTAAGGCAGTCTTCTATTGAGTTCAACGCTGACTGGCAGCTCTTGCTGGTGCCAAGCTCTGCTGTTCCTTTGGGTTCATTTACATGGAGAGGGTGAGCTTGCCACACAAGCAACAGCTTGCTCTCCATATTGTACTGCTCAGGCTTGCTTATCTAGACAGCTAGGACCCTGACCGACGGAGGTCTCCACACATCAAAGCATACAGTGAAAAGCATTGTTTGCTTCAACAAACATAGTCTGAGAGTGTGCTGAACATAGCATGCCCACAATTTACTAACCCTAACGTCCTAGGAATGTAGAGGAAGCTGGAGGAGGAAACCTCAATTTGGGAGGAGTTGAATCCTCGATCACAATCGCTGGCACTGTGTAAAGTGTTACACTAACTGCTGTGTTATCATCCTGCCCACATAGTTACTAATAGAAATATGGAAGCCAGAGTGAGAGACCTGTATGACGAATAAAAAGACAATTTGTGGAAATAACACGAGAGACAGGACTAGGAGTAGGTCTGTGGAAAGACCTCCAGTCTGCTGCGCCTTTCAAAAATACCTCAGTGTGGCGACCCACTTCCCAGCACACTCGAACCGGCTCACAAAGTGGCACTTGCTAGCATTGAGGCCGGACCCAAAAAGGGCGCCAAGCCTGCTTCACCAGCAAGGGGAAAAGCCCGCGCGTGGGACGGGACTGTGAATATGCGCCCCCTACAGCATTCCCGCCCGGGGAGGGCGGGAACAGGAAGGCTTAAAAGCGAGGCCGCGAAGTTTGAATAAACCTCTTTTGCAACTGCAGCTCACCGACTCCGTGTCATTATTTCAGCGCTGCGTGTAGCACACCGCTGCAATTGGTGACCTTGACGGCCCAAACGATATTTGGACTGGAGATGAATGACGCCGCATCTGTTCATGCAGTTCCGTTAAAACTGCCAAGCTTCTGGACGCTCCGACCTCACCTATGGTTCCAGCAAGCAGAAGCCCAATTCCACATTCGGCAGATAACCGCGGATGCCACACGTTACTACTACGTGGTGAGCTCCCTCGACTAGGAGACAGCCGCCCAGGTTGAAGAGTTCATACAGTCGCCCCGGAGGACGGCAAATACACAGAATTCAAAGCCCTGCTCATAAGGACTTTCGGACTCTCATGGCGCGAGCGAGCTGCCCGCTTAATGCACCTGGATGGTTTGGGAGACAGGCCACCGTTGGCTTTGATGAACGAGATGCTGTCCCTGGCCGGAGGACACAAGCCCTGCCTCATGTTTGAGCAGACATTCCTGGAGCAGCTACCCGAGGACATACGCCTGCTGCTGTCCGACGCAGATTTCAGCGACCCCCGGAAGGTGGCGGCCCGGGGCAGATGTGCTGTGGAAAGCCAAGGAGGAGAGTGGGGCGTCCGTCGCACAGATCACCAGGCCACGCTCCCAGCAACAGACCAGACCAGGCCCAGCTGCAGAGCCCACTAACCCCAGAGGCAGGGGTGAGGAGACCAACGAACAATGGTGCTTCTATCACCAGCGGTGGGGTGCAGAAGCCCGCCGTTGTCACCCGCCCTGCAAGTTCCTGGGAAACGCCAGGGCCAGCCGCCGCTAATGGCTACGGCGGCTGGCCATCGAGATAGCCTTCTGTATGTCTGGGACAAGCAGTCTGGACGCCGCTTTTTGGTTGACACCAGAGCCGAGATCAGCGTCTTACCTCCAACGAGTTACGACACCCGCAACAGAGAACCGCGAACGGCAGCAGAGTAAGGACCTATGGCACCCGTACGGTGCAGCTACAGTTCGGCTCTAGCCGGTTCACATGGGACTTAACACTGGCCGCCGTAGGCCAACTGCTCCTGGGAGCGGATTTTTTGCGAGCTCACAGCCTACTGGTCAATCTGCCAAGGAAGAGACTGGTCCACGCCGAGACCTTTCAAACGTTCTCCCTGGGTGAAGCCCAGTTGCCGGCCCCACACCTAGACTCCATCACGCTGTCCGACAACGACTTCACCATTTTCCTACCCTCTTATTATAAACACAATAGGCAAAATGAAATTGGCTTACTTAACAATGCATCTAACTGCCTTTGTTTTGATGCATCCAAATTGGTGATAAGTTTGTTTGTTATGGTCTCTCCATGACTGTGATTTTGACCAATTTTTTTTTTATATAACAGAAATGGTTTACCATTGCCTTCATCTGGGGCAGTGTCTTTACAAGATGGGTGACCCCAGCCGTTATCAATACTCTTCAGAGATTGTCTGCCTGGTGTCAGTGGTCACAAAACCAGTACTTAGGACTTAGGACGTGATATGCACCAGCTACTCATACGACCATCCACCACCTGGTAAGCAGGTGCTACACCTTGCCCAAGGGTGACCTGCAGGCTAGTGGAGGGAAGGAGCACCTCACACCTCCTTTGGTAGAGCGCATCTACACCCAGCCACCCAGGTGCTTTTTATTTTGTTCAAATCATATCCAAATTGAAAATAATATGGAAGCTTTTATACAGAATACAAAAGAATGGGACAGTAAGGTAGTGCGGCTGTTAGCGCAGTGCTTTAGTAGAGACGCATCTCCACCCCGGTGATGGGTAGATGTGCATATAATGATGTTGAGAAATGCAGCACTTCCGAGTGGTCATGTTTTCCTGGCAAGGGCAGTGCACACTGAACCTTATTTTGTTGCAACTAAACCTTAGAGAAACCTGTCAAACAGCTGTTTAAGATGTAACAAGCAGATCTCTGAGACACAGAAGCCTCTGAGTGCCCTATTGCATGAATCACAAGTCAAAAATAGCAAATAATTACGAAAGTTCAATGTTATATTTGCACGGCAATGGACTAAAGTTGGATTTAATTTCAGTCATATCAGGCATTGCTAAGACAACATCTGGAGAACTGTGTACAGTAGTGGTTGCCTTTTTTTTTTTAAAAAAAGGTTGTTAATGAGATTTAAGCAGTCCAGAGAAGGTGTACTAAACCAATACCAAAAATTGGTCAGTTAAGAAATTTAAAAAAGTGGCTAGAACTGTACCTGCTGCAGCTCAGATGGCCTGATTGAATCAAAACCCTGGAGAGTGTTGACAAGGTGGATGGGCAGAGCATGTGCCCCTCTTAAAAAAAGAGTTGGTGTTTAAAAGCAAGGGGGTACCAATATGAGTGACAGAACTGGGGGATCAACACACAAAATGCTGGAGAAACTCAGCAGGTCAGGTAGCATCTATGGAAATGAATAAATACTCTTCATTGGGACTGGAAAGGAACGGGGAAGATGCCAGAATAAGGTGGTTGGAGGGAGGGGAAGAGGTACAAGCTAGCAGGTGCCTTTTTTTGTTAAATGTGTCTTTGGCACTTCCTTCCTCAAACTCTGGTACAAACAAGATTCATTTTTTTGTTTTGAAAGGGAGAGGTTAAGTAGATCTTGATAAAGAAAAACAGACTGGTTATCAGAAGTAGATTTGAATGCAGAGTTGAAGTTATAGTGAGATCAACCACTTATTGAATAGCAGCAGAGATAGAGACCACGTGTGTGCTTGCATGAGGAAAAGGGGATATGGGATCAGAGTTTTGTGGAGATTAAGTTTTCAAGTCTCTAAACATGTTAGGCAAATTAAAGTTGTTATACATAAAAACAATAGGGCTCAAGGCATTTTCACGATAATACTATAAGCAAAGTTATGCCAAGCTTTTACAAAGCACTAACAAAACTCGGCACTAAACCCTTTGTCCACTAAATAGCAGAAAACTTGTTCCATTGTTTGCACTGAGAGACAGACCATGTAAAACATACATTCAGTGGCCACGATTAGATACCTCCTGCACCTGATAAAGTGGCCACTGAATGTATGCTAGTGGCTTTTTGCTGTTGTAGCTCATCCACTTCAAGGTTTGTCGTGTTGTGCATTTAAAGATGCTCTTCTACACACCACTGCTGTAATGTGTGGTTATTTGAGTTACTGTCATCTTGAACCAGTCTGGCCATTCTCCTCTGACATCTCTCATTAACAAGATGCTTTCGCCCACAGAACTGCTGCTCACTGAATTATTTTTTTGGTTCCTCCACCATTTTCTGTAAACTCCAGAGACTTTTGTGTGAGAAAATCCCAGGAGATCAGCAGTTTCTGAGATACTCAAACCACTCTCTAGCACCAATAATCATTCCATGGTCAAAGTACCTTAGATCACATTTCTTCCCCATTCTGATGTTTAGTCTGACCAACAAATGAACCTCTTGACACGTCTGCATGCTTTTATGCACTGAGTTGATACCACATGAATGACTAATTAGATATTTGCATTAATGTGCCCAGGTGTAGTTAATAAACTACCCACTGTGTACATCTCTGAAGAATTAAAATATCAAAACTGTCTGCAAAATCCTCCATATCCCGTCAGATAAGCAAATCAACATCAGCAGTTTCCAAGACTCTGATTACACTGGCAACAGATATTCTGCCCCAAATTCAAGCATTGTAAAGAAATGACTTGCCAATGATCACTCAATATGGAGCACTGACATTTGTCACGAGCACACAAAAGTCATCAGGAATGGCAGGAGTGCACCACTTTCCACCTGTTAAGTACCTCCTGACCCAGCAGTGGTAAACAGGTCCCATACAGATCTCATTAACCACATTAGAATTCAAAGAACTGAAGAAAAACAAGGTACCCTTGACCCCAAGGGAACGCCCAAGAAAAAAAGAATGAAAAATCCAGCAAGTAATTCACTTTCCAATATTGGCTTCTCAAAAAAGACGGGTTGCACTTGAATCCCAGGGGGACCAATATCCTGGCGGGGAGGTTTGCTAAGGCTATTGGGGAGAGTTTAAACTAGAATTGCTGGAGGGTGGGAACCGAACTGCAGAGAAGGAGGAAGAGGCGGTTAGCTCACAAATAGAGAAAGCTTGGAGACAGTATGAGAGGGAGGATAAACAAGTGTTAGAAAAGGGACGCGCTCAGACCGATGGTTTGAGATGTGTCTATTTTAATGCAAGGAGTATTATGAACAAAGCAGATGAGCTTAGAGTATGGATCAGTACTTGGAGCTATGATGTTGTGGCCACTACAGAGACTTCGATGGCTCAAGGGCAGGAATGGTCACTTCGAGTACCAGGCTTTAGATGTTTCAGAAAGGACAGGGAGGGAGGCAAAAGAGGAGGAGACGTGGCACTGCTGATCAGAGATAGTGTCACAGCTGCAGAAAAGGAGCAAGTCATGGAGGGATTGTCTACGGAGTCTCTGTGGGTGGAAGTTAGAAACAGGAAAGGGTCAATAACTCTACTGGGTGTTTTTTTTATATATAGACCACCCAATAGTAACAGGGACATCGAGGAGCAGATAGGGAGACAGGTGTAATAATAACAGGGTTGTCGTGGTGGGAGATTTAAATTTCCCAAATATCGATTGGCATCTCCCTAGAGCAAGGGGTTTAGATCGGGTGGAGTATGTTAGGTGTGTTCAGGAAGGTTTCTTGACACAGTATGTAGATAAACCTACAAGAGGAGAGGTATTGGGAAATGAACCTCGTCAGGTGTCAGGTCTCTCAGTGGGAGAGCATTTTGGAGATGGTGATCATAATTCTACCTCCTTTTCCATAGCATTGGAGAGGATAGGTACAGACAAGATAGAAAAGTGTTTAATTGCAGTAAAGGGAAATATGCGGCTATCAGGCAGGAACTTGGAGGTATAAATTGGGTCAGATGTTCTCAGAGAAATGTACGGAAGAAATGTGGCAAGTGTTCAGGGGATACTTGCGTGGAGTTCTGCACAGGTATGCTCCAATGAGACGGAAAGGATGATAGGGTACATGCACCGTGTACAAAGTCTGTTGAAAATCTAGTCAAGAAGAAAAGAAAAGCTTACGAAAGGTTAAAAACACTAGGTAAAGATAGAGATTGAGAAGATTATAAGGCTAGCAGGAAGGAGCTTAAAAATGAAACATTTCTGAAAATTTGGTGCCCTTATTTACAAAAGACAGGACTAAATATACAAGTGCTCTGAAGACGAAACAATTGGTTACTTGGGGAAAGAAATAAATATATACACTAAAGTTATTACGAACTCCATGGAGCATGTGGAGATCTTCCAACATCCAGGCACTCTTTCTTTTTTTCCTTTCTTTCTTTCTCTTTTTTTTCTATAGGGAAGTTAGGGGGGAGGGGGGAAGGGTTATATACTTTTTTTTCTATACTTTACTCTGTAATCACTTAAAAACGCAAATAAAAAAAATGAAATTAGGAGAGTCAGAAAGGGCCATGAGAAGGCCTTGGCAGACAGAATTAAGGAAAAGCCCAAGGCATTCTACAAATATGTGAAGAGCAAGAGGATAAGACGTGAGAGAATAGGACCAATCAAGTGTGACAGTGGAAAAGTATGTATGGAACCGGAGGAAATAGCAGAGGTACTTAATGAATACTTTACTACAGTATTCACTACAGAAAAGGATCTTGACAATTGTAGAGAGAACTTACAGCTGACTGAAAAGCTTGAACATGTAGATATTAAGAAAGAGGATGTGCTGGAGCTTTTGAAAAGCATCAAGTTGGATAAGTCACCGGGCCCAGACGAGATGTACCCTACGGTACTGTGGGAGGTGAGGGAGGAGATTGCTGAGTCTCTGGCGATGATCTTTGCATGAATGGGGATGGGAGAGGTTCCAGAGAATTGGAGGGTTGTGGATGTTGTTTCCTTATTCAAGAAAGGGAGTAGAGATAACCCAGGAAATTATAGACCACTGAGTCTTATTTCAGCAGTCCCTGGAGGCAGGATTTTACTAAAAGAGCAATCAAGTTGTAAAAACAGCCACTACCTTAATTTTTTTTAAAAATCAGCGCAAAATGTGCCTGTATTTTAAATTAAAGCAGCACTTCCTTGTTAGAAAGCACTTGGAATGTTATATACTTACCCAAGATAAGTCAGATATTCTTGGAAATAATTGACTTGGGAATTGGCTCCAGTGACTTAAAATTTAATCAAGGGGATTGCTATCTTGATCTCAGGAAGAACATTTGGAGAGGCATAATATGATTAGGAATAGTCAGCATGGCTTTATCAAAGGCAGGTTGTGCCTCACGAGCCTGATGGAATTTTTTTTGAGGATGTGACTAAACACATTGATGAAAGAAGAGCAGTAGATGTAGTGTATATGGATTTCAGCAAGGCATTTGAGATGGTACCCTATATGCAAGGCTTATTGAGAAAGTAAGGAGACATGGGATCCAAGGGGACATTGCTTTGTGGATCCAGAACCAGCTTGCCCAGAGAAGGCAAACAGTGGTTACAGATGGGTCATATTCTGCATGGAGGTCAGTAACCAGTGGTGTGCCTCAGGGATCTGTTCTGGAAATCCTACTATTCATGATTTTTATAAATGACCTGGATGAGGAAGTGGAGGGATGGGTTAGTAAATTTGCTGATGACACAAAGGTTGGGGGTGTTGTGGATAGTGTGGAGGGCTGTCAGAGGTTACAGCTGGACTTTGATAGGATGCAAAACTGGGCTGAGCAGTGGCAGATGGAGATCAACCCAGGTAAAGTGTGAGGTGGTTCATTTTAGTAGGTCAAATATGATGGCAGAATATAGTATTGATGATAAGACTCTCGGCAGTTTGGAGGATAAGAGGGATCTTGAAGTCCGAGTCCACAGGACACTCAAAGCTGCTGCACAGGTCGAGTCTGTGGTTAATGCGGCAGACGGTGCATCGACCTTCATCAATCGTGGGATTGAGTTGAGGAGCCGAGAGGTAATGTTGCACCTATATAGGACCCTGGTCAGACCCCTCTTGGAGTACGGTGCTTAGTTCTGGTCGCCTCATTACAGGAAGGATGTGGATGTGCAGAGATTTACAAGGATGTTGCTTGGATTGGAAAGCATGCCTTATGAGAATAGGTTGAGTGAACTCGGCCTTTTTTCCTTGGAGCGATGGAGGATGAGAGGTGACCTGATAGAGGTGTATAAGATGATGACAGGCATTGATCATATGGATAGTCAGAGGCTTTTTTCCAAAGGCTGAAATGGCTAACACAAGAGGGCACAGTTTTAACAAGCTTGGAAGTAGGGACAGAGGAGATGTCAGGGGTAAGCTTATTTTTTTTAAATGCAGAGACTGGTGAGTACATGGAATAGTACATGTAAGTACAGTGGTGAAGGAGGATACGATAGGGTCTTTTAAGAGACTCTTGGATAGGTACATGGAGCTTGGAAAAATAGAGGGCTATGGGTAACTCTAGGTAATTTCTAAGGTAAGGACATGTTCAGCACAGCCAAATGGGCTGTTTTTGTACTGTAGGTGGAAGGTGACAGAATTTTAATGAGAAAGAAGAGTAATTAATATCAACCACAAAGCTAATTATGCAAGTACATACACTTCACCACTACACCATTAAATCTGTCTTTTTTAATTTTGTCACTTTTGTGTTTAGTAATAGAAGTCTTCACATTTCCATTGAACCTAGATTTTGAAATAGATTTTAACTGGACCAACAATTGTTACCATCTCAAATCAGATTTGGAAATAAAATACATTTAGTATTTTACAATGATTTTTATGGAATTTGCATCTTCCAAACAAAGACCATGTAACCTAAAAATAAAAGTCATTTGGTAAGGCGACACTTCACCTGTGAGTCGGCTGGTGTGGTATACTGTGTCTGGTGCTCCCAGTGTGGCCTTTTATATATTGGTGAGACCCAACGCAGACTGGGAGACCATTTCACTGAATGCCTATGCTCTGTCCACCAGAGAAAGCAGGATCTCCCAGTGCCACACATTTTAATTCCACGTTCCATTCCCATTCTGATATGTCTATCCATGGCCTCCTCCACTGTCAAGATGAAGCCACACTCAGGTTGGAGGAACAACACCTTATATACCGTCTGGGTAGCCTCCAACCTGATGGCATGAACATTGGCTTATTGACTCCACTGATTCCGTTAATGCCCCTCCTCCCTTTCTTACCCCATCCCTGATATACTTAGTTTTTTTCCCCTCCTCTTTTTTTCCCTCTCTCTCTCTGCCCATCACTCTGCCTGTTCTCCATCTCCCTCTGGTGCTCCCCTCGCCCTTTCTTTCTCCCGAGGCCTCCCGTCCCATGATCCTTTCCCTTCTCCAGCTCTGTATCCCCTCTGTCAATCACCTTTTCAGCTCTCAGCTTCATCCCACCCACTCTGGTCTTCTCCTATCATTTCGCATTTCCCCCTCCTACTTTCAAATCTCTTACTATCTTTCCTTTCAGTTAGTCCTGACGAAGGGTCTCTGCCCGAAACATCGAGAGTGCTTCTTCCTATAGATGCTGCCCGGCCTGCTGCATTCCACCAGCATTTTGCGTGTGTTGCATAAAAGTCATTTGGCTCCTTGCCCTCATGAAGCACTGCGATGTCAGTTATGCTGTTATGTTCTTAAGATTTCGGAGCAGAATGAGGCCATATGGCCTATCGAATCTGCTCCGTCATTTCATCATGGTTGATCCATTTTCCTCTCAGCACCAATCTCCTACCTTCTCCCTGTATCCTTACATTGCCTACCCAATCTCAAATCTATCAACCTCTACCTTAAATATATCCAAAGACACGGCCTGCACAGTTGTCTGTGGAAATGAATTCCACAGATTCACCACCCTCTGGCTAAAGAAATTCCTCCTCATCTCCATTCTAAATGGACATCCCTCTATTCTGAGGTTGTGTCCTCTGGTCTTAAGACTCCCCAACCATAGGAAACATCCTCCTCTCCATGTCCACACTATCAAGGCATTTCACCATTTGATAGGTTTCAATAGGTCCTCCCTCATTCTTCTAAATTCCAGTGAGTACAGGCCATCAAATGCCTCTCATACGATAAGCCTTTCAATCATAGAATCATTTTCATGAACCTTCTTTGGACCTTCTCCAAAGCCAGCCCATCCTTTCATAGATAAGGGTCCTAAAACTATCTACAATATTCCATGTGAGGCCTCACCACAACCTTATAAAGCCTCAACTTTACATCCTTGCTTTTATATTCCCATCCTCTCGAAATGAATGCTAACATCACATTTGCCTTCCTCACCATCGACTCAACCTGCAAATTCAGAGAACATTCAGGGAAGCACCATTGCACCTCAGATTTTTGCATTTTCTCTCCATTTAGAAAATAGTCTACCCTTTTATTTCTTCGACCAAACTGCATGACCATACACTTCCTGACACTGTATTCTAGTCACTTAGATTTCAGAGCGGTTCCATTTCATTGCAGCCCAGCAATTTCACACCCCACCAGGAAATAACTAGGTGTCATATAACACAAAGAAAATACGACTGGTCAGATATACTTTCACTTCAGAAACAAAATGCCTCATGCAATTTAACAAGCTGCAAAATTTAGGCCAACAGTTACATAAAACCACAAAACGAGTAGGCAATTTGACTCCTTGTCTCTGTGCTGTGTCATTGAAAGATCTAATTTGTCCACTTCTCAGTTCTGTTAATGCCACATTGTAAAAAATGTATCCAACTCTCTTTTGGAAAAAAGTACTTTTGAATTGTCTTCTATCGTCCATCTAGATGGAGACGGTCCAAAAACTGGTCTTGTGTCACCTCCAATCTTCTTGCCAGTCATCATAAGTTACAGATTTGAAGACCAAACCTAGCTTCCCAATATTTTGATGCAATTCATCTAACCAATGTTTGTATTACAGCTACTTGGTTAATTATGCCTAGATACAGAAGATTAACCAAATCAGCTGCTTTGGAACTGAGAGGTTAAAACGCGAATCAGGAGGAAAACTGTCACCATGAGCTCATCAACTTTATCACCTTTGCTGGCTTCTTCCACCCTCCCTTTAAATTCACCTGGACTACACCTGACACTTTTCTTTTTTGGACTGTTTCCATCTCAGCAAACAAATTAAGCGCAGATGGAGCAGCCTCCAACCTGATGGCATGAATATTGATTTCTTCTTCCGGTGAAAATATTTTTCTTTCCCCCTCCCCTCTTCTTCTATCCCTGACTCTGGCCTCCTACCTCTTCTCACCCGAGTATCATCGCTGCCTAAGTCCTCTCCTCCTTCCCTTTCTCCCATCTTCCTCTCTCCTCTCCTATCAGATTCCTTCCTCTCCAGCCCTTTACCTTTCCCATCCATCACCTCCCCCTGGTGTCCCTCCTCCTTCCCTTTCTCCCACCGTCCACTCTCCTCTCCTGTCAGATTCCTTCCTCTCCAACCCTTTACCTTTCCCACCCATCACCTCCCCCTGGTGTCCCTCCTCCTTCCCTTTCTCCCACGGTCCACTCTCCTCTCCTGTCAGATTCCTTCCTCTCCAACCCTTTACCTTTCCCACCCATCACCTCCCCCTGGTGTCCCTCCTCCTTCCCTTTCTCCCACGGTCCACTCTCCTCTCCTATCAGATTCCTCCCTCTCCAGCCCTTTACTATCAGGCTTCAGCTATCACCTTCTAGCTATCCTCCTTCCCTCCCCCCCACCCACCTTTTTTATTCTGGCATCTTCCCCCTTCCTTTTCAGTCCTGAAGAAGGGCCACAGCTCAAAACATGATTAAAATTAAGCACGGATATCTATTTCAAACCCATGGACTCCCACAGGTGCATCGAATGCATCTCCCATACTACCTCCTTTAAGGACGCTACCATTTCTCCCTCAGTTTCTTCGTCTCAGCCTGAGATGAAGACATTCTGCTCTGGGATTGCTGAAACATTGTCCTGCTAAAGGCAATAGATTCTCTGGTAGCATAGTTGTTATCACAACACTTTACAGTACCAGCGACCCGGGTTCAATTCCTACCCATCTGTAAGGAGTTTGCACGTTCTCCCCTTGACCACACAGGTTTCCCTCCGGGTGCTCTAGTTTCCTCCTACTGTTCAAAGATGTACTGGCTGGTAGGCTAATTGGTCTTTGTAAACTGTCCCATGATCAGGCTCAGGTTAAATCGGGACAGTGAGGCCGGTTGGGCCTATTCCACGCTGTATCATAATAAAATAAATAAAATCTGCTCTCACACACCTCCCATCTTTCATTGATCCTTACCTTTCATCCAGTACCCTCTGCGTCCAGCGCATCATCCTTTGCCATTTCCACAAGAGTCATTGGGATCACACACCAGGCATATTTTCCCCTCCCTATCACCACCCCACCCCCTCCTTCAACTCTCTCCATGACTCCCTGGTCCATTCAATTCCTTCTCACCATCCCCTGGACCTCTCCACTTTGGTTCTTCTCTCATCACCATTCAGGGACCTTCCAGGTGGAGCATAGATTCATCTCTGTTGCACTCAGTACTCATGTGCTCTTTTCTACATTGGTGAGACCAAGTGCAGACAAGCAACTGTTTTGCAGAGCACCTGTGCTCTGTCCTCAAAGGCAAGCTTCGGCTTCTGGGGTGCATGTCATTTCAAGCCCATTCCCTTTCCCAAGCAACCCATCTCTCTAACGCAAAGGTGAGGGGCAAACACAAAGTAAAAGAACAACACCTCATATTCTGCCTGGGCAGCCTACAGTCGATGGCATGAAAATGAATTTTCCCAACCCACACGTGTGCCTTGCCCACTTGCATTAGTTCAGCCCGCTTCTCTTTTACTTTTGTTTACCATTTCCAACCCTCCGCCATTGTTAACAAGACTTCTTGCCTTCACTTATCTGGCTTCATCCATCTGGGTTACCTCTCACTTAGTTGCCCTTTCCCCTCTGTCCATCACCACCTCCTCATATCACCCACCAGCCTGTCTCAACACTCGCCCTCCATCAGCTGGCTCCATCTGCCCATCACATCTCCCTCATCTGGTTCCACCCATCACCCATTAGCTTTTGCCTCACTCCTTCCCTCTCACTTTTACATAGTTACTCATTTTTACACTACACTGATGCAGGGATTCAACCTGGCTCCATTTGCCATCATCTCTCCCTCGTCTGGTTCCCCCCCACCCCCATCTTCAACTGGCCTCCTTCTTGCTCCTCCTTCTCACTTTATACAATGGCCTTCTTCTTTCGACACTGATGTCGGGTCTCAACCTGAAGCTTTGACCACCCCACTGCCTCCACAGATGCTGCTTGACCCATCCAGTTCTTCCAGCCATTTATATTTTCTATAGGAGCAGACAGCTCCCTACTTTTCATCCAGAAATCTATTCCACAAAGAATTCCTCCACGGAGCTTCAAATTGAACACTGCTTACCTGTTGCTGCGTTTTTATTTTGAAACTTTGTCAAGTACAAGTGCATTCCTTTTCTGAAATCCTGTAAAGAGGCATATTTTTACATACAATTAGTTAAGCAATAAAGGCAGTAAGTTCAGATAACATCCTACCCCAAAATCAGTAACATTGAAATATTATGACATGACCCCTTTTAAAATTAGTTTATTCTGCTAATATGTATAAGGTATAAAGCAATTAAAAGCAAACTGCAGTCTTGCTTGCCTCTTCCATGGACCATATCATTACTTTTGTATGTGTAGTAACAAAAACAGTCAAAAGAAAATGAGTCACATCCGACACTTGCTGTAACCCAGGGGTTCCCAACCTTTTTCATGCCAAGGACCCCGACCATAAACTGAGGGGTCCGTGGCCCCTAGGTTGGGAACCCTTGCTGTAACCTATCAATTACTTTCCATACATTCTTGGAATAAAATGATAGCATTAGACAAAAATAATGAGGAAGCTACACAGAAGATTGCAGCGGTTGGGCTAAATGGTTTGAAATTTGAAGAATATTTTGTTTTGATAATGGAAGAGAAAAGAAGTCTGGTCAGTACATCTACAGTTAGCATCCGAACTCCGAAACAGCAAAATACAATATGTAAATTGCTTCACTGGAATTTGTAAGACACTGTTTCATGCCAATCTCCGCCTTGCTGATTTCTGAAGGGAAGTGGGAGAAAAACCCCCATCCCCAAAATGTCTACAATAATCTGATCATTCTGAGGTTTGGTGATGAAACACGCGTTTCTGCACTCAACCTCAGTGACTGTGGCTACTGCCTATTGTGCTTCGATTAGCCTGGAAATACTGCTTGTGGTTTTAATGTACAAACATTTGAAACATTTCTTGTCTTATTTTGAAATGAGTTGTTACTCATTTCAATCCCGATCGATTATTTCTTCCTTTTGAAAGCAAATGACCAAGAACTGTTAAAGAATTATGTCAAATATTTGCATTTTTATATCTCAGGCAGTTATTTCTAGGCTAATGGAAAAAAAACGCTGGCAGGATAAAACTTAGCCTGCTATCCTAATTAGAAAGCATGCCACTTTTATGGCAATAGTATACTTAAAAAAAAACTGAAAAAATATTTAATTGTGTAGCTCTTAAATGTTATGGTTCAAAATGAATTTTTTCATTTAAAATTCTGTAAACAACAGCTAAGGAAAATGGAAAGAATTGTAACTTGACCTTGAAGGGTTTATTTTTTTCCTCAGCCCTCTGCCATGACTTGCAGATATACTCAGAGTTGTTATGAACTCCTGCACAAGGCCTGATGCAACTGGGCCCACCTACGTGAAGTAGGACATGAAGATCTTATTATGAAACTTTCAGTTTTAAGTACCTCATCATATATCTTGATGCCCACATGCCTGGACTACGTAAACATGTGATAAGGACAAGGGGATGATCTGTGCTTTATCTTTAATACAATTTCGCATTGCAACAATAGACTTCAGAGTAGTTTTGGTAACTTTGCTAAATCTAAACAACACAATTAATGATCCTGAAACATTTTTTTCCCCTAAAGTATTCTGCAGAAATGCAGATGATTGCAAATTCATTCTATTTTCTTCTGCTGCCCCACCTGGTTCCTTCCCCAGCTCTAGAACCAGTTGCAAAATGCTTCATAACTTGGCCTCTCAGATTGTGGACAAACGAGGTCTGTGGCTGAGCATGACCCTGGTCCTGTAGTCATAGTTTATGTAAAGTCACATCATCAATCGAGCGACGCATGCAAACACTACACTAGAAGAATTGCATTTTCATTTGTTCTTTGTTCCACAAATTCAATAAAGCATTAATGGTTTAAAATTGTTTATAAACGTCTTTTTAAATATTAGCTCAATTGGTAGGAATAGGTTGCTTTGCCAATTATATATTTTTAAATATACTTCTGGTAATTCAATTTCAATTAACAAAGCTGCAGTTTAAGCATCATCATGGATTAATTAATCACATCCATGGCTGCCATGTAAAAAGTAATTTAAGATCTCAGAAAAGCAATATTAGGTTTAAATATTACAGAGGAGGGACTTTAGGGTTCACAATTCAATGAAGCATTCAAATATATTAATTTCATCTCTTTCATGATACCCAAGCACTTTTTCATTTACAGCCTGTGATCACCTCCTAGTTCCCCTTATTCACGTCTCCTCTGTCCCTCAACATACCCCCCCACAAAAAAATGACACTTCTTAAAATAGAGTACAAAACCTGTTTAGATGCAGCAGCTTGACAGCTGAGTTTTCAGTTCTTACACCTACAATCAAATCAATATGACAAAGAAACACACACAATGTTGGAATTAAACATCTAGGTGGGCTGCTAAAAGACAGATTAATGCTGTAGGGATAAGCCCTTAATCAGAATTCAGTCCTGATGAACCACTTACACCCTGGCTTCTTTTTCCTCTCTACAATGATTGATTGCCCCATCCTGTGGCTCCAGAATTTTCATTTGACCTTTTGCATAGTAAGAATGAGAAAGAATAAGTACATTTATTTTTTATCTTTCGTGACCAACTGTGAAGCACTTTGGAACGTCCTAATGAGTGACTTTTGAAGCCTTGGAGGACACATGGTAGCCACATGTGTGCAGCAAGCACCCACCAACAATGAGATAAGAAACTCAGATAATTTATTTTAGATCTATCAAGTCTGCTCTGCCATTCTATCATGCCTAATTTATTATCCCTCTCAACTGCATTCTCTTGCTTCTCCCCGAAACTGCTGACACCCTTCCTAATCAAGAACCTATCAACATCCGCTTTAAATATACCCACTGACTTGGCCTCCACAGCTACATGTGGCAATGAATACCACCCTCTTGCTAAAGAAATTGCTCCTCATACTTGTTCTAAAGCAGGGGATCCCAACCTTTTGTTTTAATAAATAGAATTGACTCCTACTATTAACTGTGGACCCTAGGTTGGGAACCCCGATCTAAAGGGATGTCCTTTTATTCTGAGGCTGTGCTCTCTGGTCCTAGATTCCCCACTATAGGGAATATTTCAGGTACTGCATGAGATGCCAATATTGGCCATGATATCAGGAAAAATACTCCTGCTTTTATTCATTCATGGCTGTGGGTGCTTTTTTTTTTAAACAACTGGGACAGACACTCAAAACATGGCTGGTGTGACACTGTAGCTATGACCATCTGTAGTGGATCAGGTTAACACTCGACAGTCTCATTTCTGCAACATGACTTGAGCCCACAATAATATAACTTGGGCATGAATCACAAAATGCTGGAGGAACTCAGCAGGCCAGGTAGCATCTATGGAAAAAGACTTTTCCATAGATGCTGTCTGGCCTGCTGTGTTCCTCCAGAATTCTGTGTGTGTTGCTTGGATTTCCAGCACCTGCAGATTTTCTCATTTGTCACTTGGGCAAGAGTGCTACTCAGACACATTTATAATTGTAATGTGGAGTCGGGGAGGGAGAGATACACGAAAATACGAAGAGATAAGTGTACCCATCTCACCCCCCAGCCAGATTATGGGGCTATACCACACATTGATAGGCTCATTATAGAAGTTAATGATCCAAAATCAGTTCAGAATTGTCAGCTTTCAAATACAGACATCTAAACAGGTTGCATTTTTGAATTTTCATACATTGCAAATCTGACTAAACATGAAATCATGAATCACTACTGCACAAGTTGCTCAATTAAGCTGAAAGAATCTTACCACATCACCAATGTAATTGTGTAGCATTCGAATCACTGATGCTCCTTTGCTATAAGAAATTGCATCAAATATTTCATCCACTTCTGCTGGATGTCCTACTGCAACCTTTAAAAGAAATATATTTCACTTTTAATTAAATTTTGTTTAAAAGGCAAAAAAAAGTTGGATAGCCCCTGTCCTTCTTAAACAAAGAAATAATGTGAGACATTCTCCGGTCCTCTGGGAGTTGGCTATGACTGAGGAGCAAACAAAGATTTGTCAAGGACTCACTGATCTCCTCACTTGTGCCCCTCAATAACTTGGGATGGATCCCATTAGGTCCTGAGGGTTTATCCACCTTAAATGTTCTTCGACAGACCCAATGCCACTCCCTGACATCAACAAATGCTTCTCTGATCTCACCATCTTCCAAATCCTACTTGATGAATATCAATGCAAAATATTTATTTAGTATCCTTCTTTATCCTTGAGTGGTCCAACACTCTTCCTAGCTATCTTTTTGTTTTCAAATGTATGTATAAAGCACCTTGGGATTTTCCTTAATTCTACTCACCAAGGACATTTCACAGACACTTTAGCATTCCTGATTCTTTGGTTAATTTGTTTTCTGGCTTCATATTCATCAAGGCCTTCAGTTAGCTCCTGAAACCTGCCACAAATGGGAATAGCCAGAAACCTGCAGAATCGTAATGTGCTGGTACCACTTCTCTTCATTTTAGTAAAAATGTGGATGATTTGATGCACGGCAAAAATTTAAAATCTGCAGATGACATTAAGTTTGTAGGTGCAGGTAAAAGCAAGGATGGTAATAGACTCAAGATGATTTCTATAGGTTGTCAAAATGGGCAAATAAGAGGCAGATGGAACTTAATGCAGAGCATGTAGTAGTTGTTAAGGGCAATATAGTCAGTTGTAAAGTGCGGAAACAGAAGTGATCAAGTGGACGTACACAAATCTTTGAAAATGTTAGAATGCATCATCACCTATGGTTGTTAGCAATGGATATGGTATTTTGAAGTTCATAAATTGAGGCACAGAATACAAAAGCAAACGTAGGATATGGAACAGTACAGCACAGTGCAGGCTCTTCAGCCCTCAATGTGTTGACCTTTTAACATACTCCAAGATCAATCTTACCCTTTCTTCCTACAAAGCCCTCCATTTTCCTTTCATCCATGTGCCTATCTACAAGTCTCTTAAATGTCCTTAATGCATCTGCCTCTACCACCACCCCTGGCAGTGAGTACCATGCAACAACCACTCTGTAAAAAGAAAAAAAACTATCTGACATTCCCCCTATACGTTGCTCCAATCACCTTAAAATTATGCACTGCTGCCCTGTGAAAAAAAAAGGTGCTGGCTGTCCACTATCAATGCCTCTTAACTTGTACACCTCTATCAAATCACCTCTCATCCTCTTTGCTCCAAATAGAAATACCCTAGCTCAGTCAACCTTTCCACACAAGGCATACTCTCTTATCTAGGCAGCATCTTGGTAAAATCTCCTCCACACACTCTGAAGCTTCAATATCCTTTCTATTACATGACCAGAACTAAACACAATATTCCAAGTGTGGTCTAACCAGGGTTTTATAGATCTGCAACGCTCTTGAACTCAATCTCCTGACTAACAAATGCCAACACACCATACACCTTCTTAACTACCCTTTCAACTTTAGGAATCTATGGACCCCCTCTGTTCCTTCACAGTGCTAAGAATCCTCCACATATGTATACCTCTATCAAGTCACTTTTCATCCTCCTCCACTCCAAAGAAAAAGCCCTAGCTCGCTCAGCCTATCCTTATAGGACATGTTCTCTAATCCAGGCAGCATCCTGGTGAATCTTCTCTGCACCATCTAAAGCTTCCACATCCTTTCTATAATGAGACTACTAGAACTTAACACAATACTCCAAGTGAGGTCTAGCCAAAGTTTTATAAAGCAGCAACATTACCCTATGATTAATGAAGGCCAACAACTCATATGCCTTCTTAAACACCGTGTTAACTTGTGTGGCAACTTCGAGAGAATCAACAGACATGGACCTCAAGACAACTCTTGTTCCTCCACAACACTGCTAAGAATGCTACTATTAACCTTATACTCTGCCTTTAAGTTCAATCTTCCAAAGTGTATCACTTCACTTTCCATCACATCAATGTCCCTTTGTAACCTATAGCAACCTTCTACACTACCTACAATACCATCAACCTTCATGTCATCTGTAGTTAGTACTCTGCAATGAAGTCAGATTATGTTCAATCTTTATAAAATACTGGCCGTGATACAACTGAAGTTTTGCTAATCACAAAAGATTCAGCAGATGCTGGAAATCTAGAACAGCCCACACAAAATGCTGGGGGATCTCAGCAAGTCAGGCAACATCTATGGAGAGGAATAAACCGTCGATGTTTCGGCCTGAGACTTTTCATAATTTATTTATTTATTGAGGTATAGTGTAGAATAGGCCTGTCCGGCCCTTATAACCAAACAGCAACTCCTGATTTAACTTTAGCCTAATGACGGCTACATTTACAATGACCAATTAAGCCTACCACATGCACGCCTTTAGACTTTGGGAGGAAAATGGAGTGTCTGGAGGAAAGCCTCGTGGTCACAGGGAGAACGTACAAACTCTTTACATGCAGTGGTGGGAATTGTCACTGGTACCGCAAAGCATTGTGCAAACCATGACGCTACCATGCCACCTGAGTGTAGCAGAGATCACAGAGGGGTCTTGGCCTGAAACATCAGCATTCATTCAACTTTTACAGTTGCATTCCAAATTCTTTGGTATTTATTTATGTTTTGTAAACTACACAATTTCACGAGAAATGTTGCAGCAACAATTCTTTTAAGACTATGCTTTTACTGAGTAGCTCATGGAGGGTATAGGGGGCTCTGGATAGAGGTAGTATCCTTGATGTCTGGCATGCTGCTCCCTACCAGACAGGGTGGACAGGCATCACTGGTCTTCATCCATCTCCTAAATCTCTCACATGTTGACTCCAAACACCATACCCTGGTAAACTGCTTCAGCTGGCGGGCTAAACCATGTGGGGGGGGGGGGGGTGGTGGTGGTGTTAACACGATACCACTGGGCGAATGACTTTCATGATGAAGTCACTGGCCAGGGCGGAAAGGTTCTCAGATGAACTATAATGGCCGTGTGTTCACAACCAAGGTGAGCCACCCAGTTGGAGGAAATTGGCTGTGGTCAAACCTGGAGAGGGATGGGCTCCGCCAGGTTTCAGATGCCCAAGACAGGCCGCATGATGAGCAATCACCAGAAAGCTTGTCATGACAGCACCCCGACTACTCCACCAGGAGTTAAGGGCGCAAGAAGCAGCAGCTTATAGAGGTAACTGATGTATTTTGTTAAAGTACAGATTACATTAACTGCATTATTTGTCGATGCAATATGGTCTTACATGAAACAAAATCAGGGTAAATTGACTTGAGTAAAGTTAGTGTGCTTTGTTGATTCAGTCCTGCACCATGACTTGCTTGAGGAGTGCCAATAGGATCTCTACATATCTGCATGAATGCAAAGAAAAAATATGCAATTTCTTAAAAACCTTTCCATTTGTTGAAGCAATATCCCAGAAATGGTGGTGACCAGGTGAACATCCCCCAAGCTCATCATTTAATCTCTGTATGCTGATGCATTCAAAATTCAAAGTAAATTTATTATCAAGGTACATATATGCTGGTTCCTTAAGGTTGTTTTAACCGGGGGTGGTAATGGGCATAAGCTCCCACAACCTATTAAATGGCGTGCATCTCAAAGCGCCTCTAAAAACCAAGTTAAGCTCCTGGAGCAAACACGAGGAAATCTGCAGATGCTGGAAATTCAAACAACACACACAAAATGCTGGTGGAACACAGCATCTATAGGGAGAAGCGCTGTCGACGTTTCAGGCCAAGACCCTTCGTACTGACAAAGGGTCTCGGCCCGAAACATCGACAGCGCTTCTCCCTATAGATGCTGCCTGGCCTGCTGTATTCCACCAGCATTTTGTGTGTGTTGTTTAAGCTCCTGGACTTAGCTACTAAACCTGGCGGAACAGTTCCTACTGACATGAGATGGGACAAAGGTGGGTTACTGGCCCCTTAGAACTAGTCTCTTCGGGCAGATGGGGCTCATTAGTCATGGTTAGCAGCATGAGAAGGAAAATCCAGGAGAAGGAAAATTCTGATCTCAAATCTCCACAGCCTTGCGACTGTACCCACTCACAGGGAAGGCTTTGGGAGTAAACTCAGAGGGAAAAAATCTGGAGTTGGAGTCCCCAAGGCAGTCCTATGTTGAGTTCAATGCTGACAGGCAACTCCTGCGACACTGCTGGTACCAAGTTATCGATCTTTGCCGCTCCTTTAGATTCATCAGCTGTGTAGAGAAAGTGAGCGTGCTGCACGGGCAACAGCTTGTTCTCCGCATTGTACTGCCCTGGCTTGCATATCTAGACAGCTAAGAAGCAATATCCATGGTTGACTCTGATCTACGGAGGCCTCAGAGAGAGACATATATGTTACCATATACTACCTTGAGATTCAATTTTTTGCAGGCAGTTACAGGAAAAAAATTGAACTTATGAAAAACTATACATAAAAACAACTAACAACCAATATGCAAAAGACAAATCACACAATTAAAAAAAACTGAGAACATTAAAAAAAACTGAGAGTCCCTGAAAGTGAGTCTATAGGTTGTATTATCAGTTCAGAGTTCAACCCCACCGACAGGGATGATCTGACAGGCAAAGTTTAATGATAGCTTCAGTCCAGTGCTGACTCATTAGCGATCACCCATTTCCAAAGATTCAGATGGTGCTTTGGCAGAATATTGAAACCCATTATAAACTGGCTGCTTTTGCCTTTAAATTCCCTGGTCTTCAGGCTGTGAGGCAGCTAATTATTATTTCAGCAAAGGTACTAATTTTGCTGTCATAAGTGATTGGTGCAGAAAAAATGTAATCATGCCAGGAAAACAATCTCTCAAATTCAATTCCTTGTCACAAGGATTCATGTCAAAATTAAACTAATTACATTGACATTACACAGCAGGAAGCATTATCAGACTACACACAAAATTCTGGAGGAACTCAGATCAGTCAGCATCTATGGAAGGGAATAAAGAATAGACATTCCAGGCTGAGACCCTTCATTAGGACTCATCTGTGGAAAGGAATAATGAGTTGACGTTTCCGGCTGAGATCTCTCATCAGGACTGATTCAAGGGTTGCGGCCCAAAACCTCAACTCTTTATTCTTTTCCATAGATGCGGCCTGACCTGCTGAGTTCCTCCAGCATCTGCAGAATCTCTTGTGTTTATGAGCATTATTAGATGGCTTCTTTAGTTGAAGACTCCTTTGCATAATTTTTGGAAGTTTGCCTTGAAGTGTAGCTGAAAAAAAATAGCTGATCAGGTTTATCTCACTGAATATGAGATGCACATTTTTGGGACATCAAAACATTACAATTCCTGGCCCAAGGACATTGTATCAGGTTCTTACATTCAACTGCTATGAATGGACTTTTACAGGACAGGAAGGTGCTAACTAAGTAGGATATATAAGCTAGGGTGCCCAAGCCCTTTGCACAGTACTGTATTTATCAACATGGAGCGAAGTGCAGGTCTGTAAATCAGTGAGAGCAAAGGATGCTGGGAATGGCAAGGGGTGGAGTGCCACTGAATGTATGAGGAACAGGTGACAGAGGAGTGCCGGGGGCAGGTCAGACACATCCAGCCCTGAGACACCGGGCAAGGACATTTGATTCCATACAATTGGTTTATTAATCATTACAGAGGGGTTGTTTTTACACCCTCCCCTCTCCCTTCCCCAACCATGATTTCCTTCTCCCTGCTCCCTTCCCACTCTCAGTCCACAATAGAGACCCATATTAAATCAGGTTTATCATCAAGAAATTTGGTTTTTTTGTGGCAGCAGTACAGTGCAATACATAAGATTACCACAGTACTGTGCAAAAGCCTTAGGGACCCAAGTTATATATACGTGCCTAAGACCTTTGCGCAGTATTTACTGCCTGCTACGTAACTGGTGCTTAGGGTAGCAATGAAAGTCCTCTATCTCTGCCTGTATTGAAGGATTCTTCATTGCTGTTTCCATAACAATCAGTTTTTGACCAGTCAGGGTTGTCAGCCCTGAGCTGAACCTGCAGGACCAGTGGAGCACTTGTCTTACCTCTACCCTTTGACCTGTTGACCCTACCAAGAGCCAAAGCACAAGGCCTTGACTCCAGCCAACACAGTTCTCCAGGTCATTGAGGCACGCAAGCCTCCAATCCCTATGACAAGGTTGTAGTCTTCTAGGAGGTTTGCACAGTACTGTAATCTCAATAATTCTGCAGACTGAACAGATTGTGCTCACTATCTGGGTTTACAGATGATCAGTTACACAATATAGGGATATTCATGCCCATTGAACTCAAGACAAAAAAATTACAGCAAAAATTAGCATGAAATTAACATAGAAAAGTAATTTCTGATGTTATGTTGAAGTTTAATATCTCTATTTTTCCCTTTCAGGGTTTTTTTCTTGAAGACCCTGACCTGGAGTTACACACTGACTTCAGTTCTTTGCGGAAATGGGATCTCACGACTGGCTGTTATTCAATATGCCAAGGACGTGTCCTAGAACATTGGCTCATCTTTGGAGTTTCGGGATTTCCTGGCTCTGGAGGTGGGCGGACTTGAGGTTGGTGCCTCTGCAGGAGATTGGTATGTCGTAGGAGTCAAAAAATCTCTGGCTGTGTGCCCAAAGACCCGAATTCTTTGGGCACAGAGCTCAGAAAAAGCAATGCAACAGACTTTTAACATCGTAACTTAGCGAGTTGTTATTATATCTTCCCTCTCGCTGAGAAATGAAGTCACCTCTTTTTCCCCTTATTAGGGGGAGAGAGCCTGTGGTATGTTGAATATTGGGTGAACGAGTTGTCTTCGGGGTACTGCAAGTCCGTGTCTTCATTGATGCGTTGCTGCAGGTTTGAGTGCTCGGTGGGGGGGGGGTTGCAGATGCCTTTTGTTGGTGGGGAGGGGGGATTGTTGCTTTGCTGCTGCTTATGCGTGGGAGGGATGAGCTGGGGGAGGGCTTTGGGATGTAGTATTTCAGGATGTATATTGTATACATTTCTCAGACATTAAATGTGCCTTTGAAGTTGTATGAACAATATATGCCTAATTTGGCATATTGCGTATAGTTCTGGTCACCTACCTAGAGAAACAATATCAGTTAGATAGAAAGAATACAGAAAAATAAAATCTCCCTCAAAGACATCGCCGGGACTCGAGGAGCTGATTTATAGGGAAAGTCTGAATAGGTTAGGATTTTATTCCCCAGAGAATTGGTGAATGATAGGAGATTTGATTCTACTTCCTATTCTGACATCAATCAATTACTGCCACGATGAGGCCACACTCAGGTTGGAAGAGCAACACCTCATATTCCATCTGGGTAGTCTCCAACTTGATGGCATGAGCATCGATTTCTTGAACTTCCCATAAATGACTCCCCCTACACCATTTCCCATTCCCCTTTCTCACCGTATCTCCTTAACTGCCCATCACCTCCATCTTGTGCTCCTCCCTCTTCCCTTTCTTCTATGGCCTTCGGTCCTCTCCTGTCAGATTCCCCCTTCAGTCCATTATCTCTTTCACCAGTCGATTTCCCAGCTCTTTACTTCACCCCTCCTCCTCTCCCAGTTTCACCTATCACCTACTATCTTGTTCTTCTTCCTCCCCTTCCCCCCACCTTCTTACTCTGACTTCCCATCTCTTTTTTCCAGTCTTGATGAAGGGTCTTGGCCCGAAATGTCAAATGTTTACTCTTTTTCATAGATGCTGCCTGGCCCGCTGAGTTCCCCCAACATTTTGTGTGTAATACTTTGATTTCCAGCATCTGCAGATTTTTTCTTGCTTGTGGCTAGAATTAGAGGTCTTTAGTTAAGGGTGAAAGGAAAAATGTTGAAAGGGGAACTTCTTCACTCAGAGGGTGGGTGGTGACATAGTTGACATAGGGCAAATAATATTGTTCATTTGACAAACTTTAAACCTGGTTTAGGCTTAGTGTGGGGTACAACACCACAGCATTGCTGCATCTCCACAAAACCTACAAAGAAAAGCAACCTTACCTCAATTGGATGACTGCTGTCAAGAGCATCAAGTTCTAGTGCTCGTGTGTAGTCAGCAGAGACAAACTGGGTCCAGATATCATATTCTGGGAAGCAGTGATCCACACACAAATACTCGATCCAGGAGGCAAAGCCTTCATTCAACCACAGATGTGTCCACCACTCCTGCAATCACAGATATTGAAACTGAATGCATTGCTTCTACATTTGAAGAACAATGTTAAATCAACTTTCCAAGGGCACAATTACAGCCAGAGATTTTAGTAGGTTTTGCATTGCTTTAGCTTGAGTTTGCTCCCAAGATGTGTTTTTAAAAAAAAAGCTTGGAATCTTGAAGAATATTTCTGAAGATTACTGAAAAATTCTCCTACTCTCAAAACATAGAAAACATATCTGTCAGAAGCAGCAGCTTGGAACTACTATCTAAGTCTACATGCTGTTCGCTCCTGTTGGCAAATTCACAGCCCATAAAAGAGATCTTGCTTGTTGTGCTTGATATATTGCATGAACAAGAGTTTCAGACCTATAGTGGTTGACCTGAGGTACTTAGAACAAAATCTGGTAAGTCAATATTTATTGGCCATGTCACACACATTCATTTTATACCATATGCAGTGCATTTGTGGATTTCCCAGTGGTGGTTTGGCAGGATGCTGCACAGTGAATTTGGGCCATATTTCCTTTCATCGCTTTGACACAATTACTAGACTAGTAAAGAGCAAAACTTACTCATTAAGCATAGACAATAGTGATTCTTCATTTGAACACATTGTTGTGATCACCATTTTGCAATCATTGATGTACTCTCACATCATTTACTCAAAGACATGCTCATATTTATGTATATTTTATTCCATATCCATACGTTAACCTCAACTTTATTCCTAAGCAATTCTTTCTTTATAATTGTAGAATGCTGTCGTTTGTTGCTTAACAAGCTAGCACACATTAACACATCACTGATGTTCTTCATTTTTCATTATTTGAAATGAGGCACAAATACATAACATTTTTGGAACATTGAATGCTAATTTAGTTAGGACAGCAGAGCACTGCAGTGGCTGGTATCGTTGCTGCACAGCTCCAGGGATGTGTTGGCTTGATCCTGACTTGGCCTAGCTATGTGGAGTTTCCACTTTTTCCTCATAACCCTATTGATTTTCTTTGAGTTAATGGTTGAAGCGAAGTAGCTGTTCTTGAAACTGCGGAAGTCCCACACCAGCAAGTTCAAAAACAGTTACTTCCCTTCCACCATATGGTTCTTGAATCCACTTGCACAAACCTAACTGTTGTGTCAAAATAGCAACATTCTTACCTCTTTGCACTACAAAGTGATTACTTTTTTTTTGGTTGCTCTAATTGTGTTCATGTAAAGATAGTGTATTACTGAATACTGCCCATCTCATGCTCTGTGCCTGTGATGCTGCTGCAATTAAGTTTTTATGGCACTGGTAGACATGTATTTGTACATATGACAACATACTTGTTTTTTGTCTTGGAGAGAAATGCTTAGTTTCTGGATATATTCAAAACTGACACCAATAAGACTAGAAGTATAGAAGTTTTTCCAGTGTCTGTAAAGACTAATGATTGAACATGAAATCCTAATTTAAATGGGTCTGCAGAGCATTGCAGAAGTGGGCATTGCTGCTGGAAAGCTTCAGGGATGACTTGGGCCTTACTCTGTGATGGTATTTATTTATTCATTTATTGAGATACAGCGCAGAATAGGCCCTTCTGGCTCTTCGAGCTGCTCCACCCAACAACCCATAATTTAACCCTAGCCTAATCATGAAGACGACTTACAATGACAATTAACTGGGAAGTCTTTTGGACTGTGGGAGGAAGCCGAAGCACCCGGAGAAAACCCACACAGTCATGGGGAGAACATATACAAACCCCTTAGACACAGGTGAGAACTGAACACGTCACCCCCTCTCCCTCCATACCTCTACCAACTTCCTGTGTGATCCTGTTTAATCCCACATGGCAAACTGAGTACTGCAAATTGCTTTTCAGCCAAGTTTGTGGTCATGTGAAAGATATTAGATTGTGTGGCCACAGGGGAATGGGACAAGAGATCGATAAAGGATTTGCTCTGGATTGGACTTTATGGGTTCTTCTCAAGTTAGATCTCAAAGGATTAAATGAACAAATACAATGTTGCACATCTGAAGTGATGATGGCACTAAATGGCAATTCCTTTGCTTATATCTTCAGAAACAGCTCTATTTCCATCCTTAATGTCTATTTTTCCCCTTCAGGGTTCTTTTGAAGACCATGACCTGGAGTTGCAAGCTGACTGCGGTTCTTTGTGGGAATGGGACCCACTCTCGGGGTTTCACAACTGGGCATTGCTCAGCATGCCAAGGACTCGGCCTAAGAGTTCGGCTTGACTTTGGAGGTCTTGGATCTAGGGGATCTGAAGTTGGGCAGATCGAGGGTCGGTGTCACGGCAGGAGTCCATGTGTCGTCGGGGGAGTCGGAATATCTACAGTTGTGTACCTGAGATCTTTGGGCACAGAGCTTGAAAAAAGCAACATAACGGACTTTTAACATCGTAAACCAGCGAGTTGTTTATTATGTCTCCCCACTCGCTGGGAAAATGGGGGCACCTCCTTCTCCCTCATTAGGGAGAGAACGCACCTGTGATATGTCGCATACCGGGTGAAATGCGAAGTCTTTGGGGTAACTGCAAGTCTGTGTGTTTGCTAATGCTTTGCTCACACCTGAGTGCTTGGTGGCATGTGCCGATGCTATTTTTTATGCCAGTGGGTGGAGGGGGATTGTTGCTCGCTGCCGCTTACACACGGAAGGGAGAAAAGCTGGGGAGGGGGTGCTTTGGGGTTCTAACATTTAACTGTCATTCATTCTTTGGGACACTCCTCTGTTTTTGTGAATGGTTGCAAAGAAAAAAAATTTCAGGATGCATGTTGTATACATTTCTCTGATATTAAATGTACTTTTGAAACCGTTGAAATTAAGTGATCCAAAAATAATCCCACCTGTTATTGAATTGGCATGTATGAATTGCCAATACTGCCAATATTGCAGAATCTACTTGTTTGCCTGTAAGTGTTGAAGCCTGGCAGCCCTCATATCTTGGCTCTACATCAAGTAAAGTAGCTTCATGAAATTCCATGACTCAACTACAACACAAATCCAATTTCAGGAATTAATAACTGAAAACTGGAGTATTTTGAGCACCTTATCTAAGAAAAGAAGTGCTGGAATGGCAAACAATGCAGGAGAGGTTCACAAGGATCCCAGGAATGAAAGAGTTAACATATTAAAAATCCTAGTTTTCAAGTATAATTGAGCACCAATATCTTTCAAAGTGCCAAGTTCCAATACATAGCAAAGTAAACTACAGAATTTACTAAAGCATGAATATTTTTTCTAAAATTGTGATAGCTTGTTTTGAGATAGCAATTGAATGTTGCCAGCAAGCTTCATTCCAACCTCCAGGGTTCATCATTGGGTCTTTCTCACATCGGCTACGGCCAGAGTGCCTGCCCCTTGGGGGGAGTGAGGTGAGCTTTCTTGCCAGCACATGTAGTGCATCAAAACATGCACAGATGATGTTCAACCTGTCAGGATCGACAGGTGACTTTTCAATATTTTGTATCACTGTTGTTTCACGTATTTATTCAACTGCTTGTTTTAGTATAAGTGTCAGTAACATAATACCGTTTTACATAAACTTGCAACTCGCACTTTGTGGCGACCTGTCAATCTTCAGGCCGTGTCACTCAGGGGCTTGTGCTATTATTTTGTAACTGAATGTGCTGGATCGTAACTATATATGCCGTGTGTGACTATATCCACTGTGTTTTATACATTGGCCACAGAGGAACAATGTTTCATTTAGACCATAATACATAGGAGCAGAATTAAGCCATTCAGTCCATCAAGTCTGCTCTACTATTTCATTACGGCAGATCCAGTTCCTTCTCAAACCTAATCTCCTGCCATTTCCCCGTATCCCTTCACACCTTGACTGATTTAGAATCCATCAACCTCCGCCTGAAATACAGCTAATGACCTGGCCTTCACAGCCGCCTGTGTCAACGAATTCCACAGATTCACCACCCTCTGGCTAAAGAAATTCCTCTCCTCTCTAAATGAGTGCCCTGCTATTCTGAGGCTGTGCCCTCTGGACCCATTATAGGAAACATGCTCTCCACATTCATTATCTAGACCTTTCAATATTTCAATGAGATCCCACCTCACTGCTCTGAACTCCAGCAAGTAAAGGCCCTCAATTGCACCTCGGATGATACACCTTTCAATCCTGGAATTATTCCTGTGAACATCCTCTGAACCCTCTCCAACATCCTTTCTTAAACAAGGGGTCCAAAAGTGCTCACAATACTCTAAGTGAGGCCTTATAAAGTCTCAGAATAACATCCTTGCTTATATAATCTAGTCCTCTTGAAATTAATGTTACCATTACATTCGTCTTCCTCACCATCGACTCAACTTGCAAACAAACATTTAGGGAATCCTGCACGAGGACTCCCATGTCCCTTTGCATTTTGGATTTTTGAATTTTATTCCCAGTTTAGAAAATAGTCTATGCTTTTATTCCTTCTTCCAAAGTGCATGACTATATACTTCCTGACACTGTATTGCATTTGCAACATCCACTCATATTCCTTCGTCTATCCTGCATGTTATTTCAAAGAATTCCAACAGATTTGTCAGGCAAGATTTTCCCTTGAGGAAGCCATGATGACTTTGGCCTATTTCATCATGTGCCTCCAAGTACCCCAAAACAATCAACTCCAACATCTTCCTGAACTGGGCTACAATTTCCATTCTTTTGCCTCTACTCCCTTCTTGAAGAGTGGGATGACTTTTACACATTTCCAGTCCTCTGGAACCATTCCAGAACCTAGTGATTCTTGAAAGATCATTACTCCACAATCTCTTCAGCTACCTCCTTCAGAACACTGGGGAGTGTAGTTCATCTGTTCCAGGTGATGTGTCTACCTTATGACCTAGCCGTCTCCCAAGCATCACCTCTCTAGTAATAGCAACTGAACTCACTTCTGTCCTCTGACACACTCAAACTTCCAAAATACTACTAGTGTCCTCCACAGTGAAGACTGATGCAAAATAGAATCAATATGGAGCAGATGTTTCCTACGGTGGAAAGTCTAGAACCAGAGGACAGCCTCAAAAGAAGTGTGTCCTTTCAGAAGGGAGCGAGCAGGAATTTCTTTAATCATCTGTGGAATTCGTTGCCACAGGCAGCTGTGTTGGCCAAGTCTTCAAATATTTAAGGCAGAAGCTGCTAGATTCTTGATTGGTCAAGGCATGAACGGATACTGGGAGAAGGCAGGAGATTGGGGTTGAGAGGGTTTATAAGTACCGTAGATTCCGGATTTTAAGCCGCTACTTTTTTCCCACATTTTGAACAGCTTTGAACTTTGCGGCCAATAATCCAGAGCGGCTAATGCAAGGTTTTTTTCATGCCGCCTCGTAAACATTTTGCCTCGTAACAGTAGACCAATAAAATTGATGAGTAGTTCACAGAGGTCCAATGAAATTGTACGATAAATCAAGCGCACTTTCACAATTAAATTATTGTAAATCAGTCATTTGTACTCACCCTCATCAACATGGAAAACACTCGAAGCATTGTGCTACCTACCCTCTTAGTTTAAACTATATTTGTTTTCTGTACTACATCGCGGGATGCTATGACGACACACCTGGTTTCGCGGCGTCTTGTGGGAAAATGCCGTTTGCGATGAAACGGAAAGGAGGGGGTCGAGCGGCGGAGCGGCTTTGGATCTGAGCGAACTCTGCTTTTAAATGCCGTTTGCGATGAAACGGAAAGGAGGGGGGGGAGCGGCGGAGCGGCTTTGGATCCGAGCGAAATCTGCTTTTAAATGCCGTTTGCGATGAAACGGAAAGGAGGGGGGGAGCGGCATTACGCGAGCGGCTTTGGATCCGAGCGAACTCTGCTTTTAAGTTAAAGGTATCAATAACTTTTCCTGGTAGGCTGCAGTATATATATTTTTTACCAGTCGTTAGGAGATATTGGAATGTTGTTCAGTAAAGAAGTATACGCAACGTATATTTAAAAGTAGCCGCGTACGGGCACGGTTCGAAAAAAAGCATTTGCAATATGTATTTGTTTTTGTTACCATATGGATTTAATTAAAAGTTAAAAAAATCCTCACGTGTAATATCTTTCTGTGTAAATATCTCATATTACAACGTGGGACACCTGCGGCCTAAAATCCGGTGCGGCCTTTACATTTAAAAAAATGATTTTATTTCTAAAATTAGTGCCAGCGGCTAAAAATCAGGTGCGCTCTGTAGTCCGGAATCTACGGTAATAAACAATTTACTATAAATAAACAATTTATAAGTAATAAAGTATGAGCAATAATGGATCAGCCATGATAAAACAGCGGAGCAGACTCGATTGTCCAAATGGCCTAATTCTGCTCCTACATCTTATGGTGTTAAAACACTTATTCAGTTTGTCCACCATTTCCATATCCCCCATTACTATCTCTCCAGCAGTCCAATACAGTGGTATGCAAAAGAAAGTTTGGGCACCCCGGTCAAAATTTCTGTTATTATTAATAGTTAAGTGAGTAGAAGATGAACTGATCTCCAAAAGTCAAAGTTAAAGATGAAACATTCTCTTCAACATTTTAAGCAAGATTAGTGTATTATTTTTGTTTTGTATAACTTTAGAGTGAAAAAAGAAGCACCATGCAAATGTTTGGACACCACAAGAGATTTGAGCTCTCAGATAACTTTTACCAAGGTCTCAGACCTTAATTAGCTTGTTAGGGCTATGGCTTGTTCAAAGTCATCGTTAGGAAAGGCCAGGTGATGCAGATTTCAAAGCTTTATAAATACCCTGACTCCTCAAACCTTGTCCCAACAATCAGCAGCCATGGGCTCCTCTAAGCAGCTGCCTAGCACTCTGAAAATTAAAATAAATGATGCCCACAAAGCAGGAAACGGCTCTAAGAAGATAGCAAAACGTTTTCAGGTAGCCGTTTCCTCAGTTCATAAAGTAATTAAGAAATAGCAGTTACCAGGAACGGTGGGGGTCAAGTTGAGGTCTGGAAGACCAAGAAACCTTTCTGAGAGAACTGCTCATAGGATTGCTAGAAAGGCAAATCAAAACACCCGTTTGACTGCAAAAGACCTTCAGGAAGGTTTAGCAGACTCTGGAGTGGTGGTGCACTGTTCCACTGTGCAGCGACACCCGCACAAATATGACCTTCATGGAAGAGTCACCAAAAGAAAATTTTTCCTGCATCCTTACTGCAAAATTCAGCATCAGAAGTTTGCAAAGGAACACCTAAACAAGCCTGATGCTTTTTGGAAACAAGTCCTGTGTGTGGACTGAAGTTAAAATAGAACTTTTTGGCCGTAATGAGCAAAGGTATGCTTGAGAAAAAAGGGTGCAGAATTTCATGAAAAGAACACCTCTCCAACTGTTAAGCATGGGGGTGGATCAATCATGCTTCGGGTTTGTGTTGCAGCCAGTGGCACGGGGAACATTTCACTGGTAGAGGGAAAAATGAATTCAATTAAATACCAGCAAATTCTGGAAGCAAACATCACATCATCTGTAAAAAAGCTGAAGATGAAAAGAGGATGACTTCTACATCAGGATAATGATACTAAACACACCTCAAAATCCACAATGGACTACCTCAAGAGGCACAAGCTGAAGGTTTTGCCATGGTCCTCACAGTCCCCCGACTTAAACATAATCGAAAATCTGTGGATAGACCTCAAAAGAGCAGTGCATGCAAGACGGCCCAAGAATCTCATAGAACTAGAAGCTTTTTACAAGGAAGAATGGGCAAAAATCCCCCAAACAAGAATTGAAAGACTCTTAGCTGGCTACAAAAAGCGTTTACAAGCTGTGATACTTGCCAAAGGGGGTGTTACTAAGTACTGACCATGTAGGGTGCCCAAACTTTTGCTTCGGGCTCTTTTCCTTTTTTTGTTATTTTGAAACTGTAAAAGATGGAAATAAAACAGTAATCTTGCTTAAAATATTAAAGAAATATGTCATCGTTAACTTTATGCCTTTTGGAAATCAGGTAATCTTTTACTCACTTAACTATTCACAGTAACAGAAATTTTGACCAGGGTGTCCAAACTTTTGCATGCCACTGTATCTACTCTTGCTTTTTACTTTGTATATCTTAAAAAAAAACTTATGGCATACTCTTTGATATTGTTGGTTTTTATCCTTTCATGTTGGCTTAGACTTCCCTGGTTAGCTACAGTTGTGTCATCATCCCTTTAGAATACTAGTTCAATTTTGGGATTTATCTATCCCAGAAATTCCAGCCATTGCGGCTCTGCCAGTGTTCTTTTCCGTGCCTCTAATTCCCTTGACTCTGCTGTAATACTGATACATCTGACCTTTGCTTCTCCCTCTCAAATTGCAGGGTGATTTGAATCATATTTTGATCACCGTTTCCTCAGGGTTCCTTGACCTTAAGCTACCTCATCAAATCAAGCTCATTAAACAAAACCCAATCCAGAAGCCAGAATAGCTGATACTCCTAGTGGGCTCAACCAGAAGCTGCTCTAAAAAGCCATCTTGTAGGCATTCTGCAAAATCTCTCTTGGGATCCAGCACCAATCTGATTTTCTTAATCTACCTGTATATTGAAATCCCCCATGACTATCCTAACATTATCCTTATGACATGTCTTTTCTATCTGCCATTGTAATTAGTACCCACATCCTGGCTACTGTATATAACTCCCAGCAGGGTCTTTTTACCCTTATGGTTTCTTAATTCTACCCACAAGGATTCAATACCTTATGACCCTATGTCACTTCTTTCTAAGGATTTGGTTTCATTTTTTAACTACATAGCCACTTCAACACCTGTGCCTACCTGGCTATCCTTTTGATTCGATGTGTACCCTTTAATGTTAAGCCCCCAACTATAATCTTTCAGTCTTGACTCAGTAATGTACACAATGTCATATCTGCCAGTCTCTAACAATGCTGCTAGATAATCTACTTTATTCCGTAATCTTTGCCCTCACTTTATATCCTGTTGCAGTACAGCAGTATCCTTGTCATAATGTGCTTTCCCCCAGCAATTTTCGTTTCATCGGTAAATTTGGAAACTTCTCATACTGTTGCTTTCTTCAGGTTATGAACTGATCCCTGTGGTGTTTCTTCCTAGCCCAAAAATAGCTTGATGAAGGGTATCAGCCTTAAATGTTGACTGTTTCCTCATCTCTGCAGGTGCTGCCTGATTTGCTGAGTTCCTCCAGCACCTGCAGACTCTCTTGCTTACTTATCCCAAATCTGCTTCCTAATTAAATGCCTTTTGGAAATCTAAACACACTATGCTCACACGTCCCTGGACATCCTCAAAGAACTTGAGCAAATGTCCAACATGATTTTCATAAAACCATGCTGACTAGCTTTCTTAAGTGAAGAGTTTTCCTCTTTGATAATTGACACTAGCATTTTGCATGGTAGTGTTGTGGTTAACATTACATACAGCACCAGTGATTGTAAGGAGCTTACAACTCAAACCAATTCCACATCACTATCACCTGCCAACTTATACTCCTGCCCTTCCCTCGCTTTCCTTTCCAGTCCCAATGAAGGGTCTCGGTCCAAAGTCCTGTTGTCCTGCCTCACCAAGGACCGATTACTTCTCCAAATAGATTCTTTCTTTCACCTATTCCCTCTCAGCTTCTTACTTCATCCCCCCTACCCCATCACTTATTGCCTCCCAGCTTGCTCTATTCCCCCACCTTCTTATTCTGGCATTTACCCACTTTCTTTCTTGGGCCAACGAGGAGTATCGGCCCATAACATCGACTGTTTGTTTCCCTCCACAGATACTGGCTGACTTGAGTTCTTCCAACATTGCGCGAGTTCCACATCACTATCCACTGCCTTTATATCACAGCTCTGGTACCTTCCTTATTTAACAATTGCAGCAACTTTCTTTCCTCTCTGATCTGTGGTTTTGGAACAAGCATATAACCTGAATGGGGTATACGGGGTATCCAGGATGGGTAGCACCCCGGTGAAGAGGTTCATTGTGCCTATTCTGGGACAGCTCACACCTTGGTCCCCACCGGACACTCAGCTCTCACCTGTGGCTCCAAGTAGCTGTTTGCATGTGACAGTGGTCACACTATGCTTCAACAGGTGGGCCTCACACCCCAGTGAGATAGGGACGTGCCTGTCCTAGCATGCAAGTCAGCTCCAGCGAACTGGGCAGATGAGATCTGGAGTGAGATCCAACGGCCAGGAAGGTAGTTCTGCAACGCTCCATGGAGAGCGAGGGGCATGACAAGGCACAGAAGACATCGTGGTCATCCACTGCAACCAAGGAAGATCCCAGTTGTGATGCTTGTTCGTACCAGTGGATCAGACTTGAGGTTGAGAGAGCAGAACTGCCCCAGTTGAACGGCTTTTCCACTTTAAAAACTCCCACACAGGTTTCCTATCGTTGTTGGACATGATGGACAAGTACCATAACTTGTATAGTAAGTACTGGCCATTCTGCAACTACTTTCCAGTAATAACCATAACATTATACCAGTATGCTGCTACTTGTGCAATCAAGGATCTATATGGAAGGGCAAGGCCATGGCCATAATTTGCATGAAAAATTATGAAGTATACTCAATCTGCCTCCCATTGTTGGTAATTGAATGTACATCAGATGCCTTCCTTTATTGGTGCAGGAATAATTAGAACAGGTAATGAAGAACACTGCAAGTTTGGTTCATTAGCAAGATCAGTGGTGGGGGGGGGAAGAGGAGGAGAGAGAAGAGTGTGTATTCTCTGTACTGGACACTTTTTGTTAGAGAGAGCAGTGGCACGGCGGGCAAGCTGGATCGAGGCTGCCCCTCCCCCATCAGTGCTGCTCTCTAGGAGGGATTAATTCATTTATGGCTGCTCTAGTGCAAGATGAGGAACCATTGTGTACTTGTGTACATGGCTCCAGGGCAACATTCCATGCACCGTCAATCTTCAGGCCATGCCACTTGGACTTGTGCTAAATTAAAATTTTGACATAGCTGACTGAATGTACTATCATAACTATATGTGCTACGCGCAACTGTGTGCATTGCCGTTTATACCTTGGCCCTGAAGTAATTCAGTTTCTTTTAACTGTATAGATGTGTATGGTTGAATGACTATTAAATTTCTATTTGTACTTAGCCAGCTTTAAAAATAGAGGGACTTAACTATACTTTGCAAATTTGGACAAGAGCAGGAGAAGCAAAGTTAGCTTTAAGTGCCAGTTTTTCACCAGGCTGAGCATGCAATTATAAAATTTCAAATGACACTTTATTAAAAAAAAAATCAGAATGCAGGCAACAATGAGTTAATTATTGTCCTGCGAACTTAACACTGGTTAATGGAGAGTTCGTAGAAAGTGAGTCAGTATTTACAACTTAAAAGAATCTGATTGATTTGTTTTAGGCAAGTCACCTTAATTTAAATTTATTGAGAGATACAGCATGGTAACAGGCCCTTCCCGACCCAGTGACCCCATACCACACAACTACACCCATATGACCAATTAACCCACAAGTCTTTGGAATGAGAGAGGAAACCCACATGGTCACAAGGAGAATGTACAAACTCCTGAGAGACAGCAGAATTAAACCCAGCTCGATGACGCTGAAAGAGCATTATGTTAACCACTACACAATTGTGCTGTCCTGTCTTGACTAACCTACACAATTTTTCTTCTCTGGATGAGTTCACTCAAATAGAATAGATGTTGCCCACATGGAATTTCTGAAGACATTCGGGAACGTTCCACATAACAGATTATTAGCAGACATGAAGTCACAGAACGTCTACTACTTAACCCTCTCTCTCCTGCTGTAAATCAGACTTGACTCCCATTATGCTGACCCCTTTACCTCTGAATTCCCTCTAAGGTTCATTGAGGAAGCAGAATTATTCCATCTAGCATAAAGTGACAGTGAATTGTGTTGTGCTCACTGTTTGGAAAGTGGGTAACATTCCATATATTTTTAACATGGAACATTACAGAACAGGCCCTTTGGCCTATGATGTTGTGCTGGCCTTTTAACCTACTCTTATGATCAATCTAACCCTTGCCTCACACATAGCCCTCCATTTTTCTTTCACCCATGTGCCTAAGTTTATAAATGCCCCCAATATATCAGCCCCTACTACCTCCCCTGGCCAGGCATTCCATACACCCTCCACTCTGGGTAAACAATGTCCCTCTGACATCAGCACCCCTCCATACATTCTTCCAATCACCTTAAAATTGCTTTTTTGTATTAGTCACTTCAGCCCCACCCCGGGGGGGGGGGGGGGGGGGTGGGAGGGAGGAGAAGAGAGAAGAGTCGAGTCTCTGGCTATCCATTTGATCTCTGCCTCTTATCATATACAAGAAAACACACTGATGCGATTTGTATTTTTATATCTATAATACAACTGATACATCTGAAAGTCATTTATTCCTATAGTATAGTAATACTGCATCCAAACATTCAGATGTACTACACATCTGAAAACAAAATTACTAGAATTTAAAAAAAATTTCTCCTTCTGCCCCAACAGCTTCCATGTTGCAAAGTGATCCTGGCCTTTCCCAAGCCTGTGATCCTGTAAATCATCCAAGCTCTCAAACAATCACCAATTCCCAGAAGAGACTTCCCTAAACTCTTAGTGAACGTCCTACACTCTGCTTCATTTTAAAAGAGTATATGATTACTTCACCTAGTCACATATTATCTGATAGGTACTTCATAGTTTGAATCCAGGGAACAACCTAAAAACATGATGTTCTTTCAAAGCAGAGAAGCGTACAAGTCAGTACTTGATTTCCACTTGTGGTATTCATTACAATCACTATCAGGTTTAATATCACTGACATATGCCCTGAAAATTGTTGTTTTGTGGCAGCAGTACACTGCAATACATAGTAATAAAAAGTATAAATTACAATAACTACATCTAAAAAGAAATTAAACAAGTAGTGAAAAAGAGTGAAGTGTTCGTGGGTTCAATGTCCATTCAGAAATCTGATGGCGGAGGGGAAAAAATGTTCCTGAAAAATTGGTTGTCTCTCTCTTTAGGCTCCTGTACCTCCTTCCTGATGGTAACAATGAGAAGAGGGCATGTCCTGGGTGATGGGGGTCCTTAATGATGGATGCCACCCATTCGAGGCTTCATTTTTGGAAGATGACATGGATGCTAGGGAGGCTAGTGCCCATGATGGAGCTGGCTAAGTTTACAACTTTCTGTAGCTTTTTCCAATCCTGTGCAGTGGCCCCTCCACACCAGACAGTAATGCAACCAGTTAGATTGCTCTCCACTGTACATCTGTAGAAATTTGCAAATATATTTGGTGACATACCAGTTCTCCTCAAAATCCTAATGAAATATAGCCAATGTCGTGTCTTCTTTGTAATTGCATCAATATGTTGGGCCCAGTTTAGATCCTGGGAGACGTTGACACCCAGGAACTTCAAACTACTCACCTTTTCCACTTCTGATCCCATAACAAGGACTGGTGTATTCCCTTGGAATTATCCTTCCTGAAGTCTGCCATCAATTTTTTGGCCTTGCTGAGTGCAAGGTTGTCGCTGCGACAGCAGTCAACCAGCTGATCTATCTCACACCTGTACACCACCTCGTCGACATCTGAAATTCTACTCAACAATAGTTGTGTCATCGGCAAATTTATAGATGGCACATGAGCTGTGCCTAGCCACACAGTTGTGGGTGTAGAAAGAGCAGAGCAGTGAGCTAAGTACGCTTCCTTGAGGTATGCACCAGTGTTAATTGTCAGCAAAATGTTATTTGCAATCCACAGACTGTGGTCTCCCTGTGAGGAAGCTGAGGATTCAGTTGCAGAGGGAGATACAAAGATTCAGCATTTGGAGCTTGATTAGAACCGAGGGTGTGATTGCGATGAACACTGAGCTGTAGTCAATAAACAGTATCCTGACGCAGGTATTACTATTGTGAAGGTGATTCAAGACCGAGTGGAGAACCAGTGAGACTGCATTTGCCGGACCTATTGTGGCAATAGGCAAATTGCAGCAGGTGCAGGCCCTTGTTTAGGCAGGAGTTGATTTTAGCCATGACCAACCTCTCAAAGTACTTTACAGTAGATGTGACTGCCACTGGGCAGCTTATCCTGCTCTTGGGCATTGGTATGAGTCTCACCCTTTTGAACCAGATGGGAACCTCTGACTGTAGCAGTAAGATTGAAGATGTCCTTGAACACTTTCACCAGTTGATTAGCACAGGTTTTCAGAGCCCTACGGTACACCATCAGGGGCAAATGCCTTCCAAGGGATCACCAACTTGAAAAATATTCTGGTGTTGGCCTCTGAGATGGAGATCATAGGGTCACAGACGCCGCAGGGATTCGCATAGATGTAGTTTTATTCTCCCTTTCGAGCTGTGCATAAAAGGCATTGAGCTCATCTGGGAAGGAAGCATCACTGCCATTCACAATGTTAGGTTTTGCTTTTAAGGAAGTCATGGCCTGCAGACCCTGTCAGAGCTGATGTGCATCCAATTCTGTCTCCAACTTCATTTGGAATTGTTTTTTAGCCCTCAAGATAACCTTCCATAGATCATACCTGGACTTCGTGTAGTTTTGGGTCACTGGTCTTGAATTCCACAAATCTAGACCTCAGCACACCACGAATCTCCTGGTTCATCCAGAGCTTTTGATTTGGGTATGTCTAGTATGTTTTTGAAGACACTAATCTACATAGGTCTTGATGAAGTCCACTACAACTGTGGCATATTCATTCAGACTCTAAGATGAATCGCCAAATATTGTCCAGTCCATCAACTCAAAACAGTCCTGTAAGCAATCCACTGCCTCCCTTCTTGGTCCTCACCACTGATGCTGTGGTCTTTAGTTTCTGCCTATACACTAGGAATAAAAAGTACAGCCAGGTGATCAGACTTTCCCAAGTGTGAGTATGGAATGGCATGGTAAGCATTCTTGATGGTGGTATAACAGTGGTTAAGTATGTTGGCTCCCTGGTTTCACAGGTGATATGTTGGTGGTAGTTGGTTAGATACTTCTTCAAGCTGGCCCACAATAATAGGGAAGGAATCAGTGTGCATTGTTTCGTGCCTGCTTGATGCTCAGCTCCTCCAGAGCCTGCCTGCTGTTGACCTGAAGTGGAAAGTACACTGCTACCAGGAAGTTGGCAGAAAACTGCATTGGCAGATAAAATGGATGTCATTTGAACACTAGCTGTTCTAGGTTGGCTGAGGAGGACTGAGACAGAATTACAATGAGATTGCTGTAAGACATCAGCTGCTGTTTAACATCTGAGCAAAAAGTTTGGTCGACAGACTAGCAATGGCAGGCATCAAAAATATATAAATTACAAAAGTACACATTCCCTTCAAACATAAGACAAAGGAGCAAAATGAGGCCAGTCAGCCCAGCTAGTCTGCTCTGAAATTCAAGTATGGCTGATATACATAAATAGAAATGAAACAAAGAGAAATCACTGGTATTCTCTACTCCAGAGAGCTGTGGAGGCTCAATCATAAGCTCTCTGAACAGAGACTGATAGATTTCTGAATCAAGAAATATAGGGAGGGTGCAGGAAAATGGTACTTGAAATCCAAGTTCAGTTTTGATCTTGCTGAATGGCAGAGCAGACTTGTAAGACTCAACAGACTATTCATGCTGTTCAGTAGACACCTTCTGTTCTTAACCCATCAGCCCAGTGTTGGCCCCCACAAAAGTCTTTTTAGCTGCATCTTAAACCTACACAGGCACCTGATAGGGAAATCAGAGGCCTGATGTCTGGAAGTTCACTGGAGGTTCGGAGACTGCCCATTCTAGGGTTGAAGGACTGTCAGTGTGGGGGGGGGGGGGGGGGGGGAGAGAGAGAGAAGGAGAGGGGGAGGTGGGGAGAAAAGGGACTTTGCTGTTGTATTTGCTTACGTTGTTGTGGGCTTCCAGTCAAGATGGTGCCAGCGAACAATTCCTCATGTGACATCTTCCAGGTAATCAATTATTTCACTTTTTCTACATCTTCTACTTATTCTTTTTATCTTAACTATGTTTCAGAAACTGTTGGGAGTCTGTGACTTACTGTTTGGAGTTCCATCAATGCTCTAGCACTCTGCTGTCCCCAAAAAAATTCCAGGAGAGGACTGCAAGCACAAACTGCCTCGAGGATAAGACCAGAGACAGGTGTGGGGCCATAATAGATTCATGTCTTGCCGATCAAAGCATCAAGGAAGATTAAAACAGAGGCGAATGCGGAGGAGACCGCGAGTTGGCGGTTGCTCTTCACAGAAGGACAGAGTGCAAGGGGTTTGATGTCCTTGTGGGTGATATGTTTGTTTTTGTGCGAGGAAGGGGATAGGGATTTGGGGTCTGATGTTCTTCCGTGGGGTGGGGGTTGGATGTTTGTTATCATCATCGCTGTTTTTTCCCTTGTGGGCTATATGTTAGTTTATTGCAAGAGAGGGGTTGGGGGTTTGGTGTTTGATATTCTAGCTGCCATTTTCCAGGTGGGCAATCTGTTAGTTTTTAATGCAAGGAGATGTTTGGGGGGGGGGGGGGGGGGGCGGTGGTGTGTGTGTGTGTGCGTGCGCACGCGCATGAGAGAGAGATGTATTTTCTTTCAAGAACTTCCATGGCTTTTCCATATTTCATAACTATGAAGACAAATCTCAGAGTTGTATTCTGCATATATACTTTGATAATAAAATAAGCCTTTGAACGTTTGTTCTGTTAAACATGCCGGAATGGGTGGTGACACGTTCTGGGCTACCCCAACACATCTTCAGATTGTGTAAATTTTTAAACACATGATGCATTTCACTGTATGTTTTCATGTACATGTAATAATTAAATGACTCTGAAATAAGCGTTAAGTAAAAAAGTATATAAAATAAAATGTGAAGCAACTTATCTATGGGATTGTCAGGGATGTTTTGGATTGAAATTGGTTCAAACCACAAACATGTTGAGTGGGTTCTGTGAACAGTTAAATAGTGCCCCTATAATGGATTAAAAAAAGGACTTCCTGAAAATAAACTGCATTTAATATCAGTTTTGAAGATAATGCTAGATTAAAATACAAATTGAAGATTAGTTTCATCACTGCCAATAAGGGTGGTGCTCAAATCGTTTAATTACGGTAGGTTATAAGCTCTCTCAGTTTCAATGTTGCAAATGCATCAAGTTAAGCTACAGCACCTTTTTTTTTGCTTTTCCCAGACAATTTCAGAGGGTTGATTGTCAGTGTGGCAATGGGATTTTCAAGCTGGCCACCAGCTACTTGGCTACAAAGTGCAATCTAGCTGGACAGTGTCCGTGGTTTACTTAGCTATGGCTGACATGATTTGCTAAAGTGTTGTCAGATAATCAGATAATTCAAATACTGCTGAATAAACAAACATTGTTAGACTCAAGCATCAAAACCTCTTGGGAGCAGCAGTGTCTTATTTAACCAACCTTCTCCAACTCCCACTATATTTTAAGTTGAATCATGACTTTGATTTTAAATACTGGAGCACTGAAATTCTGAGATGCAAGTAAGCCTTTGCCTGGAGACAAACCTCTTGTTTAAAACAGAACAAGCTGAGTTTTCACAAATGCACTCTCTTTACTTTCCAAGGATTAGAATATTACCATAGTGACGAGGTTTCCAAACCACTGGTGAGCAAGCTCATGGCCGACTACCAAAGCGACCCACTGCCTTGATGATGAACAGGAATGCTTTGGATCAATCAAGAGAGCCGTTTCTCTGGAGAAAAGAATAGCAAGTTATACATTTCAGTAAATAAGAATTGCATCTCAAGATGTACATGATATCTTTTACTTGCTTGTGGGATTTGTGAGTCAGCTAGTATTTGTTGCCCGACATTCTGTCCAATTAAAAGTTTGCTGGATGATTTCAGGGGGCAGTTAAGAGTAACACATATTCCTTTTGATCTGAATCACTTAACAGCAACAACTTTGGAAGGAGTATAAAGGAAGAAATGTGAATGTGTTATTAGGATCATACCTTTCTTAGACAGAATTTTAATCTACACGGACAACAAAGATTATATGGGCAACACTAATCTGGATAAGGAGAACAGAGTATTCTGGAGAATCATTTCTTAACACAGCATTCTTTGGAGTAAACAGTCAACAGGCTGTTCTGGAGCTGGTATTGGGTAACCTCACTTCAACCTTAAATATAGATCCAATACCACATTATAGTACCATGGCCATTAAAGGCTTCTATACAGTGAGATCCAGTGAACAAAAACACTAATACATAATTCACAAATTTTAGTTACTCAAAGATTATAAACCTTCCATTCTCCATTCTGATTCCCCTCCCACCCCTTCTCTTCTCCTCTGCTGCCCCTCCTCCTCCCCTTTCTTCCACAATCCACTATCCTCTTATCAGATTCCTTTCTTCAGCTCTTTACCTCTTCCATCTACCACCTCCCAGCTTCTTTCTTCACTTCCCCCCAACCCACCTACCTTCCACCTCACCTGATTTCATCCAGCACCAGCCAGCTTGTACTCCTTCCCCTCCTCCCTACCTTCTGCCCCTTTCTTCTCCAGTCGTAAAGAAGTTTCTCAGCCTGAGATGTCAACTGCTTATTCCTCTCCATAGATGCTACCTGACCTGCTAAGTTCCTCCAGCACTGTGTGCGCTCCCCAAGATTTCTATCATCTGCAGAAGCTCTTGTATTTATGTCAATGTTGCTTGTTTACTTCATAGATGCATCCTGCATTGACAAAGGTTTTCATTATTCTATTATTGTGGAACAGGTTTAAAAGGTTGGATGAATGGCTTTGGGAAGGCCTATAATTTTGTTCAAAGAGCCCATGCTACTTGCACCAGGACTTCTGAACCTAGATCTCAGCCACAGTTTGGATTAATCATCCAACAGAGCCCAGGAATGCCCCTTCCCCAAGTTAATGGCTTTGGTGCCAGTAAATCACTTAGAAAAGAGAAGAGCATTTCCTTGGCTGAAGTAAGCTTTTTCCTATCTCTTAGCCTAGATCGTCTTCGACTTTTAATGGTGAATCTTGCTTCGAAGCAAGCTCAAATCGTTTAATTAGGTTATAAGCTCTCTCAGTTTCAATGTTGCAAATACATCAAGTTAAGCTAGAGCACCCTTTTTGTTTTTCCCAGATAATTTCAGAGGGTTGATTGTCAGTGTGGCAATGGGATTTTCAAGCTGGCCACCAGCTACTTGGCTACAAAGTGCAATCTAGTTGGACAGTGGTCACAGATCAAATACTTCATGAAAACAGCAATACCCTTGAATGGAAAATCCTACAAAAAGTAGTGGATACGGCCCAGTCCATCATGGGTAAAGCCCTCCTACCAATGAGCTCATCTACAAGGAGTGCAGTTGCAGGAAAACAGCATCCTGCATCAAGGACCCCCACCACCCAAGCCATGCTCTCTTCTTGCTGCTGCCATCAGGAAGGTACAGGAGCCTCAGGATCAGGACTAGTTATTAACCCACAACCATCAGGCTCCTGAACCAGGAATAACTTCACTCGTCCCATCATTGAAATGCTCCCACAACTTATGAGCTAATTTTCAAGGACTGTTCATCTCATGTTCTCAATATTTAGTGCTTATTTATTTTTCTGTCTTCTTTTGTATTTGAACAATTTGTTGTCTTTCGCACATTGGCTGTTGTTACACCTGTTAAGAGTAGTCTTTCATCGATCCTACTGTGTTCTTTGGATTTACTGCTTATGTCCGCAATTAAATGAATCGCAGGGTTGTACGTGTACTTTGACAATAAATTTACTTTGAACTTTGAAAATACCTGTACGTTACAAGGCCCCAATTTTCCATGGCACCTGTAAAAAAAAAACGCTTATTAATTCTCTGTACGCTTATTCATTTAAGCTCTTAAGCATCAAGTACATCAGCCACAATCATAGTAAACTTTACAGTAGGACTGCCATCCTTCCATTTCTTATAACCTTAGAGTAAATTTCTGTCATGTGACTGGTGGCAAATAGGTCTCCCAAGCAAAACAAGTCATCAGAGGCAGCCAGTCAAGTTACATTTGCGAACCCTTGTGCATTTGGGAGGGAGTAGGTAGGTATTACAAGATTCAGTACACAAGTGTGAAGGAGAATGAAACAATTGTTACTCTGGATCCAATGCAGCATAACATTTGATAACTGTTAATTATCAGTAGACAACAGTACATTTGCATAATTGAAAGTTACCAATCCAAGTAGTATTGAGGGATGAAGAGACAAGTAGAGGAAAATGTAAAAACAGTAACATGTATAATTGTTAAATATTTTTGATGTTTATAACTTTACAATTACTTGACCGTCATAGAATTAAAGCAGCCAGGTGGCTATCAATAGCACTTCTATCATATGACTCGTAATATATTAAGTCAGCCTTCCTGCAAAACATTATTAATCCGAAATGTAGTAACAGTTGTATACAATGTTGGCTTAGACTATATAATTGCTATTTTCTTTGCAGCTTAACAATTAATTGTCTGCTTGCATTTTGTATCCTCCAAGAGGACCACGACCTTGTCATGGTTTAGAGGCTTGCGTGCCTCAATGACCTGGAGAGCTATGGTGGCTGGAGTCAGGGATTTATGGTTTGGCTTTTGGTAGGGTCACCCATGCCAAACAGGTCAAAGGGTAGAGGACAGACTAAGACTGGTCATCCGGTCATCCAGGTTCGGGGGTTCAGCAGGGGCCAACAACCCTGATAGGTAAAACAAAATTGTTACAGAAGCAGCAATGCAGTATCGTTCTATATGAGTGCAAATGGTATTTATGAGTCTCTACACAGGGCTTGCCTAGCTGACAGTAGTTAAAACCAAGAGGAACCTACTGACACTATGAAGGAAGCTCTGAACACCACCAGAGATGGAGTACCTTCATTATTGCCCAAAATGGTAGCAGCGTAATGGGTAGTAAGTTGTATTTTATATAATTACCTATATACATGTAACTGCTTAGTATTTTTCCACAGAGGACACAGTATCATTTACAAATGTTCAGTTTGCCCCACTTGTAGTTACAGTTCTCCAAATGATTCTGAAAGCTTCCCTTAGTATCGCATTAGTTGACTAGGGGCTATTTGATTGGTCAACTCTTATCCACAAAGTTGAGTGGAATGTTTCTTATCTACGATATAAAAAGAGCTGAATGTGTTGCTCTACCATCTTTCTTATTTTTCTCTTCTTTGTTCTTGGCTACTAGAGTTTAGCAGCTCTTTGTTTCCAATTCTCTTTGCTCTATTAGTGCTTAATAAAACAATCGTGAAGCAACACATTTTAAGCCTCTTTCTTGACTTTGGATTAAGATCATCAGAATCCAACAAGAAGTAATTCATACCACCAACCTGTTGCAAAGTCAGCAATAGCTATCAAATCAATTTTTGGTAGAGGATATGGAACATTGAAGTATTCTTTATAAAAAGGTAGTGTCTTGGCAGCAACCTAGCAGAGAGAGAGAGAGAGAGAGAAAAAGAAATCAAAGCTTTTATCGCTAGAAAGCAGCATAATTAGAACATCTGTAATTGCCTGGCTTCATTCCATAAATATAGAAAGCAAGCTGCTTTAAGGTTTCTCTACAGCAAAAAATTGGGATTACATAGTACTCAAGCTATGAGGGAAATTATTCTCCTTAAAAACAAAATAAATAATTTATACATAGGCATTCCTTGTTCCTAAAGGGGAAGGCAGCGAAATAATGTCCTAATATCCTTCACTATAAAACATTACATTTAAACCTAAAGTGGTGGCTGTACCAAGGGTTCCCAACCCTTTTTAAGTCATGGACCCCTACCATTAACCAAGGGATCCATGGACACCAAGTTGGGAACCCCTGTTGTACGCTAACCTATGGCCCATTATAAGATTAAATTTGAGCCCACAACACTAGACAGTTGTTTCCCAGACACCTTTTATTTTTTTTTACCTGGAAACCTGGCCCCTATGAGTCAGCAGTTACAGCAGGAGGATGAGTAATGTCATTGCTAATGTGGAGAAAAACAGGACAGTTACAAACTTGATTTATGCACAACACAGTAGTGCACAGTTCAAAATACTTCAGCATGTTTTGCATGAAAGTATTTGAATGAAATTCTGAAAAAAGTCAAGTTTCTCTCCTATTCCATCCTTGCAAACTGTTCCCTTTTTGTTCCCAAAGGGGTAGGTTTTTTTGCCAGCAAATTAATACATGAAGACCTTTGGGGCGGCGGGAAGGAGATGCGTCTCTACCAAAGAAGGTGCAGGGCGCTCCTTCCCTCCTCTAGGCCTGCAGGTCACCCTTGGGCAAAGGTGTAGCACCTACTTAGCACCCCCTTCCCCCCCAATCAGGGTCATGTGAAGCCACGGGAGCAGGTGGTGAATGGTCACATGAGCAGCCGGTGTATATCACAAGCCCTGGTTACGCGACCACTGACGCCAGCCAAACGATCTCTGAAGAGTGTTGATAATGGCTGGGGTCACCCGTCTTGTACAGACACTGACCAGAAGAAAACAATGGCAAAACATTTCTGTAGAAAAATCTGCCAAGAACAATCATGGTCATGGAAAGACCACGGTCGCCTATGTCATACAGCATGGCACATAACAAATGAACGAAGACCAGAACCCTATCCTCTGATGTTGCACCCACATGGCAAATATGCCTTTGAAAGTTTGAACAGCAAGTACAACAACCAGATCTAATCAGGTTCTTGCCTAATGCTGGTGCATATATGCACTTTCAGAAAGTTTTGGTAGATACCATCCACTGGTTAAAAATGAGACAAGTTTTGTTCTTTAACTCCAGCTACAGAATCCAACTATTTTGATACAACAGGACATTCTTGTGGTCTATGGCAAGGAAGCAATTATTCTAAAATGAATTAACGTTTTGATAGTCAATCTTCGATATTTCTTTCGCAATATCCTGTTCCTATTTTCACACATGCCCATCAACTTTGTAAGCTTTAGAGAAGTTGCAGAGAAAATTTACCAGGATGCTGTCTAGATTAGAGAGCATGGCTTATGAAGATGGGTTGACAAGCAAGCTAGGCCTTTTCTCTTTGGAGTGAAGGATGAGAAGTGACTTAGAGATGATAATGGGCATAGATAGGAGTGGACGTGCAGTGTCTTTTCCCCAGGGTGGAAACAGCTAACACGTGGGGCATAATTTAATGGTGATTAGAGGAAATCAAAGGGAGTACATCAGAGACAAGTTGTTTTCTTATAAAGTGGTGAGTGAGCAGAATGCCCTATCAGTGTAGATGTACAGGCAGATACATTAGGGCAGGGGTTCCCAAACTTTTTTTATGCCATGGATCAATACCATTAAGCAAGGGGTCCATGGACCCCAGGTTGGGAACCCCTGCATTAGGAATATTTAAGAAACTCTTAGGCACATAGATGATAGAAAAATGGAGGGCTATGTTGGAGAGAAGAGGTGAAGAGACAGATTGATCTTAGAGTAGGTGAAAAGGTTGGCACAACATTGTGGGCCAAAGTGCAACTGATCACTGATTCCTAACCCTCTGTACTTGTCATTACAGTGGTGACCACACATTAACCAAATGCTTTGCCCTTCTGAATCTCTGCTCTGCGTGAAGCATTTGGGAACTCTGTTTTGTGTCTCTTGTTGCTGGGAATTCACAATCTGCAAGTTAAACCTTGGCAGCTGGAATACAGTGTGAGATGTACTACCGAAAAACCAATGGAATGGTAAAAAAAAATGACAAAATTCAGAAGCACAAGGCCTCCGTCTATTTACTCCAAGGCTACCTTTGTTAGCAACGAAGTACTGAGTTTCATTCAAGGAACTGGGGAGCATTTATGACAACTTGAGTTCAAGGAAAAGTTCTACTGCGCCAGCCTCTCCATTTAAGAGCAGGAATACTGAAGTATACAAAAACAAGAACAACCTCAAGAGCAAATTTTCCTTGATCCGCTTTTCCAATGGGTGTGTAGACACGAACTAGAACGCCATCTGATGACTTGGCTTCCACAAAGTCATATTCACCAACCACAAATGCCACCAAGTACGTGGACATTATTGGAGATTTGGCAAACTTGACTTCAACCAGGTCTTCATCATCAGGATAAGGATTACGTTCGATCACATTCTGTAACATTCAAGAGAGAGATCGGGTTACAAGCTGCAGAATGGAGCCATAATACAATAAGATGTTTCACCTGAAAATACTCAAATATTTAGGAAAAAAATCCTTGAATTATTTTTTTTTCCAGAGATAAAGCACAGAACAGGCCCTGCTGACATTTCCTAGCAACCTACCTAATTAACACAAGCCTAATCACAGGACAACTTACAATGACCAATTAACCTCTTAACTGGTATGTTTTGGTCTGCGGGAGGAAACCCATGGTTTACAGGGAGTACATACAAAGTCTGAAACACCGAAACCCCAAACTCCAGAATGTCCTGAGCTGTAATAGTGTTGTGCTATCCACTATGCTACTGTGAAAATTCCAATTTTCTACTCAGCAAAGCCCACTGGACACTCAATTATGGTTATATTCAAACCCCACTTAATTCCACACAAAATGCTGGAGGAACGAAGTGTGGTAGCATCTGTGAAAAAGAATAAACAGTCAACGTTTCAGGCCTTGGCCTGAAATGCCCTGATGAAGGGCCTCGGCCCTAAACGTTGACTCTTTATTCCTTTCTACAGACGCTGCCTGGCCTGCTGAGTTACTCAGGTATTTTGTAATTTACTGACATCGTGCATGAATAGATTTTGACATAGCATAGATTTCAGAATTGCATTTCCTTCTTATCTCATATTAAATCACGCTTCAATCAATACAAGCATCCTTGCTCACATCGGAAATCTGAGTTCAATTTGTAGTCTCTAAGGTTATGATTTTTGAGTGTTGGACATGACAGATGTCAATGAGATATAAAACTACAGCTCCAGCTGCTCCCTCATGATAGATCACTTTGTTTCATCAATAGAGGAATATTATGGAAAATCAACATCCTTCAACCTACACTGCAACAAAGGAAATCTCACTGCTGCTAATGGGAATGGGCAATGTGAAAATTGGTTGTCACCACATTTGATTATAGATCAGTACTGTTGCCTCACAGCTCCAGATACCATGTCAACAGGTGTCAAAGGTTACAAGGAGAAAGCAAGAGAATGGGGGTTGAGAGGGATAATAAAATCAGCCAAGATGAAATAGCAGATTAGACTCGATGGGCTGAATGGCTTAATTCTGCTCCGATATCTTATGGACTTGACTTCTTCCTGATCTCCGATGCTGTCTTTACGGCATTTACATGTTCTGTCCACTGCTTGGGTAGCTCTTCCATCCCTCATGCAAGCATAGATATCAGAGTGAGCAGATCACCCACTACATTTGCAAAGATTAGGACCCGTACTCCTAATGAAGGGTCTCGGCCCAAAAGATCGACTCTTTATTCCTCTCCTTTGATGCTGTCTGACTTGCTGAGTTGCTCCAGAAGTTTGCGTGCATTCCTCTAACAGTTAGGATGACATTTGTAATTTAGAAAATGATTTAAGAGATTTGTTTTAAATTGCTCCAAGCGCATGCATGATGAGAGGAAACAAGAACTGAAGTCTAACAAATCCACATTTTAGTCTGCACATGACCACGGTAGCTACAATCAGAGCAAATTTATTCAGTGCAGCTGCGATCGCAAGACCTTGTTGGACATTGGCAACAGAGTACCAAGTCCAATTCACTGGGTTACTGGCAAGACTGATGGCAGGAAAGCTGTGATACCTTGGTTGTTGTGTGGACCACACCCTCATGCCGTGGTGTCGCTTGTTGCGGCTGACTAGGGAGAGGAGATGTCGGGAGCTGTGTAGAAGAGAGCAGATGTCTCTGTGGGCATGCTAACCCCACCCGTCAGTGATGCCCTCCAGTGTTTGCTTGATGGAAAACTAGCTGGATTGTGTTCATCCACAGCTGCACTAGTGCTTGATGAGGAACTGAAGCATCTTGTTCTTGAGAAACGTGGCTCCAGGACATCAATCTATAGCCCATGACACTCAGGGACTTGTTTTTCTGCTATCATAACTATACATGCTGTGTGCTATACAGAGGAACGCTGTTTCATTTAGCTATATTCTTGTATATAGTTGAATGACAAACTTGAACTTGAAAACCAGTGAACACCAGTGGTATTCTGCAAGGATCTGTTCTGGGTCCCTGCTCTTCGTGATTTTTATAAGTGACTTTGATAAGGAAGTGAAAGCGTGGGTTAGTAAGTTTGCAGGTGACACAAAGTGTCACAGGGTTGTTGTAAGTCACAGTGGAACATTGACAGGATGCAGAGCTGGGCTGAGAGGTGCCAGAGTTCAACCTGGAAAAGTGTGCAGTGATTCACCTTGGAAGGTCCGATTTGAAGGCCAAGTATTGGGTTAACGGCAGGATTCCTGGTAGTGTGCAGGAACGTGATCTTTGGGTCCAAGTCTATATATAGATCCCACAAAGTTGCTGTATAAACCAATAGGGTTAAGATCATGTAGGTGTGTTGACCTTCGTTAGTCAGGGGATTGAGTTCAAGAGCCGTGAGGTAATGTCGCAGTTTTATAAAACCTCAGTTAGTCCACACTTGGAATATTGCATACATTTCTATTCCCTTCATTATAGGAAAGATGGTGGAAGCTTTAGAGAGGCTGCAGAGGAGATTTACCAGGATGCTGCCTGGATTAGAAAGCTTTGTCTTATAAGGATAGGTTGAGCAAACTAGGGCTTCTCTTTAGAGCTGATAGATTAGTGGTGTGCAGAATAAGTGGATAGCCAGACTTTTTTTGCAGGGTGCAAATGGCTAATGCAGAGGGCATAATTTTAAGATAATTAGAGGAATGTACAAGGAGATTTCAGAGGCAAGTTGTTTACACAGAGAGTGGTGGGTGTGTGGAACACCCTGCAGGGGTGGTGGTAGAGGCAGATACATTAGGGACATTTAAGAAACTCTTAGATAAGCACATCAATGACAGAAGTGGAAGGCTATGTAGGCGGGAAGGGTTAGATTGATATTGAGTAGGTTAAAAGATCGGCACAACATCATAGGCCAAAGGGTCTGTACTGTGCTACTATGTTCTCATGACGATGGGGAGACATGTGAAACTTCTGAGAGCTACACAAGTTGTTATAAAAAGGAACACATGACATTTATGACAAATAACCTTACTTCATCACTACAATAACAGCCTTAATGGGAGACCAGCAATAGACTGACTACCAACTTTCTGATAATTTACAGAGTTCCAGTTTTGATTGAAGTTAGAGTTAAAGTCTTTCAGTGAAAGTAATATTTTACCGGACCTTTTACTTTCTGATAGGAATTTTTAGGTTGGCAGTCAATAGTACAACAGCAGAGGCAAAGATTCACATCAGCCTGCAAACCCTAATATCCCGACAGTAATGCTCTCTCAGCTTAGCATTCTCCACATAAAAGATAAAAGATCTAAAGATTAGCTTTATTTGTCACATATGCATCGGAACATAGTGAAATGTGACATGTGTCAATGACCAACATAGTCCAAGAATCGCACTGGTGCCAGCCTGTAAGTGCCACCACTTTCAGTGCCAACATAGCATGCCCACAATCTTACTGACCCAAACCTGTACATCTTTGCAATGTGTCAGGTAATCAGAGCACCTGAGGAAATAGAGTCACAGGGAGAATGTACAAACTCCACTACAGGCAGCCAAATGAACTGAATGCCGATTGTGATCGCTGGCACTGTAATAGTATTATGCTAACCACTGCTACTGTACCTCCTACACAACCACTCCACTTGCACAGCCTTTTCAAGTACGCAAGGATTTCTACACCTAGAAGTATTTAGAATAGTGAATCAAAGGTGGTGATGAATCAGTTTATACAATAGAGTGAGACTGAAAATCTGGCTGAGTGACTCAATGTCAGCAAGACCAAGGAGCTGATATTGACTTCAGAAGGAGGAAACAAGAGGTCCATGAATCAGGCCACATCTGGGGGGGGGGTGTTCAACAACTTTAAATTCTTCAGTGTTATTATTTCACACAAGTGCAATTACAAAGAAAGCACAGCTCATTCCTCAGAGATTTGCAAAGAATCAGCATGACATCTAAAACTTTGACAAACTGATGTGTGTTGGGAGTGTATTGACTGGTTGCATCACTGCCAGGTATGGCAGTGCCCTTGAATGGAAAATCTAACAAAAAGTAGTGGATACTGCCCAGTCCTTCACAGATTTGCTTTATTTGTCACATGTACATCAAAACATAGTGAAATGTGACATGTGTCAATGACCAACATAGTCCAAGGATCACACTGGGGCCAGCCTGTAAGTACCACCACACTTTCAGTGCCAACATAGCATGCCCACCCCACCACTGAGCACATCCACACAGAGTGCTGTCACAGGAAGGCACCACTCATCATCAAGGACAACCACCACCAAGGCCATGTTCTCTTCTCACTGTTGCCATCAGGAAGCGGGTACAGGAGCTTCACGGCCCTGCACCACAGATTCAGGAACAGTTATTACCTCAACCGTCAGGCTCTTAAACCAGTGGGGATAACTTCACTTGCCCCATCACTGAACTGTTCCCACAAATAATGGCCTCACACCATATGCCTTCTTAACAACACTGTCAACCAGCACAGCAGCTTTAGTGTCCTATAGATACGGACCCCAAGATCTCACTGATCCTCCACACTGTCAAGAGTCTTGCCATCAACAATATATTCAGTCTTCAAATTTGACCTTCTGAAATGAACCACTTCAACTTATCTGGGTTGAAGTCCATCTGCCACTTCTCAGCCCAGTTCTGCATCCTATCAATGTGACACTGTAACCCCTGACAACCCTCCAGATTATCCACAACACCCCCAACTTTTGTGTCATCAGCAAAGTTACTAACTCACCCTTCTACTTCCTCATCCAGGTCATTTATAAAAATCACAAAGAGGAGGGGTCCCAGAACAGATCCCTACAGAATACCACTTCTCACCGTCTTCCATGTAGAATATGAACCATCTACAACCACCCTTTGGCCTTCTGTGGCAAGCCAATTCTGGATCAACAAAGCAATGTCTCCTTGTATTCTATGCCTCCTTACTTTCTGAATGAGCCTCTCATGGGGAACCTTATCAAATGCCTGACTGAAATCCATATACACTACATCCATTGCTCTACCTTCAATGTGTTTTGCTGCATCCTCAAAGAATTCAATCAGGTCCGTAAAGTATAACCTGCCCTTGGCAAAGCCATGCTCACTATCCCAACTTGACTAACATCTGCGCATAAATTCAAGGAGACTGAGCAAGAAGATTTCAGTGAAGTAAATTGCATCAGGAATGTGATGCATTGAAGAGTGTAGTTATACAGCACAACACAGAAATGACCCCTTTGGCCTATCTAGTCCTTGCTAACTGTTATAGTATGTTGTCTCGTCCACCTACATGCACCTGGATTGTAGCTCATCATACCCTTTCCATGCATGTACCTATCCAAATTTCTCGTAAATGTTGAAATTGAACCCACATCCACCCCTTCCTCTGGCAGTTTGTTCCACACTTGTACCATCGAGTGAAGTTGGCCTTCCTCAGGTTCCCCTTAAACATTTTACCTTTTGCCCTTAACCCATAACCTTTAGACCTAGTCTCATGCAGCCTCAGGAGAAAAATCCTGTCTGTTGTGAGAAAAACTATCTTTACCCCTCATAAGCTTCTATTAAATCTTCCCTATTCTCATACGCACCAGGGAATAAAGTACTCACAGATTCAACCTTCCTAAGAACTCAGGTCCTCAAATCCTGGCAACACCCTTATAAATTTTCTCTGTACTCTTTCAATCTTACTGACATCTTTTCTGTAGCTTGGTGACCAGAACTGCACAAATTACTCCAAATTTGGGCTCACCAACATCTTAAACAACTTCAAGGTCAACCCAACTCCTGTACTCAATACTTTGAGTTATGAAGCTCAGTGTGCCAAAAGTTCCCTTTACAAATCTATGACATCATCTTCTAGGAGTTAAAGATCTGTATTCCAAGATCCCTCTGTTCCACTGCACTCTTGCTGTTCAGTATGTAATTCCTATCCTGGTTTGTCCTCCCAAAGTGCAACACCTCAGACTTGTCTGCATTAAATTCTATATGCCATTATTCAGTCCATTTTCCCCAGCTGGCTCAGATACAGAAGCGATTCAAGAATGAAGTGCTTCAGTTGTGAGGATTTCCTTGGAGCAACAGAGGACGAATGAGGCAATGAAACTCATCAGAAGTATCCATAATTGTGAGGTAAGAAATTCCCCCCACTCCCCCGCCAAGAAAAGGTATTTAAAGTCAGAGTACATAGGCTTAAGGTAACGAGTGGGAGGTTTTAAGCCCCTTATCTGATAAAGGATGTGCTGGCATTGGAAAGGGTTCAAGGGAGGTTCAGAAGAATGATCCCATGAATGAAAGGGTTAACCTATGAGGAGTGTCTGATGACTCTAGGCCTGTACTTGCTGGAGTTTAAGAATGAAGGGGAATCTCAATGAAACCTATCAATTTAAAAGGCCTAGATAGAGTGGACGTAGAAAGGATGTTTCCTATAGTGGGGAGTCTAGGACTAGAGAACACGGCCTCAGAATAGAAAGATATGCCTTTAGCACAGAGGTGGTGGAATTCTCTAGCCAGAAAATGGTGAATATGTGGAATTCATTGCTTGATTCTTGATTAGTAAGGGCATCAAAGGTTACAGGGAGAAGGCAGGAGAGTGGGATTGAGAGGGACAATAAAACAAACATAACGGAATGACAGCAGACTCGATGTGCTGAATAACCTAATTCTACTGCAATGCCTTACAGTCTTTAGAGGGGAGCTACGGAAGAAACAGCTTTGCCCATGCAATGCTTGTAAGCTGGAATATACAGGTGGAAGCACTAACTCAGAATTTTTAGTACCTTGATGAGTACTTGAATCATCAAGGCATAGAAAACTATGGACCAGTGTTGGAAAATAGGGTTAAGTATAGATGAGTACTTAATGGCCAACACTGTTATGATGGGCCAAAAGGCCGGTTTTGTACTTTTTGTATGAAATTTAGGAATTGTGCCTAGAGAACCTTGAAAATAAAAACTTAGAAGTAATGGAGGCATTAGAAGGCATTTGTGGCTGTAGGTGCTTTCGAATAGCTAGATCATAGGCAGAGGTGCAATTATTTTTCAATAACATCATAATTAAATGCTAACTAAATGTAGTAGCTGACTGCAGTATTCAACACATGTACATTTTAGTAGAACACAATAGAAATAAAATTATTTAATTTGCAGGTTATTGTGATATTGGGTTCAAAGATGAGTCACCAAGGGTGCAAAATCATATAATCAAGGAACTATAGCATGAATAGTACATAGTGGGTGAGAATAGACAGTCCTTGGTAAAACATTTTATTATGCGCTCATCCGCTGCTGGAAAATAGGTCTTATTTTTAGTCCTGATTTAAGGCAAACCTGGAACAGATGTAATTCAGACCGGCAGGAAATAACTACCGTAGATTTCGCACTACAGAGCGCACCTGATTAAAAGCCGCTGGCTCTAATTTTAGAAAGAAAATCAATTTTGTACTTGTACAGGCCGCACCGGATTTTAGGCCGCAGGTGTCCCACGTTGTAATATGAGATATTTACACAGAAAGATATTACACGTGAGGATTTTTTAACTTTTAATTAAATCCATATGGTAACAAACAAATACATATTGCAAATGCTTTTTTTCGAACCGTGCCTGTAATACGGCTACTTTTAAATATACATACGTATCGGTAACACACAAATTACGTTGCATATATATTCCAATATCTCCTAGCGACTGGTAAAAATATATATACTGCAGCCTACCAGGAAAAGTTATTGATCGCCTTTAACTTAAAAGCTGCGTTTTGGCTCCGCCGCTCCCCCCCCACCTTCCTGTTTATCGCAAACCGGTATTTCCCACAAGACGCGGCAAAACCGGATGTAACGTCTAGCATTCCGGGCTGTAGTACAGAAAACATACTAACAAATGAATTACTAAGCGAAAATATTATAAACTAAATAACTGCCATAAAGGCAGCACAATGCTTTTCTTCCAGTGTTTTCCATGTTGATGAGGGTGAGTACAAATGACTGATTTACAATAATTTAATTGTGAAAGTGCGCTTGATTTATCGTACAATTTCATTGGACCTCTGTGAACTACTCATCAATTTTATTGGTCTACTGTTACGAGGCAAAATGTTTTTGGCGGCATGAAAAAAAATCATGCATTAGCCGCACCGTAGTAAAGGCCGCAGTGTTCAAAGCTGTTCAAAATGTGGGAAAAAAGTAGCGGCTTAAAATCCGGAATCTACGGTACTTCGCCACAAGCAAATAGAGAGTGAACAGTAAATAGCAAATTAATTCAGAAACTCTGAGCACATCTTCCTGAGTGCTAGCACAGGAAAGCAGCATCCATTATCAGGGACTCCCATCATTCAGGCCACGTTCTCTTCTCACTGCCACCATCGGGCAGGAGTTACAGGAGCCTCAGGACTCGCACCACCAGGTTTAGGAACAGTTATTACCCCTCAACCATCAAGCTCTTGAACCAGCATGGATAACTTCACTCACCTCAACTCTGAACTGATTCCACAACCTACAGACTCACTTTCAAGGACTCTACAATTCATGTTCTCAGTATTATTTTTTTATTTGCACAAAATCTTCTTTTGTAAATTGGTTGTTTGTCAGTCTTTATGTATAGATTTTCATAAATTCTATTGCATTTCTTTATTTTCCTGTAAAGGCTGCAAGAAAATGAATTTCAATTACATATAGGTACTTTGTAATTAATTTACTTTACTTTGACTTTGAACTGGAAAATAATCAATTTTAATTCCATTTATAAGATTTGACTATAGAAGAGTAAAAGGAACATTAATATCTAAGATCAGATCATCGCTATATCCTTGAGCCTCACACCAAAGCTACAACCTCAGAACCACAACACATCAGTTATGCCTGTGAGAATTAAACCTCTGCTCAATACAAATCAGTCATGTCAACCAAGCTGTTGCTACTAAGAGACCAGAATGTGTCTTTATCTAGCCAATACCCATTAACAGTAGTAAGCCCAAGAGATGTGAAGTAATCCCTATTACCATTTTCTGACTTTGTAAAGTTGTTGGACATGCCATTTGGCTAACTGACAATAATCAACAAGAGGTAGATGGGGCAACAGAAGGAAAGGCAACCATCAATTTACAATAACAAAAGAAACACTATCCACAGATAAGTCAGAGGAAGAAGCCAACAACATTATTTTATAAATGTGATTCTCTACACCCTACATAGATACTATTTTGGTCTCTACCAGCTAAAGCTTAAAAGTCAGCTTCAGTATTGGATTGACTGAGACTGTGGCAAGTGCACATACGTGGACTGATTGTATACAGTGAATTGACTGGGTCTCCTTGGGGCAGAAAGTTCTCTTTTGCACGGGGGTTCAACTGCACATTTTTTTAAAAAAATATCTCAGCTGGCCCAGTTCAATGCTACCACACCAAGTTGCCCAGTGTGTATCATTACTAACATGACTCAGTAAAAACATTTAATCATATTACTCCATTGTCATTCTTGCTCTATGAATACTATACATAACACAAATGAGTGAAGATGTGTGCTGAAATTGTTGTGCCTCAGTCTTAAAAGACCAACACTTGTAACTGCAATTAAGGCTGAGAACACATGGCTTAAACCAGGGGCTCCCAATCTTTTTTATGCTATGGACCAATACCATTAAGTGAGGGGTCTGTGGACCCCCAGGTTGGGAACCCCTGCCTTAAACAATTTGATTACAATGATTTGCAAGTTACCACCTAATTTTGCCACTCATTGTAAATTTCATTGTCCAAGTTAAAACAGGCTTTTTAACTGCAACTATCCCAGACATTACCTCTCTGGTACTGATCACCTCGGTTAACATTGAAAATCTATTCATTCAGAAGAACATATGCAGGCAAAAGAGCATTTGGTTGAAGACTAAATCTTTCCAATGTTGCACTCGGGTTTCTAAGAGATCTCCAGCAACAGTAGATAATGTATTGTCCAAGCCCAACCAATTGATCTCTCCAAATGACCAACAGCAAATGGAACTAAAAAACTGAACCTTCCTCCATTTCTAATACAGACATTAACTCTTTACCTAATTCACAAAAGTATTTATCCTAGAGACAAACATATGCTGTCAAAAAACCATAATTAAGATTTCTCAGTTGGAAAAACAAATTTTGCAGGATAAAATTAATCATGAAAGAGAATGGCAACCAAAATGCTTGCAGCTTCAATAATACCCTTTTACCTTTTCCCTCAATCCACAAAGTGTGAATTGCCACAGTTGGATTTTAGGAAGCTTTAGATAGAAGAGTTTCAGTGCCAAATGGGAGATGATGGACAATACTGAACCTAGCTGAAGATACTAATCTTCAGAATAAGGCACAAAGTTGCAATAACTTAACAGTACAAAAAAAAAGAGAAAGGCACGACTCCAGAAAAGATAAAGGACAAACAAATCTTTGACCTTAAACTTTTGTATAGGTTAATGCCAATGTACAGAGAAGGCTAATAGATATTTGAACTATAAGATCATAGGATATAGATAAAGAACAAGAAAGTTGTTCGAGACCAAAACTGGATCTTATTGAATGTGGAACAGATTCAAGGCGACAATTGCCTTGTCCTTGCCCCAAACTAATTTTCATGTTTTATTTTTTTTCTCTGGATTTATTAATTAAAATCACAAGGTCCTCATTTCTTCTACCATTTGTCGTTGGGCTAATGAGAGAGACAAACCAATGATGAGTACTAACCATGTTTGATAAGGCAACTTTGTCCTTTGGAACGATGAGTGTGATGTCAAATGTTGCTTTAATGGAAGGTTCGTCCCAACATGGAAATGCTCTCCTTGCATCTGTTGGCTGGAAAGAAAAAAAAGTTAGGCAAAACTGCAAGAGGAGTAAGGAGAAAAGCAGCAGAGTGACACAGAGATGGAGGAAAAGGAAAGTTTGGTTCAAACAGTGCAAACATTACTAAATATCAAATGCACTGTATAAACACAAAAATGCATCACTACAAATAACTCTTGAAAAGTTATTCAGAGTTCATCCCCCACATATAAAAATATTAAATGTATAATGAATCACAGAAAGGTCATCATATGTAAGAGTGTTTGATTCTTCAATTTCCACATAACAGTCATTCAGTTCTCTGGAGGGCTCTAGAATCTTCATTTTCAGACACTTAACCACTTCCCATTTGAACACTATAATTGAATTTGTCTATTGTCATTAGCACAGTATATTGGACCCTAATCATTTACTCAACATGTTGGCCCATGGTCTGCTCCATTTCCATGATGAGGCCACATTCAGGTTGGAGGAGCACTACTTCAGATTCTAACTGGGTAACCTCCAAACTGATGGCATGAACATTGATTTCTCTAAATTCCAGTTATTTCTCCACCCTCCCTATTCTCTCTTTTTTCCATTTCCCATTCTGGTTACCCTTTCACCCCTTCTCTTTTCCTCAACTTCCCATCACCTACCTCTGGTTTCCCTCCTTTCCTTTCTCCCACAGTCCATTGTCCTCTCCTAACAGATTCCTCCTCCTTCAACCCTTCACCTCTTCCACCTATAAACTTCTAGCTTCTTTCTTCATGCCCCTCCCTCCTCACTTGGTTTCACCTATCACCTTCCAGCTTCTACTCCTTCCCCTCCTCCCTCCCTACCCCACCCTCTTTCATGGAACAGTATAGCACAGGAACAGGCTCTATGGCTCAATGTTGTGCTGAACAAAAATTAGCTAACAAATGTCCAACTAATCTACTCTCTTTTGCCTACACAACATTCACGTCCCTATCCAAACCTCTCTTAATAGTCCCCGATGTATCTGCCCTCTATCACCACCCAAGGCAGTGTATTTTACCCACCACTGTTTGTGTAAAAAACATGCTCCTCACATCTCCTTTCAAAGTATCCCTTCTCAACTTAAATGCATGCCCTCTGGTATGAGGCATTTCAACCCTGGGAAAAAGATACTCTGTCTACTCTATCTATGCCTCTCATAATCTTATAAACCTCTATCAGATCTCCCTCTCCAGAGAAAACAACCAAGTTTGTCCAAACTCCTGTTACAGCACATGCCCTCTAATCCAAGTTGGTAAACCTCTTCTACGACCGCTTCACATCCTTCTGATAATGGATAATGTGTGCAATAATCCAGATGCGGCCTAACTAGAGTTTTATAAACTTCAACATAACTTCCCGACTTTTGAACTCACTGCCTTGACCAATAAAGGCAAGCATGCCATATGCCTTCTTAACCACTATGAGGCCGCTTTTTATTCTGGCTTATGCCCACTTCCTTTTCAGACCCTGATGAAAGGCTTTGGCCCGAAGCATCGACTGGAGATTTCAGTGGTAAGTTGTTTTTTTTTTTTAAAACTCAGAGAGTGGTGAGTGCGTAGAATAGGCTGCTGGCAATGGTGGTGGAGGCAGATACGATAGGGTCTTTTAAGAGACTCCTGGACAGGTACATGGCGCTTAGAAAAATAGAGGGCTATGGGTAACCCTAGGTAATTTCTAAGGTAAGGACATGTTCGGCACAGCTTTGTGGGCTGAAGGGCCTGTATCGTGCTGTAGGTTTTCTATGTTTATTCACATCTATAGATAGTGTCTTACTTGCTAAGTTCCTCCAGCATTTGTGTTACAAAATCAGCTTTTTGTTCCAAATGTATTTAATTACTTAAAATTAAATCAATTGTTCCGATGGTATTCAAACTATCCAAGTCAACACTTCTGACCTCAGAATATTAGTGCAGTAACCAGATTGCAATGCTACCATGCATATTACTGAATTGGGAATGTCAGTCCGAGTTACAATTAAGCACGAATAAGGAGGTGGGAAGCAAGAGGAATACAAACTGGAAGGTGGTAGCTGATAGGCAATAGGTGATTCCCCCAGTTGAGGGGATGCAATAAGCTGGCAGGTGATAGATGGAGGTAAAGGGCTGAAGGGGAAGGGAAGAGAAGGGGGGGAAATTACCAAAAGCTACAAAAATTAATGTTCCTGAGTGTGCCCCATCGTGGTAGTCGAGGCAGCCAAGGACAGACATGTCAGAATGGGAATGAGAAGTCAAATTGAAATGGGCAACTATCAGGAAATCCTGTGTTGTGCAAAAGACAGAACTGCATTGAGTCTCACTGATGTAGAGGAGGCCACACTGATCCATCATATTTCTTCTCCTCTATTCTATTATTCACATTTTTTCCTCTGCTACACTATTCATTTGGTCATCCATGGATCTGAGTCTTTAATTTCTGTATCTGTCTGCTTCATGGGAATGCAACTAGATTTTACTAACATCTCCACTTTAAGGGCCTTCCATGGTTCAATGACACTTCTATCTGCCAAGTTCTGGTTTCATTTTACCTGACTACACTTGGTCTCATCTCACTGAACTTGGCTTTTCTCCAATTTTTTTTTTAAACCTTGAAATTGTCTATATCATTTTCCACAATTATTCTTAACATTGTGATACTGTGACTGCCGGCTCCAGATATTCCTCACTCCCCCCCCCAAAATGTTTCTCCCACTTGGCCTGGCTCACTTCCCAAAAGCAAGCGTAGAAATTAGACTTTTTGTTGGACCAGAAGTCACAAACATTTTCCTAAATGTATTTTTTTTAAAAGCGCCTCATCTTTTATTATTGCTGTCCCAGTGTGCATTTACACACCTAAAGTCCACAATACTTTATGGCTTTTAACTCTAGGACCAGAGGGCACAGCCTCAGAATAGAGGGACATAGATTTAGAACCGAGATGAAGAGGAATTTCTTTAGCTAAACTGGTGAATGTGTGGAATCCATTGCCAAAGGCTGCTGTGGAGTTGTGGCCAAGTCATTGGGTATGTTTAAGGCAGAGGTCATTCTTGATTAGCCAGGTCATGAAGGGTTACAGAGAGAAGGCAGGAGATTGGGGCTAAGGAGGAAATGGATCAGCCATGAAATGACATTGTATACTCATTGGGCCGAATGGCCTAATTCAGCTCCTATATCTTACGGTCTTACAATAACTTTGTAATGGAAGAAATGGTATAATTATATTGGGCAGGAAAAGGAAAAATATTGCTTTATTGAGAAATATCTGGTTTGAGATAGAAGAATCCCGAAGTCAAGCAAATTTAAAGAAATGCATGCCAAACAGTTGAAGATTGCAAACGATCCAGGCATTGAAGACTATATAGCCAAAGGAAATATTTTTAGGTCAACAACCCAAGATGGTCAGTAATTTTAGGTGTGAGGCAAAATGCAGTACCTCCTCTGCACCATTTCCCCTCCCCCCCATCAAAAACCCAGACAAATTCAACATCATCCCTTGATCTTTGCATAAGATTTATCAGAAAGGTGCTCATGACAGAACGGACAATGCTACACTAAAGTTATATTTTCAAACCTCAAACTGAGAGACAGCAGCATAGTGGGTTTCTCCTGACGGTGTGGTATACTTGCTTCTGTAAAATCCCTTCATTTTATCATTGAGTTCTCCAACAAAATCGATCTTCAAAGTGCCGTTACCTGTTAAAATGTAATCTTATCATTAATAACAAAGATCATATTGCATAGCATAAAACTGGAAGATCAAAAAAGCTGTCATAAATGCCAGATGAGAGCATTAATTAAACCTAGGAGTAACTTTTTGTACATAGACTGGTTAGTGTGGAACACTGCTGGGGTGGTGGTGGAAGCAGATACATTACAGACACTCAAACTCTTAGATAATCACATGGATGACAAAAAAAATGGAGGGCTACATGGGAGGGAAAGTTAAGACTGACCTTAGAGATGGTTATAAGATTGGCACAACCTCGTGTGATTGTACTGTACCTGTACTGCACTTTAGTGTTGTATTGTTTAATGAGTGCTTCAGTAGTAAACATTTTATTACCTATTTTTGCAATAACAACAGTAGCTCTGGTACTTAACAGATGTTCCTCTTGAGCATTTTCCAGCTCCATATACTGTGAACCCACAATCTCCAAGTTGAAATTGCCTAAGCCAGCAGCAGCCAATGCTCATATCAATAATTCGACCTAAATTTAAAGCTAGATCAAAGCACTGATTATTAATACTACCCAAGCTCCAGTTAATAATTTATTGTCTAAACATGCATAATCAAAGGACAGCAATTTTTTACTAAATTGTTAATATCATTGACAGCTCTTTATTTGGATTATTTAACTTCTCACTGCAAGTGTTCCTCTTCTACTTGCTGAATCCTACTGTTCTGTGTGAGCTTACCTTCCAGAAATATCTTGTAAGATACCAGCACTACTTTCCACAATAGTAAAAAATAATCTTGTTATTCATCTAGATGATAGCTTTAAGCTAGTTTTCAGCTAAGCATGACATCAGTTCAAATATGTGGCACTTTACCAGAAGATAACTTTACCTGTCACGTGCAGGAAAACATCGAAAAGCGAAATTTACTTCAAATCTAATCAGCAAGGATTGTGCTGGTAACAGCCCAAAAGTGTCACCATGCTTTTTAACTTATTAACCCTAACTTGCAACACATTTGGAACGTGGGAATAAACCGGAGCATTTAGAAGAGACCCGAACAGTCATGGGGAGAACACAGAAACTCCGTTCAGACAGTGGCAGGAATCAAACCCAGATTAGTGATTGTTGATGCCATAAAGCAATTGTGCTAACTGCTACACTACCCTGTCGCTGACTAAGTTTACAATTCTCTGCTGCTTACTTCAATCCTGTGCAGTAGCCACACCCCCCCCAAACACCAGCCAGTTACAATGCTCTGTAGAAATTTGCTAGTGTATTAGATGACATACCAAATCTCGTCAAATTTCTAATGAAATATAACTGCTGTTGTGTCTTCTTTGCAGCTGCATCGATATGTTGAGTCCAGGTTAGATCCTCAGAGATATTGACACCTAGGAACTTTCTTTCCACTTCTGATCCCTTTACGAGGACTGGTGTGTGCTCCCTCATCTTACCTTTTTTGAAGTCCACAATCAGTTCTTTGGTCTGACTGACTGTTGCTGCAACACCACTCAACCAGCTGATATATCTCACTCCTGTACACCCTTTCATCACCATCTGAAATTCTGCCAGCAATAGTTGAATCATCAGCAAATTTATAGATGGCATTTGAGTTATGCCTAGCCACACAGTCATGGATATAGAGAGTAGAGCAGTGGGCTAAGCACACATCCCTGAGGTGCACCAGTGAGGTGGAGATGTTAGTTCCAATCTGCACAGATTGTGGTCTTCCGGTTATGAAGTCAAGGATCCAGTTGCAGATGGAGGTACTGGGGGCCAGGTTCTGGAGCTTTTTGATCAGGAATGTAGGAATAATGTTTAAGTGCTGAACAGTAGTCAATAAACAGTACCCTAACATAGGTATTTATATTGGCCATGGTGAAGTGCCAACAAGATCGCATCTACTGTAGACCTGTTGTGGCCATAGGTCACTATTAATCAATAGATACTGTAAACTGAGGGACTCAGAATATGACATTAGTTCAGGAAAGTGATGCCATAGTAAAATATCAACCGTGATCTTATAATGGTCTAAGATGCTAAATCAGCTATAAAGATGTATGAATTGGGATTAGTAAATTGTGGACACATTATATTGGCGCCAAAGCATGGCGACACCTGCAGGCTGCCCCCAGAACAATGTTTGGCACAAAACAACACATTTTGAGCACCAAAGCTTTTTATTTTCTTATCACAATTTCATTTATAGTTTTATTTAGAGATACAGCACAGTAACAGACCTTTCTGACCCAACGAGCCTGCGCTACCCATGTGATCAATTAACTACTAACCTGTACAGCATATCTTTGGTGGATGGGAGGAAACCAGAGCACCAGGAGGAAACCCACACAATCACAGGGAGAATGTACAAACTCCTTATAGACAGCGGCATGAATTGAACCCAGGTCATTGGCACTGTAAATCACTGTAATCACTACATTACCATGGTTATCTTTTTTAAACAAACTCCACCTCCAGGCAGTTTCAGTTTTATTTAGTAGTCATTTTGCTTTAATTACACCTGCCATGACTCAGATCTCACTCTGGCACATGATGACAAAATTGACAGGATCTCCAACTTATTTGCTCACTTTAAAAATTAACAGATTATTAATGATCCTTGGTAGAAACTCAGTTGCAAAGACGACTATGGGCTTATTTTCCCCCACCACAAGAGATCAGTTCATATGCATGATTCCTTCTGCTGAGCAACTAAAATGTAAAATAAAACACAAAATTCAGAACCAAATTACACCCAAATCATTTGTTATTGCTGGAAGGCTCAGTTTCTCTACTTTTGAATGAAATAAATATCAAAGATTTGATTGCTACCACTCTTGACAGGAAAACCAACATTAAAGTTGCTAACTTCCACTAAAGTAGACCTTAGGATGGCTGTCCTTCCTGTTCAACAACTGTATTTGTCATTTCTCTGTTTTAAACACAAGAGATTCCACCTCTCTCTGTTGCCCTTCAGATTCCTTCTTCAGCCCTTTACCTCTTCTACTTATCACCTCCCAGCTTCTTACTTCATTCCCCTTATCTCATCCACCTTACTCCTCACCTGGTCTCATCTATCACCTGCCAGCTAGCCCTCATTCCTCTCCTTCTCAAAAATTATTACTTTAGAAAATAGCAGTAGCTATTAATGTAAGTATTAATATCTCCAAACAATTGTGAACATCAACTGTTTTAGACCATAACACATCGGAGCAGAATAGGGCCATTCAGCCCATCAGGTCTGCTCTACCATTCCATCACAGCTGATTTATTATCCCTCAAACCCATTTTTCTGCCTTCTCCTCAATCTCTGATACCCTTACTAATCAAAGAGTTCTGCTTTTGTCCAAAATACTTTCTCTCTACTATCAAATAAAAATTTGATTATCTAGATAACGGTCACAAAATGAAGAGTGCAATAATAATTAGGGATGGAATTTTTCTTTTTTTGTAAAAAAAAAAGCTGACAATTTGTTCTTCTGTACACAGTAAAGAACACTTTTTAAAAAAAAAAAAAATCAGCTTCTGGACAGAAATTATCTAAGGTTCAGCCCTAACTGAGGAAGGTAGGTTTTACAGAATGGATCCATATTCAAGAAACAAATTGCAAAGGTGCACAACTAGAGCCTGTAGGCTATGCAGGCTATGTACAACAGGGAAATATGCTCTCATCTCACAAAAAAAACATTGGTAAGTCAGAATTTGTATCTCTAGGCAAGAACAAAACAAGACAATTATAAAACAAACTAATCCAGTTCTTAGAAGCAAAAGAATGGAAACTAGTGCAACTGAATTTTATGGAAAATAGAAGGATGTTACCATTTTCAATTATCTATATTTACCTTTTTGTAGAGCGCTAGGAAACGAGAGCGTCACCTTCTCATCTTCATTTTGATAATTGAACCCTGTTGCATTTATTTCTGTAAAATTATATAAACAAAGTTTTATTATTGTTAAATCACTCCATCACAGAGCATCCTCACATCAGCAGCTATTATCTGGTTGGTACAGCATCCTCTAACAATATACAAAATCTACAATGAACTGTCAGATCAGCAGTAAAGATCATTGGCTGCAGTCTACCATCACTACAAGACTTGTATGTGCCCAGGACAAAGTAGTGGCAAATTTTTCCTACAGAAATAGCTTGCCGTTGACTTCTTCTAGGCAGTATCTTTAGAAGACAGGTGACTCCAGCCATTATCAATACTCCTCAGAAATTGGCTGCCTGGCATCAGTGATTGCATAACCAAGACTTGTGATATACATCGGCTGCTCAGAAGACCATCCATTACCTGTTCCCATGGCTTCATGTGACCCTGATCAGGGTGCTAAGCAGGTGCTACACCTTGCCCAAGGGTGACCTGCAGGCTAGTGGAGGGAAGGAGCACCTTACACCTCCTTTGTTAGAGACACACCTCCACCCAGCCACCCAAGGAAAGCGCTACAGAACTATTAAAACAAAGAAGTTATTACATCTTTAAAGCTTCTTCCCCCGACAGTTAATTTAACGATTCTAGTTCGTGCCACCCGACTCCCTTTATCATTACTTTAAACTATTTTTATAATTGTAAATACTTGACGATATTCATGCACTGTATTTATATACATTTTACTCCATACTAATTTTTATATAATTCTTTATAGTTACTTCCAGTAAAATGGCTGCGCATATACACACAGCAGACTCCCAGGGGACAACCAAAGGTGCTTTTTTCCTTGTAAAATGTGTTTTATACATGGTAAGACTACTGTTGACTCCAATAACTACATTCACAGCAGGCTGAACGCATCAATGTGCTGCTCATTGTTTGGAGTAATCGGCTGGGGTGTTGCAAGAGCTGGGCTGGGGGGCTTCAAGCAGGGCCATCATGCCACAGAAGCCAGATTTAGCTCAGAGGAGCTAACCTGGGTGCTCGTTACTCTGAGACACTATTCTGGTGCCTTCGAGTTGGCGCAGAGGTGGCGTGTAGTGAAACTGAGTGACTGTCTTGAACATTTCTTTTGCGATCTCAAGACTCTGTTGGACATTGATTGGTGCAGGCCTGCTTCCCTTGTATTGTGATGAGACAGGTGGTGAGGTAGCAGTTGGTGGCATATTTAGTATTTACTACCCATCTCTAAGTACCCCAACTAAACTCAGAACAGCTACAGCCCTTTTTGAGAATTTATTTATGGATAAGGAATTCCAGTGGCCACTATTAGGTACACCAACTCGTTAATGTAAACATCTAATCAACTAATCATGTGACAACACAACACAACACAAGCATGCAGACACATTAACTTAGGGGTTCCCGGCCTTTTTTATGCCATGGGCCCCTACCATTAACTTGTTGGGGGGTCCATGGGCCCCAGGTTGGGAACCCTTGCATTAACAGATGGCTAAACAGGTTTAGTTTCTGTTTAATGATAACATACAGGATGCTGATTGGGAGGGAGAAGTACCACTCAATCTCAAGAGGTGGTGGTCAGGCACACCGTTATTGAGATGATCTCTGCCTGGCACAGCCGCAGCATAGGTGTGACCTGTTCTGGGGACAGTGGCAAGTGGGGAGTTTGACTGGGATGGTACACTTGTCACACAGTAATACAGGTGTCCCAAGACAAGTTCCGGCAGGACAGAAACCTCCCATAGAGCATTGGCATATTACACTATCAGACAGCTTGAATGCTTTCTGGTCTTGTTAAATGCAGGGATGAAGTTGCTGAAGTATTGTGAACGGAACTGAACCTTGTCCAATCGACAAAAATCTCAGTTCCAAACTGTTTCACTGCCCCAAGGAACAGAACACTACAGCACAGTACAGGTCCTTTTGCCCACAATTTTGTGCCTTTTAACCTACTCCAAGATCAATCTAGCATTTTCCTCCCACATAACCTCCATTTCTCTTTCCTTCATGTGCCTAACTAAACCATTATAATACAGGTTCCCAAAATGTTTTAATGCCATGGACTCCTACCATAACTGAGGGGTCTGTGGACCCCAGATTGGAAACTTGTGCCCTATAGGGTCATCTCTCAGCCTCCTAAACTTCAGGGAAAACAATCCCAGTCAATCCCAAGGAATTTTTAAAAAAAATTTACAGCTTCGAGTTTAATAGCATCCTTCCTATAGAAGGGCAACAAGAACTGAACACAGTTACCAGCTGGAACATGATGCCGCAACACCTGTACTCAATTTCCTGACTGATGAAGGCAAGCATGCTAAATGCCATCAGCCAACCTGCCGTCAAGGACATATATACCCAATCAAGGACAAATACTGAAAGGTGCCAGGAAAAGGCCACCAATATCATGAAGGATCCCACCCACCCTGCTCACGGACTGTTTGTCCCACTCCCATCGGGAAGGAGGCTATGCAGCACCCACACCAAGACCACTGGACTCCAAACCAGTTACTTTCCCCAAGCAGTAAGGCTGATTAACACCTCCACACCCACAACCACCACTATCTTATCATTTCCTGTCAGTCAGCTTATGTACAGACACTCCTATGCCTAGCATAACTTAATGGACATACAATTTAAATTTCAAGTAAATTTTATTATCAAAGTACACACACATCTATATTACCATATACAACCCTGAAATTCATTTTCTTGTAGGCATACCCTATAAATCTATAGAATAATTACCATAACAGAATTAATGAAAGACCACTCAACTTGGGCATTCAACCAGAATGAAAACAAACTGCAAATATAGAAAGTAATAATAATAAATAAATAATCAATAAATGTCAAGAACATGAGATGGAGTTCTTGAAAGTTGTGGGAACATTTCAATGGGCAAGTGCAGCTGAGTGCTGGTTCAAGAGCCTGACGGCTGAAGGCTAATAACTGTTACTGAACCTGATGCTGGGAGTCCTGCGGCTCCTGTACCTTCCTCCTGTTGACAGCAGCGAGAAGAGAGCTTGCCCTGGGTGGTGGGGGTCCCTGATGAAGGATGCTGCTCTCTTGCAATGTTTCATACAAATGTGCTCAATGGTGGGGGGGGCTTTACTCGTGATAGACTGGGTCATATCCACTACTTTCTGTAGGATTTTCATTCAAGGGCATTGGTGTTTCCACACCAGACAGTGATGCATCCAGTCAATATACTCTCTACTATACATCTAAAGTTTTAGATATACTGCATATGTAAATTTATGTATATATGCTATCATGTATTTGTAGCGATGTGCTACACACAGCGCTGAAAAAACAACACGCAGTCGGTAAGTCGTTTCGAGACTAGTTTATTCAAACTTCGTGGCGCTGGCATTTAAATACCTAGCACCCTCCCTCTCTGGGCGGAAATGACGTCAGAGGTGCATTACCAAAGTCTCCCCCCCGCGCACTGGCTATTTGGCGCCGGTTCGCCTGCACAGAAAGTGGATTGCCACATATTTATATTTATTGTTTTTTTATTATTCTGCTCCTTACTGCATTTGTCATGCTGCATCAGATGCGGGATAAGTTATTTTATTCTCTTTTATACTTGTATACTGGAAATTACATTAGACAATCTTGAATCCAGGGTCCGAAGCATTTATTTCCTCCATCACCAGCACAGAACACTGTAATGACTCAGCCATGCTATGCCAGCAGTATCTTCCAAACCAATCAACTCTACCAGCAAAGATACAAAGTAGGACTACTTCAGAAATGTACTGAGGGTAGGAAAATTTAACCCCAACAACCAATGTTTTGTGCAAGGCTGCAATGCCAGTTGCTGGAGTTTATACCTTGATTTGAGCTTTTCCAAATATCCATGATGCACCTCTATCAAGTACCGTGTTGACACTACAGTCATGAACACTTCATTTGCTTGTTTGCCAAGCCTGGATGTGAGACCGCAAACATTTTGTCACCAGTCGAGGTAACACCATCAGTGCGCAATACTGTGTTGCTACAGCCGAGTACTCTTGTCTATACTGGTTTGACTCATTGTTCTGATTGGTTGGCTGTCATGCTGGCCGCTGGGTTCTGGACAAGTGGATAGCTGAGTGAACTCTACTAGCCCGTATTCCTGGTTATTGGTCGTTGTGAGCATTGATTTTATTTGGTCTCCAGGTTTGGATCTCAGTGATCCAAACTAGGATTTGGAAAACAAATTATTGTTAGACAAGTACAACACGAGAGCACCGTTGATAATTTCACATCTGTACTAAGTCTTATTTTCTTGAGATTGTGTGGAGCAAATCAAATTCACTGAAGACCAGTTTCTGTGATGATGGGAATCTCAGGAAAGAGAACTGAATCATCTATGTGGCAATTCCAGCTGAAGATTGTTACTACTCCTTCAAGCCTCACCTTAGTTACTGCAGGGCCCTGTCATTGTTCAGGATGGAGCCTGTTCCTCCTCTTAGCTATTTAACTGGGGGGGGGACTAGGCAGCCACTATATCTTGGCCAAGAGTGACCTGCAGGCCAGTGGAGGGAAGGAGCATTGCAGTTGGAAAATTGCAATTGCAAAACCAGTGGATTGCCAACAGGGCCAGAAACAGGTAGCCCGTTGCAGTCAGACTGGAGATGATCTATTTTTTAAATTATGATTATCATAGTTCAAGAAATGTTCTTTCCCTTCTAAATTTTTGCTCTTCCTGATGGGAAACAACCCTTTACAGTTCCATGGTTGCCTCCTTATTTTTCAATGATTTGTGGGACAGTCGAACACAGAATGCTGGCAGGCTTACTCACACAAAATGCTGGAGAAACTCATCAGGTCAGGAAGCATCTATGGAAATGAATAAACAGTCCACGTTCTGGGCTGAGACCCTTCATCAGGCCTGGAATGGAAGGGGGAAGATGCCAGAATAAGGTGGTGGGGGGAGAGGAAGGAGGACAAGCTAGAAGGTGATATGTGAAGCCAGATGGGTAGGGGAAGGGTGAAGCAAGAAGCTGGCAGGTGATAATTGGAAAAGGTAAGAGCTGGAGAAGGATCTGATGAGAAGAGCGTGGACCATGGGAGAAAAGGGAGAGTGGCATCTGGGGAGGTGATAGGCAGGTGAGAAGAGGTAGCTGGCTATTCACAAGGGGATCAAACACAACCCAACTTGACCTCACTTTCAACAAGATGCACATTTTGCTGGGAATAGCAGAACTTCCTTTTCCACCAAATCCAGGGCCACCGTGGTCAAGTTCACTGTCACCCTTACTGCCTCAGCTGAGCCTACATCTTTACCTTTCGCCTGCTTTTCATTCTAACCCCTATAACACAAATGCAAAGTTACTAACAGTCATCAGGCAACAATTATACAATTGTGGCAGTAAATGTTCACATCAACTATAAAAATTCTTCCCAATATATCTTCATAGCTTAAGACAGACAAAGTTGAGAGCCATTTTGTCTAATCATTATCAGGCAAATTTTAAACAAATGGAAATATTCAACACAATTCAGCAACTAATAAGGAATAGCTTTTGAACGAAATGGAAACTGAGGTTTAGAAATGTAATACCAGAACCAATGGCCTAATAACTAAAGCATGGCAGCCAATGTAGAGTGGTGAAAATCAGGGATTAAAAAAATTACCAAAACTGCAAGGAGTTCAGACATCTGCCATTCTGAAATCTGACCCTTCAGTCCTGAAGAAGGGTCTCAGACCGAAGCACTGACTTTTGATTCCTCACCATAGGTGCTGCCTGACCTGCTGAGTTCCTCCAGCAGTGTGTGTACTACTCAGACATCTATATCAATATTGGACATAGATGTTTACAGGTTTTCCAAGGAAAACACAGCTCACAACATCAACCACAGCCAATTGATTATCTTCACTCTCATTATCTATCTGAAGTAACGCACAAAAGCTCTTTGCGCTTGCAAGGTCAGACCTCCTTTTCTGGAACTTTTGTCACAATGAGAGCAACTTTAATCTTTTTAATCAGGTACATGCATTCATTCCTACTACTCCCTATTGTAACTATTCTAACTAAAACAGAAGTACAGATTGCTTTGACGCACACATGCTTATGAATTTTTCTCCCCCCGTAAAATTAGGTTGTAAGCCTTCTTTTGCCAAATGCTTTGAGGAAAATAGATATGCATAGAGACGGAAAATTGAAAGGCCTGGTGGATGTGGAGGGAATGTTTCCTGTAGTGGGGGGAGTCTCAGAGGGAACAGCCTCACAATAGAAGGATGCCCCTTTAGAAAAGAGATAAGGAAGAATTTCTTTACCCATGATGTGGAATTTATTGCTACAGACAGTTGTTGAGGCCAAGTCATTGGGTATATTTAAAGTGGAGGTTGATAGATTCCTGATTAGTAAGGATAAAGGTCATCAGGAGAAGGCAGCAAAATGAGGTGAGACGGATAATGACTCAGCTAGGATTGAAAGACAGAGCAGAGCAATCCCCTAATTCTGCTCCTACGTCTTATGGCTTTATATGTCAATGGTTGAGAGTGTCACTGGGCTATACCAGGTATGGTCTGACACCTCTTGAGGGTTCACCCTCTTGAAAGATGTCTCCGAGATAGACATCGCAGGGTTACCAGATACTGCAAGCATTTGCCCAGGTGTACTTTTATTCCCCCTTTCAAAGCATGCATGAAAGGAGTTGAGCTCATCTGGGAGTGAAGTATCACAGCCATCCATGATGTTAGGTTTCACCTTGTAGGAAGTAATGGCCTGCCAACTCTGCCAGAGCCAATGTGCATCTGATTCCATTTGTAGCTTAAATAGGAAAATATTGGTTGTATTAAAATTTAAATAATGGAATTATCAAGAAAATTAACCAATAATTTCAGAAGATAAAGATTTTGCACAGAGTCTTCTGACCATGGATAATCTACTCCTTTACAACTTAAACAGAACATCAATGATGAGAAGATCATCGGGGTCTCTCTTCCCACCATCATGGACATTTACACTACACGCTGCATCTGCAAAGCAAACAGCATTATGAAGGACCCCACGCACCCCTCATACAAACTCTTCTCCCTCCTGCCGTCTGAGAAAAGGCTCTGAAGCATTCGGGCTCTCACAACCAGACTATGTAACAGTTTCTTCCCCCAAGCTATCAGACACCTCAATACCCAGAGCCTGGACTGACACCTTGCCCTATTGTCCTGTTTATTATTTATTGTAATGTCTGCACTGTTTTGTGCCCTTTATGCAGTCCTGTGTAGGTCTGTAGTTTAGTGTAGCTTTCTCCGTGTTGTTTTTTTTACGTAGTTCAGTCTAGTTTTTGTACTGTGTCATGTAACACCATGGTCCTGAAAAACGTTGTCTCAGTTTTACTATGTACTGTACCAGCAGTTATGGTCGAAATGACAATAAAAGTGACTTGACTTGGTATTTGAAGTTAAATATCATATTTGTGTTGTGTGGCTCATTTAATCATACAGCACAAGTTTCACGATGAAGTATGATTAAAAATAAAGATCAATTATGACAAACCGAAGTAGTGAACACAAAGAAAAGAAAATTCAAAAAAACCTTAATAATGAATGTGTATCCTTTTCAAGCAGCTTAAGTTAATTTGATAACTTGGGGAACTTGACTCAAAATATGCTCAAAGTAATTAACTGAAGGAGTACTCAATGTTTGGGTGGGGTGTGGCACTGTACAAATTCTATGCTTGTCATTTTGCTTAAACTATAACAAATAGTCTTGCATTTATCAATTATCAGCAAAGTTAGTATTCAAAGTTTTTCCCCTCCCCCCATAGCCTATTCTGCCTCCCCTCTTACTTCAGCTCCTTACGTTGTCCTCCCTCTTTCCTTTTCTTCCATGCTCCACTCACCTATCAGATTCCTTTTTCAGTCCTTTATCTGTTCCATCTATCACCTCCTAGCTTCCAACTTCAACCCACCTGGCTTCAGCCATCACCTTCTAGCTTGTGCTTCTTCCCCACCCCTCACCATCTTATTCTGGCTTCTTCCAGCCCTGATGATGAGCCTTGGCCCAAAACATTGACTCTTCATTCCTCTCCATAAATGCTGCCTGACCAGCAGAGTTCCTCCAGCATTTTGAGTGTTACTATTGATTTTCAGCATCTGCAGAATCACGCGCTTATAAATGCTATATTTAACATTCTGTTGAAGATGGACATTGTTCTTGGCATTGTTCTTATGTGTAAAGCACATAACATGATAACTTATGAATCACACATAAATAACAAACTAGAGTACAATAATATTAAATATCATAAGGTATGGAATAGTTTAACCAGTGACACTTCGAATACGATGTGGCTGTAAGTTCAGAAGCCTTATGGCCTGAGGGAAGAAACTGTTTCCCATACTGACCGTTTTTTGTTTTATGCATGGTAATCTTCAGTCTGATGGTAGAAAGTCAAAGAAGATGCTGGACAGATAGGTGGGATCCTTAATGATATTAAAGGCCCTGCGTATGTAGAAAGTGAGGGGAAATTTGACAGAGGTATACAAACTTATGAGAGGTATAGAGTAAATGCAAGCAGGCTTTTTCCACCAAGGCTGGGTGAGACTACAGCAAGATGTCATGGGTTAGGATGAAAGGTGAAATATTAAAGGGGAACTGTATAGGAACTTCTTCCCTTGGAGGATGGAACAAGCTGCTGGTGAAAGGGGCAGATGTGAGCTCAAATGCACATTTAAGACAAGTTTGGATAGCAGAGGTATGGCCCAGATGCAGGTCAATGGGACTAGCCAGTATAACGTTCAGAATGAACCAGATAGGCTGACTAGGCTGCTACTGTACTGTAGTGCTTTATGACACTTGTATCTTTATAATCCTTCAATATCCCCTCAGATCTTTGGTATAGAGTATCATTTTGTGCTCTTCTATCAAACTCATTGGCAACACACTTCTGAAGATGAAGTGAAACTGCTCTCAACTCACTACCAATTAGCAGAGACTCAGTAGTTCTGTAATGATTGATCCATTAAAAACTAAAGCCGAGTTCTTATCTCTCACCATTAGATGAATTAATCTAGAGATAACATGTAAAACTATGCATCAGTGTAAACTCTTAATTCAAAAAAGTTCTCTGAAACAGTAAAATAATTACTTCAAAATAATTACATAATTAAGGAACTTTGTCTAAAGGGGAAGGAAACAGTAGGGCAATGTGTTCTAGAATTAGAAACTTGAAATATGCTATCTAGTTCACATTACTTCACTCTACATTTAAGGAAAAAATGCTGTAATCTCAGTTGAAGATGTTAACTGTGACAGTCACATTTTTTAATAGAATAGATAGGGTGGCAGAATGGAGATACGTCACTACCAAAGGAGATGTAAGGCACTCCGTCTCTCCACTAGCTTGCAGGTCACCCTTGGGAAAAGTTAGCACCTGCTTAGACCCCCCTTATCAGGATCACATGAAGCCATGGGAGCAGGTGGTAGATGGTCGTATGAGCAGCCGGTGCAGATCACAAGTCCTGGTTATGCGACCACTGACACCAGGCAGACAATCTCTGAAGAGTATCGATAATGGCTGGGGTCACCCGTCTTGTAAAGACACTGCCCAGAAGAAGGCAAAGGCAAAGGCAAACCACTTCTGTAGAAAAATTTGCCAAGAACAATCATGGTCATGGAAACCATGATCACCCACATCATACGGCATGGCACATAATGAATGAACAAGTATAGATCAGGAGAAATAGAAAAATAGAGCTGGAAGATGATGAATGAAATGAAAAAATCTAAACGGGCTGGAGTTAAAAGCACTCCAGCATAGTGGTAAAATATGATTTCCCCTTTCTGAACCCATGCTGGCTTTCTGCTAACATGCCCGTTCTCATCAATTGCTTTTCCATCTCATTCTTTACTAATGTTTACATATCGTACCTACAATACATATTAAGCCTCCTAGCCAAAAGTTACCAGGGTCAGTGTGGTCACCCTTCTTATATACCGGGACAACGTTAGCCCATTTCCAGTTCACCGACTTGAAAAATACATGTTAGGGGTGTTTTGCGACACAAGTACACTGTAATACATAACAATAAATAAACTTAAATTACAGAAGGAAATCTATTCAAAAAGCTAAATTAATTAGTGCAAAAAGAGCAAAGAATATTGAGGTAGTGTACATGGGCTCATTGTTCATTCAGAGATCTGATAGCAGAGGTGAAGAAGCTGTTTCTGAAACGTTGAGTGTGGGTCTTCAGGCCCCTGTACCTCCTTGATGATAGCAATGAGAACAAAGCATGTCCTGAGTGATGGGGGGTCCTTTGATTTTGCAGCTTTCACTTAAAAGATGTACCAACGTACATATTTCATTTAAACTTTTTTAAATGACATACAACACCATACCAGGATATCACCGTTAATACTTTGTAAATGAAAAAGATCAAGAAATGATCACCTTATGTTCCATCTGGGTAGCCTCCAACTTGATGGCATGAACATTGATTTCTCTAACTTCCATTAATGCCCCTCCTCCTTCTTACCCCATCCCTCATTTATTTATTATCCCCCCCTTTTTCTCCTCTCTTTTTTCTCTCTCTGCCCCTCTCAATCACTCCTTGTCTGCTCTCCATCTCCCTTTCTTTCTCCCTAGGCCTCCCATCCCATGATCCTCCCCCCCCCTTCTCTAGCTGTGTCCCTTTTGCCCAATCAACTTTCCAGCTCTAGCTTCATCCCTCCCCCTCCTGTCTTCTCCTATCATTTCAGATCTCCCCCTCCCACTTTCAAATCTCTTACTATCTCTTCTTTCACTTGATCCTGGCGAAGGGTCTCGGCCCAAAACGTTGACTGTGCTTCTTCCTATAGATGCTGCATTCCACAAGCATTTTGTGTGTGTTTCGTGATCAAGAAATGAGCTAAGAAGGACATTGAGCAGAAGAAAATGGCTAGATACCCAAGTATTAAGCAGCACCTCATAGGGGAAAAAGAGATATATTTTTATATCCAGATAGAGAATGGCTACACAAACACAAGATCAGGCATACTGAAAGTCATCATCATATGATGTTGGCGATCATGGTCTGCCACCTCTGCCAGGTAAGGCTTTCCTTATTCAGCATTTTTCTTATCCTTCTTTCCTGCTTCTGCCCTGCTGATAAGATTATCCTTATCTGAGGCCCTTTGACCTCAGTCTACCGTGTTATGGCCTTGCACACCGTCTGGTCTGCTTGCACTGCAATTGCTTTGTAACTGTGACACTGTATTCAGCATTCTGTTACGGTGTTATCTTGAACTACATCAATGCACTGTTGCAATGAACTGATCATTATTGATGACATGTATCTCAGTACATATGACAAAATTAAACAAATTTTATTAGTTTAAAATTCAATGTAAAATTACCAAAGTACATATCCGTCACCATACACAACCTGAGATTCACTTTCTTGAGGCCATACTCTAAATTCAACAACCATAATAGAATCAATGAAAGGTTGCACCAATAGGGAAGATAACCAGTGTGCAAAGACAATAAACTGCAAATACAAAAATAAATAATAGATAAATAAGCAATAGATATCAAGAATGAGGTGAAGAGTCCTTGGAACCGAGTCCATAGATTGTGAGAACACTTCAATGATGGGCCAAGCAAAGTTGATTCAAGAGTCTGATGGTTGAGGTGTTTTGACTGTTCCTGAACCCAGTGATGTGAATCCTGAGGCTCCTGTACCTTTTTCATGATAGCAGCAATGAGAAGAGAGCATGTCCTGGGTGGTGAGGGTCCCTGATGATGGATGCTGCTTTCCTGCAACAGCATTGCACGTAGATGTGCTCAATGATGGGGAGGGTTTTATTCACGACGGACTGGACTGTATCCACTACTTTCTGTAGGATTTTCCATTCAAGAGCATTGGTGTTTCCATACCAGGTGTGATGCAGGCAGTCAATATACTCTCCATCACACATCTATAGAGGTTTGTCAAAATTTTAGATGTCATGCCAAATCTTCACAAATTCCAAGGAGGTAGAGGCACTGCCGTGGTTTCTTCCTAATTGCCCTTACATACTGGGCCCAGGACAAATCCTCCAAAATAATAACACCAAGAAATTTAAGGTTGCTGACTCATTTCAACTCTGATGAGAACTGGCTGCTGGACCTCTGGTTTCCTTCTCCTGAAGGCTCCTTGGTCTTGCTGACATTGAGTGAAAAGTTGTTGTTAAGGCAGTGGTCCCCAACCACCAGGCCACAAAGCATGTGCTACCGGGCCGCGAGGAATTTGGCGATATGGAATGATGAGTCAACTGCACCTTTCCTCATTCCCTGTCACGCCCACTGTTGAACTTGAATGCATACAAGGTCATCAGTCACCTAAATGCAGTAATACCCTAGCACCAGGGATCACCGGTTGGCTTTGGGTAACCGGCTGCCTCACATGGCTGGCGAGAAGTGCTGTTGCTTTGTTGCTACTGGCTTGGAGCACGGACAGATGGGAGCCACCTCTAAACCTGTTTAGCACACCGAATGTTTGTGGAGAACTCGGTGCTAAAATATTCACAGACGACTTAATTCGGGCTCAGGGTTTCGTAAGTAGCAGAGCAGCTACCTCGCATCCACACCTTGAGGCCAAGCATCCTGCACTTAAAGACAAACCCGTTGAGTTTTTTTGAGTGGAAAAAACTTGAGCAAGTGGGGACAGAAGCAAGTGCTGAGAGCCGCGGAATAGACTGGACATAAGGAACCCCCTTCAAGTATCGCTGTCTCCCATCACCCCTCAATGGGACCGTCTTGTTGCAGGGAAACAAGCCCAGGGCTCCCACTGATTCAGCGATATTGATGTTTTGCAATGATTTTATATGTTCATACAAGGAAAACATGCGCTGTGTGTTTAATATCCAGACGTCACTTAAAATGTTATGATGCTATCGACTTATATGTGACTTCTAATTGACTTATCACTATATTCATGCGAGGAAAATATGCGCTGGGTGCTTAATATTAAATTCGTTAGATAAACCCTTTTAGAAATGAAATTGAGTGTATTAGGCATGTATAAGTGACTTATAGTTGACTTATCACCTATATTCCGGTTGTGATTAACACCCCGCCACCCCCTCGGCCGGTCCGCAAGAATATTGTCAATATTACACCGGTCCATGGTGCAAAAAAACAAGGTTGGTGACCCCTGTGTTAAGGCACCACTCAACCAGATTTTCAATCTCTCTCCTATATGCTGAATTTACTCTGGCAACTGGCACCAAAACCATTAACTTTTCTCTCTTCACAGATGCAGCACAAACTGTTAAGTAGCTGCAGTACCTAGTGTTTTACTTCTGAGAGAAAATGTCTAGTCACCAAAGTTTACAGATCAACACCTTGCTTGGAACGCTGCTCTTTTTAAAAAAAAAAATACTAGCTTGGCAGATATTATACAAAGGTAATGGTCAGGGGGCAGGGTGGTACAAAGAAAATCATGTGCTCAAAAACCTATTCTATAAATAATCATTACTGTTGGAAAACAAATCCATTTGAAAACCAGTGGGTAGCTTCAGTGTTTGCCAAGAAGCTGCTGCCACATGCTCTAATGTACTGCAATAGCAACAGTGAAGATGAGATCATGTACTATTATCTAATGCAATAAAATACCAACACTGGTTCATCACTGCCCCAAAGTTCACTAGAATCAACAAAATCCTCCATTTAAGAATCACATCCAGAGAGAAACCCTGCAGCTAAAATATTCCTAGCTCCCACTCATCATCCTCTCATTAATAATTATTAAAGGTTTGGTTTTATTTTCTACAGAATCATTACTTTTAAGACAAAAAAGCTTGGGGGGTGGGGGTGTCAGACATGTGAAAAAATCATCCATTGCCAGAGATTTATCACAATGTTGCTGGCAAAGAGCTCAAGTGCATTGTTCCAGAAACCCACTCTTTATGGATGGAGATGCTTATTCTGTCAACCAACTGGATGGTTTTAACAATCCACTCCTTAAACTCAATTTGCAGCTTTCAAATCACCTACACTGTCAGATTCGATAGAAAAAAGTACAAAGTATGTTACTTCCTCTACATTATTTACAAAAATTTGTAGGTCATCTAGGGAGTTCTAATCCACATTACACTGTGAATCGGAGTTTGATTGATGCGGACTGAAGCTCTTTGGTGAAGAATGACTCTGAAATCTGCATTGGCTAGCAGCATGACACTGAACTGTACTGCTGATTTGATGTTTGATATTCTATTTGTTGTTTGACCACTGTTTGCCATTTGCCCAATTTATTCTTTTTTTCGTGTGTTGGGTGTTTGATGTTTTCTTGAACTGGTTCCGTAGTGTTTTTGTTTTATGACTGCCTGCGGGAGGACGAATCTCAGAGCTTTATTCTATATACATACTTTGATAAATGTACCTTGAATCTTTGAATGGTCAAATTTAGGAAGTGAGATTTAGAACAGCGACGCTTAGGACTGGTCAAGTACTGAGGAGGATTTTTTCCCCCTGCAAGAGTGACGAATCTGTGGAATTTGTTGCCATAGGCAGTTGTGGAAGTCACAGGTCACTGGGTGTATTTAAGGTGAAGGGTTGATAGATTCTTGATTAGTCTGGGCTTGGAAGGTTTATGGAGGACTGGAAGATTGCAAATGCCACTCCACTCTTTAAGAAGGGAGCAATGCAAAAGAAATGAAATTACAGGCCAGTTAGCCTAACCTCAGAAGTTGGGTAAATTTTGGAGCCTATTATTAAGGATGAGATTTCGGGGTACTTGGAGACAAATGATAAAATAAGTCAAAGTCAGCACGGTTTCAGTAAAGGGAAATCTTGCCTGGCATATCTGTTAAGAGTTCTTCCAGGAAGTAACAAGCAGGTTGGACAAAGGAGAGGTAGTGGATGTCATTTACTTGGATTTTCAGAAGGCATTTGATAAGGTGCCACACACCAGATAAAATCCTATGGCGTTACTGAAAAGATACTGGCATGGACAGAGGAATGGCTGACAGACAGGAGGTAGCGAATGGGAATAAAAGGGGTCTTTTCTGGTTGGCTGCCAGTGATTAGTGGTGTTCCTCAGGGGTCAGTTTTGGGACCGCTACTTTTTAAACATTGTTTGTCAATGATTTAGATAATGGAATTGATGGCTTTGTGGCAAAGTTTGCAGATTATATGAAGATAGATGGAGGAGTAGGTAGTACTGAGGGAGCAATGTGATTACAACAGGACTGAGACAAATTGGAAGAATGGGCAAAAAAGTGGCAGATGGAATAATGTTGGGAAATGTACGATAACGCATTTTGGTAAAAGGAACAATAGTGGAGACTAAATAGGGAGAAGGTTCAAACATCAGAGGTGCAGAGGGACTTAGGAGTCCTCGTGCAAGACTCCCGGAAGGTTAATTTACAGGTTGAGTCTGTGGTCAAGAAAGCAAAGGCAATGTTGGCATTTATTTCAAGGGGAATAGAATATAGAAGGAGATAATGCTGAGACACTAGTCAGGCCACACTTGGAGTAGTGGCAACAGTTTTGGGCCTCATATCTCAGAAAGGATGTGTTGCCATTGGAGGGTCCATGGGTGGCTCACAAGGATGATTCCAAGAATGAAAGGGTTAACATATGAGGAGCATTTGGCAGTCCTGGGCCTGTACTCACTGGAACTTAGAAGAATATGTGGAGATCTCATTGAAACCTACTGAATGTTGAAAGGACTAGACAGGGTGAATGTGGAGAGAATGTTTCCTATGGTGGGGGTATCCAGAACTAGAGGGCACAGCCTCAAAACTGAGGGGCAACCTTTTAGAATAGAGGTAAGAAGAGTAGTGAATCTGTGGAATGCTCTGCCACAGACTACTGTGGAAGCCAAGTCCGTGGATATATTTAAGGTGGAAGTTGATTGTTTCTTGATTGGTCAGGGCATCAAATGATATGGCGAGAAGGCAGATGTATAGGGTTGAGTGGAACCCGGGATCAGCTATGATGAAATGGCAGAGCAGACTCAATGGATCAAATGGTCTAATTCTGATCCTGTGTCTTAGATTGAGAAATAGCTACTGAAAAAATAAATTACTAGTAAAGCAGTTATGGAAAGTCTAAGAAATCAAAGTTTGTTTCTCTAACCTAGCTGATCAGTACTAGTATCCCATTGCAGCTGCACACAATTCTGAAAGCAGTGAGATCACATTACATTTAACAATGTGAGTATAGAAGATACTAAGTCACAGCAAAACAAGATCCTAAATAGCAGTTATTTCAAGTTTTTTTTTAAAGGTCATCTTTATTGAAAATGCATAGACAAATGTCAGTTGAGCACATTTTGCACATCAAATGGATGCGTTGTACGTTTAGCACATTGAGTGAAATAAAAAAATCTTACCTTCACCACCTTGTGGAACATACGATGCTGTAATGATGTCTATGTCAGCACAGTTCATAACAATCTGATTGGTTGCTTGTCTTACCTGTAAATACATACACATAAATATATAAAAACCAGTAAACTTGAACATACACATTCTCATTTCATTTGTTATTTTGATCTAGATGGTTCTTTCAATCCCATCCTCAAACTCCATTTTGTAAAATTAGTTGCACATTTGAGTAACTGTGGAGGGAAGGAAACCAGGCTCCTGAGAAGATGCTCTTTAAAATCAACTATCATGCCCTGGAGAAGCTGCAGGCAGCAGTTCTGTAGCCTCTGACTACGTGGAGAAGTTGAGATTAATACATTTTTGTGGCACATTCAAAATATCATCACCCTAATATTGTGGCAGGTTATGAACTACATCATATGAAAAAGCACAGCAAATAAACCAATGTACATCTTCAGCTTTTCTCATCAGCTTTGCATTTGCATTTATATCATCCTTCAGTAAGATGTGTTGTATCTTCAGATTTTAAAAGAAATCAAGCATTGAACCTAACCTCAAAGCAACACACACAACATGCTGGCGGAACACAGGTCAGGCAGCATCTAAGAAAATAAATAAACATTCAATGTTTTGGGCTGAGACACTGCATCAGGGCTGGAAAGGAAGAGGAAAGATGGGGGGGAGGGGAAGGAGGATAGCTAAGTGATAGGTGAAGCCAGGTGGATGGGAAAGGTAAAGGGCTGGAGAAAGAATCGGAGGAGAGTGGACCATAGATAAATACTTTATTGATCCCAAAGGAAATTAGTGTCACAGTAGCATTATAAGTACACGTACATAAATATTAGAATAAGTAGAAAAATAAAAATTAAGTTTCCACAATCTAACAGGAGGGGTCATCACTTCCCCGGCTATAGGTTGACTCATTATAGAGCCTAATGGCCGAGGGCAAAAACAATCTCACACCGCACTTTTTGGAACCACATAGTTGTCTTAGTCTTTTCCCCCCAGCAATGACAATAGACAGTAGGTGCAGGAGTAGGCCATTCGGCCCTTTGAGCCAGCACCGCCATTCAATGTGATCATGGCTGATCATCCACAATCAGTACCCCGTTCCTGCCCTCTCCCCATATCCCTTGACTCCGCTATCTTTAAGAGCTCTGTCTAACTCTTTCTTGAAAGCATCCAAAGAACTGGCCTCCACTGCCTTCTGAGGCAGAGCATTCCACATATCCACCACTCTCTGGGTGAAAAAGTTTTTCCTCAACTCCATTCTAAATGGCCTACCCCTTATTCTTAAACTGTGGCCTCTGGTTCTGGACTCCCCCCAACATCGGGAACATGTTTCCTGCCTCTAGCGTGTCAGATCCCTTAATCATCTTATGTGTTTCAATCAGATCCCCTCTCATCCTTCTAAGTTCCAGTGTATACAAGCCCAGTCGCTCCAATCTTTCAACATATGACAGTCCCGCCATCCCGGGAATTAACCTTGTGAACCTACGCTGCACTCCCTCAATAGCAAGAATGTCCCTCCTCAAATCTGGAGACCAAAACTGAACACAATATTCCAGGTGTGGTCTCGCCAGGTCCCTGTACAACTGCAGAAGGACCTCTTTGCTCCTATACTCTACTCCTCTTGTTATGAAGGTCAACGTGCCATTAGCTTTCTTCACTGCCTGCTGTACCTGCATGCTTACTTTCAGTGACTAATGAACAAGGGCACCTAGATCTCATTGTACTTCCCCTTTTCCTAACTTCCTAACAATGAGGGCTGTATGGCATTGAAGGCACTTGAGAAATAAAAAAACATTATCCTCGCGGTGCTGCCCTGGTTATCCAAATGGGAGTGGGCTCTGTTCAGCAGGTAGATGACAGCATCGTCAACTCCAATGTGCTCCTGGTAGGCAAACTGAAGGAGATCGAGGGCTGGTCTGACCAGGGGTTGGAGGTGAGCCAGGACCAATCTCTCGTGATTCATGATGTGTGAAATCAGGGCCACTGAACGGTAGTCATTCAAGACTTTCGGTTGGCCCTTCTTGGGTACTGGGACCACACGTGATGTTTTTCCACACCTGACTGCAGACCCTTTCCAGGCTGAAACTCAGGTTGAAAATGCACTGCTCAGCACACTCCTTCACGATCTTGGGGCTCACACCATCCACGCCCAATGCTTTACTATGTCTGAGTTTCCCTAGAGCCCTTCTCACCTGCTCAATAGTGAAGGTGAGTCTATGATGATGGAGGAGTTAATGGAAGGTGTGGGCTGGGGAGGTGAAGATTGGGACGATAACAATGTGGAGGTGTGCATGGTAGGTACAGGGCAAGGAAGGGATGTAAACAGTGGTAGCCTGTGTTGTTCATCCACATGTTGAATTGGAGGGAGGAGGGGAAGCACTGGGTGCTTCTGCGTCTGGAGTAGCAAGCTAAGGGGGGTGTGAACAGAAGAGCAATTGTTAAACCTCTTGAAGAATTGGTTAACTCATTAGCCCATTCACAGCTGCATTCCAAAGCTCTATAGCTAGGCTGATTAAGCCAATGATCTTCATGCCTCTCCACACCTCCCAAGCTTGTTCTCCAGCTCTCTCCTATATTCCTCTTCAGCTACAGTTGACCCTCCTTATCTGCAGGGGATTGGTTCCGGGACCCCCCCCCCGCGGATACCAAAATCCGTGGATGCTCAAATCCCTTATTTCACATGTATCAGTGCGGTGGTCTTTAGGACCCAGCAGAACCCCGGACTTTATTTAACATGTCTCCGTGCAGCGGACATTAGGACCTGGCGGCAGAGCTCTGAATCCGCAGTGCTTCTGTTCACGAAAATAATCGTGATCACGATTGAAAATAAGATGGAAATAATAAAGCGATCGGAAAGAGATGAAACGCCATCTGTCATTGGAAAAGCGTTAGGCTACAGTCGGTCAACGATCGGAACAATTTTAATGGAGAATGTGAAAGGCCCTGCCCCAATGAAAGCTACAATTATTACTAAGCAACACAGTGGTTAAATTATTGAAATACGTATGTTTCTTAAGTGTTTTATATGCATATAAAGGTAAAATATGTACTATATACCAAGAAAAACATTTGACTAATTGACGCTAAATAATACTGGATGTACCTGTTCTGACTTCAAATCCGACTTAAAGACGGACTCAGGAATGGAACTCATTCATAACCCGGGGACTACCTGTACTTTTAAGTTATTTCTAGATTACTTATAATACATAATACAATGTAAATGCTATGTAAATAGTTGTTATATGGTATTGTTTAGGGAATAATGACAACAAAAAAATAGTCTGTACATGCTCAAGCAACAAGTGCTGGAGAGAGAATTTCCGGGTTTTCCTGATCCGCAGTTGGTTGAATCCGCGCATAAGGAGGGCCGACTGTACTTTGATCTTTGCCTTTTGCCCCCTCTGCACACGTTTTAATTGCTCATTGTCTCCTAATCTACAGGCTCTCTTTGTAGTTGAGAAAAGCCATTAGATCACTGGTGACCCATGGCTTGTTAATGACATTGTAGTGTCCTTGAGGGTATTATAGTGTCCACTCAGAAGTTAATGTAGCCAGTGATGCAATCAGTAAGTTCATTTTTAGATCTTTTTTATTAATTATTATTGAAGATTAACAAAACAAAAAAATACATTAAGCCAATATGTCATTATGTGCAATGAAGAATTAAATTAGCAAATAACTGATTAACAAAGCTAAGCAATATATCAATAATAATAAGAAAAAATAAAGTGTTAAGAATTTTTTTGGAAGAAAAGGAAATAAAACCCTACTAACTAAAAAAAACCCCTACTGACTGAAAAAAAAACAAGAACAACATTGGGAACACAACCCGGGAGCTATACATCAAAAAGCTTCCAAAAAAAACATCAATCCGCCAACTCAAATCCACTTAAGTTCATTAATATTCTCCCCATATGGTTCACAAAGCACATTCCAGTCAGTAACCTCAAAGCGGCCCATCAAGGCCTCGATGGTCTTTGGACACCATTTCTTTACTATCTTAGTGGTAGCTAGCTGTTACTGTTCTTTGGGTTTATACAAGGAAATGAGGTGAACCAGGTTGTGATCTGATCTTCCAAGTGAGGGGAGAGCTGTGGAGCTGTATGCATCTTTAACATTTGCATATAAGAGTTCCAGTGTTTTACTTTCTATTGTATGACATTTGACAAACTGATTGAAGATGGGTAGGGTTGTCGAGAGAGAAATGTGGTTGAAGTCTCCCAATATTGTAATGAACATTTGGGAAGTGGAGTCTGGAGTCTCACGATGGTACTGTGTATGACGTCACACGCAACATTGGAACCTGCGTCAGGGAGGCAGAATGTAAACAAGTAATATGGCACAGCTGAACTCGTGGTAGATAAATCGGACGCAAACTCACAATAAGCAGATCGATGGACTGCAGGCTCATTCTTTTACAGAAATAAGACTGGGATTACACCATCTGTTGTTCACAAGCACAGCAAACCCACCTCGCTTCCTCCCTTCCAGTGTAGATTAACTCTATCTGCTCATGTCTTTGCAAACCCATTCACAGTAGCATTGGAGTCCAGGATTTGCTCATGTAACCATGTCTTGGTGAAACATATAACACTGCATTCCAGATACTCATTCTGTGCCCTCACAAATACTACTAGTTCCTCCACTTTATTTGCTAGCTATCTTACGTTCCTCATAATGATAGAGGGGAGATATGGTTTATATCTCTATCTCTTGTGCCACTTTTTATCTGAATCTGCAGCCTCGGTATCTCCATCTCGACTCGTCCAGAATATCGAACTTCTGCTGGACAAACAAAGGCTGCTTCCCAGCTGCTAGTAGCTGCTCCCTCATATACACGAGCTTGCCCTCAGCTACTGTAGTCACAGCACTCGATAGAATAAAGTATCCTGAGACAGAAGGATGGTGAAAATATTCTTAAAACCGATTAATGTCCATCGTTATTTTGCAGTATTGCTCACCAGTACAAAAACGAAAGAAACACATTAAATAACATTAAGGCAGCAAACACATGGAGCTACTGAAACGTGCTGCTGCATCGCACATGCACACACATTAATGATAGAAGGGGAAGGAGTGTGGGGGTGATAAGCAAGTGATGAGAGTTAAGAGGCCAGAGTGGGGAACAGAAGGGGAGAGGGAATTTTTGTTTTAGCTGGAAGGAGAAATCGATATACATTTCACAAGGTTGGAGGCAACCCTAACAGAATACAAGATGTTTCTCCTCCATCCTGAGGATGGCCTCATTTGGCACAAGCGATGGTTATGGACTGACATGTCAGAATGGGGATGGAAATCGGAACCCAACTTGTGAGTGTATCTTTTACCATCATAGTTTATTCGGTACTCTTTACATTTTCCTCTGAACCCATTGAACCCATGAACATTACTTCACTTTAAAAAAAAATATTATTTCTGTTCTTGCACTTTTTTTTTTTACTTACATACTTACTGCAGTTTACCTGCTTATTTTTACTCTTCTATATTATCATGTATTGCAATGTACTGCTGCCACTAAGGTAACAAATTTCAAGACTTATGCTGATATGAAACCAATTTTGATTCTTCATTGAACACACTAACATCCACTACAGCCTTGCACACTGTTGTGTTGAGAAGCCTCTTCTCAAGGACTGGTATTCCAGAACACTTGTCAGTGACAAGTCAATTGAATAAGTATTAAAGTCAATTCAATGGACTACAGTTTGTTGCAGAACAGTTTCAGTCATTTATGAAAATGAATGGAATAAGACATTAGATCTGCACCACACAATGCAGCTGCAAATGGCTTGGCAGAAAGGTTTGCCCGTACTCTAAAGAACGCACTGAGAGCAATGTCAGAACTCTGAACTAACTCTGAATCAGAAGCTCACCAAATTTCTCCTTGCATATTGCAATGCAGCACACTCCACTACCAGCAAGTCACCAGCTACAGTACCAAGAAAAACTGTGAGAACCCTTGTATTTAATAACTGATGAAACCTCCTTTAGCAGCAATAACCTCCAGCAAACGTTTCCTGTAGTCGTTGATCCGACTTGCACAAATGCGAGGAGGAATTTTAGACCATTTCTCCATACAAAACTGTTTCAGTTCATCAATATTTCTGGGATACCTTGCATAAACATCCTTCTTTAGGTCAACGCCACAGCATCTCAATTGGGTCAAGGTCTGGACTCTGACTTGGCCATTCCAAAACACAAATTTTCTTTTTAAACCATTGTTGTTGATTTACTCTTGGGTTTCGGATTATTGTCTTGTTACATCATCTAACTTCTATAAAGCTTCAGCTGACAGACTGCTACCTTGACATTCTCCTGTAAAATGTCTAGATAAAATTTTGAATTCATTGTTCCCTTAACGATTGCAAGCTGTCCAGGCCCGGAGGCAGCAAAGCAGCCCCAAACCATGATGCTCCTTCCACCATGCTTCACAGTTGGGATGAGGTTTTGGTGTTGCTGTGCAGTGTCCCTTTTCCTCTAAACAGCAGAGTGCATTGCTGCCAAGAACTTCAACCTTTGTCTTATCTGTCCACAGAACATTGTCCCAGAAGCGTTGTGGAGCATCTAGGTGGTCTTTTGCTGTTATGCTTGGGTTCTTTTTCACCTCCTTCAGTATTGCACGTTGTGCTCTTAGTGTGATCTTTGCAAGATATCCACTCCTAGGGAGAGTGACAACAGTACTGAATGTCCTCCATTTGTAGAGTTTCTCTTACCATGGACTGACGAACACTCAGATCTTTAGAAATGCCTTTTCCAGCTTCATACACCTCCACAATTCTTATTCTAAGGTCCTCTAAAAGTTGTTTTGATTGAGGCATGGTGCACATAATTGGATTTTTCTTGAGAAGAGCAGGCTCTGCCAGTAACCTGACTGCGTGCTTATAGAGCAGGGCTCCCCGACAACCCACACCTCCAATTTCATCTCATTTATTGGAACACCTGACTCAAAAGAGCTTTTGTAGAAGGCATTACCTCCCAAAGTTCCCATACATATTTGAATCTACACTGATATATTTTTTTTTAACATGGTGTACATGTAAAACAATAACAAAAAATGACAATGTACTTATCTCTGCTATGTTAAACACAGGGAACTCCAGTTAATACTTATTAAGCTAAGCATGTAAAGGTAATGTAGTCTCAACTATCTTTACAGAACAAAGGAAATGTATTTCCTCTTCAAAGTTTAAAGAATAGACCTCTAAGCTTTCAGGCACTCTAATCAATAAATGTGTGGTGAATAATTACAGCCAAATTAATGCAAATACATGGTGATATGAAAATGCATGGAAATACTTCTGTCAATTATAACAGACCTTCGGTGCATCAAGGACATACGTGCAGAAAGGTGCTAGAAAGGGACCAGTAACATGAAGGACCCTGCCCGCCCTGTTCATTTGTCCCATTCCCATCAGGGAGGAGACTACATAGCATCCACATCAGGACCACCAGACTCAAAAAACAATGACTTCACCCAAGCAGCAAGGCTGATCAACACCTCCACCCACTAACCCACTCCTCCATAGCCGCAACCACCACTACTTGATCATTTCCTGTCAGCCACTTTATGTACAGACACTCCTGTGCCTAGTGTCACTTTATGGACATAAAATCATGCATACAAACCATCTTATTTATTTATTTATTTATTTATATTGTGTTTTTATTGTTTTTTAATCTAATTGATGCTGTATCAGATCTGGAGTAACAATTATTTTGTTCTCTACACTTTTGTACTGGAAATAGCATTCAATCTTGAATTCTGTTGACATTTAAGCACAAGTAGAGGACAAAGGCAGTCGAGCATTGCAATTGTAATTTCACGCTAATATACACAAATGTTAGTAAAAAGACAAACAAAAGTAGCCAGGATCTTAAATTTAGTTCAGTATGGTAGCCAGCTGTCCCAGCATCGAAAAGATGGAGTAACTCCAGTCTAGAAGGCACGCTTTGAAACAGATTCCAGGAGAGTAAATGGAGTCATTAGTCCTACAGGCAGGCATGCTCATCTTTCAGCTACCAAATAAACAATTTATTTTCAGTTCCATAAATTACTGTTTTCCAATTCTACAAATGGAATTTTGTAAAGTTTACGATTTCAGTTTATAAAGGACCCTAAAGTTCTCTTTAGACTCATTTCATATTATGAGCCAGTCAGTATGTCACTCAACAGGAAAAGCCTACAGTACTGAATAATCAATTCAATACTACTCGCTGCTTTTGCCTCATTTCCAGCTATTCCTCCTCAGCATTACTGAATACTCATTAAATATTTAAGTCCTGATGAATAACTTCAGTAACTTACAAGACTGGAGTATAATTAAGTTCTGATGAAGGGTTTCAGCCCAATCCATCAGTGCTTTATTCCTCTCCATAGGTACTACCTGACTTGTTGAGTTCATCCAACATTTTGTCTGTATTACATATTTAAATTGTTGACTGGGTGCAGGTAACTCGGAGCTTGAACATACAAGATGCTGGCTCAGTAAGTAATGAATCTGCATCAATTCAACATATCACCCTACCTATTAAATATTTTGACATGAACAGACACCATCATATGGTGCTGGTTAAATATTAATTTGATGAGAAGCACCTTGTATAGTAATGCAGAGCTGTCACAGAATAAGTCCCAGATTGTCACTCATTTGGCTGCCAACACATCAGCAAGAAACAAAGACTGGGTGGTTGTTTGCTCCTGCCAAAAATTTAAGCTGTTAAATTTAGTCAGATGAAGTCTCCACACAGTCTAGTCCCACACTGAACAAATCTATCCACAGCAATGACAAAAGGCAAGCTAATGCAATAAGCTTTTCTGTTTGAGTGGAAGAAACATGTGGCTAAGTACAGCTCCAATGACGTTATTTAAGTTTGCTGATGACACCACTGTTGCTAGTTGAATCAAAGATAGTGACAAATTGGGAGGGAGATTGAAAATCTGGTTGAGTGGTGTCACAACAACCTTGCACTCAACGAGTGAAGTCCTGCTGAAGGGTCTCGGCCCGAAACGTTGACTGCTCATTTCAACGGATGCTGCCCGACCTGCTGAGTTCATCCAGCTTGTTTGTACATGAAATTTACATTTAATTTATGCTGGAATGGCTATAGAAAAATAATATGGATAAGCTTTGGACCTGACTTCATGGCTTGTTAGAAAGTTGAGACAACACAATGACACATAATGTAGTTAAGCAAGAGTCCAAACATCTGCAACATTTGTGTTCATATTTGCAGCCATTACATTTAACACTAACATATAGTAAAAGCAGTAATATGATAAATATACAGCCTATATAAAGTAGAAATATTGTATGTACGGTGTAGTTTCACTTATCAAACTTGGGAAGACAGCGAGCCAAAAATCGATTGAGGAAAAAACGGCATGTACACGCATCTGCATGTACACACGTACACGCATGTGCAAACAACTGCTTTCACAAGGCTTCACAGTCAATGTAGTCTTTCTCAGGGTAAACACACGTATAAAGTGGGCGTCCTTTTTTCGTCAAAGTGAAAATCCTCTGGTTAGTGAAAACAGGTACTAACGTAGGTCTTTCGTAACAGCGAGCTGTCATAAAGCAAACGTTCAAAAAATGGGGACCACCTGTAGTTCAATTGCTACATTTAATCAGCAAAATGTATACAATATACATCCTGAAATTCTTGTTCTTCACATACATCACAAAAACAGAAGGGTGCCCCAAAGAATGAATAACAGTAAAAAAACGTTAGAACCCCACGCACAGCAAAACAAAACTCTTCCCCATCCCCACCCACTTATACAAAAATAAAGCATCCAGTATCTGCAGTCTCTCCAGTCTTCATAATTTCTCATTTGTGCTTTCACCTACAGAAGTCTCACTTAAATTCCATCAGTTATTTTTTCCTCTCCACTGTTTAAAACCTCCTTAAAAGCTTTTTGCCCAACTACTGAATTCTCTCCTTCAGTTCAGCTTCCATCATTTGTCCTTGGACGATGATGAAACACCTGGGAATGCTTTTGCTCCGTTAATATTTAAATGTAAATCATTATTGCTGAATAGCCAAGCCAATACTCAAATCTTGACATGTGAAAAATAGCCACTTGGGCAAGCTGCCAGAGGACTGACTGACAATCCAGCATAAGCCAGTGCAAGGACAGAAGGGGAGCAATACAAGAATGTTTTTACTAGAAACAAGAATCAATTTTTGGCAATGTTACTTTGTATTAGGATTTCTTCGGATCACTTCACATTTTATCCAAAGGCCTCTAGTAAAGATCTGCAAACAAATTCATTATAAAAGGTACCACCCATTTTTTTCATGGCCTGACATTAACTTAAACCTACACCTGGTACCATAACAACACTGGACATCATCCAAAAGCAACTGAACCCAAGCCAATGAAAATGGTAATTTACCTTACAGAGTTAGCAGAGCTGATCTTAAAGCTAAGCCAACATCAGTAAAGCATTTATGTGAAAACTTTAGGACCATAGAACTCATATCTATTTAATGATAAAGGAGGCCATTAAGCCTAGAATCCATGCCAGTTCTCAAAGCAATTACACTAATCCCATCCCTCCATTTTCCCTGTAACTTACTCTCTCAACTCCATCCCAATTCTTCTGCAGGTGTCCCCCGTTTTTCGAACGTTCGCTTTACAACACCTCGCTGTTATGAAAGACCTACATTAGTTACCTGTTTTCGCTAACAGAAGGTGTTTTCACTGTTACGAAAAAAGGCAGAGCGCGCATCGAGCAGCCAAGCTCCTCCCCCAGAACTGCATTCTAGCCGGCATAATAAAGTGTTTCGATCATGGTGAACAAAGTAAGGATATAGTGAGTTTGTCTAAGGGTTTGTGGAAGTTGACGAAGATGATGTTGAAGAGGTTTTGGCATCCCTTGACCAAGAACTGAGAGATGAAGAGCTGATGAAGAGGAAAGGATAACAATTGAAGCCGAACTCAGTAGCGAATGGCCCGAAAGTGAAGTCGTCCACGAATTGAACATGAAGCAATTGCGAGATTTTCGCTGCGATTGACAACGCTGCAATGGTTGCAGAAAAGTATGACTTTAATTTTGAAAGGGTACGTAGGTTTAGGGCATATTTGCAGGATGGTTTGAGTGCTTACAAAGAACTGTATGACAGAAAAATGCACGAGGCTAAGCAGTCAAGCATACTGCCGTTTTTCAAGCCTTCCACAGCAGACAATGAAACTCGACCTTCGACATCAAGGCAGACAGACATAGAAGATGATGACCTGATGGAAACAGACGACAATGAGATGACACCCCAGTCTCCTCTACCTCCCACCACCCCAACCTCCGACGACTCAGCCTAACACACTATCATCAGTGTGCTCACTGTCTTCCCGATTCTGGTAAGTGAAACCACACTGGGCGTACATTATTTCTACTTTATATAGGCTGTGTACTTTTATGTGTTATTTGGTATGATTTGGCAGCTTCATAGCTTAAAGGTTACTGGAAAGTGTGTTTCTGCTGAGAGCGCTTGCGTGAGATTTTTGTGCGGTGGACAGTGCTACAATAATCGCAGAAAAGTATTCCTACTTTATATAGGCTGTGTATTTATCAGATCATATCCTGCTTTTACTATATGTTACTGTTATTTTAAGTTTTGTGTGTTATTTGGCATGATTTGGTAGGTTATTTTTTGGGTCTGCGAACGCTCACAAATTTTTCCCATACACATAAATAAATGGTAATTGCTTCTTCACTTTATGACATTCTGGCTTACGAACCATTTCATAGGAACGCTGAACCTTCGAATAGCAGGGGAAACCTGTATTCACAATATCCAAGAAAGGGAAAACAACCACCATGTAAATGTGAGCATAGGATGAAGTCAGAAGCCAAGTAGATGAAATACACTCAATGACCACATTATATTTACCTCCTGGACTTAATAGTGGCCACCTGAGTGCATGTTCATGGTCTTCTGCTGCTGTAGCCCATCCACTTCAAAGTTTGAATTGTTTTGTGTTCAGAGCTGCTCTTCTGCACACTGCTGTTTAATATGTGGTTATTTGAGTTCCCATCGCCTCCTTGTCAGCTTGAACATTTGATTTTCATTGTCCCTTTCATTGAGAAGGCATTTTGCCACTCTCTACTTGTTTTACCACAGCATTCTCTGTAAACTTTGAGACTGTTGTACATGAAAATCCCAGAAGATCAGCAGTTTCTGAGAGACTCAAACCACCCTGTCTGGCACCAACAATCATTCCATGGTCAAAGTCACTTAGATCACATTTCTTCCCCATTCTCATGTTTGGTCTGAACAGTAACTGAACCTCTTGATAATTTGAGAAGTTAGTCAGATGTATCAGCATTACAGTGGGAATTACAGAGGCACGAGAGAGGAGATGGCCAGAATTGATTTGTAAATAACACTGGTATGAATGACAGCAGAGCAGTAATGGCTGGAATTTCTGGAAGCATTTCGGAAGGCACAGAGTATACACATCTCAAAGAGGAAGAAGTATTCTAAAGGAAAGATAACACAACCGTGGCTAACAAGAGAAGTCAAAGCCAAAGAGCATATAATACAGCAAAAGTTAGTGGGAAGTTAGAGGATTGGGAAACATTTAAAAACCAACAGAAGGCAACTAAAAAAGTCATTAAGGTATAGGTGGAATATATAAGTTAGCCAATAATGTTAAAGAGAATACTAGAAGTTTCTTCAGATACACAAAAAAAGTGAGAGTGGATATCAGACCACTAGAAAATGATCCTGAAATGGCAGACAAACTGAATAAGTATCTTGTATCAGTCTTCACTGTGGAAGACACTAGAGTATGGTAGAAGTTCCAGGTATCAGGGCTCATGAATTGTGTGAAGTTATCATTACTAGAAAGAATATTTTTGGGAAACTGAAAGGTCTTAAGGTAAATAAGTCACCTGGACCAGATGGTGTACACCCCAGGGTTCTGAAAGAGGTGGCTGAAGAGATTATGAAGGCATTAGCAATGATCTTTCAAGAATCACCGGATTCTGGCGTGTTTCCAGAAGACTGGAAAATTGCAGGAAGGGAGGAAGAGCAGAAGAAGGGAATTGTATGCCAGTTAGCCTGGCCTCAGTGGTTGGGAATATGTTGTTAAGGATAAGGTTTCAAGGTACTTGAAGGCACATGATAAAATGGGCCATCAGCATGGTTTCCTTTTGGGAAAATCTTGCCTGACAAATCTGTTGGTATTTTTTGAAGAAATAACAAGCAGGATAGACAAAGGAGAATCGCTCGATGTTGTGTCCTTGGATTTTCAGAAGGCCTTTGACAAGGTGCCACAAGAAGCTGCTTAACAAGCTATGAGCCTGTGGTATTACAGGAAAGATTCTAGCATGGATAACAGTGACTTATTGGCAGGAGGCAAGAATGGGAATAAAGGGTGCCTTTTCTGGTTGGCTGCCAGGGACTAGTGGTGTTCCACAGGGGTCTGTGTTGGAACCGATTCTTTTTAAGTTATATCGCAATGATTTGGATGATGTAATTGATGACTTTATTGCAAAGTTTACAGATAATATGAAGATAAGTGGAGAGGCAGGTAGTTGAGGAAGTAGAGGCACTACAGAAGGACTTAAAAACAGATTAGGAAAATGGGCAAAGAAGTGGCAGATGGAATCCAGTGTTGGGAAGTGTATGGGCATGCACTTTTGTGGAAGAGATGAAAGGATTAACTATTCTCTAGATTAAAAAACTGAAGCGCAAAGAGACTTGGGAGTCCTTGTGCAAGATTCCCTAAAGGTTAATTTGCAGGTCGAGTCTCTTGGTGAGGAAGGCAAATGCAAAGTTAGCATTTATTTCAAGAGTAGTAGAATATAAAAGCAATATAATGTTGACACTTTATAAATCACTGGTGAGGCCTCACTGGAGGTATTGTGAGCTGTTCTGAGCCCCTTATCTGAGAAAGGGTGTCCTGAAAATGGAGAGGGTTCAAAGGAGAATCACAAAAATGATTCAAAGATTGAATGGTTTGTCATATCAAGAGCATTTGATGGCTCTGGGCCTGTATTCACTAGATTTCATAAAAATGATGAATGGCCTCATTGAAACGAATTGAATGGTGACAGTCCATGATACAGTGGATGTGGAGGATGTTTCCTATGGTGGGAGAGTCTAAGACCAGAGTACTCAACTTCAGAATAAAGAGACGTCCTTTTAGAATGGAAATGAAGAGGAATTTCTTTAGCAGAGAGTAGTGAATCTATGGAATTCTTTCCCACAAGAAGCTGTTGAGGCCAAATCTTATGTATAGTTAAGGCAGAGGTTGATAGATTTTTGATTGATTAGGGCATGAAGGGCAATTCTCCTCTGACCTCCCTCATTATGGAGGCATTATCACCCACACCACCATATATAACCCTGAGATTTATTTTCTTGTGGACAATGACAGCAATTACAAAAAACAATAAAATGAATGAAATACTATACGCAACAGGGTGAACAACAACCAATGTGCAAAACAAAGAAAAAGGACACTGAATACAAAAAAAACTCTACAACTCAGGTCCTCAAGTCTCAGCAACATATTTGTAAATTTTCTCTGTATATTTTCTATCTTATTGATATTGTTTCTGTAGGAAGATGTCCAAAACTGCACATAATACTCCAAATTCCCAGATCCTTTTATTCTACTATACTCGTCAGTGCCCTACCATTCACCGTGCAAGACTTATCCTGGATGTCCTCCCAAAGTGCAACATCTCATGCCTATCTGCACTAAATTCCATCTGCCATTTTTCCAGATCCCGCTGCAAGCTTGGAAATACATTCTCACTGTCCACTACACCGATGATCTTGGTGTCATCCACAAATTTGCTGATCCAGGCCTATGTGACTTTAGACCCAGCTACAAACAGTGTTAACTGCCTCCTAGATAGAAGGCAAGGTGGACAATAAATGCTGGCATTGCCAATGTCCACATAATACCAATGAATGAATAAGCAACTTTTTAAAACAAGGGAACAAGGATACCTACACCTGTGCCAAATAGTTGAAATATTTTATAGAATAATTTTCTTAGGTTACAGGATAATGGAATGTGGGACTAAAATCTTGCAAAACTCTTCAGCGTTGACTTTTTTCCTTTCACAAAAGATGACTTGTTTTCAGATGTGCAGACCAGTTGCTGGTTGGTAGTATTCTATCAACTTACGTACCATGTCAAAATCATGCATCTTCCCAACTGTGAAGGCAACAGAATATTCACAACATTCATCGGGTGCACTGGTTTCCTCCCACATTCCAGAGGTTTGGGATTGAGTAAATTGTGGGCATGCTACACTAGCGCTAGCAGTGTAGCGACACGTGGGCTGCCCCTAGCACAGTCCTCACTGATTTGATTGTCGCAAATTATGTGTTTCACTGCATGCTTCCATGTACATGTGACAAATACAGCAATAGTCTGCAATACTGTCTATATCACTGTACTGGCTTCCCGGTTAATGTTGGCAAAGGCTGTTAAAATAACTACAGGCACTAACCTTCACAGCTCGAGCTACAACATGGCTTCAAACATTTGAGATCACTTTATCTGTGCAATAAAGTGTCAAACACATCTAGTTTCCATGAAAACGATCAATATACTAATACGGAAGCAATCTGTACAACACATTCTGTTTATAAATACAAGTGCTGAGAGAAAACTACAGCTGAAAAATAATTCATTTCTTTAAAAGTTTTTCCAGCTTGTTCATCTCATGACAAAACAAAGGACCAAATAATTCTGTGTTTTTTCTCTCACCAGGGCATAATCAATTAATAGAATTTAAGATGAATCCAGAATTCTGCTGACTGATAGTTAACTATTCACTGCCTGAAATAACAAATATAAGGATCCTTCCCAAATACATCTCATACCAATAAAAAAAACCAAATCTGCTGCCAAGTCCATGGATTATTTGGTAACACACTTCCCTCTTGGTCAGAGAATTAGAGTCAATGGTTCAAAAATGTGTAGAAGCTGTTGGACTTCAAAACAACTGACCTCAGATAGTCAGGATGCACAACCCCGCCCCTCTCTCTCTCTCCCCATCATCCTGAACACAGGTGCCTCCTCTGGGCTGTGTACTAAGTCCACTGCTGTACACTCTACTCACATGTGACCGCACAACCAAACACATTGTCAAGTTCGCCAATGACAGAACAATTGAGGGCTCATCACCTACAACGATGAGATGGTCTATAGAGAGGAGGTGGATGTGCTCGAGGCCTGGTGCCAGGAAAATAATCCCTTCCTCACTGTCAACAAGACAAAGGAGATGCTTATTAATTTCATGAGAACTTGCACTACTCACACCCCTCTTTACATCGCCAGCACTGCAAGTAGTTTCAAACTCCCGGGAGTATAATCTCACACAAGCTCTCAATATCTCAGAACACATTCTACACAAATCAGGAAAGCTCACCAATGCCTGTTTTGTGGGGAGGCTGAAGAAAACTGGACTATGCACATCCATATTTGCATCACTCTGTAGATGTGCAGTAGAGAGCAGCTTGACAAGCTGCATCACTGCGCGTTACTGAAACTGCACTGCAACAGGGAGTAGTCAAAACTGCCCAATGCATCACTGCAGCAGCCTACCCATCATTAAGGGTATATATACAGAAAGGTACCCAAAAAAAGGGCCATAATATCATGAAGGATCCCACTCACCCTGTTCATGGGGAGTTTGTCCCACTCCCATCAGGGAGGAGGCTACGTAGCATCCACGCCAGGACCACCAGACTCCGTATGAGGCTGATCAAAACCTCCACCCACTAACCCACCCCACCACTTTATCATTTCTTGTCTGTTACATTATGTTCAGTGTTGGAGTTTCTCAAGTTGAAACGTTTAAAAGAGACTTTGTATCCTCTGTGAAATATAAAAGATCCTATGGCATTACCTTTAAGAGTGATACTGGAAGCAGCATAAATCCAGGTAATACTTCCAACTCCACATATGCAAAAATTGCAACAGAAAATTACATTAACATTAACCTTCTGAAAATTAAAACCAATTTCTGAACACAAGTGTAAAATAGTCTTGCAACACTGTGCTGTCCTTTGTACAATAAATCACTGATACATTTCTAAATTTGAAACAAAATTACATCTTGATGTGAAATTACTGTGGCAGTGAGGAAGATGTAGTTCAATTTTCGAAGTGTTTGATGGCTCTGAGCCTGTACTTGGAGCTTAGAAGAATGAGGGATCCCATTATAACAGAAATTTACAGCACATTATAGGCCCTTCAGCCCACAATGCTGTGCCGACCATGTAACCTACTCAATTACTTACTGTAATTGATAGACTTTTTCCCTATATTATCATGTATTGCAATGCACTGCTGCTGCTAAGTTAACAAATTTCATGACATATGCTGGTGATATTAAACCTGATTCTGACATGTCAGTCCGTGGCCTCCTCTACTGCAACACCTGATATTCCTTCAACTTTCATCCTGACAGCGAGAACATCAGTTTCTCCAGCTTCCAGTAATTTCTCTCCTCTTCCACTTGTCTCTTTTACCATTCTGGCTCAACCTTTAGAATATTGAAAGACACAGATAGAGTGGATGTGAAGAGGATGTTTCCTTAAGTGGGGGAGTCTAGGACCAGAGGACACAGATAGAGTGGATGTGGAGAGGATGTTTCCTATCGTGGGGGAGTCTAGGACCAGAGGGCACAGATAGAGTGGATGTGGAGAGGATGTTTCCTATAGTGGGGGAGTCTAGGACCAGAGGACACAGATAGAGTGGATGTGGAGAGGATGTTTCCTATAGTGGGGGAGTCTAGGACCAGAGGACACAGATAGAGTGGATGTGGAGAGGATGTTTCCTATGCTGGGGAGCTCTGAGACCAGAGGACACAGATAGAGTGGATGGGGAGAGGATGTTTCCTTAAGTCGGGGAGTCTAGGACCAGAGGGCAAAACTTCAGATTAGAGGGACATCCCTTTAGAACAGAGATGAGAAGGAATTTCCTTAACCAAAGGGCAGTGAATCTGGAATTCATTGCCACAGACTTGGCTGTGGAGGCCAAGTCATTGGGTATATTTAAAATGGAGGCTGATAGGTTCTTGATTAGGTGTCAAAGGTTACAGGGAGAAGGCAACAGAATGGGGTTGAATAAATCAGCCATGATGGAATGGCAGATTAGACTCGATGGGCCAAATGACCCAATTCTGCTCCTATGTCTAATGGTCTTATTGTAACACAAGGATACGTTTTGAAAAATAAGCATTTGACAGAAACTCACATTTTCTAAACAGAGAGAAAGTTGTAACGATGACAGAATCCAGCTTCAAAAAAAACCAAAGCAACAATCCAGAAACAATACACATCTCATTTACTGTACATAATGTGGAAATTAAGCCCACTGATGTCTGCAATGGGTAGTGGGGTGGAGATATGTCTCTACCAAAGGAGGTGCAAGGTGCTTCTTCTCTCTGCTCGCCTGCAGGTCATCCTTGGGCAAAGTGTAGCACCTGCTTATCCCTTCACCACCCACCCCTCCCCCTGGATCAAGGTCACATGAAGCCACATGAGCAGGTGGTGGATGGTCATATGAGCAACTGTGCATATCAGAAGTCCAGGTTACTCGACCATTGACGCCAGGCAATCTCTGATACGCCTGGGTCACACGTCATGTAAAAACACTGCCCAGAAGAAAGCAATGGCAAACCATTTCTGTGGAAAATTATGCCAAGTACAATGATGGCCCTGGAAAGACAATGACTGCCCATGTCATATGACACAGCACATAACGAATGAACAATGTCCACAATATCAAATAGTGTCACTGTGAAGAACCATTATAAATAAATTCCTAGCCATCAAATTTATAAAGGACAACGCTAAACAGCTTTGCCTAAGTAACATGACAACAAACTGGCAGCGTTAATTTATTTGGCTACAGATCTTAAAAAAATGCATTTGTTGAACTTCTTTGTTTAGCTACTTGGCTATAAACTGTTACCACAGAATATGGCAGCATAAATCAAGAGGTAATTAAACCATTTAAAATAAATGCTGATGGATGATATATAAAGAGGCCTCTTCTTTAAAATTAAATCAAGGATAAATTACCCTAGACAGCACAAAGTTTCAAAAATTATGTCTTCAAAACTATCCATTGAAGTATCGCCAATATCCAGAATGCAGCAGTGACTATGCAATAAAGTGGAAAGACTGCGCAGGATGTTGAATATAAAGGCAATAAATTCACCTTTTCCAAAAGTTTTAAATGTCTATACTATAACGATTCCAACTGGCCCAATTCCAAAATGCAAATAGACGAGGATAAAAACTTGTAGCTTTAATTTGAGAAAGCAAAAAAAGTCATTGGTCAGACCGCACTTGAGGTATTGCAAGCAATTTTAGACCCCATATCTAAGAAAAGAGGTGCTGGCAATGGAGAGGATCCAGAGGAGGTTCACAAGAATGATCCCAGGAATGAAAGGGTTAACATGAGTGTTTGATGGCTCAGGGCTTGTACTCACTGGAGTTTAGAAGGATGAGAGAGAATCTCATTGAAACCTATCAAATTTTGAAAGGCTAGATAGAGTGGATGTGGAAAGGATGTTTCATACAGTGGGTGAGTCTAGGACCAGAGGACACAGATAGAGTGGATGTGGAGAGGATGTTTCATACAGTGGGTGAGTCTAGGACCAGAGGGCACAGCCGCAGAATAGAGGAATATCCATTTGGAACAGAGATAAGGCACATTTTCTTTAGCAAAGGTAGTGAATTTGTGGAATTCATTTCCACAGGCAGCTATGGAGGTCAAGTCATTGGGTATACTTGAAGCAGAAGTTGACAGGTTCTTGATTAGTAATGATGTCATATAGGGTTAAGAAAGACAATGGATCAGCCATGATGGATTTGGCAGAACAGACTCCATGGCCAAATTGCCGAATTCTGCTCCCATGCCTTTTGGTCTTATGGACTGCCAATACAGAAAATTTAAAACAAAATCAAGAAACACCAAGTTATTCTGCAGGTCAGACCACGTCTGAGAGAAGAAAAAACAGGGTTACTGTTTAATATTAAAGACACAGTCAGAAATGGGAAGGAAAGAAAAGCTCGTTATACGCAGGAAAGGTATAAATTGGGAGGGGGGGGATAGCTGTGGAAACGTCTCCGGTAAAGCCAGGAAGACCATGAAGTTAAATTATAAACTTGGTTATGTGGGCAATGAGCAAATGAGAACAGTTAGAAAGTGAGAACATAGACAAACAAAGATAGGAATTGTAAAATTCAGTGCAGGAAGACAGGCCTAGCAGACCCAGCTGCGTATGCATTCCATTTCCAGAGGGGAAGGGGAAGAACTTTTCTTCTTACTCTTCCATAGTTTTCCATCTTGGGAAACATCCATTCCAAGGCTACCAACTTGCACTGCTTTATCACCTGCTCTGCACCCCATTTCTGTAAGGATTCACACCATTCCTCTGTCTCCATTGTATTTGCTCTGATGAGACGTTCCCTACAGATGCCTCTGAACTGCATTCCTTCTCTCCGGTTTCTGTTCTATCTTTGTTAACAATGCCTTGACAAAATCTCATCCATTTCACATGCCTCTTCTTTCATCCCCTCTTCTCCCAGACAGAACAAGGATGGAGTTCAACTGCTTTCACCTTCCATCTCACCAACCTCTGCAATTTCACCACCTTCAAAAGATATTCCACTATTTCCACTGATTCCCTTTCAGCATTTCATAGGAACTGTTTGTAACCTGTGTAGAAGACACCATCATTATGCCAGAAGTTCTAGCTTGTCAGGAGCAAAAGTGAGAATAGTCACTACTATTAGGGAGAAGGTGCTTAGGAAGCACTGTTTGCATTAACAACCAACATAGCTCGGGATATGTTGGGGCAGCCCGCAAATGCCGCCACATATTCCAGCACCAACGTAACATGCCCACAATTCTAGGAAGAACATAGAACGCAACAAGCGACAAAACAACTTTAAAAAACCCCTTCCCCCACGTGGATAATCATCCAGCTCCAGGGCATGCCTCTTGGTCTCCAGCCATCACTTCGAGTTCCAATTGATCTTCAGACTTTCATCTTCGGTATTGACCCCCAGACTAGCCGAAGTACAGAAATAGCTAATAATGGAAGTTTATTCACTGCAGCATGTACAAATGTAACAATATTTAAAGATTATTGGAAGTTTTACAGCCATGAAAGAACAACAAACTTTGATGTACACAAGAACCTTTTGTATTCTCAGAAGGTACTAAAGTACTCATGGGTAATCAAGTCATAAATTATAGCCTTGAGAAATAGAAACAGGCATATTCTAAATGGCTCAAGCCTGCACCGCCATTCAATAAGACTGTGGCTGATCAGATCTATAAACTAAGGTAAGGAAAGACAACAATGAATCTGAATACACTACGGGCTTAGAATTAGCAACGAAATAACCAATAACCACAGCACCAGCAACCCAGGTTCAATCCTGACCTCCAGTGGTATCTGCAAACTTCACACATTTTCCCTTTTAAAATGGGGCTTCCTCTGGGTGCTCCGGTTTTTTGCCCAGATCCCAAAGCGTAGGACATTAGGTTAACTGGACACTGAGAATTGCCAAATCTAAACCAGAATCAGGTTTATTATCACTGACATATCTTGGCAGTGCAAGACATAAAAAGTACAAGTCATTCATTATGTGTCTTTCCAGGACCATGATTATTCTTGGCAAGTTTTTCTACAGAAGTGGGTGATCATTGCCTTCTTCTGGGCAGTGTCTTTACAAGACGGGTGACCCCAGCCATTATCAATACTCCTCAGAGGTTGACTGCCTGGTGTCAAGGGCTGCATAACCAGGACTGGTGATATACACCGGCTGCTCATACAACCATCCACTACCTGCTCCCATGGCTTCATGTGATCCTGATCTGAAGGGGGGGGGGGGGGGGGGGGGAGGCACTAAGCAGGTGCTACACTTTGCCCAAAGGTGACCTGCAGACTAGCAGAGGGAAGGAGTGCCTTACACCTAAAATAGTGCAAGAAGAATAGTGAGGTAGCATTCATAGACCGTTCGGAAATCTAAACTGCAGCACGGAAGAAGTTATCCTGAAAACGTTGAAAAAGTGTCTCCCTGATGATAGTAATGAGAACAGGGCATGTCCTGGATAGTGAAGATCCTAAATGATGGTTGCTGCCTTCTTGAGGGGCCACCTTTTGAAGATGTCCTTGAAGGTGGTGAGGGAACTGGCTGAGTAACTCCGGTGAAGTGTGAGAGACAGGAAATAGAATAAAATAGGATTAGGTTAGCACTGGTGTAAACATATGCTTGATTGTCAGAACTGTCCTGTGGGCCTGCTTCTGAGCCGCATCACTGAGTATGATTCCAATTGCGAACAACAGCAAATCTAATGTCCACAAGAAAACAGCATGTTTAGGATAGGAACAGACTGTCTTAGCATTGAAATTCAGTTGTCATTTCATCTAGATCTAAATGTGAAGGAAATTTGCTATAGATTAATAAGGTCTAGAAACTATAGGCTTGAGAAAACCTGGCTAAAGGGAATTGAATAGACTATTTCTTACATACTTCACATACATGAGTAAAAGTCTTGTAATAAATAGTATGTACAGTAAGATATACAACAGTCAATATAGCTTAGAAATACAATTGTGTTAGCATGAATTAATCAGTCTGATGGCCTGGTGGAAGTAGCTGGCCTGGAGCCTGTTGGTCCTGGTTTTAATGCTGCGATACCATTTCCAGGATGGTAGCAGCTGAAACAGTTTGTGGTTGGGGTGACTCGGGTCCCCACTGATCCTTCAAGACCTTTTTAAGCACCTGTCACTGCAAATGTCCTGAATAGTGGGAAGTTCACAACTACAGATGCACTGGGCTGTCCACAACACTCTTTGCAGAGTCCTGCAATTGACAGAAGTACAGTTCCCATACCCAGCAGTGATACAGCCAGACAGGATGCACTCAATTGACTCCCTGTCAAAAGTCCTTAGGATTTGGGGACTCATGCTAAACTTCAAACGTCTGAGATGAAAGCGGCGCTGTTGTGCTTTTTTTCACTACACAGCTGGTATGTACAGAGGTCCTCGGTGATAAGCTGTTCACCCCCTCAACCCCAGATCCATTGATGTCAATAGGGGTGAGCCTGTCTCAGTTCCTCCTGTCGTACATAACCAACTACTTTGTTTTTGCGACATTGAGGGAGAGGATGTTTTCTTGACACCAATGAGTCAGGGTGATAACTTCTCTGTAGACTGCAGTATTATATTCTACATGCATTAGACCAAAGAAAAGTGTTTTAGAAAGTGAAAAGTAATTGTCAATGAGTATATTTCAATGACATTAGTCATTGCAAAAGATAGGCAAAAAAAGGACAATGTTATCACCTCTGGTATATGAGATGTAATGGGTCACAGATTAGAGATGCACTGAAATAAATTCTGCTTTGTGTTATTTGGGGAATTTTTGCCAAAGGCTAGGGGATTTTCACAACTCGTGTCTATTGTAAGAAGCCAGCAAACAAGTTTATCACTACAGATCTCTGAATGGGTAATGAACCCATGAACACTACCTCAGTATTTCCTGATGCAAGGGTCATGGCCTGAAACGTCGACTATACCCTTTTCCATAGATGCTGCTTGGCCTACCAAGTTCCTCCAGCATTTTGTGTGCGCTGCTTATTAATTTTTCTCCCTTTTTACACTACTTAATTTTTATATATTACCTCAATTTATAGTTTTATGTACCACAATGTACTACTACTGTTGCAAAACAAATTTCACAATATTTGCCAGTGATATTAAACCTGATTCTAATTCTCACACCAGCATTGTAGATTGAAACTCAACAATGTGAATGCTGCAGTTAAAACAAATGTACAAATAATGCAAACACGAGGAAATCTGCAGATGCTGGAAATTCAAACAACACACACAAAATGCTGGTGGAACTCAGCAGGCCAGGCAGCATCTATAGGGAGAAGCGCTGTCGATGTTTCGGGCCGAGACCCTTCGTCAGGACTAACTGAAAGAAAAGATAGTAAGAGATTTGAAAGTAGGAGGGGGGAGGGGAAAATGTGAAATGATAGGAGAAGACCAGAGGGGGTGGGGTGAAGCTGAGAGCCAGAAAGATGATTGGCAAAAGGGATACACAGCTAGAGACGGGAATGGATCATGGGACAGGAGGCCTAGGGAGACAGGATGGGGGAGGGGAGCACCAGAGGGAGATGGAGAACAGGCAGAGTGATGTGCAAAGAAAAAAAAGGGAGGGGGAAAAAAACAAACCAAAAAAAAAACTAAATGTATCAGAGATGGGGTAAGAAGGGGAGGGGGCATTAACGGAAGTTAGAGAAGTCAACGTTCATGCCATCAGGTTGGACGCTACCCAGCCGGTATATAAGGTGTTGTTCCTCCAACCCGAGTGTGGCTTCATCTTGACAGTAGAGGAGGCCATGAATAGACCATATCAGAATGGGAGTGGGACGTGGAATTAAAATGTGTGGCCACTGGGAGATCCTGCTTTCTCTGGCAGACAGAGCATAGGTGTTCAGCGAAACGGTCTCCCAGTCTGCATCAGGTCTCACCAATATATAAAAGGCCACACCGGGAGCACCGGACGCAGTATACCACACCAGCCGACTCACAGGTGAAGTGTCGCCTCACCTGGAAGGACTGTCTGGGGCCCTGAATGGTGGTGAGGGAGGAAGTGTAAGGGCAGGTGTAGCACTTGTTCCACTTACAAGGATAAGTGTCAGGAGGGAGATCGGTGGGAAGGGATGGGGGGGGGGGGCTAGTTTACAAGGGAGTCGCGTAGGGAGCGATCCCTGCGGAAAGCAGAAGGTGGGGGGAGGGAAAGATGTGCTTGGTAGTGGGATCCCGTTGGAGGTGGCGGAAGTTACGGAGAATTATACATTGGATCCGGAGGCTGGTGGGGTGGTAGGTGAGGACAAGGGGAACCCTATCCTGAGTGGGGTGGTGGGCGGATGGGGTGAGGGCAGATGTACGGGAAATGGGAGAGATAAGTTTGAGAGCAGAGTTGATGGTGGAAGCAGGGAAGCCCCTTTGTTTAAAAAAGGAAGACATCTCCTTCGTCCTGGAATGAAAAGCCTCATTCTGAGAGCAGATGCGGCGGAGACGGAGGAATTGTGAGAAGGGTGTGAGAAGGCAAGAGACAGGGTGTGAAGAGGAATAGTCCAGGTAGCTGTGAGAGTCTGTGAGAGCTTTTTGATAAATCAAAAAGTGACAAGTTGCCAACCTGGTGCCAAACAGCAAAAGATGCATGCCGTAGGCCAGGGGTGCCCATGGATTTTTGTGAATCTCATATGCTTGTACATTTTATTATTTCGAGCAGGGTTCCCAACCTGGGGTCCATGGACCCCTTGCTTAACAGTATTGGTCCATGGCATAAGTAAGGCTGGGAACCCCTGATTTAGAGATACAGGGTGGAACAGGCCCTTCCAGCCATGCCATCCAGCAATCCCTGATTTAACCCTAGCCTAATCTTTAGACCAGTGGTCCCCAACCACTGGGCCACGAACCGGTGGTTGGGGACCACTGCACTAGACAATTTACAATGACCAATTAACCTTCCAACCAGCAGGTCTTTGGACTTTGGGATGAATCTGGAGCCGCTGGTGAAAACCTACACATTCCATGGAGAAGTCATACGAACTCCTTATACAGGATGCTGGGATTGAACTCCAAACTCTGATACCCCAAGTTTAATAGCGTCGTGCTAACCACTATGCTATCGTGGTGCCCATAGTAAACATACTTTGTATATATGGCATACATACTTTGATAATAAATTTACTTTGAACTCTGAGCAAGCTTAATGATTTCATCTGGTTACTATACTGTGAAAGAACAATGTTTACAGATAAATCATTACTGTGACATATTAAGGATTGTTCACAGAAATTTTACACCACCTGCAAATCTCAAAATTTTGAATCATTCCCAGACAAGTTAGAAAGTCAGGGAAGCATTTGAAAGAGAACCCAGTGAATTGAGAGCTTGGAAGAATGTTTTCATTGTCCAAAGACAACTTTGTCATCTTCAAAGACTTAACAGAAAACACCTATAATTGAAAAGTACTTCAACTGAAACTGGCTACATGTGCTTTGGAACAGTACTATGCTGCAAATCTTCAGTGAAGCTTCATGGAACACGTTTCCTCTAATTCACATCAGAATCAGGTTTAATATCACTGTCATGTGTTGTGAAATTTGTTAACTTTGCAGCAACAGTATAATGCAATACATAATAGGAAAAAAAATCATTAAGTATATATATTAAATAATTAAATGGGTAATGCAGAAATAAAAAATTAAAATGTATTGAGGTAGCATTCATGGGTTCAATGTCCATTCAGAAATGCAGAGGGGAAGAAGCTGTTCCTAAATCGCTGCATGTGCCTTCAGGCTCCTGTACTTGATGTTAGCAATGAGAATAGGGTATGACCTGGGTGATGGGGTCCTTAATGATGGATGCCACATTTTTGAGGAATCATTCCTTAAAGATGTCCTGCATACTAGGGAGGCTAGTACCCATGATGGAGCTAACTTAAGCTTACAACTCTGCAGCTTATTTTGATCCTGGGCTACCCCCACCTCCCCATACCAGACTGTGACGTAGTCATTTAGCGCTTTCCACTCTAACTGTAGAAATTTGCAAATACCTCTGGTGACCTATCAAATCTCCTCAAACTCCTAATGAAATATAATCGCTGTCATGTAGCTGCATCGATATGTTGGACCCAGGATAGTGTCTCAGAGATATTGACATCCAGGAATTTGCTCACTCTTCCCACTTCTGATCCTTCAATAAGGACTGATGTGTATTCCCTCATCTTACCCTTTCTGAAGTCCACAATCTGTTACTTGGTCTTACTGACGTTGAGTGCATAGTTACTGCTGCGACACTGCTCAATTAACTGATATATCTCGTTCCTGTATGCCACCTCGACACCATCGCAAATCCTACCAGCAATAGTTGTGTCGTCAGCAAATTTATAGGTAGCATTTGAACTGTACCTAGTCAGACAGTCATGGGTGTATAGAGTGTAGAGCAGAGAGCTAAGCACACATCCTTAAGGTATGCCAGTGTTGATTGTCAGTGAGGTGAGGTGGAGATGTTATTTCTGATCTGTACAGACTGGTCTTCCAGTTAAGAAGTCGAGGATCCAGTTGCAGAGGGAGGTACGGAGGTCCAGGTTTTGGAGCTTTTCAATCAGATCTGCAGGAAATACAGGTTTCCCCGGCTATTCAAAGGTAGAGCGTTCATAGCGTTCCTATGAAACTTTAAGCCGGAATGTCGTAAAGTGAGGAAGCAATTACCATTTATTTATGTATATGGGAAAAATTTGTGAGCATTCACAGACCCAAAAAATAACCTACCAAATCATGCCAAATAACACATAAACCCTAAACTAACAGTAATGTAGTAAAAGTAGGAATGCTCCGATAAATACACAGCCTCTATAAAGTAGGAATACTTTTCTGCAACTATTGCAGCACTGTCCACCGCAGTGAAAATCTCACGCAAGCGCTCTCGGCAGCACTCGCGGTGCAAGCGCTCCAGGCAGAAACACACGGCGCAAGCGCTCCAGGCAGAAACACACGGCGCAAGCGCTCCAGGCAGAAACACTCTTTCCAGTAACCTTTAAGCTATGAAGCTGCCAAATAACACATAAAAATACACAACCTATATAAAGTAGAAATAATGTACGCCCAGTGGAGTTTCACTTACCGGAATCGGGAAGACAGTGAGCACACTGATGATGGTGTTAGGCTGAGTCGTCAGAGGTTGGGGTGGTGGGAGGTAGAGGAGACTGGGGTGTCATCTCATCGTCATCTGTTTCCATCAGGGCAGGCAGGTCACCTTCTGCTATGTCTGCCTACCTCGATGTCAAAGGTCGAGTTTCGTTGTCTGCTGTGGGAGGCTTGAAAAACAACCGTATGCTTGACTGCTTAGCCTCGTGCATTTTTCTATCATACAGTTCTTTGTAAGCACTCAAACCATCCTGCAAATATGTCCTAAACCTACGTACCCTTTCAAAATTAAAGTCATACTTTTCTGCAATCATTGCAGCGTTGTCAATCGCAATGAAAATCTCACACAATTGCTTCCTGTTTAGTTCCTGGACGACTTCACCTTTAGGCTGTTCGCTACTGCATTCAGTTTCAATTGTTATCCTTTCCTCTTCATCAGCTCTTCATCTGTCAGTTCTTGGTCACGGGATGCCAAAACCTCTTCAACATCATCTTCATCAACTTCCACAAACCCTTAGCCAATCTCACTATGTCCTTACTTTGTTCACCACGATCGAAATGCTTTATTATGTCTAGTTTTACGCTAAGACATAAAACTTAGCGTAAAACTAAGTTACGTTACGCGCTAAGTCCCTTACGCGCTCTTTTAGGCTTTTCCGATACCTTAGAACTCATCTTGCTAACGGATGCGCAAAATAAATCGACATAAAGCACAGATGCTCACAGGCACGTGTTTAAGCAATGACGGCTAGAATGCAGTTCCGGGGGAGGAACTTGGCTGCTTGGGGCGTGTGCTGCCTTTTTTCGTAACAGTGAAAACACCTTCTGTTAGCGAAAACGGGTAACTAATGTAGGTCTTTCATAACAATGAGGTGACGTAGAGCGATCGTTCGAAAAACGGGGGACACCTGTATTGCATTTAACACTGAGCTATGGTCAATAAACAGCATCCTGACATAGGTGTATGTATTGTCCGAGTAATCATGACAGGTAGTAAATTCACCTGTCAAATCACAACACAGACACAATGCAATGCAAGAACTATCTAACTAGTCCCATTCCCCTACACTGTTCTCCCAAGCCCTGCAAGTGATCTCTTTTCATATTTTTATCCAGCTCCCAATAGACCATGAGAATCAATCTTCAACTACCATACCCGGCAGTGCATTGCAGGTAACTTGCCATAATAAATTAAAATTCCTCCTGCAACTTTTGCTTCTTTTGACAATCTTCAGTCTGTGTTCCTTGTTTTTGACATTACTGCCAAAGTTTCTATCTACTCTGCCTGTCCCTTTCATGATTATAAATACTTCTCAGATCCCCTTGCAATCTCCACTGTTCCAAGAACAATGCCAAATGCTCCTATCAATCCACAAAAGTCCCTCATAAATACCATTAAGCAAGGGGTCCATGGACCCCAGGTTGGGAACCCATCTTAGACCATAAGATATAGGAGCAGAATTAGACCATTCAGCCCATCAGGGCTGCTCCGCCATTTCATCATGGCTAATCCATTTTCCCTCCTCTTCATTCTCAATAAAATGTATCACTTGACATTTTTCAACATTATTTCATCTGGCACATACCCATCCATTCTACCATGCTGTCTGTATGCACTCACTGTACATCACCAGTGGAATGCTGTAGCTCATCCACTTCAAGGTTTGAGATGTGTTGTGAATTCAGAGATGTTCAAGCTGATAGTGGTGTGCAGAAGACCAAGTCTGACCACATCACTGATTCTATAGATGTTTAACGATTAAGAACAGGACTTTTGCTGATTTCTTTCCTTACTTCCCTGAACAAGCCTCAGTTGCATTCCAATTGGACCAGGTGATTTATCCACAATGTACAGCTATCCTTCATAGTATCAACTACTCAGCACACTCAGAACTTCAAATATACTTTCCACATCTTCCTTCAGAAAACTGATAAGGTTTTCACCTAGCACCTCAACCATGCCCTCAGCAATTTCTTATTTGGTCTTCAACTAGTCCCACCACACGTCTCACAACCCACCTTGCTCTAGGTCTACAGAATAATATTGAGGATTCCATTTTATATTTGCAGCCAGTCATTTCCTGTGGCATTTGCCTCTCACTTCCTTTTTTTTTAAAAAAAAAGCTTTCTACAATCAGTTTGGTTTTCAGCCATTTTAACAGCTTGGAACCACCTCTACTATATTTTATTTCCTATCTTTTAAGTCATTAATAGAGAATCAATCATTTATTGTGGTTTTATTTCATTGACACTCTCCCTCAGAGTTTGGAGCTGAAATATTGTCTTCAATTACAGCTTCAGCTACTAAGTTTCAATTCAAGTTATCTGACCTAATTACTATCCTTAGCAGAAGGCAATGCCACTTGTAATCTGCAGTATTTTACTCGATGGCTAACAGTCCTGTTAGCAGATGATCTGACTGGTCCCAAGCAATAATCCAGCACAATTAACAGCACCCACCTATTGGATCTGGACAGCATCTTTTCATGCACCAGAAATTCCCATGGATTTGTGGTGATATTTGCAGCAGTACATTAAAATGATACTGGCAATTGCAACTTAGTTTGAATCTTCAGGGGTTTCAAAGAGTAATTATATCCCAGAAGTGCTCACTGCACACAATTCCTGACAAAATCATATCCAACTCAACATCATGGCTCTTTCAGAATAGAACTCCTAAGCAAGAATAACAGTGCAACTGTGGAATGCCTTTGTTCCACTGATCACTCCAGCTCACCACACCACACACAGAAGTCAAAATTCAAGTAAATTTATTATCAAAATACCTATTGGTTACCAATTACTATCTTGAGATTCATTTTCTTGCATGAATTTACAGGAAAACAATGAAATACAATAGAATTTATGAAAAATTATACACAGACTGACAAACAACTAATGTGCAAAAGACAACAAATTATGCAAATAAAAAATAAATAATACTGAGAACATGAGCTGTAGAGTCCTTGAAAGCCAGTCTGTAGTTTGTGGAATCTGTTCAGAGTTCTAGTGAGTATTCCAATTTATGCAGATCTATTCCTAAATTCCAACATCTAGTCTCTATTATTCCATACAACCTTGTCCTTCAAGTCCATTTTCTTTGCAAATCATCAAGAAATGTTTTACATTTAAAAGTCAACTGTGGCTTGTTCTTACTTTCCTTACCAGTACCAAACAGCAGTCCTAGTTGACTAATATTGAAGTACAATGCTTTTAATGGAAAATAAATTTCATGAGTATTAAAAACAACCACCATGTTCTGAACTTCACAGGGAAATTGCCTACTGTTGGCTGTCTCTGGCTTTGATTTCTTTCCAAATTAAAACCTCCGAGTTCCAAATCATTTGCTCTCTTCCCATATATTTTCATATATCTGAGATTCCCTGGAATTATCTTCCCAATGCAATCAAGGTGCCTGCTTGAATAACAATGAACAAAAGAGCTTTATATACTTTATGTAAAATAATTACTTCCTGCATCATAACTGTTACCCAGAATAAAACATAACTACTTTAGTGGTTTACGATCTTGGAATTATTACAAATTTAAAATGGTAAACATACAACTGCTTCATTTTTTATTAATTACTGTTTCACACCCTTAAAGGAGCATGCCACTTCAATTGACGATGACCAATAGTTAATTATTGAACTTTACAAAGCACTGAAATCCCATGTGAAGTTCCAGCTACCACATTATAGGAAGCAGGTGTTTGTGCTGGAGAGAGTGCAGAGGAGATTCCCCAGAATGTTGTCAGATTGGAAGAATTTAGTTATCTGGAGAAATTAGATCAGCTGGGCTTGTTTTCCATGGAGCAAGGCCAAGCAGTGAGCTAACAGTAGGATACAAGATGAGAGATGGGGCAGATGGCCAAAATCTTATTCCCCATAGTTATCATCATGTACCATGTCATATGACGCAAGCAATCATGGTGATGGCAAATTTTTCTACAGAAGTGGTCTAACATTGCCACCTTCTGGGCGGTGACCCCAGCCATTATCAATACTCTTCAGAGATTGTCTGCCTGGCATCAATGGTTACATAGCCAGGACTTGCGATGTGCATCAGCAGCTCATACGACCATCTTCCATGGCTTCATATGACCCTAATCGGAGGGGTGTGGGGGGGGGGGGGGGGGTGCGCTAATCAAGTGCTACACCTTGAGGGCATCAATAATAAGTGGAGTCTGAGGCTACGTCCACACCAGACCAGATAATTTTGAAAAAGCCGGTTTCGCGTAAAAACAATAGGCGTCCACAATAGGAGTTTTTTAAAAAAAATCTCTATCCACATTGAAACAGAGATTTTGGCGAATCTCCTCCTTCTGTGCATGCGCAGGACACATCTACCAAAAACAAGCCACATGTTTGCTGTCAAATCTCGCCATAAAAGTGTGCGTTTGTGTAGTTACAGACTAGAAAAACTTAAAATGACGGACAGCTGTTGGCTTTCGCACAGGAGAACTTAGAAGTAGTAAAAAAAAACACAAATACTGGAGCGTACGGAGGCAACCGACAGGGAGTTCACAGACAGATTGACCTGGCTGACGACGAATATTGAAAAATTGTCCAACTCTGTTGCATTAATAAAGCACCTTGTTAAATGTACAAAGCATGTCTGCATCAGTATTATCTTGTATTTCCATACTACGTTACATTAGGCTGCTACACATCTATTGTCAGAGAAGTACTTGCATAAATAGGTAAACCAGGGCAAAGTGAGTATACTTATTTATTCAGTAAGTTATAGGTCAAAGTATTTGGGGAGTACATTTCTAACTCTTCTGGCGTCAGTTTCGTTGCCGTCTGTTCTGAAATTGTTAGGTTGCGTTCAAGAAAACAATGAAATAGCACGCTGCCGTCTGACAGCGTTTACAAATATCTCTGATTACCCCATCCACACTGATCCTGCCAATCCGGCGTTTTCAAAAATACACACTTTTCTGAAAAGCTCCGGTTTCAGGGGACAAAAACGCTGTTTTAGTGTGGACGAAGGGTACAAGCTTCGGTTACGGATTTATCCGGTCTAGTGTGAACGTAGCCTAGGATGAAAATGAGGACTTTTAAAGGAGGTCTGAGATGCAAGTTTTTAAAAAATACTTAATGATATTTGAAATGTGCTAGAAGAGATGACAATTAGATATAATTTAAGAGGCATATAGACAAATGTTTAAATAGGCAAACCACAGAAGGAAAGTGGCCAAATGCGAATAAATGGGATTATTATAGATGGGCCTGGATGTGATCGGGACAAAGGACCAAATTCTGCTCTGTAAACCATGACAATACTCAGCAAGATCATATTTTTGCAGTTTGTATTGGTGCATGTAAACAATAAAAATAATATAACAGACCAGAGCTGTTACATTTTCCCCAAACATAAACACCAAAAGTTTACATAAGTGCAGGTTTCCCCTGCTATCCAAAGGTAGAGTGTTCTTATGAAACCTTTCGTAAGCCGAAATGGTGTAAAGCAAAGAAGCGATTACCATTAATTTATATGGGAAAAATTTCTGAACGTTCCCAGACCCTAAAAATAACCTACCAAATCATACCAAATATTGGAACATACACGCATACGCACACACCTGCCCATGCAACGCTTTCTGGTCATGGTAGTCTTTCTCAGGCGCCTTTTTTCGTAAAAGTGAAAATCCTCTTCAGATTTATTTTGGTTAGTGAAAACAGGTACTAATGTAAGTCTTTCGTAAAAGCAAAGTGGCATAAAGCGAACTTTCGTAAATCGGGGGGACACCTGTATCAAGTCATTAAATATTTGAATGAGAAAATAATGTACTGTTCACTACCTTCAAATTAAATTTCAAAAGATAATTCGCTAATGGTAAAAATTCCAGTGCTCTTTCCCTGACTTACTTGTACAGATTCAGTAAGACTGAAAAAACAGCTTCTCCTGAAGAGCTGTTGTGCAGATAAATGTTACACCCTAGCTTGCCAATAGTCTTTGAGTGTTATGGGCTATCAAGGTCACTTGTTGCATGTAAATGTGGGATTTTTTAAAATTAAGCCATACCAGATGCATTATAAATCTGTTATGCATGGACTGGAGTAGCACCACAATTTTGTCTTGAGCAAGGCCAATAAAGTTCTATTCTACATCTATCCACCTTCCACATTGATACTAAGCTATACTAAATATTTTGCTGCTACAAACTTTACAAGCTTCACCTCCATTTCTGCTGTCCATTTTCAAAACTGTGGTTGAAAAGATCACCTGAAGATCCTCCATCGACTGAACTTGGTCTCACCTTGAAAATTCCACTTCCTTCAAATAAAAGGTGCAGCAATGGCAACTTGATAACTTTTAGCAGCAAACGTCTGAATGATTCAATTCCAACCTTGATCATTTGTTTTCCAAGACTTTACCTTGCAATTAACTGCATTCTCCGGCCACTTCTGAGAATTTAAATTTTATATTTGTGCAAGTACCACCTATTTCTCTCCAATGACTGCATACTGCACCTTAACCTCATCTTTTCTCAACTAATCTTTTTACAGTACTGTGCAAAACTACATATAACTAGAGTGCACAAGGCTTTTGCACAGTACTGTATATCTTTCCAGTTACCAAGTAACACTACAGAGCCAATACAAAGCCAAGTGCTCTTACTTCTGTTTCCCAACCACCTTCCTAATTTAACCAATATACAGTATGGTACAAAAATCTTACGCATGCTAGCTATATACATGCGCTTAAGACTTTTGCACAGTAGTGCATAAGTCACACTTTCGGCACTTTTTTCTATCTGCACAATGTCTTCTTTAGCACATTGGATGTTTTTCAGTCCTTGTTCATGTATTGTTTCCCCCCCATAAATTCTATCGTATCTCTATCTTCCTGAAAATGCAAGCAAGAAAATACCAAAGGGGATAACTTCACTTGCCCCATCATTGAAATGTTCGCACAACCAATGGAATCACTTTCAATGACTCTTCACCTCATGTTCTTCATATTTATCGCTCATTTATTATTTTTCTTTTTGTATTTGTAGTTTGTCGTCATCTGCGCTCTAGTTGAACGCCCCAGGTGGGCAGTCTTTCATTGATTCTGTTATTCAAAATGAATTTCAGGGTTGCATATAGTGAACTATATGCACTTTGATAATAAAGTTACTTTGAACTATATGGTAACATATATGTACTGGGTTTATATAATACATTTTTATTTGATTTTGACAGTCTCTCCATCAGGCTTTCCAATGTTATCTAGTCATCCCAAAATTTCAATTACCAAGAAGAAACTTCTCCTCACTTCTATATCCAATTTTGATTAATGATCTATATACTCTCCTATTTTACATCTCTGTCTCTTATTCCTTTATCTCAGAATCTGGTTTATTATCCCTGACGGAAGTTGTGAAATTTGTCGTCTTCTGACAGCAGTACACAGTGCTAGAAGTTACAATAAGAAACAAAAGTAGTAAATAGTGTTAAAAAGGAACAGTGAGGCAGTTCATGGAATGTTGAGCAATCTAATGGCAGAGAGGAAGAAGCTGTTCCTAAAACATTGACCGTGCATATTTATGCTCTTGTACCTCCTCCCTGATGGCAGTAATTTTAAAAATGGGCACGCCCTGGATGACGAATGTTCTTAATGGTAGATACTGCCTTCTTGAGACACCACGATCGTGATGGAGCTGACAAAGTTTAGAACCCTCTGCAGCCTCTGGTGATCCTGTGTATTGGAGCCTCCATCCCAGGCAGTAATGCAACCAATCAAATGCTCTGCATGGTATATCTGTAAATTTGCTAATCTTTGGTGACAAATTTTCAAGTCATTGGTGACATTCAAAATCTCCTCAAACTCCCAATGGCTACCAATGATTAACTTCCAATCTATAGTGTTTGAATATTTCAGGAACACTAAGCTGGATTCATCTCATCTTCCATGTCTCTGCCTTGGCCAGAATTCCCTCTTCCAAAATGCCTAACCATGATTATTACTCTTTCTTCCCTAGCATTCACTGCATCTTTCCCCACTTTAGCCATCTGTACCAGAACACCAATAACTCATCTTTCTATCCCCTTCTTTCTGAGCTTAACCAAACAGCTTCATTCTTTCTTAAAATGCAATCCCAGAGTTACCTGTGACACTTAATGGTCTCGTGTATTCCACATCTGATCTTCTCCACCATTTGAATGGGCCAACTCAGGAAAATAAGACCTTATTATTATTTGCTTCTTTATTATTTGCAGTTTGTTTTCTTTTGCACATTGGTTCTTTGTCCATTTTGTTGAGTGCAGTCTTTCATTGATTCTATTGTGTTTCTTGTATTTACTGTGAATACCCACAAAAAAGACATACATGTACTTTGATAATAAATTTACTTTGGACTTTGTTGGCTTTACACTTCACTCATTTAATATTCTACATGCATTTAACTATCAGAGAGCATTTCCCCTTTACACTAAATTCTAATTAGTTATAAAGGAAACTATACTTCATTCCACTCATTATTAAAGAGGTCTTCGGAGGAAATACAAGGCATTCATCTTATTCTACCCATGTCAGCTGTTTGTAAGAGCAGTAATTTTGAGCAGTTTGTAATTAATCTCATTCCCCCATGTTTCTTCATATTTAAGTTACTATTGGAACTGTCTCCACTACCCTTTCAGCTATAACACAATTCAATATAAAATACATGAGAAAGTCTGCAGATGCTGGAAATCCAGAACAATACATACAAAATGCTGGAGGAACTCAGTAAGCCAGGCAACATCTATGGAAATGAATAAACAGTTGATGTTTTGGGCCAAGATCCTTCATCAGGACTGGAAAGGAAGGGGGAAGACACCAGAATAAAAAAGTGGGGAGAGGGGAAGGAGGAGAGCTAGAAGGTGATAGGTGACGTCAGATGGGTAGGAAACGTAAAGGGTTGGAGAAGGAGGAATTGGATAGAAGAGGTATGGACCATTGGAGAGAGGAGGTGATAGGCAGGTGAGAAGCAGTAAGAGGCTAGAGTGGGAACTAGAGGAGGAAGGGCAAGGGGAGGGATTTCTTTTTATAAACAGAAGGTGAAATCGATATCAATGTAAAAAATTCTTCTTGTCACCTCTGGCTGTAACGTCAATCAACTTAAATTTATATCTGCTGTGTTTTTTTTGTAAGTGTTCTGCACTGCAAATAATGAGTTTGAACACCTTTATAACATCTTTTTATTTTCTCCAAGGTGCACAGCACAAAACAGTGCATCATGAAGGAACATGCTGAGGATGTTATAAATAGTGGTAATAAACACAAAGGTTACATTGAAACATTAACACTATTTTGGTTACAAGAATATCAAATCCTATTCTGGTTAATAATTACAAAATGCTGGAGGAATTCCATAGGTTAGGCAGAATCTATGGAAATGAATAAGCAGTTAACATTTCGGGATGAAGGGCCTTGCCCATAACATCAACTGTTTATTCCTCGTCATTCAGAACAGTTACAGTATTACCCATCAACTATCAGGCTCCTGAAACAGTGTGGTAACTTCATTCATCCCAACACTGAACTGTTCCCACAACCTATGGACTCACTTTCAAAGACTCTTCATCTCACGTTCTCAATATTTGCTGCATATTTATTATTTTGTTTATTCTTTTTCATGTGAACCCAAAAGAAAATAAATCTCAGGGTTATACACCCTACTCTCGTTATATGCGTCTTCAGACAATGCTATTCACAGTTATGCAAGGAACCTATTTCTACCAACATCTCCTTATATGCATCCAAAACTCACAGTTATGTGAGGAGCACCGCTTTCCCGCCAATACAAGTCAGGTGCGCACGCCTCACAATCTCATTCCCACCAGTCTCGCATTGGTTTTGGCAAGGTGTGGATGTGCAATCTTGCACTCTTAAACTTTTGTTGGTTTTACCTACGGTGCAGTGATTTTGTGCTTGAAATATTTAACTATGCCTCCCAAGCGTCCAATTTCATGTTCTGGGCCATCAGCCAAGCGGCAGAAAACCACTTTAACACTTGAAAAAAAAGTTGGAAATTATAAACAGCGCGGCATCAGGTGAAGGTAACACAGCTCTGGGACGCTACTGGCGGGAACAGAATCTTGCCTTTAAAGTTCTTTTGTTGCTTGACAATGCGCCAGCCCATCCTAAACATTTGGGCAGCATTCATCCTAACATAACAGTGCGTTTCCTGCCGCCTAACACAACATCGCTGATTCAACCTCTTGACCAAGGTGTGATCCACATTCAAGGCATTTTTTTTATGGCAACTATCTCTCAGATGCTGCAAGCAACAGAGGATTTTGAAAATCCCAGGAGTTTACCAACAGTGAGGGAATGGTGGAAGTCAATTTGGCACAAATGGCGATGAACATGGACCCAAGTTTAGAATGGAGTCAGCATTTCAGTCGTTCCCTGCTGTCAACCCTTCTTCCCTACAAGCAAATTTATGCTGAAAAACAAAATGCTGCCAAGCGAACAACCCTCACCACTTTCTTCAAACCGGTGGCATCTCCTGCTGCCAGCAGCTCTGAGAGTTCTGTGAGTCTTCCTTTACCCCTTGCTGTGCTTGATATGATCCCGGCACCACAACAACCACTCATCTCCCGGAGCAAACACACCTGCCACTGTTGGTGAGTACTGTACACCCTAGTATGTTAACTTTTTATGATTTATTACATTGAATATTACCTTAAATTGATGAAATATAATATAAATGTTGCTTTGTGGTACTGCTTTTGTGTCGTATTAGTATGAAAATGTGAATAAATTACAGATAAAACATATTTATGAAGCCCTCTGGAACGCATCCCTATTTTCTCCATTTAAATAATTACAGTCGGCCCTCCTTATCTGCAAGGGATTGGTTCTGGGACCCCTCGCAGATACCAAAAAACACGGATGCTCAAGTCCCTTATTCAACCTGTCTCAATGCAGTGGACCTTAGGACCCAGCGGAACCCCAGACTTTATTTAACCTGTCTCAGTCCGTTGGACATTAGGACCCAGCGGCAGAGCTCTGAATCTGCAGTGCTTCTGTTCATGAAAACAATCACGATTGAAAATAAAATGGAAATAATAAAGCGATCGGGAAGTGAAACGCCATTGGTCATTGGAAAAGCGTTAGGCTACATCGGTCAACGATCAGAACAATTTTAAAGGATAAAGTGAGAAAGCCCCTGCCCCAATGAAAGCTACAGTTATTAATAAGCAGTGCAGTGGTTTAATTATTGGGCTTTGGGTTTTTGATCCTCCGCATCAACCAGGCACAGTGCAGAGTGCACATGGGAGCGATCTATCACTGAATCAAACTCGGGAACTTCCCGAGCTCGGCACTGAAACATACGTTCTTAAGTGTTTTATATGCATAGAAAGGTAAAATATATACTATATACCAAGACAAACGTTTGACTAACTGATGCTAAATAATAACGGATGTATCTGTTCTGACATACATAGTAAAAGAACTTCTGATTTTTTTCAATCCCGATCCACGATAACCCACGTACATCTTCCCGTATACTTTAAATCATCTCTGGATTTCTTATAGTACCTAATACAATGTAAATGCTATGTTTAGGGAATAATGACAAGAAAAAAAGTCTGTACATACTCGAACAACAAGTGCTGGAAAAGCACTTCCTGGTTTTCACGATTCGCGATTGGTTGAATTCGCGCATGCGGTATTCGCGGATAAGGAGGGCCGACTGCCTTCACATTATGTGTGTTCACATTATGCGTCAACTACGAGGAACGCACCCCCACATATAATGAGGATAGGGTGTATATGGTAACACATGTACTTTGATACCCTATTTTGGGCCTGCTTCTTTCTACTGCTATTAAATTTCTGAATGGCCCACGATCCCAACCTCAGTATACCTTTCTTCTAGTACTTATTATGTAATTTATAGTCATTATTATAAATGGCACCGTAGTGCTGCCACAAAACAAAGGCAGTGACTGATAATAAATCTGATTCTGAAGACCTTGTAAAATAGTCTCAGGGACAAAGGCCAACAGTTCCACATCTAGGTAGAGAAGCTACAGAGATGGTTGAGAAGTTGTCTGGAGGCTTGAAACATCATGAATTATGAATTAAGAAAAATTCCCATTAACAAGGTCAAGAAGCGGAGGACACATGGAAAATTAATTGCTAAAGGAATACTAGTGACACAAGAAATATTTCCAGTAGTCAGTTATGATATGGAATATACAGCTTAATGAGTTAATTATCATTTTCAAAGTGAATTTACATATGCTTGATAAACAAAATATTGGAAGGCCATTAGACTCATCAAGTGGTTCTTGAAGAGAATTTTATACCTTATTTTTCTGAGGAAGTCATATTTTTGTGTGAAGCTCTACTTAATCCAATATTCAAACTGAGGCAGAGAAAAAAAATTCCTCAAGAAACATGACTAAAAGGTACTGATACTTATCTGATAACTCACCTAAATCTCTACACCTCATGCACAACTCTAAAACAGAGAATCCATAGATTGTTCAGAGACTGGTCATATTCACACTCTGATCTTCATACATATTCTTGTTGAAATTGATAAAAAAAAGAGAACGGACCTGCAAGAGCCATCAACCAAATTCAAAGACAAAATAACATTTATCAAATAAATATTATTTATTTAACCTTGAGATTTTCTTGTAGGCACTTACAGGAAAATAAAGAAATACAATAGAACTTATGAAGAATTATACATTAAGACTGAAGTGCAAAAGAGAAATTATGCAAATAAAATCTTAAAAACTATTGAGAACATGAGTTGTAGAGTCCTTGAAAGAGTCAATAGGTTGTGGTATTTACCCTCTTTATACCTTTAGTCTAGGGGTACCAAACCTGAGGGGCTTATAGCGTAAAAAGGGTTGGGATCCCCTGCTTTAGTTGAATGATAACATTTTTGTTTTAAATTCTCCCTATTAGAAGGAAAAATGAATAATGAAACTACTATTTTCAAGCATGCATAAATTTTTAACAAAAAGGAGGAAAAGAATTTCCTTCATTGACTTTATTCCCTAGATTTTAGAACAATGAGAGGAGATTTATCGAGTTATGAGGGGTATAGTAGGGTAAATACAAGCAGGCTGTTTTAGACAACTAGAGGTCATGTGTTAAGGGCAAAAGGTGAGAAACTTCAGAGGAACATGAGGGGAAACTTCTGCACTCAGAAGGTGGTAAGACTGTGGAACAAGCTGCCAGTGCAACTGGTAGATGCAAGGTTGATGTTAACATTTTAAGAGAAATTTGGATAAGTACATGGATGTGAGAGGATGGAGGGTTATGGCCGAGGTATAGATCAATGGGACTAAACAGATTAATGATTCTGAACAATCTGGATAGGTCAAAGGCCCTGTTAATGGTTCTATGACAAGATGAAAAGAAAACATTAGCTCTGATGACAGGTCAGACAAGACGTGAGCTCTCTCCCCAGAGATACTGAATGATCTAAATACTTCCTATATCTTCTGTTTTTATTTCAGCTTTTCTTCACAAAATTTTGTTTTTGATATTAGTTCTCTATTTCAATCTGAGTATACATTAACTCCCTTAGATTTACTAAGTCTTCTCAATAGTTTCCTCTTCACGACTGTTTGCCAAGGGTGGTAATAGAGACAAGCTCCCACTACCTATTAAATGCTCACAACAATGAACACCTCAAATAGCCTCTGACAACTAAATCCAGCTCCTGCCCTTCACATGTGGCTTAGCTACTAAAGCTGGCAGAACAGTTTCTACTGACAGAAGGGGAAAAGGCAGGATACTTGCGTCTTAAAAACAGGTGCTTCAGGCAGATGAGGCTTGTCAGTCGTGGTTGGCAGCTCATCTAGGAGGAAATATCCGATCTCAAACCTTCGCTGCTTTGCGGCTATACCCACCCATGGGGAAAACTTTGGTAGTCCCCCGAGGGAAAAATTCAGAGCTGGAGTCCTACATTGAGTTCAACGCTGACTGGCAAATGCTGCAACACTGCTGGTACCAAAATACATTAGTCTGTCGTTCCTTTGGACCCATCAGATACATGAAGCGGGGGAGCTTGTTCTCCTTGTTGTATTAATCTGGTTTATGTATCTAGACAGCTAGGGCGCAACAGCCATGGTCAACTCTGACCAATGGAGGCCTCAGACAAACACTTCTAACCATGTACTGAAAACAATTCCTCTCAAGACTTCACTAAAGGACTTACATGCATTAGGGTCATGGTTGATCATTGAATACACTCCTTTAGAAATTCCAATATTTTAAATTATCCCAGGTTGCATTTGTCTCACAATTAATAAATCAGACAGATAGTTACTTCAGTCCCAGTCAGAATTTTAATTCTGAGTGAACCACAAAAGTATTGTTCATTATGTGCCGTGTCATATGAGATGAGTGATCATGGTCTTTCCATGACCATGATTGTACTTGACATACTTTTCTACAAATGGTTTGCCATTGTCTTGTTCTGAACAGTGTCTTTACAAGATGGGTGACCCCAGCCATTATCCATACTCTTCAGAGATTGTCTGCCTGGTGTCAGTGATCACATAACCAGGACTTGTGATCTGCACCGGCTGCTCGTACAACCATCCATCTCCTGCTCCCATGGCTTCATGTGATCCTGATCCATGGGGGGGGGCTTAAGCAGGTGCTACATCTTATCCAAGGGTGACCTGAAGGCTAGCAGAGGCAAGCAGCGTCTTACACCTCCTTTGGTTAGGATGTATCTCCACTCTGCCATCCATTGAAAGTATGCAATTGGTTTATATACAGCTGCATTTGGGTCAAAATATCTAACTGATGCAAAAAAAACATTTCAAGGATTACAACTCAAATAGCCGTATTATTACCTGAATGCTGCAGTTGAGCTTAGAGCGAGTCATTTTATTTCATTTATAAAGGTGGAGGCATAACATCCTCCCGAATTTAATGTAAAAAAGTATTTTCAATAATTCAAAAATATGATCTGTTACTTTTGGCTCCCTAAACTGAGAAAAGATGTGCTGGCAGTGGAGAGGGTCTGGAGGTGGTTCATGTGAATGACTGCAGGAATGAAAGGGTTAATGTTATGAGTACTGGACAGCTCTGGGCCTGTTATTTGCTGGAGTTTAGCAGAATTTGGGGGGGGGGGGGGGGGGGGAGAAATCACGTTGAAACCTAATCAAATATTTAAAGGTCTGATCAGGGGTCCCAAACCCTCCTTTTATGCCATGGACCCTTACCATTAACCGAGGAGTCCGTGGACCCCAGTTTGGGAACCTCACGTCTATTTATGAGTGGATGTGGAGAGAATGTTTCCGATAGTGGGAGCATCTAAGACCAGAGAGCACATGCTCAAAGTACAAGGAAGCCCCTTTAGAACAGAGGTGAAGAATTTCTTTAGCCAGAGGTATAATGAATCTGAGGAACTTGTTGCCACAGACAGCTGTGAAGACCAAATCATTAGGTACGTATATTTGAAGGGGAGATTGATAGGTCTTTAATTAGTCATGGTGTGAAAGATTGCATGGAGAAGGCAGGAGAATGGTGTTGAGAGGGATAATAAATCAAGACATGATCAAATGGCCTAATTCTTGTGGTCTAATATGAAATGCCGAATAAAATCCTTTTGAACAAAGTGTCAAGTAGAATCTGTGAATATGCTCCCAAATATCCTAAAAGTTGCAGAACATTTTTCTACAAATACAACTTTAGACAGAACTCCCAGAAGAATTTAGACAATTGCTCTTAAGCACAGCATTATAAATATTTTTAAAAACTTTACATTCCCAAAAATACTGTAATAGTCAATACTACACGACGTTAAGAATGATTTGTAGTTGTCAGTACTGTAATATTAAGCGCCCAAAATACAGACACTATAATACACACGTCAATTACAACAGAACGCAGTTCCTGATAAAAAGATTGGCTCGTAATTTAGCAATGTTTATCAAAAGGCAACCCAAGGAAAATTATGGTAAACATCAATGAAAGAGCAATAGGTCTTAACAGTTGCCCAGACAGATATACAAGAGATAGATATTGGCCGCAACCCAAGGCTTTGTGCACAAGGAAATACCGCAACTGTTACTTTACAAACAAAAGCTAACTACATTTAAAAATGCAACGTTTACGACATTATATATAACCTATTAACGTCATATAAATTGATAAAAGATTGGCGTCTTACAGCCCCAAGAACATCCATATCAGACGATGGAGAAAGACCTTTTTGAAAACCACTGCTGTCCTTTTTGTTTTATTTGAAAACACACAAGAATAAAACTCAAAGATTGCTGCTGTCAATGGCAACAGTGTGGACACTGCTCCTGTGCCTCAATCAAGCAGCAGACAGATTCAGCATTCTTCACAATGTGTGAGTATACTCTCCCTCCTAACCTTCCATCGTATGAATTTCTCGCCTTGTCTATTAACATAAAGGGGGCGGGAAGAACGGCCATTCTACATGAATATACCCCACGTTTTATTACATATATTTTTCTCTCGAAAGCCTTCTTCCCTCTGGAATTACAATAAAAAAGTAAATATTTCAGGACACCAACCAATTGCTCACTCGACGCTCTCTCTCCCATAATTTCAGAGTTAGGTAGGCCTGATAGTCAACGGGTTTAAAAGCATCACACGCCAATTGGAGCGCAGGTAAAGGCCCGCGGCTGCAGTTGAGCCGTCGACACCGAGCTGGATCCAAACGGGAGCCCTTGGATTCCTGGAGGCAAATTTGAGGCCTTTTGGAACAACCCACCCCTCCCCCTTATTCCACCCCCACAACGGGGACCTGGAATACAAATTGTATCTCACTGGCGCACCCCCCCCCCCCGCCTTACCTCAACCGAGGCTTCCAGCTTGCCCTCGAACGTGAAGTCGACGAGGTCGGGCTTCAGGCACAACGCGTAGTTCTCCGGGCTCACGTCGGTGGGGAGCCGCTCGAAAGGTCTCTTGGACGGCATTTTGTCTGAGGGAGCTTCCCTGAGGCCGGCCCAGCTACCGAGTGCGGTAAAAGCGGATCTGGCTCGGGGCCTAAGGAGGCGAGGTACGCAGCCTCTCCAACAACCGGAGGCGACAAGCAGACGGCGAGAAACGAGAACTACGGCAGCACCGCCGAGCAACATCAATGAAGCTGACAAACTGACTGCCTCCTCCCTCCCCCCCTCGCCACAACTACCGTCCTTTGCGTGCACGGCTCCGATTCGCCGCGAACGAGCACGCGCGCTCACACACACCCCAAGCAAAAAGAGTGCGACGTGCCGCTCAACACGGGCATCCGCAGTAGCGGAAACAGGGCGTACGCTCAGTGCAGACGACCTCACGTCACGCCCGCCGCTCCTAAGTCACGTGCGCGTGTGCGCCAAGCTTGCTGGTAACGAGCGCGCATGCGCGGGGTCAGTGTCGGTGCTTAATTTTTCAAAGCTACGTTTTTTGAAGTATCTAATGAAGTTCTAAACAACGAAGACGCCAGTTAGGTTGAAAAATAAACCAAGAGAATGCCTCATCAAATTATAATCATCTCAGGTCTGTAGGATGTAAGAGATAAGAACCGAAGGTAGCAGAAACACTGCCTTGTCATGTAGTTATATAACTGTTATGTAGTGTTATAAAGTCACCTTCTTCCTTTAATCACCACGATAACTTTTATGAAGGATACTCATTGCTGTGCTTTTAGAAGTTCATAAGCTCTTCAATTAAAGTATTATATAAGTGCAAGATGCTGTTGTTATGATAGACCCCTGTCCTGACGAAGGGTCTCGGCCCAAACGTCGACAGTGCTTCTCCATATAGATGCTGCCTGGCCTGCTGTGTTCCACCAGCATTTTGTGTGTGTTGTTTGAATTTCCAGCATCTGCAGATTTCCTCGTGTTTCCCCTGTCTTTTTTTTGCTTGTTTGCAAGTAGGGTGAAGAGCATTTAGAAAGCTGCTAGAACAGGGGTTCCCAACCTTTTTTATGTCATGGATCCCGACCATTAACCAAATGGCCTGGCGAAGCCAGGTTGGGAACCCCTATGCTAGGTGTTCGTAATTCTACTGTACAAATCATATTCTGCCCTTCTCAACCTTCAGGGTTAGCGTATTGTCCAGTTTTGTAATTACGAGCTAGATAGGTCCCGAGTTCCCTACCCACCTAGCTTCACCTATCACCTTCTAACTATTCTCCTCCCCCTCACCTTTTTATTCTGGCGTCTTTCCTATTCCTTTCCAGTCCTGAGGAAGTTTCTCGGCCCAAAACACTGACTGTTTATTCATTTCCATAGATCTGCTGAGTTCCTCCAGTATTTTGTATGAGATCCCATTCAATCCCCAGTCTGTGCCTGGTAATCTAATCTCAATCAGGGTAGGAATAAAGGTGCTTTAGATTACTAAAGTGCCCTAGATTAGGGGGATGTATTTATCCTGAGTTTACATAACAAACCACAAGTTGACAGCACACACGTTGGCATCCATGAGCAGAGAAGTGGCCTTTCTGCCATTATCAAAGTACAATGAAAAACATTTCATTTCATTAGTTCTTCACTCAACCCTGGAACGTCTGGACAAAAAAAAAGATGCATACATCTGGGTGCTCTGTATCGATTACAGCCTGGCATCTAATACTATGATCCTCTCAAAACTAATCAATAAGCTTCAAGAACTGAGCCTCAGTACCTCCTTGTGCAATTGGATCCTGGATTTCCTCACTTGTAGACCCCAGTCAGTTCAGATTGGCAACAACATCTATCCATTATCTCCACCAGCACAGGTGAACCACAAGGCTGTGTGCTTAGCCCCTGATCTACTTGTTTTACACCTATGACTCTGGCTAAGCTTAGCTCCAATGTCATATTTAAGCTCGCTGACAAACACCACTGTTATAGGTGGAGTCAAAGGTGGAGATGAACCTGCATACAGGAGGGAGACTGAAAATCTGGCTGAGTGGTTCCACAACAACAACCTCTCACCGAATGTCAGCAAAACCAATGAGCTGATTATTGGCCTCAGGAGGAGAAAACCAGAGGTCCATGAGCCAGTCCTCATTGGGGGATCAGTAACTTTACGTTATCATTTCAGAGGATCTGTCCTGGGCCCAGTACATGAGTGCAATTACTATGAAAGCATGACAGTGCCTCTACTTCCTTAGGAGTCTGAGAAGATTTGGCATGACATCTAAAACTTTGACAAACTTCTATAGATGTGTGATGGAGAGTACTGACTGGTTGCATCACAGCCTGGTATGGGAACACCAGTGCCTTTGAACAGAAACCCTACAAAAAGTAGTGGATATGGGCCAGTCCATCCCCACCATTGAGCACATCTACAGGGAGTGTTGTTGCAGGAAAGCAGCATCCGTCTTCAGGGGCCCCCACCACCCAGGCCATGCTCTCTTCTCACTGCTGCCTGCAGGAAGAAGGTCAGCCACCAGGTTCAGGAACAATTATTACCCCTTGACCATCAGGCTCTTTAACCAGAGTGGATAACTGCACTCAACTCCACTTGCCCCATCATTGAACTGTTTCCACAACCAATGGGCTCACTTCAAGGGCTCTTCATCTCACATTCTCTATATTTATTGTTATTTTTTCTTTGTATTTGCATAGTTTGTTTTCTTTTGCACTCTTGTTATCCCTCCATTTTGCGTGCTTCCACTGATTCTATTGAGTATGCCTGCAAGAAAATGAATCTCAGGCTACTTTGCTAATAAATTTACTTCGAACTTTGAAAACCCACATATACTATTTGTGATGCTCCAATGAATGGAACCATATAGCAGCAGAAGTCAGTGCCTTCAGGGGAGGAGGAAGGCTAGGTTTTTATGGCAAGGTATTGTTCAGAGCATTACTTACACATAATATGAAAATCATACATCCTCTGTTCCTGGTTGCTCACAGTCTTAAAGATTTTTAAGCCATTGATATCCATCCCACCTATCCTGAGATGTATAGAATTGCATTGCTTACATTGGCTACATTATCCATGACCATGATTGTTCTGTAGAAAAATTTGCTAAGAAGTGATTTGCCATTGCCTTCTTCTGGGCAGTGTCTTTACAAGACGGGTGACACTCCCCCCCCCCCCTCCAGCCAATATCAATACTCTTCTGCTCGTACGACCATCCATCTCCTGCTCCCATGGTTTCATGTGACCCTGATCTTGGGGTTAAGCAGGTGCTACACCTTGCCCGAGGGTGACCTGCAGGCTAGCAGAGGGAAGGAGCGCCTTACACCTCCTTTGGTAGAGACTTATCTCCATCCCGCCACCCAACTTAAGAATTTATTTTACGTTTGACTCTCAACACTTGTGTAAGCATCATTATCATCTGCCCAATTTTGTCTTTGGTACTCTTGTCTGGGATGTTACATAAGACATATATCAAAACATACTAATTTTAATTTCACTTTGCTTTTCCTTTTTATGATATAGAAGATTTAATCAAAATTTTCATTTTTTTTGCAAATACTTTAAACCAGAGTCCAACACCTCTCTGTTTATTTCCAGCTCCTAAAAATTTTATGGTGTAGTTGACAATTCCAGGTCATGTTGAAATACATAAGGGACGATTAATATGTTGAAAAAAGATAGATTTCAGTAGATTTCTGTGATTTGCCTTTACACAGACAGCCACAAAACAAAGGGACACCATGGAAACTGTTCACAGAAAAACATCAAGCACCCAACATGCAAAAAAACAGAAGAAATCGCACAAAAAGTGAGCAAAAAAACACAGAATATAAAACACCAAACCACAAATCATCGAAACAGTCCAGGCATATTCAGCTCAGTTCAGTTCAATCTGGCTCTGTGTCGTTCGTCAACTTCAGGCCACAGAGCCAGTCCACCCCGATCAAGATTGCACAAAATAGCAACAAAAAAAAGAGCAACCAAAAACCAGGAAGTTATTTAAAATACTATGTACATATTGTTAGGTACTGAAGCATTGCTTTTCACTGACCCACAACAGCACCATGTTGGCTCGTGAATCTTCATTACTTTGACCTCCATTTCCTTATTGATTTGAGTTCCTCACTAACTAATGTAATTAAAATGTGACACATAGGGAGCAAATTCAATGCCATTTTAGTAGAGTTTTATTTTTAAGCAAATTTCATCCTTGTTTTTCAAATATATTTAAAATTTTCCCCCTTCCTTGAATTTTATCTATGTTAAACCCAACCCTTAAATACAAGTGAGCACAGGTGATTTGCTTGTTAGCTCAATGTGAACAGTTGTGAGGGACAAGAAGAGGTACGGGTAGTTTTGTGGTATTAGAAATGAATTTGGATTGCAGATCCACTGTGCTCTAAGCCTCCTGTGATGGCACGTGTTCATTTCACTTCATGCCATGTCCACATGGTCCTGATTTTGAGAGAATTCTGATTGAAAGAGTAAGTCAGAATAAAATCCTTCTCTGATTGGCCCCAATCCTTTTAACAGAAATGAATCTCTCCAAAGCTATTAGCGGTCAATTAACATGCCATGTGACTGTCAACTTGAGTTCAGAGTCAGGCTGATTCTCACTGACGTTTGTTGCGAAATATGTTGTTTGTGGCAGCAGTACTGTATAATACATAAGAAATTGCTATAAGTTACAATAAGGAATATAAAACAATACAGATAACTGTTGCAAAGAGAGCAAAATCACGAAGTAATGTTCATGGACCATTCAGAAATCTGCTGGTAGAAGGATGAAGATATTTCTAAAACATTGAGTGTGTGTTTTCAGGCTCCAGGACCTCCTCCCTGAAGGTAGTAATATGGAGAGGGCATATTCTGGGTGGTGAAGGTCCTTAGTAATGGATGAAGCCTCCTTGAGCCATTGCCTTTTGAAGATGTCCTCAATGCTGGGGAGGCGTGTGCCTACAATGGAGCTGGCTGAGCTTACAACCCTCTGTTCCTGTGCATTGGCACCCTTTTACCAAAATCATCCAGAAGTCCACAAATGACCATGTCACTCCTGTTAAAAAGTGACCGACTGCACCTTACTGTTGACTTTTAACACCAGAAATAGTAATTGATTTACTGGATTTTAGTTTTGCAATCATGTGACATTATGTAAGCATTGTCTGTTAGTCAACTGCAAATGTTTGACTAACAGTGTTTCTTAATATCCTCATTGATGCAGTCTTTTAGTAGTCATTCGATATTTTGAGCACTTATGAGCAAGAACATTCAATTGGCAATGATGAAACTGAATTAAGAAGTTAGAAAATGCCAACACACACACACAAAATGCTAGAAGAACTCAGCAGATCAGACATAATCTACGGAAGGAATAAACAGTTGAAGTTTCTGGCCAAGTCCAATCCTTGGACTGTGTTGGTCGTTGATGCAAAACAACTCATTCCACTGAATGTTTTGATGTATGTGTAACAAATCAAGATTTAAACTGAGTAGCTTTCTATCTTGTTTCAGAGGGAGAGGGTGGGTCTGGAGTCACATTTACGCCAAATTGAGTAACATGGCGGATATTCTGCCCTAAATGAGCTCCTCCATTTTTGTTCTCTATGTGACTCCCATGTCCACTCATCCCTCCCCACTGATCTTCCTCCTGGCACTTATCCTTGCAAGCATGACAAGTGCTACAACTGCCCCATACCTCCTCTCTTACTACTATCAGGGCCCCAAGCAGTCCCTCCCGGTGAGGTGATACTTCACCTGCAAGTCTGTTGGGTCATCCATTGTATCTAAAGCTCCATTGATGAGACCCTATGCAGATCTGAGGACCACTTACACTCTGCCATAAAGGGCAGGATCTCCCAGGGGCTTCCCATTTCAATCTGACTTCTCATTCCCATTCTGACATGTCTGTCCCTGGCAGCCTTGACTACCATGAATGACGAGGCCAAACTCAGGTTTCAGGAGCAACATTTCATGCTCCATCTGATGGTATGAACATCAATTTCTCCAGCTTCTGGCAATTTCTCCGCCATTCTCTCCTCTCCTTTTCTGTTCCCCATTCTGGTTCCCCTCTCACCCTTTCTCTTCTCCTCACCTGCCCATCACCTCTTTCTGGTGCTCCTCCTTACCTTTTTTCATGGTTCACTCTCCTCTCCATTTAGATTCCTTCTTCAGCCCTTTACCTCTCCCACCTATTGTCTCCCAGCCTCTTACTACATTTACCCACCTCCCCCACCTACCGTCCTTCCCCCTCACTTGGTCTCACCTATCACCTATCACCTGCCAGCTTGTACTCCACCCCTCCCCCACCTTCTATCTCCTCTCCAATCAGATGCCTTCTTCTCCAGCCCATTTAGCTTTCCCACCTACCTGGGTTCACCTATCACCTTCCAGCTTCTGCTACTTCCCCTCTCCCCCCCCCCCCCCCCCCCCACACACACCACTTTCTTTTTATTCTGGCATATTCACCCTTCCTTTCCAGTCCTATTGAAGGGTCTCAGCCCGGAACATCAACTGTTTATTTATTTCCATGGATGCGGCCTGACCTGCTGAGTTACCCCAGGGTTTTTGTGTGTCTAAGTCAATCATTCTGACCTCAGAATATCAGTACAGTAACCAAATTCATAGATAGGCACATGGATGATAGAAAAATGGAGGGCTCTGTAGGAGGGAAGGATTTGATTGATCTTAGAGTCAGTTAAAGCGTTGGCACAACATCATGTGCTAAAGGTCCTATACTGTGTTCTATGTTCTCAAGCAGTTACAACAATTGGAAGAACATTTGAAGTATAGTTGCTAATGTAACCTGGTAAACAACTAAACAGGTGCCCATTAATATCAATGTGTTAATGGAATTGTCCCTCAGTAAGGCTGAGTGAGGGATAAATATTGGTTGGGAGAAAAGGAGAACACCCCTTCTTTTCTTTGAAATATTTCAGGGGGAGTTTTGTTGTCCAGCTAGCTGCGCAAACAAGGCCTCTGTTAAAGCAACAGAGGAACATAAGGAGCCCAGATGTAAGGTTTTAACCCAAGATGTTGACAATTCATTCATCCTCACAGATGCTGCCCAACTTGCTGAGTTCTTCTTGCTTCAGATTCAGCATCTACCATCTCTTGTGTCTCGATTAAATCATCATCATTATTATGTACCATGTCATATGACATAGGCAATTGTTCTCAACAAATTTTTCTACAGAAGTGGTTCTACAGAAGTGCCCTTCTTCTGGGCAGTGTTTTTACAAGATCTGTAACCCCAGCCATTATCAATACTCTTCAGAGATTGTCTCCCTGGCATCAGTGTTCGCATGACCAGAACTTGTGATCTGCACCGGCTGCTCATACAACCACCCACCCCCTGCTCCCATGGCTTTATGTGACTCTGATTGGTGCTACACCTTGCCCAAGGGTGACCTAGTGGTGGAAAGGAGATCCTTACACCTCCTTTGGTGGAGACGTATCTCCACCTGCCACCAACATACTCTGTTAAAGCATCTCATTCAAATGGTAGCAACTTGTCAGCCCAGATAAAGTACCCACACCTCTGGACTCAGTTTTATACCAGCAACTCTCTGACTCAGCGATGACACAACAATCCATTGTAGATATGTAAGATATAAGGGCACTACCCTCATAATGTCAACATATGCACTTGCAACCCGGGTCTGAGTATCGCTACCAGCTGACAGTTTTGCCCCATTGAACCCAGGAGATCTGAGACCAACTCTTCATCTTCTCAGCCAGCTGACGCCATGTTCTGGACCTTGGTTTTACTGATTCTTTGTGCTGTACTCTGGTACACACAGATGTATATTACTCCGAAAGCTTCTGAAGAAAGGATGGATTGCGAGCATAGTGAAGATAGTGAAGAACCTGAGACGTCGGTGAAGCACACGGCCGATTGTTTGTTTGAATGAGCTCTAAGGACTAAGAAATAAACAGTGAAGAATGTGACCAATTTGATTCTGTATTTCCTTATTTCTGAAAGTTCAAAAGAAGTTGAAAGTAAATTCATTATCAAAGAAACTGAGGCCAGGGGTGAAAAAAACCAGAGGACATGGGTTAAGGGTGAAGGGGGAAAAGTTTAAAGGGAACATTAGTTGGGGGGGCTTCTTCACACAGAGAGTGGTGGGAGTGTGGAATGAACTGCCAGATGAAGTGGTAAATGCGGGCTCACTTTGAACATTTAAGAAAAACTTGGACAGGTACATGGATGAGAGGGGTATGGAGGGATATGGTCCAGGTGCAGGTCAGTGGGACTAGGCAGAAAAATGGTTCGGAACAGCCAAGAAGGGCCATAGGCCTGTTTCTGTGCTGTAATGTTCTATGGGTTGTATGTAATGTTCCTGCAGCATGTGGGAAATCAGGGATACTTCCAGTGTCCCTGACGACTGTGTGTGCAGGACGTGTGTCCAGCTGCAGCTTCTGGCAGACCACATTGAGCGTCTGGAGCTGCGATTGGATTCATACTGGAGCATCCGCGATGCTGAGAAAGTCGTGAATAGCACGTTCAGTGAGTTGGCCACACCGCAGGTAAAAGCTACCCAGGCAGAAAGGGAAGGGGTGGCCACTAGACAGTGTAGCAGTAGGCAGGTAGTGCAGGAGTCCCCTGAGGTCATCTCCCTCCTAAACAGATATAGTGTATTGGATACTGTTGGGGGAGATGTCTCATCAGGGGAAGGCAGCAGCAGCCGAGTTCATTGCACCATAGGTGGCTCTGCGGCACAGGAGGGAAGGAAAAGGAGTGGGAGAGCTATAGTAATAGGGGATTTGATTGTAAGGGGAATAGATAGGCGTTTCTGCGGCCGCAAACGAGACTCCAGGATGGTATGTTGCCTCCCTGGTGCAAGGGTCAAGGATGTCTCTGAGCGGCTGCAGGACATTCTGGAATGGGAGGGTGAACAGGCAGTGGTCGTGGTGCACATAGGTACCAACGATATAGGTAAAAAATGGGATGAGGTCCTACAAGGTGAATTTAGGGAGTTAGGAGATAAACTAAAAAGTAGGACCACAAAGGTAATAATCTCTGGATTACTACCAGTGCCACGTGCTAGTCAGAGTAGAAATAGGAGGATATTTCAGATGAATATGTGGCTTGAAAAATGGTGCAAGGGGGAGGGATTCAAATTTCTGGGGCATTGGAACCAGTTCTGGGGGAGGTGGGACCGGTATAAACAGGATGATCTGCACCTGGGCTGGACTGGAACCAATGTCCTAGGGGGAGCATTTGCTACTGCTGTTCAGGAGGCTTTAAACTAATGTGGCAGGGGGATGGGAACAAGTGCAGAGAGACAGGGGTGTAAAATGAGGGTAGAAGCAAAAACTAGTAAGGTGAAAAGTAAAAGTGGCAAGCAGGCAAATCCAGGGCAAAAAACAAAAAGAGCCACTTTTCAACATCATTGTATAAGGGCTAAGAGTGTTGTAAAAACAAGCCTGAAGGCTTTGTGTGTCAATGCGAGGAGCATTCGTAACAAGGTGGATGAATTGAATGTGCAGATAGTTATTAATGAATATGATATAGTTGGGATCACAGAGACATGGCTCCAGGGTGACCAAGGATGGGAGCTCAACATCTAGGGATATTCAATATTCAGGAGGGATAGACAGGAAAGAAAAGGAGGTGGGGTAGCATTGCTGGTTAGAGAGGAGATTAACGCAATAGAAAGGAAGGACATTAGCCTGGAGGATGTGGAATCGATATGGGTAGAGCTGCATAACACTAAGGGGCAGAAAACGCTGATGGGAGTTGTGTACAGGCCACCTAACAGTAGTAGTGAGGTTGGGGATGGCATTAAACAAGAAATTAGAAATGCGTGCAATAAAGAAACAGTAGTTATAATGGGTGACTTCAATCTACATATAGATTGGGTGAACCAAATTGGTAAGGGTGCTGTGGAAGAGGATTTCTTGGAATGTATGTGAGATGGTTTTCTGAACCAACATGTCGAGGAACCAACTAGAGAGCAGGCCATTCTAGATTGGGTATTGAGCAATGAGGAAGGGTTAGTTAGCAATCTTGTCGTGCGAGGCCCCTTGGGTAAGAGTGACCATAATATGGTGGAATTCTTCATTAAGATGGGGAGTGACATAGTTAATTCAGAAACAAAGGTTCTGAACTTAAAGAAGGGTAACTTTGAAGGTATGAGATGTGAGTTAGCTGAGATAGACTGGCAAATGATACTTAAAGGGTTGATGGTGGATATGCAATGGCAAGCATTTAAAGATCGCATGGATGAACTACAATTGTTCATCCCAGTTTGGCAAAAGAATAAACCAGGGAAGGTAGTGCACCCGTGGCTGACAAGGGAAATTAGGGATAGTATCAAGTCCAAAGAAGAAACATATAAATTAGCAAAAAAAAAGCGGCACACCTGAGGACTGGGAGAAATTCAGAGTCCAGCAGAGGAGGACAAAGGGCTTAATTAGGAAAGGGAAAAAAGATTATGAGAGAAAGCTGGCAGGGAACATAAAAACTGACTATAAAAGCTTTTATAGATACGTGAAAAGAAAAAAATTGGTCAAGACAAATGTAGGTCCTTTACAGTCAGAAACAGGTGAATTGATCATAGGGAACAAAGACATGGCAGACCAATTGAATAACTACTTTGGTTCTGTCTTCACTAAGGAGGACATAAGTAATCTTCCGGAAATAGTAAGGGACCAAGGGTCTAGTGAGATGGAGGAACTGAGGGAAATACATGTTAGTAGGGAAGTGGTGTTAGGTAAATTGAAGGGATTAAAGGCAGATAAATCCCCAGGGCCAGATGGTCTGCATCCCAGAGTGCTTAAGGAAGTAGCCCAAGAAATAGTGGATGCACTAGTGATAATTTTTCAAAACTCCTTAGATTCTGGATTAGTTCCTGAGGATTGGAGGGTGGCTAATGTAACCCCACTTTTTAAAAAAGGAGGGAGAGAGAAACCAGGGAATTATAGACCGATTAGTCTGACATCGGTGGTGGGGAAAATGCTAGAGTCGGTTATCAAAGATGTGATAACAGCACATTTGGAAAGAGGTGAAATCATCGGACAAAGTCAGCATGAATTTGTGAAAGGAAAATCATGTCTGACGAATCTTATAGAATTTTTTGAATATTTAACTAGTAGAGTGGATAGGGGAGAGCCAGTGGATGTGGTATGTTTAGATTTTCAAAAGACTTTTGACAAGGTCCCACACAGGAGATTAGTGTGCAAACTTAAAGCACACGGTATTGGGGGTATGGTATTGATGTGGATAGAGAATTGGTTGGCAGACAGGAAGCAAAGAGTGGGAGTAAACTGGACCTTTTCAGAATGGCAGGCAGTGACTAGTGGGGTACCGCAAGGCTCAGTGCTGGGACCCCAGTTGTTTACAATATATATTAATGATTTAGACGAGGGAATTAAATGCAGCATCTCCAAGTTTGCGGATGACACGAAGCTGGGCGGCGGTGTTAGCTGTGAGGAGGATGCTAAGAGGATGCAGGGTGACTTGGATAGGTTAGGTGAGTGGGCAAATTCATGGCAGATGCAATTTAATGTGGATAAATGTTATCCACTTTGGTTGCAAGAACAGGAAAACAGATTATTATCTGAACGGTGGCCGATTAGGAAAAGGGGAGGTGCAACGAGACCTGGGTGTCATTGTACACCAGTCATTGAAGGTGGGCATGCAGGTACAGCAGGTGGTGAAAAAGGCAAATGGTATGTTGGCATTCATAGCAAAAGGATTTGAGTACAGGAGCAGGGAGGTTCTACTGCAGTTGTACAAGGCCTTGGTGAGACCGCACCTAGAATATTGTGTGCAGTTTTGGTCCCCTAATCTGAGGAAAGACATTCTTGCCATAGATGAAGTACAGAGAAGGTTCACCAGATTGATTCCTGGGATGGCAGGACTTTCATATGAAGAAAGACTGGATCGACTAGGCTTATACTCACTGGAATTTAGAAGATTGAGGGGGGATCTTATTGAAACGTATAAAATTCTAAAGGGATTGGACATGCTAGATGCAGGAAGATTGTTTCCGATGTTGGGGAAGTCCAGAACGAGGGGTCACAGTTTAAGGATAAAGGGGAAGCCTTTTAGGATCGAGATGAGGAAAAACTTCTGCACACAGAGTGTGGTGAATCTGTGGAATTCTCTGCCACAGGAAACAGTTGAGGCCGGTTCATTGGCTATATTTAAGAGGAAGTTAGATATGGCCCTTGTGGCTGAAGGGATCAGGGGGTATGGAGAGAAAGCAGGTACAGGGTTCTGAGTTGGATGATCAGCCGTGATCATACTGAATGGCGATGCAGGCTCGAAGGGCCGAATAGCCTACTCCTGCACCTATTTTCTATGTTTCTATGGTTCTATGGTTCTATCAACCTCTGCCTAAAATATACCCAATGACTTGGCCTCCATAGCTGCCTCTGGCAATAAATTCCACAGATCCACCACTCTCTGGCTAAAGAAATTCCTCCTCATCTCCATTCTAATGGACCCCCCCCCCCCATTCTGAGGCTGTGTCCTCTGGTCTTAGACTCCCCCACCATAGGAAACATCCTCTCCACATCCACTCTATCTGTGTCCTCTGGTCCTAGACTCCCCCACCATAGGAAACATCCTCTCCACATCCACTCTATCTGTGTCCTCTGGTCCTAGACTCCCCCACTATAGGAAACATCCTCTCCACATCCACTCTATCTGTGTCCTCTGGTCCTAGACTCCCCAACGATAGGAAACATCCTCTCCACATCCACTCTATCTGTGTCCTCTGGTCCTAGACTCCCCCACCATAGGAAACATCCTCTCCACATCCACTCTATCTGTGTCCTCTAGTCCTAGACTCCCCCACTATAGGAAACATCCTCTCCACATCCACTCTATCTGTGTCCTCTGGTCCTAGACTCCCCCACCATAGGAAACATCCTCCCTACGTTCATTGTATTGAGGCCTTTCAATATTCTCTACTATTCTTCACCTCATTCTTCTGAATTACAGTGAATACAGGCCCAGAGCCATCAAACACTCCTCATATGATAAGCCATTCAATCTCAGAATCATTTTCATGAACCTTCTTTGAACCCTCTCCATCATCAGCACATCCTTTCTTACAGTACCATATTCTACCCTGAGATTTATTTTATAGAACCATAGAACACTACAGCACAGTACAGGCCCTTCAGCCCTCCATGTTGTGCCAACCCATATAATCCTTAAAAAAAAAACTAAACCCACACTACCCCATAACCTTCCATTTTTCTTTCATTCATGTGCCTGTCCGAGAGGCTCTTAAATGCCCCTAATGTTTTAGCCTCCACCACCATCCCTGGCAAGTCATTCCAGGCACTCACAACCCTCTGTGTAAAAAACTTACCCCTGATGTCTCCCCTAAACTTCCCTCCCTTAATTTTGTACATATGCCCTCTGGTGTTTGCTATTGGTGCCCTGGGAAACAGGTACTGACTATCCACCCTATCTATGCCTCTCATAATCTTGTAGACCTGTATTGTCCCGGTACCGAAGAAACCACAACCAAAGGAGTTGAATGACTTCAGACCTGTTGCCTTGACGTCGCACGTGATGAAGACCATGGAGCGGCTGATAATACAGAATCTGAGGCCACAAACCAGGCACGCCCAGGATCCTCTTCAGTTTGCGTATAAGGAGAAGGTGGGAGTGGAGGATGCTATCACGTATTTGCTGCACAAATCACTCTCTCACCTAGAGGGGGTCAGTTGTGCTGTGAGGATTACATTCCTTGACTTCTCTAGTGCCTTTAACACCATCCAGCCCAAGATCTTAAGGCACAAACTAATGGAGATGGGAGTAGACTCTCACATGGTGGATTGGATAGTGGACTACTTGACAGATAGACCTCAGTATGTGCGGTTGGGAGACTGTAGGTCTGACACGGTGGTCAGCAGCACAGGGGCGCTGCAGGGAACCGTACTCTCTCCGGTCCTGTTCACCCTGTACACATCAGATTTCCAATATAACTCGGAGTCCTGCCATGTGCAGAAGTTCGCTGATGACACGGCCATAGTGGGGTGTGTCAGGAATGGACAGGAGGAGGAGTATAGGAAACTGATACAGGACTTTGTGATATGGTGCAACTCAAACTACCTGCGTCTCAATATCACCAAGACCAAGGAGATGGTGGTGGACTTTAGGAGATCTAGGCCTCATATGGAGCCAGTGATCATTAATGGAGAATGTGTGGAGCAGGTTAAGACCTACAAATATCTGGGAGTACAGTTAGACGAGAAGCTAGACTGGACTGCCAACACAGATGCCTTGTGCAGGAAGGCACAGAGTCGACTGTACTTCCTAAGAAGGTTGGCGTCATTCAATGTCTGTAGTGAGATGCTGAAGATGTTCTATAGGTCAGTTGTGGAGAGCGCCCTCTTCTTTGTGGTGGCGTGTTGGGGAGGAAGCATTAAGAAGAGGGACGCCTCACGTCTTAATAAGCTGGTAAGGAAGGCGGGCTCTGTCGTGGGCAAAGTACTGGAGAGTTTAACATCGGTAGCTGAGCGAAGGGCGCTGAGTAGGCTACAGTCAATTATGGATAACTCTGAACATCCTCTACATAGCACCATCCAGAGACAGAGAAGCAGTTTCAGCGACAGGTTACTATCGATGCAATGCTCCTCAGACAGGATGAAGAGGTCAATACTCCCCAATGCCATTCGGCTTTACAATTCTACCGCCAGGACTTAAGAACTTTTTAAAAGCTATTATTAATGCTTTTTGAGATAGTGATTTAGATGCATATCATATTTTTTACTGAGTTAAGTATTGTATGTAATTAGTTTTGCTACAACAAGTGTATGGGACATTGGAAAAAAGTTGAATTTCCCCATGGGGATGAATAAAGTATCTATCTATCTATCTATCTATCTATCAAGTCCCCTCTCATTCTTCTACGCTCCAAAGAGAAAAGTCCCAGCTCTGCTAACCTTGCTTCATATGACTTGTTCTCCAATCCAGGCAACATCCTGGTAAATCTCCTCTGCACCCTCTCCATAGCTTCCACATCCTTCCTATAATGAGGTGACCAGAATTGAACACAATACTCTAAGTGCGGTCTCACCAGAGATTTGTAGAGTTGCAACATGACCTCTCTATTCTTGAACTCAATCCCCCTGTTAATGAAGCCTAGCATCCCATAAGCCTTTTTAACTACCCTATCAACCTGTGCAGCGACCTTGAGGGATGTATGGATTTGAACCCCAAGGTCCCGTTGTTCATCCATACTCTTAAGTAATTGACCATGAATCCTGTACTCAGTCTTCTGGTTTGTCCTTCCAAAATGCATCACCTCACACTTGTCCAGATTGAACTCCATCTGCCATTTTTCTGCCCCACTCTGCAGCCTGTCTATATCCTCTTGTAAACTTCGACCACCTACAGTTCCATCCACAACTCCTCCAATCTTCGTGTCATCCACAAACTTACTCACCCATCCTTCCGCCTCTACATCCAGATCATTTATAAAAATCACAAATAGCAGGGGTCCCAGGACAGATCCCTGCGGCACTCCACTAGTCACCGACCTCCAGGCAGAATACTTTCCTTCCACAACTACCCTCTGCTTTCTTCCTTTAACCAATTTTTTATCCAAACAGCCAAGGTTCCACTTATCCCATGCCTCATGACTTTCTGGATGAGTCTCTCATGTGGGACCTTGTCAAATGCTTTGCTAAATAAATGTATTGTGGGCATTCACAGTAAATACAAAGAAACATGATAGAATCATTGAAAGAACACACACAACACACGAAACAACCAATTTGCAAAAGGCAACAAAATGCAATTACAAAAAGAAAAAAAAACAAAATAACAATACAGTAAATTAATAAGTAATAAATATTGAGAACATGAGATGAAGACTCCTTGAAAGTGAGAAGTAGAGAAATAAGAGGGAAAAAATGGCGAAAAAGAGAAAAATGATGTATCTGAAAGTAATAAAAAATAGTCTTAAAATGTCAAAGAGAACTTTACAATCTTGTGGAATTAAATTTTTACAATTTAATGTCTGGGTCAGAGGGGTTGATCGTCACTGCTTTAACAATGACTATATTTTCAAACATTAAAGCGAAGTTTACCTAAGTACATGGAAGGAAGAGGTATAGAGGGTTATGGTCCAGATGCAAATCAGTGGGACTAACCACGGTAACAGTTCATTGTGGACTAGATGGGCTGAAGGGCCTATTGGTGTGCTGTAGTGCTCTATCACTATACTGTATTTAACATTCTGTGGTATTATTGATCAGAGAAACTGCAATTCCAGTAAACTATTAAGTGTAATCTGGAGGTTTAGGACAAGATATCATGTGAGGCAGCGTGGACTGGTGTAAATGGTGTCGGCCTTCATAACAAGGGGAGTTGAGTATAGGAGCAAAGAGGTCCTTCTGCAGCTGTACAGGGCCCTGGTGAGACCATACCTGGAGTATTGTGTGCAGTTCTGGTCTCCAAATTTGAGGAGGGACATTCTTGCTATTGAGGGAGTGCAGCGTAGGTTCACGAGGTTAATTCCCTGTCATATCTGTCATATGTTGAAAGATTGGAGCGACTGGGCTTGTATACACTGGAATTTAGAAGGATGTGAGGGGATCTGATTGAAACACATAAGATTATTAAGGGATTGGACACGCTAGAGGCAGGAAACATGTTCCCGATGTTGGGGGAGTCCAGAACCAGAGGCCACGGTTTAAGAATAAGGGGTAGGCCATTTAGAACGGAGTTCAGGACTTTTTCACCCAGAGAGTTGTGGATCTGTGGAATGCTCTGCCTCAGAAGGCAGTGGAGGCCAATTCTCTGGATACTTTCAAGAAAGAGTTAGGTAGAGCTCTTAAAGATAGCAGAGTCAAGGGATATGGGGAGAGGGCAGGAACGGGGTACTGATTGTGGATGATCAGCCATGATCACATTGAATGGAGGTGCTGGCTCGAAGGGCCGAATGGCCTACTCCTGCACCTATTGTCTAAATCAGTCTGCAAAGAGCAACACCTCATTTACATTACACCCACCGGACTCTGGAATGCTGCAGAGTGTCTAATTCAGCAGTTTCAGATACTGTGGACTCCAATTGATTGGAACACATTGGGGCCAGTTAAGTTTGGCCCAATTAAGCAGGTGTCCCAATTAGCCAAAGTTTCATGGGAATAGTTAAAAAAGACAAACTGAGGAACAAATTCTGTATTTAAATGAAATACAGAACAAATCAGAACACTAGCAATAGTACTACAGTACTATAAAACTGTGATTTAGTTCCTAACAGTATTCAACAGAGGAATTCATCCAGTGTACGCAATGAACAAAATCAGTGGAGAACACCTAGAGCAGATAAGACTGCCTTCATACAAACTTTTGACGATTGCATCCTACAAATTTTCAGTTGCATTGTAATATTCAAGATGATTATCGATAACTTCAAATTCTTCATAGTTTCTAAGTTGTTGAAGGAGTGAAGTCATTTCATTTTCACACCCAGCCATTTCAAGCATCGCCAAGCCTGAATGCTGAATGCTGAGCCAAACAGTTCTGAATTGTCTTATTGCTTATTTCTCACCAACTATCAGTAACAAAATTACTGCTTTTTGAACACAAGTGATTATATTTAAAAACTGGTTGCTTTAAGTACAGTGGAGCGTCCAATGGCCACATAAGTGCACGCAATTGACGCTGGTTATAACCTGTTCAGCAACAGTCCCCTGTCCCAGTTAAGTGGCACAGTGTACCAAATGAATGAAAAGAATCCCGGCAATTTTCTCGATTAGGTTTTGTTCTTTAAAAGTTGTACCAAATAAGAAGCTACCCTGATTAACCGATGGCCCAATTAACTGGGATCCATTGTGTTTCCATTTATACCTCCGCTAAACTCAGCTTGGATTCTTCAATTAATAAATGGCTATAACTTTTTAGTGTTTGCCATCACAAATGTTAAACTCAGCTGCAATCTATCTTGCTACTGACCTTAACCTCTGTCCTTTTCTTCTTCATGCTTTCTAATAAAGTGGCCGGCACAGCAACACAACGGTTAGCCTAATACTTTACAACGCCAGCAACTCAGGTTCAATTCCCGCCGCTGTTCGTAAAGAATATATACATTCTGCCTGTGACCGCGGGGGATTCCTCAAGGTGTTCCAGTTTCCTCCCATGTTCTAAGGACATATGGACTAGTAGGTTAATTGGTCACATAGGTATCTTTGTGTGGTGCAGGCTTGTTGGGCTGGAAGGACTGTTACTGTGTGGTATCTTTAAATAAAAATAAATAAGTACATCATGAAAGTTTGTGGTTTGAAATTCGGTAATGTAGTGATTTTGTTTTAAATAAATATTAGACATCTGAAAATTAGGTGGGTGATAGTTGAAACCTGATGGGTAAGGGATGATGAGCAAATGGAAACAGGTGAGAGAAGGGGATGTTCGTTTGTTATGCTCCATGTTGTATGATGTGGGCGATCATAGTGTTGACCATGACCTTTATTGTTCTTGACAAATTTTTCTACAAATTTCTTTCCATTGCCTTCTCCTGGGCAGTGTCTTTACAAGATGGGTGACAACCCCAGCCATTATCAATACTCTTCAGAGATTGTCTCCCTGGCATCAGTGTTCTCATGACCAGAACTTGTGATCTGCACCGGCTGCTCATACAACCATCCACCACCTGCTCCCATGGCTTTATGTGACTCTGATTGGTGCTACACCTTGCCCAAGGGTGACTTAGCGGTGGAAAGGAGATCCTTACACCTCCTTTGGTGGAGACGTATCTCCACCTGCCACCAACATACTCTGTTAAAGCATCTCATTCAAATGGTAGCAACTTGTCGGCCCAGATAAAGTACCCACACCTCTGGACTCAGTTTTAGACCAGCAACTCTCTGACTCAGCGATGACACAACAATCCATTGTAGATATGTAAGATATAAGGGCACTACCCTCATAATGTCAACATATGCACTTGCAACCCGGGTCTGAGTATCGCTACCAGCTGTCAGTTTTGCCCCATTGAACCCAGGAGATCTGAGACCAACTCTTCATCTTCTCAGCCAGCTGACGCCATGATCTGGACCTTGGTTTTACTGACTCTTTTTGCTCTACTCTTGTACACACAGAAGTATATTACTCCGAAAGCTTCTGAAGAAAGGATGGATTGCGAGCATAGTGAAGATAGTGAAGAACCTGAGACGCCGGTGAAGCACACGGCCGATTGTTTGTCTGAATGAGCTCTAAGGACTGAGAAATAAACAGTGAAGAATGTGACCAATTTGATTCTGTATTTCGTTATTTCTGAAAGTTCAAAAGAAGTTGAAAGTAAATTCATTATCAAAGTAACTGAGGCTAGAGGAGAAAAAAACCAGAGGACATAGGTTAAGGGTGAAGGGGGAAAAGTTTAAAGAGAACATTAGGGGGGGCTTCTTCACACAGAGAGTGGTGGGAGTGTGGAATGAACTGCCAGATGAAGTGGTAAATGCAGGCTCACTTTTAACATTTAAGAAAAACTTGGACAGGTACATGGATGAGAGGTGTATGGAGGGATATGGTCCAGATGCAGGTCAGTGGGACTAGGCAGAAAAGTGGTTCAGCACAGCCAAGAAGGGCCAAAAGGTCTGTTTCTGTGCTGTAATGTTCTATGGTTCTATGGTTCTATCAACCTCTGCCTAAAATATACCCAATGACTTGGCCTCCATAGCTGCCTCTGGCAATGAATTCCACAGATCCACCACTCTCTGGCTAAAGAAATTCCTCCTCATCTCCATTTTAATGGACCCCCCCCCCCCCCCCATTCTGAGGCTGTGTCCTCTGGTCTTAGGGCCAAGGTGCCAAACACAGTACCATCAGTCACACACAGCACATATAAGATATCAATAATATCCAGTCACACACACACAAAAGTACAATCCAAGTGCCTAAGTCCATGAATGTTGGAGCAGTCTGCAGCTGAACACAATACAATCTGTCTTCTGCCTTGTGAACACCCGGGCAGTACCGACACCAGCTTGGACCCACAACACACCACCTCTGGTGGAGCGCACCGACTCCACCTCGCTCCTGGGTGGCTGTAAACAAGTGACACTGCGACTTGAGGCCTTGCAGCTCCCCTGCCATCTGCCGATACTGTAAATCTGCATTCCACATTAACAATGTCCAACAGGATCTTGAGATCGCAAGAGAAGAGACTGAGACAATCACTCACCGTTAGATCGCACACCGCCTTCGTGCACCGACTCATCCGACGCCTCTCTAATGCAGGCAGCAGCATGACACGCACCAACCAAGTTCAGCTCCTTCAGTTTCTCAGCCAATAAGCAACTCACTCAAGGGGTAGACCTACAGTGTTTTTGCAATAGCAAAAGATACATTTAAAAAAGATAACAACACCTTTGGTTAATCTCATAGAACCTGCTGTAATCAAATATGCCACCCTTTACATCAGTTTCTGTCACTGTGAGGCAGCAACTCTATGAGCTGTGCCACCCAGTGATCACACACCCAGTATGTGATTGTGCTACTGTCTCTGTAAATCTATTTTCTATCTGTACTGTATTTTGTGTTGCCCATTTATTATTTTATTATGGGTAGTTGGGGTGTATCGGATGTCCGGAGAGCAATGTGCCCTCTAATTTGTAATGGCCACTGTGCGCAAAAGTCCTGTGCTGTGCAATTTTATGCCCAGTGATGACATGTGTGCACTGAATTTTACACGTGGAAGTATTCATTTTAACGGCTAGCAATGTACATAAATATTTCTCGTAGCTGCACGTTCCGGACCTCATGAGCTTTCAGTGCATCAGTTTCTGCAGTTTCATTAAGCCATTCTGCTTGAAATGAACTAGCAACTCTTTTGTGCTTCATGCCTTTTGCTTCTTTGGAACTCGACACAATGAATCAATAATTCCTTCAACAAAAACAGTATAAAAAGCCAGTTCTAAAATCTGCATACAAATCATCGCAAACTCTGCGTTGTCAACATGATCTGCATCAGAAAATGGAAAAGGAAATATGATTGTGTACAATTGTGAAATATACTTAACACGTCAACAAGGTAGAGAGTGACAACCTTTTATGTGTAGTTTAAATTCCCTAGTTGCAAAAGCTGTATGTGTGCGCACACCTTACAGGGAGGGGTAGCACCTCTGGTGAAGGGGCTTGTCATGTCCATTCTGGGGCAGCTCAGTCACCTTTGGTCTCCACCAGACACTCAGCTCTCACCTGACACTTGAAGTTGCTGTTTGCGTGCGACATCGGCCCCACCCTGGTACACTGCTTCAACAGGTGGGCTAGACCAGATGAGGGTAGCAGGTGGGCCTCACACCCCAGTGAGATAGGGACGTGCCTGTGTGAGCTCCAGCAGACTGGGCAGATGAGATCTGGAGTGAGATCCAACGGGCAGGAAGGTAGTTCTGCAACGCTCCATGGAGAGCAAGGGGCATGACAAAGCACACATCGTGGTCATCCTCTGCAGCCAAGGAAGCCTCCAGTTTGTGATGCTTGTTCGTTCCACTAGACCCGGACGCACAAGGTCGAGAGAGTGGAACTGCCCCAGTGCAACAATTTTTCCGTTTTAAAAACTCTCCCGCACGAGTTTCCTGTCATCATCGGACACAATGGACAACCACCGCATGGGTAGTTAGTCACATGGGTTGGGACGTGGTAGAAACAAAGAGTTTAATTACATATTCATTGGGACAGTCTAGTTTCGGGTGAGCTAGGGGCTGAAATCTTTTTTGTTGACTGTTTAAGCATGTTTAAATTAGTTTTAAAGTTGCTTAAATATGTTTGAATATTCTTGAATACATTTAAGAACACTAGGCTTAAGTACATTTAATATGCTAAGACTATTTATTTTGTTATACCACTAGTTTTAGCTTCATTATTTTTTATTATTTCAAGATTGTTTTGTGGTTTTTTAATAAAAGATTGATCGTCGACTTTGGAGCTTTGTTATTGAATGTGTAGCACATGATACAGTATTAACCCAAACTCCCCCCCACCGTGCTTAGTCTCTAAGTGGTTTTGGCTTGATCGAATAACCGCTACACTCTCAATGAATTTTTTTTCTTTCTCTCTAACCTTTCAAGCAACTGCATTAACTTATGCTCATAATGTTGATTCTTCATTTAAGTGGAATAGGTTCTTTTAATCCAGTCCTGCACAGGTCTTTCAATAGTCTCCCTGCCAAAAGAAATACATTCAGACATGCCAATCATTCCTCAGGAGGAAACATTTCTGGCCCTGCTTACAATCTCTACAGTGTATCACAACATTCCAGTAAGGCAATATTCAACACCATGGGCTGTATTCCAGCTGCAGTCTAATTAGAGTTTATGTAGTTTTAATCCTTCCTCTCACTGTAGCTTCCTCCGCCCATACAAAATACCCAAACCCTCCAATTCTGGCTTACTGTACACCCACCCCCAATTTTCACTCTTCCATTCACCATAAACTCTGTATCTCTTTCCCAATCTCCTTTTCCTTGTGGGTATTATCTATTGCCCAGTGGCCACGTTTTTAGGTCCGTGGTCTTCTGCTGCTGTAGCCTATCCACTTCAAGGTTCGATGTATTGTGTGTTCTTCTGCACACCACTGTTGTAACACATGTTTATTGAATTACTGTCAGCTTGAACCAGTCTGGCCATTCTCCTCCAACCTCTCTCATTAACAAGGTGCTTTCACCCACAGAATTGCTGCTCACTGGATTTTTTTTGTTTTTCACTCCATTCTCTGTAAACTCCAGAGACTGTTGTGTGTGAAAATCCCAGGAGATCAGTAGTTTCTGAGATACTCAAACCATCCTGTCTGGCAAAATCAATCATTCCACGGTCAAAGTCGCTCAGATCATATCTTGTCCCCATTCCGATATTTGTTCTGAACTGCTACTGAACCTTTTGACCATGTCTGCATGCTTTTATGCATTGAGCTGCTGCCACATGATTGTCTGATTAGATATTTGCATCAATGAATAGGTGTCCCTAATAAAGTGTTAATTTTAGTATTGGATAACACTGCAAAATGCCTTTACTCATTTGTAAAACATTAAAGTTATGATACTATTATCTAGCACACATTCTGATGCTGAGATACATCCTGGAATGCACTGGGACATATCATCAGTGATGTAACCTGGGGTCATTTGGTGTTTCCTGTCTTTCACCATCAGAGACCCTCACCCAGGCAAACCAGTCAAGGTTGCTCAGACCCCGGCTGGTGACTCTCAGTCTAAAACAGTACCTTATTAGCAATGTCTCATATGTGTGATTTGTTGATTGTAAGGTGAAACATCTATGCATATACCGAACAGATTCTCTTCAACTTTTTAAAATTAAGTGAGAAGCTGTGAGGTGATAGGTGGAAAAGGAAAAAAGCTGAAGCAGGAGGAATCTGATAGGAGAGGAGAGTAGACCATGGGGAAAGGGAAGGAGGAGGGGTACCAGTGGGCAGTGATGGACAGGTGAGGATAAGGGAAGGGGTAAGCAGGGAGTCAAAAAGGGAACTGGAAAAAGAGAGGAGGGAGAGAGGGGAGAAATAACTGGAAGCTAGAAAAAACAATGTTGGCACATCTATCAATTACCATTCTGTCAGCCGGCATAGTTTAGCCAGTGATTTTATTGGTTCTTATGATCAATCCAACTATCTGAGAATCAAAAAAATGTCAATTAAACAGTTTAAGGCAAAATAAAAATAAAATATCCGGGCATCTTTCTCTTATCTCTGGTACTGTGTTCAAAAGGAACTTCAGGATGTATGTTGTATCCATTTCTCTGACATTAAATACACCTATTGAAACCTATTGATAATTCCCTCCTATCTCCTCCCCAAAACCTGGGACATTAAGAAATTCTTTTTCTGGCTTGAGACAAAATTGTGTGAATCTATGTTGACTTTCGACAAGCCCAGCGCCCAGCAGTTAATGTAATACTATTACAGCTCCAACAACCCGGGCTTATTTCCGCCGCTGTCTGTAAGGGATGCTCTGGTTTCCTCCCACATCCCAAAGACATACAGGTTAATTGATCACATAGGTGTAATTGGGCAGCATGGTCTCTTTGAGTTGCAAGAGCCCATTACCGTGCTGTGTCTCTAAAATAAATAAAAGAAACAGTCACAGTGAAGTAGATAGACTCGGAGCTGAGGGAAATGTGAGAGAATTTAAAACACATTAAGTATATCCAGAAATGATGGAAGGTCATTGTCCTGAAACATTTTTCTGGTATTGGATTTCAGCTATTTTTTGTGCACTGAAATGTAGTTTAATTTTGTGCTGCTATCATATTAGCTGTCCTTCGGAAAGCAGCAGGAAATTTGTCAAGATGTCTGAATTAGAAAGAGTCATATAAGCATGGCTTGTGCAGTTTTTGGTTCAATTAAATCCAACTGATACTTTATTGCACAGTAGTCAGAAAAGATACGCACTCTTCTGAACAGTGTGTCTTTTGAGGATAAGACCATAAGATATCGGAGCACAATTAGGCCATTCATCACATCGCATCTTCTTCGCCATTCCATCATGGCTGATTTATTATCCCTCTCAACCCCACTCTCCTGCCTTTCCCCCCGTAACATTTAACGCTCTTATTAATCAAGAACCTATCAACCTCCTGGGTGGTGGTGTGGGGATACGTCTCTACCAAAGGAGGTGTGAGGTGCTCCTTCCCTCTGCTAGCCTGCATGTCACCCTTGGGCAAGGTGTAGCACCTGTTCAGCACCCGGATCAGGGTCACGTGAAACCATGGGAGCAGGAGATGGATGGTCGTACGAGCAGCCGGTGCAGATCACAAGTCCTGGTTATGTGACCACTGATGCCAGGCAGACAATGGCTGGAGAGTATTGATAATGGCTGGGGGTCACCCGTCTTGTAAAGACACTGCCCAGAAGAAGGCGATAGCAAACCACTTCTGTAGAAAAACTTGCTCCTGGCCTTCACATGAGCTACTGAGCCTGGCAGAACCGTTTCTACGGACAGGAGAAGGGGTAAAGGCGAGTTACTGCTGCCTTAAAACCAGTCACTTTGGGCAGATGGGGCTTGTCAGTTGTAGTTGGCAGCTCATCTAGGAAAAGGAAAACTCTGATCTCAAGTCTCCCCTGCCTTGTGGCTGTACCCACTCACAGAGAAGGCTTCGGGAGTAAACCCTGAGGGAAAAATCTGGAGCTAGTGTCCCTAAGGCAGACTCACGTTGAGTTCAATGCTGACTGGTAACCCCTGAGACACTGTTGGTGCCAAACTGTATCGGTCTCTGCTGTTTCTTTGGGTTCATCAGATGCATGGAGAGGGGGAGCTTGCTACATGGGCAACAGCTTGCTCTCCATATCACACTGCCCTGGCTTTCATATTATTTGGCAGCTTGGAAACAATATGTATGGTGGACCCTGAGCAACAGAGGGCCTCAGCTTCCTGGCAGCACCACCCCAGGGACTGGCATTGCAAAGGATGAGCAGAATACATTAGAGGAATGGGTGTCACAGGGAGAGAACTACTATAAAGCTGCAATCTAGCACTGGACTTAAGGAATCTGGTAGGTGTGGGGGTGTTCACCAGAAGACAGGCCCTCACATCCTGAGATCTGACATCTGGAGCACTTCTGGGAGACTTTTATGACCAAGGCTGTATACACTAGTACAGCAGGGAGTAGGCCTCTGCTCTTGATATCACATTTATTGGTAGCCCGGGAAAACCTGAGTTTAAACATTGTACATGAGGCAGGTTCAGGTGGGAAGTAGTGACTCAGCAGAAGAGACTCTTTGCTGACTGGACTTCTGCCCTGATGTCCCCGTCCCACATTGTCTAGACAACTGTTGCTATAGCAACACCTCTGGTAATGGCTTGCTGGCATTGGTGACACTGCTAATGCATGTGTGGAAAGTGTATCGCAGCAACTAATAGCAAGAGAAACATTTCCTGTGAGATCTAGCTGACTCTGTGGGCTTTGGTAATGTCCGACAGCCTGCAGCAGTCTGTTCTAAGGGTCAAGTTTTCTGATACCAGCTGATTGCCCTGTTAAATAGGAAGAACAGCAACAAACAATCCTAATTTCATCAATGTAGGAAAAACATGTGCAACTTGAAATAATACAAAGTGTTGGAAGAACTCAGCAGCTCAGGCAACATTTAAGGAGAGGAATTAACAGTCAACGTTTAGGGCTGAGACTCTTCATCAGTTAATATTTGTGAAAGAGAAACAAGTTTCAAGTTGAGACTTTTCAACAGACCTGAAATATTAACTGTTTCCCTTTTAAAAGTTGCTGTAGTGGGTGGTGGGGTGGAGATGTGTCTCTACCAAAGGAGGTGTAATGTACTCCTTCCCTCCGCTAGACTGCAGGTCACTGTGGATAAGGTGTAGCACCTGCCTAGCGCCCCCCTCCCCCCGCCACGGGAGCAGGTGGTGGACGGTTGTATGAGCAGCCGGTGCAGATCACAAGTCCTGGTTATGTGACTACTGACGCCAGGCAGACAATCTCTGAAGAGTATTGATAATGGCTGGGGTCACCTGTCTAGTAAAGACACACTGCCCAGAAGGCGATGGCAAACCACTTCTGTAGAAAAATTTGTCAAGAACAATTGTGTCAAAGGCCATGATTAGCCATGACATATGGCATGGCACATGATGATGATGATGATGTGTGAACCACTAAATGTATCTAGAGATTTCTGTTTTTATTTGAAGTGATAGAGAATGTGTGGAAACATGCCCTTCAGCCCAACTTGTCCATGCTGACTGTGTTGCCCAACGAGTGAATCGCAACTGCCCATGTTTGGCCTATAATCCTCTAAACTTTTCCTATCCAAGTACTTAACTAGATGGCTTTTCAACATTGCTAATGTGCCTGTCTCATCCACTATTTCTGGCAACTCATTTCAAAAATACTTGTGTGAAGAAACTGCCCCTGAATTCATCTTTAAACTCTCACCTTCGGCCTTAAATCTTATGCCGTCTTGTTTTTTAACACCTCCTCTCTGGGAAAAGAAGTATAGATAGAGTGTTCTTTATCTTATTGTGTTTTTTTTGTGCTGCATCAGACCTGGAATAACAATTACTGCATTCTGCTTTACAGTGTGTACTGGAAATGACATTAAATAATCATGAATCTTGAATCATGAATGAATCTTGATAGCCAGACTTTTTCCCAGGACAGAACTGGCTAATACAAGGGTTCCGAACCTGGGGTCCACAAACCCCTCGGTTGATGGTATGGGGTCCATGGCATTTAAAAGGTTGGGAACCCCCAACAGGGCATCATTTTAAGGTGACTGGAAGAAAGTATAGGCGGGATGTCAGAGATAATTTTTTTTTAACGCAGAGTGTGGTGGGTGCGTGGAACACTCTGCCGGGGTGGTGGCTGAGGTAAATACATTAGAGGCATTTAAGAAACTCTTAGATGGGCACATGGCTGATAGAAAAATAGAGGGCAATGTGGGAAGGAACAGCTAGACTGATGTTAGAGTAGATTAAAAGGTCAGTACAACATTGTGGGCCAAATTCCTGTACTGTGCTTTAATGTTCTATGTTTAAAAAGAGTGTGCTTATAGTCTAAACATTTCAACTGGTATTTTGTAGGTCCGAAAGGGTGAACTCCAGAAGGCAAATGTTCCAATGTTTCCAGTCTGGCTGGAGCATTTTGTCTCAATCCTTTCAAAGTGGTAGAAATGCATAGGATATGCAAGGACATACCGCCAGAAATTGGACAGTAATGTCACAAGGTGCTTTCCTTGTCAGAATTGGGAGCATGTCACCATTAATGTTACTATTTAGATTTCATTCACAATGAGGATTGTCATGAACTATAAAGCATACCATCTTCTGAAAGATTAGAAGACAAAAAGATTTGGTTTATTTCTCACAATGCAAGTCAAAAACATTAAAACATACAGTGAAATCTGTTGTTTTGTGTCGATGACTGCCACCCTGATGCGTGTGCTGGGGCAGCCCGCAAGTGTTGTCAGGCTTCTGGCGCCAACATAGTATGCCCATAACTCACAAAACCTAACCACACGTCTTTGGACTGTGGAAGGAAACTGGAATACCTGGAGGAAACCAATGCAGTCACAGGGAGAATGTACAAACTCCTCTCTGGATACCAGCAGGAATTGAGCTTCAATCGGTGATCACTGGTGCTGTAATGTGATCGCGCTAACCTCTGCACTACCGTAACCTCCCTAGGAATACAGAAAGCAGGCACGAAGCAATGGAGTTGGCAACTCTGTGCCCAAATAGCTGCACAACTAATAAGAATGTGTCAATACCTCCAGTTGAACTCTGTCTTTTTGTGTGTTTCCCCCCGCTGTCAGTCTGTGGTTTTGTATTGCCATGTGCTCCTGTCCCCACTCCTGCTCTACTCCGGCCCCTGTATCACTGAGTACTCCGTCTCTCATCTGTTTCTCAGTATTACCTGTGTTGCTGCCAACGTGTCTCATTGTGCTCCACCTATCATCTGCCTCTCTGGTTATTGCTCAGTGTATTTCAGTCCTGTGTTTTCACCTGTTTGTTGCCAGATTGTGCCAGTGAGTTTCCCTGAGCCTTTCCAGCATTCGTATCTGTACTCTGTCCGTCTGAATATCAACTCTGCCTGTTTCCCGATTCTGGTTTTGGGATTTCTCTGGATGTTTTGATCTGTGCCTGAACTTTGACGCTGACTTGGTTTGCACCTCGGGATTTGTTACTCAATTAATATCACTGTGTGCACAGTACTGGGTCTGTGATTGGATCCCTGCTCCAGTGTCCTGACAGTACAATCTGGCCAGAACGGATCCAGCAGACCCTGATTGTCTGAGAGCTGTCCTGGAACAACAGGGAGTGATGCTGGGGAGACACCAGACCCAGCTGGACTCTGTGTTCAGGGCTGTCCAGTCACTTTCTGCTGATGTAGCCGATCTTGTGGCCCAGACTCAGTCACTCCAGCCGTCTCAGAGCGCCCATCAACAATCTGCGACTGCATCTTCTGCCCTGCCCTCCGCGTTCTCGCTTACCCCTCCTGTCCAAGAGCCCTGTCTGCCTCCTCCAGAAACGTACTCAGGTGAGCCTGGTACCTGCCGCTCTTTTCTTTCCCAGTGCACCCTCATTTTTGATTTACGACCAGCAATCTTTCCGACTGATCGAGCCAAGGTAGCCCACATCATCACCCAACTGTCCGGTCGGGTGGGGAACAGCCGTCTGGGAGGCAGGCTCCCCTTTCTGCATCAGTTTTCAGTTATTTTCTGAGGAGATAAGAAAAGTGTTTGATCGCTTCAAACAATGCAGAGAAGCTGCCTGTGAAATCCTGCACATGCACTGGGGCGCAGATCTGTGTCGGATTACGCCATAGAGTTCCGGACCCTCGCCACCTCCAGCGGCTGGAACTCGGAGGCACAGTACGACACCTTCCTGAACGGCCTCTCCGAAGACATCAAAGATGAGCTGGTCACCCAGGACCTTCCTGCCACCTTTGAAGCCCTGGTGGATTTGGCCTTCCATATCGATGTTCGCCTTCAGCAGTGCCGCAGAGGGAAGGGTTCCACAGGGTCCCTGGGGGCACTGGGTGAGTTCCAAGCTCCTCGTCAGTGTACATTGCCCTGCCGTTTGCCCCCATCTACAATTCCCGCTCCAGAGCCCGATGTTATGCATGTTGACCATACCCGCCTGACACCGGCTGAAAGACAAAGGAGAATCAGCACCCGTTCCTGTCTGTACCGTGGCCAATCAGACCACTTCATCTCCACCTGCCCAGTAAAAGCCAAACACTTCCCAGTAGGTGAGGAGTACTGGTGAGTGTGACCCCTGTCCGGCCCTCCTCGACGCCACTCACTCTCATACCTGCTTCTCTGGAGTGGTGCGTCCACTGGCGAGTGATGCACCATCAATAACTCACTCTGAGACGTAAGAAGCAAGGTATCAGCTTTTATTGACTGGAAGAATGAACAACACGACATCCTGGGGAATGAGGCTGGGCATCAGGCCTCAATCGCCTTTATACAGGGGTCTGTGGGAGGAGCCACAGGAGCAGTCCAGACAGGTATATGTAGTTCACCACAGCGAGCAGTCTCTGTCTTGGTCAATTCTGGTGTAGAGGGGTGTTTTATCAATTCCGGCTTGGCTGCCCAGTGGGGATTACCCACGTCTGCTCTCCAGTCACCATTGGTAGCCAACACCGTGAACAGTCAGAAACTGACTAACGTCACCCATGTCACGGCCCCGGTGAGTCTCAGTTTATCCGGCAACCATCATGAACCCTTTATGTTATTAACTCTCCTCAAGCTCCCATTGTCCTGGGCCATCCCTGGTCAGTTAAAAACAACGCCCACATTGACTGGCTCAGTCACAAGGTTGTAGGCTGGGGCCTATTCTGTCACTCCCTCTACCTCTGCCAAGTTCAGATCCCCTTGTCTCCAAGCCCAGATCCCCCTGAGGAGTTTCCGGACTTCAGTGCCATCCTTCCTGAATACATGGACCTCGAGGCTGTGTTCAGCAAGTCCCGGGCCACTTCCCTGCCACCTCATCGTCCATATCATTGTGCCATTGACCTCTTGCCTGGCACATCTCCCCCAAGGGGCCGCCTGGATTCCCTGTCCGCACCTGAAACAGAAGCCGTGAGTAAGTACATTCAGAGTCTCTGGCTGCAGGCATCGTCCAGCCGTCTTCCTCCCCTGCTGGTGTCGGTTTTCTCTTTGAAAAGAAGGACGGCTCCTTGCGGACATGCATTGATTACCGGGGACTGAACGAAGTCACTGTTGAGAATCGCTACCCTCTTCCGCTTACGATAGCGGCATTTGAACTACCACAAGCAGCCTCAGTTTTCACCAAGCTTGATCTCCGTAACGACCACCATCTTGTCCGTATCTGCGAAGGGGACAAGTGGAAGACGGCCTTCAACACCACATCAGGCCATTACGAGTATCTGGTCATCATGCCATTCGGTCTCACCAATGCCCCCGCTGTCTTCCAAGCCCTGGTGAATAACGTTCTCAGGGACATGCTGAACCAATTTGTTTTTGTGTATCTCGATCGACATTTTGATTTTTTTTCTGAGTCCCTTGCTGAACACACAGGTCACGTCTGCAGACTTCTCCAGCGCCTTCTGGAGGATCAGGTCTTTGTGAAAGCTGAGAAATGTGAGTTTCATCGCAATACCGTCTCCTTGCTGTGGTTTGTAATTCACCTCTGCCCCCATCCTGATTCAAGCCGACACCGACCGGCAGTTCATTGTGGAGGCGGATGTGTCTCACATTGGCGTAGGAGCTGTTCTCTCTCAGCGCTCGGCTAAGGATGAGAAGATACACCCCTGTGCCTTCTCTCACCGCCTCGCTCCCACAGAGCGGAATTACGATGTGGGGAAACCGGGAGCTGCTGGCTGTGAAGCTAGCTCTGGAGGAGTGGAGGCATCGGCTGGAGGGAGCAAAGGTGCCATTCTTAGTCTGGACTGATCACAAGAATCTGGAATGTATCAGTACAGCCAAGTGTCTCAACTCCCGTCAAGATCGTTGGTCCCTGTTTTTCTCAAGATTCAATTTTACTCTGTCCTTCCACCCCAGTTCCAAGAATGGAAAACCTGATGCCCTCTCTGGAAGATTTCCCTCCTCTGAGACCCCTAGGTCCCCGATGTCACACTCCCTGCTCACTGTGTCGTGGGGGCAGCGCAATGGGGCATTGAGGCCATGGTGCAAGCTGCTCAACAGAGCGAGGCAGCCCCGAGTCAATGCCCCACTAACCGTGTTTATGTTCCCAGCTCTGTCCACTCACAGGTACTGCAGTGGGGTCATTCTTCCCGGTTATCCTGTCACTCTGGAACCAAGCGAACTCAGGCCTTCATCAGTCAGCGGTTCTGGTGGCCCTCCATGGGAGATGACATCGCAACTTCGTCCCAGCCTGCTCGGTCTGTGCTCGAGGCAAGAACTCTAACCGGTCACCTGCTGGTCTGTTACAACCCCCGTCTATCCCCAAGAGACCCTGGTCCCACATTGCCCTGGATTTTGTCACCGGTCTTCCCCCATCAGATGGTAACACCACCATTCTCACAGTAGTTGATCATTTCTTCAAGTCTGTACACTTCATTCCTTTACCTGAACTCCCCTCTGCTGAAGAAACAGCCAAATTACTAGTACTGCATGTTTTTAAATTACGTGGGTTACCTGTAGATGTTGTGTCAGACAGGGGCTCTCAATTCACATCCAACTTCTGGAGGGCAATCTGTAATCTTCTGGATGCCTCTATGAGTCTGTCTTCAGGATTCCACCCACAGACCAATGGCCAGACCGAGCGGGCCAACCAACAGCTAGAGACTGTATTGCAGTGTCTGGTCTCCCAGAACCCCTCCTCCCCGTGGAGTCAGCAGCTACCCTGGGCCGAGTACACCATAAACTCTCATCCATCCTCATCCACTGGTCTGTCCCCTTTCGAGTGCTGCCTTGGCTACCAACCTCCACTGTCTCCTGCCCAGGAGGAGGAGGTCGGCGTTCCATCTGCCGAGGCATTCATCCGCCATTGTCAGCGGACGTGGAGGCGCACTCGGTCTGCCTTTCTCCGTGCCTCTGCTAGGATCAAACGTCGAGCTGACCGCCATCACTCCAAGGCCCCACGTTACCGCCAGGGACAGCGTGTGTGGCTTTCAACCCGAGACCTGGACAAGCTTCATCGGCCCCTTTCCCTTTGCTAAAGTCATCAGCCCTGCTGCCGTCCGTCTCAAGCTCCCGTCCACTCTCCACCGCATTCATCCCACCTTCCATGTGTCCCGCATCAAGCCTTTCATGGGCCTTCCCCTGTGTCCTGTCCCCAAATCCACCCCTCCCCCCCCGGCTCATCGATGGGTGTCAACTGCTGGACATTCGTCGCCGGGGCCGTGGTTACAGTCCTGAGGAGAGGTGTTGGGTCCCCGCCCGTAACATCCTGGACCCCTCTCTCATCACCAGCACCCAGCTCTACCTGCCGTGATGCCAGGAGGTGTCCATAGAGGTGGGGGGGGGGGGTACTGTCAGTATCTCCGGTTGAACTCTGTCTATTTCTGTGTTTCCCCCCGCTGTCAGCCTGTGGTTTTGTATTGCCATGTGCTCCTGTCCCCACTCCTGTCCCTACTCCGGCCCCTGTATCACTGAGTACTCCGTCTCTCATCTGTTTCTCATTATTACCTGTGTTGCTGCCAACGTGTCTCATTGTGCTCCACCTATCATCTGCCTCTCTGGTTATTGCTCAGTGTATTTCAGATAGATAGATAGATACTTTATTCATCCCCATGGGGAAATTCAACTTTTTTTCCAATGTCCCATTCACTTGTTGTAGCAAAACTAATTACATACAATACTTAACTCAGTAAAAAATATGATATGCATCTAAATCACTATCTCAAAAAGCATTAATAATAGCTTTTAAAAAGTTCTTAAGTCCTGGTGGTAGAATTGTAAAGCCTAATGGCATTGGGGAATATTGACCTCTTCATCCTGTCTGAGGAGCATTGCATCGATAGTAACCTGTCGCTGAAACTGCTTCTCTGTCTCTGGATGGTGTATTTTCACCTGTTTGTTGCCAGATTGTGCCAGTGATTTTTCCTGAGCCTTTCCAGCATTCGTATCTGTACTCTGTCTGTCTGAATATCGACTTTGCCTATTTCCTGATTCTGGTTTTGGGATTTCTCTGGATGTTTTGATCTCTGTCTGAACTTTGACGCTGACTTGGTTTGCACCTCGGGATTTGTTACTCAATTAATATCACTGTGTGCACAGTACTGGGTCTGTGATTGGATCCCTGCTCCAGTGTTCTGACAGAATGCATCTGTAAAGATCACAAAGATATGCTTTTCTAATGAAAAGTATACCTTTTCATTAGATAAATCTTAGGGTTGCATACATACTTTGATAATAAATGTACTTAGAATTTTTGAGTTTAACAGCTCAGCTTGTCTCTGTGTTTTTCCCACTTTTTCACTGGTCTTTAACTAACAAATAAGGCTTTAACATAAATTGCACCTGTAACAGAATCATAAAACAGATTATGAAAGAATGGGTTCACATACGAATCTCCATATCCATCCTCATCATCATTATGTGACGTGTTGTATGACGTGGGTGTTCATGGTCTTTCCATGACCATGATTGTTCTTGACAAATTTTTCTACAGAAATGGTTTGTCATTGCCTTCATCTGGGCAGTGTCTTTACAAGATGGGTGACCCCAGTCATTATCAATACTCTTCAGAGATTGGCTGCCTGGTGTCAGTGGTCACATAACCAGGACTTGTGATCTGCACTGGCTGCTCATACGACTGTCCATCACCTGCTCCCATGGCTTCACGTGACCTCGATTGGGGGTGGGGGGTGCTAAGCAGGTGCTTCACCTGAAGGCTAGTTGAGGGAAGGAGCACCTTACACCTCCTTTGGTAGGGACACATCGCCACCCCATCACTCACCCATTGTACTTTATCAATATGCAGAAGCCTTTCTTCCTTCTTTCTTTATCTTGCTTCTTAAATGCATCCCCTCTATTGTTTCAATTGCTCAATTTCAATCCACTCTCTGGAGGGAGAATTTTATTTCAAATTCCACATTGTATTTATTTGTGACCATATTATATTTCTGAGGTCTCTGTTGGTCATGGTTGACCATGGATGTTGGGTCCTAGCTATCCGCATGTGCAAGCCCGGGCAGTACGATATGGAGAACAAGCTGTACCCCGTGTAGCGGGCTCACCCTCTCCCACATCTGATGAACCCAAAGGAATGGCAGTGACCGATATAGTTTGGTACCAGCAGCATCTCAGGGGTTACCAGTCAGTGTTGAACTCAACGTACAACTGTCTTAGGGACTCTAGCTACAGATTTTTTTCCTCGGGGTTTACTCTTGAAGCCTTCCCCATGAGTGGATATAGCTGCAAGGCAGCAGAGGTTAGAGATCAAACATGAGGAAATCTGCAGATGCTGGAAATTCAAACAACACACACAAAATGCTGGTGGAACACAGCAGGCCAGGCAGCATCTATAAGGAGGAGCGCTGTCGACGTTTCGGGTCGAGATCCTTTGTCAGGATGAAGGGTCTCGGCCCAAAGCATCGACAGCGCTTCTCCCTATAGATGCTGCCTGGCCTGCTGCGTTCCACCAGCATTTTGTGAGAGGTTAGAGATCAGAGCTTTCCTTCTCCTCGATGAGCTGCCAACGACAGCTGATGAGCCCCATTTGCCCGAAGCAACTGGTTTTAAAATACCAGTAACCCATCTTTGCCTCTTCTCCTGTCAGTAGAAACAGTCTTACCAGGCTTAGTAGTTAATCCACATGTGAAGGCCAGAAGCTGTCAGAGGTTATTTGAGGTGCATGTCATTAAGAGGATTTAATAGGGAGTGGGAGCTTGTCTCCATTACCACCCCCAGCTATGACAACCTTAAAGAACCATCTTATATTTATGGCTCCTTGATCTGGTCTGTCCCACAAGTGGAAACGTAAGCCTGGATATGTGATTACATAGAGTTATTCAACCTGGTTCCATACAAATAAAATTAGACTCTTCACAGAAATCTGTTTCCATTCAACAAGGAATTCAAATGGTTATTCTTTTTGCCTGTGAGTCCTATTTTTATCTCTGATTCCACTTCACATCAGCTGCAAATTGAGTGACGTCAACCAAGATGACCCAGGAATAATTATTCTGGCCACTTCAGGACAACTGTTGTTCCGCCATGGTCTGGGATTCCATTTAAGTCCATTACTTATTTCCATCTAGACCACCCTTAGTGACAGAACCAACCAATTCCATCCCCTCCATGTTCTGAACATGAGGGATTCTGCAGATGCTGGAAATCCAGGGCAACACACACATAAAATGCGGGAGGAACTCAGCAGGTCAGGCAACGTCTATGGAAAAGAACCAAGAGTCGACATTTCACAACGGTCACCTTACCTGATGTGGGGTCTCAGCCTGAAATGTCAACTGTTAATTCCTCTCCTTAGGTCTGCCTGACCTACTGAGTTCCTCCAGCGTTTTGTGTGTGTGTGTGCCTTGTGTTTAAAGCATGACTTGAGTTGTGATTAGATGTGTGATCATAAGGAAACGATCAGGCATTTGCATACTTTCTTGTTACCATTTGACCCTTTGAGTCCCAGGAGAGCGACACAATTAGTCCCATCTTAAAAGACCTGCTTAGCTGATATCTCTCTCCTCCCTCTCGCCCACTCTCCCCAACACAACCAGCCGTTGATTGCTGCAATATGCCTCATCTCCCCTGATCACTCTGCTCCCAACATCCCTGAGCACCTCCACCCTGGATTACTGGCACAACAAACTTATATTTCGCAAATCATAGTGCACGCAATCATGAGGCCAATTGACAAAGTCCTTCATTATCTCCAAATGCATTCAGTATATCACCCATTGTCCCCATCTCTTGAATTAATCAAAGTAAATAGGCTGACAAAGTAATCATCATTGTCATCATGTGCTGTGTTGTATGATGTGGGCGATCACGGTCTTTCCATGACCATGGTTGTTCTTGGTAAATTTTTCTACAGAAGTGCTTTGCCATTGCCTTACACACATACAGGCAGGCCTCCAACCCCAGCATAGGCCCTGTCATTAAGATATAAGACTATAAATAAGCCATAGGCTCCCTCAATCTATGGACTTACTTTCAAGGACTCTTCATCTCTGATTCTCAATATTTATTGCTTACTTATTGATTATTATTATTACTTTATTTTAGTATTTGCTCAGTTTGTTGTCTTTTGCACACTGGTTGAACACCCAAGATGGGTGGTGTTTCATTCATCTATTATGGTCATTATTCTATTATGGATTTATTGAATATGCCTGCAAGAAAATGAATCTCAGGGTTGTATCTCAGGGTGACATATATGTACTTTGATAACAAATTTACTTTGAACTTTGAATTCTTCTGAATGTGTTTCTTCTTCTTGGAGTTAAAAATGGGAATACCAGCTCTATTTCTTCCAATCTCTGCATGTTTTTTAACTTCATCTTGAATTTTCTTGTTATAACCACCATAGATTTATGCCACCTCTTATTTATCTCACCATGCAATCTATCAACATAAGAGCTCATGTTAAAGATTATTTTTTAAATGAAAAATACTGATTTTTTTCAAGTTGTAGCATTATTAGAAATTTCCATGATTTTAACCAGGCCAACTTGAAAAAAATCTCTAAATAATTATCTTCAACAAATCACTTGTGGTACCAGAGGAAATAACCCACTGGGCCACTGTTACACTAAGATCAGGAGTGCGATGGTTACACCACCATCAATAGTACTTACCGTGCTCTCCCACACCCTCACCTGTCTGTACTTCTACGTCCTGAGTACAGGCAGAGACTGAAGACTGCAGCACCAGTAGTGAGGACCAAGGGAAGCACAGGACTGCTTTGAATCGATGAACTGGACTGTGTTCAGTGATTCACCTTCAAATCTGGAAGAGAATATCACAGTTGTTACCGACTTCATTAAAACCTGTGTGCTTACGAAAACTTGCTGTACATTCCCAAACCAAAAGCTGTGGATGGACAAGGAGGTTCATCATCTGCTGGTGGCAGATATGTCTGGTGACCCAGGCCTGTACAAGATAACCAGGTATGACTTGTGGAGGATTATTTCATCCTGAGCAGCTGCATCACTGCCCGGTTCGGAAATTGCACCATCTCGGATCGCAAGACCCTGCAGCGGATAGTGAGGTCAGTTGAGAAGATCATCGGGGTCTCTCTTCCCGCCATTACGGACGTTTACACTACACGCTGCATCCACAAAGCAAACAGCATTATGAAGGACCCCCACGCACCCCTCATACAAACTCTTCTCCCTCCTGCCATTTGGGAAAAGGCTCCGAAGCATTCGGCCTCTTACAACCAGACTATGTAACAGTTTCTTGCCCCAAGCTATCAGACTCCTCAATACCCAGAGCCTGGACTGACACCTTGCCCTACTGTCCTGTTTATTATTTATTGCAATGCCTGTACTGTTTTGTGTACTTTATGCAGTCCTGGGTAGGTCTGTAGTCTGGTGTAGTTTTTTTACTGTGTTGTTTTCACGTAGTTCAGTGTAGTTTTTGTACTGTTTCATGTAGCACCATGGTCCTGAAAAACGTTGTCTCATTTTTACTGTGTACTGTACCAGTAGTTATGGTTGAAATGACAATAAAAAGTGACTTGACTTGAGTGAAGAAACAATTCTGAGTGAGTTTGGAGGTAAAATTGGATGCACATCAACTCTGGCAGGGTTGGCAGAACATTACTTCCTGCAAAGCAAAACCCAATCTAATGAATGGCAGAGATGCTTTACTACCAGACAAGTTCAATGCCTTCTGTGCCTGCTTTGAAAGGGAGAATATAACTACAGCTGTGAAGATTCCTGCTGCATTCGGTGATCCTGAGATCTCTGTCTCAGAGGCCAATGTTAGGCTGTCTATCAGGAGGGTGAACCCTTGCAAGGCGGCAGGTACCTGGTAAGACTCTCAAAACCTGTGCCAACCAACTGGCGGGTGTATTCACGGACATCTTCAATCTCTGATTGCTATGGTTGGAAGTTCCCACTTGCTTCAAAAAGGCAACATTATACCAGTGCCTAAGAAGAGCAGGGTGAGCTACCTTAATGACTGTAATCCAGTATCATCACATCTATGACGATGAAGTGCTTTGAGAGGTTGGTTACGGCGAGAATCAACTCCTGCCTCAGCAAGAACCTGGAGCCACTGCAGTTTGCCTATCGCCACAATAGGACACAATGTCAGTGGCTGTTCACGTGGCCTTATATCACCTGGACAATACAAATACCTACGTCAGGATGCTGTTCATTGACCATAGCTCAGCATTTAACACCGTCATTCCTACAGTCCTGTTCGATAAGCTACGAAACCTGGGCCTCTGTACCTCCCTCTGCAACTGGATCCTTGACTTCCAAACTGGAGGACCACGATCAGTGCAGATTGGTGATAACATCTCCTCACTGACGATCGACACTGGTGCACCTCAGGGGTGTGTGCTTAGCCCACTGCTCTACTCTCTCTATACCCATGTCTGTGTGGGTAGGCATAGCTCAAATGCCATCTATAAATTTGCTGATGATACAACCATTGTTGGTAGAATCTCAGATGGTGACAAGAGGGTGTACAGGAGTGAGATATACCAGCTAGTTGAGTGGGCCACAGCAATGTCAGCAAGGCCAAAGAGCTGATTGTGGACTTCAGAAAGGATAAGACAAGAGATCATGAACCAATCCTCATACAGGGATCAGAAGTGGAGAGAGTGAACAATTTCAAGTTCCTGGGTGTCAAGATCTCTGAGGATCTAACCTGGTCCCAACATACTGATGCAGCTATAAAGAAGGCAGGACAGTGGCTATACTTCATTAGGAGTTTCAGGAGATTTGCTTTGTCACCTAAAACACTTAAAAACTACAGATGCACTGTGGAGAGCATTCTGACAGGCTGCATCATTGTCTGGTATGAGGGGCGGGGGAGGGGGCCACTGCACAGGATTGTAAGAAGCTACAGAAAGTTGTGAAGTTAGTCAGCTTCACCTTGGCACTAGCTTCTGTTGTATCTGAGACATCTTCAAAGAGTGATGCCTCAAAAAGGCATCATTAAGGACCCATACCACCCAGGGCATACTCTCTTCTCATTGCTATCACCAGGAAGGAGGTACACACTCAGCGATTCAGAAACAGCTTCTTCCCCTCTGCCATCCAATTTCTAAATGGATATTGAACCCATGAACACTATTTCACTTTTATTATTTCTATTTTTTCCACTATTTTTAGATTAACTATTTAATATGCATATTAATCTCATTGATCTACTTTATTTTCTATATTCGTCATGTATCACATTGTAAAGCTGCTGCAAAGTTAACAAATTTCACAACATATACCAGTGATATTGAACCTGATTCTGATTCAAAATCTGTGTCGCATTCTCTACGTTGCTTTTACATACTTCCTAAGCAATAATTGAAAAATATGTAAATTGACTTGTAACAACTTTGAACGGAAATTTGGCATTTGATGATATTAGGTCATTTAAAGGAAATAGCTCACTTTTATGTAGGTTCAGCTTATATCCTGAAAAAGAACTAAACTGGGAGATTAAAGAAAGAACCAAAGGTAAAGAAGTTTCAGTGTTAGAGATAAAAAGTAAAATATCATCAGCGTATAATGAAATTTTATGAGACATACCTTCCCTTAGTGTACCAGAAATGTCCTTAGCTTCTTGAAGCGTCTCAATATCACCAAGACCAAGGAGATGGTGGTGGACTTTAGGAGATCTAGGCCTCATATGGAGCCAGTGATCATTAATGGAGAATGTGTGGAGCAGGTTAAGACCTACAAGTATCTGGGAGTACAGTTAGACGAGAAGCTAGACTGGACTGCCAACACAGATGCCTTGTGCAGGAAGGCACAGAGTCGACTGTACTTCCTTAGAAGGTTGGCGTCATTCAATGTTTGTAGTGAGATGCTGAAGATGTTCTATAGGTCAGTTGTGGAGAGCGCCCTCTTCTTTGTGGTGGCGTGTTGGGGAGGCAGCATTAAGAAGAGGGACGCCTCATGTCTTAATAAGCTGGTAAGGAAGGCGGGCTCTGTCGTGGGCAAAGTACTGGAGAGTATAACATCGGTAGCTGAGCGAAGGGCGCTGAGTAGGCTACGGTCAATTATGGAAAACCCTGAACATCCTCTACATAGCACCATCCAGAGACAGAGAAGCAGTTTCAGCGACAGGTTGCTATCGATGCAATGCTCCTCAGACAGGATGAAGAGATCAATACTCCCCAATGCCATTCGGCTTTACAATTCAACCGCCAGGAGTAAGATATGTTAAAGTGCCGGGGTTAGGACTCAATGTATTTAAGTAAACTACTTAAGAACTTTTTAAAAGCTATTATTAATGCTTTTTGAGAGGGTGATTTTAGATGCATATCATATTTTTACTGAGTTAAGTATTGTATGTAATTAGTTTTGCTACAATAAGTGTATGGGACATTGGAAAAAATGTTGAATTTCCCCATGGGGATGAATAAAGGGTTCATTGCTATTGCTAAGGGTTCTATAGCTAAAGCAAAAAGTAAAGGACTAAGAGGACATCCTTGTCTAGTTCCCCGCTGCAATTTAAAGGGCTTAGAAATTTGGGAGTTAGTAATAACTTGAGCGGTAGGAGACAAGTAGATTAATTTAACCCAACAAATAAAATTAGGCCCAAAATTAAACTTTTCTAAGGTCTTAAAAAGATAATTCCACTCAATCCTATCAAAGGCTTTTTCTGCATCTAAGGATAATATACACTCTGATATTTTTTTGGATGGTGAATATATCACATTCAATAACCGACGTATATTAAAATGTGAGTAACGATTTTTAATAAATCCTGTCTGGTCATGTGATATGATAGATGGTAGAATATTTTCAAGTCTTCGAGCTAAGATTTTGGATAAGGTTTTTGCATCAAAATTTAATAAAGAGATCGGTCTGCATGAAGAACATTCAGCTGGATTTTTATTTTTTTTAAGAATAAGAGAAATAAAAGCTTCATAAAAAGATTGAGGGAGTTTACCTGATTTAAAGGACTCTGATAAAACAGAGGATAAATAAGGTGTAAGTAACGTAGTGAAAGTTTTATAAAACTCCCCAGGAAAGCCATCAGGTCCTGGGGTCTTACCAGAATGTAAAGCACGTATAGCCTCAGCCACTTCTTCATTGGAAATAGGCTGATCTAACTGTGTTAGACTATCAGCAGACAATGTAGGAATGTTGATATTACTGAAAAAAGCATTCATATAGGTATCATCTGAAGAAGAGTCAGACTGATACAACTTAAGGTAAAAGTCTTTAAATACGTTGTTAATTTCAGAATGGTCGGATGTCTTAGTTCCTTTATCTTTAAAAATTTCTGTGATTTGATGATTAACTGTAAAAGATTTTAAGCGATTGGTTAATAAACTACCAGTTCTATCCCCGTGAATGTAAAATTGAGTTTCATCTCTCAACTGCTGTCGTTTAATTGGGCAAGTCAGCAGAAGATTATACTTGGATTGGATTTCAATACGCTTATTATAAATACTTGGATCTGGAGATAGGGCATACTTTCGATCAAGATCTTTTAATATCACTGCTAGGTCAGACCTTTCTTTGTCAGCCTTTTTCCTGGTTATGTGACCACTGACACCAGGCAGACAATCTCTGAAGAGTATTGATAATGGCTGGGGGTCACCCTTCTTGTAAAGACACTGCCCAGAAGAAGGTGATGGAAAACCAATTCTGTAGAAAAATTTGCCAAGAACAATCATGGTGATGGAAAGACCATGATCGCCCAAATTATACGCCATGGCAAATAATGATGATGTCATACATACGGCACATAACAATAATGATGATTAATATGATATAGCAACAGTCTTTAACAATACTGTATTGCTAGGTGTCAAAGTCATGGAGCAGTATAACACAGAAACAGGCCCTTCAGGCCATCTAATTCATGCTAAACTGTTATTGACCCACACCTGCATCATAGTCCTTCACACCCCTTGTGTGCATAGGCTTAACCAAATTTCTCTGACATGTTGAAATCGAACATCATATGGTCTGGGCGATCGTAGTTCATATGGTGTGGGCGATCGTGGTTCATATGGTGTGTGTGATCATGGTTCATATGGTCTGTGCGATCATGGTTCATATGATGTGGGCGATCGTGGTTCATATGATGTGGGCGATCATGGTTCATATGGTGTGTGCGATCATGGTTCATATGGTGTGTGCGATCATGGTTCATATGGTGTGGGCGATCATGGTTCATATGGTGTGGGCGATCATGGTTCATATGGTGTGGGCGATCATGGTTCATATGGTGTGGGCGATCGTGGTTCATATGGTGTGGGCGATCATGGTTCATATGGTGTGTGCGATCATGGTTCATATGGTGTGGGCGATCATGGTTCATATGGTGTGGGCGATCGTGGTTCATATGATGTGGGCGATCGTGGTTCATAGGGTGTGTGCGATCATGGTTCATATAATGTGGGCGATCGTGGTTCATATGGTGTGGGCGATCGTGGTTCATATGGTGTGTGCGATCATGGTTCATATGGTGTGGGCGATCGTTGTTCATATGATGTGGGCGATCATGGTTCATATGGTCTGTGCGATCATGGTTCATATGATGTGGGCGATCATGGTTCATATGATGTGGGCGATCATGGTTCATATGGTGTGGGCGATCGTGGTTCATAAGGTGTGGGCGATCGTGGTTCATAAGGTGTGTGCGATCATGGTTCATATGGTGTGAGCGATCATGGTTCATATGGTCTGTGCGATCATGGTTCATATGGTGTGAGCGATCATGGTTCATATGGTGTGGGCGATAGTGGTTCATATGGTGTGGGCGATCGTGGTTCATATGGTGTGTGCGATCATGGTTCATATGGTCTGTGCGATCATGGTTCATATGGTGTGAGCGATCATGGTTCATATGGTGTGGGCGATAGTGGTTCATATGGTGTGTGCGATCATGGTTCATATGGTCTGTGCGATCATGGTTCATATGGTGCGTGCGATCATGGTTCATATGATGTGGGCGATCGTGGTTCATATGGTGTGGGCGATCGTGGTTCATATGATGTGGGCGATCGTGGTTCATATGGTCTGTGCGATCATGGTTCATATGGTGTGGGCGATCGTGGTTCATATGGTGTGGGCGATCGTGGTTCATATGGTCTGTGCGATCATGGTTCATATGGTGTGGGCGATCATGATTCATATGATGTGGGCGATCGTGGTTCATATGGTCTGTGCGATCATGGTTCATATGGTGTGGGCGATCATGATTCATATGGTGTGGGCGATCGTGGTTCATATGGTGTGGGCGATCGTGGTTCATATGGTGTGGGCGATCGTGGTTCATATGATGTGGGCGATCGTGGTTCATATGGTGTGGGCGATCATGGTTCATATGGTGTGGGCGATCGTGGTTCATATGGTGTGGGCGATCATGGTTCATATGGTGTGGGCGATCGTGGTTCATATGGTGTGGGCGATCATGGTTCATATGGTCTGTGCGATCATGGTTCATATGATGTGGGCGATCGTGGTTCATATGGTGTGGGCGATCGTGGTTCATATGATGTGGGCGATCGTAGTTCATATGGTGTGGGCGATCGTGGTTCATATGATGTGGGCGATCGTGGTTCATATGATGTGGGCGATCGTGGTTCATATGGTGTGGGCGATCGTAGTTCATATGGTGTGGGCGATCGTGGTTCATATGATGTGGGCGATCGTGGTTCATATGATGTGGGCGATCGTGGTTCATATGGTGTGGGCGATCGTGGTTCATATGATGTGGGCGATCGTGGTTCATATGGTGTGGGCGATCGTGGTTCATATGGTGTGGGCGATCGTGGTTCATAAGGTGTGGGCGATCATGGTTCATATGATGTGGGCGATCGTGGTTCATATGATGTGGGCGATCGTGGTTCATATGGTGTGGGCGATTGTGGTTCATATGATGTGGGCGATCGTGGTTCATATGGTGTGGGCGATCGTGATTCATATGATGTGGGCGATCGTGGTTCATATGGTGTGGGCGATCCTGGTTCATATGATGTGGGCGATCGTGGTTCATATGATGTGGGGTATCATGGTTCATATGATGTGGGCGATCGTGGTTCATATGGTGTGGGCGATCGTGGTTCATATGGTGTGTGCGATCGTGGTTCATATGGTCTGTGCGATCATGGTTCATATGATGTGGGCGATCATGGTTCATATGGTGTGGGCGATCATGGTTCATATGGTGTGGGCGATCGTGGTTCATATGATGTGGGCGATCGTGGTTCATATGATGTGGGCGATCGTGGTTCATATGGTGTGGGCGATCGTGGTTCATATGATGTGGGTGATCCTGGTTCATATGGTGTGGGCGATCGTGGTTCATATGGTGTGGGCGATCGTGGTTCATATGGTGTGGACGATCGTGGTTCATATGATGTGGGCGATCCTGTTTCATATGGTGTGGGCGATCGTGGTTCATATGGTGTGGGCGATCGTAGTTCCTATGGTCTGTGCGATCATGGTTCATATGATGTGGGCGATCGTGGTTCATATGATGTGGGCGATCGTGGTTCATATGGTGTGGGCGATCGTGGTTCATATGGTGTGGGCGATCGTGGTTCATATGGTGTGGGCGATCGTAGTTCATATGGTGTGGGCGATCGTGGTTCATATGGTGTGGGCGATCGTGGTTCATATGATGTGGGCGATCGTGGTTCATATGATGTGGGCGATCGTGGTTCATATGGTGTGGGCGATCGTGGTTCATATGGTGTGGGCGATCGTGGTTCATATGGTGTGTGCGGTCGTGGTTTATATGGTGTGGGCGATCGTGCTTCATATGGTGTGTGCGGTCGTGGTTCATATGGTGTGGGCGATCATGGTTCATATGGTGTGGGCGATCGTGGTTCATATTGTGTGGGCGATCATGGTTCATGTGGTGTGGGTGATCATGGTTCATATGGTGTGTGCGATCGTGGTTCATATGGTGTGGGCGATCGTGGTTCATATGGTGTGTGCGATCATGGTTCATATGGTGTGGGCGATCGTGGTTCATATGGTGTGGGCGATCATGGTTCATATGGTGTGGGCGATCGTGGTTCATATGGTGTGTGCGATCGTGGTTCATATGGTGTGGGCGATCGTGGTTCATATGGTGTGGGCGATCGTGGTTCATATGGTGTGGGCGATCGTGGTTCATATGGTGTGGGCGATCGTGGTTCATATGGTGTGGGCGATCGTGGTTCATATGATGTGGGCGATCGTGGTTCATATGGTGTGGGCGATCGTGGTTCATATGGTGTGGGCGATCGTGGTTCATATGGTGTGGGCGATCGTGGTTCATATGGTGTGGGCGATCGTGGTTCATATGATGTGGGCGATCGTGGTTCATATTGTGTGGGCGATCGTGGTTCATATGATGTGGGCGATCGTGGTTCATATGGTGTGGGCGATCGTGGTTCATATGATGTGGGCGATCGTGGTTCATATGGTGTGGGCGATCGTGGTTCATATGATGTGGGCGATCGTGGTTCATATGGTGTGGGCGATCGTGGTTCATATGATGTGGGCGATCGTGGTTCATATGGTGTGGGCGATCGTGGTTCATATGATGTGGGCGATCGTGGTTCATATGATGTGGGCGATCGTGGTTCATATTGTGTGGGCGATCGTGGTTCATATGATGTGGGCGATCGTGGTTCATATGGTGTGGGCGATCGTGGTTCATATGATGTGGGCGATCGTGGTTCATATGATGTGGGCGATCGTGGTTCATATTGTGTGGGCGATCGTGGTTCATATGATGTGGGCGATCGTGGTTCATATGGTGTGGGCGATCGTGGTTCATATGATGTGGGCGATCGTGGTTCATATGGTGTGGGCTATCATGGTTCATATGGTGTGGGCGATCGTGGTTCATATGATGTGGGCGATCGTGGTTCATATGGTGTGGGCTATCATGGTCTATCCATAACCATGATTGTTCTTAGCATATTTTTTTTTAGAAGTGATTTGTGATGGACACTTTGTTTGCAAGTGTCTTTACAAGATGGGTGATACCCCCCACCACCAGCCACCACCTCTTCCCCTGGTTTCACATGACTGTGATCGGGGGGGCTAAGCAGGTGCTGCACCTTACCCAAGGGTGACCTGCAGGCTAGCCAAGGAATTGCCTTACACCTCCTTTGTTAGAGACGTATCTCCACCCCACCACCCATTTTGTACACTTCTATCAAATCTCCCCTCATTTTTCTGCACTCCAGGGAATAAAGTCCTAACCAATTCAACCTTTCCCTGTAATCAGTTCCTCAAGACCCGGCAACATCTGGTAGTTTTCTCTGTAATCATTTAATTTGAGAGCTTTCCTGTAGGTAGGTGACTAGAAGTAAAAATTGTTATTCCAACTTTAAGACTGAAAGACTTTACCCTCCCTTCTCTCAGTGTAGTGTCTTCTATATAATTAGAATTTGTTTGCATATTTCATTGGCTGGAATTTGCTGGTAAATGCCAACAGGCTCAGGCTTCACTGGCGGGCTTTTGTTCGTAGTTTCCTGGCTGTGCTCTACTATTAGAGCTGAGTTTTCCAAGCTCTTACTTAGTTAAACCCATCACCCCTTCTGGGGAACACACACAACGCTGGAGGGATTCAGCATCTCTGGAAGAGAGCAAACAGTCGACGTTTCGAGCCGAGGTCCTTCATCAGGACTGGGGCATAGGCCAGCCCTCTGTCCTGGGCTTGTCTCCAGCTTCTTTGATCTATTCTCTCCCAGGATGAGGTCTTTGGAGTTTCTGCTGGCATTTCTGTAGCCCTGGGTTTTCATGGGACAGGGTTGTCCTCGTGCCCAACCCTCATCCTCTCGCATCCAGTCCTAGGACCATCCATGACGGAGTTTCCAAGGACTTGCACAGGAACAGCATAGCTGGTGGAGTGGAGTGTGCTACATTGCGATATGCAAGGAGGAAAGTGATGAGCTGCTGATTCAGAGTTTGCAGTGCATTCTTTAGACTCTGGACAAACCTTTCTGCCAAGCCATGTGTAGCTGGGTGGTACAGTGCAGATGTAATATGTCTTATTCCATTCATTTTCAGAAGTGACTGAAACTGTTCAGCAACAAACAGTCCATTGTCATTCTCAACACAACAGTGTGCAAGGCTGTAGTGGAGACTATTGGGAACACCTTGTAGCTGCATCCATTACTACCAAAAAATTTGTGCCCATGAATAGTCTGAGAAAATCTACTTGAATCCTCTGCCAGAGCAATGCAGGCTGCTCCCAGGGGTGGAGAGGCACTGCTCTTGGCATCTTGAACAGTGCAAGGCAAGGTGCTGGATTTATCCCAGGCCACCTGATACAACTGTGAGCCAACACTTGCATTTTGACCAGGCCTAGATGTAGCTCCTCCAACTCTTTAGTTCTCAACTCTCAATCCCCACGTAAGGCAACACCTGTCAAGGGCAAGTTCATCCCAGCACTGGTAAAAACAGGCAAAAAGGAGTTTCTGTTGCACATTTCAGCCACTTTGGTTTGCTACGTAGACCTGAGACAGTGTTGAAACTTTTCCGGTTTCCCTTAGGATCATCTTGGCCGTAATAGGGAGACTTTTGATTTGCATATGGGAGAATACGTCAAGAGGAGTTATCTCTTTTGTAAATTTTTCAGGTATTTCCTTTTCCAAGGGTAAACGGGACAATCCATCGGCACTTCCATGGTTAGTCATCCTCTTGAATTCGATCATGTAATTGTGGCCTCCAGGAAACAGAGCCCATCTCTGCATTTGTGCTGCTACACCCTTCTGTGGACTGAAAATAGACATCAGTGGTTGATGATCAGAAAGGAGGATAAGTACAGGTGAAAATGTTTTACACCTCAAACTAGACCCTGTCAATCTGTGCATAATTTTTCTTTGCAGCGGTAAGGGAAGCAAAGGCTATGGAGCATTCACTTCCATCATTCATAACATATGACATATCTGCATCGGTACTCTAAGACGAAACATCACTGGATGATGTGGATGATAATGTGTGAGTACAGCATCTGATATTACCATTTCCTTTACCTTTTTGAAAGCCACACCACTCTGCTGTGCCTTTTCTTCCCAGTCTGTAGTAAGGAGTTCGAGGGGTGGAGGACAGTAGCCAGGTTTGGCAAGGACCTGTTATAATAATTGACACATTGTAAAAAGAACTGCAACTATGGCATGTTATTTGGTCTTGGGGCATCCACCACTGCTTGAATTTTCTCAGCACACTTTTGTATAATCCTTGTGCATCAATCGTGTGACTGCAGTAAGTGATGCTTGGTTTAAAGAATTCACACGTGATGCTCTGAGCCCATAATCTTCTAATCTTTTTAACACTGTCTTGGGATTTTGGAATGTCCCTTGTCATCCTCACCATTAACAATGATGCCACCCAGGTAACACTGAGTGTCTGGGCAGCCTTGCAGCACCTGGTCCATAGCTTTCTGCTGGAGTGCAGGTGCAGATGCTACTCCAACAATAAACCTATCATAGCGATACAACCCTTTGTGAGCGTTTATGGTGAAAACCACTTTGGACTCTTCTTCCGTCTCCATCTGTAGGCAGGCCTCAGCTAAGTTCGCTTTGCTGAAAGGTTTTTCTGCAGGAAGGTTTACAAAAATATCCTCTATTCTGAGCAGAGGGTATTCATCTACTTTCAGTACTGGATAGATGGTGACCTTACAGTCATCACAGGATTTGACAGGCCCATCCTTCTTGGCTACTGGGGCCACTGGCATTGCCCATGGCTCCACTCAACCTTGGAAAGAATTCCTTCAGCCTCCATGCAATCTAGCTCACTGGCTACGTTATCATGGATGGTATAAGGAACCGGATGAGCTTTGTAAAACTTGGGTGTGGCACCTTCATTTAACACTATTTCACCCTTGATTTGCACTATTTCATGCAAATAGTGGATGATCTCCAATCAGGTTGGAGTTGTCTCAGCCAAACACAGACTCACAATGCTGGCCCAATTTTGTTTACACTTACTTTCATTCCTGACTGCAACTCAGTTGTATTTGCATGCTGTTTCCGTTGATAGTTTTTTCAACTGTAAGTTGTGCTCTTTTAGGAGCCATTCTTGCAAGATTCCACAAACTGAACGATCTCTCAGTACATTATTGAACCCATCAGTGAACTGACAATGCTCGGACAATTACTTCAATTTAACCCCAGAGGGCTCCTATTCCTTCTGCTTCAACTTATGAAACCTAAAGTGTTCTGCAATCAACTATGGTTTCGGTTCTAAGTATTACTGCATTTCTTTCACAATATCAGTACAGCTAATTTCGAATGGTTTGGTTGGAGCAGTTAAACTTCTAAGCAAATTGTATGCCTTTAAACCCAAAGCACTCAGCAAAATTGGCTCTCACCTAATAGCCATTGGCTGTTTCATTTGCTTCAAATGACTGCTCAATATACATGACCCAGTTATCCATCTTTCTGACATCATTATTATTATCACCTGGTACACACTGTTTATTCATCTGTTTGCTGCCTTTTTAAAAACTCAAACATATTCCCCTTGTGAAGAGAGTGTGTTGCACTTTCTTTAACCTCAAATATTTTGCTGCACTTTCTTTTTGCTTGTCACCTCAGGTTTGTTTTAAAAATACCTCATCACCACTCCAAGACATAAAACTAATGAAAAGGAAAACAAGGGAGCTGAGAGATAACGTGTCTTTAAGTGAGGCACACACATATAACATGGTGGTGTGATGGTGTATACTATTCATGTATTATTGCGTATAGCTCGTAATGAATTATTTAAACAAACAAAGAATGCTTAATCAAACAATATATTTACAATATTACTGATATATTGAATACACAACTCTCCCCTTTCTATAGATGCACAGTAGACTATCCTGACTGGCTGCATCACAGCCTAGTCTGGAAATAGCAATGTCAAGCAATGTAAGAGTTTACAAAAAGTGTCGGTACAGCCAAGTCAATCACTGGAAAAGCCCTCTCCACCACCGAACACTGCACAGGAAAGCAGCATCCATCATCAGGGACCCCCACCATCCAGGTGTTGCCATCGGGAAGAAGGTACAGCAGCCTTAGGTCCCACACAACAAAGTTCAGGAACAATCACTACACTTCAACCATCTGGCTCCTGAACCAGCAAGGACAACTTCACTCATCTCAACTCTGAACTGATTCCCAACCTACAGACTCACTTTCAAGAACTCTACAATTCATGTTCTCAGCATTTTTAAAATTTGTCTATTTTGTCTTCTTGTGCACATTGGTTGTTTGTCAGTCTGCTTATGTATAGTATTGTTCATAAGTTCTTTTGTAATTCTTTATTTTCTTGTATAAAGCTACAAGAAAATGAATCTGAAAGTAGCATATTGTGATATATATATCATTTTTATAACAAACTTACCCTAAGTTTGAAGGCTTTAACTTTTGGTACTACCACGCAGTTTAATAAAGGTGCCTTCGATGAGGTCCTAAAGGATAGATGTCTTTAACACAAGAGATTCTGCAGATGCTGGAAATCCAGAGCAACACATACAAAATGCTGGAGGAACTCAGCAGGTCAGGCAGCATCTATGGAGAGGAATAAAACAATCGGCGTTTCAGGCCGAGACCCTTCTTCAGAACTGGAAAGGAAGAGGGAAGACGCTAGATAGAGAAAGGTTAGGGGGAGGGGAAGGAGGACTAGGTAGAAGACGACAGGTGAAGACAGGTTATATTTGTTGATGGGACATGGCCACACAGCATTTGCTACTAATACTCAATCTCCCTAGCATGGTTATTCTATAGAATAGAATAGAACTTTATTTATTGAGATACAGAGCAGAATAGGCTCTTCGAGCCATGCTGCCCAGCAACCCCTGATTTAACCCTACCCTAATCACGGCACACTTTGCAATGACAAATTAACCTACCGACTGACAATGCTCAAGATAACGAGATTGTGTTGCTACTCCAGTGCGTGCAAAACAAATATTTACAATGCATGTGGTATGGCTTAATTTTTAAAAAATTCCCACATTTGCATGCAATAAGTACTTTGATAGTCCATAACAGTCAAAGGCCATTGGCTAGCTGGGGTGTGACATCATTCAGCTGCACAGCGGCCCTCGGGAAGAAGGTGTTTTTCAGTCTCACTGCCTGGGCTGAGATGTTTCTGTATCCCCTACCTGATGGCAAGAGATTGAACAGACAGTGTCTGGGATGGGATGGGTCTTTAATGACGTTACCACCATTGAGAGTTGTAGATTGTCTCCAGGGTTGGTAGCTGTGTCCCAATGATGTGCTGAGCCGTCCTAATCATCCATTGGAGTGCTTTGTGATCTGTCTTGCTGCAGCTAGACTACCAGACTGCCATTCCATACGCCCTGTATCGCACATCGATAAAAGTTGGCCAGCCACTCTCCTGTGGATGAGGTCTTTGGTGTTCCTGTAGCTCTGGGTTTTTACGGGATGGGATTGCTAGCCCCACGCCCAATCCTCCTCCTTTCGCAGCCGTGGCAGAGTCAATGTACAGAGGGTAGTTAAGAGTTTGGAATCACAAATAGGGCCAAAGTGAAGAAATAAGGTAACACGAGTAAATCTGCAGATGCTGGAAGTAAATAAAAACACAAAATGCTGGCAGAACTCAGCAGGCCAGACAGCATCTATGGGAGGAGGGTTTCCTGATGAAGGGTTTTGGCCCGAAACGTCGTCACTACCTCCTCCCATAGATACTGTCTGGCCTGCCGAGTTCTGCCAGCATTTTGTGTTTTTATGAAGAAATAAGGTGTTGAGGATTATTCTGGAATTATATGAATATAGCAGATATTAATTCAAGCAATAACTGGTTTTCAGTTCTTAATGAAAATTGATCAAAACACACGTTGCATTTTCATCAGCCAAACATTAGGACAATAGGTTTGTGTTAACTGGCCTGCATCAAACAGGTAAATAAGGGTTTCATCTGGCTCTCTGTCGTGAGAAGTGTTTTAGAATATTTGTGTAAATAACTTTCTCCCAGCAACGGCTTTCAAACCGTCAGAGGTGTCATATAAATTTCAATGTGCTTCCACTATAGATACAGTTGTACCTCAAAGAAACCATTTGTCAACCCAAAGTATTTAAGTAAACAATGTCATTGTAGCTATTGTGATTGTATTGAATTACCTTTTGGCTCTGCGATGAACTGGCTTTGTGTCTTTTGTAAAATTTCAGTTCTGAAGCTATTTGCTTACTTTTATTGTTTGCACGATTTTTTTTCACTCTCTGCGCATTGGGTGTTTGAGTCTTTTTGAAAATGGGTTCTATTGGGTTTCTTTGTTTCGTGGCTGCTTGTAAGAAGATGAACCTTAAGATTGTATAGAGTATACATACTTCGATAATACATTTTCTTTGAACTTTGTTACCTTTAACCTTAAGTGTATAATAATGTGATGTACAGCACTGTGCAAAAGTCTTTGGCATATATATATACACACACATTAGCTAGGGTGCCTAAGACTTTTGCACAGTACTGTATTTGTCAATGTGGAGCGGAGAGCAAGTTTGTAAATCTGGTGGGAGGAAAAGATGTTGGGAATGGTGAGGGTGGAGTGCTGTGGGACAGGGGGCAGAGAAGGAGTGCCAGGGGCAGGGGGTGGGGCAGGTGCAGACACACCCAGCCCTGAGACACCAGGCAAGTTCATTTGATTCAAAGCAATTGGTTTATTGATCATTACAGAATGTCTCTCTGATGCTTCCCGCTCCCTACCCTCTCCCTTCCCCTTTTCCCAACCATGATTCCCCTCTCCCTGCCCCCTTCCCACTCTCAGTCCACAATGGAGACCCAGATCAGAATCAGGTTAATTATCACTCACATCTGTTATGAAATTAGTTTTTTTTGCTGGAGCAGTACAGTGCAATACATAAAATCACTACAGAATTGTGCAAAAATCTTAGGTAGCCTAGCTATATATATGTGTGTCGAACACTTTTGCACTGTGCTGTGAGTTTGGGGTAGGTCTCCATGCACATGTCTGTTGCAATGAATATAGTCTTTCATGTCCACAACTCCAGGGCCTCTCTCTGGTGGCTTTGATCACAGTCACAACACAGGATGATATTTTGCCTTAAGGATACCAGGCAAGCTTGTACAACAAACAGTCATTTTTGTTTATAATTATTAATAATATCTCCTTACTGACTTACTGCCTGTTACACCGCTGGGATTTTTGGCAGCAATGAAGGCCCTTTAAGGATTCTTTATTGCTGTTTCCGTAGCAACTTTTTCTGACCAGTCAGGGGTGTTAGCTCCGAGGTGAACCCCAGAACTTGGAGGACCGGCGGACCAGTCTTTGACCTGTTTGGCATGGGTAACCTTACCAAGAGCCAAAGCATAAAGTCCTGATTCCAACCAGCACAGCTCTCTGGGTCATTGAGGCACGCAAAGCTCCAAGGTTGTGGTCCTCTTGGAGGAATAATATCTCCAGTTGTATTTAATTAACTGCCCCAATGCTACACTAGACTCATATCTCCGGGTCAATAGTCCATCCTGTAATTTCCCTACTATGCATCATGCACACATTCCTAGCTACTGTCCTTCATTAAAAAAGTTAGATATGATAAATCCAAAGGAATGTGAAGTATGATAGTCACTGGAATATCAATATCACTGCTCACAATTCACAACTGATAAGCATTGACACTAGGCACAGCTTCAAGTTTACTGAGATACAGCACGGAGTAGGCCCTTCCAGCCTGAGCTGTGCTGTCCAGCAATCCCCGATTTAATCCGAGCCTAATCACGGGACAATTTACAATTAACCTACCAAACAAATAGATCTTTGGACTGTTGTCGGAAACTGGAGCACCCGGAGTTGTGCTAACCACTTTGCTACCGTTCCGCCCTACAAGCTCCCAGGTGCCGGCATCTCAGAGCATCTGTCCTCGGCCTAACACATTGCTGCATCACGAAGAAAGCAGTTTGACCTCATTAGGAGTTTGAGGAGATTTGGTATGTCACCAAAGACTCTTGCAAGTTTCTACAGATGTACATATGGTGGTAAGTATTCAGACTGGCTGCATCACCATCTAGTATGGAGGCGCAGCACCATAAGAGGAGCCAGAGGGTTGGACACACAACCATCTCTATCACAGGCACTAGCCTCCCCACAATTGAGGATATCTTCACGATGCAGTTCTTCAAGAAGGCGGCATCCATCACTATCGACCCTTCTCATTACTCTAATCGGGGAGGAGGTACAGGAGCCTGAGGACCCATATGCAATGATTCAATGCTCTTTCCCCTCCATAATCAGCTTTCAGAATGGTCCATCAGCCTATACCTGGCTATTCCTTTTTATTTGCACTTTTTATTTATTTTGTAATTTATGGTAATTTTATGTCTCTGCACTGTCCTGCTGCCACAAAGCTACATATAAGACCATAGGACCATAAGTTATAGGAGCAGAATTAGATCATTTGGCACATTGGGTCTGCTCCACCATTTTATCATGGCTGATCCATTTCCCTCTCAGCCCCAATCTCCTGCCTTCTCCCTGTAATCCTCATGCTCTGACTAATCAAAAATCTAGCAGCCTCAGCCTTAAATATACCCAGTGACTTGGCCTGCACAGCTGTCTGTGGCAACGAATTCCACAGATTCACCACTCTCTGGCTAAAGAATTTCCTTCTCATCTCCTTTCTAAAAGGACGCGCCCTCTTTTCTGAGGCTGTGTCCTCTGGTCTTAGACTCTCCCACCACAGGAAACATCCTCTCCACGTCCACTCTATCTGTGTCCTCTGGTCTTAGACTCTCCCACCACAGGAAACATCCTCTCCACACCCACTCTATCTGTGCCCTCTGGTCCTAGACTCCCCCACTATAGGAAACATCCTCTCCACATCCACTCTATCTGTGTCCTCTGGTCCTAGACTCTCCCACCACAGGAAACATCCTCTCCACATCCACTCTATCTGTGCCCTCTGGTCCTAGACTCCCCCACTATAGGAAACATCCTCTCCACATCCACTCTACCTGTGCCCTCTGGTCCTAGACTCCCCCACTATAGGAAACATCCTCTCCACATCCACTCTATCTGTGTCCTCTGGTCCTAGACTCCCCCACTACAGGAAACACCCTCTCCACATCCACTCTATCTGTGTCCTCTGGTCCTAGACTCCCCCACAATAGGAAACACCCTCTCCACATCCACTCTATCTGTGTCCTCTGGTCCTAGACTCTCCCACCACAGGAAACATCCTCTCCACATCCACTCTATCTGTGTCCTCTGGTCCTAGACTCCCCCACTATAGGAAGCACCCTCTCCACATCCACTCTATCTGTGTCCTCTGGTCCTAGACTCTCCCACCACAGGAAACATCCTCTCGACATCCACTCTATCTGTGTCCTCTGGTCCTAGACTCCCCCACTATAGGAAACATCCTCTCCACATCCACTCTATCTGTGTCCTCTGGTCCTAGACTCCCCCACTATAGGAAACATCCTCTCCACATCCACTCTATCTGTGTCCTCTGGTCCTAGACTCCCCCACTATAGGAAACATCCTCTCCACATCCACTCTATCTGTGTCCTCTGGTCCTAGACTCCCCCACTACTGGAATCATCCTCTCCACATCCACTCTATCTGTGTCCTCTGGTCCTAGACTCCCCCACTATAGGAGACATCCTCTCCACATCCACTCTATCTGTGTCCTCTGGTCCTAGACTCCCCCACTATAGGAAACATCCTCTCCACATCCACTCTATCTGTGTCCTCTGGTCCTAGACTCCCCCACTACTGGAAACATCCTCTCCACATCCACTCTATCTGTGTCCTCTGGTCCTAGACTCCCCCACTATAGGAAACATCCTCTCCACATCCACTCTATCTGTGTCCTCTGGTCCTAGACTCCCCCACTATAGGAAACATCCTCTCCACATCCACTCTATCTGTGTCCTCTGGTCCTAGACTCCCCCACTATAGGAAACATCCTCTCCACATCCACTCTATCTGTGTCCTCTGGTCCTAGACTCCCCCACTACTGGAAACATCCTCTCCACATCCACTCTATCTGTGTCCTCTGGTCCTAGACTCCCCCACTATAGGAGACATCCTCTCCACATCCACTCTATCTGTGTCCTCTGGTCCTAGACTCCCCCAATATAGGAAACATCCTCTCCACATCCACTCTATCTGTGTCCTCTGGTTCTAGACTCCCCCACTATAGGAAACATCCTCTCCACATCCACTCTATCTGTGTCCTCTGGTCCTAAACTCCCCCACTATAGGAAACATCCTCTCCACATCCACTCTATCTGTGTCCTCTGGTCCTAGACTCCCCCACTACAGGAAACATCCTCTCCACATCCACTCTATCCGTGTCCTCTGGTCCTAGACTCCCCCACTACTGGAAACATCCTCTCCACATCCACTCTATCTGTGTCCACTGGTCCTAGACTCCCCCACTATAGGAGACATCCTCTCCACATCCACTCTATCTGTGTCCTCTGGTCCTAGACTCCCCCAATATAGGAAACATCCTCTCCACATCCACTCTATCTGTGTCCTCTGGTCCTAGACTCCCCCACTAAAGGAAACATCCTCTCCACATCCACTCTATCTGTGTCCTCTGGTCCTAGACTCCCCCACTATAGGAAACATCCTCTCCACATCCACTCTATCTGTGTCCTCTGGTCCTAGACTCCCCCACTATAGGAAACATCCTCTCCACATCCACTCTATCTGTGTCCTCTGGTCCTAGACTCCCCCACTATAGGAAACATCCTCTCCACATCCACTCTATCTGTGTCCTCTGGTCCTAGACTCCCCCACTATAGGAAACATCCTCTCCACATCCACTCTATCTGTGTCCTCTGGTCCTAGACTCCCCCACTATAGGAAACATCCTCTCCACATCCACTCTATCTGTGTCCTCTGGTCCTAGACTCCCCCACTATAGGAAACATCCTCTCCACATCCACTCTATCTGTGTCCTCTGGTCCTAGACACCCCCACTATAGGAAACATCCTCTCCACATCCACTCTATCTGTGTCCTCTGGTCCTAGACTCCCCCACTATAGGAAACATCCTCTCCACATCCACTCTATCTGTGTCCTCTGATCCTAGACTCCCCCACTATAGGAAACATCCTCTCCACATCCACTCTATCTGTTTTTTTCTGGTCCTAGACTCCCTCACTATAGGAAACATCCTCTCCACATCCACTCTATCTGTGTCCTCTGGTCCTAGACTCCCCCACTATAGGAAACATCCTCTCCACATCCACTCTATCTGTGTCCTCTGGTCCTAGACTCCCCCACTATAGGAAACATCCTCTCCACATCCACTCTATCTGTGTCCTCTGATCCTAGACTCCCCCACTACTGGAATCATCCTCTCCACATCCACTCTATCTATGTCCTCTGGTCCTAGACTCCCCCACTATAGGAGACATCCTCTCCACATCCACTCTATCTGTTTTTTTCTGGTCCTAGACTCCCTCAATATAGGAAACATCCTCTCCACATCCACTCTATCTGTGTCCTCTGGTCCTAGACTCCCCCACTATAGGAAACATCCTCTCCACATCCACTCTATCTGTGTCCTCTGGTCCTAGACTCCCCCACTATAGGAAACATCCTCTCCACATCCACTCTATCTGTGTCCTCTGATCCTAGACTCCCCCACTACTGGAATCATCCTCTCCACATCCACTCTATCTGTGTCCTCTGGTCCTAGACTCCCCCACTATAGGAGACATCCTCTCCACATCCACTCTATCTGTTTTTTTCTGGTCCTAGACTCCCTCACTATAGGAAACATCCTCTCCACATCCACTCTATCTGTGTCCTCTGGTCCTAGACTCCCCCACTATAGGAAACATCCTCTCCACATCCACTCTATCTGTGTCCTCTGGTCCTAGACTCCCCCACTATAGGAAACATCCTCTCCACATCCACTCTATCTGTGTCCTCTGATCCTAGACTCCCCCACTACTGGAATCATCCTCTCCACATCCACTCTATCTGTGTCCTCTGGTCCTAGACTCCCCCACTATAGGAGACATCCTCTCCACATCCACTCTATCTGTGTCCTCTGGTCCTAGACTCCCCCACTATAGGAAACATCCTCTCCACATCCACTCTATCTGTGTCCTCTGGTCCTAGACTCCCCCACTACTGGAAACATCCTCTCCACATCCACTCTATCTGTGTCCTCTGGTCCTAGACTCCCCCACTATAGGAAACATCCTCTCCACATCCACTCTATCTGTGTCCTCTGGTCCTAGACTCCCCCACTATAGGAAACATCCTCTCCACATCCACTCTATCTGTGTCCTCTGGTCCTAGACTCCCCCACTATAGGAAACATCCTCTCCACATCCACTCTATCTGTGTCCTCTGGTCCTAGACTCCCCCACTACTGGAAACATCCTCTCCACATCCACTCTATCTGTGTCCTCTGGTCCTAGACTCCCCCACTATAGGAGACATCCTCTCCACATCCACTCTATCTGTGTCCTCTGGTCCTAGACTCCCCCAATATAGGAAACATCCTCTCCACATCCACTCTATCTGTGTCCTCTGGTTCTAGACTCCCCCACTATAGGAAACATCCTCTCCACATCCACTCTATCTGTGTCCTCTGGTCCTAAACTCCCCCACTATAGGAAACATCCTCTCCACATCCACTCTATCTGTGTCCTCTGGTCCTAGACTCCCCCACTACAGGAAACATCCTCTCCACATCCACTCTATCCGTGTCCTCTGGTCCTAGACTCCCCCACTACTGGAAACATCCTCTCCACATCCACTCTATCTGTGTCCTCTGGTCCTAGACTCCCCCACTATAGGAGACATCCTCTCCACATCCACTCTATCTGTGTCCTCTGGTCCTAGACTCCCCCAATATAGGAAACATCCTCTCCACATCCACTCTATCTGTGTCCTCTGGTCCTAGACTCCCCCACTAAAGGAAACATCCTCTCCACATCCACTCTATCTGTGTCCTCTGGTCCTAGACTCCCCCACTATAGGAAACATCCTCTCCACATCCACTCTATCTGTGTCCTCTGGTCCTAGACTCCCCCACTATAGGAAACATCCTCTCCACATCCACTCTATCTGTGTCCTCTGATCCTAGACTCCCCCACTACTGGAATCATCCTCTCCACATCCACTCTATCTGTGTCCTCTGGTCCTAGACTCCCCCACTATAGGAGACATCCTCTCCACATCCACTCTATCTGTGTCCTCTGGTCCTAGACTCCCCCACTATAGGAAACATCCTCTCCACATCCACTCTATCTGTGTCCTCTGGTCCTAGACTCCCCCACTACTGGAAACATCCTCTCCACATCCACTCTATCTGTGTCCTCTGGTCCTAGACTCCCCCACTATAGGAAACATCCTCTCCACATCCACTCTATCTGTGTCCTCTGGTCCTAGACTCCCCCACTATAGGAAACATCCTCTCCACATCCACTCTATCTGTGTCCTCTGGTCCTAGACTCCCCCACTATAGGAAACATCCTCTCCACATCCACTCTATCTGTGTCCTCTGGTCCTAGACTCCCCCACTACTGGAAACATCCTCTCCACATCCACTCTATCTGTGTCCTCTGGTCCTAGACTCCCCCACTATAGGAGACATCCTCTCCACATCCACTCTATCTGTGTCCTCTGGTCCTAGACTCCCCCAATATAGGAAACATCCTCTCCACATCCACTCTATCTGTGTCCTCTGGTTCTAGACTCCCCCACTATAGGAAACATCCTCTCCACATCCACTCTATCTGTGTCCTCTGGTCCTAAACTCCCCCACTATAGGAAACATCCTCTCCACATCCACTCTATCTGTGTCCTCTGGTCCTAGACTCCCCCACTACAGGAAACATCCTCTCCACATCCACTCTATCCGTGTCCTCTGGTCCTAGACTCCCCCACTACTGGAAACATCCTCTCCACATCCACTCTATCTGTGTCCTCTGGTCCTAGACTCCCCCACTATAGGAGACATCCTCTCCACATCCACTCTATCTGTGTCCTCTGGTCCTAGACTCCCCCAATATAGGAAACATCCTCTCCACATCCACTCTATCTGTGTCCTCTGGTCCTAGACTCCCCCACTAAAGGAAACATCCTCTCCACATCCACTCTATCTGTGTCCTCTGGTCCTAGACTCCCCCACTATAGGAAACATCCTCTCCACATCCACTCTATCTGTGTCCTCTGGTCCTAGACTCCCCCACTATAGGAAACATCCTCTCCACATCCACTCTATCTGTGTCCTCTGGTCCTAGACTCCCCCACTATAGGAAACATCCTCTCCACATCCACTCTATCTGTGTCCTCTGGTCCTAGACTCCCCCACTATAGGAAACATCCTCTCCACATCCACTCTATCTGTGTCCTCTGGTCCTAGACTCCCCCACTATAGGAAACATCCTCTCCACATCCACTCTATCTGTGTCCTCTGGTCCTAGACTCCCCCACTATAGGAAACATCCTCTCCACATCCACTCTATCTGTGTCCTCTGGTCCTAGACTCCCCCACTATAGGAAACATCCTCTCCACATCCACTCTATCTGTGTCCTCTGATCCTAGACTCCCCCACTATAGGAAACATCCTCTCCACATCCACTCTATCTGTTTTTTTCTGGTCCTAGACTCCCCCACTATAGGAAACATCCTCTCCACATCCACTCTATCTGTGTCCTCTGGTCCTAGACTCCCCCACTATAGGAGACATCCTCTCCACATCCACTCTATCTGTGTCCTCTGGTCCTAGACTCCCCCAATATAGGAAACATCCTCTCCACATCCACTCTATCTGTGTCCTCTGGTTCTAGACTCCCCCACTATAGGAAACATCCTCTCCACATCCACTCTATCTGTGTCCTCTGGTCCTAAACTCCCCCACTATAGGAAACATCCTCTCCACATCCACTCTATCTGTGTCCTCTGGTCCTAGACTCCCCCACTACAGGAAACATCCTCTCCACATCCACTCTATCCGTGTCCTCTGGTCCTAGACTCCCCCACTACTGGAAACATCCTCTCCACATCCACTCTATCTGTGTCCTCTGGTCCTAGACTCCCCCACTATAGGAGACATCCTCTCCACATCCACTCTATCTGTGTCCTCTGGTCCTAGACTCCCCCAATATAGGAAACATCCTCTCCACATCCACTCTATCTGTGTCCTCTGGTCCTAGACTCCCCCACTAAAGGAAACATCCTCTCCACATCCACTCTATCTGTGTCCTCTGGTCCTAGACTCCCCCACTATAGGAAACATCCTCTCCACATCCACTCTATCTGTGTCCTCTGGTCCTAGACTCCCCCACTATAGGAAACATCCTCTCCACATCCACTCTATCTGTGTCCTCTGGTCCTAGACTCCCCCACTATAGGAAACATCCTCTCCACATCCACTCTATCTGTGTCCTCTGGTCCTAGACTCCCCCACTATAGGAAACATCCTCTCCACATCCACTCTATCTGTGTCCTCTGGTCCTAGACTCCCCCACTATAGGAAACATCCTCTCCACATCCACTCTATCTGTGTCCTCTGGTCCTAGACTCCCCCACTATAGGAAACATCCTCTCCACATCCACTCTATCTGTGTCCTCTGGTCCTAGACTCCCCCACTATAGGAAACATCCTCTCCACATCCACTCTATCTGTGTCCTCTGGTCCTAGACTCCCACACTATAGGAAACATCCTCTCCACATCCACTCTATCTGTGTCCTCTGGTCCTAGACTCCCTCACTATAGGAAACATCCTCTCCACATCCACTCTATCTGTGTCCTCTGGTCCTAGACTCCCCCACTATAGGAAACATCCTCTCCACATCCACTCTATCTGTGTCCTCTGGTCCTAGACTCCCCCACTATAGGAAACATCCTCTCCACATCCACTCTATCTGTGTCCTCTGGTCCTAGACTCCCACACTATAGGAAACATCCTCTCCACATCCACTCTATCTGTGCCCTCGGGTCCTCGACTCCCGCACTATAGGAAACATCCTCTCCACATCCACTCTATCATAAGTTAGTGATGATAAACCTGATTCTGAGGAAATGGCATCAAGAAACAACTGGTCACTATCCTCTTCATCTGTTTAAGAGTCCAGCAGAGTTGCAAAAGAGCGAAGTAGAACAGCAAGTGAATCAGCATTTACGGCAGGGTTTCTGAACCCTAGGATTCCGCAAGTGGTCGCTAGGAGTTCTGTGAGAGATCGTGTTGAAAAAAGGGCGGTGCTAGCGTTGGCAGTGGTGGGCAGTGACTGAGCAGCCCCGTATGGTCGTGTGCTGTGGCACCGTGTTTATTTGGTTGAGTTCATTCTCAATTTCTGGTGCGAGATAGGGGAGGCTGTTGATAATTGGCGAGTGCTGTATTGAACGGAGGGGAGGACGGTAGGCTGATGAGGAGCGTGAAGTGTATTTTCCGAGCATTGAACGGACTCGCCCAATTTGGGTGTGACGTAGCCTCTCCCTCGCGAATGGCCTCCCTCAACTTCCCCTTACACACCGCGAATTGCTTAAGGGAGCAAACAAACTACCAGTGTAGTAGAACATCTGAGGGAAATTTTACCTGCTGAGACTCAGCTACTGGCCTGCCACTTTGCTGTTGTTGTAAACATTGCAAAAGGTTAAAAGTGAATTGTACTCTGAAGTTTTTGTATTTTTTGTGATTTTCTCGTTTAGTTATTTATTATGCCGTTCTTATACAGTCTGTCTTTACAATGAAAGCTACTTATCAATGGGTTTTACATGGACTGTCCTATTCCATTGTGCCTCGTCTGTGTCAGACAACTTACAAATGTAGCAATGGCTCCTGCAAAATTAAAAAGAGACAGTCATAACCATCTGACACGTAAAAGTACTGATTATTCTAAACAGCTATTGGAATCTCAAAATAAACAGAATAAAGTTTTTGTTAATAAAGTCACAGTCAATAAAAGGAGTCAGGAAACAAGTTATTTAGTAGCAAAACTTATTACCCAGAAAAGGAAAAGTCACACAGTTGTTGAGAAACTAATAATGCCAGCATGTAAAATTATAGTAGGTAAAACGCTAGGGCAAATTGCACTATGAGAAATTGAACGGTTTCACTCTCAAACAGGATGATAAGTCGACATATCGATGATATGTCACATGATGCAGAAGAAGCTTTGAGTGATAAACTGAAAAATAACAGATTCTCTATCCAGGCTGATGAGTCAACAGGTTTCACCAATAAATGTCATGTTGGAGCATTTGTAAGATTTGTAAATGATGGTGAAGTTTAAGAAAACTTTTTCTGTTGCAAAGAGCTGCCCAGAACAAGCAAAGGCCAATATATATTTAATGGTTGGTCTTCATATCTGAAAACCAAAGTTCTGTTGTGGAAGAACTGTGTTGGCACCTGGACTGACGGTGCCCCATGAGACGTTTCGTTTACACACACTGCTTCAACATTGCAAATAAATTTTCATGTTGTAAATAGCATTAATTAAAATCAATGTGTAGCCTTTATTTAAATTAAATCTACCAAGCCTACCTTTAGAAAAATTAAATCCCATTCTGGCTTAGGCCAGTTCTTTAACAAAAATTCATTATGTTGCCCTATGAGTTTTTAAAAGTTATGAATGGGAAAGGAAGATTAATTTCAAGAAAGGTAAGCGGAGCTTAACTACCTGTTTTTTTTCAAGAAAGATTGTAAAATATCATTCTCTACTCAAAAGAGCATTGACAATTATTTTTAGATTATTATATCTACAACTTACTGATCACACTAACATATCATGAGCTGTAGATATAATTTTTACACAGGGGTTTTCTGAGACCTGAAAATTATTTCAAGGCTTCCCCCAGGGCAAAAAAGATGAAAAAGGTTGACTTATGATATGTGACTTTCTTTGACATATTAAAGTGTGGTTTATTTTCCACACTTAATGTAATAATTGTTCCTTAAGGTTGTTATAGCTGGGGGTGGTAATGGGGACAAGCTCCCACTACCCAAAAGCTGCCGGTCTTCCATACAACCTTGCCCAAGCTTGTGCCCTGGAAAGGCACAAATCCATGGTCTATCAAGACTAACGGAGGCCTACACACACAATAAATGCTCCCAATGGCGTGCATCTCAAATAGCCTCTGATAACCAAGTCCAGCTCCCGGCCTTCATGTGTGTGGCTTAGGCAGAACCGTTTCTACTGACAGGAGAAGGGGCAAAGACAATTTACTGGATCCTTAAAACCAGTCACTCTGGGTAGATGGGGATTGTCAGCTGTGGTTGGCAGCTCATCCAGGAGAAGGAAAACTCTGATCTCAAACCTCCGCTGCCTTGCGGCTGTACCCACTCATGAGGAAGGCTTCGGGAGTAAACCCCGAGGGAAAAATATGGAGCTGGAATTCCTCAGGCAGTGCTACGTGGAGTTGAAAACTGATTGGCAACACCACGGAGCCAAACTGTACCGGTCTGTGCCATTCCTTCGGGTTCATCAGCTGTGTGGAGAGGAGAAGCCTGCTACACGGGCAACAGCTCGCTCTCCGTATCGTACTGACCAGGCTTGTACACTAGATTGCGTATTGATTTCAACAGCTAGGATGCCATATCCATTGTTGATCCCGACCAACGGAAGACCATTCTGATGCAGTAAGACATCCTAATCTATTCTGCAGGTCTATAAAATAAAAATGGACAATGAGCTGCCTATGATAGGCTAGACCAAGGACAGAGGTTTAAGGAATGTTTCATAGATTAAGTACAAGATGGCGCCAAGATGAGGTTGTTTTTAGTGCTTTTTGTATTTGTGGAGATGGTTTTAGAGACCGAGAGTGGAGTTAAGATTCAGGTTAGGGTTGAGAACAGGCCAGAGTCTTAAGTATCAATTCCGCATTTGAAGGCCAGAGATGTGGATGTGTGACATCCGCAGGCCGGGCTGCTGTGTCCAGCCAGATGACACTTCCCCCAGGGTGAATAGGTGAGACCGGAGTTTGAGGCCTGGTGTTTGGGGTCTCGCCATTGGCAGGTCCAGAGCTCGAGGCCTGATGTTCAGTGATAGGTGGGTCCTGGGGTTGATGCCGAGGATTGAGGCCCAAGGGTCGAATCAGGTCCAGAAGTCGAAGTCCCAGATCTGCAAATCTCCGTGAGTCTGTTGATGTAGTTGTAGCACCAATGTCTGCAAGCCTGACTCTGAGTCTGCAGACCGAGGAAGACTGCCTGTGTGGATTGCGTATGTGCATGGGTGGGAGGAAGGAATGAGGCTTGATTTGCTGTTGTTGTGTTCTGTATTGTTCAGGCAAGCATTGTGCGATGCATTTCACTAGATGTCCCGACGCTTGAATCTTGAATCTAGGAGGAGAGAGATAAGAGAGCATTGGCAATCCTTGTGAGGGATGGGGATGGGGAAAACTTTCAGAACTCTGGGTGAAGTTTCAGTTCCCAAGGAAGCAGTATTGTTATGAAAAGTTTTGTTTGCAGAGGAAAGTTTTGTTTCAATGCTAACAGATTCCAAGCACTGCACCTACCTATTTGCAAGGACTAAATGAGAAAGCTTGTGAAACTGATACTCATGAAAGGTTATAAAACACGCCCTTGTGCCAAGACATGAACCTTAGATGTGGAAAAATTGAAGCCACTTAAAGAGGAATCAGTTAGCAGATGGGTGTCATAATCTCTGAGGGTCTATCCTGGTAACATATTGTAACATATCAATGCAGTTACAAAGAAGGCAAGACAGCGGCTATATTTCATTAGGAGTTTGAGGAGATTTGGAATGTCACCAAAGACCCTTGTAAATTTCTATAGGTGTACCATGGAGAGCATTCTGACAGGCTGCATCACCATCTGGTATTGGAGGGGGGGCACCGCACAGGATCAAAGTAAGCTGCAGAGAGTTGTAAACTCAGTCAGCTCCATCATGGGCACTGGCCTCCGGAGAATAGAGGACATTTTCAAGGAGCGATGCCTCAAAAAGGTGGCATCTATCATTAAGGACCCCCATCACCCAGGACATGCCCTAATCTCATTGATGCCATCAGGAAGGAGGGACAGGAGGCTGAAGGCACACACTCAAAGATTCGGGATTAGATCCTTCCCCTCTGCCTTCAGATTTCTGAATGGTCATTGAACCCATGAACACCACCTCACCACTTTTTCTATTTTTTTCTCTTTTTTGCACTACTTATTTAATTTAACTTTAAAAAACTATATATGCTTCTTACTGAAATTCACAGATTTTATTATGATGTATTGCAATATACTGCTGCTGCAAAACGACAAATGCTGGTGATCTTAAACCTGATTCTGATTCTAAATGTTAAATTGGTTACAAAGCAAACACAGCGCAAGGCAGCATGTTTCATTCATGGTACTGAAGCCAAAAACATCTTTTATATCAAACTGGAGTGCAGCAAGCTAAATATGTGAGAACTCAGGAATAAAGGCGAGCCTTTGGAGAATTTGGGTCAGGATACAAAGAATGTTGTTCCCATTTTCTTCATTTATTATTCTGATATTTTCCCAAGGTTTTTGTTGGAACACTGTTTTTCTGCAAGACTGTTGATCTAGAGGAAGATTGTAAAGTGTCCAAAATTTGAGATCACTGACAATGAAGCCATAGACCACGGTAACAATGAAAGCCTTCAGTCCTGTTCTATTTCGAGCTGAGTTGTGCAGCAGCAGCTCTCAGGCGGTGTTCCAACATGTTTAAGTAAACCGAATGATTCAGTTGCTCTGGTTGTTCGATGTGTCAATGTTGTGGTTTGATTTTGAGCCACAAATCTTGGTACTAATTCATGGTCTGTGTTGAATTAGAATGATAACGTTACTGCAGTTGTTCGGCTGAAATGAAAGTCAGACTAAGTTCTCCCTGCTGAGCACACCACTGTCACTCAGTTCAAAAGCGGAACTCGGGTAGGGCCAAAATCAAGATTAGCTCTGAAACTTTCAAAGTAAGTAAGTAAAATTTATTATCAAAGTATGTACACACAGTATCCATTTCATTAGATACCTCCTGTGCCCAATAAAGTGGCCACTGAGTGTATATGTTTGTGGTCTTCTGTTACTGTAGCCCATCCACTTCATGACACGTTGTGCATTCAGGGAAGTTGTTATACAGACTACTGCTGTAACACGTGGTTATTTGAGTTCCTGTCAGCTCGAACCGGTCTGGCCATTCTCCTCTGCCTTCTCTCATTAACAAGGCGTTTTCACCCACAGAACTGCCAATCTCTGGATGTGTTTTTGTTTTTCACACACCATTCTCTGTAACCGCTGGAGACTGTTGTGTGTGAAAATCCCAGGAGACCAGCAGTTTCTGAGATACTCAAAACTCCACGACTGGCACCAACAATTATTCCATGGTCAGTCACTCAGATCATATCTCATCCCCATTCTGATGTTTGTTCTGAACAACAACTGAGTTGCTGCCACATGATTGGCTGATTCAGAGGCCTCAGAGACCATAGTCAGGGTCGACTATGGATGCTGCATCCTAGCTGTTTAGATACACAAGCCTGGTCAGTACAATACGGAGAGCGAGCTGTTGCCCGTGTAGCGGGCTCCCCCTCTCCACGCATCTGATGAACCCAAAGGAACGGCAGAGACCAATACAGCTTGGCACCAGGAGTTGCCAGTCAGCGTTGAACTCAACGTAGGACTCCAGCTCCAGATTTTCCCCTCGGGGTTTACTCCCGAAGCCTCCCTAATGAGTGGATATGGCCACAAGGCAGTGAAGGTTTAAGATCAGAGTTTTCCTTCTCCTAAATGAGCTGCCAACCATGGCTGATGAGCCCAATCTGCCTGAGGCGACTGGTTTTAAGGTGCCAGTAACCCACTCTTGCCCCTTCTCCTGTCAGTAGAAATGGTTCTATTGCGCTAAGCTACACCTGAAGGCCAGGAGCTGGACTTGGTTGTCAGAGGCTATTTGAGGCGCACACCACTGGGAGCGTTTAGCAGGTAGTGGGAGCTTGTCCCCATTACCACCTCCCAGATATAACAACCTTAAGAACCAATTAGCTGATTAGATATTTGCATTAATGAGTAAGTGTATAGATGTAGCTAATAAAGTGGCCACTGAGTGTATCTGCCACCTTGAGATTCATTTTCCTGCAGGCAGTTATGGAGAAAAGAAAGGAATTCAATAGAATTTATGAAAAGTTATACATAAACATAGACTAACAAATGGCCAGTGTGCAAAAGAAAAGAAATTGAGCAAATAAAAAATAAATAATCGAGAGAACATGGGTTGTGGAGTACCTGAAAGTGAGTCCACCAGTTGTGGAATCAGTTCAGAGGTGAGGTGAGTGAAGTTATTCACCCGTTGGTTCAGAAGTTCCATGATTCTCCTTTCCCCACAAATCTCCGTCCCAGCACTTATCCCTGCAAGTGGAAGAAGTGTTACACCTGCCCATTCATCTCCTTCCTCATCTCCATTCAGGGACCCGAACAGTCTTTCCAGGTGAGGCAATAGAGTCATAGAAAAGTACAGCACAGAAGCAGGCCATTTGGCCCATCTAGACCATGCCCAACAATTTAAGCTGCCTACTCCCATCAACCTGCACCAGGACCATAGCCATCAATGTACCTATCCAAACTTCTCTTAAACGTTTAAAATGAGTTCACATCCACCACTTGGGCTGGTTTTCATTCCACATTCTTATGATCCTCTGAGTAAAGAAGTTTCCCCTCATGTTCCCAATAGATTTTCACCTTTCACCTTTAATCCATGAGCTCTAGTTGTCGTCCCACCCAACATCAGTGGAAAAAGCCTGCTTTGTCTATACCCCTCATAAATTTGTATACCTCTATCAAATATGCTCTCAATCTTCTACACTCCAAGGAATAAAGTCCTAACCCATATAATCTTTCCTTATACCTCAGGTCCTCCAGTCCTGACAACATCCTTGTAAATTTTCTCTGTACTCTTTCAACCTTATTTACATCTTTCCTGTAGGCAGGTGACCAAAACAGCGCACAATACTCCAAATTAGGCATCACCAATATAGTCACCTGTAAATCTGTTGGGGTTGTCTACTGTATCCAGTGTTCTCAATATGACCTCCTCTACACTGGTGTCTACTGTATCCAGTGTTCTCAATATGACCTCCTCTACACTGTTGCCTACTGTATCCAGTGTTCTCAATATGGCCTCCTCTACACTGGTGTCTACTGTATCCAGTGTTCTCAATATGGCCTCCTCTACACTGGTGTCTACTGTATCCAGTGTTCTCAATATGGCCTCCTCTACACTGGTGTCTACTGTATCCAGTGTTCTCAATATGGCCTCCTCTACACTGGTGTCTACTGTATCCAGTGTTCTCAATATGACCTCCTCTACACTGGTGTCTACTGTATCCAGTGTTCTCAATATGACCTCATCTACACTGGTGTCTACTGTATCCAGTGTTCTCAATATGACCTCCTCTACACTGGTGTCTACTGTATCCAGTGTTTTCAATATGACCTCCTCTACACTGGTGTCTACTGTATCCAGTGTTTTCAATATGACCTCCTCTACACTGGTGTCTACTGTATCCAGTGTTCTCAATATGGCCTCCTCTACACTGGTGTCTACTGTATCCAGTGTTCTCAATATGGCCTCCTCTACACTGGTGTCTACTGTATCCAGTGTTCTCAATATGACCTCCTCTACACTGGTGTCTACTGTATCCAGTGTTTTCAATATGACCTCCTCTACACTGGTGTCTACTGTATCCAGTGTTCTCAATATGGCCTCCTCTACACTGGTGTCTACTGTATCCAGTGTTCTCAATATGACCTCCTCTACACTGGTGTCTACTGTATCCAGTGTTCTCAATATGGCCTCCTCTACACTGGTGAGACCTGAGGTAGATTGAAGAAAGCACCTTTGCTCCGTCCACAAGAAGCAGGATTTTCGGGTGGCCAACCGCTTTAATTCCACTTCCCATTCCCATTCTGACCTGTCGGCCCATGGCTTCCTCTGCTGCCTCAAAGAGGCCACATGCAGGTTGGAGGAGCAACACATTATATTCCATCTGGGTAGCCTCCAACCTGATGGTATGAACATTGATTTCTCTGACTTCCAGCAATTTCCCCTCCCCTTCTCTCTTTTTCCATTCCTCACTCTGGCTCCCCTCTTACCTCCTCTTCTCCTCACCTGCCTATCACCTCTCCTTGGTATCCATCCTCCTTCCCTTTCTTCTATGGTTCCACCTATCACCTCCCAGATTCTTATTTCATCCCTGCTTCCCTGAAACATCTACTGTTTAGTCCTTTCCATACATGCTGCCTTTAAGATGGTGCTGGTGAAACACAGTGACAACTTTCTAGCAACAAACAAAACTACTAGCTACTCTATTAATCACACTCTTTCTGGAAAAATATCGTTGCAACAAAAAGCCTGCAACTTCCTTTCAGAGTTAAGCTTTTGAGCCTGGCATTTATACAGCGTGAATTGAAGTCTTAAAGGTGCAGGATGGTTGCGGCATGGTGGGCACGGGCCGAATCGAGGCAGCGGGGCCAGGCCTGAGAGTAAGGAATGGGCCAATGTTTGGCTGTTGCTGGAGTAGACTTGCAGCCAATTCAAAATGGCAGATCCGAGGCGTGGCAGATCCGAGGCAAGGCAGAGTCAAGGAAATGGGGCCTGAGCCCAGGAGTGAGGAACATGCTGATGTTTGACCGATTTACGTATCGAGCCAGATTGGAAAGGTCAGGTACGGGCCAAATTGAGGCATCAGGGCCCACGTCCAAGAGTGAGGAATGACCTGACATTTGGCCAATTTAAGTGCCGGGCCAGACTGAAAAGTTTGCGGTGTCAGGGCCGGAGGTGAGGGACGGGACAGTGTTCAGCTCGCTGCTCAATGAGGGTTATTCATCTCTGTGCTGAACTGAGGCTGTGGCCTGCAACTGGACCGGCTACAGCGACGACCGGCTTCATGGCTGTGAACTCAATTTTGCTTCCTTTTTATTGTTTGCACGGTTTGTTTATTTCTCACATTGGGTGTTTGACACTTTTTTAATAATGGGTTCGATTGGGTTTCTTTGTTTTGTGGCTGCCTGTAAGGAGATGAACTCGAAGTTGTATATATCATACATACTTTGATAATAAATGTACTTTGAACTTTGTACTGTTGAACTCCTCCAGCATTTTGTATGTATTATTTTGGATTTCCAGTGTCTGCAGAATCTCTTGTTTTTATGTTAGTAAATCTGACTCTGAGGACGTGGTGTATAGAAACATCTGCTTTGAATCCTTTCCACCTGCAGGGCGGAGGGTGATGCTGGAATGACAGTGTTGGGTGTTGTTCAGCCCCTGGGGCAAAAGGCAGGGTTGAAATGAATGTTGACCCAGTTCTCCCTGCTGAGCACACTGCAGTCACTCAGTTGAAAAGTACACAATGTGTAGGCCATGGGTAGGGCCAGAATCGAGATTAGTCATGGAACTTTTAAAATAAGTAATTAAAATGTATTATCAAAGTTCATTAATGTTACAATGTACTACCTAGAGATTCATCTTCCTACAGGGAAAAAAAAGGAAATGCATTAACACACACAAAATGCTGGAGGAACTCAGCAGGTCAGGCAGAATCTGTGGAAATAAATAAACAGTCTATGTTTCGGGCTGAGACCCTTCTTCAAAACTGGAAATGAAGGGGGAAGCTGCCAGAATAAAAAGATGGGAGGAGGGGTAAGGAGGATAGCTGGAGGGCGATAGGTGAAGCCAGGTGGGTGGGGAAGAAAGAATCTGACAAGAGGGGAGAGTGGACCAGAGGAGTAAGGGAAGGAGGAGGAGACCTGGGGGGTGGGGGTGATGGACAGATGAGAAAAGGTTAAGAGGCCATAATGGGGATAGAAGACGAGGGGAGGGGGAAGGAAACATTTTTTTACCGGAAGGAGAAATCGATGTTCATGCCATCAGGTTGGAAGCTACCCAGACGGAATGTGAGATGTTGCCCCTCCACCCTGAATGTGGCCTCATTGTGGCACAAGAGGAGGCCGTGGGACAAACATGTAGGAATGGAAATGGGAATTGGAATTAAAATGTTTGACTACCAGGAAGTTACACTTTTGATGGATGGAGTGGAGGTGCTCGACAAAACAATGGAATTTATGAAAAGTATACATAAATGAGAACACGTGTTGTAGGGGACTTGAAAATAAGTCCATAGGTTGTGGAATCAGTTCAAAGTTGGGGTGAGTGAAGTTGTCCATACTGGTTCAGGAATCTGATGGTTGTAGGGTAATAACTTTTCCTGAACATGGTCATGTGGGACCTGAGCCTCAGATGTTCCAGACGTGATAGAGGCAGAGGGATGAAGGGTGGGGGGTGGCATTGCTAGTCAGGGAAAATGTTACAGCAGTGCTTCGGCAGGACAGATTAGAGGGCTTGTCTACCGAGGCCATATGGGTGGAGCTGAGAAACAGGAAAGGCATGACCGCATTAATTGGGTTGTATTGGAGGAGCAAATCTGCAGAGAGATAGCAGACAATTGCAGGAAACATAAAGTTGTGATAGCAGGGGATTTTAATTTTCCACATATTGATTGGGACTCCCATACCGTTAAAGGTCTAGATGGGTTAGGGTTTGTGAAGTGTGTTCAGGAAAGTTTTCTAAATCAATATATAGAGGTACCGATGAGAGAGGATGCAATATTAGATCTCCTATTAGGAAATGAGTTAGGGCAGGTAACGGAAGTGTGTGTAGGGAAACACTTTGGTTCCAGTGATCATAATGTCATTAGTTTCAACTTGATCATGGATAAAGATAGATCTGGTCCTCAGGTTGAAGTTCTAAACTGGAAAAAGGCCAAATTTGACGAAATGAGAAAGGATCTAAAAAACGTAGATTGGGACAGGTTGTTCTCTGGCAAGGATGTGATTGGTAAGTGGGAGGCCTTCAAAGGAGAGATTTTGAGAGTGCGGAGTTTGTATGTTCCTGTCAGGATTAAAGGCAAAATGAATAAGAATAAGGAACCTTGGTTCTCGAGGGACATTGGAACTCTGATAAAGAAGAAGAGAGAGATGTATAACATGTATAGGCAACAGGGAGGAAATAAGATGCTTGAGGAGTATAAAAAGAGTAAGAAAATACTTAAGAAAGAAATCAGGAGGGCTAAAAGAAGACATGAGGTTGCTTTGGCAGTCAGGGTGAAGGATAATTCTAAGAGCTTCTACAGGCATGTTAAGAGCAAAAGGATAGTAAGGGATAAAATTGGTCCTTTTGAAGATCAGAGTGGTCGGCTATGTATGGAACCAAAAGAAATGGGAGAGATATTAAATGGGTTTTTTGCGTCTGTATTTACTAAGGAAACTGGAATGGAGTCTATGGAAACAAGGCAAACAAGTAGGGAGGTCATGGAACTTATACAGATTAAAGAGGAGGAGGTGCTTGCTGTCTTGAGGCAAATCAGAGTAGATAAATCCCCAGGACCTGACAGGGTATTCCCTCGGACCTTGAAGGAGACAAGTGTTGAAATTGCAGGGGCCCTGGCAGATATATTTAAAATGTCGATATCCACGGGTCAGGTGCCGGAGGATTGGAGGATAGCTCATGTAGTTCCGTTGTTTAAAAAAGGCTCAAAAAGTAATCCTGGAAATTATAGGCCAATAAGTTTGACATCAGTAAATTATTGGAAGGAATACTAAGAGATAGGATCTACAAGTATTTGGATAGACAGGGACTTATTAGAAACAGTCAGCATGGCTTTGTGCGTGGTAGGTAATGTTTAACCAATCTATTAGAGTTTTTCGAGGAAGTTACCAGGAAAGTGGATGAAGGGAAGGCAGTGGATGTTGTCTACATGGACTTCAGTAAGGCCTTTGACAAGGTCCCGCATGGGAGGTTAGTTAGGAAGATTCAGTCACTAGGTATACATGGTGAGGTAGTAAATTGGATTAGATATTGAGTGGTAGTGGAGGATTGCTACTCTGAGTGGAGGCCTGTGACAAGTGGTGTGCCACAGGGATCAGTGCGGGGTCCTGTTAGCCGCTGCACCTCCTCTCTAAGCTGACTCATCGTTCTTGCTGATGAGACCCACCACGGTCGTGTCATCGGCGAACTTCAGGTATTTTATAAATTTGACACCAGAGAAGACTGTGATAATAAACCTGATTGGGATCCTGGGTAACTGAATCGGAAAGGTCGGGGTGTCGGGGCCGGTGTTCCGCTCGCTACTCAGTGAGGTTTACTCATCTCTGCGCTGAACTGAGGCTGTGGCCTGTAACTAACGGGTTCCCGGACCGGCTACAGTGACGACCGGCTTCGTGGCTGCGAACTCACTTTTGCGAGCTTCAGTTCTGAATGTTATTTGCTTCCTTCTGTTCGCACAATTTGCTTTTATTTCTGCACGTTGGGTGTTTGACACTCTTCCCTTTTGAATGGGTTCTATTGGGTTTCCTTGTTCTGTAAGGAGACAAACCTCAAAGTTGTATAAAGTATACATAATTGTACTTTCAACTTTGAAATCAGAAAGTGCTGGTCTGCTGAAGGGCGAGGCATAGCTAATGTCCTCAGCTGATTCCATAGCCTGTGCGCTCTGCACTCATGTTCTCAGTACTATTTGTACGCTTTTTAATTATTTGCACAATTTGTCCTCTTTTGCGCATTGGATGTTTGTTGGTCTGCCCTCTGTGACAACTGCTGTTCCATTCTTACCTGCATCAGATCCTCCTTGATTTCCGAATCAGAGTCAGGTTTCACATCGTTGATATATGGCATGAAATTTGCTGTTTTGCAGCAGCAGTATAGTGCAATACGTTAAAAATATTATAAATTACAATAAAAACTTAGGTTAAAAAATTAAATAAGTAATGCAAGCTTAATTTTCAATCGAAGCCAGAGGCTGAGAGTGGAAGACTGAAGCATCGCAGAGGGAAGCTTGTTTTTCTTTTCTTTAACTGATCGGGGAAAAGAGGCTAGGCTGCGCAGGCGCGTGACGTAGCGCACCAAGGTTTAAAAGAAAGACCGCCATATGCAGCAGCCATCGTCGTAGCGGCCATTGTCGGAGTGGACTGAGCCGGAGTGGGACGGCTTTGGCTCAATCAGGCTTCGGTGAGAAACAGGCAGAGGCGAGGGTAGGTTCCGGTGAGTTTCTGTTTTTCTTTTTTTTCTGTTCAGACTGGAGAATATGCCAGGCAGGATGTTGGAATGCTCCTCTTGCAGGATGTGGGAAGTCAGGGAGACAACGACACCAGCAAGAAGTGCATCCAGCTGCAGCTCCTAACAGACCGCGAGGAGCTGGATGACCTCTGGATCATTCGGGAGACTGAGCAGTTTATAGATAGTAGCATCCAGGAGGTAGTTACACCTAAGGAACAGGGCACAGGTAATTGGGTTACCGTCAGGCGAGGGAAGGGGAAAGGGCAGGTGGTGCAGGGTTCCCCTGTGGCCATTCCCCTCCAGAACAGGTATACCGATTTGGATACTGTTGGGGGGGATGGCTTACCTGGGACAAGCTGCGGCAGCCGGATCTCTGGCACTGAGTCTGGTTCTGCAGTGCAGAAGGGAGGGAGGAAGAAGAGGAGAGCGGTAGTGATAGGGGACTCCATAGTCAGGGGTACAGACAGGAGGTTCTGTGGTCTTGACAGAGACTCCCGGATGGTTTGTTGCCTCCCGGGTGCCAGGGTCAGGGATGTCTCTGATCACATGCACAGCATTCTGAAGTGGGAGGGTGATCAGCCAGATGTCGTGGTACACATTGGTACCAATGACATAGGTAGAAAGCGAGAGGAGGTCCTGAAGAGTGAGTACAGAGAGCTTGGTAGGAAGTTGAAAAACAGGACCTCGAGGGTAATAATCTCCGGATTGCTGCCTGTGCCACGTGCCAGTGAGGGTAAGTAGGATGCTCTGGCAGATGAACACGTGGCTGAGAAACTGGTGTAGGGGGCAGGGTTTCAGATTTCAGGATCATTGGGACCTCTTCTGGGGCAGGTGGGACCTGTACAAGAGAGACGGGTTACACCTGAGCTACAAGGGGACCAATACACTTGCAGGGAAGTTTGCTAGTGCTATTGGGGAGGGTTTAAACTAGATTTGCAGGGGATGGGAACCAGAGTGCCAGAGTAGATAGTGGAGGAGGGGTGAAAATAAATGATGTTAGTAGTTCATGCAAAGTCACAAATAGTAAGGTTGTGTGTGGTGGTAATAATCTTCTGAGGTGTGTATATTTCAATGCGAGGAGTATTGTGGGAAAGGCAGATGAGCTGAGGGCCTGGATTGACACGTGGAATTATGACATCATAGCCATTACTGAAACTTGGCTACAGGAGGGGTCGGACTGGCAGCTCAATGTTCCAGGGTTCCGATGTTTCAGGCATGATAGAGGCAGAGGGATGAAAGGTGGGGGGGGGGGGGGGGGCGTGGGTGGCTTTGCTAGTCAGGGAAAATGTTACAGCGGTGCTTTGGCAGGACAATTAGAGGGCTTGTCTACGGTGGCCATATGGGTGGAGCTGAGAAACAGGAAAGGTATGACCACATTAATAGTCAGCGAGAATTGGAGGAGCAAATCTGCAGAGAGATAACAGACAACTGCAGGAAACAGAAAGTTGTGATTGTAGGGGATTTTAATTTTCCACACATTGATTGGGACTCTCATACTGTTAAAGGTCTAGATGGGTTAGAGTTTGTGAAGTGTGTTCAGGAAAGTTTTCTAAATCAATATATAGAGGTACCGACTAGAGAGGATGCAATATTAGATCTCCTATTAGGAAACAAGTTAGGGCAGGTAACGGAAGTGTGTGTAGCGGAACACTTTGGTTCCAGTGATCATAACGTCATTAGTTTCAACTTGATCATGGATAAAGATAGATCTGGTCCTCGGGTTGAGGTTCTAAACTGGAAAAAGGCCAAATTTGAAGAAATGAGAAAGGATCTAAAAAGCATAGATTGAGACAGGTTGTTCTCTGGCAAGGATGTGATTGGTAAGTGGGAGGCCTTCAAAGGAGAGATTTTGAGAGTGCGGAGTTTGTATGTTCCTGTCAGGATTAAAGGCAAAGTGAATAAGAATAAGGAACCTTGGTTTGAGGGATATTGGAACTCTGATAAAGAAGAAGAAAGAGATGTATAACATGTATAGGCAACAGGGAGGAAATAAGGTGCTTGAGGAGTATAAAAAGTGCAAAAAAATAATTAAGAAATCAGGAGGGCTAAAAGAAGACATGAGGTTGCTTTGGCAGTCAAGGTGAAGGATAATCCTAAGAGCTTCTACAGGTGTAGATGCAGGCCTCCGTTAGTCTCGATAGACCATGGATTTGCACCTTGGAAAGTTTCCAGGACGCAAGCCTGGGCAAGGTTTTTTTAAATGGAAGACCGGCAGTTGCCCAAGCTGCAAGTCTCCCCTCTCCACGCCACCGATGTTGTCCAAGGGAAGGTCATCTACAGGTATATTAAGAGCTAAAGGATAGTAAGAGATAAAATTGGTCCTCTTGAAGATCAGAGTGATCAGCTATGTATGGAACCAAAAGAAATGGGGGAGATTAAAATTTTGTTTTTGCATCTGTATTTACTAAGGAAACTAGCATGGAGTCCATGGAAATAAGGCAAAAAAGTAGTGAGGTCATGGAACCTATACAGATTGAAGAGGAGGAGGTGCTTGCTGTCCTGAGGCAAATCAGAGTAGATAAATCCCCAGGACCTGACAGGGTATTCCCTCGGACCTTGAAGGAGACTAGCGTTGAAATTGCAGGGGGCCTTGGCAGATATATTTAAAATGTCAGTATCTACGGGTGAGGTGCCGGAGGATTGGAGGATAGCTCATGTAGTTCCGTTGTTTAAAAAAGGCTCTAAAAGTAATCCGGGAAATTGACGTCAGTAGTAGGTAATTTATTGGAAGGAGTACTAAGAGATAGGATCTACAAGTATTTGGATAAACAGGGACTTATTAGAAAAAGTCAGCACGGCTTTGTGCGTGGTAGGTCATGTTTAACAAATCTATTAGAGTTTTTCGAGGAGGTTACAAGGAAAGTGGATGGAGGGAATGCAGTGGATATTGTCTACATGGACTTCAGTAAACTGAGTTACAGAGAAAGGTTGAATAGGTTAGGACTTTATTCCCTGGAGTGTAGAAGAATGAGGGGTGATTTGATAGAGGTATATAAAATTATGATGGGTATAGATAGAGTGAATGCAAGCAGGCTTTTTCTACTGAGGCTAAGGGAGAAAAAAACAGAGGACATGTGATAAGGGTGAAGGGGAAAAGTTTAAAGGGAATATTAGGGGGGGCTTCTTCACACAGAGAGTGGTGGGAGTGTGGAATGAGCTGCCAGATGAAGTGGTAAATGCGGGCTCACTTCTACCATTTAAGAAAATCTTGGACAGGTACATGGATGAGAGGTGTATGGAGGGATATGGTCCAGGTGCAGGTCAGTGGGACTAGGCAGAAAAATGGTTTGGCAGAGCCGAGAAGGGCCAAAAATGGAAGACAGGAGATCCTTACACCTCCTTTGGTGGAGACGTATCTCCACCTGCCACCAACATACTCTGTTAAAGCATCTCATTCAAATGGTAGCAACTTGTCAGCCCAGATAAAGTACCCACACCTCTGGACTCAGTTTTATACCAGCAACTCTCTGACTCAGCGATGACACAACAATCCATTGTAGATATGTAAGATATAAGGGCACTACCCTCATAATGTCAACATATGCACTTGCAACCCGGGTCTGAGTATCGCTACCAGCTGTCAGTTTTGCCCCATTGAACCCAGGAGATCTGAGACCAACTCTTCATCTTCTCAGCCAGCTGACACCATGTTCTGGACCTTGGTTTTACTGATTCTTTTTGCTCTACACTTGTACGCACAGATGTATATTACTCCGAAAGCTTCTGAAGAAAGGACGGATTGCGACCATAATGAAGATAGTGAAGAACCTGAGACGTCGGTGAAGCACACGGCCGATTGTTTGTCTGAATGAGCTCTGAGGACTGAGAAATAAACAGTGAAGAATGTGACCAATTTGATTCTGTATTTCCTTATTTCTGAAAGTTCAAAAGAAGTTGAAAGTAAATTCATTATCAAAGAAACTGAGGCCAGGGGAGAAAAAAACCAGAGGACATGGGTTAAGGGTGAAGGGGGAAAAGTTTAAAGGGAACATTGGGGGGGGGGCTTCTTCACACAGAGAGTGGTGGGAGTGTGGAATGAACTGCCAGATGAAGTGGTGAATGCGGGCTCACTTTTAACATTTAGGAAAAACTTGGACAGGTACATGGATGAGAGGGGTTTGGAGGGATATGGTCCAGGTGCAGGTCAGTGGGACTAGGCAGAAAAATGGTTCAGCACAGCCGAGAAGGGCCAAAAGGCCTGTTTCTGTGCTGTAATGTTCTATGGTTCTATATATTTTGCTGTATGTTTCAATGTACGCAGGACAAATAAACTCAAATTTTGGCCTAAGAACGCAGTGTTCAAGTCAGCGTGGAATGATAGGTTAATGATAGGCTTATCCTGTCCTTCACAAAAGCAGAACTAAGTTTGATGGGTAATCCTGAACAGCCTCGAGCAGCTTGTGTGCCCTGCAGTTGGATCAGAGAGAATCCGAGGCAGGTGGACTGCTGGCAAAGTGACCTGGTTAAGTGTTTTGGATGGTGGTTGGGCTGCAGATTAACTAGTCTTCTTTGCCTGAAATGATGGTACTTTTAAGAGGTTTTGAATCTAAACTTTACAAAATAACAATAAAGAGTCACATATAGCCAAACAAAATTGGAGAGTGGAATATCATTGTCTGTACTGATTGCAGAACCAACAACCTGTCTCTGAATGTGAACAAAACAAAAGAGATGGTTGTTGACTTCAGGAGGGCACGGAGCGACCACTCCCCGCTGAACATCGACAGCTCCTCGGTAGAGATCGTAAAGAGCACCAAATTTCTTGGTGTTCACCTGGCGGAGAATCTCACCTGGTCCCTCAACACCAGCTCCATAGCAAAGAAAGCCCAGCAGCGTCTCTACTTTCTGCGAAGGCTGAGGAAAGTCCATCTCCCACCCCCCATCCTCATCACATTCTACAGGGGTTGTATTGAGAGCATCCTGAGCAGCTGCATCACTGCCTGGTTCGGAAATTGCACCATCTCGGATCACAAGACCCTGCAGCAGATAGTGAGGTCAGCTGAGAAGATCATTGGGGTCTCTCTTCCCACCACCATGGACATTTACACTACACGCTGCACCCGCAAAGGAAACAACATTATGAAGGACCCCACGCACCCCTCATACAAACTCTCCTCCCTCCTGCCATTTGGGAAAAGGCTCCGAAGCATTCGGGCTCTCACGACCAGACTATGTAACAGTTTCTTCCCCCAAGCTATCAGACTCCTCAATAGCCAGAGTCTAGACTGACATCTATATCATTTATTATTATATTGTAATTTGTCCTCTACTGATAGATAGATAGATAGATAGATAGATACTTTATTCATCTATTAATTATTTATTAATTATTGTACTGCCCTGCACTGTTTTGTGCACTTTATGTAGTCCTGTGCAGGTCTGTAGTCTAGTGTAGTTTTGTGTTGTTTTACATAGTCTAGTGTAGCCTTGTGCTGTCTCACATAGTCTAGTGTAGTTTTGTGTTGTTTTATGTAGCACCAGGGTCCTGGAGGAACGTTGTTTCGTTTTTACTGTGTACTGTACCAGCAGTTTATGGTTGAAATGACAATAAATTTGACTTGACTTGGATGGTAAGTAACCTTGATGGGTGTGATGGTAGAGTTCAATCCAGTTTTCTTAAGTCTTTTTTTTTGGGTCTAATTGTGTTTTTTCTCTTGTAAAAGTTGGGCTTAACTTATGTTTAATTTATGTTTTTTTTTCTCGTGAATGCTGCTTATCTGATGCAATGTGCCTGTGATGCTGCTGCTATAAGTGCAGTTTTTCATTGCACTTGTGCATCTGACAATAACCTTGACTTTAGATCTTTCAAGAGAGATTACAATTAAAAATTGGTATTCCCACTGCTAAACTTTTCTCCAGTAACATGAGTGTGGGTGTGTGGACGTGTGGGAGTTGTGGTAAGGCAAGGGTTAACATGATATTCGGGCGCTCAAGAATGGTCTTTGAAGGGCATAGCTTCCTTTACACACAAGGGATCTGCAAACGAGATAAGCAATCCAAGGCACGCAAACCAATTAAGAGACATTTACTAACTTCAAAGTATCATCAGTCATCAACTTGTCATTTCCATAGACTTTTAACACCTGTATTGTGAATAGTGATTGTTCTTGCAAGTAAGGCATTCAAACATATACAGTTTACCAAATGGTCAATATCTGTAACTGCTTGCCAATTCTGTATAAAAATGGCATTTCTCCATTCAGAATTCAGAACAGTGTGGGTGACAGGAGCCATGCTGTTCTCCTTGTGCCAAAATGGAGCAGCGTATAAAAAAATAAAATGGTAACTGAAAGCAAATAAAAGGCTTTTATTCATTCCCAATCTCCTTGCCTGACCAGGTCATGTTCTCTTCTCACTGCTGCCATCAGGAAGGAGGTACAGGAGCCTCAGGCCCCACAGCACCAGGTTCAGAAACAGTTATTACCCGTCAACCATCAGGAAGGAGGTAGAGGTGACTCAGGTCCCACACCACCAGGTTCAGGAACAGTTATTACCCCTCAACCATCAGGAAGGAGGTACAGGAGCCTCAGGTCCCACACCACCAGGTTCAGGAACAGTTATTACCCCTCAACCATCAGGAAGGAGGTTCAGGAGCCTCAGGCCCCACACATCACCAGGTTCAGGGACAGTTATTACCCCTCAACTATCAGGAAGGAGATACAGGAGCCTCAGGCCCCACACCACCAGGTTCAGGAACAGTTATTACCCCTCAGCCATCAGGTTCTTGAACCAAAAGGAATAACTTCACTCAACTTCACTTGAAATATTCCCATGACCTATGGACTCACTTTCAAGGACTTTTCACCTCATGTTCTTGATACTTATTACTTATTTATTTATTATTATTATTTCTTTCTTTTTGTATTACACAGTTTGTTGTCTTCTACACTCTGGATGAACACCCTGGTTGTGCAGTCTTTCATTGATTCTGTTATGGTTATTATTCTATAGATTTATTGAGTGTGCCCACAAGAAAATGCAACTCAGGGTTGTATATGGTGACATATATGTACTCTGATAATAAATTTACTTTGAATTTTGAACAGGTTGGTTTCCTCAGACAATTGATAGTAGTAATGCGATTGCTCGAGTTGAGTGTGATATTCTCCTGAGGGTTTGTCTATTGGTGGGTCCTCAGGTGGCTGTAGAGGCCGATCTGGGATCCACATATTCTGGTGCAGTGTGGACAAGAGTAAGTGGTGACTGTGGTTAGTGGCTGGGTCTTTTGGTTGTTCAGTCTCTCACAGCTGCCATTTGTTCTCTGTGGCACAGTGGAGGTTGTTCTCGTGTAGGGCAGCCATCTCTTGAATAGATTTCCTCCAGGTGGATCTGTTGAGTGAAATGTCTTCCCAGTTTTTAGATGTAAAGTTGAATAAGAAGGCCTATGGTGTGGGCCTTCATCAACCATGGGATTGAGTTAAAGAGCCGAGAGGTAATGTTGCACCTGGTCAGACCCCTCTTGGAGTACTGTGCTCAGTTCTGGTCACCTCACTACAGGAAAGATGTGGAAACCATCGAAAGGGTGCAGAGGAGATTTACAAGGATGTTGCCTGGATTGGGGAGCATGCCTTATGAGAACAGGTTGAGTGAACTCGGCCTTTTCTCCTTGGAGCGACGCAGGATGAGAGGTGACCTGATAGAGGTGTACAAGATGATACACCTCATTTGTATCATCTAATATCTTTTCCCATTCATTTCATTCAGGGATCCAATTAAATTACATATATTCATTTCTTTTTTATTTTAGTGGTGGTTGTCAATCGTGTCTGACGATGACAGGAAACCTGTGCGGGAGAGTTTTTAAAGTGGAAAAGCCGTTGCACTGGTGCAGTTCCACTCCCTCAGAAGTCCAGGTCTAGTGGTACGAACAAGCGTCACAGACTGGGGTCTTCCTCGGTTGCAGTGGATGACCGTGACGTCTTCTGTGCCTTCTCATGTCCTTCGCTCTCCACGGAGTGTTGCAGAACCACCTTCCTGCCCGTTGGATGTCACTGTCGTTCTCATCCGCCCAGTCTGCCGGAGCTGACTTTGCATGTTCGGACAGGTGTGTCCCTATCTCACCAGGGTACGAGGCCCACCGCTACCCGCAACTATCGAATCGGTGAACCGGGGTGTGGCTGCTGTCGTATGCAAACGGCTACTCGGAGCCACAGGTAAAAGCTGAGTCAGCCGCCTGAACATAACAAGCCCAGAGGACACATATATATTTTCATAATATTTCATTAAAAACAGTAAATTAGAGCCCATTGAGAATCTCCTGTGGCCCCCCAGTTTCTTGTTTTTTACTTGTGGCCCCTACAAAATCCGGCCTGGCCTGGGGGGGCATATGGCCCATGTTGGGAACCACTGTAGAGCACGATCTCACCCCTTCACCACGGGATTTAATCTGGGATGTTAAGGTAGATTTGCTTAATGGAGAACGCCTGTGCGTGACTTTGTCTAATGTGGGGAGGCTGATGCACGGGCAACCACTGCACGGTCCTTCACAGATCCGGGTCAGAGTCCAGTGACATGGAGAACAAGACAACTGGGGACCTTTCACCGCTGGAGCCTTTCCTGTCATTGTGGTGTGTCATCATCTTCTGCCAGCTTCATCATTGAGGTCTTGGTTAGACCACTCTTTGTCTGGAACCTCCCCCTTGACCTTATCGCAATGGGTAAGATCACGTGGCATTTTTGTCTGTGACAAAATAGAACCTGTATTGTACCGGAGTGCTTTGCCAATAGTGTTCATGCAATATTATGTTGGTGGGACCCGAGTCCTTGACAAACTGCAGACCAGTGGATGTATTAATGAAAGAATGCTAAGTACACTGATTAAGCAGATGAACAGGATACCCCGTCCTTAAACTGAGGTGCAGTAGCTGTGCGTATGTATAAAGAAGTCACTATGCTGCCTCTTTTCTCCAAAGCTACCACTGTTTCCTGTGCTGTGCTAGTCTTCCCTTGCAGCAAGTAGAATAAATGTGTTTATGATTGGTCCACTCTGAGTTAGTTGTTGTTTATTATAAGACATAGCAAAAAGGTGCATGACATTGACGATCCTCGGAGAAGATGTACTATTGAAGAATAGGGACTTTTTAAATTCTCAGTCTCTTTCCAGTCCATGCTTCACCCCACTGATAATTTAACAGTAACATCAGGAGACAGGCCAGTTCAGCTATTATCAGTAAGAGTGAAGCCTTTTTTGTCTCATTCAAATGCAGAAAGTTGTTCGAATTGAGCAGGACCTCCTGATGAATGGTGAGCTGATTTATGGCGGTACAGTTGCACCATAGCAACAAGAGGACAAACTGGATTCTCATGATGTAATTGGGAGCCTTTCCATCAGCAGCATTTGTGAACTGTAACCAGGAAGTTCCGTGTGAACTTTCAGGCAGTACATAACTGGATATTCTTCTCAGAAATCCTTTAAGCCAGTTTATATTTCATCTAGCTGTGTGGCTATATAATCGTCGGAGAGAAGGGATCCATACACTCAAAGCTCAAAGTAAATTTATTGTCAAAGTCACCACATACAACCCTGAGATTCATTTTCTTGCAGGCATTCACAATAGAAAAAGGAAATACAATAGAATTCAATGAAAAACTACACACAAATGCTGACAACCAACCAATCAACATGCAAAACAGAATAAATTGTGCAAATTAAAATAACTGAATAATACTGAGACCATGAGATGAAAAAGTCCTTACAAGTGAGTCCATAGGTTGTGGAATCAGTTCAGTGTTGGGGAGAGTGAAGTTATCCCCTCTGGTTCAAGAGCCTGATGGTTGAGGGGTAATAACTGCTCCTGAACCTGGTGGTGTGGTGCCTGAGGCTCCTGTACCTCCTTCCTGATGGTTGAGGGGTAATACCTGTTCCTGAACCTGGTGGTGTGGTGCCTGAGGCTCCTGTACCTCCTTCCTGATGGTTGAGGGGTAATATCCCATTTCCTGAACCTGGTTGTGTGGGAACTGAGGCTCCTGTACTTCCATCCTGATGGTTGAGGGGTAATAACTGTTCCTGAACCTGGTTGTGTGGTGCCTGAGGCTTCTGTACCTCCTTCCTGATGGTTGAGGGGTAATAACTGTTCCTGAACCGGGTGGTGTGGTGCCTGAGGCTCCTGTACCTCCTTCCTGATGGTTGAGGGGTAATAACTGCTCCTGACCTGGTGGTGTGGGTCCTGAGGCTCCTGTACCTCCTTCCTGATGGTAGAGGGGTAATAACTGCTCCTGACCTGGTTGTGTGGGACCTGAGGCTCCTGTACTTCCATCCTGATAGTTGAGGGGTAATGACTGTTCCTGAACCTGGTGGTGTGGTACCTGAGGATCCTGTACCTCCTTCCTGATGGTTGGGGGATAAAACTGTTTCTGAACCTGGTGGTGTGGAGCCTGAGGTTCCTGTACCTCCATCCTGATGGTTGAGGGGTAATAACTGTTCCTGAACCTGGTGGTGTGGGTCCTGAGGCTCCTGTACCTCCTTCCTGATGTTTGAGGGGTAATAACTGTTCCTGAACCTGGTGTTGTGAGTCCTGAGGCTCCTGTACCTCCTTCCTGATGGTTGAGGGGTAATAACTGTTCCTGAACCTGGTTGTGTGGTGCCTGAGGCTCCTGTACCTCCTTCCTGATGGTTGAGGGGTAATAACTGTTCCTGAACCTGGTTGTGTGGTGCCTGAGGCTCCTGTACCTCCTTCCTGATGGTTGGGGGATAAAACTGTTTCTGAACCTGGTGGTGTGGGTCCTGAGGCTCCTGTACCTCCATCCTGATGGTTGAGGGGTAATACCTGTTCCCGAACCTGGTGGTGTGGGTCCTGAGGCTCCTGTACCTCCTTCCTGATGCTTGAGGGGTAATAACTGTTCCTGAACCTGGTGTTGTGAGTCCTGAGGCTCCTGTACCTCCTACCTGATGGTTGAGGGGTAATAACAGTTCCTGAAACTGGTGGTGTGGGGCCTGAGGCTCCTGTACCTCCTTCCTGATGGTTGAGGGGTAATAACTGTTCCTGAACCTGCTGGTGTGGGGCCTGAGGCTCCTGTACCTCCATCCTGATGGTTGAGGGGTAATAACTGTTCCTGAACCTGGTGGTGTGGGAACTGAGGCTCCTGTACCTCCTTCCTGATGGATGAGGGGTAATAACTGTTCCTGAACCTGGTGGTGTGGGACCTGAGGCTCCTGTAACTCCATCCTGATGGTTGAGGGGTAATAACTGTTCCTGAACCTGGTGGTGTGGGACCTGAGGCTCCTGTACCTCCTTCCTGATGGATGAGGGGTAATAACTGTTCCTGAACCTGGTGGTGTGGGACCTGAGGCTCCTGTACCTCCATCCTGATGGTTGAGGGGTAATAACTGTTCCTGAACCTGGTGGTGTGGGACCTGAGGCTCCTGTACCTCCTTCCTGATGGTTGAGTGGTAATAACTGTTCCAGAACCTGGTGGTGTGGGACCTGAGCCTCCTGTACCTCCTTCCTGATGGTTGAGGGGTAATACCTGTTCCTGAACCTGGTGGTGTGGGACCTGAGGCTCCTGTACCTCCTTCCTGATGGTTGAGGGGTAATGACTGTTCCTGAAACTGGTGGTGTGTGGCCTGAGGCTCCTGTACATCCTTCCTGATGGTTGTGGGGTAATAACTGTTCCTGAACCTGGTGGTGTGAGTCCTGAGGCTCCTTTACCTCCATCCTGATGGTTGAGCGGTAATGACTGTTCCTGAACCTGGTGTTGTGGGGCCTGAGGCTCCTGTACCTCCATCCTGATGGTTGAGGGGTACTAACTGTTCCTGAACCTGGTGGTGTGGGACCTGAGGCTCCTGTACCACCATCCTGATGGTTGAGGGGTAATGACTGTTCCTGAACCTGCTGGTGTGGGGCCCGAGGCTCCTGTACCTCCTTCCTGATGGTTGAGGGGTAATCACTGTTCCTGAATCTGGTTCTGTGGGGCCTGAGGCTCCTGTACCTCCTTCCTGATGGTTGAGGGGTAATACCTGTTCCTGAACCTGGTGGTGTGGGACCTGAAGCTCCTGTACCTCCTTCCTGATTTTTGAGGGGTAATAACTGTTCCTGAACCTGGTGGTGTGGGACCTGAGGCTCCTGTACCACCTTCCTGATGGTTGAGGGGTAATAACTGTTCCTGAACCTGGTGGTGTGGGACCTGAGCCTCCTGTACCTCCTTCCTGATGGTTGAGGGGTAATAACTGTTCCTGAACCTGGTGGTGTGGGGCCCGAGGCTCCTGTACCACCTTCCTGATGGTTGAGGGGTAATAACTGTTCCTGAACCTGGTGGTGTGTGACCTGAGCCTCCTGTACCTCCTTCCTGATGGTTGAGGGGTAATAACTGTTCCTGAACCTGGTGGTGTGGGGCCCGAGGCTCCTGTACCTCCTTCCTGATTTTTGAGGGGTAATAACTGTTCCTGAACCTGGTGGTGTGGGACCTGAGCCTCCTGTACCTCCTTCCTGATGGTTGAGGGGTAATAACTGTTCCTGAACCTGGTGGTGTGGGGCCCGAGGCTCCTGTACCTCCTTCCTGATTTTTGAGGGGTAATAACTGTTCCTGAACCTGGTGGTGTGGGACCTGAGGCTCCTATACCACCTTCCTGATGGTTGAGGGGTAATCACTGTTCCTGAATCTGGTGGTGTGGGGCCTGAGGCTCCTGTACCTCCTTCCTGATGGTTGAGGGGTAATAACTGTTCCTGAAACTGGTGTTGTGGGTCCTGAGGCTCCTGTACCTCCTTCCTGATGGTTGAGGGGTAATAACTGTTCCTGAACCTGGTGGTGTGGGGCCTGAGGCTCCTGTACCTCCTTCCTGATGGGTGAGGGGTGGTAACTGTTCCTGAACCTGGTGGCATGGGTCCTGAGGCTTCTGTACTTCCATCCTGATGGTTGAGGGGTAATAACTGTTCCTGAACCTGGTGGTGTGGGACCTGAGGCTCCTGTACCTCCATCCTGATGGTTGAGGGGTAATAACTGTTCCTGAACCTGGTGGTGTGGGGCCTGAGGCTCCTGTACCTCTTTCCTGATGGGTGAGGGGTGGTAACTGTTCCTGAACCTGGTGTTGTGGGTCCTGAGGCTCCTGTACCTCCTTCCTGATGGTTGAGGGGTAATAACTGTTCCTGAACCTGGTGGTGTGGGGCCTGAGGCTCCTGTACCTCCTTCCTGATGGGTGAGGGGTGGTAACTGTTCCTGAACCTGGTGGCGTGGGTCCTGAGGCTCATGTACTTACATCCTGATGGTTGAGGGGTAATAACTGTTCCTGAACCTGGTGGTGTGGGACCTGATGCTCCTGTACCTCCATCCTGATGGTTGAGGGGTAATAACTGTTCCTGAACCTGGTGGTGTGGGACCTGAGGCTCCTGTACCTCCATCCTGATGGTTGGGGGATAAAACTGTTTCTGAACCTGGTGGTGTGGAGCCTGAGGTTCCTGTACCTCCATCCTGATGGTTGAGGGGTAATAACTGTTCCTGAACCTGGTGGTGTGGGTCCTGCGGCTCCTGTACCTCCTTCCTGATGTTTGAGGGGTAATAACTGTTCCTGAACCTGGTGTTGTGAGTCCTGAGGCTCCTGTACCTCCTTCCTGATGGTTGAGGGGTAATAACTGTTCCTGAACCTGGTTGTGTGGTGCCTGAGGCTCCTGTACCTCCTTCCTGATGGTTGAGGGGTAATAACTGTTCCTGAACCTGGTTGTGTGGTGCCTGAGGCTCCTGTACCTCCTTCCTGATGGTTGGGGGATAAAACTGTTTCTGAACCTGGTGGTGTGGGTCCTGAGGCTCCTGTACCTCCATCCTGATGGTTGAGGGGTAATACCTGTTCCCGAACCTGGTGGTGTGGGTCCTGAGGCTCCTGTACCTCCTTCCTGATGCTTGAGGGGTAATAACTGTTCCTGAACCTGGTGTTGTGAGTCCTGAGGCTCCTGTACCTCCTTCCTGATGGTTGAGGGGTAATAACTGTTCCTGAAACTGGTGGTGTGGGGCCTGAGGCTCCTGTACCTCCTTCCTGATGGTTGAGGGGTAATAACTGTTCCTGAACCTGGTGGTGTGGGGCCTGAGGCTCCTGTACCTCCATCCTGATGGTTGAGGGGTAATAACTGTTCCTGAACCTGGTGGTGTGGGACCTGAGGCTCCTGTACCTCCTTCCTGATGGATGAGGGGTAATAACTGTTCCTGAACCTGGTGGTGTGGGACCTGAGGCTCCTGTAACTCCATCCTGATGGTTGAGGGGTAATAACTGTTCCTGAACCTGGTGGTGTGGGACCTGAGGCTCCTGTACCTCCTTCCTGATGGATGAGGGGTAATAACTGTTCCTGAACCTGGTGGTGTGGGACCTGAGGCTCCTGTACCTCCATCCTGATGGTTGAGGGGTAATAACTGTTCCTGAACCTGGTGGTGTGGGACCTGAGGCTCCTGTACCTCCTTCCTGATGGTTGAGTGGTAATAACTGTTCCAGAACCTGGTGGTGTGGGACCTGAGGCTCCTGTACCTCCTTCCTGATGGTTGAGGGGTAATGACTGTTCCTGAAACTGGTGGTGTGTGGCCTGAGGCTCCTGTACATCCTTCCTGATGGTTGTGGGGTAATAACTGTTCCTGAACCTGGTGGTGTGAGTCCTGAGGCTCCTTTACCTCCATCCTGATGGTTGAGGGGTAATAACTGTTCCTGAACCTGGTGGTGTGGGACCTGAGGCTCCTGTACCACCATCCTGATGGTTGAGGGGTAATGACTGTTCCTGAACCTGGTGTTGTGGGGCCTGAGGCTCCTGTACCTCCATCCTGATGGTTGAGGGGTACTAACTGTTCCTGAACCTGGTGGTGTGGGACCTGAGGCTCCTGTACCACCATCCTGATGGTTGAGGGGTAATGACTGTTCCTGAACCTGCTGGTGTGGGTCCCGAGGCTCCTGTACCTCCTTCCTGATGGTTGAGTGGTAATAACTGTTCCTGAACCTGGTGGTGTGGGGCCTGAGGCTCCTGTACCTCCTTCCTGATGGGTGAGGGGTGGTAACTGTTCCAGAACCTGGTGGTGTGGGACCTGAGGCTCCTGTACCTCCTTCCTGATGGTTGAGGGGTAATGACTGTTCCTGAAACTGGTGGTGTGTGGCCTGAGGCTCCTGTACATCCTTCCTGATGGTTGTGGGGTAATAACTGTTCCTGAACCTGGTGGTGTGAGTCCTGAGGCTCCTGTACCTCCATCCTGATGGTTGAGGGGTAATGACTGTTCCTGAACCTGGTGGTGTGGCACCTGAGGCTCCTGTACCTCCATCCTGATGGTTGAGGGGTAATAACTGTTCCTGAACCTGGTGGTGTGGGGCCTGAGGCTCCTGTACCTCCTTCCTGATGGGTGAGGGGTGGTAACTGTTCCTGAACCTGGTGTTGTGGGTCCTGAGGCTCCTGTACCTCCTTCCTGATGGTTGAAGGGTAATAACTGTTCCTGAACCTGGTGGTGTGGGGCCCAAGGCTCCTGTACCTCCTTCCTGATTTTTGAGGGGTAATAACTGTTCCTGAACCTGGTGGTGTGGGACCTGAGGCTCCTGTACCTCCTTCCTGATGGTTGAGGGGTAATCACTGTTCCTGAATCTGGTGGTGTGGGGCCTGAGGCTCCTGTACCTCCTTCCTGATGGGTGAGGGGTGGTAACTGTTCCTGAACCTGGTGGCGTGGGTCCTAAGGCTCCTGTACTTCCATCCTGATGGTTGAGGGGTAATAACTGTTCCTGAACCTGGTGGTGTGGGACCTGAGGCTCCTGTACCTCCATCCTGATGGTTGAGGGGTAATAACTGTTCCTGAACCTGGTGGTGTGGGACCTGAGGCTCCTGTACCTCCATCCTGATGGTTGGGGGATAAAACTGTTTCTGAACATGGTGGTGTGGAGCCTGAGGTTCCTGTACCTCCATCCTGATGGTTGAGGGGTAATAACTGTTCCTGAACCTAGTGGTGTGGGTCCTGAGGCTCCTGTACCTCCTTCCTGATGTTTGAGGGGTAATAACTGTTCCTGAACCTGGTGTTGTGAGTCCTGAGGCTCCTGTACCTCCTTCCTGATGGTTGAGGGGTAATAACTGTTCCTGAACCTGGTTGTGTGGTGCCTGAGGCTCCTGTACCTCCTTCCTGATGGTTGAGGGGTAATAACTGTTCCTGAACCTGGTTGTGTGGTGCCTGAGGCTCCTGTACCTCCTTCCTGATGGTTGGGGGATAAAACTGTTTCTGAACCTGGTGGTGTGGGTCCTGAGGCTCCTGTACCTCCATCCTGATGGTTGAGGGGTAATACCTGTTCCCGAACCTGGTGGTGTGGGTCCTGAGGCTCCTGTACCTCCTTCCTGATGCTTGAGGGGTAATAACTGTTCCTGAACCTGGTGTTGTGAGTCCTGAGGCTCCTGTACCTCCTTCCTGATGGTTGAGGGGTAATAACTGTTCCTGAAACTGGTGGTGTGGGGCCTGAGGCTCCTGTACCTCCTTCCTGATGGTTGAGGGGTAATAACTGTTCCTGAACCTGGTGGTGTGGGGCCTGAGGCTCCTGTACCTCCATCCTGATGGTTGAGGGGTAATAACTGTTCCTGAACCTGGTGGTGTGGGACCTGAGGCTCCTGTACCTCCTTCCTGATGGATGAGGGGTAATAACTGTTCCTGAACCTGGTGGTGTGGGACCTGAGGCTCCTGTAACTCCATCCTGATGGTTGAGGGGTAATAACTGTTCCTGAACCTGGTGGTGTGGGACCTGAGGCTCCTGTACCTCCTTCCTGATGGATGAGGGGTAATAACTGTTCCTGAACCTGGTGGTGTGGGACCTGAGGCTCCTGTACCTCCATCCTGATGGTTGAGGGGTAATAACTGTTCCTGAACCTGGTGGTGTGGGACCTGAGGCTCCTGTACCTCCTTCCTGATGGTTGAGTGGTAATAACTGTTCCAGAACCTGGTGGTGTGGGACCTGAGGCTCCTGTATCTCCTTCCTGATGGTTGAGGGGTAATGACTGTTCCTGAAACTGGTGGTGTGTGGCCTGAGGCTCCTGTACATCCTTCCTGATGGTTGTGGGGTAATAACTGTTCCTGAACCTGGTGGTGTGAGTCCTGAGGCTCCTTTACCTCCATCCTGATGGTTGAGCGGTAATGACTGTTCCTGAACCTGGTGTTGTGGGGCCTGAGGCTCCTGTACCTCCATCCTGATGGTTGAGGGGTAATAACTGTTCCTGAACCTGGTGGTGTGGGACCTGAGGCTCCTGTACCACCATCCTGATGGTTGAGGGGTAATGACTGTTCCTGAACCTGCTGGTGTGGGGCCCGAGGCTCCTGTACCTCCTTCCTGATGGTTGAGTGGTAATAACTGTTCCTGAACCTGGTGGTGTGGGGCCCCAGGCTCATGTACCTCCTTCCTGATTTTTGAGGGGTAATAACTGTTCCTGAACCTGGTGGTGTGGGACCTGAGGCTCCTGTACCTCCTTCCTGATGGTTGAGGGGTAATCACTGTTCCTGAATCTGGTGGTGTGGGGCCTGAGGCTCCTGTACCTCCTTCCTGATGGTTGAGGGGTAATAACTGTTCCTGAAACTGGTGTTGTGGGTCCTGAGGCTCCTGTACCTCCTTCCTGATGGTTGAGGGGTAATAACTGTTCCTGAACCTGGTGGTGTGGGGCCTGAGGCTCCTGTACCTCCTTCCTGATGGGTGAGGGGTGGTAACTGTTCCTGAACCTGGTGGTGTGGGGCCTGAGGCTCCTGTACCTCCTTCCTGATGGGTGAGGGGTGGTAACTGTTCCTGAACCTGGTGGCATGGGTCCTGAGGCTCCTGTACTTCCATCCTGATGGTTGAGGGGTAATAACTGTTCCTAAACCTGGTGGTGTGGGACCTGAGGCTCCTGTACCTCCATCCTGATGGTTGAGGGGTAATAACTGTTCCTGAACCTGGTGGTGTGGGACCTGAGGCTCCTCTACCTCCATCCTGATGGTTGAGGGGTAATAACTGTTCCTGAACCTGGTGGTGTGGGACCTGAGGCTCCTGTACCTCCATCCTGATGGTTGAGGGGTAATGACTGTTCCTGAACCTGGTGGTGTGGCACCTGAGGCTCCTGTACCTCCATCCTGATGGTTGAGGGGTAATAACTGTTCCTGAACCTGGTGGTGTGGGGCCTGAGGCTCCTGTACCTCCTTCCTGATGGGTGAGGGGTGGTAACTGTTCCTGAACCTGGTGTTGTGGGTCCTGAGGCTCCTGTACCTCCTTCCTGATGGTTGAGGGGTAATAACTGTTCCTGAACCTGGTGGTGTGGGGCCTGAGGCTCCTGTACCTCCTTCCTGATGGGTGAGGGGTGGTAACTGTTCCTGAACCTGGTGGCGTGGGTCCTGAGGCTCCTGTACTTCCATCCTGATGGTTGAGGGGTAATAACTGTTCCTGAACCTGGTGGTGTGGGACCTGAGGCTCCTGTACCTCCATCCTGATGGTTGAGGGGTAATAACTGTTCCTGAACCTGGTGGTGTGGGACCTGAGGCTCCTGTACCTCCATCCTGATGGTTGGGGGATAATACTGTTTCTGAACCTGGTGGTGTGGAGCCTGAGGTTCCTGTACCTCCATCCTGATGGTTGAGGGGTAATAACTGTTCCTGAACCTGGTGGTGTGGGTCCTGAGGCTCCTGTACCTCCTTCCTGATGTTTGAGGGGTAATAACTGTTCCTGAACCTGGTGTTGTGAGTCCTGAGGCTCCTGTACCTCCTTCCTGATGGTTGAGGGGTAATAACTGTTCCTGAACCTGGTTGTGTGGTGCCTGAGGCTCCTGTACCTCCTTCCTGATGGTTGAGGGGTAATAACTGTTCCTGAACCTGGTTGTGTGGTGCCTGAGGCTCCTGTACCTCCTTCCTGATGGTTGGGGGATAAAACTGTTTCTGAACCTGGTGGTGTGGGTCGTGAGGCTCCTGTACCTCCATCCTGATGGTTGAGGGGTAATACCTGTTCCCGAACCTGGTGGTGTGGGTCCTGAGGCTCCTGTACCTCCTTCCTGATGCTTGAGGGGTAATAACTGTTGCTGAACCTTGTGTTGTGAGTCCTGAGGCTCCTGTACCTCCATCCTGATGGTTGAGGGGTAATGACTGTTCCTGAACCTGGTGGTGTGGCACCTGAGGCTCCTGTACCTCCATCCTGATGGTTGAGGGGTAATAACTGTTCCTGAACCTGGTGGTGTGGGGCCTGAGGCTCCTGTACCTCCTTCCTGATGGGTGAGGGGTGGTAACTGTTCCTGAACCTGGTGGCGTGGGTCCTGAGGCTCCTGTACTTCCATCCTGATGGTTGAGGGGTAATAACTGTTCCTGAACCTGGTGGTGTGGGACCTGAGGCTCCTGTACCTCCATCCTGATGGTTGAGGGGTAATAACTGTTCCTGAACCTGGTGGTGTGGGACCTGAGGCTCCTGTACCTCCATCCTGATGGTTGAGCGATAAAACTGTTTCTGAACCTGGTGGTGTGGAGCCTGAGGTTCCTGTACCTCCATCCTGATGGTTGAGGGGTAATAACTGTTCCTGAACCTGGTGGTGTGGGTCCTGAGGCTCCTGTACCTCCTTCCTGATGTTTGAGGGGTAATAACTGTTCCTGAACCTGGTGTTGTGAGTCCTGAGGCTCCTGTACCTCCTTCCTGATGGTTGAGGGGTAATAACTGTTCCTGAAACTGGTTGTGTGGTGCCTGAGGCTCCTGTACCTCCTTCCTGATGGTTGAGGGTAATAACTGTTCCTGAACCTGGTGGTGTGGTGCCTGAGGCTCCTGTACCTCCTTCCTGATGGATGAGGGGTAATAACTGTTCCTGAACCTGGTGGTGTGGGACCTGAGGCTCCTGTACCTCCATCCTGATGGTTGAGGGGTAATACCTGTTCCCGAACCTGGTGGTGTGGGTCCTGAGGCTCCTGTACCTCCTTCCTGATGGTTGAGGGGTAATAACTGTTCCTGAACCTGGTGGTGTTGGACCTGAGGCTCCTGTACCTCCTTCCTGATGGTTGAGGGGTAATCACTGTTCCTGAATCTGGTGGTGTGGGGCCTGAGGCTCCTGTACCTCCTTCCTGATGGTTGAGGGGTAATAACTGTTCCTGAAACTGGTGTTGTGGGTCCTGAGGCTCCTGTACCTCCTTCCTGATGGTTGAGGGGTTATAACTGTTCCTGAACCTGGTGGTGTGGGACCTGAGGCTCCTGTACCTCCATCCTGATGGTTGAGGGGTAATGACTGTTCCTGAACCTGGTGGTGTGGCACCTGAGGCTCCTGTACCTCCATCCTGATGGTTGAGGGGTAATAACTGTTCCTGAACCTGGTGGTGTGGGGCCTGAGGCTCCTGTACCTCCTTCCTGATGGGTGAGGGGTGGTAACTGTTCCTGAACCTGGTGTTGTGGGTCCTGAGGCTCCTGTACCTCCTTCCTGATGGTTGAGGGGTAATAACTGTTCCTGAACCTGGTGGTGTGGGGCCTGAGGCGCCTGTACCTCCTTCCTGATGGGTGAGGGGTGGTAACTGTTCCTGAACCTGGTGGCGTGGGTCCTGAGGCTCCTGTACCTCCATCCTGATGGTTGAGGGGTAATAACTGTTCCTGAACCTGGTGGTGTGGGACCTGAGGCTCCTGTACCTCCATCCTGATGGTTGGGGGATAAAACTGTTTCTGAACCTGGTGGTGTGGAGCCTGAGGTTCCTGTACCTCCATCCTGATGGTTGAGGGGTAATAACTGTTCCTGAACCTGGTGGTGTGGGTCCTGAGGCTCCTGTACCTCCTTCCTGATGTTTGAGGGGTAATAACTGTTCCTGAACCTGGTGTTGTGAGTCTTGAGGCTCCTGTACCTCCTTCCTGATGGTTGAGGGGTAATAACTGTTCCTGAACCTGGTTGTGTGGTGCCTGAGGCTCCTGTACCTCCTTCCTGATGGTTGAGGGGTAATAACTGTTCCTGAACCTGGTTGTGTGGTGCCTGAGGCTCCTGTACCTCCTTCCTGATGGTTGGGGGATAAAACTGTTTCTGAACCTGGTGGTGTGGGTCCTGAGGCTCCTGTACCTCCATCCTGATGGTTGAGGGGTAATACCTGTTCCCGAACCTGGTGGTGTGGGTCCTGAGGCTCCTGTACCTCCTTCCTGATGGTTGAGGGGTAATAACTGTTCCTGAAACTGGTGGTTTGGGGCCTGAGGCTCCTGTACCTCCTTCCTGATGGTTGAGGGGTAATAACTGTTCCTGAACCTGGTGGTGTGGGGCCTGAGGCTCCTGTACCTCCATCCTGATGGTTGAGGGGTAATAACCGTTCCTGAAACTGGTGGTGTGGGACCTGAGGCTCCTGTACCTCCTTCCTGATGGATGAGGGGTAATAACTGTTCCTGAACCTGGTGGTGTGGGACCTGAGGCTCCTGTAACTCCATCCTGATGGTTGAGGGGTAATAACTGTTCCTGAACCTGGTGGTGTGGGACCTGAGGATCCTGTACCTCCTTCCTGATGGATGAGGGGTAATAACTGTTCCTGAACCTGGTGTTGTGAGTCCTGAGGCTCCTGTACCTCCTTCCTGATGGTTGAGGGGTAATAACTGTTCCTGAACCTGGTTGTGTGGTGCCTGAGGCTCCTGTACCTCCTTCCTGATGGTTGAGGGGTAATAACTGTTCCTGAACCTGGTTGTGTGGTGCCTGAGGCTCCTGTACCTCCTTCCTGATGGTTGGGGGATAAAACTGTTTCTGAACCTGGTGGTGTGGGTCGTGAGGCTCCTGTACCTCCATCCTGATGGTTGAGGGGTAATACCTGTTCCCGAACCTGGTGGTGTGGGTCCTGAGGCTCCTGTACCTCCTTCCTGATGCTTGAGGGGTAATAACTGTTGCTGAACCTTGTGTTGTGAGTCCTGAGGCTCCTGTACCTCCTTCCTGATGGTTGAGGGGTAATAACAGTTCCTGAAACTGGTGGTGTGGGGCCTGAGGCTCCTGTACCTCCTTCCTGATGGTTGAGGGGTAATAACTGTTCCTGAACCTGGTGGTGTGGGGCCTGAGGCTCCTGTACCTCCATCCTGATGGTTGAGGGGTAATAACTGTTCCTGAACCTGGTGGTGTGGGACCTGAGGCTCCTGTACCTCCTTCCTGATGGATGAGGGGTAATAACTGTTCCTGAACCTGGTGGTGTGGGACCTGAGGCTCCTGTACCTCCATCCTGATGGTTGGGGGATAAAACTGTTTCTGAACATGGTGGTGTGGAGCCTGAGGTTCCTGTACCTCCATCCTGATGGTTGAGGGGTAATAACTGTTCCTGAACCTAGTGGTGTGGGTCCTGAGGCTCCTGTACCTCCTTCCTGATGTTTGAGGGGTAATAACTGTTCCTGAACCTGGTGTTGTGAGTCCTGAGGCTCCTGTACCTCCTTCCTGATGGTTGAGGGGTAATAACTGTTCCTGAACCTGGTTGTGTGGTGCCTGAGGCTCCTGTACCTCCTTCCTGATGGTTGAGGGGTAATAACTGTTCCTGAACCTGGTTGTGTGGTGCCTGAGGCTCCTGTACCTCCTTCCTGATGGTTGGGGGATAAAACTGTTTCTGAACCTGGTGGTGTGGGTCCTGAGGCTCCTGTACCTCCATCCTGATGGTTGAGGGGTAATACCTGTTCCCGAACCTGGTGGTGTGGGTCCTGAGGCTCCTGTACCTCCTTCCTGATGCTTGAGGGGTAATAACTGTTCCTGAACCTGGTGTTGTGAGTCCTGAGGCTCCTGTACCTCCTTCCTGATGGTTGAGGGGTAATAACTGTTCCTGAAACTGGTGGTGTGGGGCCTGAGGCTCCTGTACCTCCTTCCTGATGGTTGAGGGGTAATAACTGTTCCTGAACCTGGTGGTGTGGGGCCTGAGGCTCCTGTACCTCCATCCTGATGGTTGAGGGGTAATAACTGTTCCTGAACCTGGTGGTGTGGGACCTGAGGCTCCTCTACCTCCATCCTGATGGTTGAGGGGTAATAACTGTTCCTGAACCTGGTGGTGTGGGACCTGAGGCTCCTGTACCTCCATCCTGATGGTTGAGGGGTAATGACTGTTCCTGAACCTGGTGGTGTGGCACCTGAGGCTCCTGTACCTCCATCCTGATGGTTGAGGGGTAATAACTGTTCCTGAACCTGGTGGTGTGGGGCCTGAGGCTCCTGTACCTCCTTCCTGATGGGTGAGGGGTGGTAACTGTTCCTGAACCTGGTGTTGTGGGTCCTGAGGCTCCTGTACCTCCTTCCTGATGGTTGAGGGGTAATAACTGTTCCTGAACCTGGTGGTGTGGGGCCTGAGGCTCCTGTACCTCCTTCCTGATGGGTGAGTGGTAATAACTGTTCCTGAACCTGGTGGTGTGGGGCCCGAGGCTCCTGTACCTCCTTCCTGATTTTTGAGGGGTAATAACTGTTCCTGAACCTGGTGGTGTGGGACCTGAGGCTCCTGTACCTCCTTCCTGATGGTTGAGGGGTAATCACTGTTCCTGAATCTGGTGGTGTGGGGCCTGAGGCTCCTGTACCTCCTTCCTGATGGTTGAGGGGTAATAACTGTTCCTGAAACTGGTGTTGTGGGTCCTGAGGCTCCTGTTCCTCCTTCCTGATGGTTGAGGGGTAATAACTGTTCCTGAACCTGGTGGTGTGGGGCCTGAGGCTCCTGTACCTCCTTCCTGATGGGTGAGGGGTGGTAACTGTTCCTGAACCTGGTGGCATGGGTCCTGAGGCTCCTGTACTTCCATCCTGATGGTTGAGGGGTAATAACTGTTCCTAAACCTGGTGGTGTGGGACCTGAGGCTCCTGTACCTCCATCCTGATGGTTGAGGGGTAATAACTGTTCCTGAACCTGGTGGTGTGGGACCTGAGGCTCCTCTACCTCCATCCTGATGGTTGAGGGGTAATAACTGTTCCTGAACCTGGTGGTGTGGGACCTGAGGCTCCTGTACCTCCATCCTGATGGTTGAGGGGTAATGACTGTTCCTGAACCTGGTGGTGTGGCACCTGAGGCTCCTGTACCTCCATCCTGATGGTTGAGGGGTAATAACTGTTCCTGAACCTGGTGGTGTGGGGCCTGAGGCTCCTGTACCTCCTTCCTGATGGGTGAGGGGTGGTAACTGTTCCTGAACCTGGTGTTGTGGGTCCTGAGGCTCCTGTACCTCCTTCCTGATGGTTGAGGGGTAATAACTGTTCCTGAACCTGGTGGTGTGGGGCCTGAGGCTCCTGTACCTCCTTCCTGATGGGTGAGGGGTGGTAACTGTTCCTGAACATGGTGGCGTGGGTCCTGAGGCTCCTGTACTTCCATCCTGATGGTTGAGGGGTAATAACTGTTCCTGAACCTGGTGGTGTGGGACCTGAGGCTCCTGTACCTCCATCCTGATGGTTGAGGGGTAATAACTGTTCCTGAACCTGGTGGTGTGGGACCTGAGGCTCCTGTACCTCCATCCTGATGGTTGGGGGATAAAACTGTTTCTGAACCTGGTGGTGTGGAGCCTGAGGTTCCTGTACCTCCATCCTGATGGTTGAGGGGTAATAACTGTTCCTGAACCTGGTGGTGTGGGTCCTGAGGCTCCTGTACCTCCTTCCTGATGTTTGAGGGGTAATAACTGTTCCTGAACCTGGTGTTGTGAGTCCTGAGGCTCCTGTACCTCCTTCCTGATGGTTGAGGGGTAATAACTGTTCCTGAACCTGGTTGTGTGGTGCCTGAGGCTCCTGTACCTCCTTCCTGATGGTTGAGGGGTAATAACTGTTCCTGAACCTGGTTGTGTGGTGCCTGAGGCTCCTGTACCTCCTTCCTGATGGTTGGGGGATAAAACTGTTTCTGAACCTGGTGGTGTGGGTCGTGAGGCTCCTGTACCTCCATCCTGATGGTTGAGGGGTAATACCTGTTCCCGAACCTGGTGGTGTGGGTCCTGAGGCTCCTGTACCTCCTTCCTGATGCTTGAGGGGTAATAACTGTTGCTGAACCTTGTGTTGTGAGTCCTGAGGCTCCTGTACCTCCTTCCTGATGGTTGAGGGGTAATAACAGTTCCTGAAACTGGTGGTGTGGGGCCTGAGGCTCCTGTACCTCCTTCCTGATGGTTGAGGGGTAATAACTGTTCCTGAACCTGGTGGTGTGGGGCCTGAGGCTCCTGTACCTCCATCCTGATGGTTGAGGGGTAATAACTGTTCCTGAACCTGGTGGTGTGGGACCTGAGGCTCCTGTACCTCCTTCCTGATGGATGAGGGGTAATAACTGTTCCTGAACCTGGTGGTGTGGGACCTGAGGCTCCTGTAACTCCATCCTGATGGTTGAGGGGTAATAACTGTTCCTGAACCTGGTGGTGTGGGACCTGAGGCTCCTGTACCTCCTTCCTGTTGGATGAGGGGTAATAACTGTTCCTGAACCTGGTGGTGTGGGACCTGAGGCTCCTGTACCTCCATCCTGATGGTTGAGGGGTAATAACTGTTCCTGAACCTGGTGGTGTGGGACCTGAGGCTCCTGTACCTCCTTCCTGATGGTTGAGTGGTAATAACTGTTCCAGAACCTGGTGGTGTGGTACCTGAGGCTCCTGTACCTCCTTCCTGATGGTTGAGGGGTAATGACTGTTCCTGAAACTGGTGGTGTGTGGCCTGAGGCTCCTGTACATCCTTCCTGATGGTTGTGGGGTAATAACTGTTCCTGAACCTGGTGGTGTGAGTCCTGAGGCTCCTTTACCTCCATCCTGATGGTTGAGCGGTAATGACTGTTCCTGAACCTGGTGTTGTGGGGCCTGAGGCTCCTGTACCTCCATCCTGATGGTTGAGGGGTACTAACTGTTCCTGAACCTGGTGGTGTGGGACCTGAGGCTCCTGTACCACCATCCTGATGGTTGAGGGGTAATGACTGTTCCTGAACCTGCAGGTGTGGGGCCCGAGGCTCCTGTACCTCCTTCCTGATGGTTGAGTGGTAATAACTGTTCCTGAACCTGGTGGTGTGGGGCCCGAGGCTCCTGTACCTCCTTCCTGATTTTTGAGGGGTAATAACTGTTCCTGAACCTGGTGGTGTGGGACCTGAGGCTCCTGTACCTCCTTCCTGATGGTTGATGGGTAATCACTGTTCCTGAATCTGGTGGTGTGGGGCCTGAGGCTCCTGTACCTCCTTCCTGATGGTTGAGGGGTAATAACTGTTCCTGAAACTGGTGTTGTGGGTCCTGAGGCTCCTGTACCTCCTTCCTGATGGTTGAGGGGTAATAACTGTTCCTGAACCTGGTGGTGTGGGGCCTGAGGCTCCTGTACCTCCTTCCTGATGGGTGAGGGGTGGAAACTGTTCCTGAACCTGGTGGCATGGGTCCTGAGGCTCCTGTACTTCCATCCTGATGGTTGAGGGGTAATAACTGTTCCTGAACCTGGTGGTGTGGGACCTGAGGCTCCTGTACCTCCATCCTGATGGTTGAGGGGTAATAACTGTTCCTGAACCTGGTGGTGTGGGGCCTGAGGCTCCTCTACCTCCATCCTGATGGTTGAGGGGTAATAACTGTTCCTGAACCTGGTGGTGTGGGACCTGAGGCTCCTGTACCTCCATCCTGATGGTTGAGGGGTAATGACTGTTCCTGAACCTGGTGGTGTGGCACCTGAGGCTCCTGTACCTCCATCCTGATGGTTGAGGGGTAATAACTGTTCCTGAACCTGGTGGTGTGGGGCCTGAGGCTCCTGTACCTCCTTCCTGATGGGTGAGGGGTGGTAACTGTTCCTGAACCTGGTGGCGTGGGTCCTGAGGCTCCTGTACTTCCATCCTGATGGTTGAGGGGTAATAACTGTTCCTGAACCTGGTGGTGTGGGACCTGAGGCTCCTGTACCTGCATCCTGATGGTTGAGGGGTAATAACTGTTCCTGAACCTGGTGGTGTGGGACCTGAGGCTCCTGTACCTCCATCCTGATGGTTGAGCGATAAAACTGTTTCTGAACCTGGTGGTGTGGAGCCTGAGGTTCCTGTACCTCCATCCTGATGGTTGAGGGGTAATAACTGTTCCTGAACCTGGTGGTGTGGGTCCTGAGGCTCCTGTACCTCCTTCCTGATGTTTGAGGGGTAATAACTGTTCCTGAACCTGGTGTTGTGAGTCCTGAGGCTCCTGTACCTCCTTCCTGATGGTTGAGGGGTAATAACTGTTCCTGAAACTGGTTGTGTGGTGCCTGAGGCTCCTGTACCTCCTTCCTGATGGTTGAGGGGTAATAACTGTTCCTGAACCTGGTTGTGTGGTGCCTGAGGCTCCTGTACCTCCTTCCTGATGGATGAGGGGTAATAACTGTTCCTGAACCTGGTGGTGTGGGACCTGAGGCTCCTGTACCTCCATCCTGATGGTTGAGGGGTAATACCTGTTCCCGAACCTGGTGGTGTGGGTCCTGAGGCTCCTGTACCTCCTTCCTGATGGTTGAGGGGTAATAACTGTTCCTGAACCTGGTGGTGTGGGACCTGAGGCTCCTGTACCTCCTTCCTGATGGTTGAGGGGTAATCACTGTTCCTGAATCTGGTGGTGTGGGGCCTGAGGCTCCTGTACCTCCTTCCTGATGGTTGAGGGGTAATAACTGTTCCTGAAACTGGTGTTGTGGGTCCTGAGGCTCCTGTACCTCCTTCCTGATGGTTGAGGGGTTATAACTGTTCCTGAACCTGGTGGTGTGGGACCTGAGGCTCCTGTACCTACATCCTGATGGTTGAGGGGTAATGACTGTTCCTGAACCTGGTGGTGTGGCACCTGAGGCTCCTGTACCTCCATCCTGATGGTTGAGGGGTAATAACTGTTCCTGAACCTGGTGGTGTGGGGCCTGAGGCTCCTGTACCTCCTTCCTGATGGGTGAGGGGTGGTAACTGTTCCTGAACCTGGTGTTGTGGGTCCTGAGGCTCCTGTACCTCCTTCCTGATGGTTGAGGGGTAATAACTGTTCCTGAACCTGGTGGTGTGGGGCCTGAGGCGCCTGTACCTCCTTCCTGATGGGTGAGGGGTGGTAACTGTTCCTGAACCTGGTGGCGTGGGTCCTGAGGCTCCTGTACCTCCATCCTGATGGTTGAGGGGTAATAACTGTTCCTGAACCTGGTGGTGTGGGACCTGAGGCTCCTGTACCTCCATCCTGATGGTTGGGGGATAAAACTGTTTCTGAACCTGGTGGTGTGGAGCCTGAGGTTCCTGTACCTCCATCCTGATGGTTGAGGGGTAATAACTGTTCCTGAACCTGGTGGTGTGGGTCCTGAGGCTCCTGTACCTCCTTCCTGATGTTTGAGGGGTAATAACTGTTCCTGAACCTGGTGTTGTGAGTCTTGAGGCTCCTGTACCTCCTTCCTGATGGTTGAGGGGTAATAACTGTTCCTGAACCTGGTTGTGTGGTGCCTGAGGCTCCTGTACCTCCTTCCTGATGGTTGAGGGGTAATAACTGTTCCTGAACCTGGTTGTGTGGTGCCTGAGGCTCCTGTACCTCCTTCCTGATGGTTGGGGGATAAAACTGTTTCTGAACCTGGTGGTGTGGGTCCTGAGGCTCCTGTACCTCCATCCTGATGGTTGAGGGGTAATACCTGTTCCCGAACCTGGTGGTGTGGGTCCTGAGGCTCCTGTACCTCCTTCCTGATGGTTGAGGGGTAATAACTGTTCCTGAAACTGGTGGTTTGGGGCCTGAGGCTCCTGTACCTCCTTCCTGATGGTTGAGGGGTAATAACTGTTCCTGAACCTGGTGGTGTGGGGCCTGAGGCTCCTGTACCTCCATCCTGATGGTTGAGGGGTAATAACCGTTCCTGAAACTGGTGGTGTGGGACCTGAGGCTCCTGTACCTCCTTCCTGATGGATGAGGGGTAATAACTGTTCCTGAACCTGGTGGTGTGGGACCTGAGGCTCCTGTAACTCCATCCTGATGGTTGAGGGGTAATAACTGTTCCTGAACCTGGTGGTGTGGGACCTGAGGATCCTGTACCTCCTTCCTGATGGATGAGGGGTAATAACTGTTCCTGAACCTGGTGGTGTGGGACCTGAGGCTCCTGTACCTCCATCCTGATGGTTGAGGGGTAATAACTGTTCCTGAACCTGGTGGTGTGGGACCTGAGGCTCCTGTACCTCCTTCCTGATGGTTGAGTGGTAATAACTGTTCCAGAACCTGGTGGTGTGGTACCTGAGGCTCCTGTACCTCCTTCCTGATGGGTGAGGGGTGGAAACTGTTCCTGAACCTGGTGGCATGGGTCCTGAGGCTCCTGTACTTCCATCCTGATGGTTGAGGGGTAATAACTGTTCCTGAACCTGGTGGTGTGGGACCTGAGGCTCCTGTACCTCCATCCTGATGGTTGAGGGGTAATAACTGTTCCTGAACCTGGTGGTGTGGGACCTGAGGCTCCTCTACCTCCATCCTGATGGTTGAGGGGTAATAACTGTTCCTGAACCTGGTGGTGTGGGACCGGAGGCTCCTGTACCTCCATCCTGATGGTTGAGGGGTAATGACTGTTCCTGAACCTGGTGGTGTGGCACCTGAGGCTCCTGTACCTCCATCCTGATGGTTGAGGGGTAATAACTGTTCCTGAACCTGGTGGTGTGGGGCCTGAGGCTCCTGTACCTCCTTCCTGATGGGTGAGGGGTGGTAACTGTTCCTGAACCTGGTGTTGTGGGTCCTGAGGCTCCTGTACCTCCTTCCTGATGGTTGAGGGGTAATAACTGTTCCTGAACCTGGTGGTGTGGGGCCTGAGGCTCCTGTACCTCCTTCCTGATGGGTGAGGGGTGGTAACTGTTCCTGAACCTGGTGGCGTGGGTCCTGAGGCTCCTGTACTTCCATCCTGATGGTTGAGGGGTAATAACTGTTCCTGAACCTGGTGGTGTGGGACCTGAGGCTCCTGTACCTCCATCCTGATGGTTGAGGGGTAATAACTGTTCCTGAACCTGGTGGTGTGGGACCTGCGGCTCCTGTACCTCCATCCTGATGGTTGAGCGATAAAACTGTTTCTGAACCTGGTGGTGTGGAGCCTGAGGTTCCTGTACCTCCATCCTGATGGTTGAGGGGTAATAACTGTTCCTGAACCTGGTGGTGTGGGTCCTGAGGCTCCTGTACCTCCTTCCTGATGTTTGAGGGGTAATAACTGTTCCTGAACCTGGTGTTGTGAGTCCTGAGGCTCCTGTACCTCCTTCCTGATGGTTGAGGGGTAATAACTGTTCCTGAAACTGGTTGTGTGGTGCCTGAGGCTCCTGTACCTCCTTCCTGATGGTTGAGGGGTAATAACTGTTCCTGAACCTGGTTGTGTGGTGCCTGAGGCTCCTGTACCTCCTTCCTGATGGATGAGGGGTAATAACTGTTCCTGAACCTGGTGGTGTGGGACCTGAGGCTCCTGTACCTCCATCCTGATGGTTGAGGGGTAATACCTGTTCCCGAACCTGGTGGTGTGGGTCCTGAGGCTCCTGTACCTCCTTCCTGATGGTTGAGGGGTAATAACTGTTCCTGAACCTGGTGGTGTGGGACCTGAGGCTCCTGTACCTCCTTCCTGATGGTTGAGGGGTAATCACTGTTCCTGAATCTGGTGGTGTGGGGCCTGAGGCTCCTGTACCTCCTTCCTGATGGTTGAGGGGTAATAACTGTTCCTGAAACTGGTGTTGTGGGTCCTGAGGCTCCTGTACCTCCTTCCTGATGGTTGAGGGGTTATAACTGTTCCTGAACCTGGTGGTGTGGGACCTGAGGCTCCTGTACCTCCATCCTGATGGTTGAGGGGTAATGACTGTTCCTGAACCTGGTGGTGTGGCACCTGAGGCTCCTGTACCTCCATCCTGATGGTTGAGGGGTAATGACTGTTCCTGAACCTGCAGGTGTGGGGCCCGAGGCTCCTGTACCTCCTTCCTGATGGTTGAGTGGTAATAACTGTTCCTGAACCTGGTGGTGTGGGGCCCGAGGCTCCTGTACCTCCTTCCTGATTTTTGAGGGGTAATAACTGTTCCTGAACCTGGTGGTGTGGGACCTGAGGCTCCTGTACCTCCTTCCTGATGGTTGATGGGTAATCACTGTTCCTGAATCTGGTGGTGTGGGGCCTGAGGCTCCTGTACCTCCTTCCTGATGGTTGAGGGGTAATAACTGTTCCTGAAACTGGTGTTGTGGGTCCTGAGGCTCCTGTACCTCCTTCCTGATGGTTGAGGGGTAATAACTGTTCCTGAACCTGGTGGTGTGGGGCCTGAGGCTCCTGTACCTCCTTCCTGATGGGTGAGGGGTGGAAACTGTTCCTGAACCTGGTGGCATGGGTCCTGAGGCTCCTGTACTTCCATCCTGATGGTTGAGGGGTAATAACTGTTCCTGAACCTGGTGGTGTGGGACCTGAGGCTCCTGTACCTCCATCCTGATGGTTGAGGGGTAATAACTGTTCCTGAACCTGGTGGTGTGGGGCCTGAGGCTCCTCTACCTCCATCCTGATGGTTGAGGGGTAATAACTGTTCCTGAACCTGGTGGTGTGGGACCTGAGGCTCCTGTACCTCCATCCTGATGGTTGAGGGGTAATGACTGTTCCTGAACCTGGTGGTGTGGCACCTGAGGCTCCTGTACCTCCATCCTGATGGTTGAGGGGTAATAACTGTTCCTGAACCTGGTGGTGTGGGGCCTGAGGCTCCTGTACCTCCTTCCTGATGGGTGAGGGGTGGTAACTGTTCCTGAACCTGGTGGCGTGGGTCCTGAGGCTCCTGTACTTCCATCCTGATGGTTGAGGGGTAATAACTGTTCCTGAACCTGGTGGTGTGGGACCTGAGGCTCCTGTACCTGCATCCTGATGGTTGAGGGGTAATAACTGTTCCTGAACCTGGTGGTGTGGGACCTGAGGCTCCTGTACCTCCATCCTGATGGTTGAGCGATAAAACTGTTTCTGAACCTGGTGGTGTGGAGCCTGAGGTTCCTGTACCTCCATCCTGATGGTTGAGGGGTAATAACTGTTCCTGAACCTGGTGGTGTGGGTCCTGAGGCTCCTGTACCTCCTTCCTGATGTTTGAGGGGTAATAACTGTTCCTGAACCTGGTGTTGTGAGTCCTGAGGCTCCTGTACCTCCTTCCTGATGGTTGAGGGGTAATAACTGTTCCTGAAACTGGTTGTGTGGTGCCTGAGGCTCCTGTACCTCCTTCCTGATGGTTGAGGGGTAATAACTGTTCCTGAACCTGGTTGTGTGGTGCCTGAGGCTCCTGTACCTCCTTCCTGATGGATGAGGGGTAATAACTGTTCCTGAACCTGGTGGTGTGGGACCTGAGGCTCCTGTACCTCCATCCTGATGGTTGAGGGGTAATACCTGTTCCCGAACCTGGTGGTGTGGGTCCTGAGGCTCCTGTACCTCCTTCCTGATGGTTGAGGGGTAATAACTGTTCCTGAACCTGGTGGTGTGGGACCTGAGGCTCCTGTACCTCCTTCCTGATGGTTGAGGGGTAATCACTGTTCCTGAATCTGGTGGTGTGGGGCCTGAGGCTCCTGTACCTCCTTCCTGATGGTTGAGGGGTAATAACTGTTCCTGAAACTGGTGTTGTGGGTCCTGAGGCTCCTGTACCTCCTTCCTGATGGTTGAGGGGTTATAACTGTTCCTGAACCTGGTGGTGTGGGACCTGAGGCTCCTGTACCTACATCCTGATGGTTGAGGGGTAATGACTGTTCCTGAACCTGGTGGTGTGGCACCTGAGGCTCCTGTACCTCCATCCTGATGGTTGAGGGGTAATAACTGTTCCTGAACCTGGTGGTGTGGGGCCTGAGGCTCCTGTACCTCCTTCCTGATGGGTGAGGGGTGGTAACTGTTCCTGAACCTGGTGTTGTGGGTCCTGAGGCTCCTGTACCTCCTTCCTGATGGTTGAGGGGTAATAACTGTTCCTGAACCTGGTGGTGTGGGGCCTGAGGCGCCTGTACCTCCTTCCTGATGGGTGAGGGGTGGTAACTGTTCCTGAACCTGGTGGCGTGGGTCCTGAGGCTCCTGTACCTCCATCCTGATGGTTGAGGGGTAATAACTGTTCCTGAACCTGGTGGTGTGGGACCTGAGGCTCCTGTACCTCCATCCTGATGGTTGGGGGATAAAACTGTTTCTGAACCTGGTGGTGTGGAGCCTGAGGTTCCTGTACCTCCATCCTGATGGTTGAGGGGTAATAACTGTTCCTGAACCTGGTGGTGTGGGTCCTGAGGCTCCTGTACCTCCTTCCTGATGTTTGAGGGGTAATAACTGTTCCTGAACCTGGTGTTGTGAGTCTTGAGGCTCCTGTACCTCCTTCCTGATGGTTGAGGGGTAATAACTGTTCCTGAACCTGGTTGTGTGGTGCCTGAGGCTCCTGTACCTCCTTCCTGATGGTTGAGGGGTAATAACTGTTCCTGAACCTGGTTGTGTGGTGCCTGAGGCTCCTGTACCTCCTTCCTGATGGTTGGGGGATAAAACTGTTTCTGAACCTGGTGGTGTGGGTCCTGAGGCTCCTGTACCTCCATCCTGATGGTTGAGGGGTAATACCTGTTCCCGAACCTGGTGGTGTGGGTCCTGAGGCTCCTGTACCTCCTTCCTGATGGTTGAGGGGTAATAACTGTTCCTGAAACTGGTGGTTTGGGGCCTGAGGCTCCTGTACCTCCTTCCTGATGGTTGAGGGGTAATAACTGTTCCTGAACCTGGTGGTGTGGGGCCTGAGGCTCCTGTACCTCCATCCTGATGGTTGAGGGGTAATAACCGTTCCTGAAACTGGTGGTGTGGGACCTGAGGCTCCTGTACCTCCTTCCTGATGGATGAGGGGTAATAACTGTTCCTGAACCTGGTGGTGTGGGACCTGAGGCTCCTGTAACTCCATCCTGATGGTTGAGGGGTAATAACTGTTCCTGAACCTGGTGGTGTGGGACCTGAGGATCCTGTACCTCCTTCCTGATGGATGAGGGGTAATAACTGTTCCTGAACCTGGTGGTGTGGGACCTGAGGCTCCTGTACCTCCATCCTGATGGTTGAGGGGTAATAACTGTTCCTGAACCTGGTGGTGTGGGTCCTGAGGCTCCTGTACCTCCTTCCTGATGGTTGAGTGGTAATAACTGTTCCAGAACCTGGTGGTGTGGTACCTGAGGCTCCTGTACCTCCTTCCTGATGGGTGAGGGGTGGAAACTGTTCCTGAACCTGGTGGCATGGGTCCTGAGGCTCCTGTACTTCCATCCTGATGGTTGAGGGGTAATAACTGTTCCTGAACCTGGTGGTGTGGGACCTGAGGCTCCTGTACCTCCATCCTGATGGTTGAGGGGTAATAACTGTTCCTGAACCTGGTGGTGTGGGACCTGAGGCTCCTCTACCTCCATCCTGATGGTTGAGGGGTAATAACTGTTCCTGAACCTGGTGGTGTGGGACCGGAGGCTCCTGTACCTCCATCCTGATGGTTGAGGGGTAATGACTGTTCCTGAACCTGGTGGTGTGGCACCTGAGGCTCCTGTACCTCCATCCTGATGGTTGAGGGGTAATAACTGTTCCTGAACCTGGTGGTGTGGGGCCTGAGGCTCCTGTACCTCCTTCCTGATGGGTGAGGGGTGGTAACTGTTCCTGAACCTGGTGTTGTGGGTCCTGAGGCTCCTGTACCTCCTTCCTGATGGTTGAGGGGTAATAACTGTTCCTGAACCTGGTGGTGTGGGGCCTGAGGCTCCTGTACCTCCTTCCTGATGGGTGAGGGGTGGTAACTGTTCCTGAACCTGGTGGCGTGGGTCCTGAGGCTCCTGTACTTCCATCCTGATGGTTGAGGGGTAATAACTGTTCCTGAACCTGGTGGTGTGGGACCTGAGGCTCCTGTACCTCCATCCTGATGGTTGAGGGGTAATAACTGTTCCTGAACCTGGTGGTGTGGGACCTGCGGCTCCTGTACCTCCATCCTGATGGTTGAGCGATAAAACTGTTTCTGAACCTGGTGGTGTGGAGCCTGAGGTTCCTGTACCTCCATCCTGATGGTTGAGGGGTAATAACTGTTCCTGAACCTGGTGGTGTGGGTCCTGAGGCTCCTGTACCTCCTTCCTGATGTTTGAGGGGTAATAACTGTTCCTGAACCTGGTGTTGTGAGTCCTGAGGCTCCTGTACCTCCTTCCTGATGGTTGAGGGGTAATAACTGTTCCTGAAACTGGTTGTGTGGTGCCTGAGGCTCCTGTACCTCCTTCCTGATGGTTGAGGGGTAATAACTGTTCCTGAACCTGGTTGTGTGGTGCCTGAGGCTCCTGTACCTCCTTCCTGATGGATGAGGGGTAATAACTGTTCCTGAACCTGGTGGTGTGGGACCTGAGGCTCCTGTACCTCCATCCTGATGGTTGAGGGGTAATACCTGTTCCCGAACCTGGTGGTGTGGGTCCTGAGGCTCCTGTACCTCCTTCCTGATGGTTGAGGGGTAATAACTGTTCCTGAACCTGGTGGTGTGGGACCTGAGGCTCCTGTACCTCCTTCCTGATGGTTGAGGGGTAATCACTGTTCCTGAATCTGGTGGTGTGGGGCCTGAGGCTCCTGTACCTCCTTCCTGATGGTTGAGGGGTAATAACTGTTCCTGAAACTGGTGTTGTGGGTCCTGAGGCTCCTGTACCTCCTTCCTGATGGTTGAGGGGTTATAACTGTTCCTGAACCTGGTGGTGTGGGACCTGAGGCTCCTGTACCTCCATCCTGATGGTTGAGGGGTAATGACTGTTCCTGAACCTGGTGGTGTGGCACCTGAGGCTCCTGTACCTCCATCCTGATGGTTGAGGGGTAATAACTGTTCCTGAACCTGGTGGTGTGGGGCCTGAGGCTCCTGTACCTCCTTCCTGATGGGTGAGGGGTGGTAACTGTTCCTGAACCTGGTGGTGTGAGTCCTGAGGCTCCTTTACCTCCATCCTGATGGTTGAGCGGTAATGACTGTTCCTGAACCTGGTGTTGTGGGGCCTGAGGCTCCTGTACCTCCATCCTGATGGTTGAGGGGTACTAACTGTTCCTGAACCTGGTGGTGTGGGACCTGAGGCTCCTGTACCACCATCCTGATGGTTGAGGGGTAATGACTGTTCCTGAACCTGCAGGTGTGGGGCCCGAGGCTCCTGTACCTCCTTCCTGATGGTTGAGTGGTAATAACTGTTCCTGAACCTGGTGGTGTGGGGCCCGAGGCTCCTGTACCTCCTTCCTGATTTTTGAGGGGTAATAACTGTTCCTGAACCTGGTGGTGTGGGACCTGAGGCTCCTGTACCTCCTTCCTGATGGTTGATGGGTAATCACTGTTCCTGAATCTGGTGGTGTGGGGCCTGAGGCTCCTGTACCTCCTTCCTGATGGTTGAGGGGTAATAACTGTTCCTGAAACTGGTGTTGTGGGTCCTGAGGCTCCTGTACCTCCTTCCTGATGGTTGAGGGGTAATAACTGTTCCTGAACCTGGTGGTGTGGGGCCTGAGGCTCCTGTACCTCCTTCCTGATGGGTGAGGGGTGGAAACTGTTCCTGAACCTGGTGGCATGGGTCCTGAGGCTCCTGTACTTCCATCCTGATGGTTGAGGGGTAATAACTGTTCCTGAACCTGGTGGTGTGGGACCTGAGGCTCCTGTACCTCCATCCTGATGGTTGAGGGGTAATAACTGTTCCTGAACCTGGTGGTGTGGGGCCTGAGGCTCCTCTACCTCCATCCTGATGGTTGAGGGGTAATAACTGTTCCTGAACCTGGTGGTGTGGGACCTGAGGCTCCTGTACCTCCATCCTGATGGTTGAGGGGTAATGACTGTTCCTGAACCTGGTGGTGTGGCACCTGAGGCTCCTGTACCTCCATCCTGATGGTTGAGGGGTAATAACTGTTCCTGAACCTGGTGGTGTGGGGCCTGAGGCTCCTGTACCTCCTTCCTGATGGGTGAGGGGTGGTAACTGTTCCTGAACCTGGTGGCGTGGGTCCTGAGGCTCCTGTACTTCCATCCTGATGGTTGAGGGGTAATAACTGTTCCTGAACCTGGTGGTGTGGGACCTGAGGCTCCTGTACCTGCATCCTGATGGTTGAGGGGTAATAACTGTTCCTGAACCTGGTGGTGTGGGACCTGAGGCTCCTGTACCTCCATCCTGATGGTTGAGCGATAAAACTGTTTCTGAACCTGGTGGTGTGGAGCCTGAGGTTCCTGTACCTCCATCCTGATGGTTGAGGGGTAATAACTGTTCCTGAACCTGGTGGTGTGGGTCCTGAGGCTCCTGTACCTCCTTCCTGATGTTTGAGGGGTAATAACTGTTCCTGAACCTGGTGTTGTGAGTCCTGAGGCTCCTGTACCTCCTTCCTGATGGTTGAGGGGTAATAACTGTTCCTGAAACTGGTTGTGTGGTGCCTGAGGCTCCTGTACCTCCTTCCTGATGGTTGAGGGGTAATAACTGTTCCTGAACCTGGTTGTGTGGTGCCTGAGGCTCCTGTACCTCCTTCCTGATGGATGAGGGGTAATAACTGTTCCTGAACCTGGTGGTGTGGGACCTGAGGCTCCTGTACCTCCATCCTGATGGTTGAGGGGTAATACCTGTTCCCGAACCTGGTGGTGTGGGTCCTGAGGCTCCTGTACCTCCTTCCTGATGGTTGAGGGGTAATAACTGTTCCTGAACCTGGTGGTGTGGGACCTGAGGCTCCTGTACCTCCTTCCTGATGGTTGAGGGGTAATCACTGTTCCTGAATCTGGTGGTGTGGGGCCTGAGGCTCCTGTACCTCCTTCCTGATGGTTGAGGGGTAATAACTGTTCCTGAAACTGGTGTTGTGGGTCCTGAGGCTCCTGTACCTCCTTCCTGATGGTTGAGGGGTTATAACTGTTCCTGAACCTGGTGGTGTGGGACCTGAGGCTCCTGTACCTACATCCTGATGGTTGAGGGGTAATGACTGTTCCTGAACCTGGTGGTGTGGCACCTGAGGCTCCTGTACCTCCATCCTGATGGTTGAGGGGTAATAACTGTTCCTGAACCTGGTGGTGTGGGGCCTGAGGCTCCTGTACCTCCTTCCTGATGGGTGAGGGGTGGTAACTGTTCCTGAACCTGGTGTTGTGGGTCCTGAGGCTCCTGTACCTCCTTCCTGATGGTTGAGGGGTAATAACTGTTCCTGAACCTGGTGGTGTGGGGCCTGAGGCGCCTGTACCTCCTTCCTGATGGGTGAGGGGTGGTAACTGTTCCTGAACCTGGTGGCGTGGGTCCTGAGGCTCCTGTACCTCCATCCTGATGGTTGAGGGGTAATAACTGTTCCTGAACCTGGTGGTGTGGGACCTGAGGCTCCTGTACCTCCATCCTGATGGTTGGGGGATAAAACTGTTTCTGAACCTGGTGGTGTGGAGCCTGAGGTTCCTGTACCTCCATCCTGATGGTTGAGGGGTAATAACTGTTCCTGAACCTGGTGGTGTGGGTCCTGAGGCTCCTGTACCTCCTTCCTGATGTTTGAGGGGTAATAACTGTTCCTGAACCTGGTGTTGTGAGTCTTGAGGCTCCTGTACCTCCTTCCTGATGGTTGAGGGGTAATAACTGTTCCTGAACCTGGTTGTGTGGTGCCTGAGGCTCCTGTACCTCCTTCCTGATGGTTGAGGGGTAATAACTGTTCCTGAACCTGGTTGTGTGGTGCCTGAGGCTCCTGTACCTCCTTCCTGATGGTTGGGGGATAAAACTGTTTCTGAACCTGGTGGTGTGGGTCCTGAGGCTCCTGTACCTCCATCCTGATGGTTGAGGGGTAATACCTGTTCCCGAACCTGGTGGTGTGGGTCCTGAGGCTCCTGTACCTCCTTCCTGATGGTTGAGGGGTAATAACTGTTCCTGAAACTGGTGGTTTGGGGCCTGAGGCTCCTGTACCTCCTTCCTGATGGTTGAGGGGTAATAACTGTTCCTGAACCTGGTGGTGTGGGGCCTGAGGCTCCTGTACCTCCATCCTGATGGTTGAGGGGTAATAACCGTTCCTGAAACTGGTGGTGTGGGACCTGAGGCTCCTGTACCTCCTTCCTGATGGATGAGGGGTAATAACTGTTCCTGAACCTGGTGGTGTGGGACCTGAGGCTCCTGTAACTCCATCCTGATGGTTGAGGGGTAATAACTGTTCCTGAACCTGGTGGTGTGGGACCTGAGGATCCTGTACCTCCTTCCTGATGGATGAGGGGTAATAACTGTTCCTGAACCTGGTGGTGTGGGACCTGAGGCTCCTGTACCTCCATCCTGATGGTTGAGGGGTAATAACTGTTCCTGAACCTGGTGGTGTGGGACCTGAGGCTCCTGTACCTCCTTCCTGATGGTTGAGTGGTAATAACTGTTCCAGAACCTGGTGGTGTGGTACCTGAGGCTCCTGTACCTCCTTCCTGATGGGTGAGGGGTGGAAACTGTTCCTGAACCTGGTGGCATGGGTCCTGAGGCTCCTGTACTTCCATCCTGATGGTTGAGGGGTAATAACTGTTCCTGAACCTGGTGGTGTGGGACCTGAGGCTCCTGTACCTCCATCCTGATGGTTGAGGGGTAATAACTGTTCCTGAACCTGGTGGTGTGGGACCTGAGGCTCCTCTACCTCCATCCTGATGGTTGAGGGGTAATAACTGTTCCTGAACCTGGTGGTGTGGGACCGGAGGCTCCTGTACCTCCATCCTGATGGTTGAGGGGTAATGACTGTTCCTGAACCTGGTGGTGTGGCACCTGAGGCTCCTGTACCTCCATCCTGATGGTTGAGGGGTAATAACTGTTCCTGAACCTGGTGGTGTGGGGCCTGAGGCTCCTGTACCTCCTTCCTGATGGGTGAGGGGTGGTAACTGTTCCTGAACCTGGTGTTGTGGGTCCTGAGGCTCCTGTACCTCCTTCCTGATGGTTGAGGGGTAATAACTGTTCCTGAACCTGGTGGTGTGGGGCCTGAGGCTCCTGTACCTCCTTCCTGATGGGTGAGGGGTGGTAACTGTTCCTGAACCTGGTGGCGTGGGTCCTGAGGCTCCTGTACTTCCATCCTGATGGTTGAGGGGTAATAACTGTTCCTGAACCTGGTGGTGTGGGACCTGAGGCTCCTGTACCTCCATCCTGATGGTTGAGGGGTAATAACTGTTCCTGAACCTGGTGGTGTGGGACCTGCGGCTCCTGTACCTCCATCCTGATGGTTGAGCGATAAAACTGTTTCTGAACCTGGTGGTGTGGAGCCTGAGGTTCCTGTACCTCCATCCTGATGGTTGAGGGGTAATAACTGTTCCTGAACCTGGTGGTGTGGGTCCTGAGGCTCCTGTACCTCCTTCCTGATGTTTGAGGGGTAATAACTGTTCCTGAACCTGGTGTTGTGAGTCCTGAGGCTCCTGTACCTCCTTCCTGATGGTTGAGGGGTAATAACTGTTCCTGAAACTGGTTGTGTGGTGCCTGAGGCTCCTGTACCTCCTTCCTGATGGTTGAGGGGTAATAACTGTTCCTGAACCTGGTTGTGTGGTGCCTGAGGCTCCTGTACCTCCTTCCTGATGGATGAGGGGTAATAACTGTTCCTGAACCTGGTGGTGTGGGACCTGAGGCTCCTGTACCTCCATCCTGATGGTTGAGGGGTAATACCTGTTCCCGAACCTGGTGGTGTGGGTCCTGAGGCTCCTGTACCTCCTTCCTGATGGTTGAGGGGTAATAACTGTTCCTGAACCTGGTGGTGTGGGACCTGAGGCTCCTGTACCTCCTTCCTGATGGTTGAGGGGTAATCACTGTTCCTGAATCTGGTGGTGTGGGGCCTGAGGCTCCTGTACCTCCTTCCTGATGGTTGAGGGGTAATAACTGTTCCTGAAACTGGTGTTGTGGGTCCTGAGGCTCCTGTACCTCCTTCCTGATGGTTGAGGGGTTATAACTGTTCCTGAACCTGGTGGTGTGGGACCTGAGGCTCCTGTACCTCCATCCTGATGGTTGAGGGGTAATGACTGTTCCTGAACCTGGTGGTGTGGCACCTGAGGCTCCTGTACCTCCATCCTGATGGTTGAGGGGTAATAACTGTTCCTGAACCTGGTGGTGTGGGGCCTGAGGCTCCTGTACCTCCTTCCTGATGGGTGAGGGGTGGTAACTGTTCCTGAACCTGGTGTTGTGGGTCCTGAGGCTCCTGTACCTCCTTCCTGATGGTTGAGGGGTAATAACTGTTCCTGAACCTGGTGGTGTGGGGCCTGAGGCGCCTGTACCTCCTTCCTGATGGGTGAGGGGTGGTAACTGTTCCTGAACCTGGTGGCGTGGGTCCTGTGGCTCCTGTACCTCCATCCTGATGGTTGAGGGGTAATAACTGTTCCTGAACCTGGTGGTGTGGGACCTGAGGCTCCTGTACCTCCATCCTGATGGTTGGGGGATAAAACTGTTTCTGAACCTGGTGGTGTGGAGCCTGAGGTTCCTGTACCTCCATCCTGATGGTTGAGGGGTAATAACTGTTCCTGAACCTGGTGGTGTGGGTCCTGAGGCTCCTGTACCTCCTTCCTGATGTTTGAGGGGTAATAACTGTTCCTGAACCTGGTGTTGTGAGTCTTGAGGCTCCTGTACCTCCTTCCTGATGGTTGAGGGGTAATAACTGTTCCTGAACCTGGTTGTGTGGTGCCTGAGGCTCCTGTACCTCCTTCCTGATGGTTGAGGGGTAATAACTGTTCCTGAACCTGGTTGTGTGGTGCCTGAGGCTCCTGTACCTCCTTCCTGATGGTTGGGGGATAAAACTGTTTCTGAACCTGGTGGTGTGGGTCCTGAGGCTCCTGTACCTCCATCCTGATGGTTGAGGGGTAATACCTGTTCCCGAACCTGGTGGTGTGGGTCCTGAGGCTCCTGTACCTCCTTCCTGATGCTTGAGGGGTAATAACTGTTCCTGAACCTGGTGTTGTGAGTCCTGAGGCTCCTGTACCTCCTTCCTGATGGTTGAGGGGTAATAACTGTTCCTGAAACTGGTGGTTTGGGGCCTGAGGCTCCTGTACCTCCTTCCTGATGGTTGAGGGGTAATAACTGTTCCTGAACCTGGTGGTGTGGGGCCTGAGGCTCCTGTACCTCCATCCTGATGGTTGAGGGGTAATAACCGTTCCTGAAACTGGTGGTGTGGGACCTGAGGCTCCTGTACCTCCTTCCTGATGGATGAGGGGTAATAACTGTTCCTGAACCTGGTGGTGTGGGACCTGAGGCTCCTGTAACTCCATCCTGATGGTTGAGGGGTAATAACTGTTCCTGAACCTGGTGGTGTGGGACCTGAGGATCCTGTACCTCCTTCCTGATGGATGAGGGGTAATAACTGTTCCTGAACCTGGTGGTGTGGGACCTGAGGCTCCTGTACCTCCATCCTGATGGTTGAGGGGTAATAACTGTTCCTGAACCTGGTGGTGTGGGACCTGAGGCTCCTGTACCTCCTTCCTGATGGTTGAGTGGTAATAACTGTTCCAGAACCTGGTGGTGTGGGACCTGAGGCTCCTGTACCTCCTTCCTGATGGTTGAGGGGTAATGACTGTTCCTGAAACTGGTGGTGTGTGGCCTGAGGCTCCTGTACATCCTTCCTGATGGTTGTGGGGTAATAACTGTTCCTGAACCTGGTGGTGTGAGTCCTGAGGCTCCTTTACCTCCATCCTGATGGTTGAGCGGTACTAACTGTTCCTGAACCTGGTGGTGTGGGACCTGAGGCTCCTGTACCTCCATCCTGATGGTTGAGGGGTAATGACTGTTCCTGAACCTGCTGGTGTGGGGCCCGAGGCTCCTGTACCTCCTTCCTGATGGTTGAGTGGTAATAACTGTTCCTGAACCTGGTGGTGTGGGGCCCGAGGCTCCTGTACCTCCTTCCTGATTTTTGAGGGGTAATAACTGTTCCTGAACCTGGTGGTGTGGGGCCCGAGGCTCCTGTACCTCCTTCCTGATTTTTGAGGGGTAATAACTGTTCCTGAACCTGGTGGTGTGGGGCCTGAGGCTCCTGTACCTCCTTCCTGATGGTTGAGGGGTAATCACTGTTCCTGAATCTGGTGGTGTGGGGCCTGAGGCTCCTGTACCTCCTTCCTGATGGTTGAGGGGTAATAACTGTTCCTGAAACTGGTGTTGTGGGTCCTGAGGCTCCTGTACCTCCTTCCTGATGGTTGAGGGGTAATAACTGTTCCTGAACCTGGTGGTGTGGGGCCTGAGGCTCCTGTACCTCCTTCCTGATGGGTGAGGGGTGGTAACTGTTCCTGAACCTGGTGGCATGGGTCCTGAGGCTCCTGTACTTCCATCCTGATGGTTGAGGGGTAATAACTGTTCCTGAACCTGGTGGTGTGGGACCTGAGGCTCCTGTACCTCCATCCTGATGGTTGAGGGGTAATAACTGTTCCTGAACCTGGTGGTGTGGGACCTGAGGCTCCTCTACCTCCATCCTGATGGTTGAGGGGTAATAACTGTTCCTGAACCTGGTGGTGTGGGACCTGAGGCTCCTGTACCTCCATCCTGATGGTTGAGGGGTAATGACTGTTCCTGAACCTGGTGGTGTGGCACCTGAGGCTCCTGTACCTCCATCCTGATGGTTGAGGGGTAATAACTGTTCCTGAACCTGGTGGTGTGGGGCCTGAGGCTCCTGTACCTCCTTCCTGATGGGTGAGGGGTGGTAACTGTTCCTGAACCTGGTGTTGTGGGTCCTGAGGCTCCTGTACCTCCTTCCTGATGGTTGAGGGGTAATAACTGTTCCTGAACCTGGTGGTGTGGGGCCTGAGGCTCCTGTACCTCCTTCCTGATGGGTGAGGGGTGGTAACTGTTCCTGAACCTGGTGGTGTGGGACCTGAGGCTCCTGTACCTCCATCCTGATGGTTGAGGGGTAATAACTGTTCCTGAACCTGGTGGTGTGGGACCTGAGGCTCCTGTACCTCCTTCCTGATGGTTGAGTGGTAATAACTGTTCCAGAACCTGGTGGTGTGGTACCTGAGGCTCCTGTACCTCCTTCCTGATGGGTGAGGGGTGGAAACTGTTCCTGAACCTGGTGGCATGGGTCCTGAGGCTCCTGTACTTCCATCCTGATGGTTGAGGGGTAATAACTGTTCCTGAACCTGGTGGTGTGGGACCTGAGGCTCCTGTACCTCCATCCTGATGGTTGAGGGGTAATAACTGTTCCTGAACCTGGTGGTGTGGGACCTGAGGCTCCTCTACCTCCATCCTGATGGTTGAGGGGTAATAACTGTTCCTGAACCTGGTGGTGTGGGACCTGAGGCTCCTGTACCTCCATCCTGATGGTTGAGGGGTAATGACTGTTCCTGAACCTGGTGGTGTGGCACCTGAGGCTCCTGTACCTCCATCCTGATGGTTGAGGGGTAATAACTGTTCCTGAACCTGGTGGTGTGGGGCCTGAGGCTCCTGTACCTCCTTCCTGATGGGTGAGGGGTGGTAACTGTTCCTGAACCTGGTGTTGTGGGTCCTGAGGCTCCTGTACCTCCTTCCTGATGGTTGAGGGGTAATAACTGTTCCTGAACCTGGTGGTGTGGGGCCTGAGGCTCCTGTACCTCCTTCCTGATGGGTGAGGGGTGGTAACTGTTCCTGAACCTGGTGGCGTGGGTCCTGAGGCTCCTGTACTTCCATCCTGATGGTTGAGGGGTAATAACTGTTCCTGAACCTGGTGGTGTGGGACCTGAGGCTCCTGTACCTCCATCCTGATGGTTGAGGGGTAATAACTGTTCCTGAACCTGGTGGTGTGGGACCTGAGGCTCCTGTACCTCCATCCTGATGGTTGAGCGATAAAACTGTTTCTGAACCTGGTGGTGTGGAGCCTGAGGTTCCTGTACCTCCATCCTGATGGTTGAGGGGTAATAACTGTTCCTGAACCTGGTGGTGTGGGTCCTGAGGCTCCTGTACCTCCTTCCTGATGTTTGAGGGGTAATAACTGTTCCTGAACCTGGTGTTGTGAGTCCTGAGGCTCCTGTACCTCCTTCCTGATGGTTGAGGGGTAATAACTGTTCCTGAAACTGGTTGTGTGGTGCCTGAGGCTCCTGTACCTCCTTCCTGATGGTTGAGGGGTAATAACTGTTCCTGAACCTGGTTGTGTGGTGCCTGAGGCTCCTGTACCTCCTTCCTGATGGATGAGGGGTAATAACTGTTCCTGAACCTGGTGGTGTGGGACCTGAGGCTCCTGTACCTCCATCCTGATGGTTGAGGGGTAATACCTGTTCCCGAACCTGGTGGTGTGGGTCCTGAGGCTCCTGTACCTCCTTCCTGATGGTTGAGGGGTAATAACTGTTCCTGAACCTGGTGGTGTGGGACCTGAGGCTCCTGTACCTCCTTCCTGATGGTTGAGGGGTAATCACTGTTCCTGAATCTGGTGGTGTGGGGCCTGAGGCTCCTGTACCTCCTTCCTGATGGTTGAGGGGTAATAACTGTTCCTGAAACTGGTGTTGTGGGTCCTGAGGCTCCTGTACCTCCTTCCTGATGGTTGAGGGGTTATAACTGTTCCTGAACCTGGTGGTGTGGGACCTGAGGCTCCTGTACCTCCATCCTGATGGTTGAGGGGTAATGACTGTTCCTGAACCTGGTGGTGTGGCACCTGAGGCTCCTGTACCTCCATCCTGATGGTTGAGGGGTAATAACTGTTCCTGAACCTGGTGGTGTGGGGCCTGAGGCTCCTGTACCTCCTTCCTGATGGGTGAGGGGTGGTAACTGTTCCTGAACCTGGTGTTGTGGGTCCTGAGGCTCCTGTACCTCCTTCCTGATGGTTGAGGGGTAATAACTGTTCCTGAACCTGGTGGTGTGGGGCCTGAGGCGCCTGTACCTCCTTCCTGATGGGTGAGGGGTGGTAACTGTTCCTGAACCTGGTGGCGTGGGTCCTGAGGCTCCTGTACCTCCATCCTGATGGTTGAGGGGTAATAACTGTTCCTGAACCTGGTGGTGTGGGACCTGAGGCTCCTGTACCTCCATCCTGATGGTTGGGGGATAAAACTGTTTCTGAACCTGGTGGTGTGGAGCCTGAGGTTCCTGTACCTCCATCCTGATGGTTGAGGGGTAATAACTGTTCCTGAACCTGGTGGTGTGGGTCCTGAGGCTCCTGTACCTCCTTCCTGATGTTTGAGGGGTAATAACTGTTCCTGAACCTGGTGTTGTGAGTCTTGAGGCTCCTGTACCTCCTTCCTGATGGTTGAGGGGTAATAACTGTTCCTGAACCTGGTTGTGTGGTGCCTGAGGCTCCTGTACCTCCTTCCTGATGGTTGAGGGGTAATAACTGTTCCTGAACCTGGTTGTGTGGTGCCTGAGGCTCCTGTACCTCCTTCCTGATGGTTGGGGGATAAAACTGTTTCTGAACCTGGTGGTGTGGGTCCTGAGGCTCCTGTACCTCCATCCTGATGGTTGAGGGGTAATACCTGTTCCCGAACCTGGTGGTGTGGGTCCTGAGGCTCCTGTACCTCCTTCCTGATGCTTGAGGGGTAATAACTGTTCCTGAACCTGGTGTTGTGAGTCCTGAGGCTCCTGTACCTCCTTCCTGATGGTTGAGGGGTAATAACTGTTCCTGAAACTGGTGGTTTGGGGCCTGAGGCTCCTGTACCTCCTTCCTGATGGTTGAGGGGTAATAACTGTTCCTGAACCTGGTGGTGTGGGGCCTGAGGCTCCTGTACCTCCTTCCTGATGGGTGAGGGGTGGTAACTGTTCCTGAACCTGGTGGTGTGGGACCTGAGGCTCCTGTACCTCCATCCTGATGGTTGAGGGGTAATAACTGTTCCTGAACCTGGTGGTGTGGGACCTGAGGCTCCTGTACCTCCTTCCTGATGGTTGAGTGGTAATAACTGTTCCAGAACCTGGTGGTGTGGTACCTGAGGCTCCTGTACCTCCTTCCTGATGGGTGAGGGGTGGAAACTGTTCCTGAACCTGGTGGCATGGGTCCTGAGGCTCCTGTACTTCCATCCTGATGGTTGAGGGGTAATAACTGTTCCTGAACCTGGTGGTGTGGGACCTGAGGCTCCTGTACCTCCATCCTGATGGTTGAGGGGTAATAACTGTTCCTGAACCTGGTGGTGTGGGACCTGAGGCTCCTCTACCTCCATCCTGATGGTTGAGGGGTAATAACTGTTCCTGAACCTGGTGGTGTGGGACCTGAGGCTCCTGTACCTCCATCCTGATGGTTGAGGGGTAATGACTGTTCCTGAACCTGGTGGTGTGGCACCTGAGGCTCCTGTACCTCCATCCTGATGGTTGAGGGGTAATAACTGTTCCTGAACCTGGTGGTGTGGGGCCTGAGGCTCCTGTACCTCCTTCCTGATGGGTGAGGGGTGGTAACTGTTCCTGAACCTGGTGTTGTGGGTCCTGAGGCTCCTGTACCTCCTTCCTGATGGTTGAGGGGTAATAACTGTTCCTGAACCTGGTGGTGTGGGGCCTGAGGCTCCTGTACCTCCTTCCTGATGGGTGAGGGGTGGTAACTGTTCCTGAACCTGGTGGCGTGGGTCCTGAGGCTCCTGTACTTCCATCCTGATGGTTGAGGGGTAATAACTGTTCCTGAACCTGGTGGTGTGGGACCTGAGGCTCCTGTACCTCCATCCTGATGGTTGAGGGGTAATAACTGTTCCTGAACCTGGTGGTGTGGGACCTGAGGCTCCTGTACCTCCATCCTGATGGTTGAGCGATAAAACTGTTTCTGAACCTGGTGGTGTGGAGCCTGAGGTTCCTGTACCTCCATCCTGATGGTTGAGGGGTAATAACTGTTCCTGAACCTGGTGGTGTGGGTCCTGAGGCTCCTGTACCTCCTTCCTGATGGGTGAGGGGTGGTAACTGTTCCTGAACCTGGTGGCGTGGGTCCTGAGGCTCCTGTACCTCCATCCTGATGGTTGAGGGGTAATAACTGTTCCTGAACCTGGTGGTGTGGGACCTGAGGCTCCTGTACCTCCATCCTGATGGTTGGGGGATAAAACTGTTTCTGAACCTGGTGGTGTGGAGCCTGAGGCTCCTGTACCTCCTTCCTGATGGGTGAGGGGTGGTAACTGTTCCTGAACCTGGTGGTGTGGGACCTGAGGCTCCTGTACCTCCATCCTGATGGTTGGGGGATAAAACTGTTCCTGAACCTGGTGGTGTGGGGCCTGAGGCTCCTGTACCTCCTTCCTGATGGGTGAGGGGTGGTAACTGTTCCTGAACCTGGTGGCGTGGGTCCTGAGGCTCCTGTACCTCCATCCTGATGGTTGAGGGGTAATAACTGTTCCTGAACCTGGTGGTGTGGGACCTGAGGCTCCTGTACCTCCATCCTGATGGTTGGGGGATAAAACTGTTTCTGAACCTGGTGGTGTGGAGCCTGAGGTTCCTGTACCTCCATCCTGATGGTTGAGGGGTAATAACTGTTCCTGAACCTGGTGGTGTGGGTCCTGAGGCTCCTGTACCTCCTTCCTGATGTTTGAGGGGTAATAACTGTTCCTGAACCTGGTGTTGTGAGTCCTGAGGCTCCTGTACCTCCTTCCTGATGGTTGAGGGGTAATAACTGTTCCTGAAACTGGTGGTTTGGGGCCTGAGGCTCCTGTACCTCCTTCCTGATGGTTGAGGGGTAATAACTGTTCCTGAACCTGGTGGTGTGGGGCCTGAGGCTCCTGTACCTCCTTCCTGATGGGTGAGGGGTGGTAACTGTTCCTGAACCTGGTGGTGTGGGGCCTGAGGCTCCTGTACCTCCTTCCTGATGGGTGAGGGGTGGTAACTGTTCCTGAACCTGGTGGCGTGGGTCCTGAGGCTCCTGTACCTCCATCCTGATGGTTGAGGGGTAATAACTGTTCCTGAACCTGGTGGTGTGGGACCTGAGGCTCCTGTACCTCCATCCTGATGGTTGGGGGATAAAACTGTTTCTGAACCTGGTGGTGTGGAGCCTGAGGTTCCTGTACCTCCATCCTGATGGTTGAGGGGTAATAACTGTTCCTGAACCTGGTGGTGTGGGTCCTGAGGCTCCTGTACCTCCTTCCTGATGTTTGAGGGGTAATAACTGTTCCTGAACCTGGTGTTGTGAGTCCTGAGGCTCCTGTACCTCCTTCCTGATGTTTGAGGGGTAATAACTGTTCCTGAACCTGGTGTTGTGAGTCCTGAGGCTCCTGTACCTCCTTCCTGATGGTTGAGGGGTAATAACTGTTCCTGAAACTGGTGGTTTGGGGCCTGAGGCTCCTGTACCTCCTTCCTGATGGTTGAGGGGTAATAACTGTTCCTGAACCTGGTGGTGTGGGGCCTGAGGCTCCTGTACCTCCTTCCTGATGGGTGAGGGGTGGTAACTGTTCCTGAACCTGGTGGTGTGGGACCTGAGGCTCCTGTACCTCCATCCTGATGGTTGAGGGGTAATGACTGTTCCTGAACCTGGTGGTGTGGGACCTGAGGCTCCTGTACCTCCTTCCTGATGGTTGAGTGGTAATAACTGTTCCAGAACCTGGTGGTGTGGTACCTGAGGCTCCTGTACCTCCTTCCTGATGGGTGAGGGGTGGAAACTGTTCCTGAACCTGGTGGCATGGGTCCTGAGGCTCCTGTACTTCCATCCTGATGGTTGAGGGGTAATAACTGTTCCTGAACCTGGTGGTGTGGGACCTGAGGCTCCTGTACCTCCATCCTGATGGTTGAGGGGTAATAACTGTTCCTGAACCTGGTGGTGTGGGACCTGAGGCTCCTCTACCTCCATCCTGATGGTTGAGGGGTAATAACTGTTCCTGAACCTGGTGGTGTGGGACCTGAGGCTCCTGTACCTCCATCCTGATGGTTGAGGGGTAATGACTGTTCCTGAACCTGGTGGTGTGGCACCTGAGGCTCCTGTACCTCCATCCTGATGGTTGAGGGGTAATAACTGTTCCTGAACCTGGTGGTGTGGGGCCTGAGGCTCCTGTACCTCCTTCCTGATGGGTGAGGGGTGGTAACTGTTCCTGAACCTGGTGTTGTGGGTCCTGAGGCTCCTGTACCTCCTTCCTGATGGTTGAGGGGTAATAACTGTTCCTGAACCTGGTGGTGTGGGGCCTGAGGCTCCTGTACCTCCTTCCTGATGGGTGAGGGGTGGTAACTGTTCCTGAACCTGGTGGTGTGGGACCTGAGGCTCCTGTACCTCCATCCTGATGGTTGAGGGGTAATAACTGTTCCTGAACCTGGTGGTGTGGGACCTGAGGCTCCTGTACCTCCTTCCTGATGGTTGAGTGGTAATAACTGTTCCAGAACCTGGTGGTGTGGTACCTGAGGCTCCTGTACCTCCTTCCTGATGGGTGAGGGGTGGAAACTGTTCCTGAACCTGGTGGCATGGGTCCTGAGGCTCCTGTACTTCCATCCTGATGGTTGAGGGGTAATAACTGTTCCTGAACCTGGTGGTGTGGGACCTGAGGCTCCTGTACCTCCATCCTGATGGTTGAGGGGTAATAACTGTTCCTGAACCTGGTGGTGTGGGACCTGAGGCTCCTCTACCTCCATCCTGATGGTTGAGGGGTAATAACTGTTCCTGAACCTGGTGGTGTGGGACCTGAGGCTCCGGTACCTCCATCCTGATGGTTGAGGGGTAATGACTGTTCCTGAACCTGGTGGTGTGGCACCTGAGGCTCCTGTACCTCCATCCTGATGGTTGAGGGGTAATAACTGTTCCTGAACCTGGTGGTGTGGGGCCTGAGGCTCCTGTACCTCCTTCCTGATGGGTGAGGGGTGGTAACTGTTCCTGAACCTGGTGTTGTGGGTCCTGAGGCTCCTGTACCTCCTTCCTGATGGTTGAGGGGTAATAACTGTTCCTGAACCTGGTGGTGTGGGGCCTGAGGCTCCTGTACCTCCTTCCTGATGGGTGAGGGGTGGTAACTGTTCCTGAACCTGGTGGCGTGGGTCCTGAGGCTCCTGTACTTCCATCCTGATGGTTGAGGGGTAATAACTGTTCCTGAACCTGGTGGTGTGGGACCTGAGGCTCCTGTACCTCCATCCTGATGGTTGAGGGGTAATAACTGTTCCTGAACCTGGTGGTGTGGGACCTGAGGCTCCTGTACCTCCATCCTGATGGTTGAGCGATAAAACTGTTTCTGAACCTGGTGGTGTGGAGCCTGAGGTTCCTGTACCTCCATCCTGATGGTTGAGGGGTAATAACTGTTCCTGAACCTGGTGGTGTGGGTCCTGAGGCTCCTGTACCTCCTTCCTGATGTTTGAGGGGTAATAACTGTTCCTGAACCTGGTGTTGTGAGTCCTGAGGCTCCTGTACCTCCTTCCTGATGGTTGAGGGGTAATAACTGTTCCTGAAACTGGTTGTGTGGTGCCTGAGGCTCCTGTACCTCCTTCCTGATGGTTGAGGGGTAATAACTGTTCCTGAACCTGGTTGTGTGGTGCCTGAGGCTCCTGTACCTCCTTCCTGATGGATGAGGGGTAATAACTGTTCCTGAACCTGGTGGTGTGGGACCTGAGGCTCCTGTACCTCCATCCTGATGGTTGAGGGGTAATACCTGTTCCCGAACCTGGTGGTGTGGGTCCTGAGGCTCCTGTACCTCCTTCCTGATGGTTGAGGGGTAATAACTGTTCCTGAACCTGGTGGTGTGGGACCTGAGGCTCCTGTACCTCCTTCCTGATGGTTGAGGGGTAATCACTGTTCCTGAATCTGGTGGTGTGGGGCCTGAGGCTCCTGTACCTCCTTCCTGATGGTTGAGGGGTAATAACTGTTCCTGAAACTGGTGTTGTGGGTCCTGAGGCTCCTGTACCTCCTTCCTGATGGTTGAGGGGTTATAACTGTTCCTGAACCTGGTGGTGTGGGACCTGAGGCTCCTGTACCTCCATCCTGATGGTTGAGGGGTAATGACTGTTCCTGAACCTGGTGGTGTGGCACCTGAGGCTCCTGTACCTCCATCCTGATGGCTGAGGGGTAATAACTGTTCCTGAACCTGGTGGTGTGGGGCCTGAGGCTCCTGTACCTCCTTCCTGATGGGTGAGGGGTGGTAACTGTTCCTGAACCTGGTGTTGTGGGTCCTGAGGCTCCTGTACCTCCTTCCTGATGGTTGAGGGGTAATAACTGTTCCTGAACCTGGTGGTGTGGGGCCTGAGGCTCCTGTACCTCCTTCCTGATGGGTGAGGGGTGGTAACTGTTCCTGAACCTGGTGGCGTGGGTCCTGAGGCTCCTGTACCTCCATCCTGATGGTTGAGGGGTAATAACTGTTCCTGAACCTGGTGGTGTGGGACCTGAGGCTCCTGTACCTCCATCCTGATGGTTGGGGGATAAAACTGTTTCTGAACCTGGTGGTGTGGAGCCTGAGGTTCCTGTACCTCCATCCTGATGGTTGAGGGGTAATAACTGTTCCTGAACCTGGTGGTGTGGGTCCTGAGGCTCCTGTACCTCCTTCCTGATGTTTGAGGGGTAATAACTGTTCCTGAACCTGGTGTTGTGAGTCTTGAGGCTCCTGTACCTCCTTCCTGATGGTTGAGGGGTAATAACTGTTCCTGAACCTGGTTGTGTGGTGCCTGAGGCTCCTGTACCTCCTTCCTGATGGTTGAGGGGTAATAACTGTTCCTGAACCTGGTTGTGTGGTGCCTGAGGCTCCTGTACCTCCTTCCTGATGGTTGGGGGATAAAACTGTTTCTGAAACTGGTGGTGTGGGTCCTGAGGCTCCTGTACCTCCATCCTGATGGTTGAGGGGTAATACCTGTTCCCGAACCTGGTGGTGTGGGTCCTGAGGCTCCTGTACCTCCTTCCTGATGCTTGAGGGGTAATAACTGTTCCTGAACCTGGTGTTGTGAGTCCTGAGGCTCCTGTACCTCCTTCCTGATGGTTGAGGGGTAATAACTGTTCCTGAAACTGGTGGTTTGGGGCCTGAGGCTCCTGTACCTCCTTCCTGATGGTTGAGGGGTAATAACTGTTCCTGAACCTGGTGGTGTGGGGCCTGAGGCTCCTGTACCTCCATCCTGATGGTTGAGTGGTAATAACCGTTCCTGAAACTGGTGGTGTGGGACCTGAGGCTCCTGTACCTCCTTCCTGATGGATGAGGGGTAATAACTGTTCCTGAACCTGGTGGTGTGGGACCTGAGGCTCCTGTAACTCCATCCTGATGGTTGAGGGGTAATAACTGTTCCTGAACCTGGTGGTGTGGGACCTGAGGATCCTGTACCTCCTTCCTGATGGATGAGGGGTAATAACTGTTCCTGAACCTGGTGGTGTGGGACCTGAGGCTCCTGTACCTCCATCCTGATGGTTGAGGGGTAATAACTGTTCCTGAACCTGGTGGTGTGGGACCTGAGGCTCCTGTACCTCCTTCCTGATGGTTGAGTGGTAATAACTGTTCCAGAACCTGGTGGTGTGGGACCTGAGGCTCCTGTACCTCCTTCCTGATGGTTGAGGGGTAATGACTGTTCCTGAAACTGGTGGTGTGTGGCCTGAGGCTCCTGTACATCCTTCCTGATGGTTGTGGGGTAATAACTGTTCCTGAACCTGGTGGTGTGAGTCCTGAGGCTCCTTTACCTCCATCCTGATGGTTGAGCGGTACTAACTGTTCCTGAACCTGGTGGTGTGGGACCTGAGGCTCCTGTACCTCCTTCCTGATGGTTGAGGGGTAATCACTGTTCCTGAATCTGGTGGTGTGGGGCCTGAGGCTCCTGTACCTCCTTCCTGATGGTTGAGGGGTAATAACTGTTCCTGAAACTGGTGTTGTGGGTCCTGAGGCTCCTGTACCTCCTTCCTGATGGTTGAGGGGTAATAACTGTTCCTGAACCTGGTGGTGTGGGGCCTGAGGCTCCTGTAGCTCCTTCCTGATGGGTGAGGGGTGGTAACTGTTCCTGAACCTGGTGGCATGGGTCCTGAGGCTCCTGTACTTCCATCCTGATGGTTGAGGGGTAATAACTGTTCCTGAACCTGGTGGTGTGGGACCTGAGGCTCCTGTACCTCCATCCTGATGGTTGAGGGGTAATAACTGTTCCTGAACCTGGTGGTGTGGGACCTGAGGCTCCTCTACCTCCATCCTGATGGTTGAGGGGTAATAACTGTTCCTGAACCTGGTGGTGTGGGACCTGAGGCTCCTGTACCTCCATCCTGATGGTTGAGGGGTAATGACTGTTCCTGAACCTGGTGGTGTGGCACCTGAGGCTCCTGTACCTCCATCCTGATGGTTGAGGGGTAATAACTGTTCCTGAACCTGGTGGTGTGGGGCCTGAGGCTCCTGTACCTCCTTCCTGATGGGTGAGGGGTGGTAACTGTTCCTGAACCTGGTGTTGTGGGTCCTGAGGCTCCTGTACCTCCTTCCTGATGGTTGAGGGGTAATAACTGTTCCTGAACCTGGTGGTGTGGGGCCTGAGGCTCCTGTACCTCCTTCCTGATGGGTGAGGGGTGGTAACTGTTCCTGAACCTGGTGGTGTGGGGCCTGAGGCTCCTGTACCTCCTTCCTGATGGGTGAGGGGTGGTAACTGTTCCTGAACCTGGTGGCGTGGGTCCTGAGGCTCCTGTACCTCCATCCTGATGGTTGAGGGGTAATAACTGTTCCTGAACCTGGTGGTGTGGGACCTGAGGCTCCTGTACCTCCATCCTGATGGTTGGGGGATAAAACTGTTTCTGAACCTGGTGGTGTGGAGCCTGAGGTTCCTGTACCTCCATCCTGATGGTTGAGGGGTAATAACTGTTCCTGAACCTGGTGGTGTGGGTCCTGAGGCTCCTGTACCTCCTTCCTGATGTTTGAGGGGTAATAACTGTTCCTGAACCTGGTGTTGTGAGTCTTGAGGCTCCTGTACCTCCTTCCTGATGGTTGAGGGGTAATAACTGTTCCTGAACCTGGTTGTGTGGTGCCTGAGGCTCCTGTACCTCCTTCCTGATGGTTGAGGGGTAATAACTGTTCCTGAACCTGGTTGTGTGGTGCCTGAGGCTCCTGTACCTCCTTCCTGATGGTTGGGGGATAAAACTGTTTCTGAACCTGGTGGTGTGGGTCCTGAGGCTCCTGTACCTCCATCCTGATGGTTGAGGGGTAATACCTGTTCCCGAACCTGGTGGTGTGGGTCCTGAGGCTCCTGTACCTCCTTCCTGATGCTTGAGGGGTAATAACTGTTCCTGAACCTGGTGTTGTGAGTCCTGAGGCTCCTGTACCTCCTTCCTGATGGTTGAGGGGTAATAACTGTTCCTGAAACTGGTGGTTTGGGGCCTGAGGCTCCTGTACCTCCTTCCTGATGGTTGAGGGGTAATAACTGTTCCTGAACCTGGTGGTGTGGGGCCTGAGGCTCCTGTACCTCCATCCTGATGGTTGAGGGGTAATAACCGTTCCTGAAACTGGTGGTGTGGGACCTGAGGCTCCTGTACCTCCTTCCTGATGGATGAGGGGTAATAACTGTTCCTGAACCTGGTGGTGTGAGTCCTGAGGCTCCTTTACCTCCATCCTGATGGTTGAGCGGTACTAACTGTTCCTGAACCTGGTGGTGTGGGACCTGAGGCTCCTGTACCTCCTTCCTGATGGTTGAGGGGTAATCACTGTTCCTGAATCTGGTGGTGTGGGGCCTGAGGCTCCTGTACCTCCTTCCTGATGGTTGAGGGGTAATAACTGTTCCTGAAACTGGTGTTGTGGGTCCTGAGGCTCCTGTACCTCCTTCCTGATGGTTGAGGGGTAATAACTGTTCCTGAACCTGGTGGTGTGGGGCCTGAGGCTCCTGTACCTCCTTCCTGATGGGTGAGGGGTGGTAACTGTTCCTGAACCTGGTGGCATGGGTCCTGAGGCTCCTGTACTTCCATCCTGATGGTTGAGGGGTAATAACTGTTCCTGAACCTGGTGGTGTGGGACCTGAGGCTCCTGTACCTCCATCCTGATGGTTGAGGGGTAATAACTGTTCCTGAACCTGGTGATGTGGGACCTGAGGCTCCTCTACCTCCATCCTGATGGTTGAGGGGTAATAACTGTTCCTGAACCTGGTGGTGTGGGACCTGAGGCTCCTGTACCTCCATCCTGATGGTTGAGGGGTAATGACTGTTCCTGAACCTGGTGGTGTGGCACCTGAGGCTCCTGTACCTCCATCCTGATGGTTGAGGGGTAATAACTGTTCCTGAACCTGGTGGTGTGGGGCCTGAGGCTCCTGTACCTCCTTCCTGATGGGTGAGGGGTGGTAACTGTTCCTGAACCTGGTGTTGTGGGTCCTGAGGCTCCTGTACCTCCTTCCTGATGGTTGAGGGGTAATAACTGTTCCTGAACCTGGTGGTGTGGGGCCTGAGGCTCCTGTACCTCCTTCCTGATGGGTGAGGGGTGGTAACTGTTCCTGAACCTGGTGGTGTGGGGCCTGAGGCTCCTGTACCTCCTTCCTGATGGGTGAGGGGTGGTAACTGTTCCTGAACCTGGTGGCGTGGGTCCTGAGGCTCCTGTACCTCCATCCTCATGGTTGAGGGGTAATAACTGTTCCTGAACCTGGTGGTGTGGGACCTGAGGCTCCTGTACCTCCATCCTGATGGTTGGGGGATAAAACTGTTTCTGAACCTGGTGGTGTGGAGCCTGAGGTTCCTGTACCTCCATCCTGATGGTTGAGGGGTAATAACTGTTCCTGAACCTGGTGGTGTGGGTCCTGAGGCTCCTGTACCTCCTTCCTGATGTTTGAGGGGTAATAACTGTTCCTGAACCTGGTGTTGTGAGTCTTGAGGCTCCTGTACCTCCTTCCTGATGGTTGAGGGGTAATAACTGTTCCTGAACCTGGTTGTGTGGTGCCTGAGGCTCCTGTACCTCCTTCCTGATGGTTGAGGGGTAATAACTGTTCCTGAACCTGGTTGTGTGGTGCCTGAGGCTCCTGTACCTCCTTCCTGATGGTTGGGGGATAAAACTGTTTCTGAACCTGGTGGTGTGGGTCCTGAGGCTCCTGTACCTCCATCCTGATGGTTGAGGGGTAATACCTGTTCCCGAACCTGGTGGTGTGGGTCCTGAGGCTCCTGTACCTCCTTCCTGATGCTTGAGGGGTAATAACTGTTCCTGAACCTGGTGTTGTGAGTCCTGAGGCTCCTGTACCTCCTTCCTGATGGTTGAGGGGTAATAACTGTTCCTGAAACGGGTGGTTTGGGGCCTGAGGCTCCTGTACCTCCTTCCTGATGGTTGAGGGGTAATAACTGTTCCTGAACCTGGTGGTGTGGGGCCTGAGGCTCCTGTACCTCCATCCTGATGGTTGAGGGGTAATAACCGTTCCTGAAACTGGTGGTGTGGGACCTGAGGCTCCTGTACCTCCTTCCTGATGGATGAGGGGTAATAACTGTTCCTGAACCTGGTGGTGTGGGATCTGAGGCTCCTGTAACTCCATCCTGATGGTTGAGGGGTAATAACTGTTCCTGAATCTGGTGGTGTGGGACCTGAGGATCCTGTACCTCCTTCCTGATGGATGAGGGGTAATAACTGTTCCTGAACCTGGTGGTGTGGGACCTGAGGCTCCTGTACCTCCATCCTGATGGTTGAGGGGTAATAACTGTTCCTGAACCTGGTGGTGTGGGACCTGAGGCTCCTGTACCTCCTTCCTGATGGTTGAGTGGTAATAACTGTTCCAGAACCTGGTGGTGTGGGACCTGAGGCTCCTGTACCTCCTTCCTGATGGTTGAGGGGTAATGACTGTTCCTGAAACTGGTGGTGTGTGGCCTGAGGCTCCTGTACATCCTTCCTGATGGTTGTGGGGTAATAACTGTTCCTGAACCTGGTGGTGTGAGTCCTGAGGCTACTTTACCTCCATCCTGATGGTTGAGCGGTACTAACTGTTCCTGAACCTGGTGGTGTGGGACCTGAGGCTCCTGTACCTCCATCCTGATGGTTGAGGGGTAATGACTGTTCCTGAACCTGCTGGTGTGGGGCCCGAGGCTCCTGTACCTCCTTCCTGATGGTTGAGTGGTAATAACTGTTCCTGAACCTGGTGGTGTGGGGCCCGAGGCTCCTGTACCTCCTTCCTGATTTTTGAGGGGTAATAACTGTTCCTGAACCTGGTGGTGTGGGGCCCGAGGCTCCTGTACCTCCTTCCTGATTTTTGAGGGGTAATAACTGTTCCTGAACCTGGTGGTGTGGGGCCTGAGGCTCCTGTACCTCCTTCCTGATGGTTGAGGGGTAATCACTGTTCCTGAATCTGGTGGTGTGGGGCCTGAGGCTCCTGTACCTCCTTCCTGATGGTTGAGGGGTAATAACTGTTCCTGAAACTGGTGTTGTGGGTCCTGAGGCTCCTGTACCTCCTTCCTGATGGTTGAGGGGTAATAACTGTTCCTGAACCTGGTGGTGTGGGGCCTGAGGCTCCTGTACCTCCTTCCTGATGGGTGAGGGGTGGTAACTGTTCCTGAACCTGGTGGCATGGGTCCTGAGGCTCCTGTACTTCCATCCTGATGGTTGAGGGGTAATAACTGTTCCTGAACCTGGTGGTGTGGGACCTGAGGCTCCTGTACCTCCATCCTGATGGTTGAGGGGTAATAACTGTTCCTGAACCTGGTGGTGTGGGACCTGAGGCTCCTCTACCTCCATCCTGATGGTTGAGAGGTAATAACTGTTCCTGAACCTGGTGGTGTGGGACCTGAGGCTCCTGTACCTCCATCCTGATGGTTGAGGGGTAATGACTGTTCCTGAACCTGGTGGTGTGGAGCCTGAGGTTCCTGTACCTCCATCCTGATGGTTGAGGGGTAATAACTGTTCCTGAACCTGGTGGTGTGGGGCCTGAGGCTCCTGTACCTCCTTCCTGATGGGTGAGGGGTGGTAACTGTTCCTGAACCTGGTGTTGTGGGTCCTGAGGCTCCTGTACCTCCTTCCTGATGGTTGAGGGGTAATAACTGTTCCTGAACCTGGTGGTGTGGGGCCTGAGGCTCCTGTACCTCCTTCCTGATGGGTGAGGGGTGGTAACTGTTCCTGAACCTGGTGACGTGGGTCCTGAGGCTCCTGTACTTCCATCCTGATGGTTGAGGGGTAATAACTGTTCCTGAACCTGGTGTTGTGGGACCTGAGGCTCCTGTACCTCCATCCTGATGGTTGAGGGGTAATAACTGTTCCTGAACCTGGTGGTGTGGGACCTGAGGCTCCTGTACCTCCATCCTGATGGTTGAGGGGTAATGACTGTTCCTGAACCTGGTGGTGTGGGGCCTGAAGCTCCTGTACCTCCTTCCTGATGGTTGAGGGGTAATAACTGTTCCTGATCCTGGTGGTGTGGGGCCTGAGGCTCCTGTACCTCCTTCCTGATGGGTGAGGGGTGGTAACTGTTCCTGAACCTGGTGTTGTGGGTCCTGAGGCTCCTGTACCTCCTTCCTGATGGTTGAGGGGTAATAACTGTTCCTGAACCTGGTGGTGTGGGGCCTGAGGCTCCTGTACCTCCTTCCTGATGGGTGAGGGGTGGTAACTGTTCCTGAACCTGGTGGCGTGGGTCCTGAGGCTCCTGTACTTCAATCCTGATGGTTGAGGGGTAATAACTGTTCCTGAACCTGGTGGTGTGGGACCTGAGGCTCCTGTACCTCCATCCTGATGGTTGAGGGGTAATAACTGTTCCTGAACCTGGTGGTGTGGGACCTGAGGCTCCTGTACCTCCATCCTGATGGTTGGGGGATAAAACTGTTTCTGAACCTGGTGGTGTGGAGCCTGAGGTTCCTGTACCTCCATCCTGATGGTTGAGGGGTAATAACTGTTCCTGAACCTGGTGGTGTGGGTCCTGAGGCTCCTGTACCTCCTTCCTGATGTTTGAGGGGCAATAACTGTTCCTGAACCTGGTGTTGTGAGTCCTGAGGCTCCTGTACCTCATTCCTGATGGTTGAGGGGTAATAACTGTTCCTGAACCTGGTTGTGTGGTGCCTGAGGCTCCTGTACCTCCTTCCTGATGGTTGAGGGGTAATAACTGTTCCTGAACCTGGTTGTGTGGTGCCTGAGGCTCCTGTACCTCCTTCCTGATGGTTGGGGGATAAAACTGTTTCTGAACCTGGTGGTGTGGGTCCTGAGGCTCCTGTACCTCCATCCTGATGGTTGAGGGGTAATACCTGTTCCCGAACCTGGTGTTGTGGGTCCTGAGGCCCCTGTACCTCCTTCCTGATGCTTGAGGGGTAATAACTGTTCCTGAACCTGGTGTTGTGAGTCCTGAGGCTCCTGTACCTCCTTCCTGATGGTTGAGGGGTAATAACTGTTCCTGAAACTGGTGGTGTGGGGCCTGAGGCTCCGGTACCTCCTTCCTGATGGTTGAGGGGTAATAACTGTTCCTGAACCTGGTGGTGTGGGACCTGAGGCTCCTGTACCTCCTTCCTGATGGATGAGGGGTAATAACTGTTCCTGAACCTGGTGGTGTGGGACCTGAGGCTCCTGTACCTCCATCCTGATGGTTGAGGGGTAATAACTGTTCCTGAACCTGGTGGTGTGGGACCTGAGGCTCCTGTACCTCCTTCCTGATGGTTGAGTGGTAATAACTGTTCCACAACCTGGTGGTGTGGGACCTGAGGCTCCTGTACCTCCTTCCTGATGGTTGAGGGGTAATGACTGTTCCTGAAACTGGTGGTGTGTGGCCTGAGGCTCCTGTACATCCTTCCTGATGGTTGTGGGGTAATAACTGTTCCTGAACCTGGTGGTGTGAGACCTGAGGCTCCTTTAGCTCCATCCTGATGGTTGAGCGGTAATGACTGTTCCTGAACCTGGTGTTGTGGGGCCTGAGGCTCCTGTACCTCCATCCTGATGGTTGAGGGGTACTAACTGTTCCTGAACCTGGTGGTGTGGGACCTGAGGCTCCTGTACCACCATCCTGATGGTTGAGGGGTAATGACTGTTCCTGAACCTGCTGGTGTGGGGCCCGAGGCTCCTGTACCTCCTTCCTGATGGTTGAGGGGTAATCACTGTTCCTGAATCTGGTGGTGTGGGACCTGAGGCTCCTGTACCTCCTTCTTGATGGTTGAGTGGTAATAACTGTTCCTGAACCTGGTGGTGTGGGGCCCGAGGCTCCTGTACCTCCTTCCTGATGGTTGAGGGGTAATACCTGTTCCTGAACCTGGTGGTGTGGGACCTGAAGCTCCTGTACCTCCTTCCTGATGGTTGAGTGGTAATAACTGTTCCTGAACCTGGTGGTGTGGGGCCCGAGTCTCCTGTACCTCCTTCCTGATTTTTGAGGGGTAATAACTGTTCCTGAACCTGGTGGTGTGGGGCCTGAGGCTCCTGTACCTCCTTCCTGATGGTTGAGGGGTAATCACTGTTCCTGAACCTGGTGGTGTGGGGCCTGAGGCTCCTCTACCTCCTTCCTGATGGTTGAGGGGTAATCACTGTTCCTGAATCTGGTGGTGTGGGGCCTGAGGCTCCTGTACCTCCTTCCTGATGGTTGAGGGGTCAAAACTGTTCCTGAAACTGCTGTTGTGGGTCCTGAGGCTCCTGTACCTCCTTCCTGATGGTTGAGGGGTAATAACTGTTCCTGAACCTGGTGGTGTGGGGCCTGAGGCTCCTGTACCTCCTTCCTGATGGGTGAGGGGTGGTAACTGTTCCTGAACCTGGTGGCATGGGTCCTGAGGCTCCTGTACTTCCATCCTGATGGTTGAGGGGTAATAACTGTTCCTGAACCTGGTGGTGTGGGACCTGAGGCTCCTGTACCTCCATCCTGATGGTTGAGGGGTCATAACTGTTCCTGAACCTGGTGGTGTGGGACCTGAGGCTCCTCTACCTCCATCCTGATGGTTGAGGGGTAATAACTGTTCCTGAACCTGGTGGTGTGGGACCTGAGTCTCCTGTACCTCCATCCTGATGGTTGAGGGGTAATGACTGTTCCTGAACCTGGTGGTGTGGCACCTGAGGCTCCTGTACCTCCATCCTGATGGTTGAGGGGTAATAACTGTTCCTGAACCTGGTGGTGTGGGGCCTGAGGCTCCTGTACCTCCTTCCTGATGGGTGAGGGGTGGTAACTGTTCCTGAACCTGGTGTTGTGGGTCCTGAGTCTCCTGTACCTCCTTCCTGATGGTTGAGGGGTAATAACTGTTCCTGAACCTGGTGGTGTGGCACCTGAGGCTCCTGTACCTCCATCCTGATGGTTGAGGGGTAATAACTGTTCCTGAACCTGGTGGTGTGGGGCCTGAGGCTCCTGTACCTCCTTCCTGATGGGTGAGGGGTGGTAACTGTTCCTGAACCTGGTGTTGTGGGTCCTGAGTCTCCTGTACCTCCTTCCTGATGGTTGAGGGGTAATAACTGTTCCTGAACCTGGTGGTGTGGGGCCTGAGGCTCCTGTACCTCCTTCCTGATGGGTGAGGGGTGGTAACTGTTCCTGAACCTGGTGGCGTGGGTCCTGAGGCTCCTGTACTTCCATCCTGATGGTTGAGGGGTAATAACTGTTCCTGAACCTGGTGTTGTGGGACCTGAGGCTCCTGTACCTCCATCCTGATGGTTGAGGGGTAATAACTGTTCCTGAACCTGGTGGTGTGGGACCTGAGGCTCCTGTACCTCCATCCTGATGGTTGAGGGGTAATGACTGTTCCTGAACCTGGTGGTGTGGGGCCTGAAGCTCCTGTACCTCCTTCCTGATGGTTGAGGGGTAATAACTGTTCCTGATCCTGGTGGTGTGGGGCCTGAGGCTCCTGTACCTCCTTCCTGATGGGTGAGGGGTGGTAACTGTTCCTGAACCTGGTGTTGTGGGTCCTGAGGCTCCTGTACCTCCTTCCTGATGGTTGAGGGGTAATAACTGTTCCTGAACCTGGTGGTGTGGGGCCTGAGGCTCCTGTACCTCCTTCCTGATGGGTGAGGGGTGGTAACTGTTCCTGAACCTGGTGGCGTGGGTCCTGAGGCTCCTGTACTTCAATCCTGATGGTTGAGGGGTAATAACTGTTCCTGAACCTGGTGGTGTGGGACCTGAGGCTCCTGTACCTCCATCCTGATGGTTGAGGGGTAATAACTGTTCCTGAACCTGGTGGTGTGGGACCTGAGGCTCCTGTACCTCCATCCTGATGGTTGGGGGATAAAACTGTTTCTGAACCTGGTGGTGTGGAGCCTGAGGTTCCTGTACCTCCATCCTGATGGTTGAGGGGTAATAACTGTTCCTGAACCTGGTGGTGTGGGTCCTGAGGCTCCTGTACCTCCTTCCTGATGTTTGAGGGGTAATAACTGTTCCTGAACCTGGTGTTGTGAGTCCTGAGGCTCCTGTACCTCATTCCTGATGGTTGAGGGGTAATAACTGTTCCTGAACCTGGTTGTGTGGTGCCTGAGGCTCCTGTACCTCCTTCCTGATGGTTGAGGGGTAATAACTGTTCCTGAACCTGGTTGTGTGGTGCCTGAGGCTCCTGTACCTCCTTCCTGATGGTTGGGGGATAAAACTGTTTCTGAACCTGGTGGTGTGGGTCCTGAGGCTCCTGTACCTCCATCCTGATGGTTGAGGGGTAATACCTGTTCCCGAACCTGGTGTTGTGGGTCCTGAGGCCCCTGTTCCTCCTTCCTGATGCTTGAGGGGTAATAACTGTTCCTGAACCTGGTGTTGTGAGTCCTGAGGCTCCTGTACCTCCTTCCTGATGGTTGAGGGGTAATACCTGTTCCTGAACCTGGTGGTGTGGGACCTGAAGCTCCTGTACCTCCTTCCTGATGGTTGAGTGGTAATAACTGTTCCTGAACCTGGTGGTGTGGGGCCCGAGTCTCCTGTACCTCCTTCCTGATTTTTGAGGGGTAATAACTGTTCCTGAACCTGGTGGTGTGGGGCCTGAGGCTCCTGTACCTCCTTCCTGATGGTTGAGGGGTAATCACTGTTCCTGAACCTGGTGTTGTGGGGCCTGAGGCTCCTCTACCTCCTTCCTGATGGTTGAGGGGTAATCACTGTTCCTGAATCTGGTGGTGTGGGGCCTGAGGCTCCTGTACCTCCTTCCTGATGGTTGAGGGGTCATAACTGTTCCTGAAACTGCTGTTGTGGGTCCTGAGGCTCCTGTACCTCCTTCCTGATGGTTGAGGGGTAATAACTGTTCCTGAACCTGGTGGTGTGGGGCCTGAGGCTCCTGTACCTCCTTCCTGATGGGTGAGGGGTGGTAACTGTTCCTGAACCTGGTGGCATGGGTCCTGAGGCTCCTGTACTTCCATCCTGATGGTTGAGGGGTAATAACTGTTCCTGAACCTGGTGGTGTGGGACCTGAGGCTCCTGTACCTCCATCCTGATGGTTGAGGGGTCATAACTGTTCCTGAACCTGGTGGTGTGGGACCTGAGGCTCCTCTACCTCCATCCTGATGGTTGAGGGGTAATAACTGTTCCTGAACCTGGTGGTGTGGGACCTGAGTCTCCTGTACCTCCATCCTGATGGTTGAGGGGTAATGACTGTTCCTGAACCTGGTGGTGTGGCACCTGAGGCTCCTGTACCTCCATCCTGATGGTTGAGGGGTAATAACTGTTCCTGAACCTGGTGGTGTGGGGCCTGAGGCTCCTGTACCTCCTTCCTGATGGGTGAGGGGTGGTAACTGTTCCTGAACCTGGTGTTGTGGGTCCTGAGTCTCCTGTACCTCCTTCCTGATGGTTGAGGGGTAATAACTGTTCCTGAACCTGGTGGTGTGGGGCCTGAGGCTCCTGTACCTCCTTCCTGATGGGTGAGGGGTGGTAACTGTTCCTGAACCTGGTGGCGTGGGTCCTGAGGCTCCTGTAATTCCATCCTGATGGTTGAGGGGTAATAACTGTTCCTGAACCTGGTGGTGTGGGACCTGAGGCTCCTGTACCTCCATCCTGATGGTGGAGGGGTAATAACTGTTCCTGAACCTGGTGGTGTGGGACCTGAGGCTCCTGTACCTCCATCCTGATGGTTGAGGGGTAATGACTGTTCCTGAACCTGGTGGTGTGGGGCCTGAAGCTCCTGTACCTCCTTCCTGATGGTTGAGGGGTAATAACTGTTCCTGTTCCTGGTGGTGTGGGACCTGAGGCTTCTGTACCTCCTTCCTGATGGTTGAGGGGTAATCACTGTTCCTGAATCTGGTGGTGTGGGACCTGAGGCTCCTGTACCTCCTTCCTGATGGTTGAGTGGTAATAACTGTTTCTGAACCTGGTGGTGTGGAGCCTGAGGTTCCTGTACCTCCATCCTGATGGTTGAGGGGTAATAACTGTTCCTGAACCTGGTGGTGTGGGTCCTGAGGCTCCTGTACCTCCTTCCTGATGTTTGAGGGGTAATAACTGTTCCTGAACCTGGTGTTGTGAGTCCTGAGGCTCCTGTACCTCCTTCCTGATGGTTGAGGGGTAATAACTGTTCCTGAACCTGGTTGTGTGGTGCCTGAGGCTCCTGTACCTCCTTCCTGATGGTTGAGGGGTAATAACTGTTCCTGAACCTGGTTGTGTGGTGCCTGAGGCTCCTGTACCTCCTCCCTGATGGTTGGGGGATAAAACTGTTTCTGAACCTGGTGGTGTGGGTCCTGAGGCTCCTGTACCTCCATCCTGATGGTTGAGGGGTGTTACCTGTTCCCGAACCTGTTGGTGTGGGTCCTGAGGCTCCTGTACCTCCTTCCTGATGTTTGAGGGGTAATAACTGTTCCTGAACCTGGTGTTGTGAGTCCTGAGGCTCCTGTACCTCCTTCCTGATGGTTGAGGGGTAATAACTGTTCCTGAAACTGGTGGTGTGGGGCCTGAGGCTCCTGTACCTCCTTCCTGATGGTTGAGGGGTAATAACTGTTCCTGAACCTGGTGGTGTGGGGCCTGAGGCTCCTGTACCTCCATCCTGATGGTTGAGGGGTAATAACTGTTCCTGAACCTGCTGGTGTGGGACCTGAGGCTCCTGTACCTCCTTCCTGATGGATGAGGGGTAATAACTGTTCCTGAACCTGGTGGTGTGGGACCTGAGGCTCCTGTACCTCCATCCTGATGGTTGAGGGGTAATAACTGTTCCTGAACCTGGTGGTGTGGGACCTGAGGCTCCTGTACCTCCTTCCTGATGGTTGAGTGGTAATGACTGTTCCTGAAACTGGTGGTGTGTGGCCTGAGGCTCCTGTACATCCTTCCTGATGGTTGTGGGGTAATAACTGTTCCTGAACCTGGTGGTGTGAGTCCTGAGGCTCTTTTACCTCCATCCTGATGGTTGAGCGGTAATGACTGTTCCTGAACCTGGTGTTGTGGGGCCTGAGGCTCCTGTACCTCCATCCTGATGGTTGAGGGGTACTAACTGTTCCTGAACCTGGTGGTGTGGGACCTGAGGCTCCTGTACCACCATCCTGATGGTTGAGGGGTAATGACTGTTCCTGAACCTGGTGGTGTGGGGCCCGAGGCTCCTGTACCTCCTTCCTGATGGTTGAGGGGTAATCACTGTTCCTGAATCTGGTGGTGTGGAACCTGAGGCTCCTGTACCTCCTTCCTGATGGTTGAGTGGTAATAACTGTTCCTGAACCTGGTGGTGTGGGGCCCGAGGCTCCTGTACCTCCTTCCTGATGGTTGAGGGGTAATACCTGTTCCTGAACCTGGTGGTGTGGGACCTGAAGCTCCTGTACCTCCTTCCTGATGGTTGAGTGGTAATAACTGTTCCTGAACCTGGTGGTGTGGGGCCCGAGGCTCCTGTACCTCCTTCCTGATTTTTGAGGGGTAATAACTGTTCCTGAACCTGGTGGTGTGGGACCTGAGGCTCCTGTACCTCCTTCCTGATGGTTGAGGGGTAATCACTGTTCCTGAATCTGGTGGTGTGGGTCCTGAGGCTCCTGTACCTCCTTCCTGATGGTTGAGGGGTAATAACTGTTCCTGAAACTGGTGTTGTGGGTCCTGAGGCTCCTGTACCTCCTTCCTGATGGTTGAGGGGTAATAACTGTTCCTGAACCTGGTGGTGTGGGGCCTGAGGCTCCTGTACCTCCTTCCTGATGGGTGAGGTGTGGTAACTGTTCCTGAACCTGGTGGCATGGGTCCTGAGGCTCCTGTACTTCCATCCTGATGGTTGAGGGGTAATAACTGTTCCTGAACCTGGTGGTGTGGGACCTGAGGCTCCTGTACCTCCATCCTGATGGTTGAGGGGTAATAACTGTTCCTGAACCTGGTGGTGTGGGACCTGAGGCTCCTCTACCTCCATCCTGATGGTTGAGGGGTAATAACTGTTCCTGAACCTGGTGGTGTGGGACCTGAGGCTCCTGTACCTCCATCCTGATGGTTGAGGGGTAATGACTGTTCCTGAACCTGGTGGTGTGGCACCTGAGGCTCCTGTACCTCCATCCTGATGGTTGAGGGGTAATAACTGTTCCTGAACCTGGTGGTGTGGGGCCTGAGGCTCCTGTACCTCCTTCCTGATGGGTGAGGGGTGGTAACTGTTCCTGAACCTGGTGTTGTGGGTCCTGAGGCTCCTGTACCTCCTTCCTGATGGTTGAGGGGTAATAACTGTTCCTGAACCTGGTGGTGTGGGGCCTGAGGATCCTGTACCTCCTTCCTGATGGGTGAGGGGTGGTAACTGTTCCTGAACCTGGTGGCGTGGGTCCTGAGGCTCCTGTACTTCCATCCTGATGGTTGAGGGGTAATAACTGTTCCTGAACCTGGTGGTGTGGGACCTGAGGCTCCTGTACCTCCATCTTGATGGTTGAGGTGTAATAACTGTTCCTGAACCTGGTGGTGTGGGACCTGAGGCTCCTGTACCTCCATCCTGATGGTTGAGGGGTAATGACTGTTCCTGAACCTGGTGGTGTGGGGCCTGAAGCTCCTGTACCTCCTTCCTGATGGTTGAGGGGTAATAACTGTTCCTGATCCTGGTGGTGTGGGACCTGAGGCTTCTGTACTTCCTTCCTGATGGTTGAGGGGTAATCACTGTTCCTGAATCTGGTGGTGTGGGACCTGAGGCTCCTGTACCTCCTTCCTGATGGTTGAGTGGTAATAACTGTTTCTGAACCTGGTGGTGTGGAGCCTGAGGTTCCTGTACCTCCATCCTGATGGTTGAGGGGTAATAACTGTTCCTGAACCTGGTGGTGTGGGTCCTGAGGCTCCTGTACCTCCTTCCTGATGTTTGAGGGGTAATAACTGTTCCTGAACCTGGTGTTGTGAGTCCTGAGGCTCCTGTACCTCCTTCCTGATGGTTGAGGGGTAATAACTGTTCCTGAACCTGGTTGTGTGGTGCCTGAGGCTCCTGTACCTCCTTCCTGATGGTTGAGGGGTAATAACTGTTCCTGAACCTGGTTGTGTGGTGCCTGAGGCTCCTGTACCTGCTTCCTGATGGTTGGGGGATAAAACTGTTTCTGAACCTGGTGGTGTGGGTCCTGAGGCTCCTGTACCTCCATCCTGATGGTTGAGGGGTAATACCTGTTCCCGAACCTGGTGGTGTGGGTCCTGAGGCTCCTGTACCTCCTTCCTGATGTTTGAGGGGTAATAACTGTTCCTGACGCTGGTGTTGTGAGTCCTGAGGCTCCTGTACCTCCTTCCTGATGGTAAAGGGGTAATAACTGTTCCTGAAACTGGTGGTGTGGGGCCTGAGGCTCCTGTACCTCCTTCCTGATGGTTGAGGGGTAATAACTGTTCCTGAACCTGGTGGTGTGGGGCCTGAGGCTCCTGTACCTCCATCCTTATGGTTGAGGGGTAATAACTGTTCCTGAACCTGGTGGTGTGGGACCTGAGGCTCCTGTACCTCCTTCCTGATGGATGAGGGGTAATAACTGTTCCTGAACCTGGTGGTGTGGGACCTGAGGCTCCTGTACCTCCTTCCTGATGGATGAGGGGTAATAACTGTTCCTGAACCAGGTGGTGTGGGACCTGAGGCTCCTGTACCTCCTTCCTGATGGATGAGGGGTAATAACTGTTCCTGAACCTGGTGGTGTGGGACCTGAGGCTCCTGTACCTCCATCCTGATGGTTGAGGGGTAATAACTGTTCCTGAACCTGGTGGTGTGGGACCTGAGGCTCCTGTACCTCCTTCCTGATGGTTGAGTGGTAATAACTGTTCCAGAACCTGGTGGTGTGGGACCTGAGGCTCCTGTTCCTCCTTCCTGATGGTTGAGGGGTAATGACTGTTCCTGAACCTGGTGGTGTGTGGCCTGAGGCTCCTGTACATCCTTCCTGATGGTTGAGGGGTAATAACTGTTCCTGAACCTGGTGGTGTGAGTCCTGAGGCTCCTTTACCTCCATCCTGATGGTTGAGCAGTAATGACTGTTCCTGAACCTGGTGTTGTGGGGCCTGAGGCTCCTGTACCTCCATCCTGATGGTTGAGGGGTACTAACTGTTCCTGAACCTGGTGGTGTGGGACCTGAGGCTCCTGTACCACCATCCTGATGGTTGAGGGGTAATGACTGTTCCTGAACCTGCTGGTGTGGGGCCCGAGGCTCCTGTACCTCCTTCCTGATGGTTGAGGGGTAATCACTGTTCCTGAATCTGGTGGTGTGGGACCTGAGGCTCCTGTACATCCTTCCTGATGGTTGAGTGGTAATAACTGTTCCTGAACCTGGTGTTGTGGGACCTGAGGCTCCTGTACCTCCTTCCTGATGGTTGAGGGGTAATACCTGTTCCTGAACCTGGTGGTGTGGGACCTGAAGCTCCTGTACCTCCTTCCTGATGGTTGAGTGGTAATAACTATTCCTGAACCTGGTGGTGTGGGGCCCGAGGCTCCTGTACCTCCTTCCTGATTTTTGAGGGGTAATAACTGTTCCTGAACCTGGTGGTGTGGGACCTGAGGCTCCTGTACCTCCTTCCCGATGGTTGAGGGGTAATCACTGTTCCTGAATCTGGTGGTGTGGGGCCTGAGGCTCCTGTACCTCCTTCCTGATGGTTGAGGGGTAATAACTGTTCCTGAAACTGGTGTTGTGGGTCCTGAGGCTCCTGTACCTCCTTCCTGACGGTTGAGGGGTAATAACTGTTCCTGAAACTGGTGGTGTGGGGCCTGAGGCTCCTGTACCTCCTTCCTGATGGTTGAGGGGTAATAACTGTTCCTGAAACTGGTGTTGTGGGTCCTGAGGCTCCTGTACCTCCTTCCTGATGGTTGAGGGGTAATAACTGTTCCTGAAACTGGTGTTGTGGGTCCTGAGGCTCCTGTACCTCCTTCCTGATGGTTGAGGGGTAATAACTGTTCCTGAACCTGGTGGTGTGGGGCCTGAGGCTCCTGTACCTCCTTCCTGATGGCTGAGGGGTGGTAACTGTTCCTGAACCTGGTGGCATGGGTCCTGAGGCTCCTGTACTTCCATCCTGATGGTTGAGGGGTAATAACTGTTCCTGAACCTGGTGGTGTGGGACCTGAGGCTCCTGTACCTCCATCCTGATGGTTGAGGGGTAATAACTGTTCCTGAACCTGGTGGTGTGGGACCTGAGGCTCCTCTACCTCCATCCTGATGGTTGAGGGGTAATAACTGTTCCTGAACCTGGTGGTGTGGGACCTGAGGCTCCTGTACCTCCATCCTGATGGTTGAGGGGTGGTAACTGTTCCTGAACCTGGTGGCATGGGGCCTGAGGCTCCTGTACCTCCTTCCTGATGGGTGAGGGGTGGTAACTGTTCCTGAACCTGGTGGCATGGGTCCTGAGGCTCCTGTACTTCCATCCTGATGGTTGAGGGGTAATAACTGTTCCTGAACCTGGTGGTGTGGGACCTGAGGCTCCTGTACCTCCATCCTGATGGTTGAGGGGTAATAACTGTTCCTGAACCTGGTGGTGTGTGGCCTGAGGCTCCTGTACATCCTTCCTGATGGTTGAGGGGTAATAACTGTTCCTGAACCTGGTGGTGTGAGTCCTGAGGCTCCTTTACCTCCATCCTGATGGTTGAGCGGTAATGACTGTTCCTGAACCTGGTGTTGTGGGGCCTGAGGCTCCTGTACCTCCATCCTGATGGTTGAGGGGTACTAACTGTTCCTGAACCTGGTGGTGTGGGACCTGAGGCTCCTGTACCACCATCCTGATGGTTGAGGGGTAATGACTGTTCCTGAACTTGCTGGTGTAGGGCCCGAGGCTCCTGTACCTCCTTCCTGATGGTTGAGGGGTAATCACTGTTCCTGAATCTGGTGGTGTGGGACCTGAGGCTCCTGTACCTCCTTCCTGATGGTTGAGTGGTAATAACTGTTCCTGAACCTGGTGGTGTGGGGCCCGAGGCTCCTGTACCTCCTTCCTGATGGTTGAGGGGTAATAACTGTTCCTGAACCTGGTGGTGTGGGGCCCGAGGCTCCTGTACCTCCTTCCTGATTTTTGAGGGGTAATAACTGTTCCTGAACCTGGTGGTGTGGGACCTGAGGCTCCTGTACCTCCTTCCTGATGGTTGAGGGGTAATCACTGTTCCTGAATCTGGTGGTGTGGGGCCTGAGGCTCCTGTACCTCCTTCGTCATGGTTGAGGGGTAATAACTGTTCCTGAACCTGGTGGTGTGGGACCTGAGGCTCCTGTACCTCCTTCCTGATGGTTGAGGGGTAATCACTGTTCCTGAATCTGGTGGTGTGGGGCCTGAGGCTCCTGTACCTCCTTCCTGATGGTTGAGGGGTAATAACTGTTCCTGAAACTGGTGTTGTGGGTCCTGAGGCTCCTGTGACTCCTTCCTGATGGTTGAGGGGTAATAACTGTTCCTGAACCTGGTGGTGTGGGGCCTGAGGCTCCTGTACCTCCTTCCTGATGGGTGAGGGGTGGTAACTGTTCCTGAACCTGGTGGCATGGGTCCTGAGGCTCCTGTACTTCCATCCTGATGGTTGAGGGGTAATAACTGTTCCTGAACCTGGTGGTGTGGGACCTGAGGCTCCTGTACCTCCATCCTGATGGTTGAGGGGTAATAACTGTTCCTGAACCTGGTGGTGTGGGACCTGAGGCTCCTCTACCTCCATCCTGATGGTTGAGGGGTAATAACTGTTCCTGAACCTGGTGGTGTGGGACCTGAGGCTCCTGTACCTCCATCCTGATGGTTGAGGGGTGGTAACTGTTCCTGAACCTGGTGGCATGGGGCCTGAGGCTCCTGTACCTCCTTCCTGATGGGTGAGGGGTGGTAACTGTTCCTGAACCTGTTGGCATGGGTCCTGAGGCTCCTGTACTTCCATCCTGATGGTTGAGGGGTAATAACTGTTCCTGAACCTGGTGGTGTGGGACCTGAGGCTCCTGTACCTCCATCCTGATGGTTGAGGGGTAATAACTGTTCCTGAACCTGGTGGTGTGGGACCTGAGGCTCCTGTACCTCCATCCTGATGGTTGAGGGGTAATAACTGTTCCTGAACCTGGTGGTGTGGGACCTGAGGCTCCTGTACCTCCATCCTGATGGTTGAGGGGTAATGACTGTTCCTGAACCTGGTGGTGTGGGGCCTGAGGCTCCTGTACCTCCTTCCTGATGGTTGAGGGGTAATAACTGTTCCTGAACCTGGTGGTGTGGGACCTGAGGCTCCTGTACCTCCTTCCTGATGGTTGAGTGGTAATAACTGTTCCAGAATCTGGTGGTGTGGGACCTGAGGCTCCTGTTCCTCCTTCCTGATGGTTGAGGGGTAATAACTGTTCCTGAACCTGGTGGTGTGAGTCCTGAGGCTCCTTTACCTCCATCCTGATGGTTGAGCGGTAATGACTGTTCCTGAATCTGGTGGTGTGGGACCTGAGGCTCCTGTACCTCCTTCCTGATGGTTGAGGGGTAATAACTGTTCCTGAACCTGGTGGTGTGGGGCCCGAGGCTCCTGTTCCTCCTTCCTGATGGATGATGGGTACTACCTGTTCCTGCACCTGGTGGTGTGGGGCCTGAGGATCCTGTACCTCCATCCTGATGGTTGAGTGGTAATAACTGTTCCTGAACCTGGTGGTGTGGGGCCCGAGGCTCCTGTACCTCCTTCCTGATGGGTGAGGGGTGGTAACTGTTCCTGAACCTGGTGGCATGGGTCCTGAGGCTCCTGTACTTCCATCCTGATGGTTGAGGGGTAATAACTGTTCCTGAACCTGGTGGTGTGGGACCTGAGGCTCCTGTACCTCCATCCTGATGGTTGAGGGGTAATAACTGTTCCTGAACCTGGTGGTGTGGGACCTGAGGCTCCTCTACCTCCATCCTGATGGTTGAGGGGTAATAACTGTTCCTGAACCTGGTGGTGTGGGACCTGAGGCTCCTGTACCTCCATCCTGATGGTTGAGGGGTGGTAACTGTTCCTGAACCTGGTGGCATGGGGCCTGAGGCTCCTGTACCTCCTTCCTGATGGGTGAGGGGTGGTAACTGTTCCTGAACCTGGTGGCATGGGTCCTGAGGCTCCTGTACTTCCATCCTGATGGTTGAGGGGTAATAACTGTTCCTGAACCTGGTGGTGTGGGACCTGAGGCTCCTGTACCTCCATCCTGATGGTTGAGGGGTAATAACTGTTCCTGAACCTGGTGGTGTGTGGCCTGAGGCTCCTGTACATCCTTCCTGATGGTTGAGGGGTAATAACTGTTCCTGAACCTGGTGGTGTGAGTCCTGAGGCTCCTTTACCTCCATCCTGATGGTTGAGCGGTAATGACTGTTCCTGAACCTGGTGTTGTGGGGCCTGAGGCTCCTGTACCTCCATCCTGATGGTTGAGGGGTACTAACTGTTCCTGAACCTGGTGGTGTGGGACCTGAGGCTCCTGTACCACCATCCTGATGGTTGAGGGGTAATGACTGTTCCTGAACTTGCTGGTGTGGGGCCCGAGGCTCCTGTACCTCCTTCCTGATGGTTGAGGGGTAATCACTGTTCCTGAAGCTGGTGGTGTGGGACCTGAGGCTCCTGTACCTCCTTCCTGATGGTTGAGTGGTAATAACTGTTCCTGAACCTGGTGGTGTGGGGCCCGAGGCTCCTGTACCTCCTTCCTGATGGTTGAGGGGTAATATCTGTTCCTGAACCTGGTGGTGTGGGACCTGAAGCTCCTGTACCTCCTTCCTGATGGTTGAGTGGTAATAACTGTTCCTGAACCTGGTGGTGTGGGACCTGAGGCTCCTGTACCTCCTTCCTGATGGATGAGGGGTAATAACTGTTCCTGAACCAGGTGGTGTGGGACCTGAGGCTCCTGTACCTCCTTCCTGATGGATGAGGGGTAATAACTGTTCCTGAACCTGGTGGTGTGGGACCTGAGGCTCCTGTACCTCCTTCCTGATGGTTGAGTGGTAATAACTGTTCCAGAACCTGGTGGTGTGGGCCCTGAGGCTCCTGTTCCTCCTTCCTGATGGTTGAGGGGTAATAACTGTTCCTGAACCTGGTGGTGTGAGTCCTGAGGCTCCTTTACCTCCATCCTGATGGTTGAGCGGTAATGACTGTTCCTGAATCTGGTGGTGTGGGACCTGAGGCTCCTGTACCTCCTTCCTGATGGTTGAGGGGTAATAACTGTTCCTGAACCTGGTGGTGTGGGGCCCGAGGCTCCTGTTCCTCCTTCCTGATGGATGATGGGTACTACCTGTTCCTGCACCTGGTGGTGTGGGGCCTGAGGATCCTGTACCTCCATCCTGATGGTTGAGTGGTAATAACTGTTCCTGAACCTGGTGGTGTGGGGCCCGAGGCTCCTGTACCTCCTTCCTGATTTTTGAGGGGTAATAACTGTTCCTGAACCTGGTGGTGTGGGACCTGAGGCTCCTGTACCTCCTTCCTGATGGTTGAGGGGTAATCACTGTTCCTGAATCTGGTGGTGTGGGGCCTGAGGCTCCTGTACCTCCTTCCTGATGGTTGAGGGGTAATAACTGTTCCTGAAACTGGTGTTGTGGGTCCTGAGGCTCCTGTACCTCCTTCCTGATGGTTGAGGGGTAATAACTGTTCCTGAACCTGGTGGTGTGGGGCCTGAGGCTCCTGTACCTCCTTCCTGATGGGTGAGGGGTGGTAACTGTTCCTGAACCTGGTGGCATGGGTCCTGAGGCTCCTGTACTTCCATCCTGATGGTTGAGGGGTAATAACTGTTCCTGAACCTGGTGGTGTGGGACCTGAGGCTCCTGTACCTCCATCCTGATGGTTGAGGGGTAATAACTGTTCCTGAACCTGGTGCTGTGGGACCTGAGGCTCCTCTACCTCCATCCTGATGGTTGAGGGGTAATAACTGTTCCTGAACCTGGTGGTGTGGGACCTGAGGCTCCTGTACCTCCATCCTGATGGTTGAGGGGTGGTAACTGTTCCTGAACCTGGTGGCATGGGGCCTGAGGCTCCTGTACCTCCTTCCTGATGGGTGAGGGGTGGTAACTGTTCCTGAACCTGGTGGCATGGGTCCTGAGGCTCCGTGTACTTCCTTCCTGATGGTTGAGGGGTAATAACTGTTCCTGAACCTGGTGGTGTGGGACCTGAGGCTCCTGTACCTCCATCCTGATGGTTGAGGGGTAATAACTGTTCCTGAACCTGGTGGTGTGGGACCTGAGGCTCCTGTACCTCCATCCTGATGGTTGAGGGGTAATAACTGTTCCTGAACCTGGTGGTGTGGGACCTGGGGCTCCTGTACCTCCATCCTGATGGTTGAGGGGTAATGACTGTTCCTGAACCTGGTGGTGTGGGGCCTGAAGCTCCTGTACCTCCTTCCTGATGGTTGAGGGGTAATAACTGTTCCTGATCCTGGTGGTGTGGGACCTGAGGCTTCTGTACCTCCTTCCTGATGGTTGAGGGGTAATCACTGTTCCTGAATCTGGTGGTGTGGGACCTGAGGCTCCTGTACCTCCTTCCTGATGGTTGAGTGGTAATAACTGTTTCTGAACCTGGTGGTGTGGAGCCTGAGGTTCCTGTACCTCCATCCTGATGGTTGAGGGGTAATAACTGTTCCTGAACCTGGTGGTGTGGGTCCTGAGGCTCCTGTACCTCCTTCCTGATGTTTGAGGGGTAATAACTGTTCCTGAACCTGGTGTTGTGAGTCCTGAGGCTCCTGTACCTCCTTCCTGATGGTTGAGGGGTAATAACTGTTCCTGAACCTGGTTGTGTGGTGCCTGAGCCTCCTGTACCTCCTTCCTGATGGTTGAGGGGTAATACCTGTTCCCGAACCTGGTGGTGTGGGTCCTGAGGCTCCTGTACCTCCTTCCTGATGTTTGAGGGGTAATAACTGTTCCTGAACCTGGTGTTGTGAGTCCTGAGGCTCCTGTACCTCCTTCCTGATGGTTGAGGGGTAATAACTGTTCCTGAAACTGGTGGTGTGGGGCCTGTGGCTCCTGTACCTCCTTCCTGATGGTTGAGGGGTAATAACTGTTCCTGAACCTGGTGGTGTGGGGCCTGAGGCTCCTGTACCTCCATCCTGATGGTTGAGGGGTAATAACTGTTCCTGAACCTGGTGGTGTGGGACCTGAGGCTCCTGTACCTCCTTCCTGATGGATGAGGGGTAATAACTGTTCCTGAACCTGGTGGTGTGGGACCTGAGGCTCCTGTACCTCCATCCTGATGGTTGAGGGGTAATAACTGTTCCTGAACCTGGTGGTGTGGGACCTGAGGCTCCTGTACCTCCTTCCTGATGGTTGAGTGGTAATAACTGTTCCAGAACCTGGTGGTGTGGGACCTGAGGCTCCTGTACCTGCTTCCTGATGGTTGAGGGGTAATGACTGTTCCTGAAACTGGTGGTGTGTGGCCTGAGGCCCCTGTACATCCTTCCTGATGGTTGTGGGGTAATAACTGTTCCTGAACCTGGTGGTGTGAGTCCTGAGGCTCCGTTACCTCCATCCTGATGGTTGAGCGGTAATGACTGTTCCTGAACCTGGTGTTGTGGGGCCTGAGGCTCCTGTACCTCCATCCTGATGGTTGAGGGGTACTAACTGTTCCTGAACCTGGTGGTGTGGGACCTGAGGCTCCTGTACCACCATCCTGATGGTTGAGGGGTAATGACTGTTCCTGAACCTGCTGGTGTGGGGCCCGAGGCTCCTGTACCTCCTTCCTGATGGGTGAGGGGTGGTAACTGTTCCTGAACCTGGTGGCATGGGTCCTGAGGCTCCTGTACTTCCATCCTGATGGTTGAGGGGTAATAACTGTTCCTGAACCTGGTGGTGTGGGACCTGAGGCTCCTGTACCTCCATCCTGATGGTTGAGGGGTAATAACTGTTCCTGAACCTGGTGGTGTGGGACCTGAGGCTCCTCTACCTCCATCCTGATGGTTGAGGGGTAATAACTGTTCCTGAACCTGGTGGTGTGGGACCTGAGGCTCCTGTACCTCCATCCTGATGGTTGAGGGGTGGTAACTGTTCCTGAACCTGGTGGCATGGGGCCTGAGGCTCCTGTACCTCCTTCCTGATGGGTGAGGGGTGGTAACTGTTCCTGAACCTGGTGGTGTGGGGCCCGAGGCTCCTGTACCTCCTTCCTGATTTTTGAGGGGTAATAACTGTTCCTGAACCTGGTGGTGTGGGACCTGAGGCTCCTGTACCTCCTTCCTGATGGTTGAGGGGTAATCACTGTTCCTGAATCTGGTGGTGTGGGGCCTGAGGCTCCTGTACCTCCTTCCTGATGGTTGAGGGGTAATAACTGTTCCTGAAACTGGTGTTGTGGGTCCTGAGGCTCCTGTACCTCCTTCCTGATGGTTGAGGGGTAATAACTGTTCCTGAACCTGGTGGTGTGGGGCCTGAGGCTCCTGTACCTCCTTCCTGATGGGTGAGGGGTGGTAACTGTTCCTGAACCTGGTGGCATGGGTCCTGAGGCTCCTGTACTTCCATCCTGATGGTTGAGGGGTAATAACTGTTCCTGAACCTGGTGGTGTGGGACCTGAGGCTCCTGTACCTCCATCCTGATGGTTGAGGGGTAATAACTGTTCCTGAACCTGGTGGTGTGGGACCTGAGGCTCCTCTACCTCCATCCTGATGGTTGAGGGGTAATAACTGTTCCTGAACCTGGTGGTGTGGGACCTGAGGCTCCTGTACCTCCATCCTGATGGTTGAGGGGTGGTAACTGTTCCTGAACCTGGTGGCATGGGGCCTGAGGCTCCTGTACCTCCTTCCTGATGGGTGAGGGGTGGTAACTGTTCCTGAACCTGGTGGCATGGGTCCTGAGGCTCCTGTACTTCCATCCTGATGGTTGAGGGGTAATAACTGTTCCTGAACCTGGTGGTGTGGGACCTGAGGCTCCTGTACCTCCATCCTGATGGTTGAGGGGTAATAACTGTTCCTGAACCTGGTGGTGTGGGACCTGAGGCTCCTGTACCTCCATCCTGATGGTTGAGGGGTAATAACTGTTCCTGAACCTGGTGGTGTGGGACCTGAGGCTCCTGTACCTCCATCCTGATGGTTGAGGGGTAATGACTGTTCCTGAACCTGGTGGTGTGGGGCCTGAGGCTCCTGTACCTCCTTCCTGATGGTTGAGGGGTAATGACTGTTCCTGAACCTGGTGGTGTGGGACCTGAGGCTCCTGTACCTCCTTCCTGATGGTTGAGTGGTAATAACTGTTCCAGAACCTGGTGGTGTGGGACCTGAGGCTCCTGTTCCTCCTTCCTGATGGTTGAGGGGTAATAACTGTTCCTGAACCTGGTGGTGTGAGTCCTGAGGCTCCTTTACCTCCATCCTGATGGTTGAGCGGTAATGACTGTTCCTGAATCTGGTGGTGTGGGACCTGAGGCTCCTGTACCTCCTTCCTGATGGTTGAGGGGTAATAACTGTTCCTGAACCTGGTGGTGTGGGGCCCGAGGCTCCTGTTCCTCCTTCCTGATGGATGATGGGTACTACCTGTTCCTGCACCTGGTGGTGTGGGGCCTGAGGATCCTGTACCTCCATCCTGATGGTTGAGTGGTAATAACTGTTCCTGAACCTGGTGGTGTGGGGCCCGAGGCTCCTGTACCTCCTTCCTGATTTTTGAGGGGTAATAACTGTTCCTGAACCTGGTGGTGTGGGACCTGAGGCTCCTGTACCTCCTTCCTGATGGTTGAGGGGTAATCACTGTTCCTGAATCTGGTGGTGTGGGGCCTGAGGCTCCTGTACCTCCTTCCTGATGGTTGAGGGGTAATAACTGTTCCTGAAACTGGTGTTGTGGGTCCTGAGGCTCCTGTACCTCCTTCCTGATGGTTGAGGGGTAATAACTGTTCCTCAACCTGGTGGTGTGGGGCCTGAGGCTCCTGTACCTCCTTCCTGATGGGTGAGGGGTGGTAACTGTTCCTGAACCTGGTGGCATGGGTCCTGAGGCTCCTGTACTTCCATCCTGATGGTTGAGGGGTAATAACTGTTCCTGAACCTGGTGGTGTGGGACCTGAGGCTCCTGTACCTCCATCCTGATGGTTGAGGGGTAATAACTGTTCCTGAACCTGGTGCTGTGGGACCTGAGGCTCCTCTACCTCCATCCTGATGGTTGAGGGGTAATAACTGTTCCTGAACCTGGTGGTGTGGGACCTGAGGCTCCTGTACCTCCATCCTGATGGTTGAGGGGTGGTAACTGTTCCTGAACCTGGTGGCATGGGGCCTGAGGCTCCTGTACCTCCTTCCTGATGGGTGAGGGGTGGTAACTGTTCCTGAACCTGGTGGCATGGGTCCTGAGGCTCCGTGTACTTCCTTCCTGATGGTTGAGGGGTAATAACTGTTCCTGAACCTGGTGGTGTGGGACCTGAGGCTCCTGTACCTCCATCCTGATGGTTGAGGGGTAATAACTGTTCCTGAACCTGGTGGTGTGGGACCTGAGGCTCCTGTACCTCCATCCTGATGGTTGAGGGGTAATAACTGTTCCTGAACCTGGTGGTGTGGGACCTGGGGCTCCTGTACCTCCATCCTGATGGTTGAGGGGTAATGACTGTTCCTGAACCTGGTGGTGTGGGGCCTGAAGCTCCTGTACCTCCTTCCTGATGGTTGAGGGGTAATAACTGTTCCTGATCCTGGTGGTGTGGGACCTGAGGCTTCTGTACCTCCTTCCTGATGGTTGAGGGGTAATCACTGTTCCTGAATCTGGTGGTGTGGGACCTGAGGCTCCTGTACCTCCTTCCTGATGGTTGAGTGGTAATAACTGTTTCTGAACCTGGTGGTGTGGAGCCTGAGGTTCCTGTACCTCCATCCTGATGGTTGAGGGGTAATAACTGTTCCTGAACCTGGTGGTGTGGGTCCTGAGGCTCCTGTACCTCCTTCCTGATGTTTGAGGGGTAATAACTGTTCCTGAACCTGGTGTTGTGAGTCCTGAGGCTCCTGTACCTCCTTCCTGATGGTTGAGGGGTAATAACTGTTCCTGAACCTGGTTGTGTGGTGCCTGAGCCTCCTGTACCTCCTTCCTGATGGTTGAGGGGTAATACCTGTTCCCGAACCTGGTGGTGTGGGTCCTGAGGCTCCTGTACCTCCTTCCTGATGTTTGAGGGGTAATAACTGTTCCTGAACCTGGTGTTGTGAGTCCTGAGGCTCCTGTACCTCCTTCCTGATGGTTGAGGGGTAATAACTGTTCCTGAAACTGGTGGTGTGGGGCCTGTGGCTCCTGTACCTCCTTCCTGATGGTTGAGGGGTAATAACTGTTCCTGAACCTGGTGGTGTGGGGCCTGAGGCTCCTGTACCTCCATCCTGATGGTTGAGGGGTAATAACTGTTCCTGAACCTGGTGGTGTGGGACCTGAGGCTCCTGTACCTCCTTCCTGATGGATGAGGGGTAATAACTGTTCCTGAACCTGGTGGTGTGGGACCTGAGGCTCCTGTACCTCCATCCTGATGGTTGAGGGGTAATAACTGTTCCTGAACCTGGTGGTGTGGGACCTGAGGCTCCTGTACCTCCTTCCTGATGGTTGAGTGGTAATAACTGTTCCAGAACCTGGTGGTGTGGGACCTGAGGCTCCTGTACCTGCTTCCTGATGGTTGAGGGGTAATGACTGTTCCTGAAACTGGTGGTGTGTGGCCTGAGGCCCCTGTACATCCTTCCTGATGGTTGTGGGGTAATAACTGTTCCTGAACCTGGTGGTGTGAGTCCTGAGGCTCCGTTACCTCCATCCTGATGGTTGAGCGGTAATGACTGTTCCTGAACCTGGTGTTGTGGGGCCTGAGGCTCCTGTACCTCCATCCTGATGGTTGAGGGGTACTAACTGTTCCTGAACCTGGTGGTGTGGGACCTGAGGCTCCTGTACCACCATCCTGATGGTTGAGGGGTAATGACTGTTCCTGAACCTGCTGGTGTGGGGCCCGAGGCTCCTGTACCTCCTTCCTGATGGTTGAGGGGTAATCACTGTTCCTGAATCTGGTGGTGTGGGACCTGAGGCTCCTGTACCTCCTTCCTGATGGTTGAGTGGTAATAACTGTTCCTGAACCTGGTGGTGTGGGACCTGAGGCTCCTGTACCTCCTTCCTGATGGTTGAGGGGTAATACCTGTTCCTGAACCTGGTGGTGTGGGACCTGAAGCTCCTGTACCTCCTTCCTGATGGTTGAGTGGTAATAACTGTTCCTGAACCTGGTGGTGTGGGGCCCGAGGCTCCTGTACCTCCTTCCTGATTTCTGAGGGGTAATAACTGTTCCTGAACCTGGTGGTGTGGGACCTGAGGCTCCTGTACCTCCTTCCTGATGGTTGAGGGGTAATAACTGTTCCTGAACCTGGTGCTGTGGGACCTGAGGCTCCTCTACCTCCATCCTGATGGTTGAGGGGTAATAACTGTTCCTTAACCTGGTGGTGTGGGACCTGAGGCTCCTGTACCTCCATCCTGATGGTTGAGGGTTGGTAACTGTTCCTGAACCTGGTGGCATGGGGCCTGAGGCTCCTGTACCTCCTTCCTGATGGGTGAGGGGTGGTAACTGTTCCTGAACCTGGTGGCATGGGTCCTGAGGCTCCGTGTACTTCCATCCTGATGGTTGAGGGGTAATAACTGTTCCTGAACCTGGTGGTGTGGGACCTGAGGCTCCTGTACCTCCATCCTGATGGTTGAGGGGTAATAACTGTTCCTGAACCTGGTGGTGTGGGACCTGAGGCTCCTGTACCTCCATCCTGATGGTTGAGGGGTAATAACTGTTCCTGAACCTGGTGGTGTGGAACCTGGGGCTCCTGTACCTCCATCCTGATGGTTGAGGGGTAATGACTGTTCCTGAACCTGGTGGTGTGGGGCCTGAAGCTCCTGTACCTCCTTCCTGATGGTTGAGGGGTAATAACTGTTCCTGATCCTGGTGGTGTGGGACCTGAGGCTTCTGTACCTCCTTCCTGATGGTTGAGGGGTAATCACTGTTCCTGAATCTGGTGGTGTGGGACCTGAGGCTCCTGTACCTCCTTCCTGATGGTTGAGTGGTAATAACTGTTTCTGAACCTGGTGGTGTGGAGCCTGAGGTTCCTGTACCTCCATCCTGATGGTTGAGGGGTAATAACTGTTCCTGAACCTGGTGGTGTGGGTCCTGAGGCTCCTGTACCTCCTTCCTGATGTTTGAGGGGTAATAACTGTTCCTGAACCTGGTGTTGTGAGTCCTGAGGCTCCTGTACCTCCTTCCTGATGGTTGAGGGGTAATAACTGTTCCTGAACCTGGTTGTGTGGTGCCTGAGCCTCCTGTACCTCCTTCCTGATGGTTGAGGGGTAATACCTGTTCCCGAACCTGGTGGTGTGGGTCCTGAGGCTCCTGTACCTCCTTCCTGATGTTTGAGGGGTAATAACTGTTCCGGAACCTGGTGTTGTGAGTCCTGAGGCTCCTGTACCTCCTTCCTGATGGTTGAGGGGTAATAACTGTTCCTGAAACTGGTGGTGTGGGGCCTGAGGCTCCTGTACCTCCTTCCTGATGGTTGAGGGGTAATAACTGTTCCTGAACCTGGTGGTGTGGGGCCTGAGGCTCCTGTACCTCCATCCTGATGGTTGAGGGGTAATAACTGTTCCTGAACCTGGTGGTGTGGGACCTGAGGCTCCTGTACCTCCTTCCTGATGGATGAGGGTTAATAACTGTTCCTGAACCTGGTGGTGTGGGACCTGAGGCTCCTGTACCTCCATCCTGATGGTTGAGGGGTAATAACTGTTCCTGAACCTGGTGGTGTGGGACCTGAGGCTCCTGTACCTCCTTCCTGATGGTTGAGTGGTAATAACTGTTCCAGAACCTGGTGGTGTGGGACCTGAGGCTCCTGTACCAGCTTCCTGATGGTTGAGGGGTAATGACTGTTCCTGAAACTGGTGGTGTGTGGCCTGAGGCTCCTATACATCCTTCCTGATGGTTGTGGGGTAATAACTGTTCCTGAACCTGGTGGTGTGAGTCCTGAGGCTCCTTTACCTCCATCCTGATGGTTGAGCGGTAATGACTGTTCCTGAACCTGGTGTTGTGGGGCCTGAGGCTCCTGTACCTCCATCCTGATGGTTGAGGGGTACTAACTGTTCCTGAACCTGCTGGTGTGGGGCCCGAGGCTCCTGTACCTCCTTCCTGATGGTTGAGGGGTAATTCCTGTTCCTGAAACTGGTGGTGTGGGGCCTGTGGCTCCTGTACCTCCTTCCTGATGGTTGAGGGGTAATAACTGTTCCTGAACCTGGTGGTGTGGGGCCTGAGGCTCCTGTACCTCCATCCTGATGGTTGAGGGGTAATAACTGTTCCTGAACCTGGTGGTGTGGGACCTGAGGCTCCTGTACCTCCTTCCTGATGGATGAGGGGTAATAACTGTTCCTGAACCTGGTGGTGTGGGACCTGAGGCTCCTGTACCTCCATCCTGATGGTTGAGGGGTAATAACTGTTCCTGAACCTGGTGGTGTGGGACCTGAGGCTCCTGTACCTCCTTCCTGATGGTTGAGTGGTAATAACTGTTCCAGAACCTGGTGGTGTGGGACCTGAGGCTCCTGTACCTGCTTCCTGATGGTTGAGGGGTAATGACTGTTCCTGAAACTGGTGGTGTGTGGCCTGAGGCCCCTGTACATCCTTCCTGATGGTTGTGGGGTAATAACTGTTCCTGAACCTGGTGGTGTGAGTCCTGAGGCTCCGTTACCTCCATCCTGATGGTTGAGCGGTAATGACTGTTCCTGAACCTGGTGTTGTGGGGCCTGAGGCTCCTGTACCTCCATCCTGATGGTTGAGGGGTACTAACTGTTCCTGAACCTGGTGGTGTGGGACCTGAGGCTCCTGTACCACCATCCTGATGGTTGAGGGGTAATGACTGTTCCTGAACCTGCTGGTGTGGGGCCCGAGGCTCCTGTACCTCCTTCCTGATGGTTGAGGGGTAATCACTGTTCCTGAATCTGGTGGTGTGGGACCTGAGGCTCCTGTACCTCCTTCCTGATGGTTGAGTGGTAATAACTGTTCCTGAACCTGGTGGTGTGGGACCTGAGGCTCCTGTACCTCCTTCCTGATGGTTGAGGGGTAATACCTGTTCCTGAACCTGGTGGTGTGGGACCTGAAGCTCCTGTACCTCCTTCCTGATGGTTGAGTGGTAATAACTGTTCCTGAACCTGGTGGTGTGGGGCCCGAGGCTCCTGTACCTCCTTCCTGATTTCTGAGGGGTAATAACTGTTCCTGAACCTGGTGGTGTGGGATCTGAGGCTCCTGTACCTCCTTCCTGATGGTTGAGGGGTAATAACTGTTCCTGAACCTGGTGCTGTGGGACCTGAGGCTCCTCTACCTCCATCCTGATGGTTGAGGGGTAATAACTGTTCCTTAACCTGGTGGTGTGGGACCTGAGGCTCCTGTACCTCCATCCTGATGGTTGAGGGTTGGTAACTGTTCCTGAACCTGGTGGCATGGGGCCTGAGGCTCCTGTACCTCCTTCCTGATGGGTGAGGGGTGGTAACTGTTCCTGAACCTGGTGGCATGGGTCCTGAGGCTCCGTGTACTTCCATCCTGATGGTTGAGGGGTAATAACTGTTCCTGAACCTGGTGGTGTGGGACCTGAGGCTCCTGTACCTCCATCCTGATGGTTGAGGGGTAATAACTGTTCCTGAACCTGGTGGTGTGGGACCTGAGGCTCCTGTACCTCCATCCTGATGGTTGAGGGGTAATAACTGTTCCTGAACCTGGTGGTGTGGAACCTGGGGCTCCTGTACCTCCATCCTGATGGTTGAGGGGTAATGACTGTTCCTGAACCTGGTGGTGTGGGGCCTGAAGCTCCTGTACCTCCTTCCTGATGGTTGAGGGGTAATAACTGTTCCTGATCCTGGTGGTGTGGGACCTGAGGCTTCTGTACCTCCTTCCTGATGGTTGAGGGGTAATCACTGTTCCTGAATCTGGTGGTGTGGGACCTGAGGCTCCTGTACCTCCTTCCTGATGGTTGAGTGGTAATAACTGTTTCTGAACCTGGTGGTGTGGAGCCTGAGGTTCCTGTACCTCCATCCTGATGGTTGAGGGGTAATAACTGTTCCTGAACCTGGTGGTGTGGGTCCTGAGGCTCCTGTACCTCCTTCCTGATGTTTGAGGGGTAATAACTGTTCCTGAACCTGGTGTTGTGAGTCCTGAGGCTCCTGTACCTCCTTCCTGATGGTTGAGGGGTAATAACTGTTCCTGAACCTGGTTGTGTGGTGCCTGAGCCTCCTGTACCTCCTTCCTGATGGTTGAGGGGTAATACCTGTTCCCGAACCTGGTGGTGTGGGTCCTGAGGCTCCTGTACCTCCTTCCTGATGTTTGAGGGGTAATAACTGTTCCGGAACCTGGTGTTGTGAGTCCTGAGGCTCCTGTACCTCCTTCCTGATGGTTGAGGGGTAATAACTGTTCCTGAAACTGGTGGTGTGGGGCCTGAGGCTCCTGTACCTCCTTCCTGATGGTTGAGGGGTAATAACTGTTCCTGAACCTGGTGGTGTGGGGCCTGAGGCTCCTGTACCTCCATCCTGATGGTTGAGGGGTAATAACTGTTCCTGAACCTGGTGGTGTGGGACCTGAGGCTCCTGTACCTCCTTCCTGATGGATGAGGGGTAATAACTGTTCCTGAACCTGGTGGTGTGGGACCTGAGGCTCCTGTACCTCCATCCTGATGGTTGAGGGGTAATAACTGTTCCTGAACCTGGTGGTGTGGGACCTGAGGCTCCTGTACCTCCTTCCTGATGGTTGAGTGGTAATAACTGTTCCAGAACCTGGTGGTGTGGGACCTGAGGCTCCTGTACCAGCTTCCTGATGGTTGAGGGGTAATGACTGTTCCTGAAACTGGTGGTGTGTGGCCTGAGGCTCCTATACATCCTTCCTGATGGTTGTGGGGTAATAACTGTTCCTGAACCTGGTGGTGTGAGTCCTGAGGCTCCTTTACCTCCATCCTGATGGTTGAGCGGTAATGACTGTTCCTGAACCTGGTGTTGTGGGGCCTGAGGCTCCTGTACCTCCATCCTGATGGTTGAGGGGTACTAACTGTTCCTGAACCTGGTGGTGTGGGACCTGAGGCTCCTGTACCACCATCCTGATGGTTGAGGGGTAATGACTGTTCCTGAACCTGCTGGTGTGGGGCCCGAGGCTCCTGTACCTCCTTCCTGATGGTTGAGGGGTAATTCCTGTTCCTGAACCTGGTGGTGTGGGACCTGAAGCTCCTGTTCCTCCTTCCTGATGGTTGAGTGGTAATAACTGTTCCTGAACCTGGTGGTGTGGGGCCCGAGGCTCCTGTACCTCCTTCCTGATTTTTGAGGGGTAATGACTGTTCCTGAACCTGGTGGTGTGGGACCTGAGGCTCCTGTACCTCCTTCCTGATGGTTGAGGGGTAATCACTGTTCCTGAATCTGGTGGTGTGGGGCCTGAGGCTCCTGTACCTCCTTCCTGATGGTTGAGGGGTAATAACTGTTCCTGAAACTGGTGTTGTGGGTCCTGAGGCTCCTGTACCTCCTTCCTGATGGTTGAGGGGTAATAACTGTTCCTGAACCTGGTGGTGTGGGGCCTGAGGCTCATGTACCTCCTTCCTGATGGGTGAGGGGTGGTAACTGTTCCTGAACCTGGTGGCATGGGTCCTGAGGCTCCTGTACTTCCATCCTGATGGTTGAGGGGTAATAACTGTTCCTGAACCTGGTGGTGTGGGACCTGAGGCTCCTGTACCTCCATCCTGATGGTTGAGGGGTAATAACTGTTCCTGAACCTGGTGGTGTGGGACCTGAGGCTCCTCTACCTCCATCCTGATGGTTGAGGGGTAATAACTGTTCCTGAACCTGGTGGTGTGGGACCTGAGGCTCCTGTACCTCCATCCTGATGGTTGAGGGGTAATGACTGTTCCTGAACCTGGTGGTGTGGCACCTGAGGCTCCTGTACCTCCATCCTGATGGTTGAGGGGTAATAACTGTTCCTGAACCTGGTGGTGTGGGGCCTGAGGCTCCTGTACCTCCTTCCTGATGGGTGAGGGGTGGTAACTGTTCCTGAACCTGGTGTTGTGGGTCCTGAGGCTCCTGTCCCTCCTTCCTGATGGTTGAGGGGTAATAACTGTTCCTGAACCTGGTGGTGTGGGGCCTGAGCCTCCTGTACCTCCTTCCTGATGGGTGAGGGGTGGTAACTGTTCCTGAACCTGGTGGCGTGGGTCCTGAGGCTCCTGTACTTCCATCCTGATGGTTGAGGGGTAATAACTGTTCCTGAACCTGGTGGTGTGGGACCTGAGGCTCCTGTACCTCCATCCTGATGGTTGAGGGGTAATAACTGTTCCTGAACCTGGTGGTGTGGGACCTGAGGCTCCTGTACCTCCATCCTGATGGTTGAGGGGTAATGACTGTTCCTGAACCTGGTGGTGTGGGGCCTGAAGCTCCTGTACCTCCTTCCTGATGGTTGAGGGGTAGTAACTGTTCCTGATCCTGGTGGTGTGGGACCTGAGGCTTCTGTACCTCCTTCCTGATGGTTGAGGGGTAATCACTGTTCCTGAATCTGGTGCTGTGGGACCTGAGGCTCCTGTACCTCCTTCCTGATGGTTGAGTGGTAATAACTGTTTCTGAACCTGGTGGTGTGGAGCCTGAGGTTCCTGTACCTCCATCCTGATGGTTGAGGGGTAATAACTGTTCCTGAACCTGGTGTTGTGAGTCCTGAGGCTCCTGTAACTCCTTCCTGATGGTTGAGGGGTAATAACTGTTCCTGAACCTGGTTGTGTGGTGCCTGAGGCTCCTGTACCTCCTTCCTGATGGTTGAGGGGTAATAACTGTTCCTGAACCTGGTTGTGTGGTGCCTGAGGCTCCTATACCTCCTTCCTGATGGTTGGGGGATAAAACTGTTTCTGAACCTGGTGGTGTGGGTCCTGAGGCTCCTGTACCTCCATCCTGATGGTTGAGGGGTAATACCTGTTCCCGAACCTGGTGGTGCGGGTCCTGAGGCTCCTGTACCTCCTTCCTGATGTTTGAGGGGTAATAACTGTTCCTGAACCTGGTGTTGTGAGTCCTGAGGCTCCTGTACCTCCTTCCTGATGGTTGAGGGGTAATAACTGTTCCTGAAACTGGTGGTGTGGGGCCTGAGGCTCCTGTACCTCCTTCCTCATGGTTGAGGGGTAATAACTGTTCCTGAACCTGGTGGTGTGGGGCCTGAGGCTCCTGTACCTCCATCCTGATGGTTGAGGGGTAATAACTGTTCCTGAACCTGTTGGTGTGGGACCTGAGGCTCCTGTACCTCCTTCCTGATGGATGAGGGGTAATAACTGTTCCTGAACCTGGTGGTGTGGGACCTGAGGCTCCTGTAACTCCATCCTGATGGTTGAGGGGTAATAACTGTTCCTGAACCTGGTGGTGTGGGACCTGAGGCTCCTGTACCTCCTTCCTGATGGATGAGGGGTAATAACTGTTCCTGAACCAGGTGGTGTGGGACCTGAGGCTCCTGTACCTCCTTCCTGATGGATGAGGGGTAATAACTGTTCCTGAACCTGGTGGTGTGGGACCTGAGGCTCCTGTACCTCCATCCTGATGGTTGAGGGGTATTAACTGTTCCTGAACCTGGTGGTGTGGGACCTGAGGCTCCTGTACCTCCTTCCTGATGGTTGAGTGGTAATAACTGTTCCAGAACCTGGTGGTGTGGGACCTGAGGCTCCTGTTCCTCCTTCCTGATGGTTGAGGGGTAATGACTGTTCCTGAACCTGGTGGTGTGTGGCCTGAGGCTCCTGTACATCCTTCCTGATGGTTGAGGGGTAATAACTGTTCCTGAACCTGGTGGTGTGAGTCCTGAGGCTCCTTTACCTCCATCCTGATGGTTGAGCGGTAATGACTGTTCCTGAACCTGGTGTTGTGGGGCCTGAGGCTCCTGTACATCCTTCCTGATGGTTGAGGGGTAATAACTGTTCCTGAAACTGGTGGTGTGGGGCCTGAGGCTCCTGTACCTCCTTCCTGATGGTTGAGGGGTAATAACTGTTCCTGAACCTGGTGGTGTGGGGCCTGAGGCTCCTGTACCTCCATCCTGATGGTTGAGGGGTAATAACTGTTCCTGAACCTGGTGGTGTGGGACCTGAGGCTCCTGTACCTCCTTCCTGATGGATGAGGGGTAATAACTGTTCCTGAACCTGGTGGTGTGGGACCTGAGGCTCCTGTACCTCCATCCTGATGGTTGAGGGGTAATAACTGTTCCTGAACCTGGTGGTGTGGGACCTGAGGCTCCTGTACCTCCTTCCTGATGGTTGAGTGGTAATAACTGTTCCAGAACCTGGTGGTGTGGGACCTGAGGCTCCTGTACCTGCTTCCCGATGGTTGAGGGGTAATGACTGTTCCTGAAACTGGTGGTGTGTGGCCTGAGGCTCCTGTACATCCTTCCTGATGGTTGAGTGGTAATAACTGTTCCTGAACCTGGTGGTGTGAGTCCTGAGGCTCCTTTACCTCCATCCTGATGGTTGAGCGGTAATGACTGTTCCTGAACCTGGTGTTGTGGGGCCTGAGGCTCCTGTACCTCCATCCTGATGGTTGAGGGGTACTAACTGTTCCTGAACCTGGTGGTGTGGGACCTGAGGCTCCTGTACCACCATCCTGATGGTTGAGGGGTAATGACTGTTTCTGAACCTGCTGGTGTGGGGCCCGAGGCTCCTGTACCTCCTTCCTGATGGTTGAGGGGTAATCACTGTTCCTGAATCTGGTGGTGTGGGACCTGAGGCTCTTGTACCTCCTTCCTGATGGTTGAGTGGTAATAACTGTTCCTGAACCTGGTGGTGTGGGGCCCGAGGCTCCTGTACCTCCTTCCTGATGGTTGAGGGGTAATACCTGTTCCTGAACCTGGTGGTGTGGGATCTGAAGCTCCTGTACCTCCTTCCTGATGGTTGAGTGGTAATAACTGTTCCTGAACCTGGTGGTGTGGGGCCCGAGGCTCCTGTACCTCCTTCCTGATTTTTGAGGGGTAATAACTGTTCCTGAACCTGGTGGTGTGGGACCTGAGGCTCCTGTACCTCCTTCCTGATGGTTGAGGGGTAATCACTGTTCCTGAATCTGGTGGTGTGGGGCCTGAGGCTCCTGTACCTCCTTCCTGATGGTTGAGGGGTAATAACTGTTCCTGAAACTGGTGTTGTGGGTCCTGAGGCTCCTGTACCTCCTTCCTGATGGTTGAGGGGTAATAACTGTTCCTGAACCTGGTGGTGTGGGGCCTGAGGCTCATGTACCTCCTTCCTGATGGGTGAGGGGTGGTAACTGTTCCTGAACCTGGTGGCATGGGTCCTGAGGCTCCTGTACTTCCATCCTGATGGTTGAGGGGTAATAACTGTTCCTGAACCTGGTGGTGTGGGACCTGAGGCTCCTGTACCTCCATCCTGATGGTTGAGGGGTAATAACTGTTCCTGAACCTGGTGGTGTGGGACCTGAGGCTCCTCTACCTCCATCCTGATGGTTGAGGGGTAATAACTGTTCCTGAACCTGGTGGTGTGGGACCTGAGGCTCCTGTACCTCCATCCTGATGGTTGAGGGGTAATGACTGTTCCTGAACCTGGTGGTGTGGCACCTGAGGCTCCTGTACCTCCATCCTGATGGTTGAGGGGTAATAACTGTTCCTGAACCTGGTGGTGTGGGGCCTGAGGCTCCTGTACCTCCTTCCTGATGGGTGAGGGGTGGTAACTGTTCCTGAACCTGGTGTTGTGGGTCCTGAGGCTCCTGTACCTCCTTCCTGATGGTTGAGGGGTAATAACTGTTCCTGAACCTGTTGGTGTGGGGCCTGAGGCTCCTGTACCTCCTTCCTGATGGGTGAGGGGTGGTAACTGTTCCTGAACCTGGTGGCGTGGGTCCTGAGGCTCCTGTACTTCCATCCTGATGGTTGAGGGGTAATAACTGTTCCTGAACCTGGTGGTGTGGGACCTGAGGCTCCTGTACCTCCATCCTGATGGTTGAGGGGTAATAACTGTTCCTTAACCTGGTGGTGTGGGACCTGAGGCTCCTGTACCTCCATCCTGATGGTTGAGGGGTAATGACTGTTCCTGAACCTGGTGGTGTGGGGCCTGAAGCTCCTGTACCTCCTTCCTGATGGTTGAGGGGTAATAACTGTTCCTGATCCTGGTGGTGTGGGACCTGAGGCTTCTGTACCTCCTTCCTGATGGTTGAGGGGTAATCACTGTTCCTGAATCTGGTGTTGTGGGACCTGAGGCTCCTGTACCTCCTTCCTGATGGTTGAGTGGTAATAACTGTTTCTGAACCTGGTGGTGTGGAGCCTGAGGTTCCTGTACCTCCATCCTGATGGTTGAGGGGTAATAACTGTTCCTGAACCTGGTGATGTGGGTCCTGATTCTCCTGTACCTCCTTCCTGATGTTTGAGGGGTAATAACTGTTCCTGAACCTGGTGTTGTGAGTCCTGAGGCTCCTGTAACTCCTTCCTGATGGTTGAGGGGTAATAACTGTTCCTGAACCTGGTTGTGTGGTGCCTGAGGCTCCTGTACCTCCTTCCTGATGGTTGAGGGGTAATAACTGTTCCTGAACCTGGTTGTGTGGGACCTGAGGCTCCTCTACCTCCATCCTGATGGTTGAGGGGTAATAACTGTTCCTGAACCTGGTGGTGTGGGACCTGAGGCTCCTGTACCTCCATCCTGATGGTTGAGGGGTAATGACTGTTCCTGAACCTGGTGGTGTGGCACCTGAGGCTCCTGTACCTCCATCCTGATGGTTGAGGGGTAATAACTGTTCCTGAACCTGGTGGTGTGGGGCCTGAGGCTCCTGTACCTCCTTCCTGATGGGTGAGGGGTGGTAACTGTTCCTGAACCTGGTGTTGTGGGTCCTGAGGCTCCTGTCCCTCCTTCCTGATGGTTGAGGGGTAATAACTGTTCCTGAACCTGGTGGTGTGGGGCCTGAGCCTCCTGTACCTCCTTCCTGATGGGTGAGGGGTGGTAACTGTTCCTGAACCTGGTGGCGTGGGTCCTGAGGCTCCTGTACTTCCATCCTGATGGTTGAGGGGTAATAACTGTTCCTGAACCTGGTGGTGTGGGACCTGAGGCTCCTGTACCTCCATCCTGATGGTTGAGGGGTAATAACTGTTCCTGAACCTGGTGGTGTGGGACCTGAGGCTCCTGTACCTCCATCCTGATGGTTGAGGGGTAATGACTGTTCCTGAACCTGGTGGTGTGGGGCCTGAAGCTCCTGTACCTCCTTCCTGATGGTTGAGGGGTAGTAACTGTTCCTGATCCTGGTGGTGTGGGACCTGAGGCTTCTGTACCTCCTTCCTGATGGTTGAGGGGTAATCACTGTTCCTGAATCTGGTGCTGTGGGACCTGAGGCTCCTGTACCTCCTTCCTGATGGTTGAGTGGTAATAACTGTTTCTGAACCTGGTGGTGTGGAGCCTGAGGTTCCTGTACCTCCATCCTGATGGTTGAGGGGTAATAACTGTTCCTGAACCTGGTGTTGTGAGTCCTGAGGCTCCTGTAACTCCTTCCTGATGGTTGAGGGGTAATAACTGTTCCTGAACCTGGTTGTGTGGTGCCTGAGGCTCCTGTACCTCCTTCCTGATGGTTGAGGGGTAATAACTGTTCCTGAACCTGGTTGTGTGGTGCCTGAGGCTCCTATACCTCCTTCCTGATGGTTGGGGGATAAAACTGTTTCTGAACCTGGTGGTGTGGGTCCTGAGGCTCCTGTACCTCCATCCTGATGGTTGAGGGGTAATACCTGTTCCCGAACCTGGTGGTGCGGGTCCTGAGGCTCCTGTACCTCCTTCCTGATGTTTGAGGGGTAATAACTGTTCCTGAACCTGGTGTTGTGAGTCCTGAGGCTCCTGTACCTCCTTCCTGATGGTTGAGGGGTAATAACTGTTCCTGAAACTGGTGGTGTGGGGCCTGAGGCTCCTGTACCTCCTTCCTCATGGTTGAGGGGTAATAACTGTTCCTGAACCTGGTGGTGTGGGGCCTGAGGCTCCTGTACCTCCATCCTGATGGTTGAGGGGTAATAACTGTTCCTGAACCTGTTGGTGTGGGACCTGAGGCTCCTGTACCTCCTTCCTGATGGATGAGGGGTAATAACTGTTCCTGAACCTGGTGGTGTGGGACCTGAGGCTCCTGTAACTCCATCCTGATGGTTGAGGGGTAATAACTGTTCCTGAACCTGGTGGTGTGGGACCTGAGGCTCCTGTACCTCCTTCCTGATGGATGAGGGGTAATAACTGTTCCTGAACCAGGTGGTGTGGGACCTGAGGCTCCTGTACCTCCTTCCTGATGGATGAGGGGTAATAACTGTTCCTGAACCTGGTGGTGTGGGACCTGAGGCTCCTGTACCTCCATCCTGATGGTTGAGGGGTATTAACTGTTCCTGAACCTGGTGGTGTGGGACCTGAGGCTCCTGTATCTCCTTCCTGATGGTTGAGTGGTAATAACTGTTCCAGAACCTGGTGGTGTGGGACCTGAGGCTCCTGTTCCTCCTTCCTGATGGTTGAGGGGTAATGACTGTTCCTGAACCTGGTGGTGTGTGGCCTGAGGCTCCTGTACATCCTTCCTGATGGTTGAGGGGTAATAACTGTTCCTGAACCTGGTGGTGTGAGTCCTGAGGCTCCTTTACCTCCATCCTGATGGTTGAGCGGTAATGACTGTTCCTGAACCTGGTGTTGTGGGGCCTGAGGCTCCTGTACATCCTTCCTGATGGTTGAGGGGTAATAACTGTTCCTGAAACTGGTGGTGTGGGGCCTGAGGCTCCTGTACCTCCTTCCTGATGGTTGAGGGGTAATAACTGTTCCTGAACCTGGTGGTGTGGGGGCTGAGGCTCCTGTACCTCCATCCTGATGGTTGAGGGGTAATAACTGTTCCTGAACCTGGTGGTGTGGGACCTGAGGCTCCTGTACCTCCTTCCTGATGGATGAGGGGTAATAACTGTTCCTGAACCTGGTGGTGTGGGACCTGAGGCTCCTGTACCTCCATCCTGATGGTTGAGGGGTAATAACTGTTCCTGAACCTGGTGGTGTGGGACCTGAGGCTCCTGTACCTCCTTCCTGATGGTTGAGTGGTAATAACTGTTCCAGAACCTGGTGGTGTGGGACCTGAGGCTCCTGTACCTGCTTCCCGATGGTTGAGGGGTAATGACTGTTCCTGAAACTGGTGGTGTGTGGCCTGAGGCTCCTGTACATCCTTCCTGATGGTTGTGGGGTAATAACTGTTCCTGAACCTGGTGGTGTGAGTCCTGAGGCTCCTTTACCTCCATCCTGATGGTTGAGCGGTAATGACTGTTCCTGAACCTGGTGTTGTGGGGCCTGAGGCTCCTGTACCTCCATCCTGATGGTTGAGGGGTACTAACTGTTCCTGAACCTGGTGGTGTGGGACCTGAGGCTCCTGTACCACCATCCTGATGGTTGAGGGGTAATGACTGTTTCTGAACCTGCTGGTGTGGGGCCCGAGGCTCCTGTACCTCCTTCCTGATGGTTGAGGGGTAATCACTGTTCCTGAATCTGGTGGTGTGGGACCTGAGGCTCCTGTACCTCCTTCCTGATGGTTGAGTGGTAATAACTGTTCCTGAACCTGGTGGTGTGGGGCCCGAGGCTCCTGTACCTCCTTCCTGATGGTTGAGGGGTAATACCTGTTCCTGAACCTGGTGGTGTGGGATCTGAAGCTCCTGTACCTCCTTCCTGATGGTTGAGTGGTAATAACTGTTCCTGAACCTGGTGGTGTGGGGCCCGAGGCTCCTGTACCTCCTTCCTGATTTTTGAGGGGTAATAACTGTTCCTGAACCTGGTGGTGTGGGACCTGAGGCTCCTGTACCTCCTTCCTGATGGTTGAGGGGTAATCACTGTTCCTGAATCTGGTGGTGTGGGGCCTGAGGCTCCTGTACCTCCTTCCTGATGGTTGAGGGGTAATAACTGTTCCTGAAACTGGTGTTGTGGGTCCTGAGGCTCCTGTACCTCCTTCCTGATGGTTGAGGGGTAATAACTGTTCCTGAACCTGGTGGTGTGGGGCCTGAGGCTCATGTACCTCCTTCCTGATGGGTGAGGGGTGGTAACTGTTCCTGAACCTGGTGGCATGGGTCCTGAGGCTCCTGTACTTCCATCCTGATGGTTGAGGGGTAATAACTGTTCCTGAACCTGGTGGTGTGGGACCTGAGGCTCCTGTACCTCCATCCTGATGGTTGAGGGGTAATAACTGTTCCTGAACCTGGTGGTGTGGGACCTGAGGCTCCTCTACCTCCATCCTGATGGTTGAGGGGTAATAACTGTTCCTGAACCTGGTGGTGTGGGACCTGAGGCTCCTGTACCTCCATCCTGATGGTTGAGGGGTAATGACTGTTCCTGAACCTGGTGGTGTGGCACCTGAGGCTCCTGTACCTCCATCCTGATGGTTGAGGGGTAATAACTGTTCCTGAACCTGGTGGTGTGGGGCCTGAGGCTCCTGTACCTCCTTCCTGATGGGTGAGGGGTGGTAACTGTTCCTGAACCTGGTGTTGTGGGTCCTGAGGCTCCTGTACCTCCTTCCTGATGGTTGAGGGGTAATAACTGTTCCTGAACCTGTTGGTGTGGGGCCTGAGGCTCCTGTACCTCCTTCCTGATGGGTGAGGGGTGGTAACTGTTCCTGAACCTGGTGGCGTGGGTCCTGAGGCTCCTGTACTTCCATCCTGATGGTTGAGGGGTAATAACTGTTCCTGAACCTGGTGGTGTGGGACCTGAGGCTCCTGTACCTCCATCCTGATGGTTGAGGGGTAATAACTGTTCCTTAACCTGGTGGTGTGGGACCTGAGGCTCCTGTACCTCCATCCTGATGGTTGAGGGGTAATGACTGTTCCTGAACCTGGTGGTGTGGGGCCTGAAGCTCCTGTACCTCCTTCCTGATGGTTGAGGGGTAATAACTGTTCCTGATCCTGGTGGTGTGGGACCTGAGGCTTCTGTACCTCCTTCCTGATGGTTGAGGGGTAATCACTGTTCCTGAATCTGGTGTTGTGGGACCTGAGGCTCCTGTACCTCCTTCCTGATGGTTGAGTGGTAATAACTGTTTCTGAACCTGGTGGTGTGGAGCCTGAGGTTCCTGTACCTCCATCCTGATGGTTGAGGGGTAATAACTGTTCCTGAACCTGGTGATGTGGGTCCTGAGGCTCCTGTAACTCCTTCCTGATGGTTGAGGGGTAATAACTGTTCCTGAACCTGGTTGTGTGGTGCCTGAGGCTCCTGTACCTCCTTCCTGATGGTTGAGGGGTAATAACTGTTCCTGAACCTGGTTGTGTGGTGCCTGAGGCTCCTGTACCTCCTTCCTGATGGTTGGGGGATAAAACTGTTTCTGAACCTGGTGGTGTGGGTCCTGAGGCTCCTGTACCTCCATCCTGATGGTTGAGGGGTAATACCTGTTCCCGAACCTGGTGGTGCGGGTCCTGAGGCTCCTGTACCTCCTTCCTGATGTTTGAGGGGTAATAACTGTTCCTGAACCTGGTGTTGTGAGTCCTGAGGCTCCTGTACCTCCTTCCTGATGGTTGAGGGGTAATAACTGTTCCTGAAACTGGTGGTGTGGGGCCTGAGGCTCCTGTACCTCCTTCCTCATGGTTGAGGGGTAATAACTGTTCCTGAACCTGGTGGTGTGGGGCCTGAGGCTCCTGTACCTCCATCCTGATGGTTGAGGGGTAATAACTGTTCCTGAACCTGTTGGTGTGGGACCTGAGGCTGCTGTACCTCCTTCCTGATGGATGAGGGGTAATAACTGTTCCTGAACCTGGTGGTGTGGGACCTGAGGCTCCTGTAACTCCATCCTGATGGTTGAGGGGTAATAACTGTTCCTGAACCTGGTGGTGTGGGACCTGAGGCTCCTGTACCTCCTTCCTGATGGATGAGGGGTAATAACTGTTCCTGAACCAGGTGGTGTGGGACCTGGGGCTCCTGTACCTCCTTCCTGATGGATGAGGGGTAATAACTGTTCCTGAACCTGGTGGTGTGGGACCTGAGGCTCCTGTACCTCCATCCTGATGGTTGAGGGGTATTAACTGTTCCTGAACCTGGTGGTGTGGGACCTGAGGCTCCTGTACCTCCTTCCTGATGGTTGAGTGGTAATAACTGTTCCAGAACCTGGTGGTGTGGGACCTGAGGCTCCTGTTCCTCCTTCCTGATGGTTGAGGGGTAATGACTGTTCCTGAACCTGGTGGTGTGTGGCCTGAGGCTCCTGTACATCCTTCCTGATGGTTGAGGGGTAATAACTGTTCCTGAACCTGGTGGTGTTAGTCCTGAGGCTCCTTTACCTCCATCCTGATGGTTGAGTGGTAATGACTGTTCCTGAACCTGGTGTTGTGGGGCCTGAGGCTCCTGTACCTCCATCCTGATGGTTGAGGGGTAATAACTGTTCCTGAATCTGGTGGTGTGGGACCTGAGGCTCCTGTACCTCCTTCCTGATGGTTGAGTGGTAATAACTGTTCCTGAACCTGGTGGTGTGGGGCCCGAGGCTCCTGTACCTCCTTCCTGATTTTTGAGGGGTAATAACTGTTCCTGAACCTGGTGGTGTGGGACCTGAGGCTCCTGTACCTCCTTCCTGATGGTTGAGGGGTAATCACTGTTCCTGAATCTGGTGGTGTGGGACCTGAGGCTCCTGTAGCTCCTTCCTGATGGTTGAGGGGTAATGACTGTTCCTGAACCTGCTCGTGTGGGGCCCGAGGCTCCTGTACCTGCTTCCTGATGGTTGAGGGGTAATCACTGTTCCTGAATCTGGTGGTGTGGGTCCTGAGGCTCCTGTACCTCCTTCCTGATGGTTGTGGGGTAATAACTGTTCCTGAAACTGGTGTTGTGGGTCCTGAGGCTCCTGTACCTCCTTCCTGATGGTTGAGGGGTAATAACTGTTCCTGAAACTGGTGTTGTGGGTCCTGAGGCTCCTGTACCTCCTTCCTGATGGTTGAGGGGTAATAACTGTTCCTGAACCTGGTGGTGTGGGGCCTGAGGCTCCTGTACCTCCTTCCTGATGGGTGAGGGGTGGTAACTGTTCCTGAACCTGGTGGTGTGGGACCTGAGGCTCCTGTACCACCATCCTGATGGTTGAGGGGTAATGTCTGTTTCTGAACCTGCTGGTGTGGGGCCCGAGGCTCCTGTACCTCCTTCCTGATGGTTGAGGGGTAATCACTGTTCCTGAATCTGGTGGTGTGGGACCTGAGGCTCCTGTACCTCCTTCCTGATGGTTGAGTGGTAATAACTGTTCCTGAACCTGGTGGTGTGGGGCCCGAGGCTCCTGTACCTCCTTCCTGATGGTTGAGGGGTAATACCTGTTCCTGAACCTGGTGGTGTGGGACCTGAAGCTCCTGTACCTCCTTCCTGATGGTTGAGTGGTAATAACTGTTCCTGAACCTGGTGGTGTGGGGCCCGAGGCTCCTGTACCTCCTTCCTGATTTTTGAGGGGTAATAACTGTTCCTGAACCTGGTGGTGTGGGACCTGAGGCTCCTGTACCTCCTTCCTGATGGTTGAGGGGTAATCACTGTTCCTGAATCTGGTGGTGTGGGGCCTGAGGCTCCTGTACCTCCTTCCTGATGGTTGAGGGGTAATAACTGTTCCTGAAACTGGTGTTGTGGGTCCTGAGGCTCCTGTACCTCCTTCCTGATGGTTGAGGGGTAATAACTGTTCCTGAACCTGGTGGTGTGGGGCCTGAGGCTCATGTACCTCCTTCCTGATGGGTGAGGGGTGGTAACTGTTCCTGAACCTGGTGGCATGGGTCCTGAGGCTCCTGTACTTCCATCCTGATGGTTGAGGGGTAATAACTGTTCCTGAACCTGGTGGTGTGGGACCTGAGGCTCCTGTACCTCCTTCCTGATGGTTGAGTGGTAATAACTGTTCCTGAACCTGGTGGTGTGGGGCCCGAGGCTCCTGTACCTCCTTCCTGATTTTTGAGGGGTAATAACTGTTCCTGAACCTGGTGGTGTGGGACCTGAGGCTCCTGTACCTCCTTCCTGATGGTTGAGGGGTAATCACTGTTCCTGAATCTGGTGGTGTGGGACCTGAGGCTCCTGTAGCTCCTTCCTGATGGTTGAGGGGTAATGACTGTTCCTGAACCTGCTCGTGTGGGGCCCGAGGCTCCTGTACCTGCTTCCTGATGGTTGAGGGGTAATCACTGTTCCTGAATCTGGTGGTGTGGGTCCTGAGGCTCCTGTACCTCCTTCCTGATGGTTGTGGGGTAATAACTGTTCCTGAAACTGGTGTTGTGGGTCCTGAGGCTCCTGTACCTCCTTCCTGATGGTTGAGGGGTAATAACTGTTCCTGAAACTGGTGTTGTGGGTCCTGAGGCTCCTGTACCTCCTTCCTGATGGTTGAGGGGTAATAACTGTTCCTGAACCTGGTGGTGTGGGGCCTGAGGCTCCTGTACCTCCTTCCTGATGGGTGAGGGGTGGTAACTGTTCCTGAACCTGGTGGTGTGGGACCTGAGGCTCCTGTACCACCATCCTGATGGTTGAGGGGTAATGTCTGTTTCTGAACCTGCTGGTGTGGGGCCCGAGGCTCCTGTACCTCCTTCCTGATGGTTGAGGGGTAATCACTGTTCCTGAATCTGGTGGTGTGGGACCTGAGGCTCCTGTACCTCCTTCCTGATGGTTGAGTGGTAATAACTGTTCCTGAACCTGGTGGTGTGGGGCCCGAGGCTCCTGTACCTCCTTCCTGATGGTTGAGGGGTAATACCTGTTCCTGAACCTGGTGGTGTGGGACCTGAAGCTCCTGTACCTCCTTCCTGATGGTTGAGTGGTAATAACTGTTCCTGAACCTGGTGGTGTGGGGCCCGAGGCTCCTGTACCTCCTTCCTGATTTTTGAGGGGTAATAACTGTTCCTGAACCTGGTGGTGTGGGACCTGAGGCTCCTGTACCTCCTTCCTGATGGTTGAGGGGTAATCACTGTTCCTGAATCTGGTGGTGTGGGGCCTGAGGCTCCTGTACCTCCTTCCTGATGGTTGAGGGGTAATAACTGTTCCTGAAACTGGTGTTGTGGGTCCTGAGGCTCCTGTACCTCCTTCCTGATGGTTGAGGGGTAATAACTGTTCCTGAACCTGGTGGTGTGGGGCCTGAGGCTCATGTACCTCCTTCCTGATGGGTGAGGGGTGGTAACTGTTCCTGAACCTGGTGGCATGGGTCCTGAGGCTCCTGTACTTCCATCCTGATGGTTGAGGGGTAATAACTGTTCCTGAACCTGGTGGTGTGGGACCTGAGGCTCCTGTACCTCCATCCTGATGGTTGAGGGGTAATAACTGTTCCTGAACCTGGTGGTGTGGGACCTGAGGCTCCTCTACCTCCATCCTGATGGTTGAGGGGTAATAACTGTTCCTGAACCTGGTGGTGTGGGACCTGAGGCTCCTGTACCTCCATCCTGATGGTTGAGGGGTAATGACTGTTCCTGAACCTGGTGGTGTGGCACCTGAGGCTCCTGTACCTCCATCCTGATGGTTGAGGGGTAATAACTGTTCCTGAACCTGGTGGTGTGGGGCCTGAGGCTCCTGTACCTCCTTCCTGATGGGTGAGGGGTGGTAACTGTTCCTGAACCTGGTGTTGTGGGTCCTGAGGCTCCTGTACCTCCTTCCTGATGGTTGAGGGGTAATAACTGTTCCTGAACCTGTTGGTGTGGGGCCTGAGGCTCCTGTACCTCCTTCCTGATGGGTGAGGGGTGGTAACTGTTCCTGAACCTGGTGGCGTGGGTCCTGAGGCTCCTGTACTTCCATCCTGATGGTTGAGGGGTAATAACTGTTCCTGAACCTGGTGGTGTGGGACCTGAGGCTCCTGTACCTCCATCCTGATGGTTGAGGGGTAATAACTGTTCCTTAACCTGGTGGTGTGGGACCTGAGGCTCCTGTACCTCCATCCTGATGGTTGAGGGGTAATGACTGTTCCTGAACCTGGTGGTGTGGGGCCTGAAGCTCCTGTACCTCCTTCCTGATGGTTGAGGGGTAATAACTGTTCCTGATCCTGGTGGTGTGGGACCTGAGGCTTCTGTACCTCCTTCCTGATGGTTGAGGGGTAATCACTGTTCCTGAATCTGGTGTTGTGGGACCTGAGGCTCCTGTACCTCCTTCCTGATGGTTGAGTGGTAATAACTGTTTCTGAACCTGGTGGTGTGGAGCCTGAGGTTCCTGTACCTCCATCCTGATGGTTGAGGGGTAATAACTGTTCCTGAACCTGGTGATGTGGGTCCTGAGGCTCCTGTACCTCCTTCCTGATGTTTGAGGGGTAATAACTGTTCCTGAACCTGGTGTTGTGAGTCCTGAGGCTCCTGTAACTCCTTCCTGATGGTTGAGGGGTAATAACTGTTCCTGAACCTGGTTGTGTGGTGCCTGAGGCTCCTGTACCTCCTTCCTGATGGTTGAGGGGTAATAACTGTTCCTGAACCTGGTTGTGTGGTGCCTGAGGCTCCTGTACCTCCTTCCTGATGGTTGGGGGATAAAACTGTTTCTGAACCTGGTGGTGTGGGTCCTGAGGCTCCTGTACCTCCATCCTGATGGTTGAGGGGTAATACCTGTTCCCGAACCTGGTGGTGCGGGTCCTGAGGCTCCTGTACCTCCTTCCTGATGTTTGAGGGGTAATAACTGTTCCTGAACCTGGTGTTGTGAGTCCTGAGGCTCCTGTACCTCCTTCCTGATGGTTGAGGGGTAATAACTGTTCCTGAAACTGGTGGTTTGGGGCCTGAGGCTCCTGTACCTCCTTCCTCATGGTTGAGGGGTAATAACTGTTCCTGAACCTGGTGGTGTGGGGCCTGAGGCTCCTGTACCTCCATCCTGATGGTTGAGGGGTAATAACTGTTCCTGAACCTGTTGGTGTGGGACCTGAGGCTCCTGTACCTCCTTCCTGATGGATGAGGGGTAATAACTGTTCCTGAACCTGGTGGTGTGGGACCTGAGGCTCCTGTAACTCCATCCTGATGGTTGAGGGGTAATAACTGTTCCTGAACCTGGTGGTGTGGGACCTGAGGCTCCTGTACCTCCTTCCTGATGGATGAGGGGTAATAACTGTTCCTGAACCAGGTGGTGTGGGACCTGGGGCTCCTGTACCTCCTTCCTGATGGATGAGGGGTAATAACTGTTCCTGAACCTGGTGGTGTGGGACCTGAGGCTCCTGTACCTCCATCCTGATGGTTGAGGGGTATTAACTGTTCCTGAACCTGGTGGTGTGGGACCTGAGGCTCCTGTACCTCCTTCCTGATGGTTGAGTGGTAATAACTGTTCCTGAACCTGGTGGTGTGGGACCTGAGGCTCCTGTACCTCCATCCTGATGGTTGAGGGGTAATGACTGTTCCTGAACCTGCTGGTGTGGGGTCCGAGGCTCCTGTACCTCCTTCCTGATGGTTGAGGTGTAATCACTGTTCCTGAATCTGGTGGTGTGGGACCTGAGGCTCCTGTACCTCCTTCCTGATGGTTGAGTGGTAATAACTGTTCCTGAACCTGGTGGTGTGGGGCCCGAGGCTCCTGTACCTCCTTCCTGATTTTTGAGGGGTAATAACTGTTCCTGAACCTGGTGGTGTGGGACCTGAGGCTCCTGTACCTCCTTCCTGATGGTTGAGGGGTAATCACTGTTCCTGAATCTGGTGGTGTGGGACCTGAGGCTCCTGTAGCTCCTTCCTGATGGTTGAGGGGTAATGACTGTTCCTGAACCTGCTCGTGTGGGGCCCGAGGCTCCTGTACCTGCTTCCTGATGATTGAGGGGTAATCACTGTTCCTGAAACTGGTGTTGTGGGTCCTGAGGCTCCTGTACCTCCTTCCTGATGGTTGAGGGGTAATAACTGTTCCTGAAACTGGTGTTGTGGGTCCTGAGGCTCCTGTACCTCCTTCCTGATGGTTGAGGGGTAATAACTGTTCCTGAACCTGGTGGTGTGGGGCCTGAGGCTCCTGTACCTCCTTCCTGATGGGTGAGGGGTGGTAACTGTTCCTGAACCTGGTGGCATGGGTCCTGAGGCTCCTGTACTTCCATCCTGATGGTTGAGGGGTAATAACTGTTCCTGAACCTGGTGGTGTGGGACCTGAGGCTCCTGTACCTCCTTCCTGATGGTTGAGGGGTAATAACTGTTCCTGAAACTGGTGTTGTGGGTCCTGAGGCTCCTGTACCTCCTTCCTGATGGTTGAGGGGTAATAACTGTTCCTGAAACTGGTGTTGTGGGTCCTGAGGCTCCTGTACCTCCTTCCTGATGGTTGAGGGGTAATAACTGTTCCTGAACCTGGTGGTGTGGGGCCTGAGGCTCCTGTACCTCCTTCCTGATGGTTGAGGGGTAATAACTGTTCCTGAAACTGGTGTTGTGGGTCCTGAGGCTCCTGTACCTCCTTCCTGATGGTTGAGGGGTAATAACTGTTCCTGAACCTGGTGGTGTGGGGCCTGAGGCTCCTGTACCTCCTTCCTGATGGGTGAGGGGTGGTAACTGTTCCTGAACCTGGTGGCATGGGTCCTGAGGCTCCTGTACTTCCATCCTGATAGTTGAGGGGTAATAACTGTTCCTGAACCTGGTGGTGTGGGACCTGAGGCTCCTGTACCTCCATCCTGATGGTTGAGGGGTAATAACTGTTCCTGAACCTGGTGGTGTGGGACCTGAGGCTCCTGTACCTCCATCCTGATGGTTGAGGGGTAATAACTGTTCCTGAACCTGGTGGTGTGGGGCCTGAGGCTCCTGTACCTCCTTCCTGATGGGTGAGGGGTGGTAACTGTTCCTGAACCTGGTGTCGTGGGTCCTGAGGCTCCTGTACTTCCATCCTGATGGTTGAGGGGTAATAACTGTTCCTGAACCTGGTGGTGTGGGACCTGAGGCTCCTGTACCTCCATCCTGATGGTTGAGGGGTAATAACTGTTCCAGAACCTGGTGGTGTGGGACCTGAGGCTCCTGTACCTCCTTCCTGATGGTTGAGGGGTAATGACTGTTCCTGAACCTGGTGGTGTGGGGCCTGAGGCTCCTGTACATCCTTCCTGATGGTTGAGGGGTAATAACTGTTCCTGAACCTGGTGGTGTGGGGCCAGAGGCTCCTGTACATCCTTCCTGATGGTTGAGTGGTAATAACTGTTCCAGAACCTGGTGGTGTGGGACCTGAGGCTCCTGTACCTCCTTCCTGATGGTTGAGGGGTAATGACTGTTCCTGAACCTGGTGGTGTGGGGCCTGAGGCTCCTGTACCTCCTTCCTGATGGTTGAGTGGTAATAACTGTTCCAGAACCTGGTGGTGTGGGTCCTGAGGCTCCTGTACCTCCTTCCTGATGGTTGAGGGGTAATAACTGTTCCAGAACCTGGTGGTGTGGGACCTGAGGCTCCTGTACCTCCTTCCTGATGGTTGAGGGGTAACAACTGTTCCTGAACATGGTGGTGTGGGGCCTGAGTCTCCTGTACCTCCTTCCTGATGGATGAGTGGTAATAGCTGTTCCTGAACCTGGTGGTGTGGGACCTGAGGCTCCTGTACCTCCTTCCTGATGGTTGAGGGGTAATAACTGTTCCTGAACCTGGTGGTGTGGGGCCTGAGGCTCCTGTACCTCCTTCCTGATGGGTGAGGGGTGGTAACTGTTCCTGAAACTGGTGGCGTGGGTCCTGAGGCTCCTGTACTTCCATCCTGATGGTTGAGGGGTAATAACTGTTCCTGAACCTGGTGGTGTGGGACCTGAGGCTCCTGTACCTCCATCCTGATGGTTGAGGGGTAATAACTGTTCCTGAACCTGGTGGTGTGGGACCTGAGGCTCCTTTACCTCCTTCCTGATGGTTGAGTGGTAATAACTGTTCCAGAACATGGTGGTGTGGGGCCTGAGTCTCCTGTACCTCCTTCCTGATGGATGAGTGGTAATAACTGTTCCTGAACCTGGTGGTGTGGCACCTGAGGCTCCTGTACCTCCATCCTGATGGTTGAGGGGTAATAACTGTTCCTGAACCTGGTGGTGTGGGGCCTGAGGCTCCTGTACATCCTTCCTGATGGTTGAGGGGTAATAACTGTTCCTGAACCTGGTGGTGTGGGACCTGAGGCTCCTGTACCTCCATCCTGATGGTTGAGGGGTAATAACTGTTCCTGAACCTGGTGGTGTGGGACCTGAGGCTCCTGTACCTCCATCCTGATGGTTGAGGGGTAATGACTGTTCCTGAACCTGGTGGTGTGGGGCCTGAAGCTCCTGTACCTCCTTCCTGATGGTTGAGGGGTAATAACTGTTCCTGAACCTGGTGGTGTGGGACCTGAGGCTTCTGTACCTCCTTCCTGATGGTTGAGGGGTAATCACTGTTCCTGAATCTGGTGGTGTGGGACCTGAGGCTCCTGTACCTCCTTCCTGATGGTTGAGGGGTAACAACTGTTCCTGAACATGGTGGTGTGGGGCCTGAGTCTCCTGTACCTCCTTCCTGATGGATGAGTGGTAATCACTGTTCCTGAACCTGGTGGTGTGGCACCTGAGGCTCCTGTACCTCCATCCTGATGGTTGAGGGGTAATAACTGTTCCTGAACCTGGTGGTGTGGGACCTGAGGCTCCTCTACCTCCATCCTGATGGTTGAGGGGTAATAACTGTTCCTGAACCTGGTGGTGTGGGACCTGAGGCTCCTGTACCTCCATCCTGATGGTTGAGGGGTAATGACTGTTCCTGAACCTGGTGGTGTGGCACCTGAGGCTCCTGTACCTCCATCCTGATGGTTGAGGGGTAATAACTGTTCCTGAACCTGGTGGTGTGGGGCCTGAGGCTCCTGTACCTCCTTCCTGATGGGTGAGGGGTGGTAACTGTTCCTGAACCTGGTGTTGTGGGTCCTGAGGCTCCTGTACCTCCTTCCTGATGGTTGAGGGGTAATAACTGTTCCTGAACCTGGTGGTGTGGGGCCTGAGGCTCCTGTACCTCCTTCCTGATGGGTGAGGGGTGGTAACTGTTCCTGAACCTGGTGGCGTGGGTCCTGAGGCTCCTGTACTTCCATCCTGATGGTTGAGGGGTAATAACTGTTCCTGAACCTGGTGGTGTGGGACCTGAGGCTCCTGTACCTCCATCCTGATGGTTGAGGGGTAATAACTGTTCCTGAACCTGGTGGTGTGGGACCTGAGGCTCCTGTACCTCCATCCTGATGGTTGAGGGGTAATGACTGTTCCTGAACCTGGTGGTGTGGGGCCTGAAGCTCCTGTACCTCCTTCCTGATGGTTGAGGGGTAATAACTGTTCCTGAACCTGGTGGTGTGGGACCTGAGGCTTCTGTACCTCCTTCCTGATGGTTGAGGGGTAATCACTGTTCCTGAATCTGGTGGTGTGGGACCTGAGGCTCCTGTACCTCCTTCCTGATGGTTGAGTGGTAATAACTGTTCCAGAACCTGGTGGTGTGGGACCTGAGGCTCCTGTACCTCCTTCCTGATGGTTGAGGGGTAATGACTGTTCCTGAACCTGGTGGTGTGGGGCCTGAGGCTCCTGTACCTCCTTCCTGATGGTTGAGGGATAATAACTGTTCCTGAACCTGGTGGTGTGGGACCTGAGGCTCCTGTACCTCCATCCTGATGGTTGAGTGGTAATAACTGTTCCAGAACCTGGTGGTGTGGGTCCTGAGGCTCCTGTACCTCCTTCCTGATGGTTGAGGGGTAATAACTGTTCCTGAACCTGGTGGTGTGGGACCTGAGGCTCCTGTACCTCCTTCCTGATGGTTGAGTGGTAATAACTGTTCCAGAACCTGGTGGTGTGGGTCCTGAGGCTCCTGTACCTCCTTCCTGATGGTTGAGGGGTAATAACTGTTCCAGAACCTGTTGGTGTGGGAGAAGAGGCTCCTTTACCTCCATCCTGATGGTTGAGCGGTAATAAATGTTCCTGAACCTGGTGGTGTGGGTCCTGAGGCTCCTGTACCTCCTTCGTGATGGCAGCAGTGAGAAGGGAGCATGGCCTGGGTGATAGGGTTCCCTGATGATGGACGTTGTTTTCCTGCGACAGTGTTTCATATGGACGTGCTCAGTGGTGGGGAGGGCTTTACTCGTGATGGACTGAGCCGTATCCACTGATTTTGTAAGATTTTCTGTTCAAGGGCAGTTCCACGTTCAAGGGCATTTCCATACTAGGCTGTGATGCAGCCGGTCAGCACACATCCATAGAAGTTTGTCATAGTTTTAGGTGTCAAGCCGAATCTTCACAAACTCCTCAGTAGAGGTGCTGCTATGCTTTCTTCGTAATTGTACTTATGTGTGGACCCTTGCCTTTTAGATGCCCCCAGTTTTGCATTAAAATAATGCAAAGTTATTGTATGCAATTCAGCATTAAAATAATGCAAAATTACATGTACCTAAAAGGCAAGTGAAACAAAACCAACAGCCTTTATTTCTTTTGTGCTCTGTGAAGAGGTTTGCAGAGATCTTGTGGGAATAAAACGTGTCATTAAATGCTTCGTTGAGAAGAAAAACTTGCATTTGTGTGTGTGAAAGCTGACACTGTTCTGCTGTGATGAGCAGTGCTTCTAAAAGAATAGAAAGATTGGCGTAATTGGCAGTTTATATTGAAATCCAAAAACTGTGGCCAATTCTCTCTTATTAACCTGCTGCCCGCTGAGGGTGTCAAGAGTCAACTGTCCCTTGTGCAGTTCACCCTTTGATTTCCAAGTGTGAATATAATTCTCGGAAAACAAGTTTGTATCTGCACAGTTTGTCATCTTTTCCACATCGGTTGCTTTTCGTTGATTCTATTGCTTTGCTTTCTTCTACTGTGAGTACCTGCAAGAAACCGAATCTCAGGGTGAAGTGTACTTCGGTAATAAATTTACTTTGAACTCCTCCAACAAAATCTTATAGCACACCGCTCTCCACTGCGAGATCCTATGGACCACATTCACCATGACCTAAACAGCAGCCAGAGGAATGCGGTGCTCAAGATAATTAAAACTATCAACTCAGATCAAATTACCCTCCAGAACAATTTAACGCAGCATCAACATTTCTATTCAGCATCTTCTTTCAAAGGATATTTATTTACAAAGGACATTTATTGTCAAAGTATCTATTCTATGTTTGAGGCGGCATGGTAGCGTGCTGGTTATCACGACGCTTTTCAGTACCAGCGACCTGGGTTCAATTCCCGCTGCTGCCCGAAAGGAGTTTGTACGTTCTCCCCGTGACCACGTGGGTTTCCTCTGGGTGCTCCGGTTTCCTCCCACATTCCAAACACGTACCAGTTGGTAGTTTAATTGATCACTATATATTGTCCTGAGATTAAATTGGGGATTGCTGCCAGAAAGGCCTACTCCGTGCTCTATACACCTTGAGATTCGTCTCCTTACAGGCAGCCACAACTCAAAGAAACCCAATAGAATCCATTAAAAAAAGACTGTCAAACACCCAACGTGCGGAAAAAAGAAAGCAAATTGTGCGAACAACAAAAGTAAGTAAGTATCATTCAGAACTGAAGTTGACGAAAGTGAGTTTGCAGCCACGAAGCCGGTCGTCACTGTAGCCGGGCCGGGAACCCGTTAGTTACAGGCCACAGCCTCAGTTCAGCGCAGAGACGAGTAAACCTCAGAGTAGTGAGCTGAACACCGGCCCGTCGCTCGCCTCCGGCCCCAGCACCCTGACCTTTTCAGTTTGGCCCAGCGTGTATGTCGTCCAAACCTCAGGTGGTTCCTTGCTCTCAGACCCGGGCCGCCGTGTTTTATTCAGATATACAGCACGGTAATGGGCCCACACCACCTAATTACAACCATGCAACCAATAAATTAATATCACTTGTGTGTCTTTGAAATGTGGGAGGGAACCAGAGCACCTGGAGGAAACCTACACGGTCACGGGGAGAACGTGTATAACTAACAACGCTGGGATTGAACTTAGGCTGCTGAGGCTGTGAGTGTGGTCACAGGGCTGGAAGGGTCGATTCTGCAGTGTATCTCGATAAATAAATGAATAAACAGTAGAACTACACTAGAATCAATGAAAAACTACACACTGAGACTGACAACTGATGTGCAAAAAAGAGAAACACCCCTCTTAGACGCAATATACCCTCCTGTACCCCCATACAGTAAAAACATGCAGACATGAGAAAAATGATTCTGCTTTAATTTTCTATTTGTCTTTAGACTTAGCTTACACCGTACCTGTGCACCACATGACAGCTTTGATATCCATGTGATCAATGAGCTTGATGGTTTTTTGCAAGAGTTGAAATATCTGGTTCAAATTGTGACAGCAAAAGGCTTAAGTCCCCACACGTAACAATGTCCACATGGTTTCTGTTTTTTTGTGAGAATGTGGTTCACTGCACTGAAGCCTCTTTCAACAAGGTAGGAGGATGGAAATGCAATGAAGAGCAGTTTGGCTCTTCTCCAAAGGCCAGAAAACTTCGTGTGACACTATAGCCACATGCCGCACAAGCTGCCATTTTTGAAAAGCATTTTTGCTTCTTCATCATTCTGAATTTTGATAATTTCTTCTTGCAAAGAAATGGGTTAATTACCCAGTCCAAAATTTCCAGATCGTTCAAGTCCTTGAATCGACTCTGAAAGTTCTTCTTCAGAAACTGCAGGTGTAGGCAGTACTCTTGCAAATCACTGTCTGTGAAAGCATTCTCCCAATGCTTTGCTTTTACAGTGCCTATAAAAAGTATTCACTACACACCCCCACCCCCGGAAGTTTTCATGTTTTATTGTTTAACAACATTGAATTACTGTGGATTTAATTTGGCTTTTTTTGACACTGATCAACAGAAAAGGACTCTTTTGTGTCAATGTGAAAGCAGATCTCTACAAAATGATCTAAATTAGTGCCATATATAAAACACAAAATAACTGATTGCATAAGTATTCACCCTCTTCAAGTCAGTATTTGGTAGATGCACGTTTGGCAGCAATTACAGCCTTGAGTCTGTGTGGATCGGTCTCTATCCGCTTTGCACAACTGGACACTGCAATTTTTCCCCATTCTTCTTTACAAAACTGCTCAAGCTCTGTCAGATTGCATGGGGATTGTGAGTGAACAGCCCTTTTCAAGTCCAGCCACAAATTCTCAGTTGGATTGAGGTCTGGACTCTGACTTGGCCACTCCAGGACATTAACTTTGTTGTTTTTAAGCCATTCCTGTGTAGCTTTGGCTTTATGCTCGGGGTCATTGTCTTGCTGGAAAACAAATCTTCTCCCAAGTCGCACTTCTCTTGCAGACTGCATCAGGTTTTCCTCCAGGATTTCCCTGTATTTTGCTGCATTCATTATACCCTCTACCTTCACAAGCCTTCCAATGAAGCATCCCCACAGCATGATGCAGCCACCACCATGCTTCACGGTAGGGATGGTGTGTTTTTGATGATGTGCGGATTTTGGATTACGCCAATCATAGCGTTCAATCTGATGGCTTTAAAGCTCAATTTTGGTTTCATCAGACCATAGACCCTTCTTCCAGCTGACTTCAGAGTCTCCCACGTGTCTTCTGGCAAACTCCAGCTGAGATTTCATGAGTTTTTTCAACAGAGGCTTTCTCTTTGCCACTCTCCCATAAAGCTGTGACTGGTGAAGCACCCGGGCAACAGTTGTTGTATGTGCAGTCTCTCCCATCTCAGCCACTGGAGCTTGTAACTCCGCCAGAGTTGTCATAGGTCTCTTGGTGGCCTCCCTCACTCATCCCCTTCTTGTGGAACCACTCAGTTTTTGAGGACAGCCTGCTCTGGGCAGATTTACAGCTGTGCCATATTCTTTCCATTTCTTGATTGACTTACCTGTACTCCAATGGATATTCAGTGACTTGGACATTTTCTAGCATTCATCTCCTGATTTGTGCTTTTCAAAAACCTTTTCACAGAGTTGCTTGGAGTGTTCTTTTGTCTTCATGGTGTAGTTTTTGCCAGGATACTGACTCGCCAGCAGTTGGACCTTCCACGGTGATCTCCATTTAACTAATGATGTGACTTCTAAAACCAATTGGCTGCACCAGTGACGATTTGGTGTGTCATGTTAAAGGAGATGAGGATCAGAATAGAATTAGATAAGATAGGAGAAAACATACCAGAAGATTTTATATATAAATGGGAATCCAAATGGATACGGGAAAAAAAAGAATCTCCTATATTAAGACACTTGATTGATTTATGGAATAAGGTAAATATGGATGATGAGATAAAGAAATCTTTATTAGCAAAAAGAACTTTAATTCAAAATAGGCTTATTCCTTTTACAATGGATAATAAACTTTTACAGAATTGGTTCCAAAAGGGGATTAAATATATAGGTGATTGTTTTGAAGGAGGTATATTGATGTCGTTTGATCAATTAAAAAATAAATATAAAATATCAAACAACACTCTTTTCTGTTATTTTCAATTAAAGGCTTATTTACGAGAAAAGCTGGGTCAAACAATGTTGATGCCAAAACCTAGTGAAATAGAAATATTAATTCAAAAAGGAAAAATTAAAAAATTTACATCCTGAATGTACAATTTGATTCAAAGGCAGACAATTAAATCAGGAATTCATAAATCAAAACAAAAATGGGAATCTGATCTGAATGTTAAAATTGATGGAAAAAGCTGGTCAAGATTATGTTCTGATAGTATGAGAAATACAATAAATGTTCGACTTAGATTAATACAATATAATTTTTTACATCAATTATATATAACACCACAGAAAATAAATAGATTAAATTCAAATATGTCTGACCAATGTTTTTGATGTAATCAAGAAATTGGTACTTTTTTACATTCTACTTGGTCTTGTTTTAAAATTCAACCATTTTGGATAAATCTAAGACTTTTATTGGAACAAATTACTGGAGTACAACTCCCACATAGTCCAGTATTATTTTTATTAGGAGACATTGAAGGGACAATACCGAAACTTAAATTGAATAAGTATCAGAAAAAATTTATAAAAATTGCATTGGCAGTAGCCAAAAAAGTTATCGCAGTTACTTGGAAATCTGATTTATATTTAACTATGGATCGTTGGAATAATGAAATACATAGTTGTATTCCACTTGAAAAAATTACATACAATCTAAGAAATGAATATGATATATTTTTGAAAATTTGGCTCCCATACCTACAAAAGATAGGATTAAATACATAGGTCCTGTGAAGATAAAATTATAAAGTAATTGGGGAAAGTAAAAATAAATATTAAAATTATTTTGAACTCCATGGAGCATGTGGGGATCCTCCGATATCCAGGCAATCTTTCTCTTCTTTCTTTCTTTTTTTCTCTCTCTTTAGATAAGGGTTAAGGGGGGGACGGTTAAGGGGAGGGGGGAGGGTTAATATTATTTTTCTTTTTCTTACTATTTTATCATCACATTTATTCTTTGTAATTTGCAAAAAGTTTAATAAATAAATAAAAATAAAAAAATAATAAAGGAGATGAATAAAATCAATTATTTTGTGTTTTATATTTGTAATTAAATTAGTGTGGCGACCCACTTTCTGCGCAGGCGAACCGGCTCACAAATAGCCAGCGCGCGGGGAGAGACTTTGGTAATGCACCTCTGACGTCATTTCCACCCGGAGAGGGCAGGCGCTAGGGATTAAATGCCAGCGCCGCGAAGTTTAAATAAACTAGTCTCGAAACGACTTACCGACTGCGTGTCGTCGTTTCTAGCTCTGTATGTAGTAGATGGCTACATTGGTGACCCCGACGGTCCAAACGGGATTTGGACCAAAGATGACCGACTCTTCAGCTGTTCACGCAGTTTCGCTAAAACTGCCGACTTTCTGGACGCTGCGACCACGCGTGTGGTTTAGCCAAGCAGAAGCCCAGTTCCAGATTCGGCAGATATCCTCTGATTACACATGATACTACCACGTGGTGAGCGCCCTTGACCAGGAGACGGCCGCCCAGGTTGAGGATTTCATACAGTCGCCCCCGGAAGAAGGCAAATATGAAGCATTCAAGGCGCTGCTCATTGGGAACTTTGGCCTCTCACGGCGTGAGCGGGGTGCCCGCCTGCTTCACCTGGACGGTTTGGGAGACAGACTGCCGTCAGCATTGATGAACGAGATGCTGTCCCTGGCTGATGGACACAAGCCCTGCCTCATGTTCGAGCAAGCGTTCCTAGAGCGACTGCCCGAGGACATACATCTGCTGCTGGCCGACGCAGATTTCAGCGACCCCCGGAAGGTGGCGGCCTGGGCAGACGTGCTGTGAAAAGCCAAGAGGGAGAGCATGACGTCCGTCCGTCAGATTACCAGGCCACGCGCCCAACAGCAGACCCGGCAGGGGGGCGCACACAACACAGAGGCAGGAGTGAGGAGGCCAGTGAACAGTGGTGTTTCTACCACCAGCGGTGGGACACCAAAGCCTGCTGTTGTCGCCCGCCCTGCAAGGGCCAGGGCCAGCTGCCGCTAATGACTATGGCGGCTGGCCACCAGGACAGCCTCTTGTACGTCTGGGACAAACAGTCGGGACGCCGCTTCTTGGTCGACACCGGAGCAGAAATCAGCGTCTTGCCCCCGATGGGGTACGACACCCGCAACAGGAAGCCAGGACCCACCCTGAGGGCCGCAAACGACAGCACGATACGGACCTACAGCACCCGCACAGTGCAGCTGCAGTTCGGCGCCAGCCGGTTCACGTGGGACTTCACACTGGCCGCGGTGGCCCAACCACTCCTGGGGGCGGACTTCTTGCGAGCTCACAGCCTGCTGGTCGACTTGCAAGGGAAAAGACTGGTACATGCCAAGACTTTCCAGAAGTTCTCCCTGGGTGAAGCCAAGTTGCCGGCCCCACACCTGGACTCCATCACGCTGTCGGACAACGAATTCACCAGTATCCTGGCGGACTTTCCATCGATTCTGGCACCACAGTTCACGGCAGCCATGCCCAGACACGGGGTTCAGCACCACATCCCGACCCAGGGACCACCCCTCCACGCCCGCGCACGAAGGCTCCCCCCGGAAAAGCTCCGCCTGGCAAAGGAGGAGTTCAAGAGGATGGAGGAATTGGGGATCATACGGAGGTCTGACAGCCCATGGGCCTCCCCCCTGCACATGGTGCCCAAAGCAGCCGGGGGTTGGAGACCATGCGGTGACTACCGCAGATTGAACGAGGCTACAACTCCAGACCGCTACCCCGTGCCGCACATACAGGACTTTGCAGCAAACCTGCACGGGGCAAGAATATTTTCCAAAGTAGACCTCGTCCGGGGATACCATCAAATCCCGGTGCACCCTGAAGACATCCCCAAAACAGCACTTATCACCCCGTTCGGCCTGTTCGAGTTCCTCCGAATGCCATTCGGCCTGAAGAATGCCGCACAGACGTTCCAGCGGCTAATGGATGCGGTGGGACGCGACCTGGACTTTGCGTTCATCTATTTGGACGACATCTTTATAGCCAGCAGTAGTCGTCAGGAGCATCTGTCCCACCTTCGCCAGCTCTACTCCCGCCTGAGTGATTTCGGCCTCACGATCAACCCGGCCAAATGCCGTTCGGCCTCGATACCATCGACTTCCTGGGCCACAGGATTACCAAAGATGGGGCAACACCTCTGCCCGCCAAGGTAGACGCGATCTGCTACTTTGCCCGGCCCAACACGGTCAAAGGCCTACAGGAGTTCGTTGGTATGGTGAACTTCTACCACCGTTTCCTCCCCTCAGCAGCCCGTATCATGCGCCCTTTGTACACCCTGATGTCGGGTAAAGGCAAGGACATTACTTGGGAGGAGGAGGCCGCGGCCACTTACGTTAAAGCCAAGGAAGCCTTGGCAGATGCCTTGATGCTGGTGCACCCCAGAACGGACGTTCCGACCGCCCTCACGGTGGACGCATCCGACACAGCAGTCGGTGGGGTGCTGGAGCAGCTCATCGAGGGGCGCTGGCAACCCCTGGCATTCTTCAGCAAGCACCTACGACCACCCGAACTCAAGTACAGTGCTTTCGACCGGGAGCTGTTGGCACTGTATCTGGCAATCCGGCATTTCAGGTACTTCTTAGAAGGCAGGCCATTCACCGCGTTCACGGACCACAAACCATTGACCTTCGCGTTCACGAAGGTGTTCAATCCCTGGTCGGCTCGCTGGCAGCGACATCTGTCCTACATCTCCGAGTACACGATGGACGTCTGGCACGTCTCGGGAAAGGACAATGTCGTGGCGGACGCACTCTCCAGACCAGCTGTCCAGGCCCTGTCCCTGGGGGTGGACTATGCAGCACTGGCGGAGGCGCAGCAGGCAGACGACGAGATGCCCAGCTACAGGACCGCAGTCTCGGGTTTGCAGCTGCAGGAATTTCTCGTAGGCCCAGGTGAGAGGACCCTCCTGTGCGATGTGGCTACCGGCCAACCTCGCCCCATCGTCCCGGCAGCCTGGAGGCGGCGAGTTTTAGACTCCATACACGGTTTGGCGCACCCATCTATCAGGACAACTGTCCAGCTGGTCTCCAGCAAGTTTGCGTGGCACGGACTTCGCAAGCAGGTCAGCGAATGGGCCAGAACGTGCGCACAGTGCCAAACAGCCAAGGTGCAGCGGCACACTAAAGCCCCGCCGTAGCAGTTCAAACCCACCCACCAGAGGTTCGACCACATTCATGTGGATATCATGGGCCCCCGACCAGTGTCCCAAGGAGCGCGGTACCTCCTAACTATGGTAGACCGGTTCACGAGGTGGCCAGAGGCAGTCCCGCTCACCGACACATCTGCCGATTCCTGCGCCCGAGCACTGATCGCAACCTGGGTAGCACGTTTCGGGGTACCGGCCCACATTACCTCCGACAGAGGCGCCCAGTTCACCTCCAGCCTGTGGTCAGCTATGGCCAGCCTGTTGGGAACACAGCTACACCACACAACTGCCTACCACCCACAGTCGAACAGACTAGTGGAACGCTTCCACCGTCACTTGAAGTCGGCTCTCATGGCCCGCCTGAGAGGACCTAACTGGGTGGACGAGCTTCCCTGGGTCCTGCTTGGAATTCGTACAGCGCCCAAAGAGGATCTGCGCGTCTCGTCGGCCGATGGCCGAGTCCCTGGCCATCCCGGGAGAGTTCATACCAGCCCCAAGGGGGCAAGAGGAAGAACCCGCAGCAGTCCTGGACAGACTACGCGAAAGGCTTGGCAACCTGGCCCCCGTACCGACTTCACAGCATGGACAGAACCCGACCCATGTACCCAAAGACCTGCAGGACTGTAAGTTTGTGTTTGTACGAAGGGGCGGACACCGGGCACCGCTACAGTGGCCATACGAGGGGCCGTTTAAGGTGATCAACGACAACGGGTCTACATTCGTGCTGGACATTGGGGGGGAGAGAGGAGGTTTTCATGGTGGACCGACTCAAACCAGCCCATGTGGACTTGACGGAGCTGGTCGAGGTTCAGGCACCGCGGCGCAGAGGCAGACCTCCCAAACAGAGGCTGACCCAGACTGTGGACATTGGGGGGTGTATCGCCGGTTCTGGGGGGGGTTATGTGGCGACCCATTTTCTGTGCAGGCGAACCGGCTCACAAATAGCCAGCGCGCGGGGTGGGAGACTTTGGTAATGCACCTCTGATGTCATTTCCGCCCGGAGAGGGCGGGCACTAGGGATTTAAATGCCAGCGATGCGAAGTTTGAATAAACTAGTCTCGAAACGACTTACGTGTCGTCTCTAGCTCTGTATGTAGTACATTGCTACATTAGATCATTTTGTAGAGATCTGTTTTCACTTTGACATGAAAGAGTCTTTTTCTGTTGATCAGTGTCAAAAAAACAAATTAAATCCACTGTGATTCAATGTTGTAAAGCAATAAAACATGGAAACTTCCAAGGGGATGGGGGTAAGTACTTCAATAAGTAATGTGTATTTCCAATTTTCCATTAAAAGTGGACACTGCACTTTTTGCCTGGATTAAATTGAAATTCTCGCCCTGCGAGTTCATGTTTAAAATGCTCATTTTATCATACAGATCGGCTAGGTATGCCACGTCTCCACATAAAAGTTTAATCTTGCTTCCCAAGTTCTTGTTGACTAGAACATAAGTTCAACCACAGTGTCCAAAAGATCAAAGAATCATTTTAACCAGTGGCCTTTAGACAGCCAGCACTCTTCAGTGTGAAGAAGCAAGCATTCAAAGTCTTCATCGTTATCTTGCCATAACTGGCGAAATATTCTGCTATTTGATGGATGAGCTTTAATTTTGTTGATGGCAGATACTACAAGAGTCATGCATGAAAAGAGTCACTGGCTGAGGTCTTTGGCTGCGAGATGTTGATGATGAATTACACAATGGATTGCAAAACAGACTTGCAATTTCTTTTTTCATAAATGCCACCAAACCAGCATGGCGACCTGTCATATACGGTGCTCCATCTGTTGCACAAGAAATCGTGTTCCTAATCAGAATACTTTTATCCTCAATAAACATTTTGAGCTTGTTGTAAATTGATTCTCCATTGATATTTATTACAAAAGAGAATCTTCATAAACATTTCCATTTTTGATAGTCTGTACATATGCCATTAGCAATGTCTTATTGTCTCACACTGTTGACTCATCCAGTTTTATCACAAATTCTGTACTTTGTAGCTCTGTGCATATTTGATACTCAATGTCTTCACTCATTTTGTCAATAAGACAAGATACAGAGTTATTACTCAGAGGAATTGATTAAAAATGTTTCTGAGAGCAGTGGTGAGCGTTTCTGATACAGCAGGCATTATTCATCTTTCACCAACTGTATGAGATTTTCCACACTTTCCTATCATTTTGGAAATGTTACAAGACGCAATGAGACCACTATCAAGGTCATTTTTAACTTTCCTGGCAAATGACTCGAGCATGCAACACTTTTCAAAGGCTTCTTTCATCTTCTGGAACTGAGTAATACTAAAAGTAACCTTTTCAGGGTGTCTTTTACAGAAGTGTTCCTGTTATCTTGATAGTTTCATGGCTTCACTTGACAATATTACAAATGACACACGGGGCGTCGCTGATCTGACAGGATCCATACTTCGAGTATGTAACATTATTGTATGCAATATCTGTAGCGTCTGTTTCCTAGCAAGGCTTCCCTGCCTTCAGACTCAGAGCCATCGTGCCATATGCGTCTATCCATCACTAATGGGGCTAAATTAAAATAAAAAATTAACACAAAACAGGGAATGCCTATCGGAAGCTGACGACGGCAGCGAGTCGACACAGATGGAACAACTGTAGCAAAGGAACAGCGAGGTGAAGATGAAGATGATCACAACAGTGAGAAGGATTCAGATCGGAATCTGAATGATAGTCGGGACAGAGCTGGTGTTCGGCAAGCTACCTTTATACTATTCCCATTAGTGTGATTGACCAATCATGTAAGGTCCCAAAGATGGTTCTTGACCACACTTATGAAGCTGAGGTTGCTTTTGAACACTTCAAGGGGTGGGCAGGTTCACTGATTAGCTCTATTTCACTGTTCGGTTTTGGTCAGTGCTGTATCGTTGCGCGACATGTTTTCTGTAGATCTGTAGAGAAGGTTGAGTTGAGCACTTGACTTATCAAATAATTTATGCTAATTTATGCATTCCCAATAACGTCTGTTTGGTTGGTAAGGTGGGGTGAGATTGCCAGGTTCCAGATACAGTGTGATGATGCGTGCTCACGGCCTGAAGAGCTATGCTTCTTCCTGTGTTCCAGTGCCTCATCCGTTCTTTTGGAAGTGCCTGCTCTACCAACAGTCGTCAGGTCTCGTGCCTCAAGTTAGGGTGCCACTTACCTCACCACCCCCCAAGAATTTTGAATGCCCCTTATGACTTCTATTTTCCCTAACACCCCCTTAGGACACGTAACTGTCCCTGTTGGGACTCACTGGTCTAGGTCATGCTCTCTTCTCACTGTTGCCATCAGGAAGGAGGTACAGGACCCTCAGGCCCCACACCAGCAGGTTCAGGAACAGTTATCACCCCTCAACCATCAGGAAGGAGGTACAGGAGCCTCAGGTCCCACACCACCAGGTTCAGGAACAGGTATTACCCCTCAACCATCAGGAAGGAGGTACAGGAGCCTCAGGCCCCACACCACCAGGTTCAGGAACAGTTATCACCCCTCAACCATCAGGAAGGAGGTACAGGAGCCTCAGGACCCACACCACCAGGTTCAGGAACAGTTATTATCCCTCAACCATCAGGAAGGAGTACAGGAGCCTCAGGCCCCACACCACCAGGTTCAGGAACAGTTATTATCCCTCAACCATCAGGAAGGAGTACAGGAGCCTCAGGCCCCACACCACCAGGTTCAGGAACAGTTATTATCCCTCAACCATCAGGAAGGAGGTACAGGAGCCTCAGGCCCCACACCACCAGGTTCAGGAACAGGTATTACCCCTCAACCATCAGGAAGGAGGTACAGGAGCCTCAGGACCCACACCACCAGGTTCAGGAACAGTTATTAACCCTAAACCATCAGGAAAGAGGTACAAGAGCCTTAGGTTGCACACCACCAGGTTCAGGAACAGTTATTATCCTACAACCGGGTTTCCAACCTGGGGTCCACGGACCCCTTGTTTAATGGTTTTGGTCCACGGCATAAAAATGTTGGGAACCCCTGCCTTACCAGCATGGATAACTGCACTCATTCAATACTGAATTGACTCCATAACCTCATTTTCAACGACACTCTAACTCAGTATTATTGTTTATTGACTTTTTTCAACTATATGCATGATTGTCATCTTTTGCTTATTGGTTGTTTGTCGGTCTTTATGTATAGTTTTTAATAAATTGTATTGTATTTCTTTTTTCCTGTAAATGCTTGCAAGAAAATGAATCTCAGGGTAGGCAGTATAGAGTGACATACCTTGATAATACGAGTGAATCTGCAGATGCTGGAAATAAATAAAAACACAAAATGCTGGCAGAACTCAGCAGGCCAGGCAGCATCTATGGGAGGAGGTAGTGACGACGTTTCAGGCCAAAACCCTTCATCAGGAGTGAGAATTGTGCCAGCGTTTTGTGTTTTTATACCTTGATCATATTTCACTTTGACTTCCCATAGATGCTGCCTGACCGACTGAGTATTTCCACCATTTTCTGCATTTGCTTTGGTATTCACATCATTGTTCAGTGCAGCGAGGGAAGAAGGGGGCCAAGTACTGATTGATGTTCGCAGGATAACCACAGGAATTGCAAATGACCATTTGCAAGGTGAGTCAGCACGTTTTAATCTAGTCAGGATTGTGTGTAAATTGTTTGCTGAGGAATTTCATTCAGGGCCAATGAATCAATGATCTCATTTGATCTCTATGTGTTGGGATTCTGGTTAACTCTGTGTTTAACGAGCAGATTTTCCATTAAAAGTCCAGAGGAGGTTCACGATAATGATCCTGGGGATGAAAGGGTTAACATATGAGGAGCTTTTATTAGTTTTCCAAAACATTTTACAAAATTAAAAACCCCAAATCCCAATGAGGAGCATTAATACAGAGCAAGATTAAGCATACAATAACAATATGCTACAAAGGAAGAGAATTTAACAAAAAAGCACCTAAATTAAAGACAAGTGAGCTTAGTGTCCTCCCCAAACCCCACAACACAAGAAAAAAACAACAACAACTCCAGACCAACCACCACACAGTATAAAGAGTATAAGTCCGGACAGTCAAACTCCCAGACTGTGAATACACTTAGCAACAGAGGATAATAATGCCTACTACCAGAAAAAAAAGGGAGCTGAAAGCAAGGGACCGAAAAGAAGAAAAAAACCCTAGTCAGGAGGAAGGTTATGAAAGTACTCGATAAAAGGCCCCCAGATCTCATGGAACTTTAAATCCGAATTGAGAACTGAATAATGAATTTTTTCGAGGTCCAAGCAGGCCATAATGTCGTTAAGCCATTGCGCATGAGTGGGCGGGGCAACATCTCTCCATCTAAGGAGGATCAAGCGTCTCGCCAGGAGAGAGGCAAAGGATAGTATTCGGCATTTGGTCGGACCCAGACATAAATCTGTCTCGCCCCAAAAACCGAACAGAGCAATTAAGGGGTTAGGTTCTAGGTGGTGATTCAGAATACCCGATAATGTAGTGAAGACATCTTTCCAGAATTTCTCCAAGCTAGGACAGAACCAGTACATATGGATGAGAGAGGCCACGCCCCTCTTGCATTTATCACAGAGCGGACTAATGCCAGGGTAGACTTGAGATAGTTTAGATTTAGACATATGGGCTCTATGAACAATCTTAAACTGTAAGAGGCAATGGCGAGCACAAAGAGAGGTTGAGTTAACTGATTTGAGAACTGAGTCCCAGCTGTCCTCGGATAAGGAGATATTTAAATCCTGCTCCCAGGCCATTTTAATTTTATCCACAGGAACCCGTCGTAAGACTGCTAGTTTATCTCGGATAATTGATATTAAACCTTTACCTAGTGGATTAATGGAAAGAAATAGGTCCATAGCATTTTTCGCAGGTATTTCAGGAAAGTTAGGAATTAAAGGAGCAATAAAGTGTCGGATTTGGAGATATCTGAAAAAGTGAGCATTAGGCAGGTTGAACTTAACAGAGAGCTGCTGAAAAGAAGCGAAGCGATTATCAATGAAGAGATCTTCAAAATGTCTAATGCCCTTCCTATACCAAACATGGAATGCTGAGTCGTACGTAGTAGGTAAAAAAAGGTGATTATGTGCGATAGGGCTAGAAACGGAAAACCCCTGGAAACCATAGCATTTCCTGAACTGAGCCCATATACGCAAAGTGTGTCTAACCAGAGGATTAGCTATTGATCTGGGCAGACTGCTAGGGAGTGCAGAGCCAAGAAGTGCAGATATAGATAATTCTTTAGTGGAGCTCAACTCCATTGCCACCCAGTTAGGGACATATGAGGAGCTTTTGATGGCTCTGGGCCTGTACTTGCTGCAGTTTAGAGGAATGGGGGGGGGGGGGGGGGGTTCTCATTGAAACAATAGAGTGGAGATGCAGAGAATGTTTCCAGTCTACGCCCAGAGGGCACATACTCAGAAGGACTTCTTTTTATAACAGAGATGAGGAGGAACTTGTTTAGCCCAAGGGTGTGAATCTGTGGAGTTCATTGCCACACATGGCTGTGGAGACCAAGCCTTTGGGTGTATTTAAAGGAGAGGTTGGTAGGTTCTTGGTTACTCAGGGTATCAAAGGTTACAGGGAGAAGGCAAGAGAATGGGGTTGAGGGGGAGAATATGATGGATTGGTGTAGTAACCTTGATGGGCCGAATAGCCTAATTCCACTCCTATGACTTAAGGTTTGACTACCTGTTAAGATCTACAGCTCTTCACTAAACTTGCTTCTTTTAGTTCTGTTATTCATCCTTTTCTCCTCCTGTGGATCAGAATCAGAATCAAGTTTAATATCACTGATATGTCATGAAATTTGTTGTTTTACAGCAAGAGTACATGAAAATGACAAAATACATAAATGACAAAAAGAAACATAATGGAGACACGCTGTGAAAACGGAGACACCTCTTCCTCCCTCATTAGGGAGAGAGAGAGAGAGCCTGTGGTATGTCAAATACCGAGTGCATCGCGAAGTCTTTGGGGTAACTGCAAGTCTGTGTCTTTGCTAATACTTTGCTCACACTGAAGTGCTCGGAGGCGGGGCCAATGTGTGTTTTTTTCGCCGGTGGGGGAGGGGGAACATTGCTCGCTGCCGCTTACACGCGGGAGGGGGAGGAACTGGGGGGGGACTTTGGGGTTCTAGCATTTAACTGTCACTCATTCTTTGGGGCACTCCTCTGTCTCTGTGGATGGTTGTGAAGAAAAAGTATTTTCAGGATGTATATTGTATACATTTCTCTGACATTAAATGTACCTTTGAATAATGCCGTGGTTCGCATGCTGGCTTGTGCATCACGTAGACATCCATGCTCAACCCCAACCAAATGAGGACTTCAAGGGAGAGGGAGGGAGGGAGCGGGAAGCACCAGAGAGACAACGATCAATGGCCTTGCCCGGTCTCAGGGCTGGGTGTGTCTGCACCTGCCCCTGGCACTCCTTCTCTGCCACCTGTCCCACACCCCTCCCACGGTGCTCCACCCTCACCATTCCCAACATCCTTTGCTCCCGCCAGATTTACAAACTCGCTCTCCATTGACAAATATCGTACTGCGCAATAAGTTTCAGATGCTGCCTGACCTGCTGAGTTCCTCCAGGACTTTGTCTGTGCATTTCCAGCATCTGCAGAATCTCTTGTGTTTTTGTGGCAGCACTCCTTGTAGATGCGCTCAATGGCGGGGAGGGCTTTTCCTGTGGCGCTCGATCACACCAGCATATCAGTTCCCATGTGGAGTCTCTTTCTCACCAAAGCACCAAACGTTATCCATACAACCCTCGCACAGAATAACTAGACGGGCTCCACGCTGCTGGCTTACCACTAAGAAGCTTTGCCCATGACGGACTGAGCCATATCCACTACTTTTTTGAGAGATTTCTTTTCCTGGGCATTGGTGTTTCAGGACACTCTCCGCTCTGCGTCTACAGAAGTTTGGCAAGATGGCATGCCGAATCTAAGCAAGTAGAGGTGCCGGGGTGTCGCATTTGAAGCGGCAGTTACAGGCTGTTCCCAGGACACAGTGGAACAATCAGCCATGCCGAGAGTGATCTGGTCATTAATGGCTGCACTTTTATCTCTACTTTCATACCCTATCAGATTTCAAAGATGCAATCAATTTGTGTAAATGTACTTTATACAAAGAAGTTTGCAGCCTGTGTTCGGCTGAGGTGATTACAGAAGCTGGTAGATAAGGATCTGCAGATTGGCTGCTTCCGTTTGGAAGCTGACATCAAGTCATCTCTGCCTGAGGCCTCCGCTGGTCAGAGTCAACCACGGATGTGCGTCCCAGCTGTCTTAATATGCGAGACAGGTCAGTACAATACGGAGAGCGAGCTGTTGCCCGTGTAGCGGGCTCCCCCTCTCCACACAGCTGATGAATCCAAAGGAACGGCAGAGACCGATACAGTCCGGCACCAGCAACGTCACAGGAGTTGCCAGTCAGTGTTGAACTCAACGTAGGACTGTCTTAGGGCCTCCAGTTCTGGATTTTTCCCTCGGGGTTTACTCCCAAAGCCTTCCCCATGAGCGAGGCACTGGAGGTTTGAGATCAGAGTTTTCCTTCTCCTAGATGAGCTGCCAACCACAGCTGACAAGCCCCACTTATGCAAAGCAACTGGTTTTAAGGTGCCAGTAACCCACCTTTGCCCCTTCCCCTGTCAGTAGAAATGGTTTTGCTGGGCTTAGTAGCTAAGCCACACGTGAAGGCCAGGAGCTGGTGTCAGAGGCCACTGGGAGCATTTAATAGGTAGTGTGAGCTTATCCCCATTCCCTCACCCAGCTATAACAACCTTAAGGAGCCAAAAACAAGAGAAAATCTGCAGACGCTGGAAATCCAAGCAATGCACACAAAATACTGGAGGAGCTCAGCAGGCCAGGCGGCATCTTTGTAAAGAGTATAGTTGACGTTTTGGGCCGAGACACTTCATCAGGACTGGAACAAAAGACAAGGAGTCAGAGTAAGAAAATGGGGGAAGAGGAAGAAGAACCACGAGATGATCGGTGTAACCGTGAGGGGGAGGGGTGAAGTAAAGAGCTGGGAAGTTGATTGGTGAAAGAGATACAGGGCTGGAGAAGGGAGAATCTAATAGGAGAGGACAGAAGACCATGGAAGAAAAAGGGGGAGGAGCATCAGAGGGAAGCTATGGGAAGGCTAGGAGAGAAGGTGAGAGAGGGAAAAGGGGATGGGGAATAAAGAAGGAGGAGGGGTGTCATTACTGGAAGTTTGAGAAATCGATGTTCATGTCATCAGTTTGGAGGCTACCCAGATGGAATATAAGGTGTCGCTCCTCCAACCTGAGTGTGGCCTCATCGCCACACTAGAGGAGGCCGTGGACTGACATATCGGAATGGAAGGTGTAATTAAAATGGGTGGCCACTGGGAGATCACATCAAGTAATAATATTGTATAGTTGCTTATAGCTTGATGACAATTTGATTTTAACAACAATATGGAGTTCAATTTCTGCCACTGTCTGCAAGGAGTTTGTTCGTTCTCTCCGTGACTGCGTGGGTTTCCTCCCAGTGCTCCGGTTCCCCCGTGTGCAGGTTAGTTGGTCACATGGGTGTACTTGGACGCGGCAGCCTGTTGGCGTCAGAAGGGGCTGTTACTGTGCTGTATCTCTAAATAAACAAAACTAAAATGCCAGTCCATTATTAGTCCTCTCCATGTACGGTGCCCCCCTGTTGCCAGATGCCACCTTGAGCAAGATCCTCTTCCTTTGCGTTGCACTCTTCTCTATGACTGATTGTGGGACTGTTTACGGCAGGTGAAGCTCGAGAAATAAAAAAATTTGACTAGTGGTGTGCCTCAGGGATCTGTACTGGGTCCGATGTTGTTTGTCATATACATTAATGATCTGGATGATGGGGTGGTAAATTGGATTAGTAAGTATGCAGATAATACTAAGAGAGGTGGCGTTGTGGATAATGAAGTAGATTTTCAAAGCTTGCAGAGAGATTTAGGCCAGTTAGAAGAGTGGGCTGAACGATGGCAGATGGAGTTTAATGCTGATAAGTGTGAGGTGCTACATTTTGGTAGGACTAATCCAAATAGGACATATGTGGTAAATGGTAGGGCATTGAAGAATGCAGTAGAACAGAGTGATCTAGGAATAATGGTGCATAGTTCCTTGAAGGTGGAATCTCATGTGGATAGGGTGGTGAAGAAAGCTTTTGGTATGTTGGCCTTTATAAATCAGAGCATTGAGTATAGGAGTTGGGATGTAATGTTAAAATTGTACAAGGCATTGGTAAGGCCGAATTTGGAGTATTGTGTACAGTTCTGGTCACCGAATTATAGGAAAGATGTCAACAAAATAGAGAGAGTACTGTTACGAACCCCGTAACTGGGTGTCTTACCAGCAAAGATAGAAGTGTCCGTTGGAGTCTGGTGATACTATTTTCAACAGTATTTATTAGTAAAAGTATACAAAAATAATATAAATGCCAATATACAGATAATATACGTCATCAATACTAAACCTAAAAGTGCGGGTATAATAATAATCAATAAGAAATAAGCTCTATCGTTGTCTAGGGGATAATGAATTGTCCGATGGAAATATAAAGTTCAGTTCAGTCCACACAGGCTGCGGTAGTTGTTGGTCGCTGTGTTTCAATTGTTGGAGAGAGAGAGAGAGATAGAGAATGTGTGAACAGTAATAGCTATTATCTTGCCAACCTTCCTTTACGATTTTGATCCGTCGACACGTTATTGTTGTGGCCATTCACGTATGACCCCTCCGTCCTTTAGCTAGACCGTTCTTCCGTGGTGGACTCGTCACCCAGGCAAGGGTGGACACACACACAAGCCCCCACCGGTCTCGCTACAAAACACTGTGAGTTAAAATTTACCGACCCTTCGTTCGGTCTCCAGTCTCCCACCCTGTCTCGTGGGGGTTCTGATGCTCACTAGCATTTCTCCTGGTGCGTCTGAGGGGTGTTACCCCAGACCTCACTTTTATCCCCACTCACGGGGTCTCAGGTGTCAATCAGGTTGGGATGATGTAACCCATCAAACCAACCCACTCTGGTTGCCCCCTGAGGGGTTTCGATGAACAGAACAGTACCAAGTAAACAATCCTTCTCCAAAAGGTAATAGCAGTAATCAATGGTTCCGTTCCGCTTTTGTTAGGAGGAGACATTCCACCTTAGCTGTGCCTCTCTCTCATTAACTTTCATGAGCTGTTATCAATAACAACTGCCCTGGCAGAGTCCCTTTTGTCTCTCATACTTCCTTGTTTGCAGCATCAAAATAGTAGCGATTTGTGATTCTCCAAGGGGGGGGGGGGCATTGGCGACTCTGCACCCTTCTGCCCATCAGAGTTGTTCATCCTTTGTAACACCCCCATCCTTCTAAGAATTTTCACCAAAGGGGAAAATTAACTAATATAGGTCTTACAGAATTACAGAATCTAACACAATACAAAAGAGGTTTTAACTACAGAGTAATACAGATATACATTTAACTTAGCATCTAGATAAGCAGTCAGCGAGTACATTATCACTTCCTTTAATATGCTGTACCTTAATATCAAATTCATGCAGCATCAGACTCCAACTTAATAACCACCTATTTTTATTCCTTTTCTTCAGCAAAACAAAACTAAAGAGTTGTGATCTTAGCTTAAGTGTATATTACAAAATGTGAACCAATACATGTGTGATTATTCTGTAGTACATTACAAAAGTTTATGCAAATACTAATCTTTATTTTACTTTTAAACTTAACAGTCAATCTTCCATGGTGTTGTCTTTATTATGTACATGCTTTGTTGAAATCCCTTAAAACCGGATCCTGTTATTTAAAGTGGCATCCCGTCAACCTTCGCCCCTTTTCCACTTAACGCTCACGTGGTTAGCTTGCTCACCAGTGTGGAATAGGTTTTCACATACTCTTTTCATAGGAGTTATTTTATCAACAATGTTTTCCAAACTTAGCCCATCTTCTGAACTTCCACACAATTCTTTATTTTTAAGCAAGTCATTAGTTTTATCTTCAGGACCCTTCATTCTATTGGTTTTCAGTTTAACATCTGCAAGTTGTTTACCTTTAAATTCCAAAACAAACTGTAATTGATTCACAGGCACCTTGTTAACAAGCCATTGTTCCTTCAGCCTGGTTACTGCTTCTGAAACCAATCCAGACTTTAAATTTTCTTCATTCAATTTAGGAACTACACTTTTCCCTTCTCCTTCAATAATAATATTCATATCACCAGCTCCCATCTCCTCACTAACTTTTAACACGCCTTCTAACACAAACAACTGGGAATTCTCACTTCCCACTGGTACCAAGGTTAACCCTTTCTTCACTGAACCAAGTCCATCTGACCCAAAAGGACTGCATTCCTTTTCAACTAAATCAGATACCTCAGACTTTTCCTGAGTTTCATTACTAGGTTCAGTACCATGTGCATCCACATCTTGAACACCTCAAACGGGACATCTGCCTCTTCCAGGCTTTCAATACCCATCCCCTTTTCAAATTCTAAATTCCCCTGATCCTCCCAGTTACTCTCTGGGCAACTCCCATCCGGAGTAAACTCAACCCTGCGGGTTAAAACAATTTCATCTGCTAACCCAGCAGACTCCTTCAAGGTAATGGCATCCTTTTCATCTAGGACTGCCCTCATTTCATTATCGGGAACACATTTCAATTTTTCAACTTCTTCAAATAGTTCCGTCAAGCCAGACAGATCATCCATGTCCAACCCTGGACCTTCTAACTTCCTTATCTGTTTCTCATCTTTACTCCGTGCCTCTATAAATTCCCTCTTGGCTAAGGGTAGGTCTACCTCCTCTCCTTTACTCTCTTTCACCTTCCTATTCTCCGTCTTACCATCCCCTAATCCCTCTTGGTACAGGGTCGGTAAAAACGTCTCAGCCAAATCAATACTGGCCTGATTTAAACTGGTCTCTTTCTCAGCTGCCTTTCTCGACACGCTGCGAGTGGTCGCGCATGCGGGAGAGATCTTGGAATCTAGGGGCGGGACCTCAACACTTACGGGCTGGCTCGTCAGCTTCACGGCTGAACACACGTCACCCCCTGCTAAATCATTACCAAGAAGGACGTCCACGCCGTCTCTCGGTAATTCTGATCGCACCCCTATTTCAACTGGTCCAGATACCAGGTCACAATTTATAATGATCCCATGCAGAGGTACAACTTCTGTCCCTTTTCCTATGCCTCTCAAAGCTACCTCTCCAGTCTCAGGACCAAAATCTAGTACCTTACTGAGAATCAATGACTGCTCAGCTCCAGTATCTCTCTAGATCCGCACTGGAACTGGTGTTTCATCCTCTTTCACAGACACGGTCTCTTCTGAAATAAATTTCTCACGCCCCTCTCATATTCTATCTACCTGGGGCTTTCTCGTCGATTTACTGATCAACACAATACACCCTGTCGGGACTGCTGCGTTCCCTTTTCCTGTCTCCTTCCTCGGAGCAAAGCACTTAGCTACAATATGACCCACCTTTCCACAATTAAAACAGGTCAAGCCAGGACCCCTCTTGCCATCTTGCCTTTCTTCCTCCTTATTTTTACCACTAGCTCCCGGCTGAATTTCTACCTCAGCCGCCGGGCTTTCTCTACCATTCCTACGGTCTTTCTGGTAACTCTTATGCGAGGAAAACTTTGTCTTGTGGGTTAGGGCATATTCATCTGCGAACCTGGCAAATTCTGATATAGACTTATTCAGCTTCTCGTTCAAATACGTCTGGGTATCATCCGAAACACAACCTTTAAATTCCTCAATCAGAATTAACTCTCTGAAACGATGGAAATCCTCCTCCACCCTTTCTGCCGCACACCAGCGATCCAAGAGCACACCCTTCTCATAGGCAAACTCTGTATACGTCTGATTCCACACTTTCTTTAAATCTCTGGACTTTTGTCTATAGGCCTCAGGTACCAATTCGTAGGCCCGAAGAATGGCCTGTTTTACTTCCTCGTAATTCTCAAGACTTCTCCACAGACAATGCCGCATATGCTCGTTGTGCCTTCCCTTTTAACACACTTTGTAACAACGCCACCCACTGATCTCTGGGCCACTTCTGACTCACTGCCACCTTTTCAAAATGCAAGAAATAACTATCAACATCCGTCTCCTCGAACAGAGGTACTAACCTAAACTCTCTATTAGCATTAAACCTCTCCTCTCGGTCTGCCCCTTGGACCCTTCCCTGTTGCTTTAACTTCTCCATTTCCAGCTCATTATGCCTCTGTTTCTCCTTCTCCTTTTCAGCTCTTTCCTTCTCCCTTTTCTCTGCTTCCAGCTGTTGTAACCTAAGTTCATGCTCCCTCTGTTTTTCAGCTCTTTCCTTCTCCTTTTCAGCTCTTTCCTTCTCCCTTTTCGCCTCTAACTCCTTTAGCTGGAGCTCATACTCACTTCTCTTCTGTTCCACGTCCAGCCTCAATTTTTCCAACTCTAACTGAACCGTCCCAATAGCTGGTACCTTTTCAGGGATATTGTCCAATACCTCAGCCGAAAACACATCCTTCTCAATATAATACTGAGTTATGGCCCTCTGCATCTCCCACTTTTTCATTGACGACTTCATCTCTGTGAGATTTAATCCTTTCACAATATTTCCCAAGTCCGTCTTTGTGGCATCCTCTAGCGCCTTCAAAGTCGGGTTTTGTGTAAATTAGTCTACGTCCATCTTTGCTGGTTTCCCGTCTGGTTACCCACACAACCAGATCAAAGTCTGGACTTAAAGCCCGATTCACTGGCCCTCCAATTTGGTATCAAATCTCGAGGCCAGGCCCCAATTTGTTACGAACTCCGTAACTGGGTGTCTTACCAGCAAAGATAGAAGTGTCCGTTGGAGTCTGGTGATACTATTTTCAACAGTATTTATTAGTAAAAATATACAAAAATAATATCAATGCCAATATACAGATAATATACGTCAGCAATGCTAAACCTAAAAGTGCGGGTATAATAATAATCACTAATGAAACAAGCTCTATCGTTGTCTAGGGGATAATGAATTGTCAGATGGAAATATAAAGTTCAGTTCAGTTCATGCAGGCTGCGGTAGTTGTTGGTCGCTATGTTTCAATTGTTGGAGAGAGAGAGAGAGATAGAGAAAACGTGTGAACAGTAACAGCTATTATCTTGCCAACCTTCCTTTACGATTTTGATCCGTCGACGCGTTATTGTTGTGGCCATTCACGTATGACCCCTCCGTCCTTTAGCTAGACCGTTCTTCCGTGGTGGACTCGTCACCCAAGCAAGGGTGGACACACACTCAAGCCCCCACCGGTCTCGCTACAAAACACTGTGAGTTAAAATTTACCGACCCTTCGTTCGGTCTCCAGTCTCCCACCCTGTCTCGTGGGGGTTCTGATGCTCACTAGCGTTTCTCCTGGTGCGTCTGAGGGGTGTTACCCCAGACCTCACTTTTATCCCCACTCACGGGGTCTCAGGTGTCAATCAGGTTGGGATGATGTAACCCATCAAACCAGCCCACTCTGGTTGCCCCCTGAGGGGTTTCAACGAATAGAACAGTACCAAGTAAACAATCCTTCTCCAAAAGGTAATAGCAGTAATCAATGGTTCCGTTCCGCTTTTGTTAGGAGGAGACATTCCACCTTAGCTGTGCCTCTCTCTCATTAACTTTCATGAGCTGTTATCAATAACAACTGCCCTGGCAGAGTCCCTTTTGTCTCTCATACTTCCTTGTTTGCAGCATCAAAATAGTAGCGATTTGCGATTCTCCAAAAGGGGGGGGGGGGGCATTGGCGACTCTGCACCCTTCTGCCCATCAGAGTTGTTCATCCTTCGTAACACAGTACACACTGGGACATAGGAATTGGGATGTAATGTTAAAATTGTACAAGGCATTGGTAAGGCCGAATTTGGAGTATTGTGTACAGTTCTGGTCACCGAATTATAGGAAAGATGTCAACAAAATAGAGAGAGTACAGAGAAGATTTACTAGAATGTTACCTGGGTTTCAGCACCTGAGTTACAGGGAAAGGTTGAACAAGTTAGGTCTTTATTCTTTGGAGCGTAGAAGGTTGAGGGGGGACTTGATAGAGGTATTTAAAATAATGAGGGGGATAGATAGAGTTGACGTGGATAGGCTTTTTCCATTGAGAGTAGGGGAGATTCAAACAAGAGGACATGATTTGAGAGTTAGGGGGCAAAAATTTAAGGGTAACACGAGGGGGAATTTCTTTACTCAGAGAGTGGTAGCTGTGTGGAATGAGCTTCCAGTAGAAGTGGTAGAGGCAGGTTCGATATTGTCATTTAAAGTAAAATTGGATGGGTGTATGGACACGAAAGGAATGGAGGGTTATGGGCTGAGTGCGGGTCAGTGGGACTAGGTGAGAGTAAGCGTTCGGCATGGACTAGAAGGGCCGAGATGGCCTGTTTCCGTGCTGTAATTGTTATATCGTTATACATAGGCTCTTCAGTGTTTGTAGTCTACGCCAGCCATCGAGCGCACATTTATCCACTCATTCTACTGTTGGAAACCATTGTTGTTTTAAAATACGCTTTATGAGATATTAAATGAATTAATGTAAGACCAAAGTCGTAATGTAATCATTTGTACTTTTCTAACAAACTCATGTATTTTTCACAGTATGTGGTGGTTCGTCCCCACTCACTGGCAGAAAGCAGTATAGCAGTTAAACTAACGGTTTATTCACCTTCCTCATTTCTCATTGGCTGAGTACCCAACTGTGCAACCACTGATTAGTCTATTTTATCTAAGGAGTTTTCTGTCAAATTTCAAATCTGACTAAAGCGTTTGATACTGTCAGTAGAGAAGCCTTGTGGGTCATCCTCGGGAAACTTGGCTGCCCTCCAAAGTTCATCAACCTCATACGCCTCTTCCACGATAATATGACTGGAGAGATTCTCTCAGCTGACGAACTTAGTGAGAAATTTGACATCTCCAACGGCGTTAAACAGGGCTGTGTGCTTGCACCAGTACTTTTCAACCTTTTCTTCACTCAAGTACTAATGCATGCCGTCAAAGACCTAAACCTGGGCATTTATATCAAATACCACCTGGACAGGTCACTCTTTGACCTACGTCGCCTTGCAGCACACACAAAGATCCTCCGAAAGCTGTTCATATAAGTGCTCTTTGCAGATGACTGCGCACTCATGGCGCACCAAGAGGACCACCTACAAACAATGGTCAGCAGATTCTCCGCCGCATCTAAATTGTTCGGCTTGACAATCAGCCCCCTGCAGCCTGCACCTAACAGTGCCCCGCCACAGCCATGCATCACCATCGATGACACACAACTACAGAATGTTGACAACTTCAAATACCTAGGGAGTACCATCTCCAACGACGGTGCCCTTGATAAAGAAATCACGTCAAGGATCCAGAAAGCAAACCAGGCACTCGGAAGGCTCCAGGTCAAAGTTCTGCAGCACAAAGACATTCGCCTCTCCACTAAACTGAAGGTTTACAATGCTGTTGTGGTCTCATCACTTCTATATGGCTGTGAAGCCTGGGCACTGTATCGCAGACATGTCAAACAGCTTGAACAATTCCACAATCGTGCTCTGCGATCAATCATGCAAATCCACTGGCAAGACCGTATCTCCAACCTGACAGTCCTGGACCGAGCCAATTCCACAAGCATTGAAGCCAAGGTTTCGAAGGCTCAGCTCAGATGGACCGGCCACGTGATCCGCATGGATGAGTCCAGAATGCCGCGATAGTTGTTCTACGGAGAACTGGAGCAGGGCAACCGTGCCCAAGGTCGCCCAAGGAAGAGGTACAAGGACAACCTCAAGTCAAACTTTAAGTGGGCCCAACTCCAGCCCCGCGATCTCGAACACACTGCTGCTGATCAGTCCAAGTGGCGCAATCTATGCTCCAAGGCAGCAAACAACTTCCAAGCCAACTGGCACATGCAGCGCCTCAAGGTGAGTCAAGAAAGACACAGGAAAGCGTCGTTCCTGCCCCAACAGGCGGTGCTCCTTGCCCCATCTGCGACCGTATCTGCGCTTCGGACTTCTGCCTCAGAAGTCATATTCGTGCCCACAGACGTTGACTGCGCAACACATCCGTCTTCCTCGGACTTCGAGAGACTACTACTGTACTAAGGAATTTTCTGTATCTTAACCATAAAGGCACCACTTTTCTCTTTATCTTCTCCTTTGTTTTTAATTAAAGCTTTGCTCCTCAGATCTTCACTTAGTTTCAAATCTTTGTATGTTTGTTTAAACTTTAAAATAAACAGTCATTAATTAAGACTGCTTGCCATTCTGAACCCCTGGGAGGACCCTGAGGGTCAGAAAGACAATGCTACCTAAATCTATTTTATTCCTCCTGAACTCCATTCTAAATGGACATCCCTCAATTCTGAGGCTGTGCCCTCTGATCCACCACAGGAAACATCCTTTACCCCTCCACTCTGTCTAGGCCTTTCAGCATTCAATAGGTTTTAATGAGATTCCGTCCCTCCCATTCTTCTAAATTCCAGCGAGTAAAGGCCCAGAGCCATCAATCGCCGCTCATACGATAAGCCTTCCATTCCTGGAATAATTCTTGTGAAGTTCCTCCAATGTCAGCACATTCTTTCTCAGATAAGGGGCTCAAAACTGCTCACAATACTCCAAGTGCAGTCTGACAAATTCCTTATAAAGCCTCAGCAGTACACCCTTTATATTCTAATCCTCTCAAAATGAATTCTAACATTGCATTTGCCTTCCTCACTGTCAGGACACTGGAGCAGTGATCCAATCACAGACCCAGTACTGTGCACACAGTGATATTAATTGAGTAACAAATCCCGAGGTGCAAACCCAGTCAGCGTCAAAGTTCAGGCAGAGATCAAAACATCCAGAGAAATCCCAAAACCAGAATCGGGAAACAGGCAGAGTCGATATTCAGACCCACAGAGTACAGATACGAATGCTGGAAAGGCTCAGGAAAATTCATTGGCACAATCTGGCAACAAACAGGTGAAAACACAGGACTGAAATACACTGAGCAATAACCAGAGAGGCAGATGACAGGTGGAGCACAATGAGACACGGGTGGCAGCAATACAGGTAATAATGAGAAACAGATGAGAGACGGAGTACTCAGTGATACAGGGGCCGGAGTAGAGCAGGAGTGGGGACAGGAGCACGTGGCAATACAAAACCACAGATTGACAGCGGGGGGAAACACACAGAAAGACAGAGTTCAACCGGAGGTATTGACAGTACCCCCCCCCCCCCACCTCTATGGACACCTCCTGGTGTCACAGCAGGTAGAGCTGGGTGCTGGTGATGAAAGTCCCTGATGAGAGAGGGGTCCAGGATGTTACAGGTGGGGACCCAGCACCTCTCCTCAGGACTGTAGCCCTCCCAGTCCACAAGGTACTAGAGACCATGGCCCCGGTGACGAATGTCCAGCAGTTGACGCACCGTGAAGGCCTCTGACCCATCGATGAGCCGGGGGGGAGGGGTGGATTTGGGGACAGGACACAGGGGAAGGCTCATGAAAGGCTTGATGCGGGACACATGGAAGGAGGGATGAATGCGGTGGAGAGTGGACGGGAGCTTGAGATGGACAGCAGCAGGGCTGATGACTTTAGCAAAGGGAAAGGGGCCGATGAAGCTTGTCCAGGTCTCGGGTTGAAAGCCACACACGCTGTCCCTGGCGGTAATGTGGGGCCTTGGAGCGATGGCAGTCAGCTTGACGTTTGATCCTAGCAGAGGCACGGAGAAGGGTGATAGAAGTTAGCAAAGCCCAAGAAGCGTTGCGATTCCCGATGAGTCAAAGGTTGGGACCACTTGACCACCGCCTTGACCTTCTGTTGGTCCATCGGAATGGAACCGGCTGAAATTACAAACCACAGCAAGGAGACGGTATTGCGATGAAACTCACATTTCTCAGCTTTCACAAAGACCTGATCCTCCAGAAGGCGCTGGAGAACTCTGCAGACGTGACCTGTGTGTTCAGCAAGGGACTCAGAAAAAAAATCAAAATGTCGATCGAGATACACAAAAACAAATTGGTTCAGCATGTCCCTGAGAACGTTATTCACCAGGGCTTGGAAGACAGCGGGGGCATTGGTGAGACCGAATGGCATGACCAGATACTCGTAATGGCCTGAGGTGGTGTTGAAGGCCGTCTTCCACTTGTCCCCTTCGCGGATACGGACAAGATGGTGGTCGTTACGGAGATCAAGCTTGGTGAAAACTGAGGCCGCTTGTGGTAGTTCAAATGCCGCTATCGTAAGCGGAAGAGGGTAGCGATTCTCAACAGTGACTTCGTTCAGTCCCCGGTAATCAATGCATGTCCGCAAGGAGCCGTCCTTCTTTTCAAAGAGAAAACCGACACCAGCAGGGGAGGAAGACGGCTGGACGATGCCTGCAGCCAGAGACTCTGAATGTACTTACTCACGGCTTCTGTTTCAGGTGCGGACAGGGAATCCAGGCGGCCCCTTGGGGGAGATGTGCCAGGCAAGAGGTCAATGGCGCAATCATATGGACGATGAGGTGGCTGGGACTTGCTGAACACAGCCTCGAGGTCCATGTATTCAGGAGGGATGGCACTGAGGTCCGGAAACTCCTCAGGGGGATCTGGGCTTGGAGACAAGGGGATCTGAACTTGGCAGAGGTAGAGGGAGTGACAGAATAGGCCCCAGCCTACAATCTTGTGACTGAGCCAGTCAATGTGGGGGTTGTTTTTAACTGACCAGGGATGACCCAGGACAATGGGAGCTTGAGGAGAGTTAATAACATAAAGGGTTCATGATGGTTGCCGGATAAACTGAGACTCACCGGGGCCGTGACATGGGTGACGTTAGTCAGTTTCTGACTGTTCACGGTGTTGGCTACCAATGGTGACTGGAGAGCAGACGTGGGTAATCCCCACTGGGCAGCCAAGCCGGAATTGATAAAACATCCTTTGGGCATGCAGGTACAGCAGGCGGTGAAAAAGGCAAATGGTATGTTGGCATTCATAGCAAGAGGATTTGAGTACAGGAGCAGGGAGGGTCTACTGCAGTTGTACAAGGCCTTGGTGAGACCGCACCTAGAGTATTGTGTGCAGTTTTGGTCCCCTAATCTGAGGAAAGACATTCTTGCCATAGAGGGAGTACAGAGAAGGTTCACTAGATTGATTCCTGGAATGGCAGGACTTTCATATGAAGAAAGACTTGATCAACTAGGCTTATACTCACTGGAATTTAGAAGATTGAGGGGGAATCTTATTGAAACGTATAAAATTCTAAAGGGATTGGACAGGCTAGATGCAGGAAGATTGTTTCCGATGTTGGGGAAGTCCAGAACGAGGGACTGGACGTGCCCTGGGCCCAGCGCGCGGTTGCAATGACAAAGAGCGCACGGCGGGGCCTCCTCGGAAGCTGGCCAAGGTTCAAGCTGAGAAACTCCTGCAAACGTGGGGTGGAGGGCATTCTGACGGGTTGAGTCACAGCCAGGCACGAGAGCGCCAATGCCCGAGAGTAGTGGAGGCGGCCCAGTCCACCTCGGGTGAAGCCCTCCCCCACCGTGGAGCGCAGCTGCACGGGGCGCTGCCGCGGGAAAGCGGTGTCCGTCGTCAGGGGCCCCACCACCACCCATCGAGTCTTCTCCACCATGCAGTACCCGCGTAGCCCCAGTCCCCTAATCTGTCTGTCCTTCCTCAGACCCCGTGTTGTCTCAATACTACCTCTCCCTTCTGATATTCAAATATCAGGAAGGAGGAACAGGGGCCAGAGGACCCACAAAACCAGGTTCAGGAACATTTATAACCCCTCAACAATCAGGAACGATGTACAGGAGCCTCAGGCCCCACACCACCAGGTTCAGGAACAGTTATTACCCCTCAACTCTTATGAAGGAGGTACAGGAGCCTCAGGTCCCATACCACCAGGTGCAGGAACAGGTAGTACCCCTCAACTCTTATGAAGGAGGTACAGGAGCCTCAGGTCCCATAGCACCAGGTGCAGGAACAGGTATTACCCCTCAACTCTTATGAAGGAGGTACAGGAGCCTCATGTCCCACACCACCAGGTGCAGGAACAGGTAGTACCCCTCAACCATCAGGAAGGAGATACAGGAGCCTCAGGTCCCACAGCACCTGGTTCAGGAACAGTTATTACCCATCAACCATCAGGAAGGAGGTACAGGAGACTCAGGCCCCACACCACCAGGTTCAGGAACAGTTATTACCCCTCAAACATCAGGAAGCAGCTACAGGATCCTCAGGCCCCACAACACCAGGTTCGGGAACTGTTATTACCCCTCAACCATCAGGAAGGAGGTACAGGGGCCAGAGGACCCACACCACCAGGTTCAGGAACATTAATAACCCCTCAACCATCAGGAAGGATGTACAGGGGCCTCAGGACTCACACCACCAGGGTCAGGAACAGTTATTACCACTCAAACATCAGGAAGGAGGTACAGGAGCCTCAGGCCCCACACCAGCATGTTCAGGGAATATTATTCCCCCTCAACCATCAGGAAGGAGGTACAGGAGCCTCAGGCACCACACCAACAGGTTCAGCAACCGGCATTACCCCTCAACCATCAGGTAGGAATTAAAGGAGCCTCAGGCCCCACACCACAACGTTCAGGAAAAGGTATTGCCCCTCAACCATGAGGTAGGAGGTAAAGGAGCCTCAGGCCCCACACCAGCACGTTCAGGAAAAGTTATTGCCCCATAAACATCAGGAAGGATGTACAGGAGACTCAGGCCCCACAGCACCAGGTTCAGGAACAGTTAGTACCCCTCAAATATCAGGAAGCAGCTACAAGAGCCTCAGGCCCCACAACACCAGGTTCAGGAACAGGTATTACCCCTCAACTATAAGGAAGGAGGTACAGGAGCCTCAGGCCCCACACCACCAGGTTCAGGAACAGGTATTACCCCTCTACTATCAGGAAGCAGGTACAAGAGCCTCAGGCCCAACACCACCAGGTTCAGGAACAGGTATTACCCCTCAAACATCAGGAAGCAGCTACAGGATCCTCAGGCCCCACAACACCAGGTTCAGGAACTGTTATTGCCCCTCAACCATCACGGAGGAGGTACAGGGGCCAGAGGACCCACACCACCAGGTTCAGGAACATTAATAACCCCTCAACCATCAGGAAGGATGTACAGGGGCCACAGGACTCACACCACCAGGGTCAGGAACAGTTATTACCCCTCAAACATCAGGAAGGAGGTACAGGAGCCTCAGGCCCCACACCACCAGGTTCAGGAACAGGTATTACCCCTCAACTATAAGGAACGAGGTACAGGAACCTCAGGCCCCAAACCACCAGGTTCAGGAACAGTTATTACCCCTCAACTCTTATGAAGGAGTTGCAGGAGCCTCAGGTCCCATACCACCATGTGCAGGAACAGGTAGTACCCCTCAACTCTTATGAAGGAGGTACAGGAGCCTCAGGTCCCTTACCACCAGCTGCAGGAACAGGTAGTACCCCTCAACTCTTATGAAGGAGGTACAGGAGCCTCAGGTCCCATAGCACCCGGTTCAGGAAATGCGATATTACCCATCAAATATCAGGAAGGAGGTACAGGAGCCTCAGGCACCACACCACCAGGTTCAGGAACAGTTATTTCCCCTCAACCATCAGGAAGGAGGTACAGGAGCCTCAGGCCCCACACCACCTGGTTCCAGAACAGTTATTACCCCACAACCATCAGGAAGGAGATACAGGAGCCTCAGGCCCTACACCACCAGGTTCAGGAACAGTTACCACCCCTCACCCATCAGGAAGGAGGTACAGGAGCCTGAGGCCCCACAGCATCATGTTCAGGAACAGTTATTACCCCTCAAACATCAGTAAGCAGCTACAGAAGCCTCAGGCCCCACACCACCAGGTTCAGGAACAGGTATTACCCCTCTACTATCAGGAAGCAGGTACAAGAGCCTCAGGCCCAACACCACCAGGTTCAGGAACAGGTATTACCACTCAACTATCAGGAAGCAGCTACAGGATCCTCAGGCCCCACAACACCAGGTTCAGGAACTGTTATTGCCCCTCAACCATCACGGAGGAGGTACAGGGGCCAGAGGACCCACACCACCAGGTTCAGGAACATTAATAACCCCTCAACCATCAGGAAGGATGTACAGGGGCCACAGGACTCACACCACCAGGGTCAGGAACAGTTATTACCCCTCAAACATCAGGAAGGAGGTACAGGAGCCTCAGGCCCCACACCACCAGGTTCAGGAACAGGTATTACCCCTCAACTATAAGGAACGAGGTACAGGAGCCTCAGGCCCCAAACCACCAGGTTCAGGAACAGTTATTACCCCTCAACTCTTATGAAGGAGGTGCAGGAGCCTCAGGTCCCATACCACCATGTGCAGGAACAGGTAGTACCCCTCAACTCTTATGAAGGAGGTACAGGAGCCTCAGGTCCCTTACCACCAGGTGCAGGAACAGGTAGTACCCCTCAACTCTTATGAAGGAGGTACAGGAGCATCAGGTCCCATACCACCAGGTTCAGGAACAGGTATTACCCCTCAACTCTTATGAAGGAGGTACAGGAGCCTCAGGTCCCATAGCACCCGGTTCAGGAAATGCGATATTACCCATCAAATATCAGGAAGGAGGTACAGGAGCCTCAGGCACCACACCACCAGGTTCAGGAACAGTTATTTCCCCTCAACCATCAGGAAGGAGGTACAGGAGCCTCAGGCCCCACACCACCATGTTCAGGAACAGTTATTGCCCCTCAACCATCAGGAAGGAGGTACAGGAGCCTCAGGCCCCACAGCACCACGTTCAGTAAAAGTTATTGCCCCTCAACCATCAGGATGGAATTACAGGAGCCTCAGGACTCACAGCACCAGGGTCAGGAACAGATATTACCCCTCAACCATCAGGAAGGAGGTACAGGGGCCAGAGGACCCACACCACCAGGTTCAGGAACATTAATAACCCCTCAACCATCAGGAAGGATGTACAGGGGCCTCAGGACTCACACCACCAGGGTCAGGGAATATTATTCCCCCTCAACCATCAGGAAGGATGTACAGGAGCCTCAGGCCCCACACCACCAGGTTCAGGAACCGGTATTATCCCTCAACCATCAGGTAGGAATTAAAGGAGCCTCAGGCCCCACACCACCACGTTCAGGAAAAGGTATTGCCCCTCAAACATCAGGAAGGAGGTACAGGAGCCTCAGGCCCCACACCACCAGGTTCAGGAACAATTATTACCCCTCAACTATCAGGAAGTAGGAAAAGGAGCCTCAGGCTCCACACCAGCAGGTTCAGGAAAAGTTATTGCCCCTCAACCATCAGGAAGGAGGTACAGGAGCCTCAGGCCCCACACCACCAGTTTCAGGAAATGCGATATTACTCCTCAACCATCAGGGAGGTGGTATAGGGGCCTCAGGCCCTACACCACCAGGTTCAGTAACATGTATTACCCCTCAACTCTTAGGAAGCAGGTGCAGGAGTCTCATGTCCCAAACTACCAGGGTCAGGAACAGGTATTACCCCTCAACTATCAGGAAGGAGGTACAGGAGCTTCAGGTCCCACACCACCAGGTTCAGGAACAGGTATTACTCCTCAACCATCAGGAAGGAGGTACAGGAGAATCAGGCCCCACACGACCACGTTCAGGAAAAGATATTGCCCCTCAACCATCAGGAAGGAGGTACAGGTGCCTCAGGCCCCACACCGGCAGGCTCAGGAACAGGTATTACACCTCAACTATCAGGAAGGAAGAACAGGAGCTTCAGACCCACACCACCAGTTTCAGGAAACGGGATATTACCCCTCAACCATCAGGGAGGTGGTATAGGGGCCTCAGGCCCTACACCACCAGGTTCAGTAACATGTATTACCCCTCAACTCTTAGGAAGGAGGTGCAGGTGTCTCTTGTCCCAAACTACCAGGTTCAGGAACGGGTATTACCCCTCAACTATCAGGAAGTAGGAAAAGGAGCCTCAGGCCCCACACCAGCAGGTTCAGGAAAAGTTATTGCCCCTCAACCATCAGGAAGGAGGTACAGGTGCCTCAGGCCCCACACCAGCAGGCTCAGGAACATGTATTACACCTCAACTATCAGGAAGGAAGAACAGGAGCTTCAGACCCACACCACCAGTTTCAGGAAACGGGATATTACCCCTCAACCATCAGGGAGGTGGTATAGGGGCCTCAGGCCCTACACCACCAGGTTCAGTAACATGTATTACCCCTCAACTCTTAGGAAGTAGGTGCAGGAGTCTCAGGTCCCACACCACCAGGTTCAGGAACAGGTATTACCCCTCAACCACCAGGAAGGAGGTACAGGGGCCGGAGGTCCCACAAAACCAGTTTCAGGAACATTTATAACCCCTCAACCATCAGGAAGGATGTACAGGAGCCTCAGAACTCACACCACCACGTTCAGGAACAATTATTACCCCTCAAACATCAGGAAGGAGGTACATGAGCCTCCGGCCCCACACCACCATGTTCAGGGAATGTTATTGCCCCTCAACCATCAGGAAGGAGGTACAGGAGCCTCAGGCCCCACACCACCAGGTTCAGGAACAGGAATTACCCCTCAAACATCAGGAAGGAGGTACAGGAGCCTCAGGCCCCACACCACCAGGTTCAGGAAAAGTTATTGCCCCTCAAACTTCAGGAAGGAGGTACAGGAGCCTCAGGCCCCACACCACCAGGTTCAGGAACAGTTATTACACCTCAACTCTTATGAAGGAGGTACAGGAGCATCAGGTCCCATACCACCAGGTTGAGGAACAGGTATTACCCCTCAACTCTTATGAAGGAGGTACAGGAGCCTCAGGTCCCATACCACCAGCTGCAGGAACAGATAGTACCCCTCAACCATCAGGAAGGAGTTACAGGAGCCTCAGGTCCCACAGCACCTGGTTCAGGAAATGGGATATTACCCATCATCCATCAGGAAGGAGGTACAGGAGACTCAGGCCCCACACCACCAGGTTCAGGAACTGTTATTACCCATCAACCATCAGGAAGGAGGTACAGGAGACTCAGGCCCCACACCACCAGGTTCAGAAACAGTTATTACCCCTCAAACATCAGGAAGCAGCTACAGGATCCTCAGGCCCCACAACACCAGGTTCAGGAACTGTTATTACCCCTCAACCATCAGGAAGGAGGTACAGGGGCCAGAGGACCCACACCACCAGGTTCAGGAACATTAATAACCCCTCAACCATCAGGAAGGATGTACAGGGGCCTCAGGACTCACAGCACCAGGGTCAGGAACAGTTATTACCCCTCAAACATCAGGAGGGAGGTACAGGAGCCTCAGGCCCCACACCACCAGGTTCAGGAACAGGTATTACCCCTCAACTATAAGGAGGGCGGTACAGGAGCCTCAGGCCCCAAACCACCAGGTTCAGGAACAGTTATTACCCCTCAACTCTTATGAAGGAGGTACAGGAGCCTCAGGTCCCATACCACCATGTGCAGGAACAGGTAGTACCCCTCAACTCTTATGAAGGAGGTACAGGAGCCTCAGGTCCCATACCACCAGGTTCAGGAACAGGTATTACCCCTCAACTCTTATGAAGGAGGTACAGGAGCCTCAGGTCCCATAGCACCCGGTTCAGGAAATGCGATATTACCCATCAAATATCAGGAAGGAGGTACAGGAGCCTCAGGCACCACACCACCAGGTTCAGGAACAGTTATTGCCCCTCAACCATCAGGAAGGAGGTACAGGAGCCTCAGGCCCCACACCACCACGTTCAGTAAAAGTTATTGCCCCTCAACCATCAGGATGGAATTACAGGAGCCTCAGGTCTCACAGCACCAGGGTCAGGAACAGATATTACCCCTCAACCATCAGGAAGGAGGTACAGGGGCCAGAGGACCCACACCACCAGGTTCAGGAACATTAATAACCCCTCAACCATCAGGAAGGATGTACAGGGGCCTCAGGACTCACACCACCAGGGTCAGGGAATATTATTCCCCCTCAACCATCAGGAAGGATGTACAGGAGCCTCAGGTCCCACACCACCAGGTTCAGGAACCGGTATTATCCCTCAACCATCAGGTAGGAATTAAAGGAGCCTCAGGCCCCACACCACCACGTTCAGGAAAAGGTATTGCCCCTCAAACATCAGGAAGGAGGTACAGGAGCCTCAGGCCCCACACCACCAGGTTCAGGAACAGGTATTACCCCTCTACTATCAGGAAGCAGGTACAAGAGCCTCAGGCCCAACACCACCAGGTTCAGGAACAGGTATTACCACTCAACTATCAGGAAGCAGCTACAGGATCCTCAGGCCCCACAACACCAGGTTCAGGAACTGTTATTGCCCCTCAACCATCACGGAGGAGGTACAGGGGCCAGAGGACCCACACCACCAGGTTCAGGAACATTAATAACCCCTCAACCATCAGGAAGGATGTACAGGGGCCACAGGACTCACACCACCAGGGTCAGGAACAGTTATTACCCCTCAAACATCAGGAAGGAGGTACAGGAGCCTCAGGCCCCACACCACCAGGTTCAGGAACAGGTATTACCCCTCAACTATAAGGAACGAGGTACAGGAGCCTCAGGCCCCAAACCACCAGGTTCAGGAACAGTTATTACCCCTCAACTCTTATGAAGGAGGTGCAGGAGCCTCAGGTCCCATACCACCATGTGCAGGAACAGGTAGTACCCCTCAACTCTTATGAAGGAGGTACAGGAGCCTCAGGTCCCTTACCACCAGGTGCAGGAACAGGTAGTACCCCTCAACTCTTATGAAGGAGGTACAGGAGCATCAGGTCCCATACCACCAGGTTCAGGAACAGGTATTACCCCTCAACTCTTATGAAGGAGGTACAGGAGCCTCAGGTCCCATAGCACCCGGTTCAGGAAATGCGATATTACCCATCAAATATCAGGAAGGAGGTACAGGAGCCTCAGGCACCACACCACCAGGTTCAGGAACAGTTATTTCCCCTCAACCATCAGGAAGGAGGTACAGGAGCCTCAGGCCCCACACCACCATGTTCAGGAACAGTTATTGCCCCTCAACCATCAGGAAGGAGGTACAGGAGCCTCAGGCCCCACAGCACCACGTTCAGTAAAAGTTATTGCCCCTCAACCATCAGGATGGAATTACAGGAGCCTCAGGACTCACAGCACCAGGGTCAGGAACAGATATTACCCCTCAACCATCAGGAAGGAGGTACAGGGGCCAGAGGACCCACACCACCAGGTTCAGGAACATTAATAACCCCTCAACCATCAGGAAGGATGTACAGGGGCCTCAGGACTCACACCACCAGGGTCAGGGAATATTATTCCCCCTCAACCATCAGGAAGGATGTACAGGAGCCTCAGGCCCCACACCACCAGGTTCAGGAACCGGTATTATCCCTCAACCATCAGGTAGGAATTAAAGGAGCCTCAGGCCCCACACCACCACGTTCAGGAAAAGGTATTGCCCCTCAAACATCAGGAAGGAGGTACAGGAGCCTCAGGCCCCACACCACCAGGTTCAGGAACAATTATTACCCCTCAACTATCAGGAAGTAGGAAAAGGAGCCTCAGGCTCCACACCAGCAGGTTCAGGAAAAGTTATTGCCCCTCAACCATCAGGAAGGAGGTACAGGAGCCTCAGGCCCCACACCACCAGTTTCAGGAAATGCGATATTACTCCTCAACCATCAGGGAGGTGGTATAGGGGCCTCAGGCCCTACACCACCAGGTTCAGTAACATGTATTACCCCTCAACTCTTAGGAAGCAGGTGCAGGAGTCTCATGTCCCAAACTACCAGGGTCAGGAACAGGTATTACCCCTCAACTATCAGGAAGGAGGTACAGGAGCTTCAGGTCCCACACCACCAGGTTCAGGAACAGGTATTACTCCTCAACCATCAGGAAGGAGGTACAGGAGAATCAGGCCCCACACGACCACGTTCAGGAAAAGATATTGCCCCTCAACCATCAGGAAGGAGGTACAGGTGCCTCAGGCCCCACACCGGCAGGCTCAGGAACATGTATTACACCTCAACTATCAGGAAGGAAGAACAGGAGCTTCAGACCCACACCACCAGTTTCAGGAAACGGGATATTACCCCTCAACCATCAGGGAGGTGGTATAGGGGCCTCAGGCCCTACACCACCAGGTTCAGTAACATGTATTACCCCTCAACTCTTAGGAAGTAGGTGCAGGAGTCTCAGGTCCCACACCACCAGGTTCAGGAACAGGTATTACCCCTCAACCACCAGGAAGGAGGTACAGGGGCCGGAGGTCCCACAAAACCAGTTTCAGGAACATTTATAACCCCTCAACCATCAGGAAGGATGTACAGGAGCCTCAGAACTCACACCACCACGTTCAGGAACAATTATTACCCCTCAAACATCAGGAAGGAGGTACATGAGCCTCCGGCCCCACACCACCATGTTCAGGGAATGTTATTGCCCCTCAACCATCAGGAAGGAGGTACAGGAGCCTCAGGCCCCACACCACCAGGTTCAGGAACAGGAATTACCCCTCAAACATCAGGAAGGAGGTACAGGAGCCTCAGGCCCCACACCACCAGGTTCAGGAAAAGTTATTGCCCCTCAAACTTCAGGAAGGAGGTACAGGAGCCTCAGGCCCCACACCACCAGGTTCAGGAACAGTTATTACACCTCAACTCTTATGAAGGAGGTACAGGAGCATCAGGTCCCATACCACCAGGTTGAGGAACAGGTATTACCCCTCAACTCTTATGAAGGAGGTACAGGAGCCTCAGGTCCCATACCACCAGCTGCAGGAACAGATAGTACCCCTCAACCATCAGGAAGGAGTTACAGGAGCCTCAGGTCCCACAGCACCTGGTTCAGGAAATGGGATATTACCCATCATCCATCAGGAAGGAGGTACAGGAGACTCAGGCCCCACACCACCAGGTTCAGGAACTGTTATTACCCATCAACCATCAGGAAGGAGGTACAGGAGACTCAGGCCCCACACCACCAGGTTCAGAAACAGTTATTACCCCTCAAACATCAGGAAGCAGCTACAGGATCCTCAGGCCCCACAACACCAGGTTCAGGAACTGTTATTACCCCTCAACCATCAGGAAGGAGGTACAGGGGCCAGAGGACCCACACCACCAGGTTCAGGAACATTAATAACCCCTCAACCATCAGGAAGGATGTACAGGGGCCTCAGGACTCACAGCACCAGGGTCAGGAACAGTTATTACCCCTCAAACATCAGGAGGGAGGTACAGGAGCCTCAGGCCCCACACCACCAGGTTCAGGAACAGGTATTACCCCTCAACTATAAGGAGGGCGGTACAGGAGCCTCAGGCCCCAAACCACCAGGTTCAGGAACAGTTATTACCCCTCAACTCTTATGAAGGAGGTACAGGAGCCTCAGGTCCCATACCACCATGTGCAGGAACAGGTAGTACCCCTCAACTCTTATGAAGGAGGTACAGGAGCCTCAGGTCCCATACCACCAGGTTCAGGAACAGGTATTACCCCTCAACTCTTATGAAGGAGGTACAGGAGCCTCAGGTCCCATAGCACCCGGTTCAGGAAATGCGATATTACCCATCAAATATCAGGAAGGAGGTACAGGAGCCTCAGGCACCACACCACCAGGTTCAGGAACAGTTATTGCCCCTCAACCATCAGGAAGGAGGTACAGGAGCCTCAGGCCCCACACCACCACGTTCAGTAAAAGTTATTGCCCCTCAACCATCAGGATGGAATTACAGGAGCCTCAGGTCTCACAGCACCAGGGTCAGGAACAGATATTACCCCTCAACCATCAGGAAGGAGGTACAGGGGCCAGAGGACCCACACCACCAGGTTCAGGAACATTAATAACCCCTCAACCATCAGGAAGGATGTACAGGGGCCTCAGGACTCACACCACCAGGGTCAGGGAATATTATTCCCCCTCAACCATCAGGAAGGATGTACAGGAGCCTCAGGTCCCACACCACCAGGTTCAGGAACCGGTATTATCCCTCAACCATCAGGTAGGAATTAAAGGAGCCTCAGGCCCCACACCACCACGTTCAGGAAAAGGTATTGCCCCTCAAACATCAGGAAGGAGGTACAGGAGCCTCAGGCCCCACACCACCATGTTCAGGAACAGGTATTACCCCTCAACTATCAGGAAGGATGTACAGGAGACTCAGGCCCCACACCACCAGGTTTAGGAACAGGTATTACACCTCAACTATCAGGAAGGAGGTGCAGGAGCCTCAGGCCCCACACCACCAGTTTCCGGAACAGTTATTACCCCTAAACCATCAGGAAGGAGGTACATGAGACTGAGGCCCCACACCACCAGGTTCAGGAACAATTATTACCCCTCAACTATCAGGAAGTAGGAAAAGGAGCCTCAGGCTCCACACCAGCAGGTTCAGGAAAAGTTATTGCCCCTCAACCATCAGGAAGGAGGTACAGGAGCCTCAGGCCCCACACCACCAGTTTCAGGAAACGCGATATTACCCCTCAACCATCAGGGAGGTGGTATAGGGGCCTCAGGCCCTACACCACCAGGTTCAGTAACATGTATTACCCCTCAACTCTTAGGAAGGAGGTGCAGGTGTCTCTTGTCCCAAACTACCAGGTTCAGGAACGGGTATTACCCCTCAACTATCAGGAAGTAGGAAAAGGAGCCTCAGGCCCCACACCAGCAGGTTCAGGAAAAGTTATTGCCCCTCAACCATCAGGAAGGAGGTACAGGTGCCTCAGGCCCCACACCAGCAGGCTCAGGAACATGTATTACACCTCAACTATCAGGAAGGAAGAACAGGAGCTTCAGACCCACACCACCAGTTTCAGGAAACGGGATATTACCCCTCAACCATCAGGGAGGTGGTATAGGGGCCTCAGGCCCTACACCACCAGGTTCAGTAACATGTATTACCCCTCAACTCTTAGGAAGTAGGTGCAGGAGTCTCAGGTCCCACACCACCAGGTTCAGGAACAGGTATTACCCCTCAACCACCAGGAAGGAGGTACAGGGGCCGGAGGTCCCACAAAACCAGTTTCAGGAACATTTATAACCCCTCAACCATCAGGAAGGATGTACAGGAGCCTCAGAACTCACACCACCACGTTCAGGAACAATTATTACCCCTCAAACATCTGGAAGGAGGTACATGAGCCTCAGGCCCCACACCACCATGTTCAGGGAATGTTATTGCCCCATAACCATCAGGAAGGAGGTACAGAAGCCTCAGGCCCCACACCACAAGGTTCAGGAAAAGTTATTGCCCCTCAAACATCAGGAAGGAGGTACAGGAGCCTCAGGCCCCACACCACCAGGTTCAGGAACAGTTATTACCCCTCAACTCTTATGAAGGAGGTACAGGAGCCTCAGGTCCCATACCACCAGGTGCAGGAAAAGGTAGTACCCATCAACTCTTATGAAGGAGGTACAGGAGCCTCAGGTCCCATACCACCAGGTGCAGGAACAGGTAGTACCCCTCAACTCTTATGAAGGAGGTACAGGAGCCTCAGGTCCCATACCACCAGGTTGAGGAACAGGTATTACCCCTCAACTCTTATGAAGGAGGTACAGGAGCCTCAGGTCCCATACCACCAGGTGCAGGAACAGATAGTACCCCTCAACCATCAGGAAGGAGTTACAGGAGCCTCAGGTCCCACAGCACCTGGTTCAGGAAATGGGATATTACCCATCATCCATCAGGAAGGAGGTACAGGAGCCTCAGGCCGCACACCACCAGGTTCAGGAACAGTTATTACCCATCAACCATCAGGAAGGAGGTACAGGAGACTCAGGCCCCACACCACCAGGTTCAGGAACAGTTATTACCCCTCAAACATCAGGAAGCAGCTATAGGATCCTCAGGCCCCACAACACCAGGTTCAGGAACTGTTATTACCACTCACCCATCAGGAAGGAGGTACAGGGGCCAGAGGACCCACACCACCAGGTTCAGGAACATTAATAACCCCTCAACCATCAGGAAGGATGTACAGGGGCCTCAGGACTCACAGCACCAGGGTCAGGGACAGTTATTACCCCTCAAACATCAGGAAGGAGGTACAGGAGCCTCAGGCCTCACACCACCACGTTCAGGAAAAGGTATTGCCCCTTAAACATCAGGAGGGAGGTACAGGAGCCTCAGGCCTCACACCACCAGGTTCAGGAACAGGTATTACCCCTCAACTATAAGGAAGGAGGTACAGGAGCCTCAGGCCCCAAACCACCAGGTTCAGGAACAGTTATTACCCCTCAACTCTTATGAAGGAGGTACAGGAGCCTCAGGTCCCATACCACCATGTGCAGGAACAGGTAGTACCCCTCAACTCTTATGAAGGAGGTACAGCAGCCTCAGGCCCCATACCACCAGGTGCAGGAACAGGTAATACCCCTCAACTCTTATGAAGGAGGTACAGGAGCATCAGGTCCCGCACCACCAGGATCAGGAACAGGTATTACTCCTCAACCATCAGGAAGGAGGTACAGGAGAATCAGGCCCCACACCACCACGTTCAGGAAAAGTTATTGCCCCTCAACCATCAGGAAGGAGGTACAGGTGCCTCAGGCCCCACACCAGCAGGCTCAGGAACATGTATTACACCTCAACTATCAGGAAGGAAGAACAGGAGCTTCAGACCCACACCACCAGTTTCAGGAAACGGGATATTACCCCTCAACCATCAGGGAGGTGGTATAGGGGCCTCAGGCCCTACACCACCAGGTTCAGTAACATGTATTACCCCTCAACTCTTAGGAAGTAGGTGCAGGAGTCTCAGGTCCCACACCACCAGGTTCAGGAACAGGTATTACCCCTCAACCATCAGGAAGGAGGTACAGGGGCCGGAGGTCCCACAAAACCAGTTTCAGGAACATTTATAACCCCTCAACCATCAGGAAGGATGTACAGGAGCCTCAGAACTCACACCACCACGTTCAGGAACAATATTTACCCCTCAAACATCAGGAAGGAGGTACATGAGCCTCAGGCCCCACACCACCATGTTCAGGGAATGTTATTGCCCCATAACCATCAGGAAGGAGGTACAGGAGCCTCAGGCCCCACACCACCAGGTTCAGGAACATTAATAACCCCTCAACCATCAGGAAGGATGTACAGGGGCCACAGGACTCACACCACCAGGGTCAGGAACAGTTATTACCCCTCAAACATCAGGAAGGAGGTACAGGAGCCTCAGGCCCCACACCACCAGGTTCAGGAACAGGTATTACCCCTCAACTATAAGGAACGAGGTACAGGAGCCTCAGGCCCCAAACCACCAGGTTCAGGAACAGTTATTACCCCTCAACTCTTATGAAGGAGGTGCAGGAGCCTCAGGTCCCATACCACCATGTGCAGGAACAGGTAGTACCCCTCAACTCTTATGAAGGAGGTACAGGAGCCTCAGGTCCCATACCACCAGGTTGAGGAACAGGTATTACCCCTCAACTCTTATGAAGGAGGTACAGGAGCCTCAGGTCCCATACCACCAGGTGCAGGAACAGATAGTACCCCTCAACCATCAGGAAGGAGTTACAGGAGCCTCAGGTCCCACAGCACCTGGTTCAGGAAATGGGATATTACCCATCATCCATCAGGAAGGAGGTACAGGAGCCTCAGGCCGCACACCACCAGGTTCAGGAACAGTTATTACCCATCAACCATCAGGAAGGAGGTACAGGAGACTCAGGCCCCACACCACCAGGTTCAGGAACAGTTATTACCCCTCAAACATCAGGAAGCAGCTATAGGATCCTCAGGCCCCACAACACCAGGTTCAGGAACTGTTATTACCACTCACCCATCAGGAAGGAGGTACAGGGGCCAGAGGACCCACACCACCAGGTTCAGGAACATTAATAACCCCTCAACCATCAGGAAGGATGTACAGGGGCCTCAGGACTCACAGCACCAGGGTCAGGGACAGTTATTACCCCTCAAACATCAGGAAGGAGGTACAGGAGCCTCAGGCCTCACACCACCACGTTCAGGAAAAGGTATTGCCCCTTAAACATCAGGAGGGAGGTACAGGAGCCTCAGGCCTCACACCACCAGGTTCAGGAACAGGTATTACCCCTCAACTATAAGGAAGGAGGTACAGGAGCCTCAGGCCCCAAACCACCAGGTTCAGGAACAGTTATTACCCCTCAACTCTTATGAAGGAGGTACAGGAGCCTCAGGTCCCATACCACCATGTGCAGGAACAGGTAGTACCCCTCAACTCTTATGAAGGAGGTACAGCAGCCTCAGGCCCCATACCACCAGGTGCAGGAACAGGTAATACCCCTCAACTCTTATGAAGGAGGTACAGGAGCATCAGGTCCCGCACCACCAGGATCAGGAACAGGTATTACTCCTCAACCATCAGGAAGGAGGTACAGGAGAATCAGGCCCCACACCACCACGTTCAGGAAAAGTTATTGCCCCTCAACCATCAGGAAGGAGGTACAGGTGCCTCAGGCCCCACACCAGCAGGCTCAGGAACATGTATTACACCTCAACTATCAGGAAGGAAGAACAGGAGCTTCAGACCCACACCACCAGTTTCAGGAAACGGGATATTACCCCTCAACCATCAGGGAGGTGGTATAGGGGCCTCAGGCCCTACACCACCAGGTTCAGTAACATGTATTACCCCTCAACTCTTAGGAAGTAGGTGCAGGAGTCTCAGGTCCCACACCACCAGGTTCAGGAACAGGTATTACCCCTCAACCATCAGGAAGGAGGTACAGGGGCCGGAGGTCCCACAAAACCAGTTTCAGGAACATTTATAACCCCTCAACCATCAGGAAGGATGTACAGGAGCCTCAGAACTCACACCACCACGTTCAGGAACAATATTTACCCCTCAAACATCAGGAAGGAGGTACATGAGCCTCAGGCCCCACACCACCATGTTCAGGGAATGTTATTGCCCCATAACCATCAGGAAGGAGGTACAGGAGCCTCAGGCCCCACACCACCAGGTTCAGGAACATTAATAACCCCTCAACCATCAGGAAGGATGTACAGGGGCCACAGGACTCACACCACCAGGGTCAGGAACAGTTATTACCCCTCAAACATCAGGAAGGAGGTACAGGAGCCTCAGGCCCCACACCACCAGGTTCAGGAACAGGTATTACCCCTCAACTATAAGGAACGAGGTACAGGAGCCTCAGGCCCCAAACCACCAGGTTCAGGAACAGTTATTACCCCTCAACTCTTATGAAGGAGGTGCAGGAGCCTCAGGTCCCATACCACCATGTGCAGGAACAGGTAGTACCCCTCAACTCTTATGAAGGAGGTACAGGAGCCTCAGGTCCCTTACCACCAGGTGCAGGAACAGGTAGTACCCCTCAACTCTTATGAAGGAGGTACAGGAGCATCAGGTCCCATACCACCAGGTTCAGGAACAGGTATTACCCCTCAACTCTTATGAAGGAGGTACAGGAGCCTCAGGTCCCATAGCACCCGGTTCAGGAAATGCGATATTACCCATCAAATATCAGGAAGGAGGTACAGGAGCCTCAGGCACCACACCACCAGGTTCAGGAACAGTTATTTCCCCTCAACCATCAGGAAGGAGGTACAGGAGCCTCAGGCCCCACACCACCATGTTCAGGAACAGTTATTGCCCCTCAACCATCAGGAAGGAGGTACAGGAGCCTCAGGCCCCACAGCACCACGTTCAGTAAAAGTTATTGCCCCTCAACCATCAGGATGGAATTACAGGAGCCTCAGGACTCACAGCACCAGGGTCAGGAACAGATATTACCCCTCAACCATCAGGAAGGAGGTACAGGGGCCAGAGGACCCACACCACCAGGTTCAGGAACATTAATAACCCCTCAACCATCAGGAAGGATGTACAGGGGCCTCAGGACTCACACCACCAGGGTCAGGGAATATTATTCCCCCTCAACCATCAGGAAGGATGTACAGGAGCCTCAGGCCCCACACCACCAGGTTCAGGAACCGGTATTATCCCTCAACCATCAGGTAGGAATTAAAGGAGCCTCAGGCCCCACACCACCACGTTCAGGAAAAGGTATTGCCCCTCAAACATCAGGAAGGAGGTACAGGAGCCTCAGGCCCCACACCACCAGGTTCAGGAACAATTATTACCCCTCAACTATCAGGAAGTAGGAAAAGGAGCCTCAGGCTCCACACCAGCAGGTTCAGGAAAAGTTATTGCCCCTCAACCATCAGGAAGGAGGTACAGGAGCCTCAGGCCCCACACCACCAGTTTCAGGAAATGCGATATTACTCCTCAACCATCAGGGAGGTGGTATAGGGGCCTCAGGCCCTACACCACCAGGTTCAGTAACATGTATTACCCCTCAACTCTTAGGAAGCAGGTGCAGGAGTCTCATGTCCCAAACTACCAGGGTCAGGAACAGGTATTACCCCTCAACTATCAGGAAGGAGGTACAGGAGCTTCAGGTCCCACACCACCAGGTTCAGGAACAGGTATTACTCCTCAACCATCAGGAAGGAGGTACAGGAGAATCAGGCCCCACACGACCACGTTCAGGAAAAGATATTGCCCCTCAACCATCAGGAAGGAGGTACAGGTGCCTCAGGCCCCACACCGGCAGGCTCAGGAACATGTATTACACCTCAACTATCAGGAAGGAAGAACAGGAGCTTCAGACCCACACCACCAGTTTCAGGAAACGGGATATTACCCCTCAACCATCAGGGAGGTGGTATAGGGGCCTCAGGCCCTACACCACCAGGTTCAGTAACATGTATTACCCCTCAACTCTTAGGAAGTAGGTGCAGGAGTCTCAGGTCCCACACCACCAGGTTCAGGAACAGGTATTACCCCTCAACCACCAGGAAGGAGGTACAGGGGCCGGAGGTCCCACAAAACCAGTTTCAGGAACATTTATAACCCCTCAACCATCAGGAAGGATGTACAGGAGCCTCAGAACTCACACCACCACGTTCAGGAACAATTATTACCCCTCAAACATCAGGAAGGAGGTACATGAGCCTCCGGCCCCACACCACCATGTTCAGGGAATGTTATTGCCCCTCAACCATCAGGAAGGAGGTACAGGAGCCTCAGGCCCCACACCACCAGGTTCAGGAACAGGAATTACCCCTCAAACATCAGGAAGGAGGTACAGGAGCCTCAGGCCCCACACCACCAGGTTCAGGAAAAGTTATTGCCCCTCAAACTTCAGGAAGGAGGTACAGGAGCCTCAGGCCCCACACCACCAGGTTCAGGAACAGTTATTACACCTCAACTCTTATGAAGGAGGTACAGGAGCATCAGGTCCCATACCACCAGGTTGAGGAACAGGTATTACCCCTCAACTCTTATGAAGGAGGTACAGGAGCCTCAGGTCCCATACCACCAGCTGCAGGAACAGATAGTACCCCTCAACCATCAGGAAGGAGTTACAGGAGCCTCAGGTCCCACAGCACCTGGTTCAGGAAATGGGATATTACCCATCATCCATCAGGAAGGAGGTACAGGAGACTCAGGCCCCACACCACCAGGTTCAGGAACTGTTATTACCCATCAACCATCAGGAAGGAGGTACAGGAGACTCAGGCCCCACACCACCAGGTTCAGAAACAGTTATTACCCCTCAAACATCAGGAAGCAGCTACAGGATCCTCAGGCCCCACAACACCAGGTTCAGGAACTGTTATTACCCCTCAACCATCAGGAAGGAGGTACAGGGGCCAGAGGACCCACACCACCAGGTTCAGGAACATTAATAACCCCTCAACCATCAGGAAGGATGTACAGGGGCCTCAGGACTCACAGCACCAGGGTCAGGAACAGTTATTACCCCTCAAACATCAGGAGGGAGGTACAGGAGCCTCAGGCCCCACACCACCAGGTTCAGGAACAGGTATTACCCCTCAACTATAAGGAGGGCGGTACAGGAGCCTCAGGCCCCAAACCACCAGGTTCAGGAACAGTTATTACCCCTCAACTCTTATGAAGGAGGTACAGGAGCCTCAGGTCCCATACCACCATGTGCAGGAACAGGTAGTACCCCTCAACTCTTATGAAGGAGGTACAGGAGCCTCAGGTCCCATACCACCAGGTTCAGGAACAGGTATTACCCCTCAACTCTTATGAAGGAGGTACAGGAGCCTCAGGTCCCATAGCACCCGGTTCAGGAAATGCGATATTACCCATCAAATATCAGGAAGGAGGTACAGGAGCCTCAGGCACCACACCACCAGGTTCAGGAACAGTTATTGCCCCTCAACCATCAGGAAGGAGGTACAGGAGCCTCAGGCCCCACACCACCACGTTCAGTAAAAGTTATTGCCCCTCAACCATCAGGATGGAATTACAGGAGCCTCAGGTCTCACAGCACCAGGGTCAGGAACAGATATTACCCCTCAACCATCAGGAAGGAGGTACAGGGGCCAGAGGACCCACACCACCAGGTTCAGGAACATTAATAACCCCTCAACCATCAGGAAGGATGTACAGGGGCCTCAGGACTCACACCACCAGGGTCAGGGAATATTATTCCCCCTCAACCATCAGGAAGGATGTACAGGAGCCTCAGGTCCCACACCACCAGGTTCAGGAACCGGTATTATCCCTCAACCATCAGGTAGGAATTAAAGGAGCCTCAGGCCCCACACCACCACGTTCAGGAAAAGGTATTGCCCCTCAAACATCAGGAAGGAGGTACAGGAGCCTCAGGCCCCACACCACCATGTTCAGGAACAGGTATTACCCCTCAACTATCAGGAAGGATGTACAGGAGACTCAGGCCCCACACCACCAGGTTTAGGAACAGGTATTACACCTCAACTATCAGGAAGGAGGTGCAGGAGCCTCAGGCCCCACACCACCAGTTTCCGGAACAGTTATTACCCCTAAACCATCAGGAAGGAGGTACATGAGACTGAGGCCCCACACCACCAGGTTCAGGAACAATTATTACCCCTCAACTATCAGGAAGTAGGAAAAGGAGCCTCAGGCTCCACACCAGCAGGTTCAGGAAAAGTTATTGCCCCTCAACCATCAGGAAGGAGGTACAGGAGCCTCAGGCCCCACACCACCAGTTTCAGGAAACGCGATATTACCCCTCAACCATCAGGGAGGTGGTATAGGGGCCTCAGGCCCTACACCACCAGGTTCAGTAACATGTATTACCCCTCAACTCTTAGGAAGGAGGTGCAGGTGTCTCTTGTCCCAAACTACCAGGTTCAGGAACGGGTATTACCCCTCAACTATCAGGAAGTAGGAAAAGGAGCCTCAGGCCCCACACCAGCAGGTTCAGGAAAAGTTATTGCCCCTCAACCATCAGGAAGGAGGTACAGGTGCCTCAGGCCCCACACCAGCAGGCTCAGGAACATGTATTACACCTCAACTATCAGGAAGGAAGAACAGGAGCTTCAGACCCACACCACCAGTTTCAGGAAACGGGATATTACCCCTCAACCATCAGGGAGGTGGTATAGGGGCCTCAGGCCCTACACCACCAGGTTCAGTAACATGTATTACCCCTCAACTCTTAGGAAGTAGGTGCAGGAGTCTCAGGTCCCACACCACCAGGTTCAGGAACAGGTATTACCCCTCAACCACCAGGAAGGAGGTACAGGGGCCGGAGGTCCCACAAAACCAGTTTCAGGAACATTTATAACCCCTCAACCATCAGGAAGGATGTACAGGAGCCTCAGAACTCACACCACCACGTTCAGGAACAATTATTACCCCTCAAACATCTGGAAGGAGGTACATGAGCCTCAGGCCCCACACCACCATGTTCAGGGAATGTTATTGCCCCATAACCATCAGGAAGGAGGTACAGAAGCCTCAGGCCCCACACCACAAGGTTCAGGAAAAGTTATTGCCCCTCAAACATCAGGAAGGAGGTACAGGAGCCTCAGGCCCCACACCACCAGGTTCAGGAACAGTTATTACCCCTCAACTCTTATGAAGGAGGTACAGGAGCCTCAGGTCCCATACCACCAGGTGCAGGAAAAGGTAGTACCCATCAACTCTTATGAAGGAGGTACAGGAGCCTCAGGTCCCATACCACCAGGTGCAGGAACAGGTAGTACCCCTCAACTCTTATGAAGGAGGTACAGGAGCCTCAGGTCCCATACCACCAGGTTGAGGAACAGGTATTACCCCTCAACTCTTATGAAGGAGGTACAGGAGCCTCAGGTCCCATACCACCAGGTGCAGGAACAGATAGTACCCCTCAACCATCAGGAAGGAGTTACAGGAGCCTCAGGTCCCACAGCACCTGGTTCAGGAAATGGGATATTACCCATCATCCATCAGGAAGGAGGTACAGGAGCCTCAGGCCGCACACCACCAGGTTCAGGAACAGTTATTACCCATCAACCATCAGGAAGGAGGTACAGGAGACTCAGGCCCCACACCACCAGGTTCAGGAACAGTTATTACCCCTCAAACATCAGGAAGCAGCTATAGGATCCTCAGGCCCCACAATACCAGGTTCAGGAACTGTTATTACCACTCACCCATCAGGAAGGAGGTACAGGGGCCAGAGGACCCACACCACCAGGTTCAGGAACATTAATAACCCCTCAACCATCAGGAAGGATGTACAGGGGCCTCAGGACTCACAGCACCAGGGTCAGGGACAGTTATTACCCCTCAAACATCAGGAAGGAGGTACAGGAGCCTCAGGCCTCACACCACCACGTTCAGGAAAAGGTATTGCCCCTTAAACATCAGGAGGGAGGTACAGGAGCCTCAGGCCTCACACCACCAGGTTCAGGAACAGGTATTACCCCTCAACTATAAGGAAGGAGGTACAGGAGCCTCAGGCCCCAAACCACCAGGTTCAGGAACAGTTATTACCCCTCAACTCTTATGAAGGAGGTACAGGAGCCTCAGGTCCCATACCACCATGTGCAGGAACAGGTAGTACCCCTCAACTCTTATGAAGGAGGTACAGCAGCCTCAGGCCCCATACCACCAGGTGCAGGAACAGGTAATACCCCTCAACTCTTATGAAGGAGGTACAGGAGCATCAGGTCCCGCACCACCAGGATCAGGAACAGGTATTACTCCTCAACCATCAGGAAGGAGGTACAGGAGAATCAGGCCCCACACCACCACGTTCAGGAAAAGTTATTGCCCCTCAACCATCAGGAAGGAGGTACAGGTGCCTCAGGCCCCACACCAGCAGGCTCAGGAACATGTATTACACCTCAACTATCAGGAAGGAAGAACAGGAGCTTCAGACCCACACCACCAGTTTCAGGAAACGGGATATTACCCCTCAACCATCAGGGAGGTGGTATAGGGGCCTCAGGCCCTACACCACCAGGTTCAGTAACATGTATTACCCCTCAACTCTTAGGAAGTAGGTGCAGGAGTCTCAGGTCCCACACCACCAGGTTCAGGAACAGGTATTACCCCTCAACCATCAGGAAGGAGGTACAGGGGCCGGAGGTCCCACAAAACCAGTTTCAGGAACATTTATAACCCCTCAACCATCAGGAAGGATGTACAGGAGCCTCAGAACTCACACCACCACGTTCAGGAACAATATTTACCCCTCAAACATCAGGAAGGAGGTACATGAGCCTCAGGCCCCACACCACCATGTTCAGGGAATGTTATTGCCCCATAACCATCAGGAAGGAGGTACAGGAGCCTCAGGCCCCACACCACCAGGTTCAGGAACAGGAATTACCCCTCAAACATCAGGAAGGAGGTACAGGAGCCTCAGGCCCCACACCACCAGGTTCAGGAAAAGTTATTGCCCCTCAAACTTCAGGAAGGAGGTACAGGAGCCTCAGGCCCCACACCACCAGGTTCAGGAACAGTTATTACACCTCAACTCTTATGAAGGAGGTACAGGAGCATCAGGTCCCATACCACCAGGTTGAGGAACAGGTATTACCCCTCAACTCTTATGAAGGAGGTACAGGAGCCTCAGGTCCCATACCACCAGCTGCAGGAACAGATAGTACCCCTCAACCATCAGGAAGGAGTTACAGGAGCCTCAGGTCCCACAGCACCTGGTTCAGGAAATGGGATATTACCCATCATCCATCAGGAAGGAGGTACAGGAGACTCAGGCCCCACACCACCAGGTTCAGGAACTGTTATTACCCATCAACCATCAGGAAGGAGGTACAGGAGACTCAGGCCCCACACCACCAGGTTCAGAAACAGTTATTACCCCTCAAACATCAGGAAGCAGCTACAGGATCCTCAGGCCCCACAACACCAGGTTCAGGAACTGTTATTACCCCTCAACCATCAGGAAGGAGGTACAGGGGCCAGAGGACCCACACCACCAGGTTCAGGAACATTAATAACCCCTCAACCATCAGGAAGGATGTACAGGGGCCTCAGGACTCACAGCACCAGGGTCAGGAACAGTTATTACCCCTCAAACATCAGGAGGGAGGTACAGGAGCCTCAGGCCCCACACCACCAGGTTCAGGAACAGGTATTACCCCTCAACTATAAGGAGGGCGGTACAGGAGCCTCAGGCCCCAAACCACCAGGTTCAGGAACAGTTATTACCCCTCAACTCTTATGAAGGAGGTACAGGAGCCTCAGGTCCCATACCACCATGTGCAGGAACAGGTAGTACCCCTCAACTCTTATGAAGGAGGTACAGGAGCCTCAGGTCCCATACCACCAGGTTCAGGAACAGGTATTACCCCTCAACTCTTATGAAGGAGGTACAGGAGCCTCAGGTCCCATAGCACCCGGTTCAGGAAATGCGATATTACCCATCAAATATCAGGAAGGAGGTACAGGAGCCTCAGGCACCACACCACCAGGTTCAGGAACAGTTATTGCCCCTCAACCATCAGGAAGGAGGTACAGGAGCCTCAGGCCCCACACCACCACGTTCAGTAAAAGTTATTGCCCCTCAACCATCAGGATGGAATTACAGGAGCCTCAGGTCTCACAGCACCAGGGTCAGGAACAGATATTACCCCTCAACCATCAGGAAGGAGGTACAGGGGCCAGAGGACCCACACCACCAGGTTCAGGAACATTAATAACCCCTCAACCATCAGGAAGGATGTACAGGGGCCTCAGGACTCACACCACCAGGGTCAGGGAATATTATTCCCCCTCAACCATCAGGAAGGATGTACAGGAGCCTCAGGTCCCACACCACCAGGTTCAGGAACCGGTATTATCCCTCAACCATCAGGTAGGAATTAAAGGAGCCTCAGGCCCCACACCACCACGTTCAGGAAAAGGTATTGCCCCTCAAACATCAGGAAGGAGGTACAGGAGCCTCAGGCCCCACACCACCAGGTTCAGGAACAGGTATTACCCCTCTACTATCAGGAAGCAGGTACAAGAGCCTCAGGCCCAACACCACCAGGTTCAGGAACAGGTATTACCACTCAACTATCAGGAAGCAGCTACAGGATCCTCAGGCCCCACAACACCAGGTTCAGGAACTGTTATTGCCCCTCAACCATCACGGAGGAGGTACAGGGGCCAGAGGACCCACACCACCAGGTTCAGGAACATTAATAACCCCTCAACCATCAGGAAGGATGTACAGGGGCCACAGGACTCACACCACCAGGGTCAGGAACAGTTATTACCCCTCAAACATCAGGAAGGAGGTACAGGAGCCTCAGGCCCCACACCACCAGGTTCAGGAACAGGTATTACCCCTCAACTATAAGGAACGAGGTACAGGAGCCTCAGGCCCCAAACCACCAGGTTCAGGAACAGTTATTACCCCTCAACTCTTATGAAGGAGGTGCAGGAGCCTCAGGTCCCATACCACCATGTGCAGGAACAGGTAGTACCCCTCAACTCTTATGAAGGAGGTACAGGAGCCTCAGGTCCCTTACCACCAGGTGCAGGAACAGGTAGTACCCCTCAACTCTTATGAAGGAGGTACAGGAGCATCAGGTCCCATACCACCAGGTTCAGGAACAGGTATTACCCCTCAACTCTTATGAAGGAGGTACAGGAGCCTCAGGTCCCATAGCACCCGGTTCAGGAAATGCGATATTACCCATCAAATATCAGGAAGGAGGTACAGGAGCCTCAGGCACCACACCACCAGGTTCAGGAACAGTTATTTCCCCTCAACCATCAGGAAGGAGGTACAGGAGCCTCAGGCCCCACACCACCATGTTCAGGAACAGTTATTGCCCCTCAACCATCAGGAAGGAGGTACAGGAGCCTCAGGCCCCACAGCACCACGTTCAGTAAAAGTTATTGCCCCTCAACCATCAGGATGGAATTACAGGAGCCTCAGGACTCACAGCACCAGGGTCAGGAACAGATATTACCCCTCAACCATCAGGAAGGAGGTACAGGGGCCAGAGGACCCACACCACCAGGTTCAGGAACATTAATAACCCCTCAACCATCAGGAAGGATGTACAGGGGCCTCAGGACTCACACCACCAGGGTCAGGGAATATTATTCCCCCTCAACCATCAGGAAGGATGTACAGGAGCCTCAGGCCCCACACCACCAGGTTCAGGAACCGGTATTATCCCTCAACCATCAGGTAGGAATTAAAGGAGCCTCAGGCCCCACACCACCACGTTCAGGAAAAGGTATTGCCCCTCAAACATCAGGAAGGAGGTACAGGAGCCTCAGGCCCCACACCACCAGGTTCAGGAACAATTATTACCCCTCAACTATCAGGAAGTAGGAAAAGGAGCCTCAGGCTCCACACCAGCAGGTTCAGGAAAAGTTATTGCCCCTCAACCATCAGGAAGGAGGTACAGGAGCCTCAGGCCCCACACCACCAGTTTCAGGAAATGCGATATTACTCCTCAACCATCAGGGAGGTGGTATAGGGGCCTCAGGCCCTACACCACCAGGTTCAGTAACATGTATTACCCCTCAACTCTTAGGAAGCAGGTGCAGGAGTCTCATGTCCCAAACTACCAGGGTCAGGAACAGGTATTACCCCTCAACTATCAGGAAGGAGGTACAGGAGCTTCAGGTCCCACACCACCAGGTTCAGGAACAGGTATTACTCCTCAACCATCAGGAAGGAGGTACAGGAGAATCAGGCCCCACACGACCACGTTCAGGAAAAGATATTGCCCCTCAACCATCAGGAAGGAGGTACAGGTGCCTCAGGCCCCACACCGGCAGGCTCAGGAACATGTATTACACCTCAACTATCAGGAAGGAAGAACAGGAGCTTCAGACCCACACCACCAGTTTCAGGAAACGGGATATTACCCCTCAACCATCAGGGAGGTGGTATAGGGGCCTCAGGCCCTACACCACCAGGTTCAGTAACATGTATTACCCCTCAACTCTTAGGAAGTAGGTGCAGGAGTCTCAGGTCCCACACCACCAGGTTCAGGAACAGGTATTACCCCTCAACCACCAGGAAGGAGGTACAGGGGCCGGAGGTCCCACAAAACCAGTTTCAGGAACATTTATAACCCCTCAACCATCAGGAAGGATGTACAGGAGCCTCAGAACTCACACCACCACGTTCAGGAACAATTATTACCCCTCAAACATCAGGAAGGAGGTACATGAGCCTCCGGCCCCACACCACCATGTTCAGGGAATGTTATTGCCCCATAACCATCAGGAAGGAGGTACAGGAGCCTCAGGCCCCACACCACCAGGTTCAGGAACAGGAATTACCCCTCAAACATCAGGAAGGAGGTACAGGAGCCTCAGGCCCCACACCACCAGGTTCAGGAAAAGTTATTGCCCCTCAAACTTCAGGAAGGAGGTACAGGAGCCTCAGGCCCCACACCACCAGGTTCAGGAACAGTTATTACACCTCAACTCTTATGAAGGAGGTACAGGAGCATCAGGTCCCATACCACCAGGTTGAGGAACAGGTATTACCCCTCAACTCTTATGAAGGAGGTACAGGAGCCTCAGGTCCCATACCACCAGCTGCAGGAACAGATAGTACCCCTCAACCATCAGGAAGGAGTTACAGGAGCCTCAGGTCCCACAGCACCTGGTTCAGGAAATGGGATATTACCCATCATCCATCAGGAAGGAGGTACAGGAGACTCAGGCCCCACACCACCAGGTTCAGGAACTGTTATTACCCATCAACCATCAGGAAGGAGGTACAGGAGACTCAGGCCCCACACCACCAGGTTCAGAAACAGTTATTACCCCTCAAACATCAGGAAGCAGCTACAGGATCCTCAGGCCCCACAACACCAGGTTCAGGAACTGTTATTACCCCTCAACCATCAGGAAGGAGGTACAGGGGCCAGAGGACCCACACCACCAGGTTCAGGAACATTAATAACCCCTCAACCATCAGGAAGGATGTACAGGGGCCTCAGGACTCACAGCACCAGGGTCAGGAACAGTTATTACCCCTCAAACATCAGGAGGGAGGTACAGGAGCCTCAGGCCCCACACCACCAGGTTCAGGAACAGGTATTACCCCTCAACTATAAGGAGGGCGGTACAGGAGCCTCAGGCCCCAAACCACCAGGTTCAGGAACAGTTATTACCCCTCAACTCTTATGAAGGAGGTACAGGAGCCTCAGGTCCCATACCACCATGTGCAGGAACAGGTAGTACCCCTCAACTCTTATGAAGGAGGTACAGGAGCCTCAGGTCCCATACCACCAGGTTCAGGAACAGGTATTACCCCTCAACTCTTATGAAGGAGGTACAGGAGCCTCAGGTCCCATAGCACCCGGTTCAGGAAATGCGATATTACCCATCAAATATCAGGAAGGAGGTACAGGAGCCTCAGGCACCACACCACCAGGTTCAGGAACAGTTATTGCCCCTCAACCATCAGGAAGGAGGTACAGGAGCCTCAGGCCCCACACCACCACGTTCAGTAAAAGTTATTGCCCCTCAACCATCAGGATGGAATTACAGGAGCCTCAGGTCTCACAGCACCAGGGTCAGGAACAGATATTACCCCTCAACCATCAGGAAGGAGGTACAGGGGCCAGAGGACCCACACCACCAGGTTCAGGAACATTAATAACCCCTCAACCATCAGGAAGGATGTACAGGGGCCTCAGGACTCACACCACCAGGGTCAGGGAATATTATTCCCCCTCAACCATCAGGAAGGATGTACAGGAGCCTCAGGTCCCACACCACCAGGTTCAGGAACCGGTATTATCCCTCAACCATCAGGTAGGAATTAAAGGAGCCTCAGGCCCCACACCACCACGTTCAGGAAAAGGTATTGCCCCTCAAACATCAGGAAGGAGGTACAGGAGCCTCAGGCCCCACACCACCATGTTCAGGAACAGGTATTACCCCTCAACTATCAGGAAGGATGTACAGGAGACTCAGGCCCCACACCACCAGGTTTAGGAACAGGTATTACACCTCAACTATCAGGAAGGAGGTGCAGGAGCCTCAGGCCCCACACCACCAGTTTCCGGAACAGTTATTACCCCTAAACCATCAGGAAGGAGGTACATGAGACTGAGGCCCCACACCACCAGGTTCAGGAACAATTATTACCCCTCAACTATCAGGAAGTAGGAAAAGGAGCCTCAGGCTCCACACCAGCAGGTTCAGGAAAAGTTATTGCCCCTCAACCATCAGGAAGGAGGTACAGGAGCCTCAGGCCCCACACCACCAGTTTCAGGAAACGCGATATTACCCCTCAACCATCAGGGAGGTGGTATAGGGGCCTCAGGCCCTACACCACCAGGTTCAGTAACATGTATTACCCCTCAACTCTTAGGAAGGAGGTGCAGGTGTCTCTTGTCCCAAACTACCAGGTTCAGGAACGGGTATTACCCCTCAACTATCAGGAAGTAGGAAAAGGAGCCTCAGGCCCCACACCAGCAGGTTCAGGAAAAGTTATTGCCCCTCAACCATCAGGAAGGAGGTACAGGTGCCTCAGGCCCCACACCAGCAGGCTCAGGAACATGTATTACACCTCAACTATCAGGAAGGAAGAACAGGAGCTTCAGACCCACACCACCAGTTTCAGGAAACGGGATATTACCCCTCAACCATCAGGGAGGTGGTATAGGGGCCTCAGGCCCTACACCACCAGGTTCAGTAACATGTATTACCCCTCAACTCTTAGGAAGTAGGTGCAGGAGTCTCAGGTCCCACACCACCAGGTTCAGGAACAGGTATTACCCCTCAACCACCAGGAAGGAGGTACAGGGGCCGGAGGTCCCACAAAACCAGTTTCAGGAACATTTATAACCCCTCAACCATCAGGAAGGATGTACAGGAGCCTCAGAACTCACACCACCACGTTCAGGAACAATTATTACCCCTCAAACATCTGGAAGGAGGTACATGAGCCTCAGGCCCCACACCACCATGTTCAGGGAATGTTATTGCCCCATAACCATCAGGAAGGAGGTACAGAAGCCTCAGGCCCCACACCACAAGGTTCAGGAAAAGTTATTGCCCCTCAAACATCAGGAAGGAGGTACAGGAGCCTCAGGCCCCACACCACCAGGTTCAGGAACAGTTATTACCCCTCAACTCTTATGAAGGAGGTACAGGAGCCTCAGGTCCCATACCACCAGGTGCAGGAAAAGGTAGTACCCATCAACTCTTATGAAGGAGGTACAGGAGCCTCAGGTCCCATACCACCAGGTGCAGGAACAGGTAGTACCCCTCAACTCTTATGAAGGAGGTACAGGAGCCTCAGGTCCCATACCACCAGGTTGAGGAACAGGTATTACCCCTCAACTCTTATGAAGGAGGTACAGGAGCCTCAGGTCCCATACCACCAGGTGCAGGAACAGATAGTACCCCTCAACCATCAGGAAGGAGTTACAGGAGCCTCAGGTCCCACAGCACCTGGTTCAGGAAATGGGATATTACCCATCATCCATCAGGAAGGAGGTACAGGAGCCTCAGGCCGCACACCACCAGGTTCAGGAACAGTTATTACCCATCAACCATCAGGAAGGAGGTACAGGAGACTCAGGCCCCACACCACCAGGTTCAGGAACAGTTATTACCCCTCAAACATCAGGAAGCAGCTATAGGATCCTCAGGCCCCACAACACCAGGTTCAGGAACTGTTATTACCACTCACCCATCAGGAAGGAGGTACAGGGGCCAGAGGACCCACACCACCAGGTTCAGGAACATTAATAACCCCTCAACCATCAGGAAGGATGTACAGGGGCCTCAGGACTCACAGCACCAGGGTCAGGGACAGTTATTACCCCTCAAACATCAGGAAGGAGGTACAGGAGCCTCAGGCCTCACACCACCACGTTCAGGAAAAGGTATTGCCCCTTAAACATCAGGAGGGAGGTACAGGAGCCTCAGGCCTCACACCACCAGGTTCAGGAACAGGTATTACCCCTCAACTATAAGGAAGGAGGTACAGGAGCCTCAGGCCCCAAACCACCAGGTTCAGGAACAGTTATTACCCCTCAACTCTTATGAAGGAGGTACAGGAGCCTCAGGTCCCATACCACCATGTGCAGGAACAGGTAGTACCACTCAACTCTTATGAAGGAGGTACAGCAGCCTCAGGCCCCATACCACCAGGTGCAGGAACAGGTAATACCCCTCAACTCTTATGAAGGAGGTACAGGAGCATCAGGTCCCGCACCACCAGGATCAGGAACAGGTATTACTCCTCAACCATCAGGAAGGAGGTACAGGAGAATCAGGCCCCACACCACCACGTTCAGGAAAAGTTATTGCCCCTCAACCATCAGGAAGGAGGTACAGGTGCCTCAGGCCCCACACCAGCAGGCTCAGGAACATGTATTACACCTCAACTATCAGGAAGGAAGAACAGGAGCTTCAGACCCACACCACCAGTTTCAGGAAACGGGATATTACCCCTCAACCATCAGGGAGGTGGTATAGGGGCCTCAGGCCCTACACCACCAGGTTCAGTAACATGTATTACCCCTCAACTCTTAGGAAGTAGGTGCAGGAGTCTCAGGTCCCACACCACCAGGTTCAGGAACAGGTATTACCCCTCAACCATCAGGAAGGAGGTACAGGGGCCGGAGGTCCCACAAAACCAGTTTCAGGAACATTTATAACCCCTCAACCATCAGGAAGGATGTACAGGAGCCTCAGAACTCACACCACCACGTTCAGGAACAATATTTACCCCTCAAACATCAGGAAGGAGGTACATGAGCCTCAGGCCCCACACCACCATGTTCAGGGAATGTTATTGCCCCATAACCATCAGGAAGGAGGTACAGGAGCCTCAGGCCCCACACCACCAGGTTCAGGAACAGGAATTACCCCTCAAACATCAGGAAGGAGGTACAGGAGCCTCAGGCCCCACACCACCAGGTTCAGGAAAAGTTATTGCCCCTCAAACTTCAGGAAGGAGGTACAGGAGCCTCAGGCCCCACACCACCAGGTTCAGGAACAGTTATTACACCTCAACTCTTATGAAGGAGGTACAGGAGCATCAGGTCCCATACCACCAGGTTGAGGAACAGGTATTACCCCTCAACTCTTATGAAGGAGGTACAGGAGCCTCAGGTCCCATACCACCAGCTGCAGGAACAGATAGTACCCCTCAACCATCAGGAAGGAGTTACAGGAGCCTCAGGTCCCACAGCACCTGGTTCAGGAAATGGGATATTACCCATCATCCATCAGGAAGGAGGTACAGGAGACTCAGGCCCCACACCACCAGGTTCAGGAACTGTTATTACCCATCAACCATCAGGAAGGAGGTACAGGAGACTCAGGCCCCACACCACCAGGTTCAGAAACAGTTATTACCCCTCAAACATCAGGAAGCAGCTACAGGATCCTCAGGCCCCACAACACCAGGTTCAGGAACTGTTATTACCCCTCAACCATCAGGAAGGAGGTACAGGGGCCAGAGGACCCACACCACCAGGTTCAGGAACATTAATAACCCCTCAACCATCAGGAAGGATGTACAGGGGCCTCAGGACTCACAGCACCAGGGTCAGGAACAGTTATTACCCCTCAAACATCAGGAGGGAGGTACAGGAGCCTCAGGCCCCACACCACCAGGTTCAGGAACAGGTATTACCCCTCAACTATAAGGAGGGCGGTACAGGAGCCTCAGGCCCCAAACCACCAGGTTCAGGAACAGTTATTACCCCTCAACTCTTATGAAGGAGGTACAGGAGCCTCAGGTCCCATACCACCATGTGCAGGAACAGGTAGTACCCCTCAACTCTTATGAAGGAGGTACAGGAGCCTCAGGTCCCATACCACCAGGTTCAGGAACAGGTATTACCCCTCAACTCTTATGAAGGAGGTACAGGAGCCTCAGGTCCCATAGCACCCGGTTCAGGAAATGCGATATTACCCATCAAATATCAGGAAGGAGGTACAGGAGCCTCAGGCACCACACCACCAGGTTCAGGAACAGTTATTGCCCCTCAACCATCAGGAAGGAGGTACAGGAGCCTCAGGCCCCACACCACCACGTTCAGTAAAAGTTATTGCCCCTCAACCATCAGGATGGAATTACAGGAGCCTCAGGTCTCACAGCACCAGGGTCAGGAACAGGTATTACCCCTCAACTATAAGGAGGGCGGTACAGGAGCCTCAGGCCCCAAACCACCAGGTTCAGGAACAGTTATTACCCCTCAACTCTTATGAAGGAGGTACAGGAGCCTCAGGTCCCATACCACCATGTGCAGGAACAGGTAGTACCCCTCAACTCTTATGAAGGAGGTACAGGAGCCTCAGGTCCCATACCACCAGGTTCAGGAACAGGTATTACCCCTCAACTCTTATGAAGGAGGTACAGGAGCCTCAGGTCCCATAGCACCCGGTTCAGGAAATGCGATATTACCCATCAAATATCAGGAAGGAGGTACAGGAGCCTCAGGCACCACACCACCAGGTTCAGGAACAGTTATTGCCCCTCAACCATCAGGAAGGAGGTACAGGAGCCTCAGGCCCCACACCACCACGTTCAGTAAAAGTTATTGCCCCTCAACCATCAGGATGGAATTACAGGAGCCTCAGGTCTCACAGCACCAGGGTCAGGAACAGATATTACCCCTCAACCATCAGGAAGGAGGTACAGGGGCCAGAGGACCCACACCACCAGGTTCAGGAACATTAATAACCCCTCAACCATCAGGAAGGATGTACAGGGGCCTCAGGACTCACACCACCAGGGTCAGGGAATATTATTCCCCCTCAACCATCAGGAAGGATGTACAGGAGCCTCAGGTCCCACACCACCAGGTTCAGGAACCGGTATTATCCCTCAACCATCAGGTAGGAATTAAAGGAGCCTCAGGCCCCACACCACCACGTTCAGGAAAAGGTATTGCCCCTCAAACATCAGGAAGGAGGTACAGGAGCCTCAGGCCCCACACCACCATGTTCAGGAACAGGTATTACCCCTCAACTATCAGGAAGGATGTACAGGAGACTCAGGCCCCACACCACCAGGTTTAGGAACAGGTATTACACCTCAACTATCAGGAAGGAGGTGCAGGAGCCTCAGGCCCCACACCACCAGTTTCCGGAACAGTTATTACCCCTAAACCATCAGGAAGGAGGTACATGAGACTGAGGCCCCACACCACCAGGTTCAGGAACAATTATTACCCCTCAACTATCAGGAAGTAGGAAAAGGAGCCTCAGGCTCCACACCAGCAGGTTCAGGAAAAGTTATTGCCCCTCAACCATCAGGAAGGAGGTACAGGAGCCTCAGGCCCCACACCACCAGTTTCAGGAAACGCGATATTACCCCTCAACCATCAGGGAGGTGGTATAGGGGCCTCAGGCCCTACACCACCAGGTTCAGTAACATGTATTACCCCTCAACTCTTAGGAAGGAGGTGCAGGTGTCTCTTGTCCCAAACTACCAGGTTCAGGAACGGGTATTACCCCTCAACTATCAGGAAGTAGGAAAAGGAGCCTCAGGCCCCACACCAGCAGGTTCAGGAAAAGTTATTGCCCCTCAACCATCAGGAAGGAGGTACAGGTGCCTCAGGCCCCACACCAGCAGGCTCAGGAACATGTATTACACCTCAACTATCAGGAAGGAAGAACAGGAGCTTCAGACCCACACCACCAGTTTCAGGAAACGGGATATTACCCCTCAACCATCAGGGAGGTGGTATAGGGGCCTCAGGCCCTACACCACCAGGTTCAGTAACATGTATTACCCCTCAACTCTTAGGAAGTAGGTGCAGGAGTCTCAGGTCCCACACCACCAGGTTCAGGAACAGGTATTACCCCTCAACCACCAGGAAGGAGGTACAGGGGCCGGAGGTCCCACAAAACCAGTTTCAGGAACATTTATAACCCCTCAACCATCAGGAAGGATGTACAGGAGCCTCAGAACTCACACCACCACGTTCAGGAACAATTATTACCCCTCAAACATCTGGAAGGAGGTACATGAGCCTCAGGCCCCACACCACCATGTTCAGGGAATGTTATTGCCCCATAACCATCAGGAAGGAGGTACAGAAGCCTCAGGCCCCACACCACAAGGTTCAGGAAAAGTTATTGCCCCTCAAACATCAGGAAGGAGGTACAGGAGCCTCAGGCCCCACACCACCAGGTTCAGGAACAGTTATTACCCCTCAACTCTTATGAAGGAGGTACAGGAGCCTCAGGTCCCATACCACCAGGTGCAGGAAAAGGTAGTACCCATCAACTCTTATGAAGGAGGTACAGGAGCCTCAGGTCCCATACCACCAGGTGCAGGAACAGGTAGTACCCCTCAACTCTTATGAAGGAGGTACAGGAGCCTCAGGTCCCATACCACCAGGTTGAGGAACAGGTATTACCCCTCAACTCTTATGAAGGAGGTACAGGAGCCTCAGGTCCCATACCACCAGGTGCAGGAACAGATAGTACCCCTCAACCATCAGGAAGGAGTTACAGGAGCCTCAGGTCCCACAGCACCTGGTTCAGGAAATGGGATATTACCCATCATCCATCAGGAAGGAGGTACAGGAGCCTCAGGCCGCACACCACCAGGTTCAGGAACAGTTATTACCCATCAACCATCAGGAAGGAGGTACAGGAGACTCAGGCCCCACACCACCAGGTTCAGGAACAGTTATTACCCCTCAAACATCAGGAAGCAGCTATAGGATCCTCAGGCCCCACAACACCAGGTTCAGGAACTGTTATTACCACTCACCCATCAGGAAGGAGGTACAGGGGCCAGAGGACCCACACCACCAGGTTCAGGAACATTAATAACCCCTCAACCATCAGGAAGGATGTACAGGGGCCTCAGGACTCACAGCACCAGGGTCAGGGACAGTTATTACCCCTCAAACATCAGGAAGGAGGTACAGGAGCCTCAGGCCTCACACCACCACGTTCAGGAAAAGGTATTGCCCCTTAAACATCAGGAGGGAGGTACAGGAGCCTCAGGCCTCACACCACCAGGTTCAGGAACAGGTATTACCCCTCAACTATAAGGAAGGAGGTACAGGAGCCTCAGGCCCCAAACCACCAGGTTCAGGAACAGTTATTACCCCTCAACTCTTATGAAGGAGGTACAGGAGCCTCAGGTCCCATACCACCATGTGCAGGAACAGGTAGTACCCCTCAACTCTTATGAAGGAGGTACAGCAGCCTCAGGCCCCATACCACCAGGTGCAGGAACAGGTAATACCCCTCAACTCTTATGAAGGAGGTACAGGAGCATCAGGTCCCGCACCACCAGGATCAGGAACAGGTATTACTCCTCAACCATCAGGAAGGAGGTACAGGAGAATCAGGCCCCACACCACCACGTTCAGGAAAAGTTATTGCCCCTCAACCATCAGGAAGGAGGTACAGGTGCCTCAGGCCCCACACCAGCAGGCTCAGGAACATGTATTACACCTCAACTATCAGGAAGGAAGAACAGGAGCTTCAGACCCACACCACCAGTTTCAGGAAACGGGATATTACCCCTCAACCATCAGGGAGGTGGTATAGGGGCCTCAGGCCCTACACCACCAGGTTCAGTAACATGTATTACCCCTCAACTCTTAGGAAGTAGGTGCAGGAGTCTCAGGTCCCACACCACCAGGTTCAGGAACAGGTATTACCCCTCAACCATCAGGAAGGAGGTACAGGGGCCGGAGGTCCCACAAAACCAGTTTCAGGAACATTTATAACCCCTCAACCATCAGGAAGGATGTACAGGAGCCTCAGAACTCACACCACCACGTTCAGGAACAATATTTACCCCTCAAACATCAGGAAGGAGGTACATGAGCCTCAGGCCCCACACCACCATGTTCAGGGAATGTTATTGCCCCATAACCATCAGGAAGGAGGTACAGGAGCCTCAGGCCCCACACCACCAGGTTCAGGAACAGGAATTACCCCTCAAACATCAGGAAGGAGGTACAGGAGCCTCAGGCCCCACACCACCAGGTTCAGGAAAAGTTATTGCCCCTCAAACTTCAGGAAGGAGGTACAGGAGCCTCAGGCCCCACACCACCAGGTTCAGGAACAGTTATTACACCTCAACTCTTATGAAGGAGGTACAGGAGCATCAGGTCCCATACCACCAGGTTGAGGAACAGGTATTACCCCTCAACTCTTATGAAGGAGGTACAGGAGCCTCAGGTCACATACCACCAGCTGCAGGAACAGATAGTACCCCTCAACCATCAGGAAGGAGTTACAGGAGCCTCAGGTCCCACAGCACCTGGTTCAGGAAATGGGATATTACCCATCATCCATCAGGAAGGAGGTACAGGAGACTCAGGCCCCACACCACCAGGTTCAGGAACTGTTATTACCCATCAACCATCAGGAAGGAGGTACAGGAGACTCAGGCCCCACACCACCAGGTTCAGAAACAGTTATTACCCCTCAAACATCAGGAAGCAGCTACAGGATCCTCAGGCCCCACAACACCAGGTTCAGGAACTGTTATTACCCCTCAACCATCAGGAAGGAGGTACAGGGGCCAGAGGACCCACACCACCAGGTTCAGGAACATTAATAACCCCTCAACCATCAGGAAGGATGTACAGGGGCCTCAGGACTCACAGCACCAGGGTCAGGAACAGTTATTACCCCTCAAACATCAGGAGGGAGGTACAGGAGCCTCAGGCCCCACACCACCAGGTTCAGGAACAGGTATTACCCCTCAACTATAAGGAGGGCGGTACAGGAGCCTCAGGCCCCAAACCACCAGGTTCAGGAACAGTTATTACCCCTCAACTCTTATGAAGGAGGTACAGGAGCCTCAGGTCCCATACCACCATGTGCAGGAACAGGTAGTACCCCTCAACTCTTATGAAGGAGGTACAGGAGCCTCAGGTCCCATACCACCAGGTTCAGGAACAGGTATTACCCCTCAACTCTTATGAAGGAGGTACAGGAGCCTCAGGTCCCATAGCACCCGGTTCAGGAAATGCGATATTACCCATCAAATATCAGGAAGGAGGTACAGGAGCCTCAGGCACCACACCACCAGGTTCAGGAACAGTTATTGCCCCTCAACCATCAGGAAGGAGGTACAGGAGCCTCAGGCCCCACACCACCACGTTCAGTAAAAGTTATTGCCCCTCAACCATCAGGATGGAATTACAGGAGCCTCAGGTCTCACAGCACCAGGGTCAGGAACAGATATTACCCCTCAACCATCAGGAAGGAGGTACAGGGGCCAGAGGACCCACACCACCAGGTTCAGGAACATTAATAACCCCTCAACCATCAGGAAGGATGTACAGGGGCCTCAGGACTCACACCACCAGGGTCAGGGAATATTATTCCCCCTCAACCATCAGGAAGGATGTACAGGAGCCTCAGGTCCCACACCACCAGGTTCAGGAACCGGTATTATCCCTCAACCATCAGGTAGGAATTAAAGGAGCCTCAGGCCCCACACCACCACGTTCAGGAAAAGGTATTGCCCCTCAAACATCAGGAAGGAGGTACAGGAGCCTCAGGCCCCACACCACCATGTTCAGGAACAGGTATTACCCCTCAACTATCAGGAAGGATGTACAGGAGACTCAGGCCCCACACCACCAGGTTTAGGAACAGGTATTACACCTCAACTATCAGGAAGGAGGTGCAGGAGCCTCAGGCCCCACACCACCAGTTTCCGGAACAGTTATTACCCCTAAACCATCAGGAAGGAGGTACATGAGACTGAGGCCCCACACCACCAGGTTCAGGAACAATTATTACCCCTCAACTATCAGGAAGTAGGAAAAGGAGCCTCAGGCCCCACACCACCAGTTTCAGGAAACGCGATATTACCCCTCAACCATCAGGGAGGTGGTATAGGGGCCTCAGGCCCTACACCACCAGGTTCAGTAACATGTATTACCCCTCAACTCTTAGGAAGGAGGTGCAGGTGTCTCTTGTCCCAAACTACCAGGTTCAGGAACGGGTATTACCCCTCAACTATCAGGAAGTAGGAAAAGGAGCCTCAGGCCCCACACCAGCAGGTTCAGGAAAAGTTATTGCCCCTCAACCATCAGGAAGGAGGTACAGGTGCCTCAGGCCCCACACCAGCAGGCTCAGGAACATGTATTACACCTCAACTATCAGGAAGGAAGAACAGGAGCTTCAGACCCACACCACCAGTTTCAGGAAACGGGATATTACCCCTCAACCATCAGGGAGGTGGTATAGGGGCCTCAGGCCCTACACCACCAGGTTCAGTAACATGTATTACCCCTCAACTCTTAGGAAGTAGGTGCAGGAGTCTCAGGTCCCACACCACCAGGTTCAGGAACAGGTATTACCCCTCAACCACCAGGAAGGAGGTACAGGGGCCGGAGGTCCCACAAAACCAGTTTCAGGAACATTTATAACCCCTCAACCATCAGGAAGGATGTACAGGAGCCTCAGAACTCACACCACCACGTTCAGGAACAATTATTACCCCTCAAACATCTGGAAGGAGGTACATGAGCCTCAGGCCCCACACCACCATGTTCAGGGAATGTTATTGCCCCATAACCATCAGGAAGGAGGTACAGAAGCCTCAGGCCCCACACCACAAGGTTCAGGAAAAGTTATTGCCCCTCAAACATCAGGAAGGAGGTACAGGAGCCTCAGGCCCCACACCACCAGGTTCAGGAACAGTTATTACCCCTCAACTCTTATGAAGGAGGTACAGGAGCCTCAGGTCCCATACCACCAGGTGCAGGAAAAGGTAGTACCCATCAACTCTTATGAAGGAGGTACAGGAGCCTCAGGTCCCATACCACCAGGTGCAGGAACAGGTAGTACCCCTCAACTCTTATGAAGGAGGTACAGGAGCCTCAGGTCCCATACCACCAGGTTGAGGAACAGGTATTACCCCTCAACTCTTATGAAGGAGGTACAGGAGCCTCAGGTCCCATACCACCAGGTGCAGGAACAGATAGTACCCCTCAACCATCAGGAAGGAGTTACAGGAGCCTCAGGTCCCACAGCACCTGGTTCAGGAAATGGGATATTACCCATCATCCATCAGGAAGGAGGTACAGGAGCCTCAGGCCGCACACCACCAGGTTCAGGAACAGTTATTACCCATCAACCATCAGGAAGGAGGTACAGGAGACTCAGGCCCCACACCACCAGGTTCAGGAACAGTTATTACCCCTCAAACATCAGGAAGCAGCTATAGGATCCTCAGGCCCCACAACACCAGGTTCAGGAACTGTTATTACCACTCACCCATCAGGAAGGAGGTACAGGGGCCAGAGGACCCACACCACCAGGTTCAGGAACATTAATAACCCCTCAACCATCAGGAAGGATGTACAGGGGCCTCAGGACTCACAGCACCAGGGTCAGGGACAGTTATTACCCCTCAAACATCAGGAAGGAGGTACAGGAGCCTCAGGCCTCACACCACCACGTTCAGGAAAAGGTATTGCCCCTTAAACATCAGGAGGGAGGTACAGGAGCCTCAGGCCTCACACCACCAGGTTCAGGAACAGGTATTACCCCTCAACTATAAGGAAGGAGGTACAGGAGCCTCAGGCCCCAAACCACCAGGTTCAGGAACAGTTATTACCCCTCAACTCTTATGAAGGAGGTACAGGAGCCTCAGGTCCCATACCACCATGTGCAGGAACAGGTAGTACCCCTCAACTCTTATGAAGGAGGTACAGCAGCCTCAGGCCCCATACCACCAGGTGCAGGAACAGGTAATACCCCTCAACTCTTATGAAGGAGGTACAGGAGCATCAGGTCCCGCACCACCACGTTCAGGAAAAGTTATTGCCCCTCAACCATCAGGAAGGAGGTACAGGTGCCTCAGGCCCCACACCAGCAGGCTCAGGAACATGTATTACACCTCAACTATCAGGAAGGAAGAACAGGAGCTTCAGACCCACACCACCAGTTTCAGGAAACGGGATATTACCCCTCAACCATCAGGGAGGTGGTATAGGGGCCTCAGGCCCTACACCACCAGGTTCAGTAACATGTATTACCCCTCAACTCTTAGGAAGTAGGTGCAGGAGTCTCAGGTCCCACACCACCAGGTTCAGGAACAGGTATTACCCCTCAACCATCAGGAAGGAGGTACAGGGGCCGGAGGTCCCACAAAACCAGTTTCAGGAACATTTATAACCCCTCAACCATCAGGAAGGATGTACAGGAGCCTCAGAACTCACACCACCACGTTCAGGAACAATATTTACCCCTCAAACATCAGGAAGGAGGTACATGAGCCTCAGGCCCCACACCACCATGTTCAGGGAATGTTATTGCCCCATAACCATCAGGAAGGAGGTACAGGAGCCTCAGGCCCCACACCACAAGGTTCAGGAAAAGTTATTGCCCCTCAAACATCAGGAAGGAGGTACAGGAGACTCAGGCCCCACACCACCAGGTTCAGGAACAGGTATTACCCCTCAACTATAAGGAGGGCGGTACAGGAGCCTCAGGCCCCAAACCACCAGGTTCAGGAACAGTTATTACCCCTCAACTCTTATGAAGGAGGTACAGGAGCCTCAGGTCCCATACCACCATGTGCAGGAACAGGTAGTACCCCTCAACTCTTATGAAGGAGGTACAGGAGCCTCAGGTCCCATACCACCAGGTTCAGGAACAGGTATTACCCCTCAACTCTTATGAAGGAGGTACAGGAGCCTCAGGTCCCATAGCACCCGGTTCAGGAAATGCGATATTACCCATCAAATATCAGGAAGGAGGTACAGGAGCCTCAGGCACCACACCACCAGGTTCAGGAACAGTTATTGCCCCTCAACCATCAGGAAGGAGGTACAGGAGCCTCAGGCCCCACACCACCACGTTCAGTAAAAGTTATTGCCCCTCAACCATCAGGATGGAATTACAGGAGCCTCAGGTCTCACAGCACCAGGGTCAGGAACAGATATTACCCCTCAACCATCAGGAAGGAGGTACAGGGGCCAGAGGACCCACACCACCAGGTTCAGGAACATTAATAACCCCTCAACCATCAGGAAGGATGTACAGGGGCCTCAGGACTCACACCACCAGGGTCAGGGAATATTATTCCCCCTCAACCATCATGAAGGATGTACAGGAGCCTCAGGTCCCACACCACCAGGTTCAGGAACCGGTATTATCCCTCAACCATCAGGTAGGAATTAAAGGAGCCTCAGGCCCCACACCACCACGTTCAGGAAAAGGTATTGCCCCTCAAACATCAGGAAGGAGGTACAGGAGCCTCAGGCCCCACACCACCATGTTCAGGAACAGGTATTACCCCTCAGCTATCAGGAAGGATGTACAGGAGACTCAGGCCCCACACCACCAGGTTTAGGAACAGGTATTACACCTCAACTATCAGGAAGGAGGTGCAGGAGCCTCAGGCCCCACACCACCAGTTTCCGGAACAGTTATTACCCCTAAACCATCAGGAAGGAGGTACATGAGACTGAGGCCCCACACCACCATGTTCAGGAACAATTATTACCCCTCAACTATCAGGAAGTAGGAAAAGGAGCCTCAGGCTCCACACCAGCAGGTTCAGGAAAGGTTATTGCCCCTCAACCATCAGGAAGGAGGTACAGGAGCCTCAGGCCCCACACCACCAGTTTCAGGAAACGCGATATTACCCCTCAACCATCAGGGAGGTGGTATAGGGGCCTCAGGCCCTACACCACCAGGTTCAGTAACATGTATTACCCCTCAACTCTTAGGAAGGAGGTGCAGGTGTCTCTTGTCCCAAACTACCAGGTTCAGGAACGGGTATTACCCCTCAACTATCAGGAAGTAGGAAAAGGAGCCTCAGGCCCCACACCAGCAGGTTCAGGAAAAGTTATTGCCCCTCAACCATCAGGAAGGAGGTACAGGTGCCTCAGGCCCCACACCAGCAGGCTCAGGAACATGTATTACACCTCAACTATCAGGAAGGAAGAACAGGAGCTTCAGACCCACACCACCAGTTTCAGGAAACGGGATATTACCCCTCAACCATCAGGGAGGTGGTATAGGGGCCTCAGGCCCTACACCACCAGGTTCAGTAACATGTATTACCCCTCAACTCTTAGGAAGTAGGTGCAGGAGTCTCAGGTCCCACACCACCAGGTTCAGGAACAGGTATTACCCCTCAACCACCAGGAAGGAGGTACAGGGGCCGGAGGTCCCACAAAACCAGTTTCAGGAACATTTATAACCCCTCAACCATCAGGAAGGATGTACAGGAGCCTCAGAACTCACACCACCACGTTCAGGAACAATTATTACCCCTCAAACATCAGGAAGGAGGTACATGAGCCTCAGGCCCCACACCACCATGTTCAGGGAATGTTATTGCCCCATAACCATCAGGAAGGAGGTACAGGAGCCTCAGGCCCCACACCACAAGGTTCAGGAAAAGTTATTGCCCCTCAAACATCAGGAAGGAGGTACAGGAGCCTCAGGCCCCACACCACCAGGTTCAGGAACAGTTATTACCCCTCAACTCTTATGAAGGAGGTACAGGAGCCTCAGGTCCCATACCACCAGGTGCAGGAAAAGGTAGTACCCATCAACTCTTATGAAGGAGGTACAGGAGCCTCAGGTCCCATACCACCAGGTGCAGGAACAGGTAGTACCCCTCAACTCTTATGAAGGAGGTACAGGAGCCTCAGGTCCCATACCACCAGTTTGAGGAACAGGTATTACCCCTCAACTCTTATGAAGGAGGTACAGGAGCCTCAGGTCCCATACCACCAGGTGCAGGAACAGATAGTACCCCTCAACCATCAGGAAGGAGTTACAGGAGCCTCAGGTCCCACAGCACCTGGTTCAGGAAATGGGATATTACCCATCATCCATCAGGAAGTAGTACAGGAGCCTCAGGCCGCACACCACCAGGTTCAGGAACAGTTATTACCCATCAACCATCAGGAAGGAGGTACAGGAGACTCAGGCCCCACACCACCAGGTTCAGGAACAGTTATTACCCCTCAAACATCAGGAAGCAGCTATAGGATCCTCAGGCCCCACAACACCAGGTTCAGGAACTGTTATTACCACTCACCCATCAGGAAGGAGGTACAGGGGCCAGAGGACCCACACCACCAGGTTCAGGAACATTAATAACCCCTCAACCATCAGGAAGGATGTACAGGGGCCTCAGGACTCACAGCACCAGGGTCAGGGACAGTTATTACCCCTCAAACATCAGGAAGGAGGTACAGGAGCCTCAGGCCTCACACCACCACGTTCAGGAAAAGGTATTGCCCCTTAAACATCAGGAGGGAGGTACAGGAGCCTCAGGCCTCACACCACCAGGTTCAGGAACAGGTATTACCCCTCAACTATAAGGAAGGAGGTACAGGAGCCTCAGGCCCCAAACCACCAGGTTCAGGAACAGTTATTACCCCTCAACTCTTATGAAGGAGGTACAGGAGCCTCAGGTCCCATACCACCATGTGCAGGAACAGGTAGTACCCCTCAACTCTTATGAAGGAGGTACAGCAGCCTCAGGCCCCATACCACCAGGTGCAGGAACAGGTAATACCCCTCAACTCTTATGAAGGAGGTACAGGAGCATCAGGTCCCGCACCACCAGGATCAGGAACAGGTATTACTCCTCAACCATCAGGAAGGAGGTACAGGAGAATCAGGCCCCACACCACCACGTTCAGGAAAAGTTATTGCCCCTCAACCATCAGGAAGGAGGTACAGGTGCCTCAGGCCCCACACCAGCAGGCTCAGGAACATGTATTACACCTCAACTATCAGGAAGGAAGAACAGGAGCTTCAGACCCACACCACCAGTTTCAGGAAACGGGATATTACCCCTCAACCATCAGGGAGGTGGTATAGGGGCCTCAGGCCCTACACCACCAGGTTCAGTAACATGTATTACCCCTCAACTCTTAGGAAGTAGGTGCAGGAGTCTCAGGTCCCACACCACCAGGTTCAGGAACAGGTATTACCCCTCAACCATCAGGAAGGAGGTACAGGGGCCGGAGGTCCCACAAAACCAGTTTCAGGAACATTTATAACCCCTCAACCATCAGGAAGGATGTACAGGAGCCTCAGAACTCACACCACCACGTTCAGGAACAATATTTACCCCTCAAACATCAGGAAGGAGGTACATGAGCCTCAGGCCCCACACCACCATGTTCAGGGAATGTTATTGCCCCATAACCATCAGGAAGGAGGTACAGGAGCCTCAGGCCCCACACCACAAGGTTCAGGAAAAGTTATTGCCCCTCAAACATCAGGAAGGAGGTACAGGAGACTCAGGCCCCACACCACCAGGTTCAGGAACAGTTATTACCCCTCAACTCTTATGAAGGAGGTACAGGAGCCTCAGGTCCCATACCACCAGGTGCAGGAAAAGGTAGTACCCATCAACTCTTATGAAGGAGGTACAGGAGCCTCAGGTCCCATACCACCAGGTGCAGGAACAGGTAGTACCCCTCAACTCTTATGAAGGAGGTACAGGAGCCTCAGGTCCCATACCACCAAGTTGAGGAACAGGTATTACCCCTCAACTCTTATGAAGGAGGTACAGGAGCCTCAGGTCCCATACCACCAGGTGCAGGAACAGATAGTACCCCTCAACCATCAGGAAGGAGTTACAGGAGCCTCAGGTCCCACAGCACCTGGTTCAGGAAATGGGATATTACCCATCATCCATCAGGAAGGAGGTACAGGAGCCTCAGGCCGCACACCACCAGGTTCAGGAACAGTTATTACCCATCAACCATCAGGAAGGAGGTACAGGAGACTCAGGCCCCACACCACCAGGTTCAGGAACAGTTATTACCCCTCAAACATCAGGAAGCAGCTATAGGATCCTCAGGCCCCACAACACCAGGTTCAGGAACTGTTATTACCACTCACCCATCAGGAAGGAGGTACAGGGGCCAGAGGACCCACACCACCAGGTTCAGGAACATTAATAACCCCTCAACCATCAGGAAGGATGTACAGGGGCCTCAGGACTCACAGCACCAGGGTCAGGGACAGTTATTACCCCTCAAACATCAGGAAGGAGGTACAGGAGCCTCAGGCCTCACACCACCACGTTCAGGAAAAGGTATTGCCCCTCAAACATCAGGAGGGAGGTACAGGAGCCTCAGGCCTCACACCACCAGGTTCAGGAACAGGTATTACCCCTCAACTATAAGGAAGGAGGTACAGGAGCCTCAGGCCCCAAACCACCAGGTTCAGGAACAGTTATTACACCTCAACTCTTATGAAGGAGGTACAGGAGCCTCAGGTCCCATACCACCATGTGCAGGAACAGGTAGTACCCCTCAACTCTTATGAAGGAGGTACAGCAGCCTCAGGCCCCATACCACCAGGTGCAGGAACAGGTAATACCCCTCAACTCTTATGAAGGAGGTACAGGAGCATCAGGTCCCATACCACCAGCTTCAGGAACAGGTATTACCCCTCAACTCTTTTGAAGGAGGTACAGGAGCCTCAGGTCCCATAGCACCCGGTTCAGGAAATGCGATATTACCCATCAAATATCAGGAAGGAGGTACAGGAGCCTCAGGCACCACACCACCAGGTTCAGGAACAGTTATTGCCCCTCAACCATCAGGAAGGAGGTACAGGAGCCTCAGGCCCCACACCACCATGTTCAGGAACAGTTATTGCCCCTCAACCATCAGGAAGGAGGTACAGGAGCCTCAGGCCCCACAGCACCACGTTCAGTAAATGTTATTGCCCCTCAACCATCAGGATGGAATTACAGGAGCCTCAGGACTCACAGCACCAGGGTCAGGAACAGATATTACCCCTCAACCATCAGGAAGGATGTACAGGGGCCTCAGGACTCACAGCACCAGGGTCAGGGAATATTATTCCCCCTCAACCATCAGGAAGGATGTACAGGAGCCTCAGGTCCCACAGCACCAGGTTCAGGAACCGGTATTATCCCTTAACCATCAGGTAGGAATTAAAGGAGCCTCAGGCCCCACACCACCACGTTCAGGAAAAGGTATTGCCCCTCAAACTTCAGGAAGGAGGTACAGGAGCCTCAGGCCCCACACCACCATGTTCAGGAACAGGTATTACCCCTCAACTATCAGGAAGGATGGACAGGAGACTCAGGCCCCACACCACCAGGTTTAGGAACAGGTATTACACCTCAACTATCAGGAAGGAGGTGCAGGAGCCTCAGGCCCCACACCACCAGTTTCCGGAACTGTTATTACCCCTAAACCATCAGGAAGGAGGTACATGAGACTGAGGCCCCACACCACCAGGTTCAGGAACAATTATTACCCATCAACTATCAGGAAGTAGGAAAAGGAGCCTCAGGCCCCACACCACCAGTTTCAGGAAATGCGATATTACCCCTCAACCATCAGGGAGGTGGTATAGGGGCCTCAGGCCCTACACCACCAGGTTCAGTAACATGTATTACCCCTCAACTCTGAGGAAGTAGGTGCAGGAGTCTCAGGTCCCACACCACCAGGTTCAGGAACAGGTATTACCCCTCAACCATCAGGAAGGAGGTACAGGGGCCGGAGGTCCCACAAAACCAGTTTCAGGAACATTTATAACCCCTCAACCATCAGGAAGGATGTACAGGAGCCTCAGAACTCACACCACCACGTTCAGGAACAATTATTACCCCTCAAACATCAGGAAGGAGGTACATGAGCCTCAGGCCCCACACCACCATGTTCAGGGAATGTTATTGCCCCTCAACCATCAGGAAGGAGGTACAGGAGCCTCAGGCCCCACACCACCAGGTTCAGGAACAGGAATTACCCCTCAAACATCAGGAAGGAGGTACAGGAGCCTCAGGCCCCACACCACAAGGTTCAGGAACTGTTATTACACCTTAACCATCAGGAAGGAGGTACAGGAGACTCAGGCCCCACACCACCAGGTTCAGGAACAGTTATTACCCCTCAAACATCAGGAAGGAGGTACAGGGGCCAGAGGACCCACAAAACCAGGTTCAGGAACATTTATAACCCCTCAACAATCAGGAATGATGTACAGGAGCCTCAGGCCCCACACCACCAGGTTCAGGAACAGATACCACCCCTCACCCATCAGAAAGGAGGTACAGGAACCTCAGGCCCCACAGCACCAGGTTCAGGAACAGTTATTACCCCTCAACTCTTATGAAGGAGGTACAGGAGCCTCAGGTCCCATACCACCAGGTGCAGGAACAGGTAGTACCCCTCAACTCTTATGAAGGAGGTACAGGAGCCTCAGGTCACATACCACCAGGTGCAGGAACAGGTAGTAGCCCTCAACCAACAGGAAGGAGGTACAGGAGCCTCAGGTCCCATACCACCAGGTGCAGGAACAGGTAGTACCCCTCAACTCTTATGAAGGAGGTACAGGAGCCTCAGGTCCCACAGCACCTGGTTCAGGAACAGTTATTACCCATCAACCATCAGGAAGGAGGTACAGGAGACTCAGGCCCCACACCACCAGGTTCAGGAACAGTTATTACCCCTCAAACATCAGGAAGCAGCTACAGGATCCTCAGGCCCCACAACACCAGGTTCAGGAACTGTTATTACCCCTCAACCATAAGGAAGAAGGTACAGGGGCCAGAGGACCCACACCACCAGGTTCAGGAACATTAATAACCCCTCAACCATCAGGAAGGATGTACAGGGGCCTCAGGACTCACACCACCAGGGTCAGGAACAGTTATTACCCCTCAAACATCAGGAAGGAGGTACAGGAGCCTCAGGCCCCACACCAGCACGTTCAGGGAATATTATTCCCCCTCAACCATCAGGAAGGAGGTACAGGAGCCTCAGGCCCCACACCACCAGGTTCAGGAACCGGCATTACCCCTCAACCATCAGGTAGGAATTAAAGGAGCCTCAGGCCCCACACCACAACGTTCAGGGAAAGGTATTGCCCCTCAAACATCAGGAAGGAGGTACAGGAGACTCAGGCCCCACACCACCAGGTTCAGGAACAGTTATTACCCCTCAACCATGAGGTAGGAGGTAAAGGAGCCTCAGGCCCCACACCACCACGTTCAGGAAAAGTTATTGCCCCATAAACATCAGGAAGGATGTACAGGAGACTCAGGCCCCACAGCACCAGGTTCAGGAACAGTTATTACCCCTCAAATATCAGGAAGCAGCTACAAGAGCCTCAGGCCCCACAACACCAGGTTCAGGAACAGGTATTACCCCTCAACTATAAGGAAGAAGGTACAGGAGCCTCAGGCCCCACACCACTTGGTTCCGGAACAGTTGTTACCCCTCAACCATCAGGAAGGAGGTACAGGAGCCTCATGCACCACACCACCAGGTTCAGGAAAAGTTATTGCCCCTCAACCATTTGGAAGGAGGTACAGGAGCATCAGGCCCAACACCACCAGGTTCAGGAACAGTTATTATCCTTTGAGCATCAGGATGGAGGTACAGGGGCCAGAGGACCACACCACCAGGTTCCGGAACAGTTATTACCCCTCAACCATCAGGAAGGAGGTACATGAGCCTGAGGCCCCACACCACCAGGTATAGGAGCAGTTATTACCCCTCAACTATCAGAAAGGAGGAAAAGGAGCCTCAGGCCCCACACCACCAGGTTCAGGAAACGTTATTGCCCCTCAACCATCAGGAAGGAGGTACAGGAGCCTCAGGCCCCACACCACCAGGTTCCGGAACAGTTATTACCTGTAAACCATCAGGGAGGTGGTATAGGGGCCTCAGGCCGCACACCACCAGGTTCAGGAAACAGGATATTACACCTCAACCATCAGGAAGGAGGTACAGGACCCTCAGGCCGCACACCACCAGGTTCAGGAAACAGGATATTACACCTCAACCATCAGGAAGGAGTTACAGGAGCCTCAGGTCCCACAGCACCTGGTTCAGGAAATGGGATATTACCCATCATCCATCAGGAAGGAGGTACAGGAGACTCGGGCCGCACACCACCAGGTTCAGGAACAGTTATTACCCATCAACCATCAGGAAGGTGGTACAGGAGACTCAGGCCCCACACCACCAGGTTCAGAAACAGTTATTACCCCTCAAACATCAGGAAGCAGCTATAGGATCCTCAGGCCCCACAACACCAGGTTCAGGAACTGTTATTACCACTCACCCATCAGGAAGGAGGTACAGGAGCCTCAGGCCTCACACCACCAGGTTCAGGAACAGGTATTACCCCTCAACTATAAGGAAGGAGGTACAGGAGCCTCAGGCCCCAAACCACCAGGTTCAGGAACAGTTATTACACCTCAACTCTTATGAAGGAGGTACAGGAGCCTCAGGTCCCATACCACCATGTGCAGGAACAGGTAGTACCCCTCAACTCTTATGAAGGACGTACAGCAGCCTCAGGCCCCATACCACCAGGTGCAGGAACAGGTAATACCCCTCAACTCTTATGAAGGAGGTACAGGAGCATCAGGTCCCATACCACCAGCTTCAGGAACAGGTATTACCCCTCAACTCTTTTGAAGGAGGTACAGGAGCCTCAGGTCCCATAGCACCCGGTTCAGGAAATGCGATATTACCCATCAAATATCAGGAAGGAGGTACAGGGGCCTCAGGCACCACACCACCAGGTTCAGGAACAGTTATTGCCCCTCAACCATCAGGAAGGAGGTACAGGAGCATCAAGCCCCACACCACCATGTTCAGGAACAGTTATTGCCCCTCAACCATCAGGAAGGATGTACAGGAGCCTCAGGCCCCACAGCACCACGTTCAGTAAATGTTATTGCCCCTCAACCATCAGGATGGAATTACAGGAGCCTCAGGACTCACAGCACCAGGGTCAGGAACAGATATTACCCCTCAACCATCAGAAAGAAGGTACAGGGGCCAGAGGACCCACACCACCAGGTTCAGGAACATTAATAACCCCTCAACCATCAGGAAGGATGTACAGGGGCCTCAGGACTCACACCACCAGGGTCAGGGAATATTATTCCCCCTCAACCATCAGGAAGGATGTACAGGAGCCTCAGGTCCCACAGCACCAGGTTCAGGAACCGGTATTATCCCTCAACCATCAGGTAGGAATTAAAGGAGCCTCAGGCCCCACACCACCACGTTCAGGAAAAGGTATTGCCCCTCAAACATCAGGAAGGAGGTACAGGAGCCTCAGGCCCCACACCACCATGTTCAGGAACAGGTATTACCCCTCAACTATCAGGAAGGATGTACAGGAGACTCAGGCCCCACACCACCAGGTTTAGGAACAGGTATTACACCTCAACTATCAGGAAGGAGGTGCAGGAGCCTCAGGCCCCACACCACCAGTTTCCGGAACTGTTATTACCCCTAAACCATCAGGAAGGAGGTACATGAGACTGAGGCCCCACACCACCAGGTTCAGGAACAATTATTACCCATCAACTATCAGGAAGTAGGAAAAGGAGCCTCAGGCTCCACACCAGCAGGTTCAGGAAAAGTTTTTGCCCCTCAACCATCAGGAAGGAGGTACAGGAGCCTCAGGCCCCACACCACCAGTTTCAGGAAACGCGATATTACCCCTCAACCATCAGGGAGGTGGTATAGGGGCCTCAGGCCCTACACCACCAGGTTCAGTAACATGTATTACCCCTCAACTCTTAGGAAGTAGGTGCAGGAGTCTCAGGTCCCACACCACCAGGTTCAGGAACAGGTATTACCCCTCAACCATCAGGAAGGAGGTACAGGGGCCGGAGGTCCCACAAAACCAGTTTCAGGAACATTTATAACCCCTCAACCATCAGGAAGGATGTACAGGAGCCTCAGAACTCACACCACCACGTTCAGGAACAATTATTACCCCTCAAACATCAGGAAGGAGGTACATGAGCCTCAGGCCCCACACCACCATGTTCAGGGAATGTTATTGCCCCTCAACCATCAGGAAGGAGGTACAGGAGCCTCAGGCCCCACACCACCAGGTTCAGGAACAGGAATTACCCCTCAAACATCAGGAAGGAGGTACAGGAGCCTCAGGCCCCACACCACAAGGTTCAGGAACAGTTATTACACCTTAACCATCAGGAAGGAGGTACAGGAGACTCAGGCCCCACACCACCAGGTTCAGGAACAGTTATTACCCCTCAAACATCAGGAAGGAGGTACAGGGGCCAGAGGACCCACAAAACCAGGTTCAGGAACATTTATAACCCCTCAACAATCAGGAATGATGTACAGGAGCCTCAGGCCCCACACCACCAGGTTCAGGAACAGATACCACCCCTCACCCATCAGAAAGGATGTACAGGAGACTCAGGCCCCACACCACCAGGTTTAGGAACAGGTATTACACCTCAACTATCAGGAAGGAGGTGCAGGAGCCTGAGGCCCCACACCACCAGTTTCCGGAACTGTTATTACCCCTAAACCATCAGGAAGGAGGTACATGAGACTGAGGCCCCACACCACCAGGTTCAGGAACAATTATTACCCATCAACTATCAGGAAGTAGGAAAAGGAGCCTCAGGCTCCACACCAGCAGGTTCAGGAAAAGTTTTTGCCCCTCAACCATCAGGAAGGAGGTACAGGAGCCTCAGGCCCCACACCACCAGTTTCAGGAAACGCGATATTACCCCTCAACCATCAGGGAGGTGGTATAGGGGCCTCAGGCCCTACACCACCAGGTTCAGTAACATGTATTACCCCTCAACTCTTAGGAAGTAGGTGCAGGAGTCTCAGGTCCCACACCACCAGGTTCAGGAACAGGTATTACCCCTCAACCATCAGGAAGGAGGTACAGGGGCCGGAGGTCCCACAAAACCAGTTTCAGGAACATTTATAACCCCTCAACCATCAGGAAGGATGTACAGGAGCCTCAGAACTCACACCACCACGTTCAGGAACAATTATTACCCCTCAAACATCAGGAAGGAGGTACATGAGCCTCAGGCCCCACACCACCATGTTCAGGGAATGTTATTGCCCCTCAACCATCAGGAAGGAGGTACAGGAGCCTCAGGCCCCACACCACCAGGTTCAGGAACAGGAATTACCCCTCAAACATCAGGAAGGAGGTACAGGAGCCTCAGGCCCCACACCACAAGGTTCAGGAACAGTTATTACACCTTAACCATCAGGAAGGAGGTACAGGAGACTCAGGCCCCACACCACCAGGTTCAGGAACAGTTATTACCCCTCAAACATCAGGAAGGAGGTACAGGGGCCAGAGGACCCACAAAACCAGGTTCAGGAACATTTATAACCCCTCAACAATCAGGAATGATGTACAGGAGCCTCAGGCCCCACACCACCAGGTTCAGGAACAGATACCACCCCTCACCCATCAGAAAGGAGGTACAGGAACCTCAGGCCCCACAGCACCAGGTTCAGGAACAGTTATTACCCCTCAACTCTTATGAAGGAGGTACAGGAGCCTCAGGTCCCATACCACCAGGTGCAGGAACAGGTAGTACCCCTCAACTCTTATGAAGGAGGTACAGGAGCCTCAGGTCACATACCACCAGGTGCAGGAACAGGTAGTAGCCCTCAACCAACAGGAAGGAGGTACAGGAGCCTCAGGTCCCATACCACCAGGTGCAGGAACAGGTAGTACCCCTCAACTCTTATGAAGGAGGTACAGGAGCCTCAGGTCCCACAGCACCTGGTTCAGGAACAGTTATTACCCATCAACCATCAGGAAGGAGGTACAGGAGACTCAGGCCCCACACCACCAGGTTCAGGAACAGTTATTACCCCTCAAACATCAGGAAGCAGCTACAGGATCCTCAGGCCCCACAACACCAGGTTCAGGAACTGTTATTACCCCTCAACCATAAGGAAGAAGGTACAGGGGCCAGAGGACCCACACCACCAGGTTCAGGAACATTAATAACCCCTCAACCATCAGGAAGGATGTACAGGGGCCTCAGGACTCACACCACCAGGGTCAGGAACAGTTATTACCCCTCAAACATCAGGAAGGAGGTACAGGAGCCTCAGGCCCCACACCAGCATGTTCAGGGAATATTATTCCCCCTCAACCATCAGGAAGGAGGTACAGGAGCCTCAGGCCCCACACCACCAGGTTCAGGAACCGGCATTACCCCTCAACCATCAGGTAGGAATTAAAGGAGCCTCAGGCCCCACACCACAACGTTCAGGGAAAGGTATTGCCCCTCAAACATCAGGAAGGAGGTACAGGAGCCTCAGGCCCCACACCACCACGTTCAGGAAAAGTTATTGCCCCATAAACATCAGGAAGGATGTACAGGAGACTCAGGCCCCACAGCACGAGGTTCAGGAACAGTTATTACCCCTCAAATATCAGGAAGCAGCTACAAGAGCCTCAGGCCCCACAACACCAGGTTCAGGAACAGGTATTACCCCTCAACTATAAGGAAGAAGGTACAGGAGCCTCAGGCCCCACACCACTTGGTTCCGGAACAGTTGTTACCCCTCAACCATCAGGAAGGAGGTACAGGAGCCTCATGCACCACACCACCAGGTTCAGGAAAAGTTATTGCCCCTCAACCATTCGGAAGGAGGTACAGGAGCATCAGGCCCCACACCACCAGGTTCAGGAACAGTTATTATCCTTTGAGCATCAGGATGGAGGTACAGGGGCCAGAGGACCACACCACCAGGTTCCGGAACAGTTATTACCCCTCAACCATCAGGAAGGAGGTACATGAGCCTGAGGCCCCACACCACCAGGTATAGGAGCAGTTATTACCCCTCAACTATCAGAAAGGAGGAAAAGGAGCCTCAGGCCCCACACCACCAGGTTCAGGAAACGTTATTGCCCCTCAACCAACAGGAAGGAGGTACAGGAGCCTCAGGCCCCACACCACCAGGTTCCGGAACAGTTATTACCTGTAAACCATCAGGGAGGTGGTATAGGGGCCTCAGGCCGCACACCACCAGGTTCAGGAAACAGGATATTACACCTCAACCATCAGGAAGGAGGTACAGGACCCTCAGGTCCGACACCAACAGGTTCAGGAACAGGTATTACCCCTCAACTATCAGGAAGGCGGTACAGGAGCCTTAGGCCCCACACCACCAGGTTCCGGAACAGTTATTACCCCTAAACCATCAGGAAGGAGCTACATGAGCCTGAGGCCCCACACAACCAGGTTCCGGAACAGGTATTACCCCTCAACCATCAGGAAGGAGATACAGGAGCCTCAGGTCCCACAGCACCTGGTTCAGGAAATGGGATATTACCCATCAACTATCAGGAAGGAGGTACAAGAGCCTCAGGCACCACACCACCAGTTTCAGGAACAGTTATTGCCCCTCAACCATCAGGAAGGAGGTACAGGAGAATCAGGCCCCACACAAGCAGGCTCAGGAACATGTATTACACCTCAACTATCAGGAAGGAAGAACAGGAGCTTCAGACCCACACCACCAGTTTCAGGAAACGGGATATTACCCCTCAACCATCAGGGAGGTGGTATAGGGGACTCAGGCCCTACACCACCAGGTTCAGTAACATGTATTACCCCTCAACTCTTAGGAAGTAGGTGCAGGAGTCTCAGGTCCCACACCACCAGGTTCAGGAACAGGTATTACACTTCAACCATCAGGAAGGAGGTACAGGGGCCGGAGGTCCCACAAAACCAGTTTCAGGAACATTTATAACCCCTCAACCATCAGGAAGGATGTACAGGAGCCTCAGAACTCACACCACCACGTTCAGGAACAATTATTACCCCTCAAACATCAGGAAGGAGGTACATGAGCCTCAGGCCCCACACCACCATGTTCAGGGAATGTTATTGCCCCATAACCATCAGGAAGGAGGTACAGGAGCCTCAGGCCCCACACCACAAGGTTCAGGAAAAGTTATTGCCCCTCAAACATCAGGAAGGAGGTACAGGAGCCTCAGGCCCCACACCACCAGGTTCAGGAACAGTTATTACCCCTCAACTCTTATGAAGGAGGTACAGGAGCCTCAGGTCCCATACCACCAGGTGCAGGAAAAGGTAGTACCCCTCAACTCTTATGAAGGAGGTACAGGAGCCTCAGGTCCCATACCACCAGGTGCAGGAACAGGTAGTACCCCTCAACTCTTATGAAGGAGGTACAGGAGCCTCAGGTCCCATACCACCAGGTTGAGGAACAGGTATTACCCCTCAACTCTTATGAAGGAGGTACAGGAGCCTCAGGTCCCATACCACCAGGTGCAGGAACAGATAGTACCCCTCAACCATCAGGAAGGAGTTACAGGAGCCTCAGGTCCCACAGCACCTGGTTCAGGAAATGGGATATTTCCCATCATCCATCAGGAAGGAGGTACAGGAGCCTCAGGCCGCACACCACCAGGTTCAGGAACAGTTATTACCCATCATCCATCAAGAAGGAGGTACAGGAGCCTCAGGCCGCACACCACCAGGTTCAGGAACAGTTATTACCCATCAACCATCAGGAAGGAGGTACAGGAGACTCAGGCCCCACACCACCAGGTTCAGAAACAGTTATTACCCCTCAAACATCTGGAAGCAGCTATAGGATCCTCAGGCCCCACAACACCAGGTTCAGGAACTGTTATTACCCATCATCCATCAGGAAGGAGGTACAGGAGCCTCAGGCCCCACACCACCAGGTTCAGGAACAGTTATTACCCATCAACCATCAGGAAGGAGGTACAGGAGACTCAGGCCCCACACCACCAGGTTCAGAAACAGTTATTACCCCTCAAACATCAGGAAGCAGCTATAGGATCCTCAGGCCCCACAACACCACGTTCAGGAACTGTTATTACCCCTCAACCATCAGGAAGGAGGTACAGGGGCCAGAGGACCCACACCACCAGGTTCAGGAACATTAATAACCCCTCAACCATCAGGAAGGATGTACAGGGGCCTCAGGACTCACAGCACCAGGGTCAGGAACAGTTATTACCCCTCAAACATCAGGAAGGAGGTACAGGAGCCTCAGGCCTCACACCACCACGTTCAGGAAAAGGTATTGCCCCTCAAACATCAGGAAGGAGGTACAGGAGCCTCAGGCCTCACACCACCAGGTTCAGGAACAGGTATTACCCCTCAACTATAAGGAAGGAGGTACAGGAGCCTCAGGCCCCAAACCACCAGGTTCAGGAACAGTTATTACCCCTCAACTCTTATGAAGGAGGTACAGGAGCCTCAGGTCCCATACCACCATGTGCAGGAACAGGTAGTACCCCTCAACTCTTATAAAGGAGGTACAGCTGCCTCAGGCCCCATACCACCAGCTGCAGGAACAGGTATTATCCCTCAACTCTTTTGAAGGAGGTACAGGAGCCTCAGGTCCCATAGCACCCGGTTCAGGAAATGCGATATTACCCATCAAATATCAGGAAGGAGGTACAGGAGCCTCAGGCACCACACCACCAGGTTCATGAACAGGTATTACCCTTCAACCATCAGGAAGGAGATACAGGAGCCTCAGATCCCACACCACCAGGTTCAGGAACAGTTATTGCCCCTCAACCATCAGGAAGGAGGTACAGGAGCCTCAGGCCCCACACCACCATGTTCAGGAACAGTTATTGCCCCTCAACCATCAGGAAGGAGGTACAGGAGCCTCAGGCCCCACAGCACCACGTTCAGTAAATGTTATTGCCCCTCAACCATCAGGATGGAATTACAGGAGCCTCAGGACTCACAGCACCAGGGTCAGGAACAGATATTACCCCTCAACCATCAGTAAGAAGGTACAGGGGCCAGAGGACCCACACCACCAGGTTCAGGAACATTAATAACCCCTCAACCATCAGGAAGGATGTACAGGGGCCTCAGGACTCACACCACCAGGGTCAGGGAATATTTTTCCCCCTCAACCATCAGGAAGGATGTACAGGAGCCTCAGGTCCCACAGCACCAGGTTCAGGAACCGGTATTATCCCTCAACCATCAGGTAGGAATTAAAGGAGCCTCAGGCCCCACACCACCACGTTCAGGAAAAGGTATTGCCCCTCAAACATCAGGAAGGAGGTACAGAGCCTCAGGCCCCACACCACCATGTTCCGGAACAGGTATTACCCCTCAACTATCAGGAAGGATGTACAGGAGACTCAGTCCCCACACCACCAGGTTTAGGAACAGGTATTACACCTCAACTATCAGGTAGGAGGTGCAGGAGCCTCAGGCCCCACACCACCAGTTTCCGGAACAGTTATTACCCCTAAACCATCAGGAAGGAGGTACATGAGACTGAGGCCCCACACCACCAGGTTCAGGAACAATTATTACCCATCAACTATCAGGAAGTAGGAAAAGGAGCCTCAGGCTCCACACCAGCAGGTTCAGGAAAAGTTTTTGCCCCTCAACCATCAGGAAGGAGGTACAGGAGCCTCAGGCCCCACACCACCAGTTTCAGGAAACGCGATATTACCCCTCAACCATCAGGGAGGTGGTATAGGGGCCTCAAGCCCTACACCACCAGGTTCAGTAACATGTATTACCCCTCAACTCTTAGGAAGGAGGTGCAGGAGTCTCATGTCCCAAACTACCAGGTTCAGGAACAGGTATTACCCCTCAACTATCAGGAATTAGGAAAAGGAGCCTCAGGCTCCACACCAGCAGGTTCAGGAAAAGTTTTTGCCCCTCAACCATCAGGAAGGAGGTACAGGAGCCTCAGGCCCCACACCACCAGTTTCAGGAAACGCGATATTACCCCTCAACCATCAGGGAGGTGGTATAGGGGCCTCAGGCCCTACACCACCAGGTTCAGTAACATGTATTACCCCTCAACTCTTAGGAAGTAGGTGCAGGAGTCTCAGGTCCCACACCACCAGGTTCAGGAACAGGTATTACCCCTAAACCATCAGGAAGGAGGTACATGAGCCTGAGGCCCCACACAACCAGGTTCCGGAACAGGTATTACCCCTCAACCATCAGGAAGGAGATACAGGAGCCTCAGGTCCCACAGCACCTGGTTCAGGAAATGGGATATTACCCATCAACTATCAGGAAGGTGGTACAGGAGCCTCAGGCACCACACCACCAGGTTCAGGAACAGTTATTGCCCCTCAACCATCAGGAAGGAGGTACCGGAGCCTCAGGCCCCAGACCACCAGGTTCAGGAACAGTTATTGCCCCTCAACCATCAGGATGGAATTACAGGAGCCTCAGGCCCCACACCACAAGGTTCAGGAACAGTTATTACCCCACAACCATCAGGAAGGACGTACAGGAGCCTCAGGCCCCACACCACCAGGTTCAGGAACAGTTACCACCCCTCACCCATCAGGAAGGAGGTACAGGAGCCTCAGGCCCCACAGCACCAGGTTCAGGAACAGTTATTACCCCTCAAACATCAGGAAGCAGCTACAGAAGCCTCAGGCCCCACACCACCAGGTTCAGGAACAGGTATTACCCCTCAACTATCAGGAAGGAGGTACAAGAGCCTCAGGCCCAACACCACCAGGTTCAGGAACAGGTATTACCCCTCAACTATCAGGAAGGAGGTACAGGAGCCTCAGGCCCCACACCACCAGGTTCAGGAAAAGTTATTGCCCCTCAACCATCAGGAAGGAGGTACAGGAGCCTCAGGCCCCACACCACCAGGTTCAGGAACAGTTATTACCCCTCAACTCTTATGAAGGAGGTACAGGAGCCTCAGGTCCCATACCATCAGGTGCTGGAACAGGTAGTACCCCTCAACTCTTATGAAGGAGGTACAGGAGCCTTAGGTCCCATACCACCAGGTGCAGGAACAGGTAGTACCCCTCAACTCTTATGAAGGAGGTACAGGAGCCTCAGTTCCCATACCACCAGGTTAAGGAACAGGTATTACCCCTCAACTCTTATGAAGGATGTACAGGAGCCTCAGGTCCCATACCACCAGGTGCAGGAACAGGTAGTACCCCTCAACCATCAGGAAGGAGATACAGGAGCCTCAGGTCCCACAGCACCTGGTTCAGGAAATGGGATATTACCCATCATCCATCAGGAAGGAGGTACAGGAGACTCAGGCCCCACACCACCAGGTTCAGGAACTGTTATTACCCCTCAACCATCAGGAAGGAGGTACAGGGGCCAGAGGACCCACACCACCAGGTTCAGGAACATTAATAACCCCTCAACCATCAGGAAGGATGTACAGGGGCCTCAGGCCCCACACCACCAGGTTCAGGAACAGGTTTTACCCCTCAACTATAAGGAAGGAGGTACAGGAGCCTCAGGCTCCAAACCACCAGGTTCAGGAACAGTTATTACCCCTCAACTCTTATGAAGGAGGTACAGGAGCCTCAGGTCCCATACCACCATGTGCAGGAACAGGTAGTACCCCTCAACTTTTAAGAAGGAGGTACAGGAGCCTCAGGCCCCACAGCACCAGGTTCAGGAACTGTTATTACCCCATAACCATCAGGAAGGAGGTACAGGGGCCAGAGGACCCACACCACCAGGTTCAGGAACATTAATAACCCCTCAACCATCAGGAAGGATGTACAGGGGCCTCAGGCCCCACACCACCAGGTTCAGGAACAGGTATTACCCCTCAACTATAAGGAAGGAGGTACAGGAGCCTCAGGCTCCAAACCACCAGGTTCAGGAACAGTTATTACCCCTCAACTCTTATGAAGGAGGTACAGGAGCCTCAGGTCCCATACCACCATGTGCAGGAACAGGTAGTACCCCTCAACCATCAGTAAGAAGGTACAGGGGCCAGAGGACCCACACCACCAGGTTCAGGAACATTAATAACCCCTCAACCATCAGGAAGGATGTACAGGGGCCTCAGGACTCACACCACCAGGGTCAGGGAATATTATTCCCCCTCAACCATCAGGAAGGATGTACAGGAGCCTCAGGTCCCACAGCACCAGGTTCAGGAACCGGTATTATCCCTCAACCATCAGGTAGGAATTAAAGGAGCCTCAGGCCCCACACCACCACGTTCAGGAAAAGGTATTGCCCCTCAAACATCAGGAAGGAGGTACAGGAGCCTCAGGCCCCACACCACCATGTTCAGGAACAGGTATTACCCCTCAACTATCAGGAAGGATGTACAGGAGACTCAGGCCCCACACCACCAGGTTTAGGAACAGGTATTACACCTCAACTATCAGGTAGGAGGTGCAGGAGCCTCAGGCCCCACACCACCAGTTTCCGGAACAGTTATTACCCCTAAACCATCAGGAAGGAGGTACATGAGACTGAGGCCCCACACCACCAGGTTCAGGAACAATTATTACCCATCAACTATCAGGAAGTAGGAAAAGGAGCCTCAGGCTCCACACCAGCAGGTTCAGGAAAAGTTTTTGCCCCTCAACCATCAGGAAGGAGGTACAGGAGCCTCAGGCCCCACACCACCAGTTTCAGGAAACGCGATATTACCCCTCAACCATCAGGGAGGTGGTATAGGGGCCTCAAGCCCTACACCACCAGGTTCAGTAACATGTATTACCCCTCAACTCTTAGGAAGGAGGTGCAGGAGTCTCATGTCCCAAACTACCAGGTTCAGGAACAGGTATTACCCTTCAACTATCAGGAATTCGGAAAAGGAGCCTCAGGCTCCACACCAGCAGGTTCAGGAAAGGTTTTTGCCCCTCAACCATCAGGAAGGAGGTACAGGAGCCTCAGGCCCCACACCAATAGTTTCAGGAAACGCGATATTACCCCTCAACCATCAGGGAGGTGGTATAGGGGCCTCAGGCCCTACACCACCAGGTTCAGTAACATGTATTACCCCTCAACTCTTAGGAAGTAGGTGCAGGAGTCTCAGGTCCCACACCACCAGGTTCAGGAACAGGTATTACCCCTAAACCATCAGGAAGGAGGTACATGAGCCTGAGGCCCCACACAACCAGGTTCCGGAACAGGTATTACCCCTCAACCATCAGGAAGGAGATACAGGAGCCTCAGGTCCCACAGCACCTGGTTCAGGAAATGGGATATTACCCATCAACTATCAGGAAGGTGGTACAGGAGCCTCAGGCACCACACCACCAGGTTCAGGAACAGTTATTGCCCCTCAACCATCAGGAAGGAGGTACCGGAGCCTCAGGCCCCAGACCACCAGGTTCAGGAACAGTTATTGCCCCTCAACCATCAGGATGGAATTACAGGAGCCTCAGGCCCCACACCACAAGGTTCAGGAACAGTTATTACCCCACAACCATCAGGAAGGACGTACAGGAGCCTCAGGCCCCACACCACCAGGTTCAGGAACAGTTACCACCCCTCACCCATCAGGAAGGAGGTACAGGAGCCTCAGGCCCCACAGCACCAGGTTCAGGAACAGTTATTACCCCTCAAACATCAGGAAGCAGCTACAGAAGCCTCAGGCCCCACACCACCAGGTTCAGGAACAGGTATTACCCCTCAACTATCAGGAAGGAGGTACAAGAGCCTCAGGCCCAACACCACCAGGTTCAGGAACAGGTATTACCCCTCAACTATCAGGAAGGAGGTACAGGAGCCTCAGGCCCCACACCACCAGGTTCAGGAAAAGTGATTGCCCCTCAACCATCAGGAAGGAGGTACAGGAGCCTCAGGCCCCACACCACCAGGTTCAGGAACAGTTATTACCCCTCAACTCTTATGAAGGAGGTACAGGAGCCTCAGGTCCCATACCACCAGGTGCAGGAACAGGTAGTACCCCTCAACTCTTATGAAGGAGGTACAGGAGCCTTAGGTCCCATACCACCAGGTGCAGGAACAGGTAGTACCCCTCAACTCTTATGAAGGAGATACAGGAGCCTCAGTTCCCATACCACCAGGTTAAGGAACAGGTATTACCCCTCAACTCTTATGAAGGATGTACAGGAGCCTCAGGTCCCATACCACCAGGTGCAGGAACAGGTAGTACCCCTCAACCATCAGGAAGGAGATACAGGAGCCTCAGGTCCCACAGCACCTGGTTCAGGAAATGGGATATTACCCATCATCCATCAGGAAGGAGGTACAGGAGACTCAGGCCCCACACCACCATGTTCAGAAACAGTTATTACCCCTCAAACATCAGGAAGCAGCTACAGGATCCTCAGGCCCCACAACACCAGGTTCAGGAACTGTTATTACCCCTCAACCATCAGGAAGGAGGTACAGGGGCCAGAGGACCCACACCACCAGGTTCAGGAACATTAATAACCCCTCAACCATCAGGAAGGATGTACAGGGGCCTCAGGCCCCACACCACCAGGTTCAGGAACAGGTATTACTCCTCAACTATAAGGAAGGAGGTACAGGAGCCTCAGGCTCCAAACCACCAGGTTCAGGAACAGTTATTACCCCTCAACTCTTATGAAGGAGGTACAGGAGCCTCAGGTCCCATACCACCATGTGCAGGAACAGGTAGTACCCCTCAACTTTTAAGAAGGAGGTACAGGAGCCTCAGGCCCCACAGCACCACGTTCAGTAAAAGTTATTGCCCCTCAACCATCAGGATGGAATTACAGGAGCCTCAGGCCCCACACCACCAGGTTCAGGAACAGTTATTGCCCCTCAACCATCAGGATGGAATTACAGGAGCCTCAGGCCCCACACCACCAGGTTCAGGAACAGTTATTGCCCCTCAACCATCAGGAAGGAGGTACAGGAGCCTCAGGCCCCACAGCACCACGTTCAGTAAAAGTTATTGCCCCTCAACCATCAGGATGGAATTACAGGAGCCTCAGGCCCCACACCACAAGGTTCAGGAACAGTTATTACCCCACAACCATCAGGAAGGACGTACAGGAGCCTCAGGCCCCACACCACCAGGTTCAGGAACAGTTACCACCCCTCACCCATCAGGAAGGAGGTACAGGAGCCTCAGGCCCCACAGCACCAGGTTCAGGAAACAGGATATTACACCTCAACCATCAGGAAGGAGGTACAGGACCCTCAGGTCCGACACCAACAGGTTCAGGAACAGGTATTACCCCTCAACTATCAGGAAGGCGGTACAGGAGCATTAGGCCCCACACCACCAGGTTCCGGAACAGTTATTACCCCTAAACCATCAGGAAGGAGGTACATGAGCCTGAGGCCCCACACAAGCAGGTTCCGGAACAGGTATTACCCCTCAACCATCAGGAAGGAGATACAGGAGCCTCAGGTCCCACAGCACCTGGTTCAGGAAATGGGATATTACCCATCAACTATCAGGAAGGAGGTACAGGAGCCTCAGGCACCACACCACCAGGTTCAGGAACAGTTATTGCCCCTCAACCATCAGGAAGGAGGTACCGGAGCCTCAGGCCCCAGACCACCAGGTTCAGGAACAGTTACTGCCCCTCAACCATCAGGAAGGAGGTACAGGAGCCTCAGGCCCCACACCACCAGGTTCAGGAACAGTTATTACCCCTCAACTCTTATGAAGGAGGTACAGGAGCCTCAGGTCCCATACCACCAGGTGCAGGAACAGGTAGTACCCCTCAACTCTTATGAAGGAGGTACAGGAGCCTCAGGTCCCATACCACCAGGTGCAGGAACAGGTAGTACCCCTCAACTCTTATGAAGGAGATACAGGAGCCTCAGTTCCCATACCACCAGGTTAAGGAACAGGTATTACCACTCAACTCTTATGAAGGATGTACAGGAGCCTCAGGTCCCATACCACCAGGTGCAGGAACAGGTAGTACCCCTCAACCATCAGGAAGGAGATACAGGAGCCTCAGGTCCCACAGCACCTGGTTCAGGAAATGGGATATTACCCATCATCCATCAGGAAGGAGGTACAGGAGACTCAGGCCCCACACCACCATGTTCAGAAACAGTTATTACCCCTCAAACATCAGGAAGCAGCTACAGGATCCTCAGGCCCCACAACACCAGGTTCAGGAACTGTTATTACCCCTCAACCATCAGGAAGGAGGTACAGGGGCCAGAGGACCCACACCACCAGGTTCAGGAACATTAATAACCCCTCAACCATCAGGAAGGATGTACAGGGGCCTCAGGCCCCACACCACCAGGTTCAGGAACAGGTATTACCCCTCAACCATCAGGAAGGAGGTACAGGGGCCGGAGGTCCCACAAAACCAGTTTCAGGAACATTTATAACCCCTCAACCATCAGGAAGGATGTACAGGAGCCTCAGAACTCACACCACCACGTTCAGGAACAATATTTACCCCTCAAACATCAGGAAGGAGGTACATGAGCCTCAGGCCCCACACCACCATGTTCAGGGAATGTTATTGCCCCATAACCATCAGGAAGGAGGTACAGGAGCCTCAGGCCCCACACCACAAGGTTCAGGAAAAGTTATTGCCCCTCAAACATCAGGAAGGAGGTACAGGAGACTCAGGCCCCACACCACCAGGTTCAGGAACAGTTATTACCCCTCAACTCTTATGAAGGAGGTACAGGAGCCTCAGGTCCCATACCACCAGGTGCAGGAAAAGGTAGTACCCATCAACTCTTATGAAGGAGGTACAGGAGCCTCAGGTCCCATACCACCAGGTGCAGGAACAGGTAGTACCCCTCAACTCTTATGAAGGAGGTACAGGAGCCTCAGGTCCCATACCACCAGGTTGAGGAACAGGTATTACCCCTCAACTCTTATGAAGGAGGTACAGGAGCCTCAGGTCCCATACCACCAGGTGCAGGAACAGATAGTACCCCTCAACCATCAGGAAGGAGTTACAGGAGCCTCAGGTCCCACAGCACCTGGTTCAGGAAATGGGATATTACCCATCATCCATCAGGAAGGAGGTACAGGAGCCTCAGGCCGCACACCACCAGGTTCAGGAACAGTTATTACCCATCAACCATCAGGAAGGAGGTACAGGAGACTCAGGCCCCACACCACCAGGTTCAGGAACAGTTATTACCCCTCAAACATCAGGAAGCAGCTATAGGATCCTCAGGCCCCACAACACCAGGTTCAGGAACTGTTATTACCACTCACCCATCAGGAAGGAGGTACAGGGGCCAGAGGACCCACACCACCAGGTTCAGGAACATTAATAACCCCTCAACCATCAGGAAGGATGTACAGGGGCCTCAGGACTCACAGCACCAGGGTCAGGGACAGTTATTACCCCTCAAACATCAGGAAGGAGGTACAGGAGCCTCAGGCCTCACACCACCACGTTCAGGAAAAGGTATTGCCCCTCAAACATCAGGAGGGAGGTACAGGAGCCTCAGGCCTCACACCACCAGGTTCAGGAACAGGTATTACCCCTCAACTATAAGGAAGGAGGTACAGGAGCCTCAGGCCCCAAACCACCAGGTTCAGGAACAGTTATTACACCTCAACTCTTATGAAGGAGGTACAGGAGCCTCAGGTCCCATACCACCATGTGCAGGAACAGGTAGTACCCCTCAACTCTTATGAAGGAGGTACAGCAGCCTCAGGCCCCATACCACCAGGTGCAGGAACAGGTAATACCCCTCAACTCTTATGAAGGAGGTACAGGAGCATCAGGTCCCATACCACCAGCTTCAGGAACAGGTATTACCCCTCAACTCTTTTGAAGGAGGTACAGGAGCCTCAGGTCCCATAGCACCCGGTTCAGGAAATGCGATATTACCCATCAAATATCAGGAAGGAGGTACAGGAGCCTCAGGCACCACACCACCAGGTTCAGGAACAGTTATTGCCCCTCAACCATCAGGAAGGAGGTACAGGAGCCTCAGGCCCCACACCACCATGTTCAGGAACAGTTATTGCCCCTCAACCATCAGGAAGGAGGTACAGGAGCCTCAGGCCCCACAGCACCACGTTCAGTAAATGTTATTGCCCCTCAACCATCAGGATGGAATTACAGGAGCCTCAGGACTCACAGCACCAGGGTCAGGAACAGATATTACCCCTCAACCATCAGGAAGGATGTACAGGGGCCTCAGGACTCACAGCACCAGGGTCAGGGAATATTATTCCCCCTCAACCATCAGGAAGGATGTACAGGAGCCTCAGGTCCCACAGCACCAGGTTCAGGAACCGGTATTATCCCTTAACCATCAGGTAGGAATTAAAGGAGCCTCAGGCCCCACACCACCACGTTCAGGAAAAGGTATTGCCCCTCAAACTTCAGGAAGGAGGTACAGGAGCCTCAGGCCCCACACCACCATGTTCAGGAACAGGTATTACCCCTCAACTATCAGGAAGGATGGACAGGAGACTCAGGCCCCACACCACCAGGTTTAGGAACAGGTATTACACCTCAACTATCAGGAAGGAGGTGCAGGAGCCTCAGGCCCCACACCACCAGTTTCCGGAACTGTTATTACCCCTAAACCATCAGGAAGGAGGTACATGAGACTGAGGCCCCACACCACCAGGTTCAGGAACAATTATTACCCATCAACTATCAGGAAGTAGGAAAAGGAGCCTCAGGCCCCACACCACCAGTTTCAGGAAACGCGATATTACCCCTCAACCATCAGGGAGGTGGTATAGGGGCCTCAGGCCCTACACCACCAGGTTCAGTAACATGTATTACCCCTCAACTCTGAGGAAGTAGGTGCAGGAGTCTCAGGTCCCACACCACCAGGTTCAGGAACAGGTATTACCCCTCAACCATCAGGAAGGAGGTACAGGGGCCGGAGGTCCCACAAAACCAGTTTCAGGAACATTTATAACCCCTCAACCATCAGGAAGGATGTACAGGAGCCTCAGAACTCACACCACCACGTTCAGGAACAATTATTACCCCTCAAACATCAGGAAGGAGGTACATGAGCCTCAGGCCCCACACCACCATGTTCAGGGAATGTTATTGCCCCTCAACCATCAGGAAGGAGGTACAGGAGCCTCAGGCCCCACACCACCAGGTTCAGGAACAGGAATTACCCCTCAAACATCAGGAAGGAGGTACAGGAGCCTCAGGCCCCACACCACAAGGTTCAGGAACTGTTATTACACCTTAACCATCAGGAAGGAGGTACAGGAGACTCAGGCCCCACACCACCAGGTTCAGGAACAGTTATTACCCCTCAAACATCAGGAAGGAGGTACAGGGGCCAGAGGACCCACAAAACCAGGTTCAGGAACATTTATAACCCCTCAACAATCAGGAATGATGTACAGGAGCCTCAGGCCCCACACCACCAGGTTCAGGAACAGATACCACCCCTCACCCATCAGAAAGGAGGTACAGGAACCTCAGGCCCCACAGCACCAGGTTCAGGAACAGTTATTACCCCTCAACTCTTATGAAGGAGGTACAGGAGCCTCAGGTCCCATACCACCAGGTGCAGGAACAGGTAGTACCCCTCAACTCTTATGAAGGAGGTACAGGAGCCTCAGGTCACATACCACCAGGTGCAGGAACAGGTAGTAGCCCTCAACCAACAGGAAGGAGGTACAGGAGCCTCAGGTCCCATACCACCAGGTGCAGGAACAGGTAGTACCCCTCAACTCTTATGAAGGAGGTACAGGAGCCTCAGGTCCCACAGCACCTGGTTCAGGAACAGTTATTACCCATCAACCATCAGGAAGGAGGTACAGGAGACTCAGGCCCCACACCACCAGGTTCAGGAACAGTTATTACCCCTCAAACATCAGGAAGCAGCTACAGGATCCTCAGGCCCCACAACACCAGGTTCAGGAACTGTTATTACCCCTCAACCATAAGGAAGAAGGTACAGGGGCCAGAGGACCCACACCACCAGGTTCAGGAACATTAATAACCCCTCAACCATCAGGAAGGATGTACAGGGGCCTCAGGACTCACACCACCAGGGTCAGGAACAGTTATTACCCCTCAAACATCAGGAAGGAGGTACAGGAGCCTCAGGCCCCACACCAGCACGTTCAGGGAATATTATTCCCCCTCAACCATCAGGAAGGAGGTACAGGAGCCTCAGGCCCCACACCACCAGGTTCAGGAACCGGCATTACCCCTCAACCATCAGGTAGGAATTAAAGGAGCCTCAGGCCCCACACCACAACGTTCAGGGAAAGGTATTGCCCCTCAAACATCAGGAAGGAGGTACAGGAGACTCAGGCCCCACACCACCAGGTTCAGGAACAGTTATTACCCCTCAACCATGAGGTAGGAGGTAAAGGAGCCTCAGGCCCCACACCACCACGTTCAGGAAAAGTTATTGCCCCATAAACATCAGGAAGGATGTACAGGAGACTCAGGCCCCACAGCACCAGGTTCAGGAACAGTTATTACCCCTCAAATATCAGGAAGCAGCTACAAGAGCCTCAGGCCCCACAACACCAGGTTCAGGAACAGGTATTACCCCTCAACTATAAGGAAGAAGGTACAGGAGCCTCAGGCCCCACACCACTTGGTTCCGGAACAGTTGTTACCCCTCAACCATCAGGAAGGAGGTACAGGAGCCTCATGCACCACACCACCAGGTTCAGGAAAAGTTATTGCCCCTCAACCATTTGGAAGGAGGTACAGGAGCATCAGGCCCAACACCACCAGGTTCAGGAACAGTTATTATCCTTTGAGCATCAGGATGGAGGTACAGGGGCCAGAGGACCACACCACCAGGTTCCGGAACAGTTATTACCCCTCAACCATCAGGAAGGAGGTACATGAGCCTGAGGCCCCACACCACCAGGTATAGGAGCAGTTATTACCCCTCAACTATCAGAAAGGAGGAAAAGGAGCCTCAGGCCCCACACCACCAGGTTCAGGAAACGTTATTGCCCCTCAACCATCAGGAAGGAGGTACAGGAGCCTCAGGCCCCACACCACCAGGTTCCGGAACAGTTATTACCTGTAAACCATCAGGGAGGTGGTATAGGGGCCTCAGGCCGCACACCACCAGGTTCAGGAAACAGGATATTACACCTCAACCATCAGGAAGGAGGTACAGGACCCTCAGGCCGCACACCACCAGGTTCAGGAAACAGGATATTACACCTCAACCATCAGGAAGGAGTTACAGGAGCCTCAGGTCCCACAGCACCTGGTTCAGGAAATGGGATATTACCCATCATCCATCAGGAAGGAGGTACAGGAGACTCGGGCCGCACACCACCAGGTTCAGGAACAGTTATTACCCATCAACCATCAGGAAGGTGGTACAGGAGACTCAGGCCCCACACCACCAGGTTCAGAAACAGTTATTACCCCTCAAACATCAGGAAGCAGCTATAGGATCCTCAGGCCCCACAACACCAGGTTCAGGAACTGTTATTACCACTCACCCATCAGGAAGGAGGTACAGGAGCCTCAGGCCTCACACCACCAGGTTCAGGAACAGGTATTACCCCTCAACTATAAGGAAGGAGGTACAGGAGCCTCAGGCCCCAAACCACCAGGTTCAGGAACAGTTATTACACCTCAACTCTTATGAAGGAGGTACAGGAGCCTCAGGTCCCATACCACCATGTGCAGGAACAGGTAGTACCCCTCAACTCTTATGAAGGAGGTACAGGGGCCAGAGGACCCACACCACCAGGTTCAGGAACATTAATAACCCCTCAACCATCAGGAAGGATGTACAGGGGCCTCAGGACTCACACCACCAGGGTCAGGGAATATTATTCCCCCTCAACCATCAGGAAGGATGTACAGGAGCCTCAGGTCCCACAGCACCAGGTTCAGGAACCGGTATTATCCCTCAACCATCAGGTAGGAATTAAAGGAGCCTCAGGCCCCACACCACCACGTTCAGGAAAAGGTATTGCCCCTCAAACATCAGGAAGGAGGTACAGGAGCCTCAGGCCCCACACCACCATGTTCAGGAACAGGTATTACCCCTCAACTATCAGGAAGGATGTACAGGAGACTCAGGCCCCACACCACCAGGTTTAGGAACAGGTATTACACCTCAACTATCAGGAAGGAGGTGCAGGAGCCTCAGGCCCCACACCACCAGTTTCCGGAACTGTTATTACCCCTAAACCATCAGGAAGGAGGTACATGAGACTGAGGCCCCACACCACCAGGTTCAGGAACAATTATTACCCATCAACTATCAGGAAGTAGGAAAAGGAGCCTCAGGCTCCACACCAGCAGGTTCAGGAAAAGTTTTTGCCCCTCAACCATCAGGAAGGAGGTACAGGAGCCTCAGGCCCCACACCACCAGTTTCAGGAAACGCGATATTACCCCTCAACCATCAGGGAGGTGGTATAGGGGCCTCAGGCCCTACACCACCAGGTTCAGTAACATGTATTACCCCTCAACTCTTAGGAAGTAGGTGCAGGAGTCTCAGGTCCCACACCACCAGGTTCAGGAACAGGTATTACCCCTCAACCATCAGGAAGGAGGTACAGGGGCCGGAGGTCCCACAAAACCAGTTTCAGGAACATTTATAACCCCTCAACCATCAGGAAGGATGTACAGGAGCCTCAGAACTCACACCACCACGTTCAGGAACAATTATTACCCCTCAAACATCAGGAAGGAGGTACATGAGCCTCAGGCCCCACACCACCATGTTCAGGGAATGTTATTGCCCCTCAACCATCAGGAAGGAGGTACAGGAGCCTCAGGCCCCACACCACCAGGTTCAGGAACAGGAATTACCCCTCAAACATCAGGAAGGAGGTACAGGAGCCTCAGGCCCCACACCACAAGGTTCAGGAACAGTTATTACACCTTAACCATCAGGAAGGAGGTACAGGAGACTCAGGCCCCACACCACCAGGTTCAGGAACAGTTATTACCCCTCAAACATCAGGAAGGAGGTACAGGGGCCAGAGGACCCACAAAACCAGGTTCAGGAACATTTATAACCCCTCAACAATCAGGAATGATGTACAGGAGCCTCAGGCCCCACACCACCAGGTTCAGGAACAGATACCACCCCTCACCCATCAGAAAGGATGTACAGGAGACTCAGGCCCCACACCACCAGGTTTAGGAACAGGTATTACACCTCAACTATCAGGAAGGAGGTGCAGGAGCCTGAGGCCCCACACCACCAGTTTCCGGAACTGTTATTACCCCTAAACCATCAGGAAGGAGGTACATGAGACTGAGGCCCCACACCACCAGGTTCAGGAACAATTATTACCCATCAACTATCAGGAAGTAGGAAAAGGAGCCTCAGGCTCCACACCAGCAGGTTCAGGAAAAGTTTTTGCCCCTCAACCATCAGGAAGGAGGTACAGGAGCCTCAGGCCCCACACCACCAGTTTCAGGAAACGCGATATTACCCCTCAACCATCAGGGAGGTGGTATAGGGGCCTCAGGCCCTACACCACCAGGTTCAGTAACATGTATTACCCCTCAACTCTTAGGAAGTAGGTGCAGGAGTCTCAGGTCCCACACCACCAGGTTCAGGAACAGGTATTACCCCTCAACCATCAGGAAGGAGGTACAGGGGCCGGAGGTCCCACAAAACCAGTTTCAGGAACATTTATAACCCCTCAACCATCAGGAAGGATGTACAGGAGCCTCAGAACTCACACCACCACGTTCAGGAACAATTATTACCCCTCAAACATCAGGAAGGAGGTACATGAGCCTCAGGCCCCACACCACCATGTTCAGGGAATGTTATTGCCCCTCAACCATCAGGAAGGAGGTACAGGAGCCTCAGGCCCCACACCACCAGGTTCAGGAACAGGAATTACCCCTCAAACATCAGGAAGGAGGTACAGGAGCCTCAGGCCCCACACCACAAGGTTCAGGAACAGTTATTACACCTTAACCATCAGGAAGGAGGTACAGGAGACTCAGGCCCCACACCACCAGGTTCAGGAACAGTTATTACCCCTCAAACATCAGGAAGGAGGTACAGGGGCCAGAGGACCCACAAAACCAGGTTCAGGAACATTTATAACCCCTCAACAATCAGGAATGATGTACAGGAGCCTCAGGCCCCACACCACCAGGTTCAGGAACAGATACCACCCCTCACCCATCAGAAAGGAGGTACAGGAACCTCAGGCCCCACAGCACCAGGTTCAGGAACAGTTATTACCCCTCAACTCTTATGAAGGAGGTACAGGAGCCTCAGGTCCCATACCACCAGGTGCAGGAACAGGTAGTACCCCTCAACTCTTATGAAGGAGGTACAGGAGCCTCAGGTCACATACCACCAGGTGCAGGAACAGGTAGTAGCCCTCAACCAACAGGAAGGAGGTACAGGAGCCTCAGGTCCCATACCACCAGGTGCAGGAACAGGTAGTACCCCTCAACTCTTATGAAGGAGGTACAGGAGCCTCAGGTCCCACAGCACCTGGTTCAGGAACAGTTATTACCCATCAACCATCAGGAAGGAGGTACAGGAGACTCAGGCCCCACACCACCAGGTTCAGGAACAGTTATTACCCCTCAAACATCAGGAAGCAGCTACAGGATCCTCAGGCCCCACAACACCAGGTTCAGGAACTGTTATTACCCCTCAACCATAAGGAAGAAGGTACAGGGGCCAGAGGACCCACACCACCAGGTTCAGGAACATTAATAACCCCTCAACCATCAGGAAGGATGTACAGGGGCCTCAGGACTCACAGCACCAGGGTCAGGAACAGTTATTACCCCTCAAACATCAGGAAGGAGGTACAGGAGCCTCAGGCCCCACACCAGCATGTTCAGGGAATATTATTCCCCCTCAACCATCAGGAAGGAGGTACAGGAGCCTCAGGCCCCACACCACCAGGTTCAGGAACCGGCATTACCCCTCAACCATCAGGTAGGAATTAAAGGAGCCTCAGGCCCCACACCACAACGTTCAGGGAAAGGTATTGCCCCTCAAACATCAGGAAGGAGGTACAGGAGCCTCAGGCCCCACACCACCACGTTCAGGAAAAGTTATTGCCCCATAAACATCAGGAAGGATGTACAGGAGACTCAGGCCCCACAGCACGAGGTTCAGGAACAGTTATTACCCCTCAAATATCAGGAAGCAGCTACAAGAGCCTCAGGCCCCACAACACCAGGTTCAGGAACAGGTATTACCCCTCAACTATAAGGAAGAAGGTACAGGAGCCTCAGGCCCCACACCACTTGGTTCCGGAACAGTTGTTACCCCTCAACCATCAGGAAGGAGGTACAGGAGCCTCATGCACCACACCACCAGGTTCAGGAAAAGTTATTGCCCCTCAACCATTCGGAAGGAGGTACAGGAGCATCAGGCCCCACACCACCAGGTTCAGGAACAGTTATTATCCTTTGAGCATCAGGATGGAGGTACAGGGGCCAGAGGACCACACCACCAGGTTCCGGAACAGTTATTACCCCTCAACCATCAGGAAGGAGGTACATGAGCCTGAGGCCCCACACCACCAGGTATAGGAGCAGTTATTACCCCTCAACTATCAGAAAGGAGGAAAAGGAGCCTCAGGCCCCACACCACCAGGTTCAGGAAACGTTATTGCCCCTCAACCAACAGGAAGGAGGTACAGGAGCCTCAGGCCCCACACCACCAGGTTCCGGAACAGTTATTACCTGTAAACCATCAGGGAGGTGGTATAGGGGCCTCAGGCCGCACACCACCAGGTTCAGGAAACAGGATATTACACCTCAACCATCAGGAAGGAGGTACAGGACCCTCAGGTCCGACACCAACAGGTTCAGGAACAGGTATTACCCCTCAACTATCAGGAAGGCGGTACAGGAGCCTTAGGCCCCACACCACCAGGTTCCGGAACAGTTATTACCCCTAAACCATCAGGAAGGAGCTACATGAGCCTGAGGCCCCACACAACCAGGTTCCGGAACAGGTATTACCCCTCAACCATCAGGAAGGAGATACAGGAGCCTCAGGTCCCACAGCACCTGGTTCAGGAAATGGGATATTACCCATCAACTATCAGGAAGGAGGTACAAGAGCCTCAGGCACCACACCACCAGTTTCAGGAACAGTTATTGCCCCTCAACCATCAGGAAGGAGGTACAGGAGAATCAGGCCCCACACAAGCAGGCTCAGGAACATGTATTACACCTCAACTATCAGGAAGGAAGAACAGGAGCTTCAGACCCACACCACCAGTTTCAGGAAACGGGATATTACCCCTCAACCATCAGGGAGGTGGTATAGGGGACTCAGGCCCTACACCACCAGGTTCAGTAACATGTATTACCCCTCAACTCTTAGGAAGTAGGTGCAGGAGTCTCAGGTCCCACACCACCAGGTTCAGGAACAGGTATTACACTTCAACCATCAGGAAGGAGGTACAGGGGCCGGAGGTCCCACAAAACCAGTTTCAGGAACATTTATAACCCCTCAACCATCAGGAAGGATGTACAGGAGCCTCAGAACTCACACCACCACGTTCAGGAACAATTATTACCCCTCAAACATCAGGAAGGAGGTACATGAGCCTCAGGCCCCACACCACCATGTTCAGGGAATGTTATTGCCCCATAACCATCAGGAAGGAGGTACAGGAGCCTCAGGCCCCACACCACAAGGTTCAGGAAAAGTTATTGCCCCTCAAACATCAGGAAGGAGGTACAGGAGCCTCAGGCCCCACACCACCAGGTTCAGGAACAGTTATTACCCCTCAACTCTTATGAAGGAGGTACAGGAGCCTCAGGTCCCATACCACCAGGTGCAGGAAAAGGTAGTACCCCTCAACTCTTATGAAGGAGGTACAGGAGCCTCAGGTCCCATACCACCAGGTGCAGGAACAGGTAGTACCCCTCAACTCTTATGAAGGAGGTACAGGAGCCTCAGGTCCCATACCACCAGGTTGAGGAACAGGTATTACCCCTCAACTCTTATGAAGGAGGTACAGGAGCCTCAGGTCCCATACCACCAGGTGCAGGAACAGATAGTACCCCTCAACCATCAGGAAGGAGTTACAGGAGCCTCAGGTCCCACAGCACCTGGTTCAGGAAATGGGATATTTCCCATCATCCATCAGGAAGGAGGTACAGGAGCCTCAGGCCGCACACCACCAGGTTCAGGAACAGTTATTACCCATCATCCATCAAGAAGGAGGTACAGGAGCCTCAGGCCGCACACCACCAGGTTCAGGAACAGTTATTACCCATCAACCATCAGGAAGGAGGTACAGGAGACTCAGGCCCCACACCACCAGGTTCAGAAACAGTTATTACCCCTCAAACATCTGGAAGCAGCTATAGGATCCTCAGGCCCCACAACACCAGGTTCAGGAACTGTTATTACCCATCATCCATCAGGAAGGAGGTACAGGAGCCTCAGGCCCCACACCACCAGGTTCAGGAACAGTTATTACCCATCAACCATCAGGAAGGAGGTACAGGAGACTCAGGCCCCACACCACCAGGTTCAGAAACAGTTATTACCCCTCAAACATCAGGAAGCAGCTATAGGATCCTCAGGCCCCACAACACCACGTTCAGGAACTGTTATTACCCCTCAACCATCAGGAAGGAGGTACAGGGGCCAGAGGACCCACACCACCAGGTTCAGGAACATTAATAACCCCTCAACCATCAGGAAGGATGTACAGGGGCCTCAGGACTCACAGCACCAGGGTCAGGAACAGTTATTACCCCTCAAACATCAGGAAGGAGGTACAGGAGCCTCAGGCCTCACACCACCACGTTCAGGAAAAGGTATTGCCCCTCAAACATCAGGAAGGAGGTACAGGAGCCTCAGGCCTCACACCACCAGGTTCAGGAACAGGTATTACCCCTCAACTATAAGGAAGGAGGTACAGGAGCCTCAGGCCCCAAACCACCAGGTTCAGGAACAGTTATTACCCCTCAACTCTTATGAAGGAGGTACAGGAGCCTCAGGTCCCATACCACCATGTGCAGGAACAGGTAGTACCCCTCAACTCTTATAAAGGAGGTACAGCTGCCTCAGGCCCCATACCACCAGCTGCAGGAACAGGTATTATCCCTCAACTCTTTTGAAGGAGGTACAGGAGCCTCAGGTCCCATAGCACCCGGTTCAGGAAATGCGATATTACCCATCAAATATCAGGAAGGAGGTACAGGAGCCTCAGGCACCACACCACCAGGTTCATGAACAGGTATTACCCTTCAACCATCAGGAAGGAGATACAGGAGCCTCAGATCCCACACCACCAGGTTCAGGAACAGTTATTGCCCCTCAACCATCAGGAAGGAGGTACAGGAGCCTCAGGCCCCACACCACCATGTTCAGGAACAGTTATTGCCCCTCAACCATCAGGAAGGAGGTACAGGAGCCTCAGGCCCCACAGCACCACGTTCAGTAAATGTTATTGCCCCTCAACCATCAGGATGGAATTACAGGAGCCTCAGGACTCACAGCACCAGGGTCAGGAACAGATATTACCCCTCAACCATCAGTAAGAAGGTACAGGGGCCAGAGGACCCACACCACCAGGTTCAGGAACATTAATAACCCCTCAACCATCAGGAAGGATGTACAGGGGCCTCAGGACTCACACCACCAGGGTCAGGGAATATTTTTCCCCCTCAACCATCAGGAAGGATGTACAGGAGCCTCAGGTCCCACAGCACCAGGTTCAGGAACCGGTATTATCCCTCAACCATCAGGTAGGAATTAAAGGAGCCTCAGGCCCCACACCACCACGTTCAGGAAAAGGTATTGCCCCTCAAACATCAGGAAGGAGGTACAGAGCCTCAGGCCCCACACCACCATGTTCCGGAACAGGTATTACCCCTCAACTATCAGGAAGGATGTACAGGAGACTCAGTCCCCACACCACCAGGTTTAGGAACAGGTATTACACCTCAACTATCAGGTAGGAGGTGCAGGAGCCTCAGGCCCCACACCACCAGTTTCCGGAACAGTTATTACCCCTAAACCATCAGGAAGGAGGTACATGAGACTGAGGCCCCACACCACCAGGTTCAGGAACAATTATTACCCATCAACTATCAGGAAGTAGGAAAAGGAGCCTCAGGCTCCACACCAGCAGGTTCAGGAAAAGTTTTTGCCCCTCAACCATCAGGAAGGAGGTACAGGAGCCTCAGGCCCCACACCACCAGTTTCAGGAAACGCGATATTACCCCTCAACCATCAGGGAGGTGGTATAGGGGCCTCAAGCCCTACACCACCAGGTTCAGTAACATGTATTACCCCTCAACTCTTAGGAAGGAGGTGCAGGAGTCTCATGTCCCAAACTACCAGGTTCAGGAACAGGTATTACCCCTCAACTATCAGGAATTAGGAAAAGGAGCCTCAGGCTCCACACCAGCAGGTTCAGGAAAAGTTTTTGCCCCTCAACCATCAGGAAGGAGGTACAGGAGCCTCAGGCCCCACACCACCAGTTTCAGGAAACGCGATATTACCCCTCAACCATCAGGGAGGTGGTATAGGGGCCTCAGGCCCTACACCACCAGGTTCAGTAACATGTATTACCCCTCAACTCTTAGGAAGTAGGTGCAGGAGTCTCAGGTCCCACACCACCAGGTTCAGGAACAGGTATTACCCCTAAACCATCAGGAAGGAGGTACATGAGCCTGAGGCCCCACACAACCAGGTTCCGGAACAGGTATTACCCCTCAACCATCAGGAAGGAGATACAGGAGCCTCAGGTCCCACAGCACCTGGTTCAGGAAATGGGATATTACCCATCAACTATCAGGAAGGTGGTACAGGAGCCTCAGGCACCACACCACCAGGTTCAGGAACAGTTATTGCCCCTCAACCATCAGGAAGGAGGTACCGGAGCCTCAGGCCCCAGACCACCAGGTTCAGGAACAGTTATTGCCCCTCAACCATCAGGATGGAATTACAGGAGCCTCAGGCCCCACACCACAAGGTTCAGGAACAGTTATTACCCCACAACCATCAGGAAGGACGTACAGGAGCCTCAGGCCCCACACCACCAGGTTCAGGAACAGTTACCACCCCTCACCCATCAGGAAGGAGGTACAGGAGCCTCAGGCCCCACAGCACCAGGTTCAGGAACAGTTATTACCCCTCAAACATCAGGAAGCAGCTACAGAAGCCTCAGGCCCCACACCACCAGGTTCAGGAACAGGTATTACCCCTAAACCATCAGGAAGGAGGTACATGAGCCTGAGGCCCCACACAACCAGGTTCCGGAACAGGTATTACCCCTCAACCATCAGGAAGGAGATACAGGAGCCTCAGGCCCTACACCACCAGGTTCAGTAACATGTATTACCCCTCAACCATCAGGAAGGAGGTACATGAGCCTGAGGCCCCACACCACCAGGTATAGGAGCAGTTATTACCCCTCAACTATCAGAAAGGAGGAAAAGGAGCCTCAGGCCCCACACCACCAGGTTCAGGAAACGTTATTGCCCCTCAACCAACAGGAAGGAGGTACAGGAGCCTCAGGCCCCACACCACCAGGTTCCGGAACAGTTATTACCTGTAAACCATCAGGGAGGTGGTATAGGGGCCTCAGGCCGCACACCACCAGGTTCAGGAAACAGGATATTACACCTCAACCATCAGGAAGGAGGTACAGGACCCTCAGGTCCGACACCAACAGGTTCAGGAACAGGTATTACCCCTCAACTATCAGGAAGGCGGTACAGGAGCCTTAGGCCCCACACCACCAGGTTCCGGAACAGTTATTACCCCTAAACCATCAGGAAGGAGCTACATGAGCCTGAGGCCCCACACAACCAGGTTCCGGAACAGGTATTACCCCTCAACCATCAGGAAGGAGATACAGGAGCCTCAGGTCCCACAGCACCTGGTTCAGGAAATGGGATATTACCCATCAACTATCAGGAAGGAGGTACAAGAGCCTCAGGCACCACACCACCAGTTTCAGGAACAGTTATTGCCCCTCAACCATCAGGAAGGAGGTACAGGAGAATCAGGCCCCACACAAGCAGGCTCAGGAACATGTATTACACCTCAACTATCAGGAAGGAAGAACAGGAGCTTCAGACCCACACCACCAGTTTCAGGAAACGGGATATTACCCCTCAACCATCAGGGAGGTGGTATAGGGGACTCAGGCCCTACACCACCAGGTTCAGTAACATGTATTACCCCTCAACTCTTAGGAAGTAGGTGCAGGAGTCTCAGGTCCCACACCACCAGGTTCAGGAACAGGTATTACACTTCAACCATCAGGAAGGAGGTACAGGGGCCGGAGGTCCCACAAAACCAGTTTCAGGAACATTTATAACCCCTCAACCATCAGGAAGGATGTACAGGAGCCTCAGAACTCACACCACCACGTTCAGGAACAATTATTACCCCTCAAACATCAGGAAGGAGGTACATGAGCCTCAGGCCCCACACCACCATGTTCAGGGAATGTTATTGCCCCATAACCATCAGGAAGGAGGTACAGGAGCCTCAGGCCCCACACCACAAGGTTCAGGAAAAGTTATTGCCCCTCAAACATCAGGAAGGAGGTACAGGAGCCTCAGGCCCCACACCACCAGGTTCAGGAACAGTTATTACCCCTCAACTCTTATGAAGGAGGTACAGGAGCCTCAGGTCCCATACCACCAGGTGCAGGAAAAGGTAGTACCCCTCAACTCTTATGAAGGAGGTACAGGAGCCTCAGGTCCCATACCACCAGGTGCAGGAACAGGTAGTACCCCTCAACTCTTATGAAGGAGGTACAGGAGCCTCAGGTCCCATACCACCAGGTTGAGGAACAGGTATTACCCCTCAACTCTTATGAAGGAGGTACAGGAGCCTCAGGTCCCATACCACCAGGTGCAGGAACAGATAGTACCCCTCAACCATCAGGAAGGAGTTACAGGAGCCTCAGGTCCCACAGCACCTGGTTCAGGAAATGGGATATTTCCCATCATCCATCAGGAAGGAGGTACAGGAGCCTCAGGCCGCACACCACCAGGTTCAGGAACAGTTATTACCCATCATCCATCAAGAAGGAGGTACAGGAGCCTCAGGCCGCACACCACCAGGTTCAGGAACAGTTATTACCCATCAACCATCAGGAAGGAGGTACAGGAGACTCAGGCCCCACACCACCAGGTTCAGAAACAGTTATTACCCCTCAAACATCTGGAAGCAGCTATAGGATCCTCAGGCCCCACAACACCAGGTTCAGGAACTGTTATTACCCATCATCCATCAGGAAGGAGGTACAGGAGCCTCAGGCCCCACACCACCAGGTTCAGGAACAGTTATTACCCATCAACCATCAGGAAGGAGGTACAGGAGACTCAGGCCCCACACCACCAGGTTCAGAAACAGTTATTACCCCTCAAACATCAGGAAGCAGCTATAGGATCCTCAGGCCCCACAACACCACGTTCAGGAACTGTTATTACCCCTCAACCATCAGGAAGGAGGTACAGGGGCCAGAGGACCCACACCACCAGGTTCAGGAACATTAATAACCCCTCAACCATCAGGAAGGATGTACAGGGGCCTCAGGACTCACAGCACCAGGGTCAGGAACAGTTATTACCCCTCAAACATCAGGAAGGAGGTACAGGAGCCTCAGGCCTCACACCACCACGTTCAGGAAAAGGTATTGCCCCTCAAACATCAGGAAGGAGGTACAGGAGCCTCAGGCCTCACACCACCAGGTTCAGGAACAGGTATTACCCCTCAACTATAAGGAAGGAGGTACAGGAGCCTCAGGCCCCAAACCACCAGGTTCAGGAACAGTTATTACCCCTCAACTCTTATGAAGGAGGTACAGGAGCCTCAGGTCCCATACCACCATGTGCAGGAACAGGTAGTACCCCTCAACTCTTATAAAGGAGGTACAGCTGCCTCAGGCCCCATACCACCAGCTGCAGGAACAGGTATTATCCCTCAACTCTTTTGAAGGAGGTACAGGAGCCTCAGGTCCCATAGCACCCGGTTCAGGAAATGCGATATTACCCATCAAATATCAGGAAGGAGGTACAGGAGCCTCAGGCACCACACCACCAGGTTCATGAACAGGTATTACCCTTCAACCATCAGGAAGGAGATACAGGAGCCTCAGATCCCACACCACCAGGTTCAGGAACAGTTATTGCCCCTCAACCATCAGGAAGGAGGTACAGGAGCCTCAGGCCCCACACCACCATGTTCAGGAACAGTTATTGCCCCTCAACCATCAGGAAGGAGGTACAGGAGCCTCAGGCCCCACAGCACCACGTTCAGTAAATGTTATTGCCCCTCAACCATCAGGATGGAATTACAGGAGCCTCAGGACTCACAGCACCAGGGTCAGGAACAGATATTACCCCTCAACCATCAGTAAGAAGGTACAGGGGCCAGAGGACCCACACCACCAGGTTCAGGAACATTAATAACCCCTCAACCATCAGGAAGGATGTACAGGGGCCTCAGGACTCACACCACCAGGGTCAGGGAATATTTTTCCCCCTCAACCATCAGGAAGGATGTACAGGAGCCTCAGGTCCCACAGCACCAGGTTCAGGAACCGGTATTATCCCTCAACCATCAGGTAGGAATTAAAGGAGCCTCAGGCCCCACACCACCACGTTCAGGAAAAGGTATTGCCCCTCAAACATCAGGAAGGAGGTACAGAGCCTCAGGCCCCACACCACCATGTTCCGGAACAGGTATTACCCCTCAACTATCAGGAAGGATGTACAGGAGACTCAGTCCCCACACCACCAGGTTTAGGAACAGGTATTACACCTCAACTATCAGGTAGGAGGTGCAGGAGCCTCAGGCCCCACACCACCAGTTTCCGGAACAGTTATTACCCCTAAACCATCAGGAAGGAGGTACATGAGACTGAGGCCCCACACCACCAGGTTCAGGAACAATTATTACCCATCAACTATCAGGAAGTAGGAAAAGGAGCCTCAGGCTCCACACCAGCAGGTTCAGGAAAAGTTTTTGCCCCTCAACCATCAGGAAGGAGGTACAGGAGCCTCAGGCCCCACACCACCAGTTTCAGGAAACGCGATATTACCCCTCAACCATCAGGGAGGTGGTATAGGGGCCTCAAGCCCTACACCACCAGGTTCAGTAACATGTATTACCCCTCAACTCTTAGGAAGGAGGTGCAGGAGTCTCATGTCCCAAACTACCAGGTTCAGGAACAGGTATTACCCCTCAACTATCAGGAATTAGGAAAAGGAGCCTCAGGCTCCACACCAGCAGGTTCAGGAAAAGTTTTTGCCCCTCAACCATCAGGAAGGAGGTACAGGAGCCTCAGGCCCCACACCACCAGTTTCAGGAAACGCGATATTACCCCTCAACCATCAGGGAGGTGGTATAGGGGCCTCAGGCCCTACACCACCAGGTTCAGTAACATGTATTACCCCTCAACTCTTAGGAAGTAGGTGCAGGAGTCTCAGGTCCCACACCACCAGGTTCAGGAACAGGTATTACCCCTAAACCATCAGGAAGGAGGTACATGAGCCTGAGGCCCCACACAACCAGGTTCCGGAACAGGTATTACCCCTCAACCATCAGGAAGGAGATACAGGAGCCTCAGGTCCCACAGCACCTGGTTCAGGAAATGGGATATTACCCATCAACTATCAGGAAGGTGGTACAGGAGCCTCAGGCACCACACCACCAGGTTCAGGAACAGTTATTGCCCCTCAACCATCAGGAAGGAGGTACCGGAGCCTCAGGCCCCAGACCACCAGGTTCAGGAACAGTTATTGCCCCTCAACCATCAGGATGGAATTACAGGAGCCTCAGGCCCCACACCACAAGGTTCAGGAACAGTTATTACCCCACAACCATCAGGAAGGACGTACAGGAGCCTCAGGCCCCACACCACCAGGTTCAGGAACAGTTACCACCCCTCACCCATCAGGAAGGAGGTACAGGAGCCTCAGGCCCCACAGCACCAGGTTCAGGAACAGTTATTACCCCTCAAACATCAGGAAGCAGCTACAGAAGCCTCAGGCCCCACACCACCAGGTTCAGGAACAGGTATTACCCCTCAACTATCAGGAAGGAGGTACAAGAGCCTCAGGCCCAACACCACCAGGTTCAGGAACAGGTATTACCCCTCAACTATCAGGAAGGAGGTACAGGAGCCTCAGGCCCCACACCACCAGGTTCAGGAAAAGTGATTGCCCCTCAACCATCAGGAAGGAGGTACAGGAGCCTCAGGCCCCACACCACCAGGTTCAGGAACAGTTATTACCCCTCAACTCTTATGAAGGAGGTACAGGAGCCTCAGGTCCCATACCATCAGGTGCTGGAACAGGTAGTACCCCTCAACTCTTATGAAGGAGGTACAGGAGCCTTAGGTCCCATACCACCAGGTGCAGGAACAGGTAGTACCCCTCAACTCTTATGAAGGAGGTACAGGAGCCTCAGTTCCCATACCACCAGGTTAAGGAACAGGTATTACCCCTCAACTCTTATGAAGGATGTACAGGAGCCTCAGGTCCCATACCACCAGGTGCAGGAACAGGTAGTACCCCTCAACCATCAGGAAGGAGATACAGGAGCCTCAGGTCCCACAGCACCTGGTTCAGGAAATGGGATATTACCCATCATCCATCAGGAAGGAGGTACAGGAGACTCAGGCCCCACACCACCAGGTTCAGGAACTGTTATTACCCCTCAACCATCAGGAAGGAGGTACAGGGGCCAGAGGACCCACACCACCAGGTTCAGGAACATTAATAACCCCTCAACCATCAGGAAGGATGTACAGGGGCCTCAGGCCCCACACCACCAGGTTCAGGAACAGGTTTTACCCCTCAACTATAAGGAAGGAGGTACAGGAGCCTCAGGCTCCAAACCACCAGGTTCAGGAACAGTTATTACCCCTCAACTCTTATGAAGGAGGTACAGGAGCCTCAGGTCCCATACCACCATGTGCAGGAACAGGTAGTACCCCTCAACTTTTAAGAAGGAGGTACAGGAGCCTCAGGCCCCACAGCACCAGGTTCAGGAACTGTTATTACCCCATAACCATCAGGAAGGAGGTACAGGGGCCAGAGGACCCACACCACCAGGTTCAGGAACATTAATAACCCCTCAACCATCAGGAAGGATGTACAGGGGCCTCAGGCCCCACACCACCAGGTTCAGGAACAGGTATTACCCCTCAACTATAAGGAAGGAGGTACAGGAGCCTCAGGCTCCAAACCACCAGGTTCAGGAACAGTTATTACCCCTCAACTCTTATGAAGGAGGTACAGGAGCCTCAGGTCCCATACCACCATGTGCAGGAACAGGTAGTACCCCTCAACCATCAGTAAGAAGGTACAGGGGCCAGAGGACCCACACCACCAGGTTCAGGAACATTAATAACCCCTCAACCATCAGGAAGGATGTACAGGGGCCTCAGGACTCACACCACCAGGGTCAGGGAATATTATTCCCCCTCAACCATCAGGAAGGATGTACAGGAGCCTCAGGTCCCACAGCACCAGGTTCAGGAACCGGTATTATCCCTCAACCATCAGGTAGGAATTAAAGGAGCCTCAGGCCCCACACCACCACGTTCAGGAAAAGGTATTGCCCCTCAAACATCAGGAAGGAGGTACAGGAGCCTCAGGCCCCACACCACCATGTTCAGGAACAGGTATTACCCCTCAACTATCAGGAAGGATGTACAGGAGACTCAGGCCCCACACCACCAGGTTTAGGAACAGGTATTACACCTCAACTATCAGGTAGGAGGTGCAGGAGCCTCAGGCCCCACACCACCAGTTTCCGGAACAGTTATTACCCCTAAACCATCAGGAAGGAGGTACATGAGACTGAGGCCCCACACCACCAGGTTCAGGAACAATTATTACCCATCAACTATCAGGAAGTAGGAAAAGGAGCCTCAGGCTCCACACCAGCAGGTTCAGGAAAAGTTTTTGCCCCTCAACCATCAGGAAGGAGGTACAGGAGCCTCAGGCCCCACACCACCAGTTTCAGGAAACGCGATATTACCGCTCAACCATCAGGGAGGTGGTATAGGGGCCTCAAGCCCTACACCACCAGGTTCAGTAACATGTATTACCCCTCAACTCTTAGGAAGGAGGTGCAGGAGTCTCATGTCCCAAACTACCAGGTTCAGGAACAGGTATTACCCTTCAACTATCAGGAATTCGGAAAAGGAGCCTCAGGCTCCACACCAGCAGGTTCAGGAAAGGTTTTTGCCCCTCAACCATCAGGAAGGAGGTACAGGAGCCTCAGGCCCCACACCAATAGTTTCAGGAAACGCGATATTACCCCTCAACCATCAGGGAGGTGGTATAGGGGCCTCAGGCCCTACACCACCAGGTTCAGTAACATGTATTACCCCTCAACTCTTAGGAAGTAGGTGCAGGAGTCTCAGGTCCCACACCACCAGGTTCAGGAACAGGTATTACCCCTAAACCATCAGGAAGGAGGTACATGAGCCTGAGGCCCCACACAACCAGGTTCCGGAACAGGTATTACCCCTCAACCATCAGGAAGGAGATACAGGAGCCTCAGGTCCCACAGCACCTGGTTCAGGAAATGGGATATTACCCATCAACTATCAGGAAGGTGGTACAGGAGCCTCAGGCACCACACCACCAGGTTCAGGAACAGTTATTGCCCCTCAACCATCAGGAAGGAGGTACCGGAGCCTCAGGCCCCAGACCACCAGGTTCAGGAACAGTTATTGCCCCTCAACCATCAGGATGGAATTACAGGAGCCTCAGGCCCCACACCACAAGGTTCAGGAACAGTTATTACCCCACAACCATCAGGAAGGACGTACAGGAGCCTCAGGCCCCACACCACCAGGTTCAGGAACAGTTACCACCCCTCACCCATCAGGAAGGAGGTACAGGAGCCTCAGGCCCCACAGCACCAGGTTCAGGAACAGTTATTACCCCTCAAACATCAGGAAGCAGCTACAGAAGCCTCAGGCCCCACACCACCAGGTTCAGGAACAGGTATTACCCCTCAACTATCAGGAAGGAGGTACAAGAGCCTCAGGCCCAACACCACCAGGTTCAGGAACAGGTATTACCCCTCAACTATCAGGAAGGAGGTACAGGAGCCTCAGGCCCCACACCACCAGGTTCAGGAAAAGTGATTGCCCCTCAACCATCAGGAAGGAGGTACAGGAGCCTCAGGCCCCACACCACCAGGTTCAGGAACAGTTATTACCCCTCAACTCTTATGAAGGAGGTACAGGAGCCTCAGGTCCCATACCATCAGGTGCTGGAACAGGTAGTACCCCTCAACTCTTATGAAGGAGGTACAGGAGCCTTAGGTCCCATACCACCAGGTGCAGGAACAGGTAGTACCCCTCAACTCTTATGAAGGAGGTACAGGAGCCTCAGTTCCCATACCACCAGGTTAAGGAACAGGTATTACCCCTCAACTCTTATGAAGGATGTACAGGAGCCTCAGGTCCCATACCACCAGGTGCAGGAACAGGTAGTACCCCTCAACCATCAGGAAGGAGATACAGGAGCCTCAGGTCCCACAGCACCTGGTTCAGGAAATGGGATATTACCCATCATCCATCAGGAAGGAGGTACAGGAGACTCAGGCCCCACACCACCAGGTTCAGGAACTGTTATTACCCCTCAACCATCAGGAAGGAGGTACAGGGGCCAGAGGACCCACACCACCAGGTTCAGGAACATTAATAACCCCTCAACCATCAGGAAGGATGTACAGGGGCCTCAGGCCCCACACCACCAGGTTCAGGAACAGGTTTTACCCCTCAACTATAAGGAAGGAGGTACAGGAGCCTCAGGCTCCAAACCACCAGGTTCAGGAACAGTTATTACCCCTCAACTCTTATGAAGGAGGTACAGGAGCCTCAGGTCCCATACCACCATGTGCAGGAACAGGTAGTACCCCTCAACTTTTAAGAAGGAGGTACAGGAGCCTCAGGCCCCACAGCACCAGGTTCAGGAACTGTTATTACCCCATAACCATCAGGAAGGAGGTACAGGGGCCAGAGGACCCACACCACCAGGTTCAGGAACATTAATAACCCCTCAACCATCAGGAAGGATGTACAGGGGCCTCAGGCCCCACACCACCAGGTTCAGGAACAGGTATTACCCCTCAACTATAAGGAAGGAGGTACAGGAGCCTCAGGCTCCAAACCACCAGGTTCAGGAACAGTTATTACCCCTCAACTCTTATGAAGGAGGTACAGGAGCCTCAGGTCCCATACCACCATGTGCAGGAACAGGTAGTACCCCTCAACCATCAGTAAGAAGGTACAGGGGCCAGAGGACCCACACCACCAGGTTCAGGAACATTAATAACCCCTCAACCATCAGGAAGGATGTACAGGGGCCTCAGGACTCACACCACCAGGGTCAGGGAATATTATTCCCCCTCAACCATCAGGAAGGATGTACAGGAGCCTCAGGTCCCACAGCACCAGGTTCAGGAACCGGTATTATCCCTCAACCATCAGGTAGGAATTAAAGGAGCCTCAGGCCCCACACCACCACGTTCAGGAAAAGGTATTGCCCCTCAAACATCAGGAAGGAGGTACAGGAGCCTCAGGCCCCACACCACCATGTTCAGGAACAGGTATTACCCCTCAACTATCAGGAAGGATGTACAGGAGACTCAGGCCCCACACCACCAGGTTTAGGAACAGGTATTACACCTCAACTATCAGGTAGGAGGTGCAGGAGCCTCAGGCCCCACACCACCAGTTTCCGGAACAGTTATTACCCCTAAACCATCAGGAAGGAGGTACATGAGACTGAGGCCCCACACCACCAGGTTCAGGAACAATTATTACCCATCAACTATCAGGAAGTAGGAAAAGGAGCCTCAGGCTCCACACCAGCAGGTTCAGGAAAAGTTTTTGCCCCTCAACCATCAGGAAGGAGGTACAGGAGCCTCAGGCCCCACACCACCAGTTTCAGGAAACGCGATATTACCGCTCAACCATCAGGGAGGTGGTATAGGGGCCTCAAGCCCTACACCACCAGGTTCAGTAACATGTATTACCCCTCAACTCTTAGGAAGGAGGTGCAGGAGTCTCATGTCCCAAACTACCAGGTTCAGGAACAGGTATTACCCTTCAACTATCAGGAATTCGGAAAAGGAGCCTCAGGCTCCACACCAGCAGGTTCAGGAAAGGTTTTTGCCCCTCAACCATCAGGAAGGAGGTACAGGAGCCTCAGGCCCCACACCAATAGTTTCAGGAAACGCGATATTACCCCTCAACCATCAGGGAGGTGGTATAGGGGCCTCAGGCCCTACACCACCAGGTTCAGTAACATGTATTACCCCTCAACTCTTAGGAAGTAGGTGCAGGAGTCTCAGGTCCCACACCACCAGGTTCAGGAACAGGTATTACCCCTAAACCATCAGGAAGGAGGTACATGAGCCTGAGGCCCCACACAACCAGGTTCCGGAACAGGTATTACCCCTCAACCATCAGGAAGGAGATACAGGAGCCTCAGGTCCCACAGCACCTGGTTCAGGAAATGGGATATTACCCATCAACTATCAGGAAGGTGGTACAGGAGCCTCAGGCACCACACCACCAGGTTCAGGAACAGTTATTGCCCCTCAACCATCAGGAAGGAGGTACCGGAGCCTCAGGCCCCAGACCACCAGGTTCAGGAACAGTTATTGCCCCTCAACCATCAGGATGGAATTACAGGAGCCTCAGGCCCCACACCACAAGGTTCAGGAACAGTTATTACCCCACAACCATCAGGAAGGACGTACAGGAGCCTCAGGCCCCACACCACCAGGTTCAGGAACAGTTACCACCCCTCACCCATCAGGAAGGAGGTACAGGAGCCTCAGGCCCCACAGCACCAGGTTCAGGAACAGTTATTACCCCTCAAACATCAGGAAGCAGCTACAGAAGCCTCAGGCCCCACACCACCAGGTTCAGGAACAGGTATTACCCCTCAACTATCAGGAAGGAGGTACAAGAGCCTCAGGCCCAACACCACCAGGTTCAGGAACAGGTATTACCCCTCAACTATCAGGAAGGAGGTACAGGAGCCTCAGGCCCCACACCACCAGGTTCAGGAACAGTTATTACCCCTCAACTCTTATGAAGGAGGTACAGGAGCCTCAGGTCCCATACCACCAGGTGCAGGAACAGGTAGTACCCCTCAACTCTTATGAAGGAGGTACAGGAGCCTTAGGTCCCATACCACCAGGTGCAGGAACAGGTAGTACCCCTCAACTCTTATGAAGGAGATACAGGAGCCTCAGTTCCCATACCACCAGGTTAAGGAACAGGTATTACCCCTCAACTCTTATGAAGGATGTACAGGAGCCTCAGGTCCCATACCACCAGGTGCAGGAACAGGTAGTACCCCTCAACCATCAGGAAGGAGATACAGGAGCCTCAGGTCCCACAGCACCTGGTTCAGGAAATGGGATATTACCCATCATCCATCAGGAAGGAGGTACAGGAGACTCAGGCCCCACACCACCATGTTCAGAAACAGTTATTACCCCTCAAACATCAGGAAGCAGCTACAGGATCCTCAGGCCCCACAACACCAGGTTCAGGAACTGTTATTACCCCTCAACCATCAGGAAGGAGGTACAGGGGCCAGAGGACCCACACCACCAGGTTCAGGAACATTAATAACCCCTCAACCATCAGGAAGGATGTACAGGGGCCTCAGGCCCCACACCACCAGGTTCAGGAACAGGTATTACCCCTCAACTATAAGGAAGGAGGTACAGGAGCCTCAGGCTCCAAACCACCAGGTTCAGGAACAGTTATTACCCCTCAACTCTTATGAAGGAGGTACAGGAGCCTCAGGTCCCATACCACCATGTGCAGGAACAGGTAGTACCCCTCAACTTTTAAGAAGGAGGTACAGGAGCCTCAGGCCCCACAGCACCACGTTCAGTAAAAGTTATTGCCCCTCAACCATCAGGATGGAATTACAGGAGCCTCAGGCCCCACACCACCAGGTTCAGGAACAGTTATTGCCCCTCAACCATCAGGATGGAATTACAGGAGCCTCAGGCCCCACACCACCAGGTTCAGGAACAGTTATTGCCCCTCAACCATCAGGAAGGAGGTACAGGAGCCTCAGGCCCCACAGCACCACGTTCAGTAAAAGTTATTGCCCCTCAACCATCAGGATGGAATTACAGGAGCCTCAGGCCCCACACCACAAGGTTCAGGAACAGTTATTACCCCACAACCATCAGGAAGGACGTACAGGAGCCTCAGGCCCCACACCACCAGGTTCAGGAACAGTTACCACCCCTCACCCATCAGGAAGGAGGTACAGGAGCCTCAGGCCCCACAGCACCAGGTTCAGGAAACAGGATATTACACCTCAACCATCAGGAAGGAGGTACAGGACCCTCAGGTCCGACACCAACAGGTTCAGGAACAGGTATTACCCCTCAACTATCAGGAAGGCGGTACAGGAGCATTAGGCCCCACACCACCAGGTTCCGGAACAGTTATTACCCCTAAACCATCAGGAAGGAGGTACATGAGCCTGAGGCCCCACACAAGCAGGTTCCGGAACAGGTATTACCCCTCAACCATCAGGAAGGAGATACAGGAGCCTCAGGTCCCACAGCACCTGGTTCAGGAAATGGGATATTACCCATCAACTATCAGGAAGGAGGTACAGGAGCCTCAGGCACCACACCACCAGGTTCAGGAACAGTTATTGCCCCTCAACCATCAGGAAGGAGGTACCGGAGCCTCAGGCCCCAGACCACCAGGTTCAGGAACAGTTACTGCCCCTCAACCATCAGGATGGAATTACAGGAGCCTCAGGCCCCACACCACAAGGTTCAGGAACAGTTATTACCCCACAACCATCAGGAAGGACGTACAGGAGCCTCAGGCCCCACACCACCAGGTTCAGGAACAGTTACCACCCCTCACCCATCAGGAAGGAGGTACAGGAGCCTCAGGCCCCACAGCACCAGGTTCAGGAACAGGTATTACCCCTCAACTATCAGGAAGGAGGTACAAGAGCCTCAGGCCCAACACCACCAGGTTCAGGAATAGGTATTACCCCTCAACTATCAGGAAGGAGGTACAGGAGCCTCAGGCCCCACCCCACCAGGTTCAGGAACAGTTATTACCCCTCAACTCTTATGAAGGAGGTACAGGAGCCTCAGGTCCCATACCACCAGGTGCAGGAACAGGTAGTACCCCTCAACTCTTATGAAGGAGGTACAGGAGCCTTAGGTCCCATACCACCAGGTGCAGGAACAGGTAGTACCCCTCAACTCTTATGAAGGAGGTACAGGAGCCTCATGTCCCACACCACCAGGTGCAGGAACAGGTAGTACCCCTCAACCATCAGGAAGGAGATACAGGAGCCTCAGGTCCCACAGCACCTGGTTCAGGAACAGTTATTACCCATCAACCATCAGGAAGGAGGTACAGGAGACTCAGGCCCCACACCACCAGGTTCAGGAACAGTTATTACCCCTCAAACATCAGGAAGCATCTACAGGATCCTCAGGCCCCACAAAACCAGGTTCGGGAACTGTTATTACCCCTCAACCATCAGGAAGGAGGTACAGGGGCCAGAGGACCCACACCACCAGGTTCAGGAACATTAATAACCCCTCAACCATCAGGAAGGATGTACAGGGGCCTCAGGACTCACACCACCAGGGTCAGGAACAGTTATTACCCCTCAAACATCAGGAAGGAGGTACAGGAGCCTCAGGCCCCACACCAGCACGTTCAGGGAATATTATTCCCCCTCAACCATCAGGAAGGAGGTACAGGAGCCTCAGGCACCACACCAACAGGTTCAGCAACCGGCATTACCCCTCAACCATCAGGTAGGAATTAAAGGAGCCTCAGGCCCCACACCACAACGTTCAGGAAAAGGTATTGCCCCTCAACCATGAGGTAGGAGGTAAAGGAGCCTCAGGCCCCACACCAGCACGTTCAGGAAAAGTTATTGCCCCATAAACATCAGGAAGGATGTACAGGAGACTCAGGCCCCACAGCACCAGGTTCAGGAACAGTTAGTACCCCTCAAATATCAGGAAGCAGCTACAAGAGCCTCAGGCCCCACAACACCAGGTTCAGGAACAGGTATTACCCCTCAACTATAAGGAAGGAGGTACAGGAGCCTCAGGCCCCACACCACCAGGTTCAGGAACAGGTATTACCCCTCTACTATCAGGAAGCAGGTACAAGAGCCTCAGGCCCAACACCACCAGGTTCAGGAACAGGTATTACCCCTCAAACATCAGGAAGCAGCTACAGGATCCTCAGGCCCCACAACACCAGGTTCAGGAACTGTTATTGCCCCTCAACCATCACGGAGGAGGTACAGGGGCCAGAGGACCCACACCACCAGGTTCAGGAACATTAATAACCCCTCAACCATCAGGAAGGATGTACAGGGGCCACAGGACTCACACCACCAGGGTCAGGAACAGTTATTACCCCTCAAACATCAGGAAGGAGGTACAGGAGCCTCAGGCCCCACACCACCAGGTTCAGGAACAGGTATTACCCCTCAACTATAAGGAACGAGGTACAGGAACCTCAGGCCCCAAACCACCAGGTTCAGGAACAGTTATTACCCCTCAACTCTTATGAAGGAGGTGCAGGAGCCTCAGGTCCCATACCACCATGTGCAGGAACAGGTAGTACCCCTCAACTCTTATGAAGGAGGTACAGGAGCCTCAGGTCCCTTACCACCAGCTGCAGGAACAGGTAGTACCCCTCAACTCTTATGAAGGAGGTACAGGAGCCTCAGGTCCCATAGCACCCGGTTCAGGAAATGCGATATTACCCATCAAATATCAGGAAGGAGGTACAGGAGCCTCAGGCACCACACCACCAGGTTCAGGAACAGTTATTTCCCCTCAACCATCAGGAAGGAGGTACAGGAGCCTCAGGCCCCACACCACCTGGTTCCAGAACAGTTATTACCCCACAACCATCAGGAAGGAGATACAGGAGCCTCAGGCCCTACACCACCAGGTTCAGGAACAGTTACCACTCCTCACCCATCAGGAAGGAGGTACAGGAGCCTGAGGCCCCACAGCATCATGTTCAGGAACAGTTATTACCCCTCAAACATCAGTAAGCAGCTACAGAAGCCTCAGGCCCCACACCACCAGGTTCAGGAACAGGTATTACCCCTCAACCATCAGGAAGGAGGTACAGGAGACTCAGGCCCCACACCACCATGTTCAGAAACAGTTATTACCCCTCAAACATCAGGAAGCAGCTACAGGATCCTCAGGCCCCACAACACCAGGTTCAGGAACTGTTATTACCCCTCAACCATCAGGAAGGAGGTACAGGGGCCAGAGGACCCACACCACCAGGTTCAGGAACATTAATAACCCCTCAACCATCAGGAAGGATGTACAGGGGCCTCAGGCCCCACACCACCAGGTTCAGGAACAGGTATTACCCCTCAACTATAAGGAAGGAGGTACAGGAGCCTCAGGCTCCAAACCACCAGGTTCAGGAACAGTTATTACCCCTCAACTCTTATGAAGGAGGTACAGGAGCCTCAGGTCCCATACCACCATGTGCAGGAACAGGTAGTACCCCTCAACTTTTAAGAAGGAGGTACAGGAGCCTCAGGCCCCACAGCACCACGTTCAGTAAAAGTTATTGCCCCTCAACCATCAGGATGGAATTACAGGAGCCTCAGGCCCCACACCACCAGGTTCAGGAACAGTTATTGCCCCTCAACCATCAGGATGGAATTACAGGAGCCTCAGGCCCCACACCACCAGGTTCAGGAACAGTTATTGCCCCTCAACCATCAGGAAGGAGGTACAGGAGCCTCAGGCCCCACAGCACCACGTTCAGTAAAAGTTATTGCCCCTCAACCATCAGGATGGAATTACAGGAGCCTCAGGCCCCACACCACAAGGTTCAGGAACAGTTATTACCCCACAACCATCAGGAAGGACGTACAGGAGCCTCAGGCCCCACACCACCAGGTTCAGGAACAGTTACCACCCCTCACCCATCAGGAAGGAGGTACAGGAGCCTCAGGCCCCACAGCACCAGGTTCAGGAAACAGGATATTACACCTCAACCATCAGGAAGGAGGTACAGGACCCTCAGGTCCGACACCAACAGGTTCAGGAACAGGTATTACCCCTCAACTATCAGGAAGGCGGTACAGGAGCATTAGGCCCCACACCACCAGGTTCCGGAACAGTTATTACCCCTAAACCATCAGGAAGGAGGTACATGAGCCTGAGGCCCCACACAAGCAGGTTCCGGAACAGGTATTACCCCTCAACCATCAGGAAGGAGATACAGGAGCCTCAGGTCCCACAGCACCTGGTTCAGGAAATGGGATATTACCCATCAACTATCAGGAAGGAGGTACAGGAGCCTCAGGCACCACACCACCAGGTTCAGGAACAGTTATTGCCCCTCAACCATCAGGAAGGAGGTACCGGAGCCTCAGGCCCCAGACCACCAGGTTCAGGAACAGTTACTGCCCCTCAACCATCAGGATGGAATTACAGGAGCCTCAGGCCCCACACCACAAGGTTCAGGAACAGTTATTACCCCACAACCATCAGGAAGGACGTACAGGAGCCTCAGGCCCCACACCACCAGGTTCAGGAACAGTTACCACCCCTCACCCATCAGGAAGGAGGTACAGGAGCCTCAGGCCCCACAGCACCAGGTTCAGGAACAGGTATTACCCCTCAACTATCAGGAAGGAGGTACAAGAGCCTCAGGCCCAACACCACCAGGTTCAGGAATAGGTATTACCCCTCAACTATCAGGAAGGAGGTACAGGAGCCTCAGGCCCCACCCCACCAGGTTCAGGAACAGTTATTACCCCTCAACTCTTATGAAGGAGGTACAGGAGCCTCAGGTCCCATACCACCAGGTGCAGGAACAGGTAGTACCCCTCAACTCTTATGAAGGAGGTACAGGAGCCTTAGGTCCCATACCACCAGGTGCAGGAACAGGTAGTACCCCTCAACTCTTATGAAGGAGGTACAGGAGCCTCATGTCCCACACCACCAGGTGCAGGAACAGGTAGTAACCCTCAACCATCAGGAAGGAGATACAGGAGCCTCAGGTCCCACAGCACCTGGTTCAGGAACAGTTATTACCCATCAACCATCAGGAAGGAGGTACAGGAGACTCAGGCCCCACACCACCAGGTTCAGGAACAGTTATTACCCCTCAAACATCAGGAAGCATCTACAGGATCCTCAGGCCCCACAACACCAGGTTCGGGAACTGTTATTACCCCTCAACCATCAGGAAGGAGGTACAGGGGCCAGAGGACCCACACCACCAGGTTCAGGAACATTAATAACCCCTCAACCATCAGGAAGGATGTACAGGGGCCTCAGGACTCACACCACCAGGGTCAGGAACAGTTATTACCCCTCAAACATCAGGAAGGAGGTACAGGAGCCTCAGGCCCCACACCAGCACGTTCAGGGAATATTATTCCCCCTCAACCATCAGGAAGGAGGTACAGGAGCCTCAGGCACCACACCAACAGGTTCAGCAACCGGCATTACCCCTCAACCATCAGGTAGGAATTAAAGGAGCCTCAGGCCCCACACCACAACGTTCAGGAAAAGGTATTGCCCCTCAACCATGAGGTAGGAGGTAAAGGAGCCTCAGGCCCCACACCAGCACGTTCAGGAAAAGTTATTGCCCCATAAACATCAGGAAGGATGTACAGGAGACTCAGGCCCCACAGCACCAGGTTCAGGAACAGTTAGTACCCCTCAAATATCAGGAAGCAGCTACAAGAGCCTCAGGCCCCACAACACCAGGTTCAGGAACAGGTATTACCCCTCAACTATAAGGAAGGAGGTACAGGAGCCTCAGGCCCCACACCACCAGGTTCAGGAACAGGTATTACCCCTCTACTATCAGGAAGCAGGTACAAGAGCCTCAGGCCCAACACCACCAGGTTCAGGAACAGGTATTACCCCTCAAACATCAGGAAGCAGCTACAGGATCCTCAGGCCCCACAACACCAGGTTCAGGAACTGTTATTGCCCCTCAACCATCACGGAGGAGGTACAGGGGCCAGAGGACCCACACCACCAGGTTCAGGAACATTAATAACCCCTCAACCATCAGGAAGGATGTACAGGGGCCACAGGACTCACACCACCAGGGTCAGGAACAGTTATTACCCCTCAAACATCAGGAAGGAGGTACAGGAGCCTCAGGCCCCACACCACCAGGTTCAGGAACAGGTATTACCCCTCAACTATAAGGAACGAGGTACAGGAACCTCAGGCCCCAAACCACCAGGTTCAGGAACAGTTATTACCCCTCAACTCTTATGAAGGAGGTGCAGGAGCCTCAGGTCCCATACCACCATGTGCAGGAACAGGTAGTACCCCTCAACTCTTATGAAGGAGGTACAGGAGCCTCAGGTCCCTTACCACCAGCTGCAGGAACAGGTAGTACCCCTCAACTCTTATGAAGGAGGTACAGGAGCCTCAGGTCCCATAGCACCCGGTTCAGGAAATGCGATATTACCCATCAAATATCAGGAAGGAGGTACAGGAGCCTCAGGCACCACACCACCAGGTTCAGGAACAGTTATTTCCCCTCAACCATCAGGAAGGAGGTACAGGAGCCTCAGGCCCCACACCACCTGGTTCCAGAACAGTTATTACCCCACAACCATCAGGAAGGAGATACAGGAGCCTCAGGCCCTACACCACCAGGTTCAGGAACAGTTACCACTCCTCACCCATCAGGAAGGAGGTACAGGAGCCTGAGGCCCCACAGCATCATGTTCAGGAACAGTTATTACCCCTCAAACATCAGTAAGCAGCTACAGAAGCCTCAGGCCCCACACCACCAGGTTCAGGAACAGGTATTACCCCTCTACTATCAGGAAGCAGGTACAAGAGCCTCAGGCCCAACACCACCAGGTTCAGGAACAGGTATTACCCCTCAAACATCAGGAAGCAGCTACAGGATCCTCAGGCCCCACAACACCAGGTTCAGGAACTGTTATTGCCCCTCAACCATCACGGAGGAGGTACAGGGGCCAGAGGACCCACACCACCAGGTTCAGGAACATTAATAACCCCTCAACCATCAGGAAGGATGTACAGGGGCCACAGGACTCACACCACCAGGGTCAGGAACAGTTATTACCCCTCAAACATCAGGAAGGAGGTACAGGAGCCTCAGGCCCCACACCACCAGGTTCAGGAACAGGTATTACCCCTCAACTATAAGGAACGAGGTACAGGAGCCTCAGGCCCCAAACCACCAGGTTCAGGAACAGTTATTACCCCTCAACTCTTATGAAGGAGGTGCAGGAGCCTCAGGTCCCATACCACCATGTGCAGGAACAGGTAGTACCCCTCAACTCTTATGAAGGAGGTACAGGAGCCTCAGGTCCCTTACCACCAGGTGCAGGAACAGGTAGTACCCCTCAACTCTTATGAAGGAGGTACAGGAGCATCAGGTCCCATACCACCAGGTTCAGGAACAGGTATTACCCCTCAACTCTTATGAAGGAGGTACAGGAGCCTCAGGTCCCATAGCACCCGGTTCAGGAAATGCGATATTACCCATCAAATATCAGGAAGGAGGTACAGGAGCCTCAGGCACCACACCACCAGGTTCAGGAACAGTTATTTCCCCTCAACCATCAGGAAGGAGGTACAGGAGCCTCAGGCCCCACACCACCATGTTCAGGAACAGTTATTGCCCCTCAACCATCAGGAAGGAGGTACAGGAGCCTCAGGCCCCACAGCACCACGTTCAGTAAAGGTTATTGCCCCTCAACCATCAGGATGGAATTACAGGAGCCTCAGGACTCACAGCACCAGGGTCAGGAACAGATATTACCCCTCAACCATCAGGAAGGAGGTACAGGGGCCAGAGGACCCACACCACCAGGTTCAGGAACATTAATAACCCCTCAACCATTAGGAAGGATGTACAGGGGCCTCAGGACTCACACCACCAGGGTCAGGGAATATTATTCCCCCTCAACCATCAGGAAGGATGTACAGGAGCCTCAGGCCCCACACCACCAGGTTCAGGAACCGGTATTATCCCTCAACCATCAGGTAGGAATTAAAGGAGCCTCAGGCCCCACACCACCACGTTCAGGAAAAGGTATTGCCCCTCAAACATCAGGAAGGAGGTACAGGAGCCTCAGGCCCCACACCACCAGGTTCAGGAACAATTATTACCCATCAACTATCAGGAAGTAGGAAAAGGAGCCTCAGGCTCCACACCAGCAGGTTCAGGAAAAGTTATTGCCCCTCAACCATCAGGAAGGAGGTACAGGAGCCTCAGGCCCCACACCACCAGTTTCAGGAAACGCGATATTACTCCTCAACCATCAGGGAGGTGGTATAGGGGCCTCAGGCCCTACACCACCAGGTTCAGTAACATGTATTACCCCTCAACTCTTAGGAAGCAGGTGCAGGAGTCTCATGTCCCAAACTACCAGGGTCAGGAACAGGTATTACCCCTCAACTATCAGGAAGGAGGTACAGGAGCTTCAGGTCCCACACCACCAGGTTCAGGAACAGGTATTACTCCTCAACCATCAGGAAGGAGGTACAGGAGAATCAGGCCCCACACCACCACGTTCAGGAAAAGATATTGCCCCTCAACCATCAGGAAGGAGGTACAGGTGCCTCAGGCCCCACACCAGCAGGCTCAGGAACATGTATTACACCTCAACTATCAGGAAGGAAGAACAGGAGCTTCAGACCCACACCACCAGTTTCAGGAAACGGGATATTACCCCTCAACCATCAGGGAGGTGGTATAGGGGCCTCAGGCCCTACACCACCAGGTTCAGTAACATGTATTACCCCTCAACTCTTAGGAAGTAGGTGCAGGAGTCTCAGGTCCCACACCACCAGGTTCAGGAACAGGTATTACCCCTCAACCACCAGGAAGGAGGTACAGGGGCCGGAGGTCCCACAAAACCAGTTTCAGGAACATTTATAACCCCTCAACCATCAGGAAGGATGTACAGGAGCCTCAGAACTCACACCACCACGTTCAGGAACAATTATTACCCCTCAAACATCAGGAAGGAGGTACATGAGCCTCCGGCCCCACACCACCATGTTCAGGGAATGTTATTGCCCCTCAACCATCAGGAAGGAGGTACAGGAGCCTCAGGCCCCACACCACCAGGTTCAGGAACAGGAATTACCCCTCAAACATCAGGAAGGAGGTACAGGAGCCTCAGGCCCCACACCACAAGGTTCAGGAAAAGTTATTGCCCCTCAAACTTCAGGAAGGAGGTACAGGAGCCTCAGGCCCCACACCACCAGGTTCAGGAACAGTTATTACACCTCAACTCTTATGAAGGAGGTACAGGAGCATCAGGTCCCATACCACCAGGTTGAGGAACAGGTATTTCCCCTCAACTCTTATGAAGGAGGTACAGGAGCCTCAGGTCCCATACCACCAGCTGCAGGAACAGATAGTACCCCTCAACCATCAGGATGGAGTTACAGGAGCCTCAGGTCCCACAGCACCTGGTTCAGGAAATGGGATATTACCCATCATCCATCAGGAAGGAGGTACAGGAGACTCAGGCCCCACACCACCAGGTTCAGGAACTGTTATTACCCATCAACCATCAGGAAGGAGGTATAGGAGACTCAGGCCCCACACCACCAGGTTCAGAAACAGTTATTACCCCTCAAACATCAGGAAGCAGCTACAGGATCCTCAGGCCCCACAACACCAGGTTCAGGAACTGTTATTACCCCTCAAACATCAGGAAGGAGGTACAGGGGCCAGAGGACCCACACCACCAGGTTCAGGAACATTAATAACCCCTCAACCATCAGGAAGGATGTACAGGGGCCTCAGGACTCACAGCACCAGGGTCAGGAACAGTTATTACCCCTCAAACATCAGGAGGGAGGTACAGGAGCCTCAGGCCCCACACCACCAGGTTCAGGAACAGGTATTACCCCTCAACTATAAGGAGGGCGGTACAGGAGCCTCAGGCCCCAAACCACCAGGTTCAGGAACAGTTATTACCCCTCAACTCTTATGAAGGAGGTACAGGAGCCTCAGGTCCCATACCACCATGTGCAGGAACAGGTAGTACCCCTCAACTCTTATGAAGGAGGTACAGGAGCCTCAGGTCCCATACCACCAGGTTCAGGAACAGGTATTACCCCTCAACTCTTATGAAGGAGGTACAGGAGCCTCAGGTCCCATAGCACCCGGTTCAGGAAATGCGATATTACCCATCAAATATCAGGAAGGAGGTACAGGAGCCTCAGGCACCACACCACCAGGTTCAGGAACAGTTATTGCCCCTCAACCATCAGGAAGGAGGTACAGGAGCCTCAGGCCCCACACCACCACGTTCAGTAAAAGTTATTGCCCCTCAACCATCAGGATGGAATTACAGGAGCCTCAGGTCTCACAGCACCAGGGTCAGGAACAGATATTACCCCTCAACCATCAGGAAGGAAGTACAGGGGCCAGAGGACCCACACCACCAGGTTCAGGAACATTAATAACCCCTCAACCATCAGGAAGGATGTACAGGGGCCTCAGGACTCACACCACCAGGGTCAGGGAATATTATTCCCCCTCAACCATCAGGAAGGATGTACAGGAGCCTCAGGTCCCACACCACCAGGTTCAGGAACCGGTATTATCCCTCAACCATCAGGTAGGAATTAAAGGAGCCTCAGGCCCCACACCACCACGTTCAGGAAAAGGTATTGCCCCTCAAACATCAGGAAGGAGGTACAGGAGCCTCAGGCCCCACACCACCATGTTCAGGAACAGGTATTACCCCTCAACTATCAGGAAGGATGTACAGGAGACTCAGGCCCCACACCACCAGGTTTAGGAACAGGTATTACACCTCAACTATCAGGAAGGAGGTGCAGGAGCCTCAGGCCCCACACCACCAGTTTCCGGAACAGTTATTACCCCTAAACCATCAGGAAGGAGGTACATGAGACTGAGGCCCCACACCACCAGGTTCAGGAACAATTATTACCCCTCAACTATCAGGAAGTAGGAAAAGGAGCCTCAGGCTCCACACCAGCAGGTTCAGGAAAAGTTATTGCCCCTCAACCATCAGGAAGGAGGTACAGGAGCCTCAGGCCCCACACCACCAGTTTCAGGAAACGCGATATTACCCCTCAACCATCAGGGAGGTGGTATAGGGGCCTCAGGCCCTACACCACCAGGTTCAGTAACATGTATTACCCCTCAACTCTTAGGAAGGAGGTGCAGGTGTCTCTTGTCCCAAACTACCAGGTTCAGGAACGGGTATTACCCCTCAACTATCAGGAAGTAGGAAAAGGAGCCTCAGGCCCCACACCAGCAGGTTCAGGAAAAGTTATTGCCCCTCAACCATCAGGAAGGAGGTACAGGTGCCTCAGGCCCCACACCAGCAGGCTCAGGAACATGTATTACACCTCAACTATCAGGAAGGAAGAACAGGAGCTTCAGACCCACACCACCAGTTTCAGGAAACGGGATATTACCCCTCAACCATCAGGGAGGTGGTATAGGGGCCTCAGGCCCTACACCACCAGGTTCAGTAACATGTATTACCCCTCAACTCTTAGGAAGTAGGTGCAGGAGTCTCAGGTCCCACACCACCAGGTTCAGGAACAGGTATTACCCCTCAACCACCAGGAAGGAGGTACAGGGGCCGGAGTTCCCACAAAACCAGTTTCAGGGAATGTTATTGCCCCATAACCATCAGGAAGGAGGTACAGGAGCCTCAGGCCCCACACCACAAGGTTCAGGAAAAGTTATTGCCCCTCAAACATCAGGAAGGAGGTACAGGAGCCTCAGGCCCCACACCACCAGGTTCAGGAACAGTTATTACCCCTCAACTCTTATGAAGGAGGTACAGGAGCCTCAGGTCCCATACCACCAGGTGCAGGAAAAGGTAGTACCCATCAACTCTTATGAAGGAGGTACAGGAGCCTCAGGTCCCATACCACCAGGTGCAGGAACAGGTAGTACCCCTCAACTCTTATGAAGGAGGTACAGGAGCCTCAGGTCCCATACCACCAGGTTGAGGAACAGGTATTACCCCTCAACTCTTATGAAGGAGGTACAGGAGCCTCAGGTCCCATACCACCAGGTGCAGGAACAGATAGTACCCCTCAACCATCAGGAAGGAGTTACAGGAGCCTCAGGTCCCACAGCACCTGGTTTCAGGAAATGGGATATTACCCATCATCCATCAGGAAGGAGGTACAGGAGCCTCAGGCCGCACACCACCAGGTTCAGGAACAGTTATTACCCATCAACCATCAGGAAGGAGGTACAGGAGACTCAGGCCCCACACCACCAGGTTCAGGAACAGTTATTACCCCTCAAACATCAGGAAGCAGCTATAGGATCCTCAGGCCCCACAACACCAGGTTCAGGAACTGTTATTACCACTCACCCATCAGGAAGGAGGTACAGGGGCCAGAGGACCCACACCACCAGGTTCAGGAACATTAATAACCCCTCAACCATCAGGAAGGATGTACAGGGGCCTCAGGACTCACAGCACCAGGGTCAGGGACAGTTATTACCCCTCAAACATCAGGAAGGAGGTACAGGAGCCTCAGGCCTCACACCACCACGTTCAGGAAAAGGTATTGCCCCTTAAACATCAGGAGGGAGGTACAGGAGCCTCAGGCCTCACACCACCAGGTTCAGGAACAAGTATTACCCCTCAACTATAAGGAAGGAGGTACAGGAGCCTCAGGCCCCAAACCACCAGGTTCAGGAACAGTTATTACCCCTCAACTCTTATGAAGGAGGTACAGGAGCCTCAGGTCCCATACCACCATGTGCAGGAACAGGTAGTACCCCTCAACTCTTATGAAGGAGGTACAGCAGCCTCAGGCCCCATACCACCAGGTGCAGGAACAGGTAATACCCCTCAACTCTTATGAAGGAGGTACAGGAGCATCAGGTCCTGCACCACCAGGATCAGGAACAGGTATTACTCCTCAACCATCAGGAAGGAGGTACAGGAGAATCAGGCCCCACACCACCACGTTCAGGAAAAGTTATTGCCCCTCAACCATCAGGAAGGAGGTACAGGTGCCTCAGGCCCCACACCAGCAGGCTCAGGAACATGTATTACACCTCAACTATCAGGAAGGAAGAACAGGAGCTTCAGACCCACACCACCAGTTTCAGGAAACGGGATATTACCCCTCAACCATCAGGGAGGTGGTATAGGGGCCTCAGGCCCTACACCACCAGGTTCAGTAACATGTATTACCCCTCAACTCTTAGGAAGTAGGTGCAGGAGTCTCAGGTCCCACACCACCAGGTTCAGGAACAGGTATTACCCCTCAACCATCAGGAAGGAGGTACAGGGGCCGGAGGTCCCACAAAACCAGTTTCAGGAACATTTATAACCCCTCAACCATCAGGAAGGATGTACAGGAGCCTCAGAACTCACACCACCACGTTCAGGAACAATATTTACCCCTCAAACATCAGGAAGGAGGTACATGAGCCTCAGGCCCCACACCACCATGTTCAGGGAATGTTATTGCCCCATAACCATCAGGAAGGAGGTACAGGAGCCTCAGACCCCACACCACAAGGTTCAGGAAAAGTTATTGCCCCTCAAACATCAGGAAGGAGGTACAGGAGCCTCAGGCCCCACACCACCAGGTTCAGGAACAGGTATTACCCCTCAACTATAAGGAGGGCGGTACAGGAGCCTCAGGCCCCAAACCACCAGGTTCAGGAACAGTTATTACCCCTCAACTCTTATGAAGGAGGTACAGGAGCCTCAGGTCCCATACCACCATGTGCAGGAACAGGTAGTACCCCTCAACTCTTATGAAGGAGGTACAGGAGCCTCAGGTCCCATACCACCAGGTTCAGGAACAGGTATTACCCCTCAACTCTTATGAAGGAGGTACAGGAGCCTCAGGTCCCATAGCACCCGGTTCAGGAAATGCGAGATTACCCATCAAATATCAGGAAGGAGGTACAGGAGCCTCAGGCACCACACCACCAGGTTCAGGAACAGTTATTGCCCCTCAACCATCAGGAAGGAGGTACAGGAGCCTCAGGCCCCACACCACCACGTTCAGTAAAAGTTATTGCCCCTCAACCATCAGGATGGAATTACAGGAGCCTCAGGTCTCACAGCACCAGGGTCAGGAACAGACATTACCCCTCAACCATCAGGAAGGAGGTACAGGGGCCAGAGGACCCACACCACCAGGTTCAGGAACATTAATAACCCCTCAACCATCAGGAAGGATGTACAGGGGCCTCAGGACTCACACCACCAGGGTCAGGGAATATTATTCCCCCTCAACCATCAGGAAGGATGTACAGGAGCCTCAGGTCCCACACCACCAGGTTCAGGAACCGGTATTATCCCTCAACCATCAGGTAGGAATTAAAGGAGCCTCAGGCCCCACACCACCACGTTCAGGAAAAGGTATTGCCCCTCAAACATCAGGAAGGAGGTACAGGAGCCTCAGGCCCCACACCACCATGTTCAGGAACAGGTATTACCCCTCAACTATCAGGAAGGATGTACAGGAGACTCAGGCCCCACACCACCAGGTTTAGGAACAGGTATTACACCTCAACTATCAGGAAGGAGGTGCAGGAGCCTCAGGCCCCACACCACCAGTTTCCGGAACAGTTATTACCCCTAAACCATCAGGAAGGAGGTACATGAGACTGAGGCCCCACACCACCATGTTCAGGAACAATTATTACCCCTCAACTATCAGGAAGTAGGAAAAGGAGCCTCAGGCTCCACACCAGCAGGTTCAGGAAAAGTTATTGCCCCTCAACCATCAGGAAGGAGGTACAGGAGCCTCAGGCCCCACACCACCAGTTTCAGGAAACGCGATATTACCCCTCAACCATCAGGGAGGTGGTATAGGGGCCTCAGGCCCTACACCACCAGGTTCAGTAACATGTATTACCCCTCAACTCTTAGGAAGGAGGTGCAGGTGTCTCTTGTCCCAAACTACCAGGTTCAGGAACGGGTATTACCCCTCAACTATCAGGAAGTAGGAAAAGGAGCCTCAGGCCCCACACCAGCAGGTTCAGGAAAAGTTATTGCCCCTCAACCATCAGGAAGGAGGTACAGGTGCCTCAGGCCCCACACCAGCAGGCTCAGGAACATGTATTACACCTCAACTATCAGGAAGGAAGAACAGGAGCTTCAGACCCACACCACCAGTTTCAGGAAACGGGATATTACCCCTCAACCATCAGGGAGGTGGTATAGGGGCCTCAGGCCCTACACCACCAGGTTCAGTAACATGTATTACCCCTCAACTCTTAGGAAGTAGGTGCAGGAGTCTCAGGTCCCACACCACCAGGTTCAGGAACAGGTATTACCCCTCAACCACCAGGAAGGAGGTACAGGGGCCGGAGGTCCCACACCACCAGGTTTAGGAACAGGTATTACACCTCAACTATCAGGAAGGAGGTGCAGGAGCCTCAGGCCCCACACCACCAGTTTCCGGAACAGTTATTACCCCTAAACCATCAGGAAGGAGGTACATGAGACTGAGGCCCCACACCACCATGTTCAGGAACAATTATTACCCCTCAACTATCAGGAAGTAGGAAAAGGAGCCTCAGGCTCCACACCAGCAGGTTCAGGAAAAGTTATTGCCCCTCAACCATCAGGAAGGAGGTACAGGAGCCTCAGGCCCCACACCACCAGTTTCAGGAAACGCGATATTACCCCTCAACCATCAGGGAGGTGGTATAGGGGCCTCAGGCCCTACACCACCAGGTTCAGTAACATGTATTACCCCTCAACTCTTAGGAAGGAGGTGCAGGTGTCTCTTGTCCCAAACTACCAGGTTCAGGAACGGGTATTACCCCTCAACTATCAGGAAGTAGGAAAAGGAGCCTCAGGCCCCACACCAGCAGGTTCAGGAAAAGTTATTGCCCCTCAACCATCAGGAAGGAGGTACAGGTGCCTCAGGCCCCACACCAGCAGGCTCAGGAACATGTATTACACCTCAACTATCAGGAAGGAAGAACAGGAGCTTCAGACCCACACCACCAGTTTCAGGAAACGGGATATTACCCCTCAACCATCAGGGAGGTGGTATAGGGGCCTCAGGCCCTACACCACCAGGTTCAGTAACATGTATTACCCCTCAACTCTTAGGAAGTAGGTGCAGGAGTCTCAGGTCCCACACCACCAGGTTCAGGAACAGGTATTACCCCTCAACCACCAGGAAGGAGGTACAGGGGCCGGAGGTCCCACAAAACCAGTTTCAGGAACATTTATAACCCCTCAACCATCAGGAAGGATGTACAGGAGCCTTAGAACTCACACCACCACGTTCAGGAACAATTATTACCCCTCAAACATCAGGAAGGAGGTACATGAGCCTCAGGCACCACACCACCATGTTCAGGGAATGTTATTGCCCCATAACCATCAGGAAGGAGGTACAGGAGCCTCAGGCCCCACACCACAAGGTTCAGGAAAAGTTATTGCCCCTCAAACATCAGGAAGGAGGTACAGGAGCCTCAGGCCCCACACCACCAGGTTCAGGAACAGTTATTACCCCTCAACTCTTATGAAGGAGGTACAGGAGCCTCAGGTCCCATACCACCATGTGCAGGAAAAGGTAGTACCCATCAACTCTTATGAAGGAGGTACAGGAGCCTCAGGTCCCATACCACCAGGTGCAGGAACAGGTAGTACCCCTCAACTCTTATGAAGGAGGTACAGGAGCCTCAGGTCCCATACCACCAGTTTGAGGAACAGGTATTACCCCTCAACTCTTATGAAGGAGGTACAGGAGCCTCAGGTCCCATACCACCAGGTGCAGGAACAGATAGTACCCCTCAACCATCAGGAAGGAGGTACAGGAGACTCAGGCCCCACACCACCAGGTTCAGGAACAGTTATTACCCCTCAAACATCAGGAAGCAGCTATAGGATCCTCAGGCCCCACAACACCAGGTTCAGGAACTGTTATTACCACTCACCAATCAGGAAGGAGGTACAGGGGCCAGAGGACCCACACCACCAGGTTCAGGAACATTAATAACCCCTCAACCATCAGGAAGGATGTACAGGGGCCTCAGGACTCACAGCACCAGGGTCAGGGACAGTTATTACCCCTCAAACATCAGGAAGGAGTTACAGGAGCCTCAGGTCCCACAGCACCTGGTTCAGGAAATGGGATATTACCCATCATCCATCAGGAAGGAGGTACAGGAGCCTCAGGCCGCACACCACCAGGTTCAGGAACAGTTATTACCCATCAACCATCAGGAAGGAGGTACAGGAGACTCAGGCCCCACACCACCAGGTTCAGGAACAGTTATTACCCCTCAAACATCAGGAAGCAGCTATAGGATCCTCAGGCCCCACAACACCAGGTTCAGGAACTGTTATTACCACTCACCCATCAGGAAGGAGGTACAGGGGCCAGAGGACCCACACCACCAGGTTCAGGAACATTAATAACCCCTCAACCATCAGGAAGGATGTACAGGGGCCTCAGGACTCACAGCACCAGGGTCAGGGACAGTTATTACCCCTCAAACATCAGGAAGGAGGTACAGGAGCCTCAGGCCTCACACCACCACGTTCAGGAAAAGGTATTGCCCCTTAAACATCAGGAGGGAGGTACAGGAGCCTCAGGCCTCACACCACCAGGTTCAGGAACAGGTATTACCCCTCAACTATAAGGAAGGAGGTACAGGAGCCTCAGGCCCCAAACCACCAGGTTCAGGAACAGTTATTACCCCTCAACTCTTATGAAGGAGGTACAGGAGCCTCAGGTCCCATACCACCATGTGCAGGAACAGGTAGTACCCCTCAACTCTTATGAAGGAGGTACAGCAGCCTCAGGCCCCATACCACCAGGTGCAGGAACAGGTAATACCCCTCAACTCTTATGAAGGAGGTACAGGAGCATCAGGTCCCGCACCACCAGGATCAGGAACAGGTATTACTCCTCAACCATCAGGAAGGAGGTACAGGAGAATCAGGCCCCACACCACCACGTTCAGGAAAAGTTATTGCCCCTCAACCATCAGGAAGGAGGTACAGGTGCCTCAGGCCCCACACCAGCAGGCTCAGGAACATGTATTACACCTCAACTATCAGGAAGGAAGAACAGGAGCTTCAGACCCACACCACCAGTTTCAGGAAACGGGATATTACCCCTCAACCATCAGGGAGGTGGTATAGGGGCCTCAGGCCCTACACCACCAGGTTCAGTAACATGTATTACCCCTCAACTCTTAGGAAGTAGGTGCAGGAGTCTCAGGTCCCACACCACCAGGTTCAGGAACAATATTTACCCCTCAAACATCAGGAAGGAGGTACATGAGCCTCAGGCCCCACACCACCATGTTCAGGGAATGTTATTGCCCCATAACCATCAGGAAGGAGGTACAGGAGCCTCAGGCCCCACACCACAAGGTTCAGGAAAAGTTATTGCCCCTCAAACATCAGGAAGGAGGTACAGGAGACTCAGGCCCCACACCACCAGGTTCAGGAACAGTTATTACCCCTCAACTCTTATGAAGGAGGTACAGGAGCCTCAGGTCCCATACCACCAGGTGCAGGAAAAGGTAGTACCCATCAACTCTTATGAAGGAGGTACAGGAGCCTCAGGTCCCATACCACCAGGTGCAGGAACAGGTAGTACCCCTCAACTCTTATGAAGGAGGTACAGGAGCCTCAGGTCCCATACCACCAGGTTGAGGAACAGGTATTACCCCTCAACTCTTATGAAGGAGGTACAGGAGCCTCAGGTCCCATACCACCAGGTGCAGGAACAGATAGTACCCCTCAACCATCAGGAAGGAGTTACAGGAGCCTCAGGTCCCACAGCACCTGGTTCAGGAAATGGGATATTACCCATCATCCATCAGGAAGGAGGTACAGGAGACTCGGGCCGCACACCACCAGGTTCAGGAACAGTTATTACCCATCAACCATCAGGAAGGAGGTACAGGAGACTCAGGCCCCACACCACCAGGTTCAGAAACAGTTATTACCCCTCAAACATCAGGAAGCAGCTATAGGATCCTCACGCCCCACAACACCAGGTTCAGGAACTGTTATTACCACTCACCCATCAGGAAGGAGGTACAGGAGCCTCAGGCCTCACACCACCACGTTCAGGAAAAGGTATTGCCCCTCAAACATCAGGAGGGAGGTACAGGAGCCTCAGGCCTCACACCACCAGGTTCAGGAACAGGTATTACCCCTCAACTATAAGGAAGGAGGTACAGGAGCCTCAGGCCCCAAACCACCAGGTTCAGGAACAGTTATTACACCTCAACTCTTATGAAGGAGGTACAGGAGCCTCAGTTCCCATACCACCATGTGCAGGAACAGGTAGTACCCCTCAACTCTTATGAAGGAGGTACAGCAGCCTCAGGCCCCATACCACCAGGTGCAGGAACAGGTAATACCCCTCAACTCTTATGAAGGAGGTACAGGAGCATCAGGTCCCATACCACCAGCTTCAGGAACAGGTATTACCCCTCAACTCTTTTGAAGGAGGTACAGGAGCCTCAGGTCCCATAGCACCCGGTTCAGGAAATGCGATATTACCCATCAAATATCAGGAAGGAGGTACAGGAGCCTCAGGCACCACACCACCAGGTTCAGGAACAGTTATTGCCCCTCAACCATCAGGAAGGAGGTACAGGAGCCTCAGGCCCCACACCACCATGTTCAGGAACAGTTATTGCCCCTCAACCATCAGGAAGGAGGTACAGGAGCCTCAGGCCCCACAGCACCACGTTCAGTAAATGTTATTGCCCCTCAACCATCAGGATGGAATTACAGGAGCCTCAGGACTCACAGCACCAGGGTCAGGAACAGATATTACCCCTCAACCATCAGGAAGGATGTACAGGGGCCTCAGGACTCACACCACCAGGGTCAGGGAATATTATTCCCCCTCAACCATCAGGAAGGATGTACAGGAGCCTCAGGTCCCACAGCACCAGGTTCAGGAACCGGTATTATCCCTTAACCATCAGGTAGGAATTAAAGGAGCCTCAGGCCCCACACCACCACGTTCAGGAAAAGGTATTGCCCCTCAAACTTCAGGAAGGAGGTACAGGAGCCTCAGGCCCCACACCACCATGTTCAGGAACAGGTATTACCCCTCAACTATCAGGAAGGATGGACAGGAGACTCAGACCCACACCACCAGGTTTAGGAACAGGTATTACACCTCAACTATCAGGAAGGAGGTGCAGGAGCCTCAGGCCCCACACCACCAGTTTCCGGAACTGTTATTACCCCTAAACCATCAGGAAGGAGGTACATGAGACTGAGGCCCCACACCACCAGGTTCAGGAACAATTATTACCCATCAACTATCAGGAAGTAGGAAAAGGAGCCTCAGGCTCCACACCAGCAGGTTCAGGAAAAGTTTTTGCCCCTCAACCATCAGGAAGGAGGTACAGGAGCCTCAGGCCCCACACCACCAGTTTCAGGAAACGCGATATTACCCCTCAACCATCAGGGAGGTGGTATAGGGGCCTCAGGCCCTACACCACCAGGTTCAGTAACATGTATTACCCCTCAACTCTGAGGAAGTAGGTGCAGGAGTCTCAGGTCCCACACCACCAGGTTCAGGAACAGGTATTACCCCTCAACCATCAGGAAGGAGGTACAGGGGCCGGAGGTCCCACAAAACCAGTTTCAGGAACATTTATAACCCCTCAACCATCAGGAAGGATGTACAGGAGTCTCAGAACTCACACCACCACGTTCAGGAACAATTATTACCCCTCAAACATCAGGAAGGAGGTACATGAGCCTCAGGCCCCACACCACCATGTTCAGGGAATGTTATTGCCCCTCAACCATCAGGAAGGAGGTACAGGAGCCTCAGGCCCCACACCACCAGGTTCAGGAACAGGAATTACCCCTCAAACATCAGGAAGGAGGTACAGGAGCCTCAGGCCCCACACCACAAGGTTCAGGAACAGTTATTACACCTTAACCATCAGGAAGGAGGTACAGGAGACTCAGGCCCCACACCACCAGGTTCAGGAACAGTTATTACCCATCAAACATCAGGAAGGAGGTACAGGGGCCAGAGGACCCACAAAACCAGGTTCAGGAACATTTATAACCCCTCAACAATCAGGAATGATGTACAGGAGCCTCAGGCCCCACACCACCAGGTTCAGGAACAGATACCACCCCTCACCCATCAGAAAGGAGGTACAGGAACCTCAGGCCCCACAGCACCAGGTTCAGGAACAGTTATTACCCCTCAACTCTTATGAAGGAGGTACAGGAGCCTCAGGTCCCATACCACCAGGTGCAGGAACAGGTAGTACCCCTCAACTCTTATGAAGGAGGTACAGGAGCCTCAGGTCACATACCACCAGGTGCAGGAACAGGTAGTAGCCCTCAACCAACAGGAAGGAGGTACAGGAGCCTCAGGTCCCATACCACCAGGTGCAGGAACAGGTAGTACCCCTCAACTCTTATGAAGGAGGTACAGGAGCCTCAGGTCCCACAGCACCAGGGTTCAGGAACAGTTATTACCCCTCAAACATCAGGAAGCAGCTACAGGATCCTCAGGCCCCACAACACCAGGTTCAGGAACTGTTATTACCCCTCAACCATAAGGAAGAAGGTACAGGGGCCAGAGGACCCACACCACCAGGTTCAGGAACATTAATAACCCCTCAACCATCAGGAAGGATGTACAGGGGCCTCAGGACTCACACCACCAGGGTCAGGAACAGTTATTACCCCTCAAACATCAGGAAGGAGGTACAGGAGCCTCAGGCCCCACACCAGCACGTTCAGGGAATATTATTCCCCCTCAACCATCAGGAAGGAGGTACAGGAGCCTCAGGCCCCACACCACCAGGTTCAGGAACCGGCATTACCCCTCAACCATCAGGTAGGAATTAAAGGAGCCTCAGGCCCCACACCACAACGTTCAGGGAAAGGTATTGCCCCTCAAACATCAGGAAGGAGGTACAGGAGACTCAGGCCCCACACCACCAGGTTCAGGAACAGTTATTACCCCTCAACCATGAGGTAGGAGGTAAAGGAGCCTCAGGCCCCACACCACCACGTTCAGGAAAAGTTATTGCCCCATAAACATCAGGAAGGATGTACAGGAGACTCAGGCCCCACAGCACCAGGTTCAGGAACAGTTATTACCCCTCAAATATCAGGAAGCAGCTACAAGAGCCTCAGGCCCCACAACACCAGGTTCAGGAACAGGTATTACCCCTCAACTATAAGGAAGAAGGTACAGGAGCCTCAGGCCCCACACCACTTGGTTCCGGAACAGTTGTTACCCCTCAACCATCAGGAAGGAGGTACAGGAGCCTCATGCACCACACCACCAGGTTCAGGAAAAGTTATTGCCCCTCAACCATTCGGAAGGAGGTACAGGAGCATCAGGCCCAACACCACCAGGTTCAGGAACAGTTATTATCCTTTGAGCATCAGGATGGAGGTACAGGGGCCAGAGGACCACACCACCAGGTTCCGGAACAGTTATTACCCCTCAACCATCAGGAAGGAGGTACATGAGCCTGAGGCCCCACACCACCAGGTATAGGAGCAGTTATTACCCCTCAACTATCAGAAAGGAGGAAAAGGAGCCTCAGGTCCCACACCACCAGGTTCAGGAAACGTTATTGCCCCTCAACCATCAGGAAGGAGGTACAGGAGCCTCAGGCCCCACACCACCAGGTTCCGGAACAGTTATTACCTGTAAACCATCAGGGAGGTGGTATAGGGGCCTCAGGCCGCACACCACCAGGTTCAGGAAACAGGATATTACACCTCAACCATCAGGAAGGAGGTACAGGACCCTCAGGCCGCACACCACCAGGTTCAGGAAACAGGATATTACACCTCAACCATCAGGAAGGAGTTACAGGAGCCTCAGGTCCCACAGCACCTGGTTCAGGAAATGGGATATTACCCATCATCCATCAGGAAGGAGGTACAGGAGACTCGGGCCGCACACCACCAGGTTCAGGAACAGTTATTACCCATCAACCATCAGGAAGGTGGTACAGGAGACTCAGGCCCCACACCACCAGGTTCAGAAACAGTTATTACCCCTCAAACATCAGGAAGCAGCTATAGGATCCTCAGGCCCCACAACACCAGGTTCAGGAACTGTTATTACCACTCACCCATCAGGAAGGAGGTACAGGAGCCTCAGGCCTCACACCACCAGGTTCAGGAACAGGTATTACCCCTCAACTATAAGGAAGGAGGTACAGGAGCCTCAGGCCCCAAACCACCAGGTTCAGTAACAGTTATTACACCTCAACTCTTATGAAGGAGGTACAGGAGCCTCAGGTCCCATACCACCATGTGCAGGAACAGGTAGTACCCCTCAACTCTTATGAAGGAGGTACAGCAGCCTCAGGCCCCATACCACCAGGTGCAGGAACAGGTAATACCCCTCAACTCTTATGAAGGAGGTACAGGAGCATCAGGTCCCATACCACCAGCTTCAGGAACAGGTATTACCCCTCAACTCTTTTGAAGGAGGTACAGGAGCCTCAGGTCCCATAGCACCCGGTTCAGGAAATGCGATATTACCCATCAAATATCAGGAAGGAGGTACAGGGGCCTCAGGCACCACACCACCAGGTTCAGGAACAGTTATTGCCCCTCAACCATCAGGAAGGAGGTACAGGAGCATCAGGCCCCACACCACCATGTTCAGGAACAGTTATTGCCCCTCAACCATCAGGAAGGATGTACAGGAGCCTCAGGCCCCACAGCACCACGTTCAGTAAATGTTATTGCCCCTCAACCATCAGGATGGAATTACAGGAGCCTCAGGACTCACAGCACCAGGGTCAGGAACAGATATTACCCCTCAACCATCAGAAAGAAGGTACAGGGGCCAGAGGACCCACACCACCAGGTTCAGGAACATTAATAACCCCTCAACCATCAGGAAGGATGTACAGGGGCCTCAGGACTCACACCACCAGGGTCAGGGAATATTATTCCCCCTCAACCATCAGGAAGGATGTACAGGAGCCTCAGGTCCCACAGCACCAGGTTCAGGAACCGGTATTATCCCTCAACCATCAGGTAGGAATTAAAGGAGCCTCAGGCCCCACACCACCACGTTCAGGAAAAGGTATTGCCCCTCAAACATCAGGAAGGAGGTACAGGAGCCTCAGGCCCCACACCACCATGTTCAGGAACAGGTATTACCCCTCAACTATCAGGAAGGATGTACAGGAGACTCAGGCCCCACACCACCAGGTTTAGGAACAGGTATTACACCTCAACTATCAGGAAGGAGGTGCAGGAGCCTCAGGCCCCACACCACCAGTTTCCGGAACTGTTATTACCCCTAAACCATCAGGAAGGAGGTACATGAGACTGAGGCCCCACACCACCAGGTTCAGGAACAATTATTACCCATCAACTATCAGGAAGTAGGAAAAGGAGCCTCAGGCTCCACACCAGCAGGTTCAGGAAAAGTTTTTGCCCCTCAACCATCAGGAAGGAGGTACAGGAGCCTCAGGCCCCACACCACCAGTTTCAGGAAACGCGATATTACCCCTCAACCATCAGGGAGGTGGTATAGGGGCCTCAGGCCCTACACCACCAGGTTCAGTAACATGTATTACCCCTCAACTCTTAGGAAGTAGGTGCAGGAGTCTCAGGTCCCACACCACCAGGTTCAGGAACAGTTATTACCCCTCAAACATCAGGAAGGAGGTACAGGGGCCAGAGGACCCACAAAACCAGGTTCAGGAACATTTATAACCCCTCAACAATCAGGAATGATGTACAGGAGCCTCAGGCCCCACACCACCAGGTTCAGGAACAGATACCACCCCTCACCCATCAGAAAGGAGGTACAGGAACCTCAGGCCCCACAGCACCAGGTTCAGGAACAGTTATTACCCCTCAACTCTTATGAAGGAGGGACAGGAGCCTCAGGTCCCATACCACCAGGTGCAGGAACAGGTAGTACCCCTCAACTCTTATGAAGGAGGTACAGGAGCCTCAGGTCACATACCACCAGGTGCAGGAACAGGTAGTAGCCCTCAACCAACAGGAAGGAGGTACAGGAGCCTCAGGTCCCATACCACCAGGTGCAGGAACAGGTAGTACCCCTCAACTCTTATGAAGGAGGTACAGGAGCCTCAGGTCCCACAGCACCAGGGTTCAGGAACAGTTATTACCCCTCAAACATCAGGAAGCAGCTACAGGATCCTCAGGCCCCACAACACCAGGTTCAGGAACTGTTATTACCCCTCAACCATAAGGAAGAAGGTACAGGGGCCAGAGGACCCACACCACCAGGTTCAGGAACATTAATAACCCCTCAACCATCAGGAAGGATGTACAGGGGCCTCAGGACTCACACCACCAGGGTCAGGAACAGTTATTACCCCTCAAACATCAGGAAGGAGGTACAGGAGCCTCAGGCCCCACACCAGCACGTTCAGGGAATATTATTCCCCCTCAACCATCAGGAAGGAGGTACAGGAGCCTCAGGCCCCACACCACCAGGTTCAGGAACCGGCATTACCCCTCAACCATCAGGTAGGAATTAAAGGAGCCTCAGGCCCCACACCACAACGTTCAGGGAAAGGTATTGCCCCATAAACATCAGGAAGGATGTACAGGAGACTCAGGCCCCACAGCACCAGGTTCAGGAACAGTTATTACCCCTCAAATATCAGGAAGCAGCTACAAGAGCCTCAGGCCCCACAACACCAGGTTCAGGAACAGGTATTACCCCTCAACTATAAGGAAGAAGGTACAGGAGCCTCAGGCCCCACACCACTTGGTTCCGGAACAGTTGTTACCCCTCAACCATCAGGAAGGAGGTACAGGAGCCTCATGCACCACACCACCAGGTTCAGGAAAAGTTATTGCCCCTCAACCATTCGGAAGGAGGTACAGGAGCATCAGGCCCAACACCACCAGGTTCAGGAACAGTTATTATCCTTTGAGCATCAGGATGGAGGTACAGGGGCCAGAGGACCACACCACCAGGTTCCGGAACAGTTATTACCCCTCAACCATCAGGAAGGAGGTACATGAGCCTGAGGCCCCACACCACCAGGTATAGGAGCAGTTATTACCCCTCAACTATCAGAAAGGAGGAAAAGGAGCCTCAGGCCCCACACCACCAGGTTCAGGAAACGTTATTGCCCCTCAACCATCAGGAAGGAGGTACAGGAGCCTCAGGCCCCACACCACCAGGTTCCGGAACAGTTATTACCTGTAAACCATCAGGGAGGTGGTATAGGGGCCTCAGGCCGCACACCACCAGGTTCAGGAAACAGGATATTACACCTCAACCATCAGGAAGGAGGTACAGGACCCTCAGGCCGCACACCACCAGGTTCAGGAAACAGGATATTACACCTCAACCATCAGGAAGGAGTTACAGGAGCCTCAGGTCCCACAGCACCTGGTTCAGGAAATGGGATATTACCCATCATCCATCAGGAAGGAGGTACAGGAGACTCGGGCCGCACACCACCAGGTTCAGGAACAGTTATTACCCATCAACCATCAGGAAGGTGGTACAGGAGACTCAGGCCCCACACCACCAGGTTCAGAAACAGTTATTACCCCTCAAACATCAGGAAGCAGCTATAGGATCCTCAGGCCCCACAACACCAGGTTCAGGAACTGTTATTACCACTCACCCATCAGGAAGGAGGTACAGGAGCCTCAGGCCTCACACCACCAGGTTCAGGAACAGGTATTACCCCTCAACTATAAGGAAGGAGGTACAGGAGCCTCAGGCCCCAAACCACCAGGTTCAGGAACAGTTATTACACCTCAACTCTTATGAAGGAGGTACAGGAGCCTCAGGTCCCATACCACCATGTGCAGGAACAGGTAGTACCCCTCAACTCTTATGAAGGAGGTACAGCAGCCTCAGGCCCCATACCACCAGGTGCAGGAACAGGTAATACCCCTCAACTCTTATGAAGGAGGTACAGGAGCATCAGGTCCCATACCACCAGCTTCAGGAACAGGTATTACCCCTCAACTCTTTTGAAGGAGGTACAGGAGCCTCAGGTCCCATAGCACCCGGTTCAGGAAATGCGATATTACCCATCAAATATCAGGAAGGAGGTACAGGGGCCTCAGGCACCACACCACCAGGTTCAGGAACAGTTATTGCCCCTCAACCATCAGGAAGGAGGTACAGGAGCATCAGGCCCCACACCACCATGTTCAGGAACAGTTATTGCCCCTCAACCATCAGGAAGGATGTACAGGAGCCTCAGGCCCCACAGCACCACGTTCAGTAAATGTTATTGCCCCTCAACCATCAGGATGGAATTACAGGAGCCTCAGGACTCACAGCACCAGGGTCAGGAACAGATATTACCCCTCAACCATCAGAAAGAAGGTACAGGGGCCAGAGGACCCACACCACCAGGTTCAGGAACATTAATAACCCCTCAACCATCAGGAAGGATGTACAGGGGCCTCAGGACTCACACCACCAGGGTCAGGGAATATTATTCCCCCTCAACCATCAGGAAGGATGTACAGGAGCCTCAGGTCCCACAGCACCAGGTTCAGGAACCGGTATTATCCCTCAACCATCAGGTAGGAATTAAAGGAGCCTCAGGCCCCACACCACCACGTTCAGGAAAAGGTATTGCCCCTCAAACATCAGGAAGGAGGTACAGGAGCCTCAGGCCCCACACCACCATGTTCAGGAACAGGTATTACCCCTCAACTATCAGGAAGGATGTACAGGAGACTCAGGCCCCACACCACCAGGTTTAGGAACAGGTATTACACCTCAACTATCAGGAAGGAGGTGCAGGAGCCTCAGGCCCCACACCACCAGTTTCCGGAACTGTTATTACCCCTAAACCATCAGGAAGGAGGTACATGAGACTGAGGCCCCACACCACCAGGTTCAGGAACAATTATTACCCATCAACTATCAGGAAGTAGGAAAAGGAGCCTCAGGCTCCACACCAGCAGGTTCAGGAAAAGTTTTTGCCCCTCAACCATCAGGAAGGAGGTACAGGAGCCTCAGGCCCCACACCACCAGTTTCAGGAAACGCGATATTACCCCTCAACCATCAGGGAGGTGGTATAGGGGCCTCAGGCCCTACACCACCAGGTTCAGTAACATGTATTACCCCTCAACTCTTAGGAAGTAGGTGCAGGAGTCTCAGGTCCCACACCACCAGGTTCAGGAACAGGTATTACCCCTCAACCATCAGGAAGGAGGTACAGGGGCCGGAGGTCCCACAAAACCAGTTTCAGGAACATTTATAACCCCTCAACCATCAGGAAGGATGTACAGGAGCCTCAGAACTCACACCACCACGTTCAGGAACAATTATTACACCTCAAACATCAGGAAGGAGGTACATGAGCCTCAGGCCCCACACCACCATGTTCAGGGAATGTTATTGCCCCTCAACCATCAGGAAGGAGGTACAGGAGCCTCAGGCCCCACACCACCAGGTTCAGGAACAGGAATTACCCCTCAAACATCAGGAAGGAGGTACAGGAGCCTCAGGCCCCACACCACAAGGTTCAGGAACAGTTATTACACCTTAACCATCAGGAAGGAGGTACAGGAGACTCAGGCCCCACACCACCAGGTTCAGGAACAGTTATTACCCCTCAAACATCAGGAAGGAGGTACAGGGGCCAGAGGACCCACAAAACCAGGTTCAGGAACATTTATAACCCCTCAACAATCAGGAATGATGTACAGGAGCCTCAGGCCCCACACCACCAGGTTCAGGAACAGATACCACCCCTCACCCATCAGAAAGGAGGTACAGGAACCTCAGGCCCCACAGCACCAGGTTCAGGAACAGTTATTACCCCTCAACTCTTATGAAGGAGGTACAGGAGCCTCAGGTCCCATACCACCAGGTGCAGCAACAGGTAGTACCCCTCAACTCTTATGAAGGAGGTACAGGAGCCTCAGGTCACATACCACCAGGTGCAGGAACAGGTAGTAGCCCTCAACCAACAGGAAGGAGGTACAGGAGCCTCAGGTCCCATACCACCAGGTGCAGGAACAGGTAGTACCCCTCAACTCTTATGAAGGAGGTACAGGAGCCTCAGGTCCAACAGCACCTGGTTCAGGAACAGTTATTACCCATCAACCATCAGGAAGGAGGTACAGGAGACTCAGGCCCCACACCACCAGGTTCAGGAACAGTTATTACCCCTCAAACATCAGGAAGCAGCTACAGGATCCTCAGGCCCCACAACACCAGGTTCAGGAACTGTTATTACCCCTCAACCATAAGGAAGAAGGTACAGGGGCCAGAGGACACACACCACCAGGTTCAGGAACATTAATAACCCCTCAACCATCAGGAAGGATGTACAGGGGCCTCAGGACTCACACCACCAGGGTCAGGAACAGTTATTACCCCTCAAACATCAGGAAGGAGGTACAGGAGCCTCAGGCCCCACACCAGCATGTTCAGGGAATATTATTCCCCCTCAACCATCAGGAAGGAGGTACAGGAGCCTCAGGCCCCACACCACCAGGTTCAGGAACCGGCATTACCCCTCAACCATCAGGTAGGAATTAAAGGAGCCTCAGGCCCCACACCACAACGTTCAGGGAAAGGTATTGCCCCTCAAACATCAGGAAGGAGGTACAGGAGCCTCAGGCCCCACACCACCACGTTAAGGAAAAGTTATTGCCCCATAAACATCAGGAAGGATGTACAGGAGACTCAGGCCCCACAGCACCAGGTTCAGGAACAGTTATTACCCCTCAAATATCAGGAAGCAGCTACAAGAGCCTCAGGCCCCACAACACCAGGTTCAGGAACAGGTATTACCCCTCAACTATAAGGAAGAAGGTACAGGAGCCTCAGGCCCCACACCACCAGGTTCAGGAAAAGTTATTGCCCCTCAACCATTCGGAAGGAGGTACAGGAGCATCAGGCCCCACACCACCAGGTTCAGGAACAGTTATTATCCTTTGAGCATCAGGATGGAGGTACAGGGGCCAGAGGACCACACCACCAGGTTCCGGAACAGTTATTACCCCTCAACCATCAGGAAGGAGGTACATGAGCCTGAGGCCCCACACCACCAGGTATAGGAGCAGTTATTACCCCTCAACTATCAGAAAGGAGGAAAAGGAGCCTCAGGTCCCACACCACCAGGTTCAGGAAACGTTATTGCCCCTCAACCATCAGGAAGGAGGTACAGGAGCCTCAGGCCCCACACCACCAGGTTCCGGAACAGTTATTACCTGTAAACCATCAGGGAGGTGGTATAGGGGCCTCAGGCCGCACACCACCAGGTTCAGGAAACAGGATATTACACCTCAACCATCAGGAAGGAGGTACAGGACCCTCAGGCCGCACACCACCAGGTTCAGGAAACAGGATATTACACCTCAACCATCAGGAAGGAGTTACAGGAGCCTCAGGTCCCACAGCACCTGGTTCAGGAAATGGGATATTACCCATCATCCATCAGGAAGGAGGTACAGGAGACTCGGGCCGCACACCACCAGGTTCAGGAACAGTTATTACCCATCAACCATCAGGAAGGTGGTACAGGAGACTCAGGCCCCACACCACCAGGTTCAGAAACAGTTATTACCCCTCAAACATCAGGAAGCAGCTATAGGATCCTCAGGCCCCACAACACCAGGTTCAGGAACTGTTATTACCACTCACCCATCAGGAAGGAGGTACAGGAGCCTCGGGCCTCACACCACCAGGTTCAGGAACAGGTATTACCCCTCAACTATAAGGAAGGAGGTACAGGAGCCTCAGGCCCCAAACCACCAGGTTCAGTAACAGTTATTACACCTCAACTCTTATGAAGGAGGTACAGGAGCCTCAGGTCCCATACCACCATGTGCAGGAACAGGTAGTACCCCTCAACTCTTATGAAGGAGGTACAGCAGCCTCAGGCCCCATACCACCAGGTGCAGGAACAGGTAATACCCCTCAACTCTTATGAAGGAGGTACAGGAGCATCAGGTCCCATACCACCAGCTTCAGGAACAGGTATTACCCCTCAACTCTTTTGAAGGAGGTACAGGAGCCTCAGGTCCCATAGCACCCGGTTCAGGAAATGCGATATTACCCATCAAATATCAGGAAGGAGGTACAGGGGCCTCAGGCACCACACCACCAGGTTCAGGAACAGTTATTGCCCCTCAACCATCAGGAAGGAGGTACAGGAGCATCAGGCCCCACACCACCATGTTCAGGAACAGTTATTGCCCCTCAACCATCAGGAAGGATGTACAGGAGCCTCAGGCCCCACAGCACCACGTTCAGTAAATGTTATTGCCCCTCAACCATCAGGATGGAATTACAGGAGCCTCAGGACTCACAGCACCAGGGTCAGGAACAGATATTACCCCTCAACCATCAGAAAGAAGGTACAGGGGCCAGAGGACCCACACCACCAGGTTCAGGAACATTAATAACCCCTCAACCATCAGGAAGGATGTACAGGGGCCTCAGGACTCACACCACCAGGGTCAGGGAATATTATTCCCCCTCAACCATCAGGAAGGATGTACAGGAGCCTCAGGTCCCACAGCACCAGGTTCAGGAACCGGTATTATCCCTCAACCATCAGGTAGGAATTAAAGGAGCCTCAGGCCCCACACCACCACGTTCAGGAAAAGGTATTGCCCCTCAAACATCAGGAAGGAGGTACAGGAGCCTCAGGCCCCACACCACCATGTTCAGGAACAGGTATTACCCCTCAACTATCAGGAAGGATGTACAGGAGACTCAGGCCCCACACCACCAGGTTTAGGAACAGGTATTACACCTCAACTATCAGGAAGGAGGTGCAGGAGCCTCAGGCCCCACACCACCAGTTTCCGGAACTGTTATTACCCCTAAACCATCAGGAAGGAGGTACATGAGACTGAGGCCCCACACCACCAGGTTCAGGAACAATTATTACCCATCAACTATCAGGAAGTAGGAAAAGGAGCCTCAGGCTCCACACCAGCAGGTTCAGGAAAAGTTTTTGCCCCTCAACCATCAGGAAGGAGGTACAGGAGCCTCAGGCCCCACACCACCAGTTTCAGGAAACGCGATATTACCCCTCAACCATCAGGGAGGTGGTATAGGGGCCTCAGGCCCTACACCACCAGGTTCAGTAACATGTATTACCCCTCAACTCTTAGGAAGTAGGTGCAGGAGTCTCAGGTCCCACACCACCAGGTTCAGGAACAGTTATTACCCCTCAAACATCAGGAAGGAGGTACAGGGGCCAGAGGACCCACAAAACCAGGTTCAGGAACATTTATAACCCCTCAACAATCAGGAATGATGTACAGGAGCCTCAGGCCCCACACCACCAGGTTCAGGAACAGATACCACCCCTCACCCATCAGAAAGGAGGTACAGGAACCTCAGGCCCCACAGCACCAGGTTCAGGAACAGTTATTACCCCTCAACTCTTATGAAGGAGGGACAGGAGCCTCAGGTCCCATACCACCAGGTGCAGGAACAGGTAGTACCCCTCAACTCTTATGAAGGAGGTACAGGAGCCTCAGGTCACATACCACCAGGTGCAGGAACAGGTAGTAGCCCTCAACCAACAGGAAGGAGGTACAGGAGCCTCAGGTCCCATACCACCAGGTGCAGGAACAGGTAGTACCCCTCAACTCTTATGAAGGAGGTACAGGAGCCTCAGGTCCCACAGCACCAGGGTTCAGGAACAGTTATTACCCCTCAAACATCAGGAAGCAGCTACAGGATCCTCAGGCCCCACAACACCAGGTTCAGGAACTGTTATTACCCCTCAACCATAAGGAAGAAGGTACAGGGGCCAGAGGACCCACACCACCAGGTTCAGGAACATTAATAACCCCTCAACCATCAGGAAGGATGTACAGGGGCCTCAGGACTCACACCACCAGGGTCAGGAACAGTTATTACCCCTCAAACATCAGGAAGGAGGTACAGGAGCCTCAGGCCCCACACCAGCACGTTCAGGGAATATTATTCCCCCTCAACCATCAGGAAGGAGGTACAGGAGCCTCAGGCCCCACACCACCAGGTTCAGGAACCGGCATTACCCCTCAACCATCAGGTAGGAATTAAAGGAGCCTCAGGCCCCACACCACAACGTTCAGGGAAAGGTATTGCCCCATAAACATCAGGAAGGATGTACAGGAGACTCAGGCCCCACAGCACCAGGTTCAGGAACAGTTATTACCCCTCAAATATCAGGAAGCAGCTACAAGAGCCTCAGGCCCCACAACACCAGGTTCAGGAACAGGTATTACCCCTCAACTATAAGGAAGAAGGTACAGGAGCCTCAGGCCCCACACCACTTGGTTCCGGAACAGTTGTTACCCCTCAACCATCAGGAAGGAGGTACAGGAGCCTCATGCACCACACCACCAGGTTCAGGAAAAGTTATTGCCCCTCAACCATTCGGAAGGAGGTACAGGAGCATCAGGCCCAACACCACCAGGTTCAGGAACAGTTATTATCCTTTGAGCATCAGGATGGAGGTACAGGGGCCAGAGGACCACACCACCAGGTTCCGGAACAGTTATTACCCCTCAACCATCAGGAAGGAGGTACATGAGCCTGAGGCCCCACACCACCAGGTATAGGAGCAGTTATTACCCCTCAACTATCAGAAAGGAGGAAAAGGAGCCTCAGGCCCCACACCACCAGGTTCAGGAAACGTTATTGCCCCTCAACCATCAGGAAGGAGGTACAGGAGCCTCAGGCCCCACACCACCAGGTTCCGGAACAGTTATTACCTGTAAACCATCAGGGAGGTGGTATAGGGGCCTCAGGCCGCACACCACCAGGTTCAGGAAACAGGATATTACACCTCAACCATCAGGAAGGAGGTACAGGACCCTCAGGCCGCACACCACCAGGTTCAGGAAACAGGATATTACACCTCAACCATCAGGAAGGAGTTACAGGAGCCTCAGGTCCCACAGCACCTGGTTCAGGAAATGGGATATTACCCATCATCCATCAGGAAGGAGGTACAGGAGACTCGGGCCGCACACCACCAGGTTCAGGAACAGTTATTACCCATCAACCATCAGGAAGGTGGTACAGGAGACTCAGGCCCCACACCACCAGGTTCAGAAACAGTTATTACCCCTCAAACATCAGGAAGCAGCTATAGGATCCTCAGGCCCCACAACACCAGGTTCAGGAACTGTTATTACCACTCACCCATCAGGAAGGAGGTACAGGAGCCTCAGGCCTCACACCACCAGGTTCAGGAACAGGTATTACCCCTCAACTATAAGGAAGGAGGTACAGGAGCCTCAGGCCCCAAACCACCAGGTTCAGGAACAGTTATTACACCTCAACTCTTATGAAGGAGGTACAGGAGCCTCAGGTCCCATACCACCATGTGCAGGAACAGGTAGTACCCCTCAACTCTTATGAAGGAGGTACAGCAGCCTCAGGCCCCATACCACCAGGTGCAGGAACAGGTAATACCCCTCAACTCTTATGAAGGAGGTACAGGAGCATCAGGTCCCATACCACCAGCTTCAGGAACAGGTATTACCCCTCAACTCTTTTGAAGGAGGTACAGGAGCCTCAGGTCCCATAGCACCCGGTTCAGGAAATGCGATATTACCCATCAAATATCAGGAAGGAGGTACAGGGGCCTCAGGCACCACACCACCAGGTTCAGGAACAGTTATTGCCCCTCAACCATCAGGAAGGAGGTACAGGAGCATCAGGCCCCACACCACCATGTTCAGGAACAGTTATTGCCCCTCAACCATCAGGAAGGATGTACAGGAGCCTCAGGCCCCACAGCACCACGTTCAGTAAATGTTATTGCCCCTCAACCATCAGGATGGAATTACAGGAGCCTCAGGACTCACAGCACCAGGGTCAGGAACAGATATTACCCCTCAACCATCAGAAAGAAGGTACAGGGGCCAGAGGACCCACACCACCAGGTTCAGGAACATTAATAACCCCTCAACCATCAGGAAGGATGTACAGGGGCCTCAGGACTCACACCACCAGGGTCAGGGAATATTATTCCCCCTCAACCATCAGGAAGGATGTACAGGAGCCTCAGGTCCCACAGCACCAGGTTCAGGAACCGGTATTATCCCTCAACCATCAGGTAGGAATTAAAGGAGCCTCAGGCCCCACACCACCACGTTCAGGAAAAGGTATTGCCCCTCAAACATCAGGAAGGAGGTACAGGAGCCTCAGGCCCCACACCACCATGTTCAGGAACAGGTATTACCCCTCAACTATCAGGAAGGATGTACAGGAGACTCAGGCCCCACACCACCAGGTTTAGGAACAGGTATTACACCTCAACTATCAGGAAGGAGGTGCAGGAGCCTCAGGCCCCACACCACCAGTTTCCGGAACTGTTATTACCCCTAAACCATCAGGAAGGAGGTACATGAGACTGAGGCCCCACACCACCAGGTTCAGGAACAATTATTACCCATCAACTATCAGGAAGTAGGAAAAGGAGCCTCAGGCTCCACACCAGCAGGTTCAGGAAAAGTTTTTGCCCCTCAACCATCAGGAAGGAGGTACAGGAGCCTCAGGCCCCACACCACCAGTTTCAGGAAACGCGATATTACCCCTCAACCATCAGGGAGGTGGTATAGGGGCCTCAGGCCCTACACCACCAGGTTCAGTAACATGTATTACCCCTCAACTCTTAGGAAGTAGGTGCAGGAGTCTCAGGTCCCACACCACCAGGTTCAGGAACAGGTATTACCCCTCAACCATCAGGAAGGAGGTACAGGGGCCGGAGGTCCCACAAAAACCAGTTTCAGGAACATTTATAACCCCTCAACCATAAGGAAGAAGGTACAGGGGCCAGAGGACCCACACCACCAGGTTCAGGAACATTAATAACCCCTCAACCATCAGGAAGGATGTACAGGGGCCTCAGGACTCACACCACCAGGGTCAGGAACAGTTATTACCCCTCAAACATCAGGAAGGAGGTACAGGAGCCTCAGGCCCCACACCAGCATGTTCAGGGAATATTATTCCCCCTCAACCATCAGGAAGGAGGTACAGGAGCCTCAGGCCCCACACCACCAGGTTCAGGAACCGGCATTACCCCTCAACCATCAGGTAGGAATTAAAGGAGCCTCAGGCCCCACACCACAACGTTCAGGGAAAGGTATTGCCCCTCAAACATCAGGAAGGAGGTACAGGAGCCTCAGGCCCCACACCACCACGTTCAGGAAAAGTTATTGCCCCATAAACATCAGGAAGGATGTACAGGAGACTCAGGCCCCACAGCACCAGGTTCAGGAACAGTTATTACCCCTCAAATATCAGGAAGCAGCTACAAGAGCCTCAGGCCCCACAACACCAGGTTCAGGAACAGGTATTACCCCTCAACTATAAGGAAGAAGGTACAGGAGCCTCAGGCCCCACACCACCAGGTTCAGGAAAAGTTATTGCCCCTCAACCATTCGGAAGGAGGTACAGGAGCATCAGGCCCCACACCACCAGGTTCAGGAACAGTTATTATCCTTTGAGCATCAGGATGGAGGTACAGGGGCCAGAGGACCACACCACCAGGTTCCGGAACAGTTATTACCCCTCAACCATCAGGAAGGAGGTACATGAGCCTGAGGCCCCACACCACCAGGTATAGGAGCAGTTATTACCCCTCAACTATCAGAAAGGAGGAAAAGGAGCCTCAGGCCCCACACCACCAGGTTCAGGAAACGTTATTGCCCCTCAACCATCAGGAAGGAGGTACAGGAGCCTCAGGCCCCACACCACCAGGTTCCGGAACAGTTATTACCTGTAAACCATCAGGGAGGTGGTATAGGGGCCTCAGGCCGCACACCACCAGGTTCAGGAAACAGGATATTACACCTCAACCATCAGGAAGGAGGTACAGGACCCTCAGGTCCGACACCAACAGGTTCAGGAACAGGTATTACCCCTCAACTATCAGGAAGGCGGTACAGGAGCCTTAGGCCCCACACCACCAGGTTCCGGAACAGTTATTACCCCTAAACCATCAGGAAGGAGCTACATGAGCCTGAGGCCCCACACAACCAGGTTCCGGAACAGGTATTACCCCTCAACCATCAGGAAGGAGATACAGGAGCCTCAGGTCCCACAGCACCTGGTTCAGGAAATGGGATATTACCCATCAACTATCAGGAAGGAGGTACAAGAGCCTCAGGCACCACACCACCAGTTTCAGGAACAGTTATTGCCCCTCAACCATCAGGAAGGAGGTACAGGAGAATCAGGCCCCACACAAGCAGGCTCAGGAACATGTATTACACCTCAACTATCAGGAAGGAAGAACAGGAGCTTCAGACCCACACCACCAGTTTCAGGAAACGGGATATTACCCCTCAACCATCAGGGAGGTGGTATAGGGGACTCAGGCCCTACACCACCAGGTTCAGTAACATGTATTACCCCTCAACTCTTAGGAAGTAGGTGCAGGAGTCTCAGGTCCCACACCACCAGGTTCAGGAACAGGTATTACACTTCAACCATCAGGAAGGAGGTACAGGGGCCGGAGGTCCCACAAAACCAGTTTCAGGAACATTTATAACCCCTCAACCATCAGGAAGGATGTACAGGAGCCTCAGAACTCACACCACCACGTTCAGGAACAATTATTACCCCTCAAACATCAGGAAGGAGGTACATGAGCCTCAGGCCCCATACCACCATGTTCAGGGAATGTTATTGCCCCATAACCATCAGGAAGGAGGTACAGGAGCCTCAGGCCCCACACCACAAGGTTCAGGAAAAGTTATTGCCCCTCAAACATCAGGAAGGAGGTACAGGAGCCTCAGGCCCCACACCACCAGGTTCAGGAACAGTTATTACCCCTCAACTCTTATGAAGGAGGTACAGGAGCCTCAGGTCCCATACCACCAGGTGCAGGAAAAGGTAGTACCCCTCAACTCTTATGAAGGAGGTACAGGAGCCTCAGGTCCCATACCACCAGGTGCAGGAACAGGTAGTACCCCTCAACTCTTATGAAGGAGGTACAGGAGCCTCAGGTCCCATACCACCAGGTTGAGGAACAGGTATTACCCCTCAACTCTTATGAAGGAGGTACAGGAGCCTCAGGTCCCATACCACCAGGTGCAGGAACAGATAGTACCCCTCAACCATCAGGAAGGAGGTACAGGAGCCTCAGGCCGCACACCACCAGGTTCAGGAACAGTTATTACCCATCATCCATCAAGAAGGAGGTACAGGAGCCTCAGGCCGCACACCACCAGGTTCAGGAACAGTTATTACCCATCAACCATCAGGAAGGAGGTACAGGAGACTCAGGCCCCACACCACCAGGTTCAGAAACAGTTATTACCCCTCAAACATCTGGAAGCAGCTATAGGATCCTCAGTACCCACACCACCAGGTTCAGGAACAGTTATTACCCATCAACCATCAGGAAGGAGGTACAGGAGACTCAGGCCCCACACCACCAGGTTCAGAAACAGTTATTACCCCTCAAACATCAGGAAGCAGCTATAGGATCCTCAGGCCCCACAACACCAGGTTCAGGAACATTAATAACCCCTCAACCATCAGGAAGGATGTACAGGGGCCTCAGGACTCACAGCACCAGGGTCAGGAACAGTTATTACCCCTCAAACATCAGGAAGGAGGTACAGGAGCCTCAGGCCTCACACCACCACGTTCAGGAAAAGGTATTGCCCCTCAAACATCAGGAAGGAGGTACAGGAGCCTCAGGCCTCACACCACCAGGTTCAGGAACAGGTATTACCCCTCAACTATAAGGAAGGAGGTACAGGAGCCTCAGGCCCCAAACCACCAGGTTCAGGAACAGTTATTACCCCTCAACTCTTATGAAGGAGGTACAGGAGCCTCAGGTCCCATACCACCATGTGCAGGAACAGGTAGTACCCCTCAACTCTTATGAAGGAGGTACAGCTGCCTCAGGCCCCATACCACCAGGTGCAGGAACAGGTATTATCCCTCAACTCTTTTGAAGGAGGTACAGGAGCCTCAGGTCCCATAGCACCCGGTTCAGGAAATGCGATATTACCCATCAAATATCAGGAAGGAGGTACAGGAGCCTCAGGCACCACACCACCAGGTTCATGAACAGGTATTACCCTTCAACCATCAGGAAGGAGATACAGGAGCCTCAGATCCCACACCACCAGGTTCAGGAACAGTTATTGCCCCTCAACCATCAGGAAGGAGGTACAGGAGCCTCAGGCCCCACACCACCATGTTCAGGAACAGTTATTGCCCCTCAACCATCAGGAAGGAGGTACAGGAGCCTCAGGCCCCACAGCACCACGTTCAGTAAATGTTATTGCCCCTCAACCATCAGGATGGAATTACAGGAGCCTCAGGACTCACAGCACCAGGGTCAGGAACAGATATTACCCCTCAACCATCAGTAAGAAGGTACAGGGGCCAGAGGACCCACACCACCAGGTTCAGGAACATTAATAACCCCTCAACCATCAGGAAGGATGTACAGGGGCCTCAGGACTCACACCACCAGGGTCAGGGAATATTTTTCCCCCTCAACCATCAGGAAGGATGTACAGGAGCCTCAGGTCCCACAGCACCAGGTTCAGGAACCGGTATTATCCCTCAACCATCAGGTAGGAATTAAAGGAGCCTCAGGACCCACACCACCACGTTCAGGAAAAGGTATTGCCCCTCAAACATCAGGAAGGAGGTACAGGAGCCTCAGGCCCCACACCACCATGTTCCGGAACAGGTATTACCCCTCAACTATCAGGAAGGATGTACAGGAGACTCAGGCCCCACACCACCAGGTTTAGGAACAGGTATTACACCTCAACTATCAGGTAGGAGGTGCAGGAGCCTCAGGCCCCACACCACCAGTTTCCGGAACAGTTATTACCCCTAAACCATCAGGAAGGAGGTACATGAGACTGAGGCCCCACACCACCAGGTTCAGGAACAATTATTACCCATCAACTATCAGGAAGTAGGAAAAGGAGCCTCAGGCTCCACACCAGCAGGTTCAGGAAAAGTTTTTGCCCCTCAACCATCAGGAAGGAGGTACAGGAGCCTCAGGCCCCACACCACCAGTTTCAGGAAACGCGATATTACCCCTCAACCATCAGGGAGGTGGTATAGGGGCCTCAATCCCTACACCACCAGGTTCAGTAACATGTATTACCCCTCAACTCTTAGGAAGGAGGTGCAGGAGTCTCATGTCCCAAACTACCAGGTTCAGGAACAGGTATTACCCCTCAACTATCAGGAATTAGGAAAAGGAGCCTCAGGCTCCACACCAGCAGGTTCAGGAAAAGTTTTTGCCCCTCAACCATCAGGAAGGAGGTACAGGAGCCTCAGGCCCCACACCACCAGTTTCAGGAAACGCGATATTACCCCTCAACCATCAGGGAGGTGGTATAGGGGCCTCAGGCCCTACACCACCAGGTTCAGTAACATGTATTACCCCTCAACTCTTAGGAAGTAGGTGCAGGAGTCTCAGGTCCCACACCACCAGGTTCAGGAACAGGTATTACCCCTAAACCATCAGGAAGGAGGTACTGGAGCCTCAGCTCCCACACCACCTGGTTCAGGAAATGGGATATTACCCATCAACTATCAGGAAGGTGGTACAGGAGCCTCAGGCACCACACCACCATGTTCAGGAACAGTTATTGCCCCTCAACCATCAGGAAGGAGGTACCGGAGTCTCAGGCCCCAGACCACCAGGTTCAGGAACAGTTATTGCCCCTCAACCATCAGGATGGAATTACAGGAGCCTCAGGCCCCACACCACAAGGTTCAGGAACAGTTATTACCCCACAACCATCAGGAAGGACGTACAGGAGCCTCAGGCCCCACACCACCAGGTTCAGGAACAGTTACCACCCCTCACCCATCAGGAAGGAGGTACAGGAGCCTCAGGCCCCACAGCACCAGGTTCAGGAACAGTTATTACCCCTCAAACATCAGGAAGCAGCTACAGAAGCCTCAGGCCCCACACCACCAGGTTCAGGAACAGGTATTACCCCTCAACTATCAGGAAGGAGGTACAAGAGCCTCAGGCCCAACACCACCAGGTTCAGGAACAGGTATTACCCCTCAACTATCAGGAAGGAGGTACAGGAGCCTCAGGCCCCACACCACCAGGTTCAGGAAAAGTTATTGCCCCTCAACCATCAGGAAGGAGGTACAGGAGCCTCAGGCCCCACACCACCAGGTTCAGGAACAGTTATTACCCCTCAACTCTTATGAAGGAGGTACAGGAGCCTCAGGTCCCATACCATCAGGTGCTGGAACAGGTAGTACCCCTCAACTCTTATGAAGAAGGTACAGGAGCCTTAGGTCCCATACCACCAGGTGCAGGAACAGGTAGTACCCCTCAACTCTTATGAAGGAGGTACAGGAGCCTCAGTTCCCATACCACCAGGTTAAGGAACAGGTATTACCCCTCAACTCTTATGAAGGATGTACAGGAGCCTCAGGTCCCATACCACCAGGTGCAGGAACAGGTAGTACCCCTCAACCATCAGGAAGGAGATACAGGAGCCTCAGGTCCCACAGCACCTGGTTCAGGAAATGGGATATTACCCATCATCCATCAGGAAGGAGGTACAGGAGACTCAGGCCCCACACCACCAGGTTCAGGAACTGTTATTACCCCTCAACCATCAGGAAGGAGGTACAGGGGCCAGAGGACCCACACCACCAGGTTCAGGAACATTAATAACCCCTCAACCATCAGGAAGGATGTACAGGGGCCTCAGGCCCCACACCACCAGGTTCAGGAACAGGTTTTACCCCTCAACTATAAGGAAGGAGGTACAGGAGCCTCAGGCTCCAAACCACCAGGTTCAGGAACAGTTATTACCCCTCAACTCTTATGAAGGAGGTACAGGAGCCTCAGGTCCCATACCACCATGTGCAGGAACAGGTAGTACCCCTCAACTTTTAAGAAGGAGGTACAGGAGCCTCAGGCCCCACAGCACCAGGTTCAGGAACTGTTATTACCCCATAACCATCAGGAAGGAGGTACAGGGGCCAGAGGACCCACACCACCAGGTTCAGGAACATTAATAACCCCTCAACCATCAGGAAGGATGTACAGGGGCCTCAGGCCCCACACCACCAGGTTCAGGAACAGGTATTACCCCTCAACTATAAGGAAGGAGGTACAGGAGCCTCAGGCTCCAAACCACCAGGTTCAGGAACAGTTATTACCACTCAACTCTTATGAAGGAGGTACAGGAGCATCAGGTCCCATACCACCATGTGCAGGAACAGGTAGTACCCCTCAACCGTCAGTAAGAAGGTACAGGGGCCAGAGGACCCACACCACCAGGTTCAGGAACATTAATAACCCCTCAACCATCAGGAAGGATGTACAGGGGCCTCAGGACTCACACCACCAGGGTCAGGGAATATTATTCCCCCTCAACCATCAGGAAGGATGTACAGGAGCCTCAGGTCCCACAGCACCAGGTTCAGGAACCGGTATTATCCCTCAACCATCAGGTAGGAATTAAAGGAGCCTCAGGCCCCACACCACCACGTTCAGGAAAAGGTATTGCCCCTCAAACATCAGGAAGGAGGTACAGGAGCCTCAGGCCCCACACCACCATGTTCAGGAACAGGTATTACCCCTCAACTATCAGGAAGGATGTACAGGAGACTCAGGCCCCACACCACCAGGTTTAGGAACAGGTATTACACCTCAACTATCAGGTAGGAGGTGCAGGAGCCTCAGGCCCCACACCACCAGTTTCCGGAACAGTTATTACCCCTAAACCATCAGGAAGGAGGTACATGAGACTGAGGCCCCACACCACCAGGTTCAGGAACAATTATTACCCATCAACTATCAGGAAGTAGGAAAAGGAGCCTCAGGCTCCACACCAGCAGGTTCAGGAAAAGTTTTTGCCCCTCAACCATCAGGAAGGAGGTACAGGAGCCTCAGGCCCCACACCACCAGTTTCAGGAAACGCGATATTACCCCTCAACCATCAGGGAGGTGGTATAGGGGCCTCAAGCCCTACACCACCAGGTTCAGTAACATGTATTACCCCTCAACTCTTAGGAAGGAGGTGCAGGAGTCTCATGTCCCAAACTACCAGGTTCAGGAACAGGTATTACCCTTCAACTATCAGGAATTAGGAAAAGGAGCCTCAGGCTCCACACCAGCAGGTTCAGGAAAGGTTTTTGCCCCTCAACCATCAGGAAGGAGGTACAGGAGCCTCAGGCCCCACACCACCAGTTTCAGGAAACGCGATATTACCCCTCAACCATCAGGGAGGTGGTATAGGGGCCTCAGGCCCTGCACCACCAGGTTCAGTAACATGTATTACCCCTCAACTCTTAGGAAGTAGGTGCAGGAGTCTCAGGTCCCACACCACCAGGTTCAGGAACAGGTATTACCCCTAAACCATCAGGAAGGAGGTACATGAGCCTGAGGCCCCACACAACCAGGTTCCGGAACAGGTATTACCCCTCAACCATCAGGAAGGAGATACAGGAGCCTCAGGTCCCACAGCACCTGGTTCAGGAAATGGGATATTACCCATCAACTATCAGGAAGGTGGTACAGGAGCCTCAGGCACCACACCACCATGTTCAGGAACAGTTATTGCCCCTCAACCATCAGGAAGGAGGTACCGGAGCCTCAGGCCCCAGACCACCAGGTTCAGGAACAGTTATTGCCCCTCAACCATCAGGATGGAATTACAGGAGCCTCAGGCCCCACACCACAAGGTTCAGGAACAGTTATTACCCCACAACCATCAGGAAGGACGTACAGGAGCCTCAGGCCCCACACCACCAGGTTCAGGAACAGTTACCACCCCTCACCCATCAGGAAGGAGGTACAGGAGCCTCAGGCCCCACAGCACCAGGTTCAGGAACAGTTATTACCCCTCAAACATCAGGAAGCAGCTACAGAAGCCTCAGGCCCCACACCACCAGGTTCAGGAACAGGTATTACCCCTCAACTATCAGGAAGGAGGTACAAGAGCCTCAGGCCCAACACCACCAGGTTCAGGAACAGGTATTACCCCTCAACTATCAGGAAGGAGGTACAGGAGCCTCAGGCCCCACACCACCAGGTTCAGGAAAAGTTATTGCCCCTCAACCATCAGGAAGGAGGTACAGGAGCCTCAGGCCCCACACCACCAGGTTCAGGAACAGTTATTACCCCTCAACTCTTATGAAGGAGGTACAGGAGCCTCAGGTCCCATACCACCAGGTGCAGGAACAGGTAGTACCCCTCAACTCTTATGAAGGAGGTACAGGAGCCTTAGGTCCCATACCACCTGGTGCAGGAACAGGTAGTACCCCTCAACTCTTATGAAGGAGATACAGGAGCCTCAGTTCCCATACCACCAGGTTAAGGAACAGGTATTACCCCTCAACTCTTATGAAGGATGTACAGGAGCCTCAGGTCCCATACCACCAGGTGCAGGAACAGGTAGTACCCCTCAACCATCAGGAAGGAGATACAGGAGCCTCAGGTCCCACAGCACCTGGTTCAGGAAATGGGATATTACCCATCATCCATCAGGAAGGAGGTACAGGAGACTCAGGCCCCACACCACCATGTTCAGAAACAGTTATTACCCCTCAAACATCAGGAAGCAGCTACAGGATCCTCAGGCCCCACAACACCAGGTTCAGGAACTGTTATTACCCCTCAACCATCAGGAAGGAGGTACAGGGGCCAGAGGACCCACACCACCAGGTTCAGGAACATTAATAACCCCTCAACCATCAGGAAGGATGTACAGGGGCCTCAGGCCCCACACCACCAGGTTCAGGAACAGGTATTACCCCTCAACTATAAGGAAGGAGGTACAGGAGCCTCAGGCTCCAAACCACCAGGTTCAGGAACAGTTATTACCCCTCAACTCTTATGAAGGAGGTACAGGAGCCTCAGGTCCCATACCACCATGTGCAGGAACAGGTAGTACCCCTCAACTTTTAAGAAGGAGGTACAGGAGCCTCAGGCCCCACAGCACCACGTTCAGTAAAAGTTATTGCCCCTCAACCATCAGGATGGAATTACAGGAGCCTCAGGCCCCACACCACCAGGTTCAGGAACAGTTATTGCCCCTCAACCATCAGGATGGAATTACAGGAGCCTCAGGCCCCACACCACCAGGTTCAGGAACAGTTATTGCCCCTCAACCATCAGGAAGGAGGTACAGGAGCCTCAGGCCCCACAGCACCACGTTCAGTAAAAGTTATTGCCCCTCAACCATCAGGATGGAATTACAGGAGCCTCAGGCCCCACACCACAAGGTTCAGGAACAGTTATTACCCCACAACCATCAGGAAGGACGTACAGGAGCCTCAGGCCACACACCACCAGGTTCAGGAACAGTTACCACCCCTCACCCATCAGGAAGGAGGTACAGGAGCCTCAGGCCCCACAGCACCAGGTTCAGGAAACAGGATATTACACCTCAACCATCAGGAAGGAGGTACAGGACCCTCAGGTCCGACACCAACAGGTTCAGGAACAGGTATTACCCCTCAACTATCAGGAAGGCGGTACAGGAGCATTAGGCCCCACACCACCAGGTTCCGGAACAGTTATTACCCCTAAACCATCAGGAAGGAGGTACATGAGCCTGAGGCCCCACACAAGCAGGTTCCGGAACAGGTATTACCCCTCAACCATCAGGAAGGAGATACAGGAGCCTCAGGTCCCACAGCACCTGGTTCAGGAAATGGGATATTTCCCATCAACTATCAGGAAGGAGGTACAGGAGCCTCAGGCACCACACCACCAGGTTCAGGAACAGTTATTGCCCCTCAACCATCAGGAAGGAGGTACCGGAGCCTCAGGCCCCAGACCACCAGGTTCAGGAACAGTTACTGCCCCTCAACCATCAGGATGGAATTACAGGAGCCTCAGGCCCCACACCACAAGGTTCAGGAACAGTTATTACCCCACAACCATCAGGAAGGACGTACAGGAGCCTCAGGCCCCACACCACCAGGTTCAGGAACAGTTACCACCCCTCACCCATCAGGAAGGAGGTACAGGAGCCTCAGGCCCCACAGCACCAGGTTCAGGAACAGGTATTACCCCTCAACTATCAGGAAGGAGGTACAAGAGCCTCAGGCCCAACACCACCAGGTTCAGGAATAGGTATTACCCCTCAACTATCAGGAAGGTGGTACAGGAGCCTCAGGCCCCACCCCACCAGGTTCAGGAACAGTTATTACCCCTCAACTCTTATGAAGGAGGTACAGGAGCCTCAGGTCCCATACCACCAGGTGCAGGAACAGGTAGTACCCCTCAACTCTTATGAAGGAGGTACAGGAGCCTTAGGTCCCATACCACCAGGTGCAGGAACAGGTAGTACCCCTCAACTCTTATGAAGGAGGTACAGGAGCCTCATTTCCCATACCACCATGTTAAGGAACAGGTATTACCCCTCAAACATCAGGAAGGAGGTACAGGAGCCTCAGGCCCCACACCACAACGTTCAGGAAAAGGTATTGCCCCTCAAACATCAGGAAGGAGGTACAGGAGCCTCAGGCCCCACACCACCAGGTTCAGGAAAAGTTATTGCCCCATAAACATCAGGAAGGATGTACAGGAGACTCAGGCCCCACAGCACCAGGTTCAGGAACAGTTATTACCCCTCAAATATCAGGAAGCAGCTACAAGAGCCTCAGGCCCCACAACACCAGGTTCAGGAACAGGTATTACCCCTCAACTATAAGCAAGAAGGTACAGGAGCCTCAGGCCCCACACCACTTGGTTCCGGAACAGTTGTTACCCCTCAACCATCAGGAAGGAGGTACAGGAGCCTCATGCACCACACCACCAGGTTCAGGAAAAGTTATTGCCCCTCAACCATTCGGAAGGAGGTACAGGAGCATCAGGCCCCACACCACCACGTTCAGGAACAGTTATTATCCTTTGAGCATCAGGATGGAGGTACAGGGGCCAGAGGACCACACCACCAGGTTCCGGAACAGTTATTACCCCTCAACCATCAGGAAGGAGGTACATGAGCCTGAGGCCTCACACCACCAGGTATAGGAGCAGTTATTACCCCTCAACTATCAGAAAGGAGGAAAAGGAGCCTCAGGCCCCACACCACCAGGTTCAGGAAAAGTTATTGCCGCTCAACCATCAGGAAGGAGGTACAGGAGCCTCAGGCCCCAGACCACCAGGTTCAGGAACAGTTATTGCCCCTCAACCATCAGGAAGGAGGTACAGGAGCCTCAGGCCCCACAGCACCACGTTCAGTAAAAGTTATTGCCCCTCAACCATCAGGATGGAATTCCAGGAGCCTCAGGCCCCACACCACCAGGTTCAGGAACAGTTATTGCCCCTCAACCATCAGGAAGGAGGTACAGGAGCCTCAGGCCCCACAGCACCACGTTCAGTAAAAGTTATTGCCCCTCAACCATCAGGATGGAATTACAGGAGCCTCAGGCCCCACACCACAAGGTTCAGGAACAGTTATTACCCCACAACCATCAGGAAGGAGGTACAGGAGCCTCAGGCCCCACACCACAAGGTTCAGGAACAGTTACCACCCCTCACCCATCAGAAAGGAGGTACAGGAGCCTCAGGCCCCACAGCACCAGGTTCAGGAAACAGGATATTACACCTCAACCATCAGGAAGGAGGTACAGGACCCTCAGGTCCGACACCAACAGGTTCAGGAACAGGTATTACCCCTCAACTATCAGGAAGGCGGTACAGGAGCATTAGGCCCCACACCACCAGGTTCAGTAACATGTATTACCCCTCAACTCTTAGGAAGTAGGTGCAGGAGTCTCAGGTCCCACACCACCAGGTTCAGGAACAGGTATTACCCCTAAACCATCAGGAAGGAGGTACATGAGCCTGAGGCCCCACACCACCAGGTTCAGGAACAGGTATTACCCCTCAACCATCAGGAAGGAGATACAGGAGCCTCAGGTCCCACAGCACCTGGTTCAGGAAATGGGATATTACCCATCAACCATCAGGATGGAATTACAGGAGCCTCAGGCCCCACACCACAAGGTTCAGGAACAGTTATTACCCCACAACCATCAGGAAGGACGTACAGGAGCCTCAGGCCCCACACCACCAGGTTCAGGAACAGTTACCACCCCTCACCCATCAGGAAGGAGGTACAGGAGCCTCAGGCCCCACAGCACCAGGTTCAGGAACAGTTATTACCCCTCAAACATCAGGAAGCAGCTACAGAAGCCTCAGGCCCCACACCACCAGGTTCAGGAACAGGTATTACCCCTCAACTATCAGGAAGGAGGTACAAGAGCCTCAGGCCCAACACCACCAGGTTCAGGAACAGGTATTACCCCTCAACTATCAGGAAGGAGGTACAGGAGCCTCAGGCCCCACACCACCAGGTTCAGGAAAAGTTATTGCCCCTCAACCATCAGGAAGGAGGTACAGGAGCCTCAGGCCCCACACCACCAGGTTCAGGAACAGTTATTACCCCTCAACTCTTATGAAGGAGGTACAGGAGCCTCAGGTCCCATACCACCAGGTGCAGGAACAGTTATTACCCCTCAACTCTTATGAAGGAGGTACAGGAGCCTCAGGTCCCATACCACCATGTGCAGGAACAGGTAGTACCCCTCAACTTTTAAGAAGGAGGTACAGGAGCCTCAGGCCCCACAGCACCAGGTTCAGGAACTGTTATTACCCCTCAACCATCAGGAAGGAGGTACAGGGGCCAGAGGACCCACACCACCAGGTTCAGGAACATTAATAACCCCTCAACCATCAGGAAGGATGTACAGGGGCCTCAGGACTCACACCACCAGGGTCAGGAACAGTTATTACCCCTCAACTCTTATGAAGGAGGTACAGGAGCCTCAGGCCCCACAGCACCAGGTTCAGGAACAGGTATTACCCCTCAACTATCAGGAAGGAGGTACAAGAGCCTCAGGCCCAACACCACCAGGTTCAGGAATAGGTATTACCCCTCAACTATCAGGAAGGAGGTACAGGAGCCTCAGGCCCCACCCCACCAGGTTCAGGAACAGTTATTACCCCTCAACTCTTATGAAGGAGGTACAGGAGCCTCAGGTCCCATACCACCAGGTGCAGGAACAGGTAGTACCCCTCAACTCTTATGAAGGAGGTACAGGAGCCTTAGGTCCCATACCACCAGGTGCAGGAACAGGTAGTACCCCTCAACTCTTATGAAGGAGGTACAGGAGCCTCATTTCCCATACCACCATGTTAAGGAACAGGTATTACCCCTCAAACATCAGGAAGGAGGTACAGGAGCCTCAGGCCCCACACCACAACGTTCAGGAAAAGGTATTGCCCCTCAAACATCAGGAAGGAGGTACAGGAGCCTCAGGCCCCACACCACCAGGTTCAGGAAATGGTATTACCCCTCAACCATGAGGTAGGAGGTAAAGGAGCCTCAGGCCCCACACCACCACGTTCAGGAAAAGTTATTGCCCCATAAACATCAGGAAGGATGTACAGGAGACTCAGGCCCCACAGCACCAGGTTCAGGAACAGTTATTACCCCTCAAATATCAGGAAGCAGCTACAAGAGCCTCAGGCCCCACAACACCAGGTTCAGGAACAGGTATTACCCCTCAACTATAAGGAAGAAGGTACAGGAGCCTCAGGCCCCACACCACTTGGTTCCGGAACAGTTGTTACCCCTCAACCATCAGGAAGGAGGTACAGGAGCCTCATGCTCCACACCACCAGGTTCAGGAAAAGTTATTGCCCCTCAACCATTCGGAAGGAGGTACAGGAGCATCAGGCCCCACACCACCACGTTCAGGAACAGTTATTATCCTTTGAGCATCAGGATGGAGGTACAGGGGCCAGAGGACCACACCACCAGGTTCCGGAACAGTTATTACCCCTCAACCATCAGGAAGGAGGTACATGAGCCTGAGGCCCCACACCAACAGGTATAGGAGCAGTTATTACCCCTCAAATATCAGAAAGGAGGAAAAGGAGCCTCAGGCCCCACACCACCAGGTTCAGGAAAAGTTATTGCCCCTCAACCATCAGGAAGGAGGTACAGGAGCCTCAGGCCCCAGACCACCAGGTTCAGGAACAGTTATTGCCCCTCAACCATCAGGAAGGAGGTACAGGAGCCTCAGGCCCCACAGCACCACGTTCAGTAAAAGTTATTGCCCCTCAACCATCAGGATGGAATTCCAGGAGCCTCAGGCCCCACACCACCAGGTTCAGGAACAGTTATTGCCCCTCAACCATCAGGAAGGAGGTACAGGAGCCTCAGGCCCCACAGCACCACGTTTAGTAAAAGTTATTGCCCCTCAACCATCAGGATGGAATTACAGGAGCCTCAGGCCCCACACCACAAGGTTCAGGAACAGTTATTACCCCACAACGATCAGGAAGGACGTACAGGAGCCTCAGGCCACACACCACAAGGTTCAGGAACAGTTACCACCCCTCACCCATCCGGAAGGAGGTACAGGAGCCTCAGGCCCCACAGCACCAGGTTCAGGAAACAGGATATTACACCTCAACCATCAGGAAGGAGGTACAGGACCCTCAGGTCCGACACCAACAGGTTCAGGAACAGGTATTACCCCTCAACTATCAGGAAGGCGGTACAGGAGCATTAGGCCCCACACCACCAGGTTCAGGAACAGTTATTACCCCTCAACCATCAGGAAGGAGATACAGGAGCCTCAGGTCCCACAGCACCTGGTTCAGGAAATGGGATATTACCCATCAACTATCAGGAAGGAGGTACAGGAGCCTCAGGCACCACACCACCAGGTTCAGGAACAGTTATTGCCCCTCAACCATCAGGAAGGAGGTACCGGAGCCTCAGGCCCCAGACCACCAGGTTCAGGAACAGTTATTGCCCCTCAACCATCAGGATGGAATTACAGGAGCCTCAGGCCCCACACCACAAGGTTCAGGAACAGTTATTACCCCACAACCATCAGGAAGGACGTACAGGAGCCTCAGGCCCCACACCACCAGGTTCAGGAACAGTTACCACCCCTCACCCATCAGGAAGGAGGTACAGGAGCCTCAGGCCCCACAGCACCAGGTTCAGGAACAGTTATTACCCCTCAAACATCAGGAAGCAGCGACAGAAGCCTCAGGCCCCACACCACCAGGTTCAGGAACAGGTATTACCCCTCAACTATCAGGAAGGAGGTACAAGAGCCTCAGGCCCAACACCACCAGGTTCAGGAACAGGTATTACCCCTCAACTATCAGGAAGGAGGTACAGGAGCCTCAGGCCCCACACCACCAGGTTCAGGAAAAGTTATTGCCCCTCAACCATCAGGAAGGAGGTACAGGAGCCTCAGGCCCCACACCACCAGGTTCAGGAACAGTTATTACCCCTCAACTCTTATGAAGGAGGTACAGGAGCCTCAGGTCCCATACCACCAGGTGCAGGAACAGGTAGTACCCCTCAACTCTTATGAAGGAGGTACAGGAGCATTAGGTCCCATACCACCAGGTGCAGGAACAGGTAGTACCCCTCAACTCTTATGAAGGAGATACAGGAGCCTCAGTTCCCATACCACCAGGTTAAGGAACAGGTATTACCCCTCAACTCTTATGAAGGATGTACAGGAGCCTCAGGTCCCATACCACCAGGTGCAGAAACAGGTAGTACCCCTCAACCATCAGGAAGGAGATACAGGAGCCTCAGGTCCCACAGCACCTGGTTCAGGAAATGGGATATTACCCATCATCCATCAGGAAGGAGGTACAGGAGACTCAGGCCCCACACCACCAGGTTCAGAAACAGTTATTACCCCTCAAACATCAGGAAGCAGCTACAGGATCCTCAGGCCCCACAACACCAGGTTCAGGAACTGTTATTACCCCTCAACCATCAGGAAGGATGTACAGGGGCCTCAGGCCCCACACCACCAGGTTCAGGAACAGGTATTACCCCTCAACTATAAGGAAGGAGGTACAGGAGCCTCAGGCTCCAAACCACCAGGTTCAGGAACAGTTATTACCTCTCAACTCTTATGAAGGAGGTACAGGAGCCTCAGGTCCCATACCATCATGTGCAGGAACAGGTAGTACCCCTCAACTTTTAAGAAGGAGGTACAGGAGCCTCAGGCCCCACAGCACCACGTTCAGTAAAAGTTATTGCCCCTCAACCATCAGGATGGAATTACAGGAGCCTCAGGCCCCACACCACCAGGTTCAGGAACAGTTATTGCCCCTCAACCATCAGGAAGGAGGTACAGGAGCCTCAGGCCCCACAGCACCACGTTCAGTAAAAGTTATTGCCCCTCAACCATCAGGAAGGACGTACAGGAGCCTCAGGCCCCACACCACCAGGTTCAGGAACAGTTATTACCCCACAACCATCAGGAAGGACGTACAGGAGCCTCAGGCCCCACACCACCAGGTTCAGGAACAGTTACCACCCCTCACCCATCAGGAAGGAGGTACAGGAGCCTCAGGCCCCACACCACCAGGTTCAGGAAAAGTTATTGCCCCTCAACCATCAGGAAGGAGGTACAGGAGCCTCAGGCCCCAGACCACCAGGTTCAGGAACAGTTATTGCCCCTCAACCATCAGGAAGGAGGTACAGGAGCCTCAGGCCCCACAGCACCACGTTCAGTAAAAGTTATTGCCCCTCAACCATCAGGATGGAATTCCAGGAGCCTCAGGCCCCACACCACCAGGTTCAGGAACAGTTATTGCCCCTCAACCATCAGGAAGGAGGTACAGGAGCCTCAGGCCCCACAGCACCACGTTTAGTAAAAGTTATTGCCCCTCAACCATCAGGATGGAATTACAGGAGCCTCAGGCCCCACACCACAAGGTTCAGGAACAGTTATTACCCCACAACGATCAGGAAGGACGTACAGGAGCCTCAGGCCACACACCACAAGGTTCAGGAACAGTTACCACCCCTCACCCATCCGGAAGGAGGTACAGGAGCCTCAGGCCCCACAGCACCAGGTTCAGGAAACAGGATATTACACCTCAACCATCAGGAAGGAGGTACAGGACCCTCAGGTCCGACACCAACAGGTTCAGGAACAGGTATTACCCCTCAACTATCAGGAAGGCGGTACAGGAGCATTAGGCCCCACACCACCAGGTTCAGGAACAGTTATTACCCCTCAACCATCAGGAAGGAGATACAGGAGCCTCAGGTCCCACAGCACCTGGTTCAGGAAATGGGATATTACCCATCAACTATCAGGAAGGAGGTACAGGAGCCTCAGGCACCACACCACCAGGTTCAGGAACAGTTATTGCCCCTCAACCATCAGGAAGGAGGTACCGGAGCCTCAGGCCCCAGACCACCAGGTTCAGGAACAGTTATTGCCCCTCAACCATCAGGATGGAATTACAGGAGCCTCAGGCCCCACACCACAAGGTTCAGGAACAGTTATTACCCCACAACCATCAGGAAGGACGTACAGGAGCCTCAGGCCCCACACCACCAGGTTCAGGAACAGTTACCACCCCTCACCCATCAGGAAGGAGGTACAGGAGCCTCAGGCCCCACAGCACCAGGTTCAGGAACAGTTATTACCCCTCAAACATCAGGAAGCAGCGACAGAAGCCTCAGGCCCCACACCACCAGGTTCAGGAACAGGTATTACCCCTCAACTATCAGGAAGGAGGTACAAGAGCCTCAGGCCCAACACCACCAGGTTCAGGAACAGGTATTACCCCTCAACTATCAGGAAGGAGGTACAGGAGCCTCAGGCCCCACACCACCAGGTTCAGGAAAAGTTATTGCCCCTCAACCATCAGGAAGGAGGTACAGGAGCCTCAGGCCCCACACCACCAGGTTCAGGAACAGTTATTACCCCTCAACTCTTATGAAGGAGGTACAGGAGCCTCAGGTCCCATACCACCAGGTGCAGGAACAGGTAGTACCCCTCAACTCTTATGAAGGAGGTACAGGAGCATTAGGTCCCATACCACCAGGTGCAGGAACAGGTAGTACCCCTCAACTCTTATGAAGGAGATACAGGAGCCTCAGTTCCCATACCACCAGGTTAAGGAACAGGTATTACCCCTCAACTCTTATGAAGGATGTACAGGAGCCTCAGGTCCCATACCACCAGGTGCAGAAACAGGTAGTACCCCTCAACCATCAGGAAGGAGATACAGGAGCCTCAGGTCCCACAGCACCTGGTTCAGGAAATGGGATATTACCCATCATCCATCAGGAAGGAGGTACAGGAGACTCAGGCCCCACACCACCAGGTTCAGAAACAGTTATTACCCCTCAAACATCAGGAAGCAGCTACAGGATCCTCAGGCCCCACAACACCAGGTTCAGGAACTGTTATTACCCCTCAACCATCAGGAAGGATGTACAGGGGCCTCAGGCCCCACACCACCAGGTTCAGGAACAGGTATTACCCCTCAACTATAAGGAAGGAGGTACAGGAGCCTCAGGCTCCAAACCACCAGGTTCAGGAACAGTTATTACCCCTCAACTCTTATGAAGGAGGTACAGGAGCCTCAGGTCCCATACCATCATGTGCAGGAACAGGTAGTACCCCTCAACTTTTAAGAAGGAGGTACAGGAGCCTCAGGCCCCACAGCACCACGTTCAGTAAAAGTTATTGCCCCTCAACCATCAGGATGGAATTACAGGAGCCTCAGGCCCCACACCACCAGGTTCAGGAACAGTTATTGCCCCTCAACCATCAGGAAGGAGGTACAGGAGCCTCAGGCCCCACAGCACCACGTTCAGTAAAAGTTATTGCCCCTCAACCATCAGGAAGGACGTACAGGAGCCTCAGGCCCCACACCACCAGGTTCAGGAACAGTTATTACCCCACAACCATCAGGAAGGACGTACAGGAGCCTCAGGCCCCACACCACCAGGTTCAGGAACAGTTACCACCCCTCACCCATCAGGAAGGAGGTACAGGAGCCTCAGGCCCCACAGCACCAGGTTCAGGAAACAGGATATTACACCTCAACCATCAGGAAGGAGGTACAGGACCCTCAGGTCCGACACCAACAGGTTCAGGAACAGGTATTACCCCTCAACTATCAGGAAGGCGGTACAGGAGCATTAGGCCCCACACCACCAGGTTACGGAACAGTTATTACCCCTAAACCATCAGGAAGGAGGTACATGAGCCTGAGGCCCCACACAAGCAGGTTCTGGAACAGGTATTACCCCTCAACCATCAGGAAGGAGATACAGGAGCCTCAGGTCCCACAGCACCTGGTTCAGGAAATGGGATATTACCCATCAACTATCAGGAAGGAGGTACAGGAGCCTCAGGCACCACACCACCAGGTTCAGGAACAGTTATTGCCCCTCAACCATCAGGAAGGAGGTACCGGAGCCTCAGGCCCCAGACCACCAGGTTCAGGAACAGTTACTGCCCCTCAACCATCAGGATGGAATTACAGGAGCCTCAGGCCCCACACCACAAGCTTCAGGAACAGTTATTATCCCACAACCATCAGGAAGGACGTACAGGAGCCTCAGGCCCCACACCACCAGGTTCAGGAACAGTTACCACCCCTCACCCATCAGGAAGGAGGTACAGGAGCCTCAGGCCCCACAGCACCAGGTTCAGGAACAGTTATTACCCCTCAAACATCAAGAAGCAGCTACAGAAGCCTCAGGCCCCACAACACCAGGTTCAGGAACAGGTATTACCCCTCAACTATCAGGAAGGAGGTACAAGAGCCTGAGGCCCAACACCACCAGGTTCAGGAATAGGTATTACCCCTCAACTATCAGGAAGGAGGTACAGGAGCCTCAGGCCCCACAGCACCACGTTCAGTAAAAGTTATTGCCCCTCAACCATCAGGAAGGACGTACAGGAGCCTCAGGCCCCACACCACCAGGTTCAGGTACAGTTATTACCCCACAACCATCAGGAAGGACGTACAGGAGCCTCAGGCCCCACACCACCAGGTTCAGGAACAGTTACCACCCCTCACCCATCAGGAAGGAGGTACAGGAGCCTCAGGCCCCACAGCACCAGGTTCAGGAAACAGGATATTACACCTCAACCATCAGGAAGGAGGTACAGGACCCTCAGGTCCGACACCAACAGGTTCAGGAACAGGTATTACCCCTCAACTATCAGGAAGGCGGTACAGGAGCATTAGGCCCCACACCACCAGGTTCCGGAACAGTTATTACCCCTAAACCATCAGGAAGGAGGTACATGAGCCTGAGGCCCCACACAAGCAGGTTCCGGAACAGGTATTACCCCTCAACCATCAGGAAGGAGATACAGGAGCCTCAGGTCCCACAGCACCTGGTTCAGGAAATGGGATATTACCCATCAACTATCAGGAAGGAGGTACAGGAGCCTCAGGCACCACACCACCAGGTTCAGGAACAGTTATTGCCCCTCAACCATCAGGAAGGAGGTACCGGAGCCTCAGGCCCCAGACCTCCAGGTTCAGGAACAGTTACTGCCCCTCAACCATCAGGATGGAATTACAGGAGCCTCAGGCCCCACACCACAAGGTTCAGGAACAGTTATTACCCCACAACCATCAGGAAGGACGTACAGGAGCCTCAGGCCCCACACCACCAGGTTCAGGAACAGTTACCACCCCTCACCCATCAGGAGGGAGGTACAGGAGCCTCAGGCCCCACAGCACCAGGTTCAGGAACAGTTATTACCCCTCAAACATCAAGAAGCAGCTACAGAAGCCTCAGGCCCCACACCACCAGGTTCAGGAACAGGTATTACCCCTCAACTATCAGGAAGGAGGTACAAGAGCCTCAGGCCCAACACCACCAGGTTCAGGAATAGGTATTACCCCTCAACTATCAGGAAGGAGGTACAGGAGCCTCAGGCCCCACACCACCAGGTTCAGGAACAGTTATTACCCCTCAACTCTTATGAAGGAGGTACAGGAGCCTCAGGTCCCATACCACCAGGTGCAGGAACAGGTAGTACCCCTCAACTCTTATGAAGGAGGTACAGGAGCCTTAGGTCCCATACCACCAGGTGCAGGAACAGGTAGTACCCCTCAACTATTATGAAGGAGGTACAGGAGCCTCATTTCCCATACCACCAGGTTAAGGAACAGGTATTGCCCCTCAAACATCAGGAAGGAGGTACAGGAGCCTCAGGCCCCACACCACAACGTTCAGGAAAAGGTATTGCCCCTCAAACATCAGGAAGGAGGTACAGGAGCCTCATTTCCCACACCACCAGGTTAAGGAACAGGTATTGCCCCTCAAACATCAGGAAGGAGGTACAGGAGCCTCAGGCCCCACACCACAACGTTCAGGAAAAGGTATTGCCCCTCAAACATCAGGAAGGAGGTACAGGAGCCTCACGCCCCACACCACCAGGTTCAGGAAACGGTATTACCCCTCAACCATGAGGTAGGAGGTAAAGGAGCCTCAGGCCCCACACCACCACGTTCAGGAAAAGTTATTGCCCCATAAACATCAGGAAGGATGTACAGGAGACTCAGGCCCCACAGCACCAGGTTCAGGAACAGTTATTACCCCTCAAATATCAGGAAGCAGCTACAAGAGCCTCAGGCCCCACAACACCAGGTTCAGGAACAGGTATTACCCCTCAACTATAAGGAAGAAGGTACAGGAGCCTCAGGCCCCACACCACTTGGTTCCGGAACAGTTGTTACCCCTCAACCATCAGGAAGGAGGTACAGGAGCCTCATGCACCACACCACCAGGTTCAGGAAAAGTTATTGCCCCTCAACCATTCGGAAGGAGGTACAGGAGCATCAGGCCCCACACCACCACGTTCAGGAACAGTTATTATCCTTTGAGCATCAGGATGGAGGTACAGGGGCCAGAGGACCACACCACCAGGTTCCGGAACAGTTATTACCCCTCAACCATCAGGAAGGAGGTACATGAGCCTGAGGCCCCACACCACCAGGTATAGGAGCAGTTATTACCCCTCAACTATCAGAAAGGAGGAAAAGGAGCCTCAGGCCCCACACCAGCAGGTTCAGGAAAAGTTATTGCCCCTCAACCATCAGGAAGGAGGTACAGGAGCCTCAGGACCCACACCACCAGGTTCCGGAACAGTTATTACCTGTAAACCATCAGGGAGGTGGTTTAGGGGCCTCAGGCCACACACCACCAGGTTCAGGAAACAGGATATTACACCTCAACCATCAGGAAGGAGGTACAGGACCCTCAGGTCCGACACCAACAGGTTCAGGAACAGGTATTACCCCTCAACTATCAGGAAGGCGGTACAGGAGCCTTAGGCCCCACACCACAAGGTTCCGGAACAGTTATTACCCCTAAACCATCAGGAAGGAGGTACATGAGCCTGAGGCCCCACACAACCAGGTTCCGGAACAGGTATTACCCCTCAACTATAAGGAAGGAGGTACAGGAGCCTCATGCCCCAAACCACCAGGTTCAGGAACAGTTATTACCCCTCAACTCTTATGAAGGAGGTACAGGAGCCTCAGGTCCCATACCACCATGTGCAGGAACAGGTAGTACCCCTCAACTCTTAAGAAGGAGGTACAGGAGCCTCAGGTCCCATACCACTAGGTGCAGGAACAGGTAGTACCTCTCAACTCTTATGAAGGAGGTACAGGAGCATCAGGTCCCATACCACCAGGTTCAGGAACAGGTATTACCCCTCAACTCTTAAGAAGGAGGTACAGGAGCCTCATGCACCACACCACCAGGTTCAGGAAAAGTTATTGCCCCTCAACCATTCGGAAGGAGGTACAGGAGCATCAGGCCCCACACCACCACGTTCAGGAACAGTTATTATCCTTTGAGCATCAGGATGGAGGTACAGGGGCCAGAGGACCACACCACCAGGTTCCGGAACAGTTATTACCCCTCAACCATCAGGAAGGAGGTACATGAGCCTGAGGCCCCACACCACCAGGTATAGGAGCAGTTATTACCCCTCAACTATCAGAAAGGAGGAAAAGGAGACTCAGGCCCCACACCACCAGGTTCAGGAAAATTTATTGCCCCTCAACCATCAGGAAGGAGGTACAGGAGCCTCAGGCCCAACACCACCAGGTTCCGGAACAGTTATTACCTGTAAACCATCAGGGAGGTGGTATAGGGGCCTCAGGCCGCACACCACCAGGTTCAGGAAACAGGATATTACACCTCAACCATCAGGAAGGAGGTACAGGACCCTCAGGTCCGACACCAACAGTTTCAGGAACAGGTATTACCCCTCAACTATCAGGAAGGCGGTACAGGAGCCTTAGGCCCCACACCACAAGGTTCCGGAACAGTTATTACCCCTAAACCATCAGGAAGGAGGTACATGAGCCTGAGGCCCCACACAACCAGGTTCCGGAACAGGTATTACCCCTCAACCATCAGGAAGGAGATACAGGAGCCTCAGGTCCCACAGCACCTGGTTCAGGAAATGGGATATTACCCATCAACTATCAGGAAGGAGGTACAGGAGCCTCAGGCACCACACCACCAGGTTCAGGAACAGTTATTGCCCCTCAACCATCAGGAAGGAGGTACAGGAGCCTCAGGCCCCAGACCACCAGGTTCAGGAACAGTTATTGCCCCTCAACCATCAGGAAGGAGGTACAGGAGCCTCAGGCCCCACAGCACCACGTTCAGTAAAAGTTATTGCCCCTCAACCATCAGGATGGAATTACAGGAGCCTCAGGCCCCACACCACAAGGTTCAGGAACAGTTATTACCCCACAACCATCAGGAAGGACGTACAGGAGCCTCAGGCCCCACACCACCAGGTTCAGGAACAGTTACCACCCCTCAAACATCAGGAAGCAGCTACAGAAGCCTCAGGCCCCACACCACCAGATTCAGGAACAGGTATTACCCCTCAACTATCAGGAAGGAGGTACAAGAGCCTCAGGCCCAACACCACCAGGTTCATGAACAGGTATTACCCCTCAACTATCAGGAAGGAGGTACAGGAGCCTCAGGCCCCACACCACCAGGTTAGGGAAAAGTTATTGCCCCTCAACCATCAGGAAGGAGGTACAGGAGCCTCAGGCCCCACACCACCAGGTTCAGGAACAGTTATTACCCCTCAACTCTTATGAAGGAGGTACATGAGCCTCAGGTCCCATACCACCAGGTGCAGGAATAGGTAGTACCCCTCAAATCTTATGAAGGAGGTACAGGAGCCTTAGGTCCCATACCACCAGGTGCAGGAACAGTTATTACCCATCAACCATCAGGAAGGAGGTACAGGAGACTCAGGCCCCACACCACCAGTTTCAGAAACAGTTATTACCCCTCAAACATCAGGAAGCAGCTACAGGATCCTCAGGCCCCACAACACCAGGTTCAGGAACTGTTATTACCCCTCAACCATCAGGAAGGAGGTACAGGGGCCAGAGGACCCACACCACCAGGTTCAGGAACATTAATAACCCCTCAACCATCAGGAAGGATGTACAGGGGCCTCAGGACTCACAGCACCAGGGTCAGGAACAGTTATTACCCCTCAAACATCAGGAAGGAGGTTCAGGAGTCTCAGGCCCCACAACACCACGTTCAGAAAAGGTATTGCCCCTCAAACATCAGGAAGGAGGTACAGGAGCCTCAGGCCCCACACCACCAGGTTCAGGAACAGGTATTACCCCTCAACTATAAGGAAGGAGGTACAGGAGCCTCAGGCCCCAAACCACCAGGTTCAGGAACAGTTATTACCCCTCAACTCTTATGAAGGAGGTACAGGAGCCTCAGGTCCCATACCACCATGTGCAGGAACAGGTAGTACCCCTCATCTCTTAAGAAGGAGGTACAGGAGCCTCAGGTCCCATACCACTAGGTGCAGGAACAGGTAGTTCCTCTCAATTCTTATGAAGGAGGTACAGGAGCATCAGGTCCCATACCACCAGGTTCAGGAACAGGTATTACCCCTCAACTCTTATGAAGGAGGTACAGGAGCCTCAGGTCCCATACCACCAGGTTCAGGAATAGTTATTGCCCCTCAACCATCAGGAAGGTGGTACAGTTGCCTCAGGCCCCACACCACCATGTTCAGGAACAGTTATTGCCCCTCAACCATCAGGAAGGAGGTACAGGAGCCTCAGGCCCCACAGCACCACGTTCAGTAAAAGTTATTGCCCCTCAACCATCAGGATGGAATTACAGGAGCCTCAGGACTCACAGCACCAGGGTCAGGAACAGGTATTACCCCTCAACTCTTATGAAGGAGGTACAGGAGCCTCAGGTCCCATACCACCAGGTTCAGGAACAGTTATTGCCCCTCAACCATCAGGAAGGAGGTACAGGAGACTCAGGCCCCACACCACCAGGTTCAGGAACAGTTATTACCTCTCAAACATCAGGAAGCAGCTACAGGATCCTCAGGCCCCACAACACCAGGTTCAGGAACTGTTATTACCCCTCAACCATCAGGAAGGAGGTACAGGGGCCTCAGGTCCCACAGCACCTGGTTCAGGAAATGGGATATTACCCATCATCCATCAGGAAGGAGGTACAGGAGCCTCAGGCCCCACACCACCAGGTTCAGGAAAAGTTATTGCCCCTCAACCATCAGGATGGAATTACAGGAGCCTCAGGCCCCACACCACCATGTTCAGGAACAGTTATTACCCCACAACCATCAGGAAGGATGTACAGGAGCCTCAGTCCCCACAGCACCAGGTTCAGGAACAGTTATTACCCCTCAAACATCAGGAAGCAGCTACAGGAGCCTCAGGCCCTACACCACAACGTTAAGGAACAGGTATTACCCCTCAACTATCAGGAAGGAGGTACAGGAGCCTCAGGCCCCACACCACCAGGTTCAGGAACAGGTATTACCCCTCAACCATCAGGAAGGAGATACAGGAGCCTCAGGTCCCACACCACCGGGTTCAGGAACAGTTACTACCCCTCAACTATCAGGAAGGAGGTAGAGGAGCCTCAGGCCCCACACCACCAGGTTTCAGAACAGTTATTACCCCTAAACCATCAGGAAGGAGGTACAGGAGCCTCAGTCCCCACACCACCAGGTTCAGGGTCAGGTATTACCCTTCAACCATCAGGAAGGAGGTACAGGAGCCTCAGGCCCCACACCACCAGATTCAGGAACATGTATTACCCCATAACTCTTAGGAAGGAAGTACAGGAGCCTCAGGTCCCACACCACCAGTTTCAGGAACAGGTATTACCCCTCAACCATCAGGAAGGAAATACAGGAGCCTCAGGCACCACTCCACCAGGTTCCGGAATAGTTATTACCCCTAAACCATCAGGAAGGTGGTACATGAGCCTGAGGCCCCAAACCACCAGGTTCAGGAACAGTTATTACCCCTCAACTATCAGGAAGTAGGAGAAGGAGCCTCAGGCCCCACACCAGCAGTTTCCGGAAAAGTTATTGCCCCTCAACCATCAGGAAGGAGGTACAGGAGCCTCAGGCCCCACACCACCAGGTTCAGGAACAGTTATTACCACTCAACCATCATGATGGAGGTACAGGAGCCTAAGGCCCCACACCACCAGGTGCAGGAACAGGTAGTAACCCTCAACTCTTATGAAGGAGGTACAGGAGCCTCAGTTCCCATACCACCAGGTTAAGGAACAGGTATTACCCCTCAACTCTTATGAAGGATGTACAGGAGCCTCAGGTCCCATACCACCAGGTGCAGGAACAGGTAGTACCCCTCAACCATCAGGAAGGAGATACAGGAGCCTCAGGTCCCACAGCACCTGGTTGAGGAAATGGGATATTACCCATCATCCATCAGGAAGGAGGTACAGGAGACTCAGGCCCCACACCACCAGGTTCAGGAACAGTAATTACCCATCAACCATTAGGAAGGAGGTACAGGAGACTCAGGCCCCACACCACCAGGTTTAGGAACAGTTATTACCCATCAACCATCAGGAAGGAGGTACAGGAGCTTCAGATCCCACAGCACCAGGTTCAGAAAAAGTTATTGCCCCTCAAACATCAGGAAGGAGGTACAGGTGCCTCAGGCCCCACACCAGCAGGTTCAGGAACAGTTATTCCCCCTAAACCATCAGGAAGGAGGTACATGAGCCTGAGGCCCCACACCACCAGGTTCCGGAACAGTTATTACCCATAAACCATCAGGGAGGTGGTATAGGGGCCTCAGGCCGCACACCACCAGGTTCAGGAAACAGGATATTACACCTCAACCATCAGGAAGGAGGTACAGGACCCTCAGGTCCAACACCAACAGGTTCAGGAACAGGTATTACCCCTCAACTATCAGGAAGGCGGTACAGGAGCCTTAGGCCCCACACCACCAGGTTCCGGAACAGTTATTACCCCTAAACCATCAGGAAGGAGGTACATGAGCCTGAGGCCACACACAACCATGTTCCGGAACAGGTATTACCCCTCAACCATCAGGAAGGAGATACAGGAGCCTCAGGTCCCACAGCACCTGGTTCAGGAAATGGGATATTACCCATCAACTATCAGGAAGGAGGTACAGGAGCCTCAGGCACCACACCACCAGGTTCAGGAACAGTTATTGCCCCTCAACCATCAGGAAGGAGGTACAGGAGCCTCAGGCCCCAGACCACCAGGTTCAGGAACAGTTATTGCCCCTCAACCATCAGGAAGGAGGTACAGGAGCCTCAGGCCCCACAGCACCACGTTCAGTAAAAGTTATTGCCCCTCAACCATCAGGATGGAATTACAGGAGCCTCAGGCCCCACACCACCAGGTTCAGGAACTGTTATTGCCCCTCAACCATCAGGAAGGAGGTACAGGAGCCTCAGGCCCCACAGCACCACGTTCAGTAAAAGTTATTGCCCCTCAACCATCAGGATGGAATTACAGGAGCCTCAGGCCCCACACCACAAGGTTCAGGAACAGTTATTATCCTTTGAGCATCAGGATGGAGGTACAGGGGCCAGAGGACCACACCACCAGGTTCCGGAACAGGTATTACCCCACAACTATCAGGAAGGAGGTACAAGAGCCTCAGGCCCCACACCACCAGGTTCAGGAACAGTTACCACCCCTCAAACATCAGGAAGCAGCTACAGAAGCCTCAGGCCCCACACCACCAGGTTCAGGAACAGGTATTACCCCTCAACTATCAGGAAGGAGGTACAAGAGCCTCAGGCCCCACACCACCAGGTTAGGGAAAAGTTATTGCCCCTCAACCATCAGGAAGGAGGTACAGGAGCCTCAGGCCCCACACCACCAGGTTCAGGAACAGTTATTACCCCTCAACTCTTATGAAGGAGGTACATGAGCCTCAGGTCCCATACCACCAGGTGCAGGAATAGGTAGTACCCCTCAACTCTTATGAAGGAGGTACAGGAGCCTTAGGTCCCATACCACCAGGTGCAGGAACAGTTATTACCCATCAACCATCAGGAAGGAGGTACAGGAGACTCAGGCCCCACACCACCAGTTTCAGAAACAGTTATTACCCCTCAAACATCAGGAAGCAGCTACAGGATCCTCAGGCCCCACAACACCAGGTTCAGGAACTGTTATTACCCCTCAACCATCAGGAAGGAGGTACAGGGGCCAGAGGACCCACACCACCAGGTTCAGGAACATTAATAACCCCTCAACCATCAGGAAGGATGTACAGGGGCCTCAGGACTCACAGCACCAGGGTCAGGAACAGTTATTACCCCTCAAACATCAGGAAGGAGGTTCAGGAGTCTCAGGCCCCACACCACCACGTTCAGAAAAGGTATTGCCCCTCAAACATCAGGAAGGAGGTACAGGAGCCTCAGGCCCCACACCACCAGGTTCAGGAACAGGTATTACCCCTCAACTATAAGGAAGGAGGTACAGGAGCCTCAGGCCCCAAACCACCAGGTTCAGGAACAGTTATTACCCCTCAACTCTTATGAAGGAGGTACAGGAGCCTCAGGTCCCATACCACCATGTGCAGGAACAGGTAGTACCCCTCAACTCTTAAGAAGGAGGTACAGGAGCCTCAGGTCCCATACCACTAGGTGCAGGAACAGGTAGTTCCTCTCAACTCTTATGAAGGAGGTACAGGAGCATCAGGTCCCATACCACCAGGTTCAGGAACAGGTATTACCCCTCAACTCTTATGAAGGAGGTACAGGAGCCTCAGGTCCCATACCACCAGGTTCAGGAATAGTTATTGCCCCTCAACCATCAGGAAGGTGGTACAGTTGCCTCAGGCCCCACACCACCATGTTCAGGAACAGTTATTGCCCCTCAACCATCAGGAAGGAGGTACAGGAGCCTCAGGCCCCACAGCACCACGTTCAGTAAAAGTTATTGCCCCTCAACCATCAGGATGGAATTACAGGAGCCTCAGGACTCACAGCACCAGGGTCAGGAACAGGTATTACCCCTCAACTCTTATGAAGGAGGTACAGGAGCCTCAGGTCCCATACCACCAGGTTCAGGAACAGTTATTGCCCCTCAACCATCAGGAAGGAGGTACAGGAGACTCAGGCCCCACACCACCAGGTTCAGGAACAGTTATTACCTCTCAAACATCAGGAAGCAGCTACAGGATCCTCAGGCCCCACAACACCAGGTTCAGGAACTGTTATTACCCCTCAACCATCAGGAAGGAGGTACAGGGGCCTCAGGTCCCACAGCACCTGGTTCAGGAAATGGGATATTACCCATCATCCATCAGGAAGGAGGTACAGGAGCCTCAGGCCCCACACCACCAGGTTCAGGAAAAGTTATTGCCCCTCAACCATCAGGATGGAATTACAGGAGCCTCAGGCCCCACACCACCATGTTCAGGAACAGTTATTACCCCACAACCATCAGGAAGGATGTACAGGAGCCTCAGTCCCCACAGCACCAGGTTCAGGAACAGTTATTACCCCTCAAACATCAGGAAGCAGCTACAGGAGCCTCAGGCCCTACACCACAACGTTAAGGAACAGGTATTACCCCTCAACTATCAGGAAGGAGGTACAGGAGCCTCAGGCCCCACACCACCAGGTTCAGGAACAGGTATTACCCCTCAACCATCAGGAAGGAGATACAGGAGCCTCAGGTCCCACACCACCGGGTTCAGGAACAGTTATTACCCCTCAACTATCAGGAAGGAGGTAGAGGAGCCTCAGGCCCCACACCACCAGGTTTCGGAACAGTTATTACCCCTAAACCATCAGGAAGGAGGTACATGAGCCTCAGGTCCCACACCACCAGGTTCAGGAACAGTCATTATCCCTCAACCATCAGGAAGGAGGTACAGGAGCCTCAGTCCCCACACCACCAGGTTCAGGGTCAGGTATTACCCTTCAACCATCAGGAAGGAGGTACAGGAGCCTCAGGCCCCACACCACCAGGTTCAGGAACAGGTATTACCCCTCAACTATCAGGAAGGAAGAACAGGAGTTTCAGACCCACACCACCAGTTTCAGGAAACGGGATATTACCCCTCAACCATCAGGGAGGTGGTATAGGGGCCTCAGGACCCACACCACCTGGTTCAGGAACCATTATTACTCCTCAACCATCTGGAAGGAGGTACAGGAGCCTCAGGCCCCACACCACCAGATTCAGGAACATGTATTACCCCATAACTCTTAGGAAGGAAGTACAGGAGCCTCAGGTCCCACACCACCAGTTTCAGGAACAGGTATTACCCCTCAACCATCAGGAAGGAAATACAGGAGCCTCAGGCACCACTCCACCAGGTTCCGGAATAGTTATTACCCCTAAACCATCAGGAAGGTGGTACATGAGCCTGAGGCCCCAAACCACCAGGTTCAGGAACAGTTATTACCCCTCAACTATCAGGAAGTAGGAGAAGGAGCCTCAGGCCCCACACCAGCAGTTTCCGGAAAAGTTATTGCCCCTCAACCATCAGGAAGGAGGTACAGGAGCCTCAGGCCCCACACCACCAGGTTCAGGAACAGTTATTACCACTCAACCATCATGATGGAGGTACAGGAGCCTAAGGCCCCACACCACCAGGTGCAGGAACAGGTAGTAACCCTCAACTCTTATGAAGGAGGTACAGGAGCCTCAGTTCCCATACCACCAGGTTAAGGAACAGGTATTACCCCTCAACTCTTATGAAGGATGTACAGGAGCCTCAGGTCCCATACCACCAGGTGCAGGAACAGGTAGTACCCCTCAACCATCAGGAAGGAGATACAGGAGCCTCAGGTCCCACAGCACCTGGTTCAGGAAATGGGATATTACCCATCATCCATCAGGAAGGAGGTACAGGAGACTCAGGCCCCACACCACCAGGTTCAGGAACAGTAATTACCCATCAACCATTAGGAAGGAGGTACAGGAGACTCAGGCCCCACACCACCAGGTTTAGGAACAGTTATTACCCATCAACCATCAGGAAGGAGGTACAGGAGCTTCAGATCCCACAGCACCAGGTTCAGAAAAAGTTATTGCCCCTCAAACATCAGGAAGGAGGTACAGGTGCCTCAGGCCCCACACCAGCAGGTTCAGGAACAGTTATTCCCCCTAAACCATCAGGAAGGAGGTACATGAGCCTGAGGCCCCACACCACCAGGTTCCGGAACAGTTATTACCCATAAACCATCAGGGAGGTGGTATAGGGGCCTCAGGCCGCACACCACCAGGTTCAGGAAACAGGATATTACACCTCAACCATCAGGAAGGAGGTACAGGACCCTCAGGTCCGACACCAACAGGTTCAGGAACAGGTATTACCCCTCAACTATCAGGAAGGCGGTACAGGAGCCTCAGGCCCCACACCACCAGGTTCCGGAACAGTTATTACCCCTAAACCATCAGGAAGGAGGTACATGAGCCTGAGGCCACACACAACCATGTTCCGGAACAGGTATTACCCCTCAACCATCAGGAAGGAGATACAGGAGCCTCAGGTCCCACAGCACCTGGTTCAGGAAATGGGATATTACCCATCAACTATCAGGAAGGAGGTACAGGAGCCTCAGGCACCACACCACCAGGTTCAGGAACAGTTATTGCCCCTCAACCATCAGGAAGGAGGTACAGGAGCCTCAGGCCCCAGACCACCAGGTTCAGGAACAGTTATTGCCCCTCAACCATCAGGAAGGAGGTACAGGAGCCTCAAGCCCCACAGCACCACGTTCAGTAAAAGTTATTGCCCCTCAACCATCAGGATGGAATTACAGGAGCCTCAGGCCCCACACCACCAGGTTCAGGAACTGTTATTGCCCCTCAACCATCAGGAAGGAGGTACAGGAGCCTCAGGCCCCACAGCACCACGTTCAGTAAAAGTTATTGCCCCTCAACCATCAGGATGGAATAACAGGAGCCTCAGGCCCCACACCACAAGGTTCAGGAACAGTTATTACCCCACAACCATCAGGAAGGAGGTACAGGAGCTCAGGCCCCACACCACCAGGTTCAGGAACAGTTACCACCCCTCACCCATCAGGAAGGAGGTACAGGAGCCTCAGGCCCCACAGCACCAGGTTCAGGAACAGTTATTACCCCTCAAACATCAGGAAACAGCTACAGAAGCCTCAGGCCCCACACCACCAGGTTCAGGAACAGTTATTACCCCTCAACTCTTATGAAGGAGGTACATGAGCCTCAGGTCCCATACCACCAGGTGCAGGAATAGGTAGTACCCCTCAACTCTTATGAAGGAGGTACAGGAGCCTTAGGTCCCATACCACCAGGTGCAGGAACAGTTATTACCCATCAACCATCAGGAAGGAGGTACAGGAGACTCAGGCCCCACACCACCAGTTTCAGAAACAGTTATTACCCCTCAAACATCAGGAAGCAGCTACAGGATCCTCAGGCCCCACAACACCTGGTTCAGGAAATGGGATATTACCCATCATCCATCAGGAAGGAGGTACAGGAGCCTCAGGCCCCACACCACCAGGTTCAGGAAAAGTTATTGCCCCTCAACCATCAGGATGGAATTACAGGAGCCTCAGGCCCCACACCACCATGTTCAGGAACAGTTATTACCCCACAACCATCAGGAAGGATGTACAGGAGCCTCAGTCCCCACAGCACCAGGTTCAGGAACAGTTATTACCCCTCAAACATCAGGAAGCAGCTACAGGAGCCTCAGGCCCTACACCACAACGTTAAGGAACAGGTATTACCCCTCAACTATCAGGAAGGAGGTACAGGAGCCTCAGGCCCCACACCACCAGGTTCAGGAACAGGTATTACCCCTCAACCATCAGGAAGGAGATACAGGAGCCTCAGGTCCCACACCACCGGGTTCAGGAACAGTTATTACCCCTCAACTATCAGGAAGGAGGTAGAGGAGCCTCAGGCCCCACACCACCAGGTTTCGGAACAGTTATTACCCCTAAACCATCAGGAAGGAGGTACATGAGCCTCAGGTCCCACACCACCAGGTTCAGGAACAGTCATTATCCCTCAACCATCAGGAAGGAGGTACAGGAGCCTCAGTCCCCACACCACCAGGTTCAGGGTCAGGTATTACCCTTCAACCATCAGGAAGGAGGTACAGGAGCCTCAGGCCCCACACCACCAGGTTCAGGAACAGGTATTACCCCTCAACTATCAGGAAGGAAGAACAGGAGTTTCAGACCCACACCACCAGTTTCAGGAAACGGGATATTACCCCTCAACCATCAGGGAGGTGGTATAGGGGCCTCAGGACCCACACCACCTGGTTCAGGAACCATTATTACTCCTCAACCATCTGGAAGGAGGTACAGGAGCCTCAGGCCCCACACCACCAGATTCAGGAACATGTATTACCCCATAACTCTTAGGAAGGAAGTACAGGAGCCTCAGGTCCCACACCACCAGTTTCAGGAACAGGTATTACCCCTCAACCATCAGGAAGGAAATACAGGAGCCTCAGGCACCACTCCACCAGGTTCCGGAATAGTTATTACCCCTAAACCATCAGGAAGGTGGTACATGAGCCTGAGGCCCCAAACCACCAGGTTCAGGAACAGTTATTACCCCTCAACTATCAGGAAGTAGGAGAAGGAGCCTCAGGCCCCACACCAGCAGTTTCCGGAAAAGTTATTGCCCCTCAACCATCAGGAAGGAGGTACAGGAGCCTCAGGCCCCACACCACCAGGTTCAGGAACAGTTATTACCACTCAACCATCATGATGGAGGTACAGGAGCCTAAGGCCCCACACCACCAGGTGCAGGAACAGGTAGTAACCCTCAACTCTTATGAAGGAGGTACAGGAGCCTCAGTTCCCATACCACCAGGTTAAGGAACAGGTATTACCCCTCAACTCTTATGAAGGATGTACAGGAGCCTCAGGTCCCATACCACCAGGTGCAGGAACAGGTAGTACCCCTCAACCATCAGGAAGGAGATACAGGAGCCTCAGGTCCCACAGCACCTGGTTCAGGAAATGGGATATTACCCATCATCCATCAGGAAGGAGGTACAGGAGACTCAGGCCCCACACCACCAGGTTCAGGAACAGTAATTACCCATCAACCATTAGGAAGGAGGTACAGGAGACTCAGGCCCCACACCACCAGGTTTAGGAACAGTTATTACCCATCAACCATCAGGAAGGAGGTACAGGAGCTTCAGATCCCACAGCACCAGGTTCAGAAAAAGTTATTGCCCCTCAAACATCAGGAAGGAGGTACAGGTGCCTCAGGCCCCACACCAGCAGGTTCAGGAACAGTTATTCCCCCTAAACCATCAGGAAGGAGGTACATGAGCCTGAGGCCCCACACCACCAGGTTCCGGAACAGTTATTACCCATAAACCATCAGGGAGGTGGTATAGGGGCCTCAGGCCGCACACCACCAGGTTCAGGAAACAGGATATTACACCTCAACCATCAGGAAGGAGGTACAGGACCCTCAGGTCCGACACCAACAGGTTCAGGAACAGGTATTACCCCTCAACTATCAGGAAGGCGGTACAGGAGCCTCAGGCCCCACACCACCAGGTTCCGGAACAGTTATTACCCCTAAACCATCAGGAAGGAGGTACATGAGCCTGAGGCCACACACAACCATGTTCCGGAACAGGTATTACCCCTCAACCATCAGGAAGGAGATACAGGAGCCTCAGGTCCCACAGCACCTGGTTCAGGAAATGGGATATTACCCATCAACTATCAGGAAGGAGGTACAGGAGCCTCAGGCACCACACCACCAGGTTCAGGAACAGTTATTGCCCCTCAACCATCAGGAAGGAGGTACAGGAGCCTCAGGCCCCAGACCACCAGGTTCAGGAACAGTTATTGCCCCTCAACCATCAGGAAGGAGGTACAGGAGCCTCAGGCCCCACAGCACCACGTTCAGTAAAAGTTATTGCCCCTCAACCATCAGGATGGAATTACAGGAGCCTCAGGCCCCACACCACCAGGTTCAGGAACTGTTATTGCCCCTCAACCATCAGGAAGGAGGTACAGGAGCCTCAGGCCCCACAGCACCACGTTCAGTAAAAGTTATTGCCCCTCAACCATCAGGATGGAATTACAGGAGCCTCAGGCCCCACACCACAAGGTTCAGGAACAGTTATTACCCCACAACCATCAGGAAGGAGGTACAGGAGCTCAGGCCCCACACCACCAGGTTCAGGAACAGTTACCACCCCTCACCCATCAGGAAGGAGGTACAGGAGCCTCAGGCCCCACAGCACCAGGTTCAGGAACAGTTATTACCCCTCAAACATCAGGAAACAGCTACAGAAGCCTCAGGCCCCACACCACCAGGTTCAGGAACAGGTATTACCCCTCAACTATCAGGAAGGAGGTACAAGAGCCTCAGGCCCAACACCACCAGGTTCAGGAACAGGTATTACCCCTCAACTATCAGGAAGGAGGTACAGGAGCCTCAGGCCCCACACCACCAGGTTCAGGAAAAGTTATTGCCCCTCAACCATCAGGAAGGAGGTACAGGAGCCTCAGGCCCCACACCACCAGGTTCAGGAACAGTTATTACCCCTCAACTCTTACGAAGGAGGTACAGGAGCCTCAGGTCCCATACAACCAGGTGCAGGAACAGGTAGTACCCCTCAACTCTTATGAAGGAGGTACAGGAGCCTTAGGTCCCATACCACCAGGTGCAGGAACAGGTAGTACCCCTCAACTCTTATGAAGGAGGTACAGGAGCCTCAGGTCCCATACCACCAGGTGCAGGAACAGGTAGTACCCCTCAAGCATCAGGAAGGAGATACAGGAGCCTCAGGTCCCACAGCACCTGGTTCAGGAAATGGGATATTACCCATCATCCATCAGGAAGGAGGTACAGGAGACTCAGGCCCCACACCACCAGGTTCAGGAACAGTTATTACCCAACAACCATCAGGAAGGAGGTACAGGAGACTCAGGCCCCACACCACCAGTTTCAGAAACAGTTATTACCCCTCAAACATCAGGAAGCAGCTACAGGATCCTCAGGCCCCACAACACCAGGTTCAGGAACTGTTATTACCCCTCAACCATCAGGAAGGAGGTACAGGGGCCAGAGGACCCACACCACCATGTTCAGGAACATTAATAACCCCTCAACCATCAGGAAGGATGTACAGGGGCCTCAGGACTCACAGCACCAGGGTCAGGAACAGTTATTACCCCTCAAACATCAGGAAGGAGATACAGGAGCCTCAGGCCCCACACTACCAGGTTCAGGAACAGGTATTACCCCTCAACTATAAGGAAGGAGGTACAGGAGCCTCAGGCCCCAAACCACCAGGTTCAGGAACAGTTATTACCCCTCAACTCTTATGAAGGAGGTACAGGAGCCTCAGGTCCCATACCACCATGTGCAGGAACAGGTAGTACCCCTCAACTCTTAAGAAGGAGGTACAGGAGCCTCAGGTCCCATACCACTAGGTGCAGGAACAGGTAGTACCTCTCAACTCTTATGAAGGAGGTACAGGAGCATCAGGTCCCATACCACCAGGTTAAGGAACAGGTATTACCCCTCAACTCTTATGAAGGAGGTACAGGATCCTCAGGCACCACACCACCAGGTTCAGGAACAGTTATTGTCCCTCAACCATCAGGAAGGTGGTACAGGAGCCTCAGGCCCCACACCACCATGTTCAGGAACAGTTATTGCCCCTCAACCATCAGGAAGGAGGTACAGGAGCCTCAGGCCCCACAGCACCACGTTCAGTAAACGTTATTGCCCCTCAACCATCAGGATGGAATTACAGGAGCCTCAGGACTCACAGCACCAGGGTCAGGAACAGGTATTACCCCTCAAACATCAGGAAGGAGGTACAGGAGACTCAGGCCCCACACCACCAGGTTCAGGAACAGTTATTACCTCTCAAACATCAGGAAGCAGCTACAGGATCCTCAGGCCCCACAACACCAGGTTCAGGAACTGTTATTACCCCTCAACCATCAGGAAGGAGGTACAGGGGCCTCAGGTCCCACAGCACCTGGTTCAGGAAATGTGATATTACCCATCATCCAACAGGAAGGAGGTACAGGAGCCTCAGGCCCCACACCACCAGGTTCAGGAAAAGTTATTGCCCCTCAACCATCAGGATGGAATTACAGGAGCCTCAGGCACAACACCACCATGTTCAGGAACAGTTATTACCCCACAACCATCAGGAAGGATGTACAGGAGCCTCAGTCCCCACAGCACCAGGTTCAGGAACAGTTATTACCCCTCAAACATCAGGAAGTAGCTACAGGAGCCTCAGGCCCTACACCACAAGGTTAAGGAACAGGTATTACCCCTCAACCATCAGGAAGGAGATACAGGTGCCTCAGGTCCCACACCACCGGGTTCAGGAACAGTTATTACCCCTCAACTATCAGGAAGGAGGTAGAGGAGCCTCAGGCCCCACACCACCAGGTTTCGGAACAGTTATTACCCCTAAACCATCAGGAAGGAGGTACATGAGCCTCAGGTCCCACACCACCAGGTTCAGGAACAGTCATTATCCCTCAACCATCAGGAAGGAGGTACAGGAGCCTCAGTCCCCACACCACCAGGTTCAGGGTCAAGTATTACCCTTCAACCATCAGGAAGGAGGTACAGGAGCCTCAGGCCCCACACCACCAGGTTCAGGAACAGGTATTACCCCTCAACTATCAGGAAGGAAGAACAGGAGTTTCAGACCCACACCACCAGTATCAGGAAACGGGATATTACCCCTCAACCATCAGGGAGGTGGTATAGGGGCCTCAGGACCCACACCACCTGGTTCAGGAACCATTATTACTCCTCAACCAGCTGGAAGGAGGTACAGGAGCCTCAGGCCCCACACCACCAGATTCAGGAACAGTCATTACCCCATAACTCTTAGGAAGGAAGTACAGGAGCCTCAGGTCCCACACCACCAGTTTCAGGAACAGGTATTACCCCTCAACCATCAGGAAGGAAATACAGGAGCCTCAAGCACCACTCCACCAGGTTCAGGAACAGTTATTACCCCTCCACTATCAGGAAGTAGGAGAAGGAGCCTCAGGCCACACACCAGCAGTTTCCGGAAAAGTTATTGCCCCTCAACCATCAGGAAGGAGGTACAGGAGCCTCAGGCCCCACACCACCAGGTTCAGGAACAGTTATTACCACTCAACCATCATGATGGAGGTACAGGAGCCTCAGTCCCCACACCAGCAGGTGCAGTAACAGTTACCACCCCTCAACCATCAGGAAGGAGGTACAGGAGCCTAAGGCCCCACACCACCAGGTTTAGGAACAGTTATTACCCCTCAACCATCAGGAAGGAGGTACAGGAGCCTCAGGCCCCACACCACCAGGTTCAGGAACAGTTATTACCACTCAACCATCATGATGGAGGTACAGGATCCTCAGGCCCCACACCACCAGGTTTAGGAACAGTTACCACCCCTCAACCATCAGGAAGGAGCTACAGGAGCCTCAGGACTCACACCACCAGGTTCAGGTACATTTATTACCCCTCAACCATCAGGAAGGAGGTACAGGAGGCTCAGGCACAACACCACCAGGTTCAGGAACAGTTATTACCCCTCAACCATCAGGAGGGAGGTACAGGAGCCTAAGGTCCCACACCAGCAGGTTCAAGAACAGGTATTACCCCTCAACCATCAGGAAAGAGGTACTGGAGCCTCAGGTCCCACACCAGCATTTCAGGAACCATTACTACCCCTCAACCATTAGGAAGGATGTACAGGAGCGTCAGGCCCCACACCACCAGGTTCAGGAAAATCTATTGCCCCTCAACCATCAGGAAGGAGGTTCAGAAGCCTCAGGACACACAGCACCAGTTTCAGGAACAGTTATTAACCCTCAACCAGCAGGATGGAGGTACAGGAGCCTCAGGACCCACACCAGCAGGTTCAGGAACAGTTATTACCCCTCAACCATCAGGATGGAAGTACAGGAGCCTCAGGCCCCACACCACAAACTTCAGTAACAGTTATTACCCCCCAACCATTAGGTAGGAGATACAGGAGCCTCATGCCCCACACCACCAGTTTCAGGAACCGTTATTAACCCTCACCCATCAGGAAGGAGGTACAGGAGCCTCAAGCCCCATACCACCAGGTTCAGGAACCGTTATTAACCCTCACCCATCAGGAAGGAGGTACAGGTGCCTCAGGCCCCACAGCACCAGGTTAAGGAACAGTTATTACCCCTCAAACATCAGGAAGCAGCGACAGGAGCCTCAGGCCCTACACCACAAGGTTCAGGAACAGGTATTACACCTCAACTATCAGGAAGGAGGTACAGGAGCCTCAGGCCCCACACCACCAGGTTCAGGAACAGGTATTACCCCTCAACCATCAGGAAGGAGATACAGGAGCCTCAGGTCCCACACCACCGGGTTCAGGAACAGTTATTACCCCTCAACTATCAGGAAGGAGGTAGAGGAGCCTCAGGCCCCACACCACCAGGTTTCGGAACAGTTATTACCCCTAAACCATCAGGAAGGAGGTACATGAGCCTCAGGTCCCACACCACCAGGTTCAGGAACAGTCATTACCCCTCAACCATCAGGAAGGAGGTACAGGAGCCTCAGGCCCCACACCACCAGGTTCAGGGTCAGGTATTACCCTTCAACCATCAGGAAGGAGATACAGGAGCCTCAGGCCCTACACCACCAGGTTCAGGGTCAGGTATTACCCTTCAACCATCAGGAAGGAGGTACAGGAGCCTCAGGCCCCACACCACCAGGTTCAGGGTCAGGTATTACCCTTCAACCATCAGGAAGGAGGTACAGGAGCCTCAGGCCCCACACCACCAGGTTCAGGAACAGGTATTACCCCTCAACTATCAGGAAGGAAGAACAGGAGCTTCAGACCCACACCACCAGTTTCAGGAAACGGGATATTACCCCTCAACCATCAGGGAGGTGGTATAGGGGCCTCAGGACCCACACCACCTGGTTCAGGAACCATTATTACTCCTCAACCATCAGGAAGGAGGTACAGGAGCCTCAGGTCCCACACCACCAGTTTCAGGAACAGGTATTACCCCTCAACCATCAGGAAGGAAATACAGGAGCCTCAGGCACCACACCACCAGGTTCCGGAATAGTTATTACCCCTAAACCATCAGGAAGGTGGTACATGAGCCTGAGGCCCCAAACCACCAGGTTCAGGAACAGTTATTACCCCTCAACTATCAGGAAGTATGTGAAGGAGCGTCAGGCCCCACACCAGCAGTTTCCGGAAAAGTTATTACCCCTCAACCATCAGGAAGGAGGTACAGGAGCCTCAGGCCCAACACCACCAGGTTCAGGAACAGTTATTACCACTCAACCATCATGATGGAGGTACAGGAGCCTCAGTCCCCACACCAGCAGGTGCAGTAACAGTTACCACCCCTCAACCATCAGGAAGGAGGTACAGGAGCCTCAGGACTCACACCACCAATTGTCAGGTACAGTTATTACCCCTCAACCATCAGGAAGGAGATACAGGAGGCTCAGGCACAACACCACCAGGTTCAGGAAAAGTTATTGCCCCTCAACTATCAGGAAGGTGGTACAGGAGCCTCAGGCCCCATACCACCAGGGTCAGGAACAGTTATTACCCCTCAACCATCAGGAAGGAGGTACAGGAGCCTAAGTTTCCCACACCAGCAGGTTCAAGAACAGGTATTACCCCTCAACCATCAGGAAAGAGGTACTGGAGCCTCAGGTCCCACACCAGCATTTCAGGAACCATTACTACCCTTCAACCATTAGGAAGGACGTACAGGAGCGTCAGGCCCCACACCACCAGGTTCAGGAAAAGCTATTGCCCCTCAACCATCAGGAAGGATGTTCAGAAGCCTCAGGACACACAGCACCAGGTTCAGGAACAGGTATTACCCCTCAACTATCGGGAAGGAGGTACAAGAGCCTCAGGCTGCACACAACCAGGTTCAGGAACAGTTTTTACCCCTCAACCATAAGGAAGGAGGTTCAGGGATCCTCAGGATCCAAACCACCAGGTTCCGGCACAGTTATTACCCCTGAACCACTGGGAAGGAGGTACAGGAGCCTCAGGCCCCACACTATCAGGTTCAGGAACAGTTATTACCCCTCAACCATCAGGAAGTAGGTACAGGAGCCTCAGGACCCACACCATCAGGTTCAGGAACAGTTACCACCCCTCAACCATCAGGAAGGAGGAACAGGAGCCTTAGGCCCCACACCACCAGGTTTAGGAACAGTTATTAACCCTCAACCAGCAGGATGGAGGTACAGGAGCCTCAGGACCCACACCAGCAGGTTCAGGAACAGTTACCACCCCTCAACCATCAGGAGGGAGGTGCAGGAGCCTCAGGACCTACACCAACAGGTTCAGGAACAGTTATTACCCCTCAACCATCAGGATGGAAGTACAGGAGCCTCAGGACCCACACCACAAACTTCAGTAACAGTTATTACCCCCCAACCATCAGGATGGAGGTACAGGAGCCTCAAGCCCCATACCACCAGGTTCAGGAACAGTTATTTCCACTCAACTATCAGGACGGAGGTACAGGTGCCTCAGGCGCTACAGCACCAGGTTCAGTATCAGTCATTACCCCTCAACCATCAGGAAGGAGGTACAGGAGCCTAAGGTCCCACACCAGCTGGTTCAAGAACAGGTATTACCCCTCAACCATCAGGAAAGAGGTACTGGAGCCTCAGGTCCCACACCAGCATTTCAGGAACCATTACTACCCCTCAACCATTAGGAAGGACGTACAGGAGCGTCAGGCCCCACACCACCAGGTTCAGGAAAAGCTATTGCCCCTCAACCATCAGGAAGGAGGTTCAGAAGCCTCAGGACACACAGCACCTGGTTCAGGAACAGTTATTACCCGTCAACCATTAGGAAGGAGGTACAGGAGCCTCAGGCCCCACAGCACCAGGTTCAGGAACAGTTATTACCCCTCAACCATAAGGAAGGAGGTTCAGGGATCCTCAGGATCCAAACCACCAGGTTCCGGCACAGTTATTACCCCTGAACCATTGGGAAGGAGGTACAGGAGCCTCAGGCCCCACACTATCAGGTTCAGGAACAGTTATTACCCCTCAACCATCAGGAAGTAGGTACAGGAGCCTCAGGACCCACACCATCAGGTTCAGGAACAGTTACCACCCCTCAACCATCTGGAAGGAGGAACAGGAGCCTTAGGCCCCACACCACCAGGTTTAGGAACAGTTATTAACCCTCAACCAGCAGGATGGAGGTACAGGAGCCTCAGGACCCACACCAGCAGGTTCAGGAACAGTTATTGCCCCTCAACTATCAGGAAGGTGGTACAGGAGCCTCAGGCCCCATACCACCAGGGTCAGGAACACTTATTACCGCTCAATCATCAGGAGGGAGGTACAGGAGCCTAAGGTCCCACACCAGCAGGTTCAAGAACAGGTATTACCCCTCAACCATCAGGAAAGAGGTACTGGAGCCTCAGGTCCCACACCAGCATTTCAGGAACAATTACTACCCCTCAACCATTAGGAAGGACGTACAGGTGCGTCAGGCCCCACACCACCAGGTTCAGGAAAAGCTATTGCCCCTCAACCATCAGGAAGGAGTTTCAGAAGCCTCAGGACACACAGCACCAGGTTCAGGAACAGTTACCACCCCTCAAATATCAGGAGGGAGGTGCAGGAGCCTCAGGACCTACACCAACAGGTTCAGGAACAGTTATTACCCCTCAACCATCAGGATGGAAGTACAGGAGCCTCAGGCCCCACACCACAAACTTCAGTAACAGTTATTACCCCCCAACCATTAGGTAGGAGATACAGGAGCCTCATGCCCCACACCACCAGTTTCAGGAACCGTTATTAACCCTCACCCATCAGGAAGGAGGTACAGGAGCCTCAGGCCCCACACAACAAGGTTCAGGAACAGTTATTTCCCCTCAACTGTCAGGACGGAGGTACAGGTGCCTCAGGCCCCACACCACCAGGTTCAGGAACCGTTATTACCCCTCAACCATCAGGAAGGAAATACAGGAGCCTCAAGCACCACTCCACCAGGTTCAGGAACAGTTATTACCCCTCCACTATCAGGAAGTAGGAGAAGGAGCCTCAGGCCACACACCAGCAGTTTCCGGAAAAGTTATTGCCCCTCAACCATCAGGAAGGAGGTACAGGAGCCTCAGGCCCCACACCACCAGGTTCAGGAACAGTTATTACCACTCAACCATCATGATGGAGGTACAGGAGCCTCAGTCCCCACACCAGCAGGTGCAGTAACAGTTACCACCCCTCAACCATCAGGAAGGAGGTACAGGAGCCTAAGGCCCCACACCACCAGGTTTAGGAACAGTTATTACCCCTCAACCATCAGGAAGGAGGTACAGGAGCCTCAGGCCCCACACCACCAGGTTCAGGAACAGTTATTACCACTCAACCATCATGATGGAGGTACAGGATCCTCAGGCCCCACACCACCAGGTTTAGGAACAGTTACCACCCCTCAACCATCAGGAAGGAGCTACAGGAGCCTCAGGACTCACACCACCAGGTTCAGGTACATTTATTACCCCTCAACCATCAGGAAGGAGGTACAGGAGGCTCAGGCACAACACCACCAGGTTCAGGAACAGTTATTACCCCTCAACCATCAGGAGGGAGGTACAGGAGCCTAAGGTCCCACACCAGCAGGTTCAAGAACAGGTATTACCCCTCAACCATCAGGAAAGAGGTACTGGAGCCTCAGGTCCCACACCAGCATTTCAGGAACCATTACTACCCCTCAACCATTAGGAAGGATGTACAGGAGCGTCAGGCCCCACACCACCAGGTTCAGGAAAATCTATTGCCCCTCAACCATCAGGAAGGAGGTTCAGAAGCCTCAGGACACACAGCACCAGTTTCAGGAACAGTTATTAACCCTCAACCAGCAGGATGGAGGTACAGGAGCCTCAGGACCCACACCAGCAGGTTCAGGAACAGTTATTACCCCTCAACCATCAGGATGGAAGTACAGGAGCCTCAGGCCCCACACCACAAACTTCAGTAACAGTTATTACCCCCCAACCATTAGGTAGGAGATACAGGAGCCTCATGCCCCACACCACCAGTTTCAGGAACCGTTATTAACCCTCACCCATCAGGAAGGAGGTACAGGAGCCTCAAGCCCCATACCACCAGGTTCAGGAACCGTTATTAACCCTCACCCATCAGGAAGGAGGTACAGGTGCCTCAGGCCCCACAGCACCAGGTTAAGGAACAGTTATTACCCCTCAAACATCAGGAAGCAGCGACAGGAGCCTCAGGCCCTACACCACAAGGTTCAGGAACAGGTATTACACCTCAACTATCAGGAAGGAGGTACAGGAGCCTCAGGCCCCACACCACCAGGTTCAGGAACAGGTATTACCCCTCAACCATCAGGAAGGAGATACAGGAGCCTCAGGTCCCACACCACCGGGTTCAGGAACAGTTATTACCCCTCAACTATCAGGAAGGAGGTAGAGGAGCCTCAGGCCCCACACCACCAGGTTTCGGAACAGTTATTACCCCTAAACCATCAGGAAGGAGGTACATGAGCCTCAGGTCCCACACCACCAGGTTCAGGAACAGTCATTACCCCTCAACCATCAGGAAGGAGGTACAGGAGCCTCAGGCCCCACACCACCAGGTTCAGGGTCAGGTATTACCCTTCAACCATCAGGAAGGAGATACAGGAGCCTCAGGCCCTACACCACCAGGTTCAGGGTCAGGTATTACCCTTCAACCATCAGGAAGGAGGTACAGGAGCCTCAGGCCCCACACCACCAGGTTCAGGGTCAGGTATTACCCTTCAACCATCAGGAAGGAGGTACAGGAGCCTCAGGCCCCACACCACCAGGTTCAGGAACAGGTATTACCCCTCAACTATCAGGAAGGAAGAACAGGAGCTTCAGACCCACACCACCAGTTTCAGGAAACGGGATATTACCCCTCAACCATCAGGGAGGTGGTATAGGGGCCTCAGGACCCACACCACCTGGTTCAGGAACCATTATTACTCCTCAACCATCAGGAAGGAGGTACAGGAGCCTCAGGTCCCACACCACCAGTTTCAGGAACAGGTATTACCCCTCAACCATCAGGAAGGAAATACAGGAGCCTCAGGCACCACACCACCAGGTTCCGGAATAGTTATTACCCCTAAACCATCAGGAAGGTGGTACATGAGCCTGAGGCCCCAAACCACCAGGTTCAGGAACAGTTATTACCCCTCAACTATCAGGAAGTATGTGAAGGAGCGTCAGGCCCCACACCAGCAGTTTCCGGAAAAGTTATTACCCCTCAACCATCAGGAAGGAGGTACAGGAGCCTCAGGCCCAACACCACCAGGTTCAGGAACAGTTATTACCACTCAACCATCATGATGGAGGTACAGGAGCCTCAGTCCCCACACCAGCAGGTGCAGTAACAGTTACCACCCCTCAACCATCAGGAAGGAGGTACAGGAGCCTCAGGACTCACACCACCAATTGTCAGGTACAGTTATTACCCCTCAACCATCAGGAAGGAGATACAGGAGGCTCAGGCACAACACCACCAGGTTCAGGAAAAGTTATTGCCCCTCAACTATCAGGAAGGTGGTACAGGAGCCTCAGGCCCCATACCACCAGGGTCAGGAACAGTTATTACCCCTCAACCATCAGGAAGGAGGTACAGGAGCCTAAGTTTCCCACACCAGCAGGTTCAAGAACAGGTATTACCCCTCAACCATCAGGAAAGAGGTACTGGAGCCTCAGGTCCCACACCAGCATTTCAGGAACCATTACTACCCTTCAACCATTAGGAAGGACGTACAGGAGCGTCAGGCCCCACACCACCAGGTTCAGGAAAAGCTATTGCCCCTCAACCATCAGGAAGGATGTTCAGAAGCCTCAGGACACACAGCACCAGGTTCAGGAACAGGTATTACCCCTCAACTATCGGGAAGGAGGTACAAGAGCCTCAGGCTGCACACAACCAGGTTCAGGAACAGTTTTTACCCCTCAACCATAAGGAAGGAGGTTCAGGGATCCTCAGGATCCAAACCACCAGGTTCCGGCACAGTTATTACCCCTGAACCACTGGGAAGGAGGTACAGGAGCCTCAGGCCCCACACTATCAGGTTCAGGAACAGTTATTACCCCTCAACCATCAGGAAGTAGGTACAGGAGCCTCAGGACCCACACCATCAGGTTCAGGAACAGTTACCACCCCTCAACCATCAGGAAGGAGGAACAGGAGCCTTAGGCCCCACACCACCAGGTTTAGGAACAGTTATTAACCCTCAACCAGCAGGATGGAGGTACAGGAGCCTCAGGACCCACACCAGCAGGTTCAGGAACAGTTACCACCCCTCAACCATCAGGAGGGAGGTGCAGGAGCCTCAGGACCTACACCAACAGGTTCAGGAACAGTTATTACCCCTCAACCATCAGGATGGAAGTACAGGAGCCTCAGGACCCACACCACAAACTTCAGTAACAGTTATTACCCCCCAACCATCAGGATGGAGGTACAGGAGCCTCAAGCCCCATACCACCAGGTTCAGGAACAGTTATTTCCACTCAACTATCAGGACGGAGGTACAGGTGCCTCAGGCGCTACAGCACCAGGTTCAGTATCAGTCATTACCCCTCAACCATCAGGAAGGAGGTACAGGAGCCTAAGGTCCCACACCAGCTGGTTCAAGAACAGGTATTACCCCTCAACCATCAGGAAAGAGGTACTGGAGCCTCAGGTCCCACACCAGCATTTCAGGAACCATTACTACCCCTCAACCATTAGGAAGGACGTACAGGAGCGTCAGGCCCCACACCACCAGGTTCAGGAAAAGCTATTGCCCCTCAACCATCAGGAAGGAGGTTCAGAAGCCTCAGGACACACAGCACCTGGTTCAGGAACAGTTATTACCCGTCAACCATTAGGAAGGAGGTACAGGAGCCTCAGGCCCCACAGCACCAGGTTCAGGAACAGTTATTACCCCTCCACCATCAGGATGGTATTACAGGAGCCTCAGCCCTCACAGCACCAGGTTCTGGAACAGGTATTACCCCTCAACTATCAGGAAGGAGGTACAAGAGCCTCAGGCTGCACACAACCAGGTTCAGGAACAGTTTTTACCCCTCAACCATAAGGAAGGAGGTTCAGGGATCCTCAGGATCCAAACCACCAGGTTCCGGCACAGTTATTACCCCTGAACCATTGGGAAGGAGGTACAGGAGCCTCAGGCCCCACACTATCAGGTTCAGGAACAGTTATTACCCCTCAACCATCAGGAAGTAGGTACAGGAGCCTCAGGACCCACACCATCAGGTTCAGGAACAGTTACCACCCCTCAACCATCTGGAAGGAGGAACAGGAGCCTTAGGCCCCACACCACCAGGTTTAGGAACAGTTATTAACCCTCAACCAGCAGGATGGAGGTACAGGAGCCTCAGGACCCACACCAGCAGGTTCAGGAACAGTTATTGCCCCTCAACTATCAGGAAGGTGGTACAGGAGCCTCAGGCCCCATACCACCAGGGTCAGGAACACTTATTACCGCTCAATCATCAGGAGGGAGGTACAGGAGCCTAAGGTCCCACACCAGCAGGTTCAAGAACAGGTATTACCCCTCAACCATCAGGAAAGAGGTACTGGAGCCTCAGGTCCCACACCAGCATTTCAGGAACCATTACTACCCCTCAACCATTAGGAAGGACGTACAGGTGCGTCAGGCCCCACACCACCAGGTTCAGGAAAAGCTATTGCCCCTCAACCATCAGGAAGGAGTTTCAGAAGCCTCAGGACACACAGCACCAGGTTCAGGAACAGTTACCACCCCTCAAATATCAGGAGGGAGGTGCAGGAGCCTCAGGACCTACACCAACAGGTTCAGGAACAGTTATTACCCCTCAACCATCAGGATGGAAGTACAGGAGCCTCAGGCCCCACACCACAAACTTCAGTAACAGTTATTACCCCCCAACCATTAGGTAGGAGATACAGGAGCCTCATGCCCCACACCACCAGTTTCAGGAACCGTTATTAACCCTCACCCATCAGGAAGGAGGTACAGGAGCCTCAGGCCCCACACAACAAGGTTCAGGAACAGTTATTTCCCCTCAACTGTCAGGACGGAGGTACAGGTGCCTCAGGCCCCACACCACCAGGTTCAGGAACCGTTATTACCCCTCAAACATCAGGAACAGCTACAGGAGCCTCAGGCCCTACACCACAAGGTTCAGGAACAGGTATTACCCCTCAACTATCAGGAAGGAGGTACAGGAGCCTCAGGCCCCACACCACCAGGTTCAGGAACAGGTATTAACCCTCAACAATCAGGAAGGAGATACAGGAGCCTCAGGTCCCACACCACCGGGTTCAGGAACAGTTATTACCCCTCAAACATCAGGAAGCAGCTACAGGAGCCTCAGGCCCTACACCACAAGGTTAAGGAACAGGTATTACCCCTCAACCATCAGGAAGGAGATACAGGTGCCTCAGGTCCCACACCACCGGGTTCAGGAACAGTTATTACCCCTCAACTATCAGGAAGGAGGTAGAGGAGCCTCAGGCCCCACACCACCAGGTTTCGGAACAGTTATTACCCCTAAACCATCAGGAAGGAGGTACATGAGCCTCAGGTCCCACACCACCAGGTTCAGGAACAGTCATTATCCCTCAACCATCAGGAAGGAGGTACAGGAGCCTCAGTCCCCACACCACCAGGTTCAGGGTCAGGTATTACCCTTCAACCATCAGGAAGGAGGTACAGGAGCCTCAGGCTTCACACCACCAGGTTCAGGAACAGGTATTACCCCTCAACTATCAGGAAGGAAGAACAGGAGTTTCAGACCCACACCACCAGTATCAGGAAACGGGATATTACCCCTCAACCATCAGGGAGGTGGTATAGGGGCCTCAGGACCCACACCACCTGGTTCAGGAACCATTATTACTCCTCAACCAGCTGGAAGGAGGTACAGGAGCCTCAGGCCCCACACCACCAGATTCAGGAACAGTCATTACCCCATAACTCTTAGGAAGGAAGTACAGGAGCCTCAGGTCCCACACCACCAGTTTCAGGAACAGGTATTACCCCTCAACCATCAGGAAGGAAATACAGGAGCCTCAGGCACCACTCCACCAGGTTCAGGAACAGTTATTACCCCTCCACTATCAGGAAGTAGGAGAAGGAGCCTCAGGCCACACACCAGCAGTTTCCGGAAAAGTTATTGCCCCTCAACCATCAGGAAGGAGGTACAGGAGCCTCAGGCCCCACACCACCAGGTTCAGGAACAGTTATTACCACTCAACCATCATGATGGAGGTACAGGAGCCTCAGTCCCCACACCAGCAGGTGCAGTAACAGTTACCACCCCTCAACCATCAGGAAGGAGGTACAGGAGCCTAAGGCCCCACACCACCAGGTTTAGGAACAGTTATTACCCCTCAACCATCAGGAGGGAGGTGCAGGAGCCTCAGGCCCCACACCACCAGGTTCAGGAACAGTTATTACCACTCAACCATCATGATGGATCTACAGGAGCCTCAGTCCCCACACCAGCAGGTGCAGTAACAGTTACCACCCCTCAACCATCAGGAAGGAGGTACAGGAGCCTAAGGCCCCACACCACCAGGTTTAGGAACAGTTATTACCCCCTCAACCATCAGGAAGGAGATACAGGATCCTCAGGCCCCACACCACCAGGTTTAGGAACAGTTACCACCCCTCAAGCATCAGGAAGGAGCTACAGGAGCCTCAGGACTCACACCAATAGGTTCAGGTACATTTATTACCCCTCAACCATCAGGAAGGAGGTACAGGAGGCTGAGGCACAACACCACCAGGTTCAGGAACAGTTATTACCCCTCAACCATCAGGAGGGAGGTACAGGAGCCTAAGGTCCCACACCAGCAGGTTCAAGAACAGGTATTACCCCTCAACCATCAGGAAAGAGGTACTGGAGCCTCAGGTCCCACACCAGCATTTCAGGAACCATTACTACCCCTCAACCATTAGGAAGGATGTACAGGAGCGTCAGGCCCCACACCACCAGGTTCAGGAAAAGCTATTGCCCCTCAACCATCAGGAAGGAGGTTCAGAAGCCTCAGGACACACAGCACCAGGTTCAGGAACAGTTATTAACCCTCAACCAGCAGGATGGAGGTACAGGAGCCTCAGGACCCACACCAGCAGGTTCAGGAACAGTTATTACCCCTCAACCATCAGGATGGAAGTACAGGAGCCTCAGGCCCCACACCACAAACTTCAGTAACAGTTATTACCCCCCAACCATTAGGTAGGAGATACAGGAGCCTCATGCCCCACACCACCAGTTTCAGGAACCGTTATTAACCCTCACCCATCAGGAAGGAGGTACAGGAGCCTCAAGCCCCATACCACCAGGTTCAGGAACCGTTATTAACCCTCACCCATCAGGAAGGAGGTACAGGTGCCTCAGGCCCCACAGCACCAGGTTCAGGAACAGTTATTACCCCTCAAACATCAGGAAGCAGCGACAGGAGCCTCAGGCCCTACACCACAAGGTTCAGGAACAGGTATTACCCCTCAACTATCAGGAAGGAGGTACAGGAGCCTCAGGCCCCACACCACCAGGTTCAGGAACAGGTATTACCCCTCAACCATCAGGAAGGAGATACAGGAGCCTCAGGTCCCACACCACCGGGTTCAGGAACAGTTATTACCCCTCAACTATCAGGAAGGAGGTAGAGGAGCCTCAGGCCCCACACCACCAGGTTTCGGAACAGTTATTACCCCTAAACCATCAGGAAGGAGGTACATGAGCCTCAGGTCCCACACCACCAGGTTCAGGAACAGTCATTACCCCTCAACCATCAGGAAGGAGGTACAGGAGCCTCAGGCACCACACCACCAGGTTCAGGGTCAGGTATTACCCTTCAACCATCAGGAAGGAGATACAGGAGCCTCAGGCCCTACACCACCAGGTTCAGGGTCAGGTATTACCCTTCAACCATCAGGATGGAGGTACAGGAGCCTCAGGCCCCACACCACCAGGTTCAGGGTCAGGTATTACCCTTCAACCATCAGGAAGGAGGTACAGGAGCCTCAGGCCCCACACCACCAGGTTCAGGAACAGGTATTACCCCTCAACTATCAGGAAGGAAGAACAGGAGCTTCAGACCCACACCACCAGTTTCAGGAAACGGGATATTACCCCTCAACCATCAGGGAGGTGGTATAGGGGCCTCAGGACCCACACCACCTGGTTCAGGAACCATTATTACTCCTCAACCATCAGGAAGGAGGTACAGGAGCCTCAGGTCCCACACCACCAGTTTCAGGAACAGGTATTACCCCTCAACCATCAGGAAGGAAATACAGGAGCCTCAGGCACCACACCACCAGGTTCCGGAATAGTTATTACCCCTAAACCATCAGGAAGGTGGTACATGAGCCTGAGGCCCCAAACCACCAGGTTCAGGAACAGTTATTACCCCTCAACTATCAGGAAGTATGTGAAGGAGCGTCAGGCCCCACACCAGCAGTTTCCGGAAAAGTTATTACCCCTCAACCATCAGGAAGGAGGTACAGGAGCCTCAGGCCCAACACCACCAGGTTCAGGAACAGTTATTACCACTCAACCATCATGATGGAGGTACAGGAGCCTCAGTCCCCACACCAGCAGGTGCAGTAACAGTTACCACCCCTCAACCATCAGGAAGGAGGTACAGGAGCCTCAGGACTCACACCACCAATTGTCAGGTACAGTTATTACCCCTCAACCATCAGGAAGGAGATACAGGAGGCTCAGGCACAACACCACCAGGTTCAGGAAAAGTTATTGCCCCTCAACTATCAGGAAGGTGGTACAGGAGCCTCAGGCCCCATACCACCAGGGTCAGGAACAGTTATTACCCCTCAACCATCAGGAAGGAGGTACAGGAGCCTAAGTTTCCCACACCAGCAGGTTCAAGAACAGGTATTACCCCTCAACCATCAGGAAAGAGGTACTGGAGCCTCAGGTCCCACACCAGCATTTCAGGAACCATTACTACCCTTCAACCATTAGGAAGGACGTACAGGAGCGTCAGGCCCCACACCACCAGGTTCAGGAAAAGCTATTGCCCCTCAACCATCAGGAAGGATGTTCAGAAGCCTCAGGACACACAGCACCAGGTTCAGGAACAGGTATTACCCCTCAACTATCGGGAAGGAGGTACAAGAGCCTCAGGCTGCACACAACCAGGTTCAGGAACAGTTTTTACCCCTCAACCATAAGGAAGGAGGTTCAGGGATCCTCAGGATCCAAACCACCAGGTTCCGGCACAGTTATTACCCCTGAACCACTGGGAAGGAGGTACAGGAGCCTCAGGCCCCACACTATCAGGTTCAGGAACAGTTATTACCCCTCAACCATCAGGAAGTAGGTACAGGAGCCTCAGGACCCACACCATCAGGTTCAGGAACAGTTACCACCCCTCAACCATCAGGAAGGAGGAACAGGAGCCTTAGGCCCCACACCACCAGGTTTAGGAACAGTTATTAACCCTCAACCAGCAGGATGGAGGTACAGGAGCCTCAGGACCCACACCAGCAGGTTCAGGAACAGTTACCACCCCTCAACCATCAGGAGGGAGGTGCAGGAGCCTCAGGACCTACACCTACAGGTTCAGGAACAGTTATTACCCCTCAACCATCAGGATGGAAGTACAGGAGCCTCAGGACCCACACCACAAACTTCAGTAACAGTTATTACCCCCCAACCATCAGGATGGAGGTACAGGAGCCTCAAGCCCCATACCACCAGGTTCAGGAACAGTTATTTCCACTCAACTATCAGGACGGAGGTACAGGTGCCTCAGGCGCTACAGCACCAGGTTCAGTATCAGTCATTACCCCTCAACCATCAGGAAGGAGGTACAGGAGCCTAAGGTCCCACACCAGCTGGTTCAAGAACAGGTATTACCCCTCAACCATCAGGAAAGAGGTACTGGAGCCTCAGGTCCCACACCAGCATTTCAGGAACCATTACTACCCCTCAACCATTAGGAAGGACGTACAGGAGCGTCAGGCCCCACACCACCAGGTTCAGGAAAAGCTATTGCCCCTCAACCATCAGGAAGGAGGTTCAGAAGCCTCAGGACACACAGCACCTGGTTCAGGAACAGTTATTACCCGTCAACCATTAGGAAGGAGGTACAGGAGCCTCAGGCCCCACAGCACCAGGTTCAGGAACAGTTATTACCCCTCCACCATCAGGATGGTATTACAGGAGCCTCAGCCCTCACAGCACCAGGTTCTGGAACAGGTATTACCCCTCAACTATCAGGAAGGAGGTACAAGAGCCTCAGGCTGCACACAACCAGGTTCAGGAACAGTTTTTACCCCTCAACCATAAGGAAGGAGGTTCAGGGATCCTCAGGATCCAAACCACCAGGTTCCGGCACAGTTATTACCCCTGAACCATTGGGAAGGAGGTACAGGAGCCTCAGGCCCCACACTATCAGGTTCAGGAACAGTTATTACCCCTCAACCATCAGGAAGTAGGTACAGGAGCCTCAGGACCCACACCATCAGGTTCAGGAACAGTTACCACCCCTCAACCATCTGGAAGGAGGAACAGGAGCCTTAGGCCCCACACCACCAGGTTTAGGAACAGTTATTAACCCTCAACCAGCAGGATGGAGGTACAGGAGCCTCAGGACCCACACCAGCAGGTTCAGGAACAGTTATTGCCCCTCAACTATCAGGAAGGTGGTACAGGAGCCTCAGGCCCCATACCACCAGGGTCAGGAACACTTATTACCGCTCAATCATCAGGAGGGAGGTACAGGAGCCTAAGGTCCCACACCAGCAGGTTCAAGAACAGGTATTACCCCTCAACCATCAGGAAAGAGGTACTGGAGCCTCAGGTCCCACACCAGCATTTCAGGAACCATTACTACCCCTCAACCATTAGGAAGGACGTACAGGTGCGTCAGGCCCCACACCACCAGGTTCAGGAAAAGCTATTGCCCCTCAACCATCAGGAAGGAGTTTCAGAAGCCTCAGGACACACAGCACCAGGTTCAGGAACAGTTACCACCCCTCAAATATCAGGAGGGAGGTGCAGGAGCCTCAGGACCTACACCAACAGGTTCAGGAACAGTTATTACCCCTCAACCATCAGGATGGAAGTACAGGAGCCTCAGGCCCCACACCACAAACTTCAGTAACAGTTATTACCCCCCAACCATTAGGTAGGAGATACAGGAGCCTCATGCCCCACACCACCAGTTTCAGGAACCGTTATTAACCCTCACCCATCAGGAAGGAGGTACAGGAGCCTCAGGCCCCACACAACAAGGTTCAGGAACAGTTATTTCCCCTCAACTGTCAGGACGGAGGTACAGGTGCCTCAGGCCCCACACCACCAGGTTCAGGAACCGTTATTACCCCTCAAACATCAGGAACAGCTACAGGAGCCTCAGGCCCTACACCACAAGGTTCAGGAACAGGTATTACCCCTCAACTATCAGGAAGGAGGTACAGGAGCCTCAGGCCCCACACCACCAGGTTCAGGAACAGGTATTAACCCTCAACAATCAGGAAGGAGATACAGGAGCCTCAGGTCCCACACCACCGGGTTCAGGAACAGTTATTACCCCTCAAACATCAGGAAGCAGCTACAGGAGCCTCAGGCCCTACACCACAAGGTTAAGGAACAGGTATTACCCCTCAACCATCAGGAAGGAGATACAGGTGCCTCAGGTCCCACACCACCGGGTTCAGGAACAGTTATTACCCCTCAACTATCAGGAAGGAGGTAGAGGAGCCTCAGGCCCCACACCACCAGGTTTCGGAACAGTTATTACCCCTAAACCATCAGGAAGGAGGTACATGAGCCTCAGGTCCCACACCACCAGGTTCAGGAACAGTCATTATCCCTCAACCATCAGGAAGGAGGTACAGGAGCCTCAGTCCCCACACCACCAGGTTCAGGGTCAGGTATTACCCTTCAACCATCAGGAAGGAGGTACAGGAGCCTCAGGCTTCACACCACCAGGTTCAGGAACAGGTATTACCCCTCAACTATCAGGAAGGAAGAACAGGAGTTTCAGACCCACACCACCAGTATCAGGAAACGGGATATTACCCCTCAACCATCAGGGAGGTGGTATAGGGGCCTCAGGACCCACACCACCTGGTTCAGGAACCATTATTACTCCTCAACCAGCTGGAAGGAGGTACAGGAGCCTCAGGCCCCACACCACCAGATTCAGGAACAGTCATTACCCCATAACTCTTAGGAAGGAAGTACAGGAGCCTCAGGTCCCACACCACCAGTTTCAGGAACAGGTATTACCCCTCAACCATCAGGAAGGAAATACAGGAGCCTCAGGCACCACTCCACCAGGTTCAGGAACAGTTATTACCCCTCCACTATCAGGAAGTAGGAGAAGGAGCCTCAGGCCACACACCAGCAGTTTCCGGAAAAGTTATTGCCCCTCAACCATCAGGAAGGAGGTACAGGAGCCTCAGGCCCCACACCACCAGGTTCAGGAACAGTTATTACCACTCAACCATCATGATGGAGGTACAGGAGCCTCAGTCCCCACACCAGCAGGTGCAGTAACAGTTACCACCCCTCAACCATCAGGAAGGAGGTACAGGAGCCTAAGGCCCCACACCACCAGGTTTAGGAACAGTTATTACCCCTCAACCATCAGGAGGGAGGTGCAGGAGCCTCAGGCCCCACACCACCAGGTTCAGGAACAGTTATTACCACTCAACCATCATGATGGATCTACAGGAGCCTCAGTCCCCACACCAGCAGGTGCAGTAACAGTTACCACCCCTCAACCATCAGGAAGGAGGTACAGGAGCCTAAGGCCCCACACCACCAGGTTTAGGAACAGTTATTACCCCCTCAACCATCAGGAAGGAGATACAGGATCCTCAGGCCCCACACCACCAGGTTTAGGAACAGTTACCACCCCTCAAGCATCAGGAAGGAGCTACAGGAGCCTCAGGACTCACACCAATAGGTTCAGGTACATTTATTACCCCTCAACCATCAGGAAGGAGGTACAGGAGGCTGAGGCACAACACCACCAGGTTCAGGAACAGTTATTACCCCTCAACCATCAGGAGGGAGGTACAGGAGCCTAAGGTCCCACACCAGCAGGTTCAAGAACAGGTATTACCCCTCAACCATCAGGAAAGAGGTACTGGAGCCTCAGGTCCCACACCAGCATTTCAGGAACCATTACTACCCCTCAACCATTAGGAAGGATGTACAGGAGCGTCAGGCCCCACACCACCAGGTTCAGGAAAAGCTATTGCCCCTCAACCATCAGGAAGGAGGTTCAGAAGCCTCAGGACACACAGCACCAGGTTCAGGAACAGTTATTAACCCTCAACCAGCAGGATGGAGGTACAGGAGCCTCAGGACCCACACCAGCAGGTTCAGGAACAGTTATTACCCCTCAACCATCAGGATGGAAGTACAGGAGCCTCAGGCCCCACACCACAAACTTCAGTAACAGTTATTACCCCCCAACCATTAGGTAGGAGATACAGGAGCCTCATGCCCCACACCACCAGTTTCAGGAACCGTTATTAACCCTCACCCATCAGGAAGGAGGTACAGGAGCCTCAAGCCCCATACCACCAGGTTCAGGAACCGTTATTAACCCTCACCCATCAGGAAGGAGGTACAGGTGCCTCAGGCCCCACAGCACCAGGTTCAGGAACAGTTATTACCCCTCAAACATCAGGAAGCAGCGACAGGAGCCTCAGGCCCTACACCACAAGGTTCAGGAACAGGTATTACCCCTCAACTATCAGGAAGGAGGTACAGGAGCCTCAGGCCCCACACCACCAGGTTCAGGAACAGGTATTACCCCTCAACCATCAGGAAGGAGATACAGGAGCCTCAGGTCCCACACCACCGGGTTCAGGAACAGTTATTACCCCTCAACTATCAGGAAGGAGGTAGAGGAGCCTCAGGCCCCACACCACCAGGTTTCGGAACAGTTATTACCCCTAAACCATCAGGAAGGAGGTACATGAGCCTCAGGTCCCACACCACCAGGTTCAGGAACAGTCATTACCCCTCAACCATCAGGAAGGAGGTACAGGAGCCTCAGGCACCACACCACCAGGTTCAGGGTCAGGTATTACCCTTCAACCATCAGGAAGGAGATACAGGAGCCTCAGGCCCTACACCACCAGGTTCAGGGTCAGGTATTACCCTTCAACCATCAGGATGGAGGTACAGGAGCCTCAGGCCCCACACCACCAGGTTCAGGGTCAGGTATTACCCTTCAACCATCAGGAAGGAGGTACAGGAGCCTCAGGCCCCACACCACCAGGTTCAGGAACAGGTATTACCCCTCAACTATCAGGAAGGAAGAACAGGAGCTTCAGACCCACACCACCAGTTTCAGGAAACGGGATATTACCCCTCAACCATCAGGGAGGTGGTATAGGGGCCTCAGGACCCACACCACCTGGTTCAGGAACCATTATTACTCCTCAACCATCAGGAAGGAGGTACAGGAGCCTCAGGCCCCACACCACCAGATTCAGGAACATGTATTACCCCATAACTCTTAGGAAGGAAGTACAGGAGCCTCAGGTCCCACACCACCAGTTTCAGGAACAGGTATTACCCCTCAACCATCAGGAAGGAAATACAGGAGCCTCAGGCACCACACCACCAGGTTCAGGAACAGGTATTACCCCTCAACCATCAGGAAGGAAATACAGGAGCCTCAGGCACCACACCACCAGGTTCCGGAATAGTTATTACCCCTAAACCATCAGGAAGGTGGTACATGAGCCTGAGGCCCCAAACCACCAGGTTCAGGAACAGTTATTACCCCTCAACTATCAGGAAGTATGTGAAGGAGCGTCAGGCCCCACACCAGCAGTTTCCGGAAAAGTTATTACCCCTCAACCATCAGGAAGGAGGTACAGGAGCCTCAGGCCCCACACCACCAGGTTCAGGAACAGTTATTACCACTCAACCATCATGATGGAGGTACAGGAGCCTCAGTCCCCACACCAGCAGGTGCAGTAACAGTTATCACCCCTCAACCATCAGGAAGGAGGTACAGGAGCCTCAGGACTCACACCACCAATTGTCAGGTACAGTTATTACCCCTCAACCATCAGGAAGGAGATACAGGAGGCTCAGGCACAACACCACCAGGTTCAGGAAAAGTTATTGCCCCTCAACTATCAGGAAGGTGGTACAGGAGCCTCAGGCCCCATACCACCAGGGTCAGGAACAGTTATTACCCCTCAACCATCAGGAAGGAGGTACAGGAGCCTAAGTTTCCCACACCAGCAGGTTCAAGAACAGGTATTACCCCTCAACCATCAGGAAAGAGGTACTGGAGCCTCAGGTCCCACACCAGCATTTCAGGAACCATTACTACCCTTCAACCATTAGGAAGGACGTACAGGAGCGTCAGGCCCCACACCACCAGGTTCAGGAAAAGCTATTGCCCCTCAACCATCAGGAAGGATGTTCAGAAGCCTCAGGACACACAGCACCAGGTTCAGGAACAGGTATTACCCCTCAACTATCAGGAAGGAGGTACAAGAGCCTCAGGCTGCACACAACCAGGTTCAGGAACAGTTTTTACCCCTCAACCATAAGGAAGGAGGTTCAGGGATCCTCAGGATCCAAACCACCAGGTTCCGGCACAGTTATTACCCCTGAACCACTGGGAAGGAGGTACAGGAGCCTCAGGCCCCACACTATCAGGTTCAGGAACAGTTATTACCCCTCAACCATCAGGAAGTAGGTACAGGAGCCTCAGGACCCACACCATCAGGTTCAGGAACAGTTACCACCCCTCAACCATCAGGAAGGAGGAACAGGAGCCTTAGGCCCCACACCACCAGGTTTAGGAACAGTTATTAACCCTCAACCAGCAGGATGGAGGTACAGGAGCCTCAGGACCCACACCAGCAGGTTCAGGAACAGTTACCACCCCTCAACCATCAGGAGGGAGGTGCAGGAGCCTCAGGACCTACACCAACAGGTTCAGGAACAGTTATTACCCCTCAACCATCAGGATGGAAGTACAGGAGCCTCAGGACCCACACCACAAACTTCAGTAACAGTTATTACCCCCCAACCATCAGGATGGAGGTACAGGAGCCTCAAGCCCCATACCACCAGGTTCAGGAACAGTTATTTCCCCTCAACTATCAGGACGGAGGTACAGGTGCCTCAGGCGCTACAGCACCAGGTTCAGTATCAGTCATTACCCCTCAACCATCAGGAAGGAGGTACAGGAGCCTAAGGTCCCACACCAGCTGGTTCAAGAACAGGTATTACCCCTCAACCATCAGGAAAGAGGTACTGGAGCCTCAGGTCCCACACCAGCATTTCAGGAACCATTACTACCCCTCAACCATTAGGAAGGATGTACAGGAGCGTCAGGCCCCACACCACCAGGTTCAGGAAAAGCTATTGCCCCTCAACCATCAGGAAGGAGGTTCAGAAGCCTCAGGACACACAGCACCAGGTTCAGGAACAGTTATTAACCCTCAACCAGCAGGATGGAGGTACAGGAGCCTCAGGACCCACACCAGCAGGTTCAGGAACAGTTATTACCCCTCAACCATCAGGATGGAAGTACAGGAGCCTCAGGCCCCACACCACAAACTTCAGTAACAGTTATTACCCCCCAACCATTAGGTAGGAGATACAGGAGCCTCATGCCCCACACCACCAGTTTCAGGAACCGTTATTAACCCTCACCCATCAGGAAGGAGGTACAGGAGCCTCAAGCCCCATACCACCAGGTTCAGGAACCGTTATTAACCCTCACCCATCAGGAAGGAGGTACAGGTGCCTCAGGCCCCACAGCACCACGTTCAGTAACAGTTATTACCCCTCAAACATCACGAAGCAGCGACAGGAGCCTCAGGCCCCACACCACCAGGTTCAGGAACAGGTATTACCCCTCAACTATCAGGAAGGAGGTACAGGAGCCTCAGGCCCCACACCACCAGGTTCAGGAACAGGTATTACCCCTCAACCATCAGGAAGGAGATACAGGAGCCTCAGGTCCCACACCACCGGGTTCAGGAACAGTTATTACCCCTCAACTATCAGGAAGGAGGTAGAGGAGCCTCAGGCCCCACACCACCAGGTTTCGGAACAGGTATTACCCCTAAACCATCAGGAAGGAGGTACATGAGCCTCAGGTCCCACACCACCAGGTTCAGGAACAGTCATTACCCCTCAACCATCAGGAAGGAGGTACAGGAGCCTCAGGCCCCACACCACCAGGTTCAGGGTCAGGTATTACCCTTCAACCATCAGGAAGGAGATACAGGAGCCTCAGGCCCTACACCACCAGGTTCAGGGTCAGGTATTACCCTTCAACCATCAGGATGGAGGTACAGGAGCCTCAGGCCCTACACCACCAGGTTCAGGGTCAGGTATTACCCTTCAACCATCAGGATGGAGGTACAGGAGCCTCAGGCCCCACACCACCAGGTTCAGGGTCAGGTATTACCCTTCAACCATCAGGAAGGAGATACAGGAGCCTCAGGCCCTACACCACCAGGTTCAGGGTCAGGTATTACCCTTCAACCATCAGGATGGAGGTACAGGAGCCTCAGGCCCCACACCACCAGGTTCAGGGTCAGGTATTACCCTTCAACCATCAGGATGGAGGTACAGGAGCCTCAGGCCCCACACCACCAGGTTCAGGGTCAGGTATTACCCTTCAACCATCAGGAAGGAGGTACAGGAGCCTCAGGCCCCACACCACCAGGTTCAGGAACAGGTATTACCCCTCAACTATCAGGAAGGAAGAACAGGAGCTTCAGACCCACACCACCAGTTTCAGGAAACGGGATATTACCCCTCAACCATCAGGGAGGTGGTATAGGGGCCTCAGGACCCACACCACCTGGTTCAGGAACCATTATTACTCCTCAACCATCAGGAAGGAGGTACAGGAGCCTCAGGCCCCACACCACCAGATTCAGGAACATGTATTACCTCATAACTCTTAGGAAGGAAGTACAGGAGCCTCAGGTCCCACACCACCAGTTTCAGGAACAGGTATTACCCCTCAACCATCAGGAAGGAAATACAGGAGCCTCAGGCACCACACCACCAGGTTCAGGAACAGGTATTACCCCTCAACCATCAGGAAGGAAATACAGGAGCCTCAGGCACCACACCACCAGGTTCCGGAATAGTTATTACCCCTAAACCATCAGGAAGGTGGTACATGAGCCTGAGGCCCCAAACCACCAGGTTCAGGAACAGTTATTACCCCTCAACTATCAGGAAGTATGTGAAGGAGCGTCAGGCCCCACACCAGCAGGTGCAGTAACAGTTACCACCCCTCAACCATCAGGAAGGAGGTACAGGAGCCTCAGGACTCACACCACCAATTGTCAGGTACAGTTATTACCCCTCAACCATCAGGAAGGAGATACAGGAGGCTCAGGCACAACACCACCAGGTTCAGGAAAAGTTATTGCCCCTCAACTATCAGGAAGGTGGTACAGGAGCCTCAGGCCCCATACCACCAGGGTCAGGAACAGTTATTACCCCTCAACCATCAGGAAGGAGGTACAGGAGCCTAAGTTTCCCACACCAGCAGGTTCAAGAACAGGTATTACCCCTCAACCATCAGGAAAGAGGTACTGGAGCCTCAGGTCCCACACCAGCATTTCAGGAACCATTACTACCCTTCAACCATTAGGAAGGACGTACAGGAGCGTCAGGCCCCACACCACCAGGTTCAGGAAAAGCTATTGCCCCTCAACCATCAGGAAGGATGTTCAGAAGCCTCAGGACACACAGCACCAGGTTCAGGAACAGGTATTACCCCTCAACTATCAGGAAGGAGGTACAAGAGCCTCAGGCTGCACACAACCAGGTTCAGGAACAGTTTTTACCCCTCAACCATAAGGAAGGAGGTTCAGGGATCCTCAGGATCCAAACCACCAGGTTCCGGCACAGTTATTACCCCTGAACCACTGGGAAGGAGGTACAGGAGCCTCAGGCCCCACACTATCAGGTTCAGGAACAGTTATTACCCCTCAACCATCAGGAAGTAGGTACAGGAGCCTCAGGACCCACACCATCAGGTTCAGGAACAGTTACCACCCCTCAACCATCAGGAAGGAGGAACAGGAGCCTTAGGCCCCACACCACCAGGTTTAGGAACAGTTATTAACCCTCAACCAGCAGGATGGAGGTACAGGAGCCTCAGGACCCACACCAGCAGGTTCAGGAACAGTTACCACCCCTCAACCATCAGGAGGGAGGTGCAGGAGCCTCAGGACCTACACCAACAGGTTCAGGAACAGTTATTACCCCTCAACCATCAGGATGGAAGTACAGGAGCCTCAGGACCCACACCACAAACTTCAGTAACAGTTATTACCCCCCAACCATCAGGATGGAGGTACAGGAGCCTCAAGCCCCATACCACCAGGTTCAGGAACAGTTATTTCCCCTCAACTATCAGGACGGAGGTACAGGTGCCTCAGGCGCTACAGCACCAGGTTCAGTATCAGTCATTACCCCTCAACCATCAGGAAGGAGGTACAGGAGCCTAAGGTCCCACACCAGCTGGTTCAAGAACAGGTATTACCCCTCAACCATCAGGAAAGAGGTACTGGAGCCTCAGGTCCCACACCAGCATTTCAGGAACCATTACTACCCCTCAACCATTAGGAAGGATGTACAGGAGCGTCAGGCCCCACACCACCAGGTTCAGGAAAAGCTATTGCCCCTCAACCATCAGGAAGGAGGTTCAGAAGCCTCAGGACACACAGCACCAGGTTCAGGAACAGTTATTAACCCTCAACCAGCAGGATGGAGGTACAGGAGCCTCAGGACCCACACCAGCAGGTTCAGGAACAGTTATTACCCCTCAACCATCAGGATGGAAGTACAGGAGCCTCAAGCCCCATACCACCAGGTTCAGGAACCGTTATTAACCCTCACCCATCAGGAAGGAGGTACAGGTGCCTCAGGCCCCACAGCACCAGGTTCAGGAACAGTTATTACCCCTCAAACATCACGAAGCAGCGACAGGAGCCTCAGGCCCTACACCACCAGGTTCAGGAACAGGTATTACCCCTCAACTATCAGGAAGGAGGTACAGGAGCCTCAGGCCCCACACCACCAGGTTCAGGAACAGGTATTACCCCTCAACCATCAGGAAGGAGATACAGGAGCCTCAGGTCCCACACCACCGGGTTCAGGAACAGTTATTACCCCTCAACTATCAGGAAGGAGGTAGAGGAGCCTCAGGCCCCACACCACCAGGTTTCGGAACAGTTATTACCCCTAAACCATCAGGAAGGAGGTACATGAGCCTCAGGTCCCACACCACCAGGTTCAGGAACAGTCATTACCCCTCAACCATCAGGAAGGAGGTACAGGAGCCTCAGGCCCCACACCACCAGGTTCAGGGTCAGGTATTACCCTTCAACCATCAGGAAGGAGATACAGGAGCCTCAGGCCCTACACCACCAGGTTCAGGGTCAGGTATTACCCTTCAACCATCAGGATGGAGGTACAGGAGCCTCAGGCCCTACACCACCAGGTTCAGGGTCAGGTATTACCCTTCAACCATCAGGATGGAGGTACAGGAGCCTCAGGCCCCACACCACCAGGTTCAGGGTCAGGTATTACCCTTCAACCATCAGGAAGGAGATACAGGAGCCTCAGGCCCTACACCACCAGGTTCAGGGTCAGGTATTACCCTTCAACCATCAGGATGGAGGTACAGGAGCCTCAGGCCCCACACCACCAGGTTCAGGGTCAGGTATTACCCTTCAACCATCAGGATGGAGGTACAGGAGCCTCAGGCCCCACACCACCAGGTTCAGGGTCAGGTATTACCCTTCAACCATCAGGAAGGAGGTACAGGAGCCTCAGGCCCCACACCACCAGGTTCAGGAACAGGTATTACCCCTCAACTATCAGGAAGGAAGAACAGGAGCTTCAGACCCACACCACCAGTTTCAGGAAACGGGATATTACCCCTCAACCATCAGGGAGGTGGTATAGGGGCCTCAGGACCCACACCACCTGGTTCAGGAACCATTATTACTCCTCAACCATCAGGAAGGAGGTACAGGAGCCTCAGGCCCCACACCACCAGATTCAGGAACATGTATTACCTCATAACTCTTAGGAAGGAAGTACAGGAGCCTCAGGTCCCACACCACCAGTTTCAGGAACAGGTATTACCCCTCAACCATCAGGAAGGAAATACAGGAGCCTCAGGCACCACACCACCAGGTTCAGGAACAGGTATTACCCCTCAACCATCAGGAAGGAAATACAGGAGCCTCAGGCACCACACCACCAGGTTCCGGAATAGTTATTACCCCTAAACCATCAGGAAGGTGGTACATGAGCCTGAGGCCCCAAACCACCAGGTTCAGGAACAGTTATTACCCCTCAACTATCAGGAAGTATGTGAAGGAGCGTCAGGCCCCACACCAGCAGTTTCCGGAAAAGTTATTACCCCTCAACCATCAGGAAGGAGGTACAGGAGCCTCAGGCCCCACACCACCAGGTTCAGGAACAGTTATTACCACTCAACCATCATGATGGAGGTACAGGAGCCTCAGTCCCCACACCAGCAGGTGCAGTAACAGTTACCACCCCTCAACCATCAGGAAGGAGGTACAGGAGCCTCAGGACTCACACCACCAATTGTCAGGTACAGTTATTACCCCTCAACCATCAGGAAGGAGATACAGGAGGCTCAGGCACAACACCACCAGGTTCAGGAAAAGTTATTGCCCCTCAACTATCAGGAAGGTGGTACAGGAGCCTCAGGCCCCATACCACCAGGGTCAGGAACAGTTATTACCCCTCAACCATCAGGAAGGAGGTACAGGAGCCTAAGTTTCCCACACCAGCAGGTTCAAGAACAGGTATTACCCCTCAACCATCAGGAAAGAGGTACTGGAGCCTCAGGTCCCACACCAGCATTTCAGGAACCATTACTACCCTTCAACCATTAGGAAGGACGTACAGGAGCGTCAGGCCCCACACCACCAGGTTCAGGAAAAGCTATTGCCCCTCAACCATCAGGAAGGATGTTCAGAAGCCTCAGGACACACAGCACCAGGTTCAGGAACAGGTATTACCCCTCAACTATCAGGAAGGAGGTACAAGAGCCTCAGGCTGCACACAACCAGGTTCAGGAACAGTTTTTACCCCTCAACCATAAGGAAGGAGGTTCAGGGATCCTCAGGATCCAAACCACCAGGTTCCGGCACAGTTATTACCCCTGAACCACTGGGAAGGAGGTACAGGAGCCTCAGGCCCCACACTATCAGGTTCAGGAACAGTTATTACCCCTCAACCATCAGGAAGTAGGTACAGGAGCCTCAGGACCCACACCATCAGGTTCAGGAACAGTTACCACCCCTCAACCATCAGGAAGGAGGAACAGGAGCCTTAGGCCCCACACCACCAGGTTTAGGAACAGTTATTAACCCTCAACCAGCAGGATGGAGGTACAGGAGCCTCAGGACCCACACCAGCAGGTTCAGGAACAGTTACCACCCCTCAACCATCAGGAGGGAGGTGCAGGAGCCTCAGGACCTACACCAACAGGTTCAGGAACAGTTATTACCCCTCAACCATCAGGATGGAAGTACAGGAGCCTCAGGACCCACACCACAAACTTCAGTAACAGTTATTACCCCCCAACCATCAGGATGGAGGTACAGGAGCCTCAAGCCCCATACCACCAGGTTCAGGAACAGTTATTTCCCCTCAACTATCAGGACGGAGGTACAGGTGCCTCAGGCGCTACAGCACCAGGTTCAGTATCAGTCATTACCCCTCAACCATCAGGAAGGAGGTACAGGAGCCTAAGGTCCCACACCAGCTGGTTGAAGAACAGGTATTACCCCTCAACCATCAGGAAAGAGGTACTGGAGCCTCAGGTCCCACACCAGCATTTCAGGAACCATTACTACCCCTCAACCATTAGGAAGGACGTACAGGAGCGTCAGGCCCCACACCACCAGGTTCAGGAAAAGCTATTGCCCCTCAACCATCAGGAAGGAGGTTCAGAAGCCTCAGGACACACAGCACCTGGTTCAGGAACAGTTATTACCCGTCAACCATTAGGAAGGAGGTACAGGAGCCTCAGGCCCCACAGCACCAGGTTCAGGAACAGTTATTACCCCTCCACCATCAGGATGGTATTACAGGAGCCTCAGGCCTCACAGCACCAGGTTCTGGAACAGGTATTACCCCTCAACTATCAGGAAGGAGGTACAAGAGCCTCAGGCTGCACAGAACCAGGTTCAGGAACAGTCTTTACCCCTCAACCATAAGGAAGGAGGTTCAGGGATCCTCAGGATCCAAACCACCAGGTTCCGGCACAGTTATTACCCCTGAACCATTGGGAAGGAGGTACAGGAGCCTCAGGCCCCACACTATCAGGTTCAGGAACAGTTATTACCCCTCAACCATCAGGAAGTAGGTACAGGAGCCTCAGGACCCACACCATCAGGTTCAGGAACAGTTACCACCCCTCAACCATCTGGAAGGAGGAACAGGAGCCTTAGGCCCCACACCACCAGGTTTAGGAACAGTTATTAACCCTCAACCAGCAGGATGGAGGTACAGGAGCCTCAGGACCCACACCAGCAGGTTCAGGAACAGTTATTGCCCCTCAACTATCAGGAAGGTGGTACAGGAGCCTCAGGCCCCATACCACCAGGGTCAGGAACACTTATTACCCCTCAATCATCAGGAGGGAGGTACAGGAGCCTAAGGTCCCACACCAGCAGGTTCAAGAACAGGTATTACCCCTCAACCATCAGGAAAGAGGTACTGGAGCCTCAGGTCCCACACCAGCATTTCAGGAACCATTACTACACCTCAACCATTAGGAAGGACGTACAGGAGCGTCAGGCCCCACACCACCAGGTTCAGGAAAAGCTATTGCCCCTCAACCATCAGGAAGGAGTTTCAGAAGCCTCAGGACACACAGCACCAGGTTCAGGAACAGTTATTAACCCTCAACCAGCAGGATGGAGGTACAGGAGCCTCAGGACCCACACCAGCAGGTTCAGGAACAGTTACCACCCCTCAAATATCAGGATGGAAGTACAGGAGCCTCAGGCCCCACACCACAAACTTCAGTAACAGTTATTACCCCCCAACCATTAGGTAGGAGATACAGGAGCCTCATGCCCCACACCACCAGTTTCAGGAACCGTTATTAACCCTCACCCATCAGGAAGGAGGTACAGGAGCCTCAGGCCCCACACCACCAGGTTCAGGAACAGTTATTTCCCCTCAACTGTCAGGACGGAGGTACAGGTGCCTCAGGCCCCACACCACCAGGTTCAGGAACCGTTATTACCCCTCAAACATCAGGAAGCAGCTACAGGAGCCTCAGGCCCTACACCACAAGGTTCAGGAACAGTTATTACCCCTCAACTACCAGGAAGGAGGTAGAGGAGCCTCAGGCCCCACACCACCAGGTTTCGGAACAGTTATTACCCCTAAACCATCAGGAAGGAGGTACATGAGCCTCAGGTCCCACACCACCAGGTTCAGGAACAGTCATTACCCCTCAACCATCAGGAAGGAGGTACAGTAGCCTCAGGCCCCACACCACCAGGCTCAGGGTCAGGTATTACCCTTCAACCATCAGGAAGGAGATACAGGAGCCTCAGGCCCTACACCACCAGGTTCAGGGTCAGGTATTACCCTTCAACCATCAGGAAGGAGGTACAGGAGCCTCAGGCCCCACACCACAAGGTTCAGGGTCAGATATTGCCCTTCAACCATCAGGAAGGAGGTACAGGAGCCTCAGGACCCACACCACCAGGTTCAGGAACAGGTATTACCCCTCACCTATCAGGAAGGAAGAACAGGAGCTTCAGACCCACACCACCAGTTTCAGGAAATGGGATATTACCCCTCAACCATCAGGGAGGTGGTATAGGGGCCTCAGGACCCACACCACCTGGTTCAGGAACCATTATTACTCCTCAACCATCAGGAAGGAGGTACAGGAGCCTCAGGCCCCACACCACCAGATTCAGGAACATGTATTACCCCATAACCCTTAGGAAGGAAGTACAGGAGCCTCAGGTCCCACACCACCAGTTTCAGGAACAGGTATTACCCCTCAACCATCAGGAAGGAAATACAGGAGCCTCAGGCACCACACCACCAGGTTCCGGAATAGTTATTACCCCTAAACCATCAGGAAAGTGGTACATGAGCCTGAGGCCCCAAACCACCAGGTTCAGGAACAGTTATTACCCCTCAACTATCAGGAAGTAGGAGAAGGAGCCTCAGGCCCCACACCAGCAGTTTCCAGAAAAGTTATTGCCCCTCAACCATCAGGAAGGAGGTACAGGAGCCTCAGGCCCCACACCACCAGGTTCAGGTACAGTTATTACCCCTCAACCATCAGGAAGGAGATACAGGAGGCTCAGGCACAACACCACCAGGTTCAGGAAAAGTTATTGCCCCTCAACTATCAGGAAGGTGGTACAGGAGCCTCAGGCCCCATACCACCAGGGTCAGGAACAGTTATTACCCCTCAACCATCAGGAAGGAGGTACAGGAGCCTAAGGTCCCACACCAGCAGGTTCAAGAACAGGTATTACCCCTCAACCATCAGGAAAGAGGTACTGGAGCCTCAGGTCCCACACCAGCATTTCAGGAACCATTACTACCCATCAACCATTAGGAAGGACGTACAGGAGCGTCAGGCCCCACACCACCAGGTTCAGGAACAGGTATTACCCCTCAACTATCAGGAAGGAGGTACAAGAGCCTCAGGCTTAACACAACCAGGTTCAGGAACAGTTTTTACCCCTCAACCATAAGGAAGGAGGTTCAGGGATCCTCAGGATCCAAACCACCAGGTTCCGGCACAGTTATTACCCCTGAACCACTGGGAAGGAGGTACAGGAGCCTCAGGCCCCACACTATCAGGTTCAGGAACAGTTATTACCCCTCAACCATCAGGAAGGAGGAACAGGAGCCTCAGGACCCACACCATCAGGTTCAGGAACAGTTACCACCCCTCAACCATCAGGAAGGAGGAACAGGAGCCTTAGGCCCCACACCACCAGGTTTAGGAACAGTTATTAACCCTCAACCAGCAGGATGGAGGTACAGGAGCCTCAGGGCCCACACCAGCAGGTTCAGGAACAGTTACCACCCCTCAACCATCAGGAGGGAGGTGCAGGAGCCTCAGGACCTACACCAACAGGTTCAGGAACAGTTATTACCCCTCAACCATCAGGATGGAAGTACAGGAGCCTCAGGCCCCACACCACAAACTTCAGTAACAGTTATTACCCCCCAACCATCAGGATGGAGGTACAGGAGCCTCAAGCCCCATACCACCCGGTTCAGGAACAGTTATTTCCCCTCAACTATCAGGACGGAGGTACAGGTGCCTCAGGCGCTACAGCACCAGGTTCAGTATCAGTCATTACCCCTCAACCATCAGGAAGGAGGTACAGGAGCCTAAGGTCCCACACCAGCTGGTTCAAGAACAGGTATTACCCCTCAACCATCAGGAAAGAGGTACTGGAGCCTCAGGTCCCACACCAGCATTTCAGGAACCATTACTACCCCTCAACCATTAGGAAGGACGTACAGGAGCGTCAGGCCCCAGACCACCAGGTTCAGGAAAAGCTATTGCCCCTCAACCATCAGGAAGGAGGTTCAGAAGCCTCAGGACACACAGCACCTGGTTCAGGAACAGTTATTACCCCTCAACCATTAGGAAGGAGGTACAGGAGCCTCAGGCCCCACAGCACCAGGTTCAGGAACAGTTATTACCCCTCCACCATCAGGATGGTATTACAGGAGCCTCAGGCCTCACAGCACCAGGTTCTGGAACAGGTATTACCCCTCAACTATCAGGAAGGAGGTACAAGAGCCTCAGTCTGCACAGAACCAGGTTCAGGAACAGTTTTTACCCCTCAACCATAAGGAATGAGGTTCAGGGATCCTCAGGATCCAAACCACCAGGTTCCGGCACAGTTATTACCCCTGAACCATTGGGAAGGAGGTACAGGAGCCTCAGGCCCCACACTATCAGGTTCAGGAACAGTTATTACCCCTCAACCATCAGGAAGTAGGTACAGAAGCCTTAGGCCCCACACCACCAGGTTCAGGAAAAGTTATTAACCCTCAACCAGCAGGATGGAGGTACAGGAGCCTCAGGACCCACACCAGCAGGTTCAGGAACAGTTATTGCCCCTCAACTATCAGGAAGGTGGTACAGGAGCCTCAGGCCCCATACCACCAGGGTCAGGAACACTTATTACCCCTCAATCATCAGGAGGGAGGTACAGGAGCCTAAGGTCCCACACCAGCAGGTTCAAGAACAGGTATTACCCCTCAACCATCAGGAAAGAGGTACTGGAGCCTCAGGTCCCACACCAGCATTTCAGGAACCATTACTACCCCTCAACCATTAGGAAGGACGTACAGGAGCGTCAGGCCCCACACCACCAGGTTCAGGAAAAGCTATTGCCCCTCAACCATCAGGAAGGAGTTTCAGAAGCCTCAGGACACACAGCACCAGGTTCAGGAACAGTTATTAACCCTCAACCAGCAGGATGGAGGTACAGGAGCCTCAGGACCCACACCAGCAGGTTCAGGAACAGTTACCACCCCTCAAATATCAGGAGGGAGGTGCAGGAGCCTCAGGACCTACACCAACAGGTTCAGGAACAGTTATTACCCCTCAACCATCAGGATGGAAGTACAGGAGCCTCAGGCCCCACACCACAAACTTCAGTAACAGTTATTACCCCCCAACCATTAGGTAGGAGATACAGGAGCCTCATGCCCCACACCACCAGTTTCAGGAACCGTTATTAACCCTCACCCATCAGGAAGGAGGTACAGGAGCCTCAGGCCCCACACCACCAGGTTCAGGAACAGTTATTTCCCCTCAACTGTCAGGACGGAGGTACAGGTGCCTCAGGCCCCACACCACCAGGTTCAGGAACCGTTATTACCCCTCAAACATCAGGAAGCAGCTACAGGAGCCTCAGGCCCTACACCACAAGGTTCAGGAACAAGTATTACCCCTCAACTATCAGGAAGGAGGTACAGGAGCCTCAGGCCCCACACCACCAGGTTCAGGAACAGGTATTACCCCTCAACCATCAGGAAGGAGGTACAGGAGCCTCAGGTCCCACACCTTCGGGTTCAGGAACAGTTATTACCCCTCAACTATCAGGAAGGAGGTAGAGGAGCCTCAGGCCCCACACCACCAGGTTTCGGAACAGTTATTACCCCTAAACCATCAGGAAGGAGGTACAGGAGCCTCAGGTCCCACACCACCAGGTTCAGGAACAGTCATTACCCCTCAACCATCAGGAAGGAGGTACAGGAGCCTCAGGCCCCACACCAACAGGCTCAGGGTCAGGTATTACTCTTCAACCATCAGGAAGGAGATACAGGAGCCTCAGGCCCTACACCACCAGGTTCAGGGTCAGGTATTACCCTTCAACCATCAGGAAGGAGGTACAGGAGCCTCAGGCCCCACACCACCAGGTTCAGGGTCAGATATTGCCCTTCAACCATCAGGAAGGAGGTACAGGAGCCTCAGGCCCCACACCACCAGGTTCAGGAACAGTTACCACCCCTCAACCATCAGGAGGGAGGTGCAGGAGCCTCAGGACCTACACCAACAGGTTCAGGAACAGTTATTACCCCTCAACCATCAGGATGGAAGTACAGGAGCCTCAGGCCCCACACCACAAACTTCACTAACAGTTATTACCCCCAAACCATCAGGATGGAGGTACAGGAGCCTCAAGCCCCACACCACCAGGTTCAGGAACAGTTATTTCCCCTCAACTATCAGGAAGGAGGTACAGGTGCCTCAGGCGCTACAGCAACAGGTTCAGTATCAGTCATTACCCCTGAACCATCAGGAAGGAGGTACAGGAGCCTAAGGTCCCACACCAGCAGGTTCAAGAACAGGTATTACCCCTCAACCATCAGGAAAGAGGTACTGGAGCCTCAGCTCCCACACCAGCATTTCAGGAACCATTACTACCCCTCAACCATTAGGAAGGACGTACAGGAGCGTCAGGCCCCACACCACCAGGTTCAGGAAAAGCTATTGCCCCTCAACCATCAGGAAGGAGGTTCAGAAGCCTCAGGACACACAGCACCTGGTTCAGGAACAGTTATTACCCCTCAACCATTAGGAAGGAGGTACAGGAGCCTCAGGCCCCACAGCACCAGGTTCAGGAACAGTTATTACCCCTCCACCATCAGGATGGTATTACAGGAGCCTCAGGCCTCACAGCACCAGGTTCTGGAACAGGTATTACCCCTCAACTATCAGGAAGGAGGTACAAGAGCCTCAGTCTGCACAGAACCAGGTTCAGGAACAGTTTTTACCCCTCAACCATAAGGAATGAGGTTCAGGGATCCTCAGGATCCAAACCACCAGGTTCCGGCACAGTTATTACCCCTGAACCATTGGGAAGGAGGTACAGGAGCCTCAGGCCCCACACTATCAGGTTCAGGAACAGTTATTACCCCTCAACCATCAGGAAGTAGGTACAGAAGCCTTAGGCCCCACACCACCAGGTTCAGGAAAAGTTATTAACCCTCAACCAGCAGGATGGAGGTACAGGAGCCTCAGGACCCACACCAGCAGGTTCAGGAACAGTTATTGCCCCTCAACTATCAGGAAGGTGGTACAGGAGCCTCAGGCCCCATACCACCAGGGTCAGGAACACTTATTACCCCTCAATCATCAGGAGGGAGGTACAGGAGCCTAAGGTCCCACACCAGCAGGTTCAAGAACAGGTATTACCCCTCAACCATCAGGAAAGAGGTACTGGAGCCTCAGGTCCCACACCAGCATTTCAGGAACCATTACTACCCCTCAACCATTAGGAAGGACGTACAGGAGCGTCAGGCCCCACACCACCAGGTTCAGGAAAAGCTATTGCCCCTCAACCATCAGGAAGGAGTTTCAGAAGCCTCAGGACACACAGCACCAGGTTCAGGAACAGTTATTAACCCTCAACCAGCAGGATGGAGGTACAGGAGCCTCAGGACCCACACCAGCAGGTTCAGGAACAGTTACCACCCCTCAAATATCAGGAGGGAGGTGCAGGAGCCTCAGGACCTACACCAACAGGTTCAGGAACAGTTATTACCCCTCAACCATCAGGATGGAAGTACAGGAGCCTCAGGCCCCACACCACAAACTTCAGTAACAGTTATTACCCCCCAACCATTAGGTAGGAGATACAGGAGCCTCATGCCCCACACCACCAGTTTCAGGAACCGTTATTAACCCTCACCCATCAGGAAGGAGGTACAGGAGCCTCAGGCCCCACACCACCAGGTTCAGGAACAGTTATTTCCCCTCAACTGTCAGGACGGAGGTACAGGTGCCTCAGGCCCCACACCACCAGGTTCAGGAACCGTTATTACCCCTCAAACATCAGGAAGCAGCTACAGGAGCCTCAGGCCCTACACCACAAGGTTCAGGAACAAGTATTACCCCTCAACTATCAGGAAGGAGGTACAGGAGCCTCAGGCCCCACACCACCAGGTTCAGGAACAGGTATTACCCCTCAACCATCAGGAAGGAGGTACAGGAGCCTCAGGTCCCACACCTTCGGGTTCAGGAACAGTTATTACCCCTCAACTATCAGGAAGGAGGTAGAGGAGCCTCAGGCCCCACACCACCAGGTTTCGGAACAGTTATTACCCCTAAACCATCAGGAAGGAGGTACAGGAGCCTCAGGTCCCACACCACCAGGTTCAGGAACAGTCATTACCCCTCAACCATCAGGAAGGAGGTACAGGAGCCTCAGGCCCCACACCAACAGGCTCAGGGTCAGGTATTACTCTTCAACCATCAGGAAGGAGATACAGGAGCCTCAGGCCCTACACCACCAGGTTCAGGGTCAGGTATTACCCTTCAACCATCAGGAAGGAGGTACAGGAGCCTCAGGCCCCACACCACCAGGTTCAGGGTCAGATATTGCCCTTCAACCATCAGGAAGGAGGTACAGGAGCCTCAGGCCCCACACCACCAGGTTCAGGAACAGTTACCACCCCTCAACCATCAGGAGGGAGGTGCAGGAGCCTCAGGACCTACACCAACAGGTTCAGGAACAGTTATTACCCCTCAACCATCAGGATGGAAGTACAGGAGCCTCAGGCCCCACACCACAAACTTCACTAACAGTTATTACCCCCAAACCATCAGGATGGAGGTACAGGAGCCTCAAGCCCCACACCACCAGGTTCAGGAACAGTTATTTCCCCTCAACTATCAGGAAGGAGGTACAGGTGCCTCAGGCGCTACAGCAACAGGTTCAGTATCAGTCATTACCCCTGAACCATCAGGAAGGAGGTACAGGAGCCTAAGGTCCCACACCAGCAGGTTCAAGAACAGGTATTACCCCTCAACCATCAGGAAAGAGGTACTGGAGCCTCAGCTCCCACACCAGCATTTCAGGAACCATTACTACCCCTCAACCATTAGGAAGGACGTACAGGAGCGTCAGGCCCCACACCACCAGGTTCAGGAAAAGCTATTGCCCCTCAACCATCAGGAAGGAGGTTCAGAAGCCTCAGGACACACAGCACCTGGTTCAGGAACAGTTATTACCCCTCAACCATTAGGAAGGAGGTACAGGAGCCTCAGGCCCCACAGCACCAGGTTCAGGAACAGTTATTACCCCTCCACCATCAGGATGGTATTACAGGAGCCTCAGGCCTCACAGCACCAGGTTCTGGAACAGGTATTACCCCTCAACTATCAGGAAGGAGGTACAAGAGCCTCAGTCTGCACAGAACCAGGTTCAGGAACAGTTTTTACCCCTCAACCATAAGGAATGAGGTTCAGGGATCCTCAGGATCCAAACCACCAGGTTCCGGCACAGTAATTACCCCTGAACCATTGGGAAGGAGGTACAGGAGCCTCAGGCCCCACACTATCAGGTTCAGGAACAGTTATTACCCCTCAACCATCAGGAAGTAGGTACAGAAGCCTTAGGCCCCACACCACCAGGTTCAGGAAAAGTTATTAACCCTCAACCAGCAGGATGGAGGTACAGGAGCCTCAGGACCCACACCAGCAGGTTCAGGAACAGTTATTGCCCCTCAACTATCAGGAAGGTGGTACAGGAGCCTCAGGCCCCATACCACCAGGGTCAGGAACACTTATTACCCCTCAATCATCAGGAGGGAGGTACAGGAGCCTAAGGTCCCACACCAGCAGGTTCAAGAACAGGTATTACCCCTCAACCATCAGGAAAGAGGTACTGGAGCCTCAGGTCCCACACCAGCATTTCAGGAACCATTACTACCCCTCAACCATTAGGAAGGACGTACAGGAGCGTCAGGCCGCACACCACCAGGTTCAGGAAAAGCTATTGCCCCTCAACCATCAGGAAGGAGTTTCAGAAGCCTCAGGACACACAGCACCAGGTTCAGGAACAGTTATTAACCCTCAACCAGCAGGATGGAGGTACAGGAGCCTCAGGACCCACACCAGCAGGTTCAGGAACAGTTACCACCCCTCAAATATCAGGAGGGAGGTGCAGGAGCCTCAGGACCTACACCAACAGGTTCAGGAACAGTTATTACCCCTCAACCATCAGGATGGAAGTACAGGAGCCTCAGGCCCCACACCACAAACTTCAGTAACAGTTATTACCCCCCAACCATTAGGTAGGAGATACAGGAGCCTCATGCCCCACACCACCAGTTTCAGGAACCGTTATTAACCCTCACCCATCAGGAAGGAGGTACAGGAGCCTCAGGCCCCACACCACCAGGTTCAGGAACAGTTATTTCCCCTCAACTGTCAGGACGGAGGTACAGGTGCCTCAGGCCCCACACCACCAGGTTCAGGAACCGTTATTACCCCTCAAACATCAGGAAGCAGCTACAGGAGCCTCAGGCCCTACACCACAAGGTTCAGGAACAAGTATTACCCCTCAACTATCAGGAAGGAGGTACAGGAGCCTCAGGCCCCACACCACCAGGTTCAGGAACAGGTATTACCCCTCAACCATCAGGAAGGAGGTACAGGAGCCTCAGGTCCCACACCTTCGGGTTCAGGAACAGTTATTACCCCTCAACTATCAGGAAGGAGGTAGAGGAGCCTCAGGCCCCACACCACCAGGTTTCGGAACAGTTATTACCCCTAAACCATCAGGAAGGAGGTACAGGAGCCTCAGGTCCCACACCACCAGGTTCAGGAACAGTCATTACCCCTCAACCATCAGGAAGGAGGTACAGGAGCCTCAGGCCCCACACCAACAGGCTCAGGGTCAGGTATTACTCTTCAACCATCAGGAAGGAGATACAGGAGCCTCAGGCCCTACACCACCAGGTTCAGGGTCAGGTATTACCCTTCAACCATCAGGAAGGAGGTACAGGAGCCTCAGGCCCCACACCACCAGGTTCAGGGTCAGATATTGCCCTTCAACCATCAGGAAGGAGGTACAGGAGCCTCAGGCCCCACACCACCAGGTTCAGGAACAGTTACCACCCCTCAACCATCAGGAGGGAGGTGCAGGAGCCTCAGGACCTACACCAACAGGTTCAGGAACAGTTATTACCCCTCAACCATCAGGATGGAAGTACAGGAGCCTCAGGCCCCACACCACAAACTTCACTAACAGTTATTACCCCCAAACCATCAGGATGGAGGTACAGGAGCCTCAAGCCCCACACCACCAGGTTCAGGAACAGTTATTTCCCCTCAACTATCAGGAAGGAGGTACAGGTGCCTCAGGCGCTACAGCAACAGGTTCAGTATCAGTCATTACCCCTGAACCATCAGGAAGGAGGTACAGGAGCCTAAGGTCCCACACCAGCAGGTTCAAGAACAGGTATTACCCCTCAACCATCAGGAAAGAGGTACTGGAGCCTCAGCTCCCACACCAGCATTTCAGGAACCATTACTACCCCTCAACCATTAGGAAGGACGTACAGGAGCGTCAGGCCCCACACCACCAGGTTCAGGAAAAGCTATTGCCCCTCAACCATCAGGAAGGAGGTTCAGAAGCCTCAGGACACACAGCACCTGGTTCAGGAACAGTTATTACCCCTCAACCATTAGGAAGGAGGTACAGGAGCCTCAGGCCCCACAGCACCAGGTTCAGGAACAGTTATTACCCCTCCACCATCAGGATGGTATTACAGGAGCCTCAGGCCTCACAGCACCAGGTTCTGGAACAGGTATTACCCCTCAACTATCAGGAAGGAGGTACAAGAGCCTCAGTCTGCACAGAACCAGGTTCAGGAACAGTTTTTACCCCTCAACCATAAGGAATGAGGTTCAGGGATCCTCAGGATCCAAACCACCAGGTTCCGGCACAGTAATTACCCCTGAACCATTGGGAAGGAGGTACAGGAGCCTCAGGCCCCACACTATCAGGTTCAGGAACAGTTATTACCCCTCAACCATCAGGAAGTAGGTACAGAAGCCTTAGGCCCCACACCACCAGGTTCAGGAAAAGTTATTAACCCTCAACCAGCAGGATGGAGGTACAGGAGCCTCAGGACCCACACCAGCAGGTTCAGGAACAGTTATTGCCCCTCAACTATCAGGAAGGTGGTACAGGAGCCTCAGGCCCCATACCACCAGGGTCAGGAACACTTATTACCCCTCAATCATCAGGAGGGAGGTACAGGAGCCTAAGGTCCCACACCAGCAGGTTCAAGAACAGGTATTACCCCTCAACCATCAGGAAAGAGGTACTGGAGCCTCAGGACCCACACCAGCAGGTTCAGGAACAGTTATTGCCCCTCAACTATCAGGAAGGTGGTACAGGAGCCTCAGGCCCCATACCACCAGGGTCAGGAACACTTATTACCCCTCAATCATCAGGAGGGAGGTACAGGAGCCTAAGGTCCCACACCAGCAGGTTCAAGAACAGGTATTACCCCTCAACCATCAGGAAAGAGGTACTGGAGCCTCAGGACCCACACCAGCAGGTTCTGGAACAGATATTACCCCTCAACTATCAGGAAGGAGGTACAAGAGCCTCAGGCTGCACAGAACCAGGTTCAGGAACAGTTTTTACCCCTCAACCATAAGGAAGGAGGTTCAGGGATCCTCAGGATCCAAACCACCAGGTTAAGGCACAGTTATTACCCCTGAACCATTGGGAAGGAGGTACAGGAGCCTCAGGCCCCACACTATCAGGTTCAGGAACAGTTATTACCCCTCAACCATCAGGAAGTAGGTACAGGAGCCTCAGGACCCACACCATCAGGTTCAGGAACAGTTACCACCCCTCAACCATCTGGAAGGAGGAACAGGAGCCTTAGGCCCCACACCACCAGGTTTAGGAACAGTTATTAACCCTCAACCAGCAGGATGGAGGTACAGGAGCCTCAGGACCCACACCAGCAGGTTCAGGAACAGTTATTGCCCCTCAACTATCAGGAAGGTGGTACAGGAGCCTCAGGCCCCATACCACCAGGGTCAGGAACACTTATTACCCCTCAACCATCAGGAGGGAGGTACAGGAGCCTAAGGTCCCACACCAGCAGGTTCAAGAACAGGTATTACCCCTCAACCATCAGGAAAGAGGTACTGGAGCCTCAGGTCCCACACCAGCATTTCAGGAACCATTACTACCCCTCAACCATTAGGAAGGACGTACAGGAGCGTCAGGCCCCACACCACCAGGTTCAGGAAAAGCTATTACCCCTCAACCATTAGGAAGGACGTACAGGAGCGTCAGGCCCCACACCACCAGGTTCAGGAACAGTTATTACCCCTCAAACATCACGAAGCAGCGACAGGAGCCTCAGGCCCCACACCACCAGGTTCAGGAACAGGTATTACCCCTCAACCATCAGGAAGGAGATACAGGAGCCTCAGGTCCCACACCACCGGGTTCAGGAACAGTTATTACCCCTCAACTATCAGGAAGGAGGTAGAGGAGCCTCAGGCCCCACACCACCAGGTTTCGGAACAGTTATTACCCCTAAACCATCAGGAAGGAGGTACAGGAGCCTCAGGTCCCACACCACCAGGTTCAGGAACAGTCATTACCCCTCAACCATCAGGAAGGAGGTACAGGAGCCTCAGGCCCTACACCACCAGGTTCAGGGTCAGGTATTACCCTTCAACCATCAGGATGGAGGTACAGGAGCCTCAGGCCCTACACCACCAGGTTCAGGGTCAGGTATTACCCTTCAACCATCAGGATGGAGGTACAGGAGCCTCAGGCCCCACACCACCAGGTTCAGGGTCAGGTATTACCCTTCAACCATCAGGAAGGAGATACAGGAGCCTCAGGCCCTACACCACCAGGTTCAGGGTCAGGTATTACCCTTCAACCATCAGGATGGAGGTACAGGAGCCTCAGGCCCCACACCACCAGGTTCAGGGTCAGGTATTACCCTTCAACCATCAGGATGGAGGTACAGGAGCCTCAGGCCCCACACCACCAGGTTCAGGGTCAGGTATTACCCTTCAACCATCAGGAAGGAGGTACAGGAGCCTCAGGCCCCACACCACCAGGTTCAGGAACAGGTATTACCCCTCAACTATCAGGAAGGAAGAACAGGAGCTTCAGACCCACACCACCAGTTTCAGGAAACGGGATATTACCCCTCAACCATCAGGGAGGTGGTATAGGGGCCTCAGGACCCACACCACCTGGTTCAGGAACCATTATTACTCCTCAACCATCAGGAAGGAGGTACAGGAGCCTCAGGCCCCACACCACCAGATTCAGGAACATGTATTACCTCATAACTCTTAGGAAGGAAGTACAGGAGCCTCAGGTCCCACACCACCAGTTTCAGGAACAGGTATTACCCCTCAACCATCAGGAAGGAAATACAGGAGCCTCAGGCACCACACCACCAGGTTCAGGAACAGGTATTACCCCTCAACCATCAGGAAGGAAATACAGGAGCCTCAGGCACCACACCACCAGGTTCCGGAATAGTTATTACCCCTAAACCATCAGGAAGGTGGTACATGAGCCTGAGGCCCCAAACCACCAGGTTCAGGAACAGTTATTACCCCTCAACTATCAGGAAGTATGTGAAGGAGCGTCAGGCCCCACACCAGCAGTTTCCGGAAAAGTTATTACCCCTCAACCATCAGGAAGGAGGTACAGGAGCCTCAGGCCCCACACCACCAGGTTCAGGAACAGTTATTACCACTCAACCATCATGATGGAGGTACAGGAGCCTCAGTCCCCACACCAGCAGGTGCAGTAACAGTTACCACCCCTCAACCATCAGGAAGGAGGTACAGGAGCCTCAGGACTCACACCACCAATTGTCAGGTACAGTTATTACCCCTCAACCATCAGGAAGGAGATACAGGAGGCTCAGGCACAACACCACCAGGTTCAGGAAAAGTTATTGCCCCTCAACTATCAGGAAGGTGGTACAGGAGCCTCAGGCCCCATACCACCAGGGTCAGGAACAGTTATTACCCCTCAACCATCAGGAAGGAGGTACAGGAGCCTAAGTTTCCCACACCAGCAGGTTCAAGAACAGGTATTACCCCTCAACCATCAGGAAAGAGGTACTGGAGCCTCAGGTCCCACACCAGCATTTCAGGAACCATTACTACCCTTCAACCATTAGGAAGGACGTACAGGAGCGTCAGGCCCCACACCACCAGGTTCAGGAAAAGCTATTGCCCCTCAACCATCAGGAAGGATGTTCAGAAGCCTCAGGACACACAGCACCAGGTTCAGGAACAGGTATTACCCCTCAACTATCAGGAAGGAGGTACAAGAGCCTCAGGCTGCACACAACCAGGTTCAGGAACAGTTTTTACCCCTCAACCATAAGGAAGGAGGTTCAGGGATCCTCAGGATCCAAACCACCAGGTTCCGGCACAGTTATTACCCCTGAACCACTGGGAAGGAGGTACAGGAGCCTCAGGCCCCACACTATCAGGTTCAGGAACAGTTATTACCCCTCAACCATCAGGAAGTAGGTACAGGAGCCTCAGGACCCACACCATCAGGTTCAGGAACAGTTACCACCCCTCAACCAGCAGGAAGGAGGAACAGGAGCCTTAGGCCCCACACCACCAGGTTTAGGAACAGTTATTAACCCTCAACCAGCAGGATGGAGGTACAGGAGCCTCAGGACCCACACCAGCAGGTTCAGGAACAGTTACCACCCCTCAACCATCAGGAGGGAGGTGCAGGAGCCTCAGGACCTACACCAACAGGTTCAGGAACAGTTATTACCCCTCAACCATCAGGATGGAAGTACAGGAGCCTCAGGACCCACACCACAAACTTCAGTAACAGTTATTACCCCCCAACCATCAGGATGGAGGTACAGGAGCCTCAAGCCCCATACCACCAGGTTCAGGAACAGTTATTTCCCCTCAACTATCAGGACGGAGGTACAGGTGCCTCAGGCGCTACAGCACCAGGTTCAGTATCAGTCATTACCCCTCAACCATCAGGAAGGAGGTACAGGAGCCTAAGGTCCCACACCAGCTGGTTCAAGAACAGGTATTACCCCTCAACCATCAGGAAAGAGGTACTGGAGCCTCAGGTCCCACACCAGCATTTCAGGAACCATTACTACCCCTCAACCATTAGGAAGGACGTACAGGAGCGTCAGGCCCCACACCACCAGGTTCAGGAAAAGCTATTGCCCCTCAACCATCAGGAAGGAGGTTCAGAAGCCTCAGGACACACAGCACCTGGTTCAGGAACAGTTATTACCCGTCAACCATTAGGAAGGAGGTACAGGAGCCTCAGGCCCCACAGCACCAGGTTCAGGAACAGTTATTACCCCTCCACCATCAGGATGGTATTACAGGAGCCTCAGGCCTCACAGCACCAGGTTCTGGAACAGGTATTACCCCTCAACTATCAGGAAGGAGGTACAAGAGCCTCAGGCTGCACAGAACCAGGTTCAGGAACAGTTTTTACCCCTCAACCATAAGGAAGGAGGTTCAGGGATCCTCAGGATCCAAACCACCAGGTTCCGGCACAGTTATTACCCCTGAACCATTGGGAAGGAGGTACAGGAGCCTCAGGCCCCACACTATAAGGTTCAGGAACAGTTATTACCCCTCAACCATCAGGAAGTAGGTACAGGAGCCTCAGGACCCACACCATCAGGTTCAGGAACAGTTACCACCCCTCAACCATCTGGAAGGAGGAACAGGAGCCTTAGGCCCCACACCACCAGGTTTAGGAACAGTTATTAACCCTCAACCAGCAGGATGGAGGTACAGGAGCCTCAGGACCCACACCAGCAGGTTCAGGAACAGTTATTGCCCCTCAACTATCAGGAAGGTGGTACAGGAGCCTCAGGCCCCATACCACCAGGGTCAGGAACACTTATTACCCCTCAATCATCAGGAGGGAGGTACAGGAGCCTAAGGTCCCACACCAGCAGGTTCAAGAACAGGTATTACCCCTCAACCATCAGGAAAGAGGTACTGGAGCCTCAGGTCCCACACCAGCATTTCAGGAACCATTACTACCCCTCAACCATTAGGAAGGACGTACAGGAGCGTCAGGCCCCACACCACCAGGTTCAGGAAAAGCTATTGCCCCTCAACCATCAGGAAGGAGTTTCAGAAGCCTCAGGACACACAGCACCAGGTTCAGGAACAGTTATTAACCCTCAACCAGCAGGATGGAGGTACAGGAGCCTCAGGACCCACACCAGCAGGTTCAAGAACAGTTACCACCCCTCAAATATCAGGATGGAAGTACAGGAGCCTCAGGCCCCACACCACAAACTTCAGTAACAGTTATTACCCCCCAACCATTAGGTAGGAGATACAGGAGCCTCATGCCCCACACCACCAGTTTCAGGAACCGTTATTAACCCTCACCCATCAGGAAGGAGGTACAGGAGCCTCAGGCCCCACACCACCAGGTTCAGGAACAGTTATTTCCCCTCAACTGTGAGGACGGAGGTACAGGTGCCTCAGGCCCCACACCACCAGGTTCAGGAACCGTTATTACCCCTCAAACATCAGGAAGCAGCTACAGGAGCCTCAGGCCCTACACCACAAGGTTCAGGAACAGTTATTACCCCTCAACTACCAGGAAGGAGGTAGAGGAGCCTCAGGCCCCACACCACCAGGTTTCGGAACAGTTATTACCCCTAAACCATCAGGAAGGAGGTACATGAGCCTCAGGTCCCACACCACCAGGTTCAGGAACTGTCATTACCCCTCAACCATCAGGAAGGAGGTACAGTAGCCTCAGGCCCCACACCACCAGGCTCAGGGTCAGGTATTACCCTTCAACCATCAGGAAGGAGATACAGGAGCCTCAGGCCCTACACCACCAGGTTCAGGGTCAGGTATTACCCTTCAACCATCAGGAAGGAGGTACAGGAGCCTCAGGCCCCACACCACAAGGTTCAGGGTCAGATATTGCCCTTCAACCATCAGGAAGGAGGTACAGGAGCCTCAGGACCCACACCACCAGGTTCAGGAACAGGTATTACCCCTCACCTATCAGGAAGGAAGAACAGGAGCTTCAGACCCACACCACCAGTTTCAGGAAATGGGATATTACCCCTCAACCATCAGGGAGGTGGTATAGGGGCCTCAGGACCCACACCACCTGGTTCAGGAACCATTATTACTCCTCAACCATCAGGAAGGAGGTACAGGAGCCTCAGGCCCCACACCACCAGATTCAGGAACATGTATTACCCCATAACCCTTAGGAAGGAAGTACAGGAGCCTCAGGTCCCACACCACCAGTTTCAGGAACAGGTATTACCCCTCAACCATCAGGAAGGAAATACAGGAGCCTCAGGCACCACACCACCAGGTTCCGGAATAGTTATTACCCCTAAACCATCAGGAAGGTGGTACATGAGCCTGAGGCCCCAAACCACCAGGTTCAGGAACAGTTATTACCCCTCAACTATCAGGAAGTAGGAGAAGGAGCCTCAGGCCCCACACCAGCAGTTTCCGGAAAAGTTATTGCCCCTCAACCATCAGGAAGGAGGTACAGGAGCCTCAGGCCCCACACCACCAGGTTCAGGTACAGTTATTACCCCTCAACCATCAGGAAGGAGATACAGGAGGCTCAGGCACAACACCACCAGGTTCAGGAAAAGTTATTGCCCCTCAACTATCAGGAAGGTGGTACAGGAGCCTCAGGCCCCATACCACCAGGGTCAGGAACAGTTATTACCCCTCAACCATCAGGAAGGAGGTACAGGAGCCTAAGGTCCCACACCAGCAGGTTCAAGAACAGGTATTACCCCTCAACCATCAGGAAAGAGGTACTGGAGCCTCAGGTCCCACACCAGCATTTCAGGAACCATTACTACCCATCAACCATTAGGAAGGACGTACAGGAGCGTCAGGCCCCACACCACCAGGTTCAGGAACAGGTATTACCCCTCAACTATCAGGAAGGAGGTACAAGAGCCTCAGGCTTAACACAACCAGGTTCAGGAACAGTTTTTACCCCTCAACCATAAGGAAGGAGGTTCAGGGATCCTCAGGATCCAAACCACCAGGTTCCGGCACAGTTATTACCCCTGAACCACTGGGAAGGAGGTACAGGAGCCTCAGGCCCCACACTATCAGGTTCAGGAACAGTTATTACCCCTCAACCATCAGGAAGGAGGAACAGGAGCCTCAGGACCCACACCATCAGGTTCAGGAACAGTTACCACCCCTCAACCATCAGGAAGGAGGAACAGGAGCCTTAGGCCCCACACCACCAGGTTTAGGAACAGTTATTAACCCTCAGCCAGCAGGATGGAGGTACAGGAGCCTCAGGGCCCACACCAGCAGGTTCAGGAACAGTTACCACCCCTCAACCATCAGGAGGGAGGTGCAGGAGCCTCAGGACCTACACCAACAGGTTCAGGAACAGTTATTACCCCTCAACCATCAGGATGGAAGTACAGGAGCCTCAGGCCCCACACCACAAACTTCAGTAACAGTTATTACCCCCCAACCATCAGGATGGAGGTACAGGAGCCTCAAGCCCCATACCACCCGGTTCAGGAACAGTTATTTCCCCTCAACTATCAGGACGGAGGTACAGGTGCCTCAGGCGCTACAGCACCAGGTTCAGTATCAGTCATTACCCCTCAACCATCAGGAAGGAGGTACAGGAGCCTAAGGTCCCACACCAGCTGGTTCAAGAACAGGTATTACCCCTCAACCATCAGGAAAGAGGTACTGGAGCCTCAGGTCCCACACCAGCATTTCAGGAACCATTACTACCCCTCAACCATTAGGAAGGACGTACAGGAGCGTCAGGCCCCAGACCACCAGGTTCAGGAAAAGCTATTGCCCCTCAACCATCAGGAAGGAGGTTCAGAAGCCTCAGGACACACAGCACCTGGTTCAGGAACAGTTATTACCCCTCAACCATTAGGAAGGAGGTACAAGAGCCTCAGTCTGCACAGAACCAGGTTCAGGAACAGTTTTTACCCCTCAACCATAAGGAATGAGGTTCAGGGATCCTCAGGATCCAAACCACCAGGTTCCGGCACAGTTATTACCCCTGAACCATTGGGAAGGAGGTACAGGAGCCTCAGGCCCCACACTATCAGGTTCAGGAACAGTTATTACCCCTCAACCATCAGGAAGTAGGTACAGAAGCCTTAGGCCCCACACCACCAGGTTCAGGAAAAGTTATTAACCCTCAACCAGCAGGATGGAGGTACAGGAGCCTCAGGACCCACACCAGCAGGTTCAGGAACAGTTATTACCCCTCAACCATCAGGAAGTAGGTACAGAAGCCTTAGGCCCCACACCACCAGGTTCAGGAAAAGTTATTAACCCTCAACCAGCAGGATGGAGGTACAGGAGCCTCAGGACCCACACCAGCAGGTTCAGGAACAGTTATTGCCCCTCAACTATCAGGAAGGTGGTACAGGAGCCTCAGGCCCCATACCACCAGGGTCAGGAACACTTATTACCCCTCAATCATCAGGAGGGAGGTACAGGAGCCTAAGGTCCCACACCAGCAGGTTCAAGAACAGGTATTACCCCTCAACCATCAGGAAAGAGGTACTGGAGCCTCAGGTCCCACACCAGCATTTCAGGAACCATTACTACCCCTCAACCATTAGGAAGGACGTACAGGAGCGTCAGGCCCCACACCACCAGGTTCAGGAAAAGCTATTGCCCCTCAACCATCAGGAAGGAGTTTCAGAAGCCTCAGGACACACAGCACCAGGTTCAGGAACAGTTATTAACCCTCAACCAGCAGGATGGAGGTACAGGAGCCTCAGGACCCACACCAGCAGGTTCAGGAACAGTTACCACCCCTCAAATATCAGGAGGGAGGTGCAGGAGCCTCAGGACCTACACCAACAGGTTCAGGAACAGTTATTACCCCTCAACCATCAGGATGGAAGTACAGGAGCCTCAGGCCCCACACCACAAACTTCAGTAACAGTTATTACCCCCCAACCATTAGGTAGGAGATACAGGAGCCTCATGCCCCACACCACCAGTTTCAGGAACCGTTATTAACCCTCACCCATCAGGAAGGAGGTACAGGAGCCTCAGGCCCCACACCACCAGGTTCAGGAACAGTTATTTCCCCTCAACTGTCAGGACGGAGGTACAGGTGCCTCAGGCCCCACACCACCAGGTTCAGGAACCGTTATTACCCCTCAAACATCAGGAAGCAGCTACAGGAGCCTCAGGCCCTACACCACAAGGTTCAGGAACAAGTATTACCCCTCAACTATCAGGAAGGAGGTACAGGAGCCTCAGGCCCCACACCACCAGGTTCAGGAACAGTTATTACCCCTCAACCATCAGGAAGGAGGTACAGGAGCCTCAGGTCCCACACCTTCGGGTTCAGGAACAGTTATTAACCCTCAACTATCAGGAAGGAGGTAGAGGAGCCTCAGGCCCCACACCACCAGGTTTCGGAACAGTTATTACCCCTAAACCATCAGGAAGGAGGTACAGGAGCCTCAGGTCCCACACCACCAGGTTCAGGAACAGTCATTACCCCTCAACCATCAGGAAGGAGGTACAGGAGCCTCAGGCCCCACACCAACAGGCTCAGGGTCAGGTATTACTCTTCAACCATCAGGAAGGAGATACAGGAGCCTCAGGCCCTACACCACCAGGTTCAGGGTCAGGTATTACCCTTCAACCATCAGGAAGGAGGTACAGGAGCCTCAGGCCCCACACCACCAGGTTCAGGGTCAGATATTGCCCTTCAACCATCAGGAAGGAGGTACAGGAGACTCAGGCCCCACACCACCAGGTTCAGGAACAGTTACCACCCCTCAACCATCAGGATGGAAGTACAGGAGCCTCAGGCCCCACACCACAAACTTCACTAACAGTTATTACCCCCAAACCATCAGGATGGAGGTACAGGAGCCTCAAGCCCCACACCACCAGGTTCAGGAACAGTTATTTCCCCTCAACTATCAGGAAGGAGGTACAGGTGCCTCAGGCGCTACAGCAACAGGTTCAGTATCAGTCATTACCCCTGAACCATCAGGAAGGAGGTACAGGAGCCTAAGGTCCCACACCAGCAGGTTCAAGAACAGGTATTACCCCTCAACCATCAGGAAAGAGGTACTGGAGCCTCAGCTCCCACACCAGCATTTCAGGAACCATTACTACCCCTCAACCATTAGGAAGGACGTACAGGAGCGTCAGGCCCCACACCACCAGGTTCAGGAAAAGCTATTGCCCCTCAACCATCAGGAAGGAGGTTCAGAAGCCTCAGGACACACAGCACCAGGTTCAGGAACAGTTATTACCCCTGAACCATTAGGAAGGAGGTACAGGAGCCTCAGGCCCCACAGCACCAGGTTCAGGAACAGTTATTACCCCTCAACCATCAGGATGGTATTACAGGAGCCTCAGGCCTCACAGCACCAGGTTCTGGAACAGATATTACCCCTCAACTATCAGGAAGGAGGTACAAGAGCCTCAGGCTGCACAGAACCAGGTTCAGGAACAGTTTTTACCCCTCAACCATAAGGAAGGAGGTTCAGGGATCCTCAGGATCCAAACCACCAGGTTAAGGCACAGTTATTACCCCTGAACCATTGGGAAGGAGGTACAGGAGCCTCAGGCCCCACACTATCAGGTTCAGGAACAGTTATTACCCCTCAACCATCAGGAAGTAGGTACAGGAGCCTCAGGACCCACACCATCAGGTTCAGGAACAGTTACCACCCCTCAACCATCTGGAAGGAGGAACAGGAGCCTTAGGCCCCACACCACCAGGTTTAGGAACAGTTATTAACCCTCAACCAGCAGGATGGAGGTACAGGAGCCTCAGGACCCACACCAGCAGGTTCAGGAACAGTTATTGCCCCTCAACTATCAGGAAGGTGGTACAGGAGCCTCAGGCCCCATACCACCAGGGTCAGGAACACTTATTACCCCTCAACCATCAGGAGGGAGGTACAGGAGCCTAAGGTCCCACACCAGCAGGTTCAAGAACAGGTATTACCCCTCAACCATCAGGAAAGAGGTACTGGAGCCTCAGGTCCCACACCAGCATTTCAGGAACCATTACTACCCCTCAACCATTAGGAAGGACGTACAGGAGCGTCAGGCCCCACACCACCAGGTTCAGGAAAAGCTATTGCCCCTCAACCATCAGGAAGGAGTTTCAGAAGCCTCAGGACACACAGCACCAGGTTCAGGAACAGTTATTAACCCTCAACCAGCAGGATGGAGGTACAGGAGCCTCAGGACCCACACCAGCAGGTTCAGGAACAGTTACCACCCCTCAACTATCAGGAGGGAGGTGCAGGAGCCTCAGGACCTACACCAACAGGTTCAGGAACAGTTATTACCCCTCAACCATCAGGATGGAAGTACAGGAGCCTCAGGACCTATACCAACAGGTTCAGTAACAGTTATTACCCCCCAACCATTAGGTAGGAGATACAGGAGCCTCATGCCCCACACCACCAGTTTCAGGAACCGTTATTAACCCTCACCCATCAGGAAGGAGGTACAGGAGCCACAAGCCCCACACCACCAGGTTCAGGAACAGTTATTACCCCTCAAACATCAGGAAGCAGCTACAGGAGCCTCAGGCCCTACACCACAAGGTTCAGGAACAGGTATTACCCCTCAACTATCAGGAAGGAGGTACAGGAGCCTCAGGCCCCACACCACCAGGTTCAGGAACAGGTATTACCCCTCAACCATCAGGAAGGAGATACAGGAGCCTCAGGTCCCACACCACCGGGTTCAGGAACAGTTATTACCCCTCAACTATCAGGAAGGAGGTAGAGGAGCCTCAGGCCCCACACCACCAGGTTTCGGAACAGTTATTACCCCTAAACCATCAGGAAGGAGGTACATGAGCCTCAGGTCCCACACCACCAGGTTCAGGAACAGTCATTACCCCTCAACCATCAGGAAGGAGGTACAGGAGCCTCAGGCCCCACACCACCAGGTTCAGGGTCAGGTATTACCCTTCAACCATCAGGAAGGAGATACAGGAGCCTCAGGCCCCACACCACCAGGTTCAGGGTCAGGTATTACCCTTCAACCATCAGGAAGGAGGTACAGGAGCCTCAGGCCCCACACCACCAGGTTCAGGAACAGGTATTACCCCTCAACTATCAGGAAGGAAGAACAGGAGCTTCAGACCCACACCACCAGTTTCAGGAAACGGGATATTACCCCTCAACCATCAGGGAGGTGGTATAGGGGCCTCAGGACCCACACCACCTGGTTCAGGAACCATTATTACTCCTCAACCATCAGGAAGGAGGTACAGGAGCCTCAGGCCCCACACCACCAGATTCAGGAACATGTATTACCCCATAACTCTTAGGAAGGATGTACAGGAGCCTCAGGTCCCACACCACCAGTTTCAGGAACAGGTATTACCCCTCAATCATCAGGAAGGAAATACAGGAGCCTCAGGCACCACACCACAAGGTTCCGGAATAGTTATTACCCCTAAACCATCAGGAAGGTGGTACATGAGCCTGAGGCCCCAAACCACCAGGTTCAGGAACAGTTATTACCCCTCAACTATCAGGAAGTAGGAGAAGGAGCCTCAGGCCCCACACCAGCAGTTTCCGGAAAAGTTATTGCCCCTCAACCATCAGGAAGGAGGTACAGCAGCCTCAGGCCCCACACCAGCAGGTGCAGTAACAGTTACCACCCCTCAACCATCAGGAAGGAGGTACAGGAGCCTCAGGACTCACTCCACCAATTGTCAGGTACAGTTATTACCCCTCAACCATCAGGAAGGAGATACAGGAGGCTCAGGCACAACACCACCAGGTTCAGGAAAAGTTATTGCCCCTCAACTATCAGGAAGGAGATACAGGAGCCTCAGGTCCCACACCACCGGGTTCAGGAACAGTTATTACCCCTCAACTATCAGGAAGGAGGTACAGGAGCCTCAGGCCCCACACCACCAGATTTCGGAACAGTTATTACCCCTAAACCATCAGGAAGGAGGTACATGAGCCTCAGGTCCCACACCACCAGGTTCAGGAACAGTCATTACCCCTCAACCATCAGGAAGGAGGTACAGGAGCCTCAGGCCCCACACCACCAGGTTCAGGGTCAGGTATTACCCTTCAACCATCAGGAAGGAGATACAGGAGCCTCAGGCCCTACACCACCAGGTTCAGGGTCAGGTATTACCCTTCAACCATCAGGAAGGAGGTACAGGAGCCTCAGGCCCCACACCACCAGGTTCAGGGTCAGGTATTACCCTTCAACCATCAGGAAGGAGGTAGAGGAGCCTCAGGCCCCACACCACCAGGTTCAGGAACAGGTATTACCCCTCAACTATCAGGAAGGAAGAACAGGAGCTTCAGACCCACACCACCAGTTTCAGGAAACGGGATATTACCCCTCAACCATCAGGGAGGTGGTATAGGGGCCTCAGGACCCACACCACCTGGTTCAGGAACCATTATTACTCCTCAACCATCAGGAAGGAGGTACAGGAGCCTCAGGCCCCACACCACCAGATTCAGGAACATGTATTACCCCATAACTCTTAGGAAGGATGTACAGGAGCCTCAGGTCCCACACCACCAGTTTCAGGAACAGGTATTACCCCTCAATCATCAGGAAGGAAATACAGGAGCCTCAGGCACCACACCACAAGGTTCCGGAATAGTTATTACCCCTAAACCATCAGGAAGGTGGTACATGAGCCTGAGGCCCCAAACCACCAGGTTCAGGAACAGTTATTACCCCTCAACTATCAGGAAGTAGGAGAAGGAGCCTCAGGCCCCACACCAGCAGTTTCCGGAAAAGTTATTGCCCCTCAACCATCAGGAAGGAGGTACAGGAGCCTCAGGACTCACTCCACCAATTGTCAGGTACAGTTATTACCCCTCAACCATCAGGAAGCAGATACAGGAGGCTCAGGCACAACACCACCAGGTTCAGGAAAAGTTATTGCCCTTCAACTATCAGGAAGGTGGTACAGGAGCCTCAGGCCCCATACCACCAGGGTCAGGAACAGTTATTACCCCTCAACCATCAGGAAGGAGGTACAGGAGCCTAAGGTCCCACACCAGCAGGTTCAGGAACAGTTACCACCCCTCAACTATCAGGAGGGAGGTGCAGGAGCCTCAGGACCTACACCAACAGGTTCAGGAACAGTTATTACCCCTCAACCATCAGGATGGAAGTACAGGAGCCTCAGGCCCCATACCACAAACTTCAGTAACAGTTATTACCCCCCAACCATTAGGTAGGAGATACAGGAGCCTCATGCCCCACACCACCAGTTTCAGGAACCGTTATTAACCCTCACCCATCAGGAAGGAGGTACAGGAGCCACAAGCCCCACACCACCAGGTTCAGGAACAGTTATTACCCCTCAAACATCAGGAAGCAGCTACAGGAGCCTCAGGCCCTACACCACAAGGTTCAGGAACAGGTATTACCCCTGAACTATCAGGAAGGAGGTACAGGAGCCTCAGGCCCCACACCACCAGGTTCAGGAACAGGTATTACCCCTCAACCATCAGGAAGGAGATACAGGAGCCTCAGGTCCCACACCACCGGGTTCAGGAACAGTTATTACCCCTCAACTATCAGGAAGGAGGTAGAGGAGCCTCAGGCCCCACACCACCAGGTTTCGGAACAGTTATTACCCCTAAACCATCAGGAAGGAGGTACATGAGCCTCAGGTCCCACACCACCAGGTTCAGGAACAGTCATTACCCCTCAACCATCAGGAAGGAGGTACAGGAGCCTCAGGCCGCACACCACCAGGTTCAGGAACAGTTATTACCCATCAACCATCAGGAAGGAGGTACAGGAGACTCAGGCCCCACACCACCAGGTTCAGAAACAGTTATTACCCCTCAACTATCAGGAAGGAAGAACAGGAGCTTCAGACCCACACCACCAGTTTCAGGAAACGGGATATTACCCCTCAACCATCAGGGAGGTGGTATAGGGGCCTCAGGACCCACACCACCTGGTTCAGGAACCATTATTACTCCTCAACCATCAGGAAGGAGGTACAGGAGCCTCAGGCCCCACACCACCAGATTCAGGAACATGTATTACCCCATAACTCTTAGGAAGGATGTACAGGAGCCTCAGGTCCCACACCACCAGTTTCAGGAACAGGTATTACCCCTCAATCATCAGGAAGGAAATACAGGAGCCTCAGGCACCACACCACAAGGTTCCGGAATAGTTATTACCCCTAAACCATCAGGAAGGTGGTACATGAGCCTGAGGCCCCAAACCACCAGGTTCAGGAACAGTTATTACCCCTCAACTATCAGGAAGTAGGAGAAGGAGCCTCAGGCCCCACACCAGCAGTTTCCGGAAAAGTTATTGCCCCTCAACCATCAGGAAGGAGGTACAGCAGCCTCAGGCCCCACACCAGCAGGTGCAGTAACAGTTACCACCCCTCAACCATCAGGAAGGAGGTACAGGAGCCTCAGGACTCACTCCACCAATTGTCAGGTACAGTTATTACCCCTCAACCATCAGGAAGGAGATACAGGAGGCTCAGGCACAACACCACCAGGTTCAGGAAAAGTTATTGCCCCTCAACTATCAGGAAGGAGATACAGGAGCCTCAGGTCCCACACCACCGGGTTCAGGAACAGTTATTACCCCTCAACTATCAGGAAGGAGGTACAGGAGCCTCAGGCCCCACACCACCAGATTTCGGAACAGTTATTACCCCTAAACCATCAGGAAGGAGGTACATGAGCCTCAGGTCCCACACCACCAGGTTCAGGAACAGTCATTACCCCTCAACCATCAGGAAGGAGGTACAGGAGCCTCAGGCCCCACACCACCAGGTTCAGGGTCAGGTATTACCCTTCAACCATCAGGAAGGAGATACAGGAGCCTCAGGCCCTACACCACCAGGTTCAGGGTCAGGTATTACCCTTCAACCATCAGGAAGGAGGTACAGGAGCCTCAGGCCCCACACCACCAGGTTCAGGGTCAGGTATTACCCTTCAACCATCAGGAAGGAGGTAGAGGAGCCTCAGGCCCCACACCACCAGGTTCAGGAACAGGTATTACCCCTCAACTATCAGGAAGGAAGAACAGGAGCTTCAGACCCACACCACCAGTTTCAGGAAACGGGATATTACCCCTCAACCATCAGGGAGGTGGTATAGGGGCCTCAGGACCCACACCACCTGGTTCAGGAACCATTATTACTCCTCAACCATCAGGAAGGAGGTACAGGAGCCTCAGGCCCCACACCACCAGATTCAGGAACATGTATTACCCCATAACTCTTAGGAAGGATGTACAGGAGCCTCAGGTCCCACACCACCAGTTTCAGGAACAGGTATTACCCCTCAATCATCAGGAAGGAAATACAGGAGCCTCAGGCACCACACCACAAGGTTCCGGAATAGTTATTACCCCTAAACCATCAGGAAGGTGGTACATGAGACTGAGGCCCCAAACCACCAGGTTCAGGAACAGTTATTACCCCTCAACTATCAGGAAGTAGGAGAAGGAGCCTCAGGCCCCACACCAGCAGTTTCCGGAAAAGTTATTGCCCCTCAACCATCAGGAAGGAGGTACAGGAGCCTCAGGACTCACTCCACCAATTGTCAGGTACAGTTATTACCCCTCAACCATCAGGAAGCAGATACAGGAGGCTCAGGCACAACACCACCAGGTTCAGGAAAAGTTATTGCCCTTCAACTATCAGGAAGGTGGTACAGGAGCCTCAGGCCCCATACCACCAGGGTCAGGAACAGTTATTACCCCTCAACCATCAGGAAGGAGGTACAGGAGCCTAAGGTCCCACACCAGCAGGTTCAGGAACAGTTACCACCCCTCAACTATCAGGAGGGAGGTGCAGGAGCCTCAGGACCTACACCAACAGGTTCAGGAACAGTTATTACCCCTCAACCATCAGGATGGAAGTACAGGAGCCTCAGGCCCCATACCACAAACTTCAGTAACAGTTATTACCCCCCAACCATTAGGTAGGAGATACAGGAGCCTCATGCCCCACACCACCAGTTTCAGGAACCGTTATTAACCCTCACCCATCAGGAAGGAGGTACAGGAGCCACAAGCCCCACACCACCAGGTTCAGGAACAGTTATTACCCCTCAAACATCAGGAAGCAGCTACAGGAGCCTCAGGCCCTACACCACAAGGTTCAGGAACAGGTATTACCCCTGAACTATCAGGAAGGAGGTACAGGAGCCTCAGGCCCCACACCACCAGGTTCAGGAACAGGTATTACCCCTCAACCATCAGGAAGGAGATACAGGAGCCTCAGGTCCCACACCACCGGGTTCAGGAACAGTTATTACCCCTCAACTATCAGGAAGGAGGTAGAGGAGCCTCAGGCCCCACACCACCAGGTTTCGGAACAGTTATTACCCCTAAACCATCAGGAAGGAGGTACATGAGCCTCAGGTCCCACACCACCAGGTTCAGGAACAGTCATTACCCCTCAACCATCAGGAAGGAGGTACAGGAGCCTCAGGCCCCACACCACCAGGTTCAGGGTCAGGTATTACCCTTCAACCATCAGGAAGGAGATACAGGAGCCTCAGGCCCTACACCACCAGGTTCAGGGTCAGGTATTACCCTTCAACCATCAGGAAGGAGGTACAGGAGCCTCAGGCCCCACACCACCAGGTTCAGGGTCAGGTATTACCCTTCAACCATCAGGAAGGAGGTACAGGAGCCTCAGGCCCCACACCACCAGGTTCAGGAACAGGTATTACCCCTCAACTATCAGGAAGGAAGAACAGGAGCTTCAGACCCACACCACCAGTTTCAGGAAACGGGATATTACCCCTCAACCATCAGGGAGGTGGTATAGGGGCCTCAGGACCCACACCACCTGGTTCAGGAACCATTATTACTCCTCAACCATCAGGAAGGAGGTACAGGAGCCTCAGGCACCACACCACAAGGTTCAGGAACAGTTATTACCCCTCAACTATCAGGAAGTAGGAGAAGGAGCCTCAGGCCCCACACCAGCAGTTTCCGGAAAAGTTATTGCCCCTCAACCATCAGGAAGGAGGTACAGGAGCCTCAGGCCCCACACCAGCAGGTGCAGTAACAGTTACCACCCCTCAACCATCAGGAAGGAGGTACAGGAGCCTCAGGACTCACTCCACCAATTGTCAGGTACAGTTATTACCCCTCAACCATCAGGAAGGAGACACAGGAGGCTCAGGCACAACACCACCAGGTTCAGGAAAGGTTATTGCCCCTCAACTATCAGGAAGGTGGTACAGGAGCCTCAGGCCCCATGCCACCAGGGTCAGGAACAGTTATTACCCCTCAACCATCAGGAAGGAGGTACAGGAGCCTAAGGTCCCACACCAGCAGGTTCAAGAACAGGTATTACCCCTCAACCACCAGGAAAGAGGTACTGGAGCCTCAGGTCCCACACCAGCATTTCAGGAACCATTACTACCCCTCAACCATTAGGAAGGACGTACAGGAGCGTCAGGACCCACACCACCAGGTTCAGGAAAAGCTGTTGTCCCTCAACCATCAGGACGGAGGTACAGGTGCCTCAGGCCCCACACCACCAGGTTCAGTATCAGTCATTACCCCTCAACCATCAGGAAGGTGGTACAGGTGCCTCAGGCCCCACACCACCAGGTTCAGGAACCGTTATTAACCCTCACCCATCAGGAAGGAGGTACAGGTGCCTCAGGCCCCACACCACCAGGTTCAGGAACCGTTATTAACCCTCACCCATCAGGAAGGAGGTACAGGTGCCTCAGGCCCCACACCACCAGGTTCAGGAACCGTTATTAACCCTCACCCATCAGGAAGGTGGTACAGGTGCCTCAGGCCCCACACCACCAGGTTCAGGAACCGTTATTAACCCTCACCCATCAGGAAGGAGGTACAGGAGCCTCAGGCCCCACACCACCAGGTTCAGGAACCGTTATTAACCCTCACCCATCAGGAAGGAGGTACAGGTGCCTCAGGCCCCACACCACCAAGTTCAGGAACAGTTATTACCCCTCAAACATCAGGAAGCAGCTACAGGAGCCTCAGGCCCTACACCACAAGGTTCAGGAACAGGTATTACCCCTCAACCATTAGGAAGGAGGTACAGGAGCCTCAGGCCCCACAGCACCAGGTTCAGGAACAGTTATTACCCCTCAACTATCAGGACGGAGGTACAAGAGCCTCAGGCTGCACAGAACCAGGTTCAGGAACAGTTTTTACCCCTCAACCATAAGGAAGGATGTTCAGGGATCCTTAGGCCCCACACTATCAGGTTCAGGAACAGTTATTACCCCTCAACCATCTTTAAGTAGGTACAGGAGCCTCAGGACCCACACCATCAGGTTCAGGATCAGTTACCACCCCTCAACCATCTGGAAGGAGGAACAGGAGCATTAGGCCCCACACCACCAGGTTTAGGAACAGTTATTAACCCTCAACCAGCAGGATGGAGGTACAGGAGCCTCAGGACCCACACCAGCAGGTTCAGGAACAGTTATTGCCCCTCAACTATCAGGAAGGTGGTACAGGAGCCTCAGGCCCCATACCACCAGGGTCAGGAACACTTATTACCCCTCAACCATCAGGAGGGAGGTACAGGAGCCTAAGGTCCCACACCAGCAGGTTCAAGAACAGGTATTACCCCTCAACCATCAGGAAAGAGGTACTGGAGCCTCAGCTCCCACACCAGCATTTCAGGAACCATTACTACACCTCAACCATTAGGAAGGACGTACAGGAGCGTCAGGCCTCACACAAACAGGTTCAGGAAAAGCTATTGCCCCTCAACCATCAGGAAGGAGGTTCAGAAGCCTCAGGACACACAGCACCAGGTTCAGGAACAGTTATTAACCCTCAACCAGCAGGATGGAGGTACAGGAGCCTCAAGACCCGCACCAGCAGGTTCAGGAACAGTTACCACCCCTCAACAATCAGGAGGGAGGTGCAGGAGCCTCAGGACCTACACCAACAGGTTCAGGAACAGTTATTACCCCTCAACCATCAGGAAGGAGATACAGGAGCCTCAGGCCCTACACCACCAGGTTCAGGGTCAGGTATTACCCTTCAACCATCAGGAAGGAGGTACAGGAGCCTCAGGCCCCACACCACCAGGTTCAGGGTCAGGTATTACCCTTCAACCATCAGGAAGGAGGTAGAGGAGCCTCAGGCCCCACACCACCAGGTTCAGGAACAGGTATTACCCCTCAACTATCAGGAAGGAAGAACAGGAGCTTCAGACCCACACCACCAGTTTCAGGAAACGGGATATTACCCCTCAACCATCAGGGAGGTGGTATAGGGGCCTCAGGACCCACACCACCTGGTTCAGGAACCATTATTACTCCTCAACCATCAGGAAGGAGGTACAGGAGCCTCAGGCCCCACACCACCAGATTCAGGAACATGTATTACCCCATAACTCTTAGGAAGGATGTACAGGAGCCTCAGGTCCCACACCACCAGTTTCAGGAACAGGTATTACCCCTCAATCATCAGGAAGGAAATACAGGAGCCTCAGGCACCACACCACAAGGTTCCGGAATAGTTATTACCCCTAAACCATCAGGAAGGTGGTACATGAGCCTGAGGCCCCAAACCACCAGGTTCAGGAACAGTTATTACCCCTCAACTATCAGGAAGTAGGAGAAGGAGCCTCAGGCCCCACACCAGCAGTTTCCGGAAAAGTTATTGCCCCTCAACCATCAGGAAGGAGGTACAGGAGCCTCAGGACTCACTCCACCAATTGTCAGGTACAGTTATTACCCCTCAACCATCAGGAAGCAGATACAGGAGGCTCAGGCACAACACCACCAGGTTCAGGATAAGTTATTGCCCTTCAACTATCAGGAAGGTGGTACAGGAGCCTCAGGCCCCATACCACCAGGGTCAGGAACAGTTATTACCCCTCAACCATCAGGAAGGAGGTACAGGAGCCTAAGGTCCCACACCAGCAGGTTCAGGAACAGTTACCACCCCTCAACTATCAGGAGGGAGGTGCAGGAGCCTCAGGACCTACACCAACAGGTTCAGGAACAGTTATTACCCCTCAACCATCAGGATGGAAGTACAGGAGCCTCAGGCCCCATACCACAAACTTCAGTAACAGTTATTACCCCCCAACCATTAGGTAGGAGATACAGGAGCCTCATGCCCCACACCACCAGTTTCAGGAACCGTTATTAACCCTCACCCATCAGGAAGGAGGTACAGGAGCCACAAGCCCCACACCACCAGGTTCAGGAACAGTTATTACCCCTCAAACATCAGGAAGCAGCTACAGGAGCCTCAGGCCCTACACCACAAGGTTCAGGAACAGGTATTACCCCTGAACTATCAGGAAGGAGGTACAGGAGCCTCAGGCCCCACACCACCAGGTTCAGGAACAGGTATTACCCCTCAACCATCAGGAAGGAGATACAGGAGCCTCAGGTCCCACACCACCGGGTTCAGGAACAGTTATTACCCCTCAACTATCAGGAAGGAGGTAGAGGAGCCTCAGGCCCCACACCACCAGGTTTCGGAACAGTTATTACCCCTAAACCATCAGGAAGGAGGTACATGAGCCTCAGGTCCCACACCACCAGGTTCAGGAACAGTCATTACCCCTCAACCATCAGGAAGGAGGTACAGGAGCCTCAGGCCGCACACCACCAGGTTCAGGAACAGTTATTACCCATCAACCATCAGGAAGGAGGTACAGGAGACTCAGGCCCCACACCACCAGGTTCAGAAACAGTTATTACCCCTCAACTATCAGGAAGGAAGAACAGGAGCTTCAGACCCACACCACCAGTTTCAGGAAACGGGATATTACCCCTCAACCATCAGGGAGGTGGTATAGGGGCCTCAGGACCCACACCACCTGGTTCAGGAACCATTATTACTCCTCAACCATCAGGAAGGAGGTACAGGAGCCTCAGGCCCCACACCACCAGATTCAGGAACATGTATTACCCCATAACTCTTAGGAAGGATGTACAGGAGCCTCAGGTCCCACACCACCAGTTTCAGGAACAGGTATTACCCCTCAATCATCAGGAAGGAAATACAGGAGCCTCAGGCACCACACCACAAGGTTCCGGAATAGTTATTACCCCTAAACCATCAGGAAGGTGGTACATGAGCCTGAGGCCCCAAACCACCAGGTTCAGGAACAGTTATTACCCCTCAACTATCAGGAAGTAGGAGAAGGAGCCTCAGGCCCCACACCAGCAGTTTCCGGAAAAGTTATTGCCCCTCAACCATCAGGAAGGAGGTACAGCAGCCTCAGGCCCCACACCAGCAGGTGCAGTAACAGTTACCACCCCTCAACCATCAGGAAGGAGGTACAGGAGCCTCAGGACTCACTCCACCAATTGTCAGGTACAGTTATTACCCCTCAACCATCAGGAAGGAGATACAGGAGGCTCAGGCACAACACCACCAGGTTCAGGAAAAGTTATTGCCCCTCAACTATCAGGAAGGAGATACAGGAGCCTCAGGTCCCACACCACCGGGTTCAGGAACAGTTATTACCCCTCAACTATCAGGAAGGAGGTACAGGAGCCTCAGGCCCCACACCACCAGATTTCGGAACAGTTATTACCCCTAAACCATCAGGAAGGAGGTACATGAGCCTCAGGTCCCACACCACCAGGTTCAGGAACAGTCATTACCCCTCAACCATCAGGAAGGAGGTACAGGAGCCTCAGGCCCCACACCACCAGGTTCAGGGTCAGGTATTACCCTTCAACCATCAGGAAGGAGATACAGGAGCCTCAGGCCCTACACCACCAGGTTCAGGGTCAGGTATTACCCTTCAACCATCAGGAAGGAGGTACAGGAGCCTCAGGCCCCACACCACCAGGTTCAGGGTCAGGTATTACCCTTCAACCATCAGGAAGGAGGTAGAGGAGCCTCAGGCCCCACACCACCAGGTTCAGGAACAGGTATTACCCCTCAACTATCAGGAAGGAAGAACAGGAGCTTCAGACCCACACCACCAGTTTCAGGAAACGGGATATTACCCCTCAACCATCAGGGAGGTGGTATAGGGGCCTCAGGACCCACACCACCTGGTTCAGGAACCATTATTACTCCTCAACCATCAGGAAGGAGGTACAGGAGCCTCAGGCCCCACACCACCAGATTCAGGAACATGTATTACCCCATAACTCTTAGGAAGGATGTACAGGAGCCTCAGGTCCCACACCACCAGTTTCAGGAACAGGTATTACCCCTCAATCATCAGGAAGGAAATACAGGAGCCTCAGGCACCACACCACAAGGTTCCGGAATAGTTATTACCCCTAAACCATCAGGAAGGTGGTACATGAGACTGAGGCCCCAAACCACCAGGTTCAGGAACAGTTATTACCCCTCAACTATCAGGAAGTAGGAGAAGGAGCCTCAGGCCCCACACCAGCAGTTTCCGGAAAAGTTATTGCCCCTCAACCATCAGGAAGGAGGTACAGGAGCCTCAGGACTCACTCCACCAATTGTCAGGTACAGTTATTACCCCTCAACCATCAGGAAGCAGATACAGGAGGCTCAGGCACAACACCACCAGGTTCAGGAAAAGTTATTGCCCTTCAACTATCAGGAAGGTGGTACAGGAGCCTCAGGCCCCATACCACCAGGGTCAGGAACAGTTATTACCCCTCAACCATCAGGAAGGAGGTACAGGAGCCTAAGGTCCCACACCAGCAGGTTCAGGAACAGTTACCACCCCTCAACTATCAGGAGGGAGGTGCAGGAGCCTCAGGACCTACACCAACAGGTTCAGGAACAGTTATTACCCCTCAACCATCAGGATGGAAGTACAGGAGCCTCAGGCCCCATACCACAAACTTCAGTAACAGTTATTACCCCCCAACCATTAGGTAGGAGATACAGGAGCCTCATGCCCCACACCACCAGTTTCAGGAACCGTTATTAACCCTCACCCATCAGGAAGGAGGTACAGGAGCCACAAGCCCCACACCACCAGGTTCAGGAACAGTTATTACCCCTCAAACATCAGGAAGCAGCTACAGGAGCCTCAGGCCCTACACCACAAGGTTCAGGAACAGGTATTACCCCTGAACTATCAGGAAGGAGGTACAGGAGCCTCAGGCCCCACACCACCAGGTTCAGGAACAGGTATTACCCCTCAACCATCAGGAAGGAGATACAGGAGCCTCAGGTCCCACACCACCGGGTTCAGGAACAGTTATTACCCCTCAACTATCAGGAAGGAGGTAGAGGAGCCTCAGGCCCCACACCACCAGGTTTCGGAACAGTTATTACCCCTAAACCATCAGGAAGGAGGTACATGAGCCTCAGGTCCCACACCACCAGGTTCAGGAACAGTCATTACCCCTCAACCATCAGGAAGGAGGTACAGGAGCCTCAGGCCCCACACCACCAGGTTCAGGGTCAGGTATTACCCTTCAACCATCAGGAAGGAGATACAGGAGCCTCAGGCCCTACACCACCAGGTTCAGGGTCAGGTATTACCCTTCAACCATCAGGAAGGAGGTACAGGAGCCTCAGGCCCCACACCACCAGGTTCAGGGTCAGGTATTACCCTTCAACCATCAGGAAGGAGGTACAGGAGCCTCAGGCCCCACACCACCAGGTTCAGGAACAGGTATTACCCCTCAACTATCAGGAAGGAAGAACAGGAGCTTCAGACCCACACCACCAGTTTCAGGAAACGGGATATTACCCCTCAACCATCAGGGAGGTGGTATAGGGGCCTCAGGACCCACACCACCTGGTTCAGGAACCATTATTACTCCTCAACCATCAGGAAGGAGGTACAGGAGCCTCAGGCACCACACCACAAGGTTCAGGAACAGTTATTACCCCTCAACTATCAGGAAGTAGGAGAAGGAGCCTCAGGCCCCACACCAGCAGTTTCCGGAAAAGTTATTGCCCCTCAACCATCAGGAAGGAGGTACAGGAGCCTCAGGCCCCACACCAGCAGGTGCAGTAACAGTTACCACCCCTCAACCATCAGGAAGGAGGTACAGGAGCCTCAGGACTCACTCCACCAATTGTCAGGTACAGTTATTACCCCTCAACCATCAGGAAGGAGACACAGGAGGCTCAGGCACAACACCACCAGGTTCAGGAAAGGTTATTGCCCCTCAACTATCAGGAAGGTGGTACAGGAGCCTCAGGCCCCATGCCACCAGGGTCAGGAACAGTTATTACCCCTCAACCATCAGGAAGGAGGTACAGGAGCCTAAGGTCCCACACCAGCAGGTTCAAGAACAGGTATTACCCCTCAACCACCAGGAAAGAGGTACTGGAGCCTCAGGTCCCACACCAGCATTTCAGGAACCATTACTACCCCTCAACCATTAGGAAGGACGTACAGGAGCGTCAGGACCCACACCACCAGGTTCAGGAAAAGCTGTTGTCCCTCAACCATCAGGACGGAGGTACAGGTGCCTCAGGCCCCACACCACCAGGTTCAGTATCAGTCATTACCCCTCAACCATCAGGAAGGTGGTACAGGTGCCTCAGGCCCCACACCACCAGGTTCAGGAACCGTTATTAACCCTCACCCATCAGGAAGGAGGTACAGGTGCCTCAGGCCCCACACCACCAGGTTCAGGAACCGTTATTAACCCTCACCCATCAGGAAGGAGGTACAGGTGCCTCAGGCCCCACACCACCAGGTTCAGGAACCGTTATTAACCCTCACCCATCAGGAAGGTGGTACAGGTGCCTCAGGCCCCACACCACCAGGTTCAGGAACCGTTATTAACCCTCACCCATCAGGAAGGAGGTACAGGAGCCTCAGGCCCCACACCACCAGGTTCAGGAACCGTTATTAACCCTCACCCATCAGGAAGGAGGTACAGGTGCCTCAGGCCCCACACCACCAAGTTCAGGAACAGTTATTACCCCTCAAACATCAGGAAGCAGCTACAGGAGCCTCAGGCCCTACACCACAAGGTTCAGGAACAGGTATTACCCCTCAACCATTAGGAAGGAGGTACAGGAGCCTCAGGCCCCACAGCACCAGGTTCAGGAACAGTTATTACCCCTCAACTATCAGGACGGAGGTACAAGAGCCTCAGGCTGCACAGAACCAGGTTCAGGAACAGTTTTTACCCCTCAACCATAAGGAAGGATGTTCAGGGATCCTTAGGCCCCACACTATCAGGTTCAGGAACAGTTATTACCCCTCAACCATCTTTAAGTAGGTACAGGAGCCTCAGGACCCACACCATCAGGTTCAGGATCAGTTACCACCCCTCAACCATCTGGAAGGAGGAACAGGAGCATTAGGCCCCACACCACCAGGTTTAGGAACAGTTATTAACCCTCAACCAGCAGGATGGAGGTACAGGAGCCTCAGGACCCACACCAGCAGGTTCAGGAACAGTTATTGCCCCTCAACTATCAGGAAGGTGGTACAGGAGCCTCAGGCCCCATACCACCAGGGTCAGGAACACTTATTACCCCTCAACCATCAGGAGGGAGGTACAGGAGCCTAAGGTCCCACACCAGCAGGTTCAAGAACAGGTATTACCCCTCAACCATCAGGAAAGAGGTACTGGAGCCTCAGCTCCCACACCAGCATTTCAGGAACCATTACTACACCTCAACCATTAGGAAGGACGTACAGGAGCGTCAGGCCTCACACAAACAGGTTCAGGAAAAGCTATTGCCCCTCAACCATCAGGAAGGAGGTTCAGAAGCCTCAGGACACACAGCACCAGGTTCAGGAACAGTTATTAACCCTCAACCAGCAGGATGGAGGTACAGGAGCCTCAAGACCCGCACCAGCAGGTTCAGGAACAGTTACCACCCCTCAACAATCAGGAGGGAGGTGCAGGAGCCTCAGGACCTACACCAACAGGTTCAGGAACAGTTATTACCCCTCAACCATCAGGAAGGAGATACAGGAGCCTCAGGCCCTACACCACCAGGTTCAGGGTCAGGTATTACCCTTCAACCATCAGGAAGGAGGTACAGGAGCCTCAGGCCCCACACCACCAGGTTCAGGGTCAGGTATTACCCTTCAACCATCAGGAAGGAGGTACAGGAGCCTCAGGCCCCACACCACCAGGTTCAGGAACAGGTATTACCCCTCAACTATCAGGAAGGAAGAACAGGAGCTTCAGACCCACACCACCAGTTTCAGGAAACGGGATATTACCCCTCAACCATCAGGGAGGTGGTATAGGGGCCTCAGGACCCACACCACCTGGTTCAGGAACCATTATTACTCCTCAACCATCAGGAAGGAGGTACAGGAGCCTCAGGCACCACACCACAAGGTTCAGGAACAGTTATTACCCCTCAACTATCAGGAAGTAGGAGAAGGAGCCTCAGGCCCCACACCAGCAGTTTCCGGAAAAGTTATTGCCCCTCAACCATCAGGAAGGAGGTACAGGAGCCTCAGGCCCCACACCAGCAGGTGCAGTAACAGTTACCACCCCTCAACCATCAGGAAGGAGGTACAGGAGCCTCAGGACTCACTCCACCAATTGTCAGGTACAGTTATTACCCCTCAACCATCAGGAAGGAGACACAGGAGGCTCAGGCACAACACCACCAGGTTCAGGAAAGGTTATTGCCCCTCAACTATCAGGAAGGTGGTACAGGAGCCTCAGGCCCCATGCCACCAGGGTCAGGAACAGTTATTACCCCTCAACCATCAGGAAGGAGGTACAGGAGCCTAAGGTCCCACACCAGCAGGTTCAAGAACAGGTATTACCCCTCAACCACCAGGAAAGAGGTACTGGAGCCTCAGGTCCCACACCAGCATTTCAGGAACCATTACTACCCCTCAACCATTAGGAAGGACGTACAGGAGCGTCAGGACCCACACCACCAGGTTCAGGAAAAGCTGTTGTCCCTCAACCATCAGGACGGAGGTACAGGTGCCTCAGGCCCCACACCACCAGGTTCAGTATCAGTCATTACCCCTCAACCATCAGGAAGGTGGTACAGGTGCCTCAGGCCCCACACCACCAGGTTCAGGAACCGTTATTAACCCTCACCCATCAGGAAGGAGGTACAGGTGCCTCAGGCCCCACACCACCAGGTTCAGGAACCGTTATTAACCCTCACCCATCAGGAAGGAGGTACAGGTGCCTCAGGCCCCACACCACCAGGTTCAGGAACCGTTATTAACCCTCACCCATCAGGAAGGTGGTACAGGTGCCTCAGGCCCCACACCACCAGGTTCAGGAACCGTTATTAACCCTCACCCATCAGGAAGGAGGTACAGGAGCCTCAGGCCCCACACCACCAGGTTCAGGAACCGTTATTAACCCTCACCCATCAGGAAGGAGGTACAGGTGCCTCAGGCCCCACACCACCAAGTTCAGGAACAGTTATTACCCCTCAAACATCAGGAAGCAGCTACAGGAGCCTCAGGCCCTACACCACAAGGTTCAGGAACAGGTATTACCCCTCAACCATTAGGAAGGAGGTACAGGAGCCTCAGGCCCCACAGCACCAGGTTCAGGAACAGTTATTACCCCTCAACTATCAGGAAGGAGGTACAAGAGCCTCAGGCTGCACAGAACCAGGTTCAGGAACAGTTTCTACCCCTCAACCATAAGGAAGGATGTTCAGGGATCCTCAGGCCCCACACTATCAGGTTCAGGAACAGTTATTACCCCTCAACCATCTTTAAGTAGGTACAGGAGCCTCAGGACCCACACCATCAGGTTCAGGATCAGTTACCACCCATCAACCATCTGGAAGGAGGAACAGGAGCATTAGGCCCCACACCACCAGGTTTAGGAACAGTTATTAACCCTCAACCAGCAGGATGGAGGTACAGGAGCCTCAGGACCCACACCAGCAGGTTCAGGAACAGTTATTGCCCCTCAACTATCAGGAAGGTGGTACAGGAGCCTCAGGCCCCATACCACCAGGGTCAGGAACACTTATTACCCCTCAACCATCAGGAGGGAGGTACAGGAGCCTAAGGTCCCACACCAGCAGGTTCAAGAACAGGTATTACCCCTCAACCATCAGGAAAGAGGTACTGGAGCCTCAGCTCCCACACCAGCATTTCAGGAACCATTACTACACCTCAACCATTAGGAAGGACGTACAGGAGCGTCAGGCCTCACACAAACAGGTTCAGGAAAAGCTATTGCCCCTCAACCATCAGGAAGGAGGTTCAGAAGCCTCAGGACACACAGCACCAGGTTCAGGAACAGTTATTAACCCTCAACCAGCAGGATGGAGGTACAGGAGCCTCAAGACCCGCACCAGCAGGTTCAGGAACAGTTACCACCCCTCAACAATCAGGAGGGAGGTGCAGGAGCCTCAGGACCTACACCAACAGGTTCAGGAACAGTTATTACCCCTCAACCATCAGGAAGGAGATACAGGAGCCTCAGGCCCTACACCACCAGGTTCAGGGTCAGGTATTACCCTTCAACCATCAGGAAGGAGGTACAGGAGCCTCAGGCCCCACACCACCAGGTTCAGGGTCAGGTATTACCCTTCAACCATCAGGAAGGAGGTACAGGAGCCTCAGGCCCCACACCACCAGGTTCAGGAACAGGTATTACCCCTCAACTATCAGGAAGGAAGAACAGGAGCTTCAGACCCACACCACCAGTTTCAGGAAACGGGATATTACCCCTCAACCATCAGGGAGGTGGTATAGGGGCCTCAGGACCCACACCACCTGGTTCAGGAACCATTATTACTCCTCAACCATCAGGAAGGAGGTACAGGAGCCTCAGGCACCACACCACAAGGTTCAGGAACAGTTATTACCCCTCAACTATCAGGAAGTAGGAGAAGGAGCCTCAGGCCCCACACCAGCAGTTTCCGGAAAAGTTATTGCCCCTCAACCATCAGGAAGGAGGTACAGGAGCCTCAGGCCCCACACCAGCAGGTGCAGTAACAGTTACCACCCCTCAACCATCAGGAAGGAGGTACAGGAGCCTCAGGACTCACTCCACCAATTGTCAGGTACAGTTATTACCCCTCAACCATCAGGAAGGAGACACAGGAGGCTCAGGCACAACACCACCAGGTTCAGGAAAGGTTATTGCCCCTCAACTATCAGGAAGGTGGTACAGGAGCCTCAGGCCCCATGCCACCAGGGTCAGGAACAGTTATTACCCCTCAACCATCAGGAAGGAGGTACAGGAGCCTAAGGTCCCACACCAGCAGGTTCAAGAACAGGTATTACCCCTCAACCACCAGGAAAGAGGTACTGGAGCCTCAGGTCCCACACCAGCATTTCAGGAACCATTACTACCCCTCAACCATTAGGAAGGACGTACAGGAGCGTCAGGACCCACACCACCAGGTTCAGGAAAAGCTGTTGTCCCTCAACCATCAGGACGGAGGTACAGGTGCCTCAGGCCCCACACCACCAGGTTCAGTATCAGTCATTACCCCTCAACCATCAGGAAGGTGGTACAGGTGCCTCAGGCCCCACACCACCAGGTTCAGGAACCGTTATTAACCCTCACCCATCAGGAAGGAGGTACAGGTGCCTCAGGCCCCACACCACCAGGTTCAGGAACCGTTATTAACCCTCACCCATCAGGAAGGAGGTACAGGTGCCTCAGGCCCCACACCACCAGGTTCAGGAACCGTTATTAACCCTCACCCATCAGGAAGGTGGTACAGGTGCCTCAGGCCCCACACCACCAGGTTCAGGAACCGTTATTAACCCTCACCCATCAGGAAGGAGGTACAGGAGCCTCAGGCCCCACACCACCAGGTTCAGGAACCGTTATTAACCCTCACCCATCAGGAAGGAGGTACAGGTGCCTCAGGCCCCACACCACCAAGTTCAGGAACAGTTATTACCCCTCAAACATCAGGAAGCAGCTACAGGAGCCTCAGGCCCTACACCACAAGGTTCAGGAACAGGTATTACCCCTCAACCATTAGGAAGGAGGTACAGGAGCCTCAGGCCCCACAGCACCAGGTTCAGGAACAGTTATTACCCCTCAACTATCAGGAAGGAGGTACAAGAGCCTCAGGCTGCACAGAACCAGGTTCAGGAACAGTTTCTACCCCTCAACCATAAGGAAGGATGTTCAGGGATCCTCAGGCCCCACACTATCAGGTTCAGGAACAGTTATTACCCCTCAACCATCTTTAAGTAGGTACAGGAGCCTCAGGACCCACACCATCAGGTTCAGGATCAGTTACCACCCATCAACCATCTGGAAGGAGGAACAGGAGCATTAGGCCCCACACCACCAGGTTTAGGAACAGTTATTAACCCTCAACCAGCAGGATGGAGGTACAGGAGCCTCAGGACCCACACCAGCAGGTTCAGGAACAGTTATTGCCCCTCAACTATCAGGAAGGTGGTACAGGAGCCTCAGGCCCCATACCACCAGGGTCAGGAACACTTATTACCCCTCAACCATCAGGAGGGAGGTACAGGAGCCTAAGGTCCCACACCAGCAGGTTCAAGAACAGGTATTACCCCTCAACCATCAGGAAAGAGGTACTGGAGCCTCAGCTCCCACACCAGCATTTCAGGAACCATTACTACACCTCAACCATTAGGAAGGACGTACAGGAGCGTCAGGCCTCACACAAACAGGTTCAGGAAAAGCTATTGCCCCTCAACCATCAGGAAGGAGGTTCAGAAGCCTCAGGACACACAGCACCAGGTTCAGGAACAGTTATTAACCCTCAACCAGCAGGATGGAGGTACAGGAGCCTCAAGACCCGCACCAGCAGGTTCAGGAACAGTTACCACCCCTCAACTATCAGGAGGGAGGTGCAGGAGCCTCAGGACCTACACCAACAGGTTCAGGAACAGTTATTACCCCTCAACCATCAGGATGGAAGTACAGGAGCCTCAGGCCCCACACCACAAACTTCAGTAACAGTTATTACCCCCCAACCATTAGGTAGGAGATACAGGAGCCTCATGCCCCACACCACCAGTTTCAGGAACCGTTATTAACCCTCACCCATCAGGAAGGAGGTACAGGAGCCTCAGGCCCCACACCACCAGGTTCAGGGTCAGGTATTACCCTTCAACCATCAGGAAGGTGGTACAGGTGCCTCAGGCCCCACACCACCAGGTTCAGGAACCGTTATTAACCCTCACCCATCAGGAAGGAGGTACAGGTGCCTCAGGCCCCACACCACCAGGTTCAGGAACCGTTATTAACCCTCACCCATCAGGAAGGAGGTACAGGTGCCTCAGGCCCCACACCACCAAGTTCAGGAACAGTTATTACCCCTCAAACATCAGGAAGCAGCTACAGGAGCCTCAGGCCCTACACCACAAGGTTCAGGAACAGGTATTACCCCTCAACCATTAGGAAGGAGGTACAGGAGCCTCAGGCCCCACAGCACCAGGTTCAGGAACAGTTATTACCCCTCAACTATCAGGAAGGAGGTACAAGAGCCTCAGGCTGCACAGAACCAGGTTCAGGAACAGTTTCTACCCCTCAACCATAAGGAAGGATGTTCAGGGATCCTCAGGCCCCACACTATCAGGTTCAGGAACAGTTATTACCCCTCAACCATCTTTAAGTAGGTACAGGAGCCTCAGGACCCACACCATCAGGTTCAGGATCAGTTACCACCCATCAACCATCTGGAAGGAGGAACAGGAGCATTAGGCCCCACACCACCAGGTTTAGGAACAGTTATTAACCCTCAACCAGCAGGATGGAGGTACAGGAGCCTCAGGACCCACACCAGCAGGTTCAGGAACAGTTATTGCCCCTCAACTATCAGGAAGGTGGTACAGGAGCCTCAGGCCCCATACCACCAGGGTCAGGAACACTTATTACCCCTCAACCATCAGGAGGGAGGTACAGGAGCCTAAGGTCCCACACCAGCAGGTTCAAGAACAGGTATTACCCCTCAACCATCAGGAAAGAGGTACTGGAGCCTCAGCTCCCACACCAGCATTTCAGGAACCATTACTACACCTCAACCATTAGGAAGGACGTACAGGAGCGTCAGGCCTCACACAAACAGGTTCAGGAAAAGCTATTGCCCCTCAACCATCAGGAAGGAGGTTCAGAAGCCTCAGGACACACAGCACCAGGTTCAGGAACAGTTATTAACCCTCAACCAGCAGGATGGAGGTACAGGAGCCTCAAGACCCGCACCAGCAGGTTCAGGAACAGTTACCACCCCTCAACAATCAGGAGGGAGGTGCAGGAGCCTCAGGACCTACACCAACAGGTTCAGGAACAGTTATTACCCCTCAACCATCAGGAAGGAGATACAGGAGCCTCAGGCCCTACACCACCAGGTTCAGGGTCAGGTATTACCCTTCAACCATCAGGAAGGAGGTACAGGAGCCTCAGGCCCCACACCACCAGGTTCAGGGTCAGGTATTACCCTTCAACCATCAGGAAGGAGGTACAGGAGCCTCAGGCCCCACACCACCAGGTTCAGGAACAGGTATTACCCCTCAACTATCAGGAAGGAAGAACAGGAGCTTCAGACCCACACCACCAGTTTCAGGAAACGGGATATTACCCCTCAACCATCAGGGAGGTGGTATAGGGGCCTCAGGACCCACACCACCTGGTTCAGGAACCATTATTACTCCTCAACCATCAGGAAGGAGGTACAGGAGCCTCAGGCACCACACCACAAGGTTCAGGAACAGTTATTACCCCTCAACTATCAGGAAGTAGGAGAAGGAGCCTCAGGCCCCACACCAGCAGTTTCCGGAAAAGTTATTGCCCCTCAACCATCAGGAAGGAGGTACAGGAGCCTCAGGCCCCACACCAGCAGGTGCAGTAACAGTTACCACCCCTCAACCATCAGGAAGGAGGTACAGGAGCCTCAGGACTCACTCCACCAATTGTCAGGTACAGTTATTACCCCTCAACCATCAGGAAGGAGACACAGGAGGCTCAGGCACAACACCACCAGGTTCAGGAAAGGTTATTGCCCCTCAACTATCAGGAAGGTGGTACAGGAGCCTCAGGCCCCATGCCACCAGGGTCAGGAACAGTTATTACCCCTCAACCATCAGGAAGGAGGTACAGGAGCCTAAGGTCCCACACCAGCAGGTTCAAGAACAGGTATTACCCCTCAACCACCAGGAAAGAGGTACTGGAGCCTCAGGTCCCACACCAGCATTTCAGGAACCATTACTACCCCTCAACCATTAGGAAGGACGTACAGGAGCGTCAGGACCCACACCACCAGGTTCAGGAAAAGCTGTTGTCCCTCAACCATCAGGACGGAGGTACAGGTGCCTCAGGCCCCACACCACCAGGTTCAGTATCAGTCATTACCCCTCAACCATCAGGAAGGTGGTACAGGTGCCTCAGGCCCCACACCACCAGGTTCAGGAACCGTTATTAACCCTCACCCATCAGGAAGGAGGTACAGGTGCCTCAGGCCCCACACCACCAGGTTCAGGAACCGTTATTAACCCTCACCCATCAGGAAGGAGGTACAGGTGCCTCAGGCCCCACACCACCAGGTTCAGGAACCGTTATTAACCCTCACCCATCAGGAAGGTGGTACAGGTGCCTCAGGCCCCACACCACCAGGTTCAGGAACCGTTATTAACCCTCACCCATCAGGAAGGAGGTACAGGAGCCTCAGGCCCCACACCACCAGGTTCAGGAACCGTTATTAACCCTCACCCATCAGGAAGGAGGTACAGGTGCCTCAGGCCCCACACCACCAAGTTCAGGAACAGTTATTACCCCTCAAACATCAGGAAGCAGCTACAGGAGCCTCAGGCCCTACACCACAAGGTTCAGGAACAGGTATTACCCCTCAACCATTAGGAAGGAGGTACAGGAGCCTCAGGCCCCACAGCACCAGGTTCAGGAACAGTTATTACCCCTCAACTATCAGGAAGGAGGTACAAGAGCCTCAGGCTGCACAGAACCAGGTTCAGGAACAGTTTCTACCCCTCAACCATAAGGAAGGATGTTCAGGGATCCTCAGGCCCCACACTATCAGGTTCAGGAACAGTTATTACCCCTCAACCATCTTTAAGTAGGTACAGGAGCCTCAGGACCCACACCATCAGGTTCAGGATCAGTTACCACCCATCAACCATCTGGAAGGAGGAACAGGAGCATTAGGCCCCACACCACCAGGTTTAGGAACAGTTATTAACCCTCAACCAGCAGGATGGAGGTACAGGAGCCTCAGGACCCACACCAGCAGGTTCAGGAACAGTTATTGCCCCTCAACTATCAGGAAGGTGGTACAGGAGCCTCAGGCCCCATACCACCAGGGTCAGGAACACTTATTACCCCTCAACCATCAGGAGGGAGGTACAGGAGCCTAAGGTCCCACACCAGCAGGTTCAAGAACAGGTATTACCCCTCAACCATCAGGAAAGAGGTACTGGAGCCTCAGCTCCCACACCAGCATTTCAGGAACCATTACTACACCTCAACCATTAGGAAGGACGTACAGGAGCGTCAGGCCTCACACAAACAGGTTCAGGAAAAGCTATTGCCCCTCAACCATCAGGAAGGAGGTTCAGAAGCCTCAGGACACACAGCACCAGGTTCAGGAACAGTTATTAACCCTCAACCAGCAGGATGGAGGTACAGGAGCCTCAAGACCCGCACCAGCAGGTTCAGGAACAGTTACCACCCCTCAACAATCAGGAGGGAGGTGCAGGAGCCTCAGGACCTACACCAACAGGTTCAGGAACAGTTATTACCCCTCAACCATCAGGAAGGAGATACAGGAGCCTCAGGCCCTACACCACCAGGTTCAGGGTCAGGTATTACCCTTCAACCATCAGGAAGGAGGTACAGGAGCCTCAGGCCCCACACCACCAGGTTCAGGGTCAGGTATTACCCTTCAACCATCAGGAAGGAGGTACAGGAGCCTCAGGCCCCACACCACCAGGTTCAGGAACAGGTATTACCCCTCAACTATCAGGAAGGAAGAACAGGAGCTTCAGACCCACACCACCAGTTTCAGGAAACGGGATATTACCCCTCAACCATCAGGGAGGTGGTATAGGGGCCTCAGGACCCACACCACCTGGTTCAGGAACCATTATTACTCCTCAACCATCAGGAAGGAGGTACAGGAGCCTCAGGCACCACACCACAAGGTTCAGGAACAGTTATTACCCCTCAACTATCAGGAAGTAGGAGAAGGAGCCTCAGGCCCCACACCAGCAGTTTCCGGAAAAGTTATTGCCCCTCAACCATCAGGAAGGAGGTACAGGAGCCTCAGGCCCCACACCAGCAGGTGCAGTAACAGTTACCACCCCTCAACCATCAGGAAGGAGGTACAGGAGCCTCAGGACTCACTCCACCAATTGTCAGGTACAGTTATTACCCCTCAACCATCAGGAAGGAGACACAGGAGGCTCAGGCACAACACCACCAGGTTCAGGAAAGGTTATTGCCCCTCAACTATCAGGAAGGTGGTACAGGAGCCTCAGGCCCCATGCCACCAGGGTCAGGAACAGTTATTACCCCTCAACCATCAGGAAGGAGGTACAGGAGCCTAAGGTCCCACACCAGCAGGTTCAAGAACAGGTATTACCCCTCAACCACCAGGAAAGAGGTACTGGAGCCTCAGGTCCCACACCAGCATTTCAGGAACCATTACTACCCCTCAACCATTAGGAAGGACGTACAGGAGCGTCAGGACCCACACCACCAGGTTCAGGAAAAGCTGTTGTCCCTCAACCATCAGGACGGAGGTACAGGTGCCTCAGGCCCCACACCACCAGGTTCAGTATCAGTCATTACCCCTCAACCATCAGGAAGGTGGTACAGGTGCCTCAGGCCCCACACCACCAGGTTCAGGAACCGTTATTAACCCTCACCCATCAGGAAGGAGGTACAGGTGCCTCAGGCCCCACACCACCAGGTTCAGGAACCGTTATTAACCCTCACCCATCAGGAAGGAGGTACAGGTGCCTCAGGCCCCACACCACCAGGTTCAGGAACCGTTATTAACCCTCACCCATCAGGAAGGTGGTACAGGTGCCTCAGGCCCCACACCACCAGGTTCAGGAACCGTTATTAACCCTCACCCATCAGGAAGGAGGTACAGGAGCCTCAGGCCCCACACCACCAGGTTCAGGAACCGTTATTAACCCTCACCCATCAGGAAGGAGGTACAGGTGCCTCAGGCCCCACACCACCAAGTTCAGGAACAGTTATTACCCCTCAAACATCAGGAAGCAGCTACAGGAGCCTCAGGCCCTACACCACAAGGTTCAGGAACAGGTATTACCCCTCAACCATTAGGAAGGAGGTACAGGAGCCTCAGGCCCCACAGCACCAGGTTCAGGAACAGTTATTACCCCTCAACTATCAGGAAGGAGGTACAAGAGCCTCAGGCTGCACAGAACCAGGTTCAGGAACAGTTTCTACCCCTCAACCATAAGGAAGGATGTTCAGGGATCCTCAGGCCCCACACTATCAGGTTCAGGAACAGTTATTACCCCTCAACCATCTTTAAGTAGGTACAGGAGCCTCAGGACCCACACCATCAGGTTCAGGATCAGTTACCACCCATCAACCATCTGGAAGGAGGAACAGGAGCATTAGGCCCCACACCACCAGGTTTAGGAACAGTTATTAACCCTCAACCAGCAGGATGGAGGTACAGGAGCCTCAGGACCCACACCAGCAGGTTCAGGAACAGTTATTGCCCCTCAACTATCAGGAAGGTGGTACAGGAGCCTCAGGCCCCATACCACCAGGGTCAGGAACACTTATTACCCCTCAACCATCAGGAGGGAGGTACAGGAGCCTAAGGTCCCACACCAGCAGGTTCAAGAACAGGTATTACCCCTCAACCATCAGGAAAGAGGTACTGGAGCCTCAGCTCCCACACCAGCATTTCAGGAACCATTACTACACCTCAACCATTAGGAAGGACGTACAGGAGCGTCAGGCCTCACACAAACAGGTTCAGGAAAAGCTATTGCCCCTCAACCATCAGGAAGGAGGTTCAGAAGCCTCAGGACACACAGCACCAGGTTCAGGAACAGTTATTAACCCTCAACCAGCAGGATGGAGGTACAGGAGCCTCAAGACCCGCACCAGCAGGTTCAGGAACAGTTACCACCCCTCAACAATCAGGAGGGAGGTGCAGGAGCCTCAGGACCTACACCAACAGGTTCAGGAACAGTTATTACCCCTCAACCATCAGGAAGGAGATACAGGAGCCTCAGGCCCTACACCACCAGGTTCAGGGTCAGGTATTACCCTTCAACCATCAGGAAGGAGGTACAGGAGCCTCAGGCCCCACACCACCAGGTTCAGGGTCAGGTATTACCCTTCAACCATCAGGAAGGAGGTACAGGAGCCTCAGGCCCCACACCACCAGGTTCAGGAACAGGTATTACCCCTCAACTATCAGGAAGGAAGAACAGGAGCTTCAGACCCACACCACCAGTTTCAGGAAACGGGATATTACCCCTCAACCATCAGGGAGGTGGTATAGGGGCCTCAGGACCCACACCACCTGGTTCAGGAACCATTATTACTCCTCAACCATCAGGAAGGAGGTACAGGAGCCTCAGGCACCACACCACAAGGTTCAGGAACAGTTATTACCCCTCAACTATCAGGAAGTAGGAGAAGGAGCCTCAGGCCCCACACCAGCAGTTTCCGGAAAAGTTATTGCCCCTCAACCATCAGGAAGGAGGTACAGGAGCCTCAGGCCCCACACCAGCAGGTGCAGTAACAGTTACCACCCCTCAACCATCAGGAAGGAGGTACAGGAGCCTCAGGACTCACTCCACCAATTGTCAGGTACAGTTATTACCCCTCAACCATCAGGAAGGAGACACAGGAGGCTCAGGCACAACACCACCAGGTTCAGGAAAGGTTATTGCCCCTCAACTATCAGGAAGGTGGTACAGGAGCCTCAGGCCCCATGCCACCAGGGTCAGGAACAGTTATTACCCCTCAACCATCAGGAAGGAGGTACAGGAGCCTAAGGTCCCACACCAGCAGGTTCAAGAACAGGTATTACCCCTCAACCACCAGGAAAGAGGTACTGGAGCCTCAGGTCCCACACCAGCATTTCAGGAACCATTACTACCCCTCAACCATTAGGAAGGACGTACAGGAGCGTCAGGACCCACACCACCAGGTTCAGGAAAAGCTGTTGTCCCTCAACCATCAGGACGGAGGTACAGGTGCCTCAGGCCCCACACCACCAGGTTCAGTATCAGTCATTACCCCTCAACCATCAGGAAGGTGGTACAGGTGCCTCAGGCCCCACACCACCAGGTTCAGGAACCGTTATTAACCCTCACCCATCAGGAAGGAGGTACAGGTGCCTCAGGCCCCACACCACCAGGTTCAGGAACCGTTATTAACCCTCACCCATCAGGAAGGAGGTACAGGTGCCTCAGGCCCCACACCACCAGGTTCAGGAACCGTTATTAACCCTCACCCATCAGGAAGGTGGTACAGGTGCCTCAGGCCCCACACCACCAGGTTCAGGAACCGTTATTAACCCTCACCCATCAGGAAGGAGGTACAGGAGCCTCAGGCCCCACACCACCAGGTTCAGGAACCGTTATTAACCCTCACCCATCAGGAAGGAGGTACAGGTGCCTCAGGCCCCACACCACCAAGTTCAGGAACAGTTATTACCCCTCAAACATCAGGAAGCAGCTACAGGAGCCTCAGGCCCTACACCACAAGGTTCAGGAACAGGTATTACCCCTCAACCATTAGGAAGGAGGTACAGGAGCCTCAGGCCCCACAGCACCAGGTTCAGGAACAGTTATTACCCCTCAACTATCAGGAAGGAGGTACAAGAGCCTCAGGCTGCACAGAACCAGGTTCAGGAACAGTTTCTACCCCTCAACCATAAGGAAGGATGTTCAGGGATCCTCAGGCCCCACACTATCAGGTTCAGGAACAGTTATTACCCCTCAACCATCTTTAAGTAGGTACAGGAGCCTCAGGACCCACACCATCAGGTTCAGGATCAGTTACCACCCATCAACCATCTGGAAGGAGGAACAGGAGCATTAGGCCCCACACCACCAGGTTTAGGAACAGTTATTAACCCTCAACCAGCAGGATGGAGGTACAGGAGCCTCAGGACCCACACCAGCAGGTTCAGGAACAGTTATTGCCCCTCAACTATCAGGAAGGTGGTACAGGAGCCTCAGGCCCCATACCACCAGGGTCAGGAACACTTATTACCCCTCAACCATCAGGAGGGAGGTACAGGAGCCTAAGGTCCCACACCAGCAGGTTCAAGAACAGGTATTACCCCTCAACCATCAGGAAAGAGGTACTGGAGCCTCAGCTCCCACACCAGCATTTCAGGAACCATTACTACACCTCAACCATTAGGAAGGACGTACAGGAGCGTCAGGCCTCACACAAACAGGTTCAGGAAAAGCTATTGCCCCTCAACCATCAGGAAGGAGGTTCAGAAGCCTCAGGACACACAGCACCAGGTTCAGGAACAGTTATTAACCCTCAACCAGCAGGATGGAGGTACAGGAGCCTCAAGACCCGCACCAGCAGGTTCAGGAACAGTTACCACCCCTCAACTATCAGGAGGGAGGTGCAGGAGCCTCAGGACCTACACCAACAGGTTCAGGAACAGTTATTACCCCTCAACCATCAGGATGGAAGTACAGGAGCCTCAGGCCCCACACCACAAACTTCAGTAACAGTTATTACCCCCCAACCATTAGGTAGGAGATACAGGAGCCTCATGCCCCACACCACCAGTTTCAGGAACCGTTATTAACCCTCACCCATCAGGAAGGAGGTACAGGATCCTCAGGCCCCACACCACCAGGTTCAGGGTCAGGTATTACCCTTCAACCATCAGGAAGGAGATACAGGAGCCTCAGGCCCTACACCACCAGGTTCAGGGGCAGGTATTACCCTTCAACCATCAGGAAGGAGGTACAGGAGCCTCAGGCCCCACACCACCAGGTTCAGGGTCAGGTATTACCATTCAACCATCAGGAAGGAGGTACAGGAGCCTCAGGCCCCACACCACCAGGTTCAGGAACAGGTATTACCCCTCAACTATCAGGAAGGAAGAACAGGAGCTTCAGACCCACACCACCAGTTTCAGGAAACGGGATATTACCCCTCAACCATCAGGGAGGTGGTATAGGGGCCTCAGGACCCACACCACCTGGTTCAGGAACCATTATTACTCCTCAACCATCAGGAAGGAGGCACAGGAGCCTCAGGCCCCACACCACCAGATTCAGGAACATGTATTACCCCATAACTCTTAGGAAGGATGTACAGGAGCCTCAGGTCCCACACCACCAGTTTCAGGAACAGGTATTACCCCTCAATCATCAGGAAGGAAATACAGGAGTCTCAGGCACCACACCACAAGGTTCCGGAATAGTTATTACCCCTAAACCATCAGGAAGGTGGTACATGAGCCTGAGGCCCCAAACCACCAGGTTCAGGAACAGTTATTACCCCTCAACTATCAGGAAGTAGGAGAAGGAGCCTCAGGCCCCACACCAGCAGTTTCCGGAAAAGTTATTGCCCCTCAACCATCAGGAAGGAGGTACAGGAGCCTCAGGCCCCACACCAGCAGGTGCAGTAACAGTTACCACCCCTCAACCATCAGGAAGGAGGTACAGGAGCCTCAGGACTCACTCCACCAATTGTCAGGTACAGTTATTACCCCTCAAACATCAGGAAGGAGATACAGGAGGCTCAGGCACAACACCACCAGGTTCAGGAAAAGTTATTGCCCCTCAACTATCAGGAAGGTGGTACAGGAGCCTCAGGCCCCATACCACCAGGGTCAGGAACAGTTATTACCCCACAACCATCAGGAAGGAGGTACAGGAGCCTAAGGTCCCACACCAGCAGGTTCAAGAACAGGTATTACCCCTCAACCATCAGGAAAGAGGTACTGGAGCCTCAGGTCCCACACCAGCATTTCAGGAACCATTACTACCCCTCAACCATTAGGAAGGACGTACAGGAGCGTCAGGCCCCACACCACCAGGTTCAGGAAAAGCTATTGCCCCTCAACCATCAGGAAGGAGGTTCAGAAGCCTCAGGACACACAGCACCAGGTTCTGGAACAGGTATTACCCCTCAACTATCAGGAAGGAGGTACAAGAGCCACAGGCTGCACACAACCAGGTTCAGGAACAGTTTTTACCCCTCAACCATAAGGAAGGAGGTTCAGGGATCCTCAGGATCCAAACCACCAGGTTCCGGCACAGTTATTACCCCTGAACCACTGGGAAGGAGGTACAGGAGCCTCAGGCCCCACACTATCAGGTTCAGGAACAGTTATTACCCCTCAACCATCAGGAAGGAGGAACAGGAGCCTCAGGACCCACACCATCAGGTTCAGGAACAGTTACCACCCCTCAACCATCAGGAAGGAGGAACAGGAGCCTTAGGCCCCACACCACCAGGTTTAGGAACAGTTATTAACCCTCAACCAGCAGGATGGAGGTACAGGAGCCTCAGGACCCACACCAGCAGGTTCAGGAACAGTTACCACCCCTCAACCATCAGGAGGGAGGTGCAGGAGCCTCAGGACCTACACCAACAGGTTCAGGAACAGTTATTACCCCTCAACCATCAGGATGGAAGTACAGGAGCCTCAGGCCCCACACCACAAACTTCAGTAACAGTTATTACCCCCCAACCATCAGGATGGAGGTACAGGAGCCTCAAGCCCCATACCACCAGGTTCAGGAACAGTTATTTCCCCTCAACTATCAGGACAGAGGTACAGGAGCCTAAGGTCCCACACCAGCAGGTTCAAGAACAGGTATTACCCCTCAACCATCAGGAAAGAGGTACTGGAGCCTCAGCTCCCACACCAGCATTTCAGGAACCATTACTACCCCTCAACCATTAGGAAGGACGTACAGGAGCGTCAGGCCCCACACCACCAGGTTCAGGAAAAGCTATTGCCCCTCAACCATCAGGAAGGAGGTTCAGAAGCCTCAGGACACACAGCACCAGGTTCAGGAACAGTAATTACCCCTCAACCATTAGGAAGGAGTTACAGGAGCCTCAGGCCCCACAGCACCAGGTTCAGGAACAGTTATTACCCCTCAACCATCAGGATGGTATTACAGGAGCCTCAGGCCTCACAGCACCAGGTTCTGGAACAGGTATTACCCCTCAACTATCAGGAAGGAGGTACAAGAGACTCAGGCTGCACAGAACCAGGTTCAGGAACAGTTTTTACCCCTCAACCATAAGGAAGGAGGTTCAGGGATCCTCAGGATCCAAACCACCAGGTTCCGGCACAGTTATTACCCCTGAACCATTGGGAAGGAGTTACAGGAGCCTCAGGCCCTACACTATCAGGTTCAGGAACAGTTATTACCCCTCAACCATCAGGAAGTAGGTACAGGAGCCTCAGGACCCACACCATCAGGTTCAAGAACAGTTACCACCCCTCAACCATCTGGAAGGAGGAACAGGAGCCTTAGGCCCCACACCACCAGGTTTAGGAACAGTTATTACCCCTCAACCAGCAGGATGGAGGTACAGGATCCTCAGGACCCACACCAGCAGGTTCAGGAACAGTTATTGTCCCTCAACTATCAGGAAGGTGGTACAGGAGCCTCAGGCCCCATACCACCAGGGTCAGGAACACTTATTACCCCTCAACCATCAGGAGGGAGGTACAGGAGCCTAAGGTCCCACACCAGCAGGTTCAAGAACAGGTATTACCCCTCAACCATCAGGAAAGAGGTACAGGAGCCTCAGGTCCCACACCACCGGGTTCAGGAACAGTTATTATCCCTCAACTATCAGGAAGGAGGTAGAGGAGCCTCAGGCCCCACACCACCAGGTTTCGGAACAGTTATTACCCCTAAACCATCAGGAAGGAGGTACATGAGCCTCAGGTCCCACACCACCAGGTTCAGGAACAGTCATTACCCCTCAATCATCAGGAAGGAGGTACAGGAGCCTCAGGCCCCACACCACCAGGTTCAGGGTCAGGTATTACCCTTCAACCATCAGGAAGGAGATACAGGAGCCTCAGGCCCTACACCACCAGGTTCAGGGTCAGGTATTACCCTTCAACCATCAGGAAGGAGGTACAGGAGCCTCAGGCCCCACACCACCAGGTTCAGGGTCAGGTATTACCCTTCAACCATCAGGAAGGAGGTACAGGAGCCTCAGGCCCCACACCACCAGGTTCAGGAACAGGTATTACCCCTCAACTATCAGGAAGGAAGAACAGGAGCTTCAGACCCACACCACCAGTTTCAGGAAACGGGATATTACCCCTCAACCATCAGGGAGGTGGTATAGGGGCCTCAGGACCCACACCACCTGGTTCAAGAACCATTATTACTCCTCAACCATCAGGAAGGAGGTACAGGAGCCTCAGGCCCCACACCACCAGATTCAGGAACATGTATTACCCCATAACTCTTAGGAAGGATGTACAGGAGCCTCAGGTCCCACACCACCAGTTTCAGGAACAGGTATTACCCCTCAATCATCAGGAAGGAAATACAGGAGCCTCAGGCACCACACCACAAGGTTCCGGAATAGTTATTACCCCTAAACCATCAGGAAGGTGGTACATGAGCCTGAGGCCCCAAACCACCAGGTTCAGGAACAGTTATTACCCCTCAACTATCAGGAAGTAGGAGAAGGAGCCTCAGGCCCCACACCAGCAGTTTCCGGAAAAGTTATTGCCCCTCAACCATCAGGAAGGAGGTACAGCAGCCTCAGGCCCCACACCAGCAGGTGCAGTAACAGTTACCACCCCTCAACCATCAGGAAGGAATTACAGGAGCCTCAGGACTCACTCCACCAATTGTCAGGTACAGTTATTACCCCTCAACCATCAGGAAGGAGATACAGGAGGCTCAGGCACAACACCAACAGGTTCAGGAAAAGTTATTGCCCCTCAACTATCAGGAAGGTGGTACAGGAGCCTCAGGCCCCATACCACCAGGGTCAGGAACAGTGATTACCCCTCAACCATCAGGAAGGAGGTACAGGAGCCTAAGGTCCCACACCAGCAGGTTCAAGAACAGGTATTACCCCTCAACCATCAGGAAAGAGGTACAGGAGCCTCAGGCCCCACACCACCAGGTTCAGGGTCAGGTATTACCCTTCAACCATCAGGAAGGAGATACAGGAGCCTCAGGCCCTACACCACCAGGTTCAGGGTCAGGTATTACCCTTCAACCATCAGGAAGGAGGTACAGGAGCCTCAGGCCCCACACCACCAGGTTCAGGGTCAGGTATTACCCTTCAACCATCAGGAAGGAGGTACAGGAGCCTCAGGCCCCACACCACCAGGTTCAGGAACAGGTATTACCCCTCAACTATCAGGAAGGAAGAACAGGAGCTTCAGACCCACACCACCAGTTTCAGGAAATGGGATATTACCCCTCAACCATCAGGGAGGTGGTATAGGGGCCTCAGGACCCACACCACCTGGTTCAAGAACCATTATTACTCCTCAACCATCAGGAAGGAGGTACAGGAGCCTCAGGCCCCACACCACCAGATTCAGGAACATGTATTACCCCATAACTCTTAGGAAGGATGTACAGGAGCCTCAGGTCCCACACCACCAGTTTCAGGAACAGGTATTACCCCTCAATCATCAGGAAGGAAATACAGGAGCCTCAGGCACCACACCACAAGGTTCCGGAATAGTTATTACCCCTAAACCATCAGGAAGGTGGTACATGAGCCTGAGGCCCCAAACCACCAGGTTCAGGAACAGTTATTACCCCTCAACTATCAGGAAGTAGGAGAAGGAGCCTCAGGCCCCACACCAGCAGTTTCCGGAAAAGTTATTGCCCCTCAACCATCAGGAAGGAGGTACAGCAGCCTCAGGCCCCACACCAGCAGGTGCAGTAACAGTTACCACCCCTCAACCATCAGGAAGGAGGTACAGGAGCCTCAGGACTCACTCCACCAATTGTCAGGTACAGTTATTACCCCATAACCATCAGGAAGGAGATACAGGAGGCTCAGGCACAACACCACCAGGTTCAGGAAAAGTTATTGCCCCTCAACTATCAGGAAGGTGGTACAGGAGCCTCAGGCCCCATACCACCAGGGTCAGGAACAGTTATTACCCCTCAACCATCAGGAAGGAGGTACAGGAGCCTAAGGTCCCACACCAGCAGGTTCAAGAACATGTATTACCCCTCAACCATCAGGAAAGAGGTACGGGAGCCTCAGGACACACAGCACTAGGTTCAGGAACAGTTATTAACCCTCAACCAGCAGGATGGAGGTACAGGAGCCTCAGGACCCACACCAGCAGGTTCAGGAACAGTTACCACCCTTCAACTATCAGGAGGGAGGTGCAGGAGCCTCAGGACCTACACCAACAGGTTCAGGAACAGTTATTACCCCTCAACCATCAGGATGGAAGTACAGGAGCCTCAGGCCCCACACCACAAACTTCAGTAACAGTTATTACCCCCCAACCATTAGGTAGGAGATACAGGAGCCTCATGCCCCACACCACCAGTTTCAGGAACCGTTATTAACCCTCACCCATCAGAAAGGAGGTACAGGAGCCACAAGCCCCACACCACCAGGTTCAGGAACAGTTATTACCCCTCAACCATCAGGAAGCAGCTACAGGAGCCTCAGGCCCTACACCACAAGGTTCAGGAACAGGTATTACCCCTCAACTATCAGGAAGGAGGTACAGGAGCCTCAGGCCCAACACCACCAGGTTCAGGAACAGGTATTACCCCTCAACCATCAGGAAGGAGATACAGGAGCCTCAGGTCCCACACCACCGGGTTCAGGAACAGTTATTACCCCTCAACTATCAGGAAGGAGGTAGAGGAGCCTCAGGCCCCACACCACCAGGTTTCGGAACAGTTATTACCCCTAAACCATTAGGAAGGAGGTACATGAGCCTCAGGTCCCACACCACCAGGTTCAGGAACAGTCATTACCCCTCAACCATCAGGAAGGAGGTACAGGAGCCTCAGGCCCCACACCACCAGGTTCAGGGTCAGGTATTACCCTTCAACCATCAGGAAGGAGATACAGGAGCCTCAGGCCCTACACCACCAGGTTCAGGGGCAGGTATTACCCTTCAACCATCAGGAAGGAGGTACAGGAGCCTCAGGCCCCACACCACCAGGTTCAGGAACAGGTATTACCCCTCAACTATCAGGAAGGAAGAACAGGAGCTTCAGACCCACACCACCAGTTTCAGGAAACGGGATATTACCCCTCAACCATCAGGGAGGTGGTATAGGGGCCTCAGGACCCACACCACCTGGTTCAGGAACATTATTACTCCTCAACCATCAGGAAGGAGGTACAGGAGCCTCAGGCCCCACACCACCAGATTCAGGAACATGTATTACCCCATAACTCTTAGGAAGGATGTACAGGAGCCTCAGGTCCCACACCACCAGTTTCAGGAACAGGTATTACCCCTCAATCATCAGGAAGGAAATACAGGAGTCTCAGGCACCACACCACAAGGTTCCGGAATAGTTATTACCCCTAAACCATCAGGAAGGTGGTACATGAGCCTGAGGCCCCAAACCACCAGGTTCAGGAACAGTTATTACCCCTCAACTATCAGGAAGTAGGAGAAGGAGCCTCAGGCCCCACACCAGCAGTTTCCGGAAAAGTTATTGCCCCTCAACCATCAGGAAGGAGGTACAGGAGCCTCAGGCCCCACACCAGCAGGTGCAGTAACAGTTACCACCCCTCAACCATCAGGAAGGAGGTACAGGAGCCTCAGGACTCACTCCACCAATTGTCAGGTACAGTTATTACCCCTCAACCATCAGGATGGAGATACAGGAGGCTCAGGCACAACACCACCAGGTTCAGGAAAAGTTATTGCCCCTCAACTATCAGGAAGGTGGTACAGGAGCCTGAGGCCCCATACCACCAGGGTCAGGAACAGTTATTACCCCACAACCATCAGGAAGGAGGTACAGGAGCCTAAGGTCCCACACCAGCAGGTTCAAGAACAGGTATTACCCCTCAACCATCAGGAAAGAGGTACTGGAGCCTCAGGTCCCACACCAGCATTTCAGGAACCATTACTACCCCTCAACCATTAGGAAGGACGTACAGGAGCGTCAGGCCCCACACCAGCAGGTTCAGGAAAAGCTATTCCCCCTCAACCATCAGGAAGGAGGTTCAGAAGCCTCAGGACACACAGCACCAGGTTCTGGAACAGGTATTACCCCTCAACTATCAGGAAGGAGGTACAAGAGCCTCAGGCTGCACACAACCAGGTTCAGGAACAGTTTTTACCCCTCAACCATAAGGAAGGAGGTTCAGGGATCCTCAGGATCCAAACCACCAGGTTCCGGCACAGTTATTACCCCTGAACCACTGGGAAGGAGGTACAGGAGCCTCAGGCCCCACACTATCAGGTTCAGGAACAGTTATTACCCCTCAACCATCAGGAAGGAGGAACAGGAGCCTCAGGACCCACACCATCAGGTTCAGGAACAGTTACCACCCCTCAACCATCAGGAAGGAGGAACAGGAGCCTTAGGCCCCACACCACCAGGTTTAGGAACAGTTATTAACCCTCAACCAGCAGGATGGAGGTACAGGAGCCTCAGGACCCACACCAGCAGGTTCAGGAACAGTTATTACCACTCAACCATCAGGATGGAAGTACAGGAGCCTCAGGCCCCACACCACAAACTTCAGTAACAGTTATTACCCCCCAACCATCAGGATGGAGGTACAGGAGCCTCAAGCCCCATACCACCAGGTTCAGGAACAGTTATTTCCCCTCAACTATCAGGACGGAGGTACAGGAGCCTAAGGTCCCACACCAGCAGGTTCAAGAACAGGTATTACCCCTCAACCATCAGGAAAGAGGTACTGGAGCCTCAGCTCCCACACCAGCATTTCAGGAACCATTACTACCCCTCAACCATTAGGAAGGACGTACAGGAGCGTCAGGCCCCACACCACCAGGTTCAGGAAAAGCTATTGCCCCTCAACCATCAGGAAGGAGGTTCAGAAGCCTCAGGACACACAGCACCAGGTTCAGGAACAGTTATTACCCCTCAACCATTAGGAAGGAGGTACAGGAGCCTCAGGCCCCACAGCACCAGGTTCAGGAACAGTTATTACCCCTCAACCATCAGGATGGTATTACAGGAGCCTCAGGCCTCACAGCACCAGGTTCTGGAACAGGTATTACCCCTCAACTATCAGGAAGGAGGTACAAGAGCCTCAGGCTGCACAGAACCAGGTTCAGGAACAGTTTTTACCCCTCAACCATAAGGAAGGAGGTTCAGGGATCCTCAGGATCCAAACCACCAGGTTCCGGCACAGTTATTACCTCTGAACCATTGGGAAGGAGGTACAGGAGCCTCAGGCCCTACACTATCAGGTTCAGGAACAGTTATTACCCCTCAACCATCAGGAAGTAGGTACAGGAGCCTCAGGACCCACACCATCATGTTCAAGAACAGTTACCACCCCTCAACCATCTGGAAGGAGGAACAGGAGCCTTAGGCCCCACACCACCAGGTTTAGGAACAGTTATTACCCCTCAACCAGCAGGATGGAGGTACAGGAGCCTCAGGACCCACACCAGCAGGTTCAGGAACAGTTATTGCCCCTCAACTATCAGGAAGGTGGTACAGGAGCCTCAGGCCCCATACCACCAGGGTCAGGAACACTTATTACCCCTCAACCATCAGGAGGGAGGTACAGGAGCCTAAGGTCCCACACCAGCAGGTTCAAGAACAGGTATTACCCCTCAACCATCAGGAAAGAGGTACAGGAGCCTCAGGTCCCACACCAGCATTTCAGGAACCATTACTACCCCTCAACCATTAGGAAGGACGTACAGGAGCGTCAGGCCCCACACCACCAGGTTTAGGAAAAGCTATTGCCCCTCAACCATCAGGAAGGAGGTTCAGAAGCCTCAGGACACACAGCACCAGGTTCAGGAACAGTTATTAACCCTCAACCAGCAGGATGGAGGTACAGGAGCCTCAGGACCCACACCAGCAGGTTCAGGAACAGTTACCACCCCTCAACTATCAGGAGGGAGGTGCAGGAGCCTCAGGCCCCACACCACCAGGTTCAGGAACAGGTATTACCCCTCAACCATCAGGAAGGAGATACAGGAGCCTCAGGTCCCACACCACCGGGTTCAGGAACAGTTATTACCCCTCAACTATCAGGAAGGAGGTAGAGGAGCCTCAGGCCCCACACCACCAGGTTTCGGAACAGTTATTACCCCTAAACCATCAGGAAGGAGGTACATGAGCCTCAGGTCCCACACCACCAGGTTCAGGAACAGTCATTACCCCTCAACCATCAGGAAGGAGGTACAGGAGCCTCAGGCCCCACACCACCAGGTTCAGGGTCAGGTATTACCCTTCAACCATCAGGAAGGAGATACAGGAGCCTCAGGCCCTACACCACCAGGTTCAGGGTCAGGTATTACCCTTCAACCATCAGGAAGGAGGTACAGGAGCCTCAGGCCCCACACCACCAGGTTCAGGGTCAGGTATTACCCTTCAACCATCAGGAAGGAGGTACAGGAGCCTCAGGCCCCACACCACCAGGTTCAGGAACAGGTATTACCCCTCAACTATCAGGAAGGAAGAACAGGAGCTTCAGACCCACACCACCAGTTTCAGGAAACGGGATATTACCCCTCAACCATCAGGGAGGTGGTATAGGGGCCTCAGGACCCACACCACCTGGTTCAGGAACCATTATTACTCCTCAACCATCAGGAAGGAGGTACAGGAGCCTCAGGCCCCACAACACCAGATTCAGGAACATGTATTACCCCATAACTCTTAGGAAGGATGTACAGGAGCCTCAGGTCCCACACCACCAGTTTCAGGAACAGGTATTACCCCTCAATCATCAGGAAGGAAATACAGCAGCCTCAGGCCCCACACCAGCAGGTGCAGTAACAGGTACCACCCCTCAACCATCAGGAAGGAGGTACAGGAGCCTCAGGACTCACTCCACCAATTGTCAGGTACAGTTATTACCCCTCAACCATCAGGAAGGAGATACAGGAGGCTCAGGCACAACACCACCAGGTTCAGGAAAAGTTATTGCCCCTCAACTATCAGGAAGGAGATACAGGAGCCTCAGGTCCCACACCACCGGGTTCAGGAACAGTTATTACCCCTCAACTATCAGGAAGGAGGTTGAGGAGCCTCAGGCCCCACACCACCAGGTTTCGGAACAGTTATTACCCCTAAACCATCAGGAAGGAGGTACATGAGCCTCAGGTCCCACACCACCAGGTTCAGGAACAGTCATTACCCCTCAACCATCAGGAAGGAGGTACAGGAGCCTCAGGCCCCACACCACCAGGTTCAGGGTCAGGTATTACCCTTCAACCATCAGGAAGGAGATACAGGAGCCTCAGGCCCTACACCACCAGGTTCAGGGTCAGGTATTACCCTTCAACCATCAGGAAGGAGATACAGGAGCCTCAGGCCCTACACCACCAGGTTCAGGGTCAGGTATTACCCTTCAACCATCAGGAAGGAGGTACAGGAGCCTCAGGCCCCACACCACCAGCTTCAGGGTCAGGTATTACCCTTCAACCATCAGGAAGGAGGTACAGGAGCCTCAGGCCCCACACCACCAGCTTCAGGGTCAGGTATTACCCTTCAACCATCAGGAAGGAGGTACAGGAGCCTCAGGCCCCACACCACCAGGTTCAGGGTCAGGTATTACCCTTCAACCATCAGGAAGGAGGTACAGGAGCCTCAGGCCCCACACCACCAGGTTCAGGGTCAGGTATTACCCTTCAACCATCAGGAAGGAGGTACAGGAGCCTCAGGCCCCACACCACCAGGTTCAGGAACGGGTATTACCCCTCAACTATCAGGAAGGAAGAACAGGAGCTTCAGACCCACACCACCAGTTTCAGGAAACGGGATATTACCCCACAACCATCAGGGAGGTGGTATAGGGGCCTCAGGACCCACACCACCTGGTTCAGGAACCATTATTACTCCTCAACCATCAGGAAGGAGGTACAGGAGCCTCAGGCCCCACACCACCAGGTTTCGGAAAAGTTATTACCCCTCAACCATCAGGAAGGAGGTACAGGAGCCTCAGGCCCCACACCACCAGATTCAGGAACATGTATTACCCCATAACTCTTAGGAAGGATGTACAGGAGCCTCAGGTCCCACACCACCAGTTTCAGGAACAGGTATTACCCCTCAATCATCAGGAAGGAAATACAGGAGCCTCAGGCACCACACCACAAGGTTCCGGAATAGTTATTACCCCTAAACCATCAGGAAGGTGGTACATGAGCCTGAGGCCCCAAACCACCAGGTTCAGGAACAGTTATTACCCCTCAACTATCAGGAAGTAGGAGAAGGAGCCTCAGGCCCCACACCAGCAGTTTCCGGAAAAGTTATTGCACCTCAACCATCAGGAAGGAGGTACAGCAGCCTCAGGCCCCACACCAGCAGGTGCAGTAACAGTTACCACCCCTCAACCATCAGGAAGGAGGTACAGGAGCCTCAGGACTCACTCCACCAATTGTCAGGTACAGTTATTACCCCTCAACCATCAGGAAGGAGATACAGGAGCCTCAGGCCCTACACTATCAGGTTCAGGAACAGTTATTACCCCTCAACCATCAGGAAGTAGGTACAGGAGCCTCAGGACCCACACCATCATGTTCAAGAACAGTTACCACCCCTCAACCATCTGGAAGGAGGAACAGGAGCCTTAGGCCCCACACCACCTGGTTTAGGAACAGTTATTACCCCTCAACCAGCAGGATGGAGGTACAGGAGCCTCAGGACCCACACCAGCAGGTTCAGGAACAGTTATTGCCCCTCAACTATCAGGAAGGTGGTACAGGAGCCTCAGGCCCCATACCACCAGGGTCAGGAACACTTATTACCCCTCAACCATCAGGAGGGAGGTACAGGAGCCTAAGGTCCCACACCAGCAGGTTCAAGAACAGGTATTACCCCTCAACCATCAGGAAAGAGGTACAGGAGCCTCAGGTCCCACACCAGCATTTCAGGAACCATTACTACCCCTCAACCATTAGGAAGGACGTACAGGAGCGTCAGGCCCCACACCACCAGGTTTAGGAAAAGCTATTGCCCCTCAACCATCAGGAAGGGGGTTCAGAAGCCTCAGGACACACAGCACCAGGTTCAGGAACAGTTATTAACCCTCAACCAGCAGGATGGAGGTACAGGAGCCTCAGGACCCACACCAGCAGGTTCAGGAACAGTTACCACCCCTCAACTATCAGGAGGGAGGTGCAGGAGCCTCAGGCCCCACACCACCAGGTTCAGGAACAGGTATTACCCCTCAACCATCAGGAAGGAGATACAGGAGCCTCAGGTCCCACACCACCGGGTTCAGGAACAGTTATTACCCCTCAACTATCAGGAAGGAGGTAGAGGAGCCTCAGGCCCCACACCACCAGGTTTCGGAACAGTTATTACCCCTAAACCATCAGGAAGGAGGTACATGAGCCTCAGGTCCCACACCACCAGGTTCAGGAACAGTCATTACCCCTCAAACATCAGGAAGGAGGTACAGGAGCCTCAGGCCCCACACCACCAGGTTCAGGGTCAGGTATTACCCTTCAACCATCAGGAAGGAGATACAGGAGCCTCAGGCCCTACACCACCAGGTTCAGGGTCAGGTATTACCCTTCAACCATCAGGAAGGAGGTACAGGAGCCTCAGGCCCCACACCACCAGGTTCAGGGTCAGGTATTACCCTTCAACCATCAGGAAGGAGGTACAGGAGCCTCAGGCCCCACACCACCAGGTTCAGGAACAGGTATTACCCCTCAACTATCAGGAAGGAAGAACAGGAGCTTCAGACCCACACCACCAGTTTCAGGAAACGGGATATTACCCCTCAACCATCAGGGAGGTGGTATAGGGGCCTCAGGACCCACACCACCTGGTTCAGGAACCATTATTACTCCTCAACCATCAGGAAGGAGGTACAGGAGCCTCAGGCCCCACACCACCAGATTCAGGAACATGTATTACCCCATAACTCTTAGGAAGGATGTACAGGAGCCTCAGGTCCCACACCACCAGTTTCAGGAACAGGTATTACCCCTCAATCATCAGGAAGGAAATACAGGAGCCTCAGGCACCACACCACAAGGTTCCGGAATAGTTATTACCCCTAAACCATCAGGAAGGTGGTACATGAGCCTGAGGCCCCAAACCACCAGGTTCAGGAACAGTTATTACCCCTCAACCATCAGGAAGCAGGTACAGCAGCCTCAGGCCCCACACCAGCAGGTGCAGTAACAGGTACCACCCCTCAACCATCAGGAAGGAGGTACAGGAGCCTCAGGACTCACTCCACCAATTGTCAGGTACAGTTATTACCCCTCAACCATCAGGAAGGAGATACAGGAGGCTCAGGCACAACACCACCAGGTTCAGGAAAAGTTATTGCCCCTCAACTATCAGGAAGGAGATACAGGAGCCTCAGGTCCCACACCACCGGGTTCAGGAACAGTTATTACCCCTCAACTATCAGGAAGGAGGTTGAGGAGCCTCAGGCCCCACACCACCAGGTTTCGGAACAGTTATTACCCCTAAACCATCAGGAAGGAGGTACATGAGCCTCAGGTCCCACACCACCAGGTTCAGGAACAGTCATTACCCCTCAACCATCAGGAAGGAGGTACAGGAGCCTCAGGCCCCACACCACCAGGTTCAGGGTCAGGTATTACCCTTCAACCATCAGGAAGGAGATACAGGAGCCTAAGGCCCTACACCACCAGGTTCAGGGTCAGGTATTACCCTTCAACCATCAGGAAGGAGATACAGGAGCCTCAGGCCCTACACCACCAGGTTCAGGGTCAGGTATTACCCTTCAACCATCAGGAAGGAGGTACAGGAGCCTCAGGCCCCACACCACCAGCTTCAGGGTCAGGTATTACCCTTCAACCATCAGGAAGGAGGTACAGGAGCCTCAGGCCCCACACCACCAGCTTCAGGGTCAGGTATTACCCTTCAACCATCAGGAAGGAGGTACAGGAGCCTCAGGCCCCACACCACCAGGTTCAGGGTCAGGTATTACCCTTCAACCATCAGGAAGGAGGTACAGGAGCCTCAGGCCCCACACCACCAGGTTCAGGGTCAGGTATTACCCTTCAACCATCAGGAAGGAGGTACAGGAGCCTCAGGCCCCACACCACCAGGTTCAGGAACGGGTATTACCCCTCAACTATCAGGAAGGAAGAACAGGAGCTTCAGACCCACACCACCAGTTTCAGGAAACGGGATATTACCCCACAACCATCAGGGAGGTGGTATAGGGGCCTCAGGACCCACACCACCTGGTTCAGGAACCATTATTACTCCTCAACCATCAGGAAGGAGGTACAGGAGCCTCAGGCCCCACACCACCAGGTTTCGGAAAAGTTATTACCCCTCAACCATCAGGAAGGAGGTACAGGAGCCTCAGGCCCCACACCACCAGATTCAGGAACATGTATTACCCCATAACTCTTAGGAAGGATGTACAGGAGCCTCAGGTCCCACACCACCAGTTTCAGGAACAGGTATTACCCCTCAATCATCAGGAAGGAAATACAGGAGCCTCAGGCACCACACCACAAGGTTCCGGAATAGTTATTACCCCTAAACCATCAGGAAGGTGGTACATGAGCCTGAGGCCCCAAACCACCAGGTTCAGGAACAGTTATTACCCCTCAACTATCAGGAAGTAGGAGAAGGAGCCTCAGGCCCCACACCAGCAGTTTCCGGAAAAGTTATTGCACCTCAACCATCAGGAAGGAGGTACAGCAGCCTCAGGCCCCACACCAGCAGGTGCAGTAACAGTTACCACCCCTCAACCATCAGGAAGGAGGTACAGGAGCCTCAGGACTCACTCCACCAATTGTCAGGTACAGTTATTACCCCTCAACCATCAGGAAGGAGATACAGGAGGCTCAGGCACAACACCACCAGGTTCAGGAAAAGTTATTGCCCCTCAACTATCAGGAAGGTGGTACAGGAGCCTCAGGCCCCATACCACCAGGGTCAGGAACAGTTATTACCCCTCAACCATCAGGAAGGAGGTACAGGAGCCTAAGGTCCCACACCAGCAGGTTCAAGAACAGGTATTACCCCTCAACCATCAGGAAAGAGGTACGGGAGCCTCAGGACACACAGCACCAGGTTCAGGGTCAGGTATTACCCTTCAACCATCAGGAAGGAGGTACAGGAGCCTCAGGCCCCACACCACCAGGTTCAGGAACAGGTATTACCCCTCAACTATCAGGAAGGAAGAACAGGAGTTTCAGACCCACACCACCAGTATCAGGAAACGGGATATTACCCCTCAACCATCAGGGAGGTGGTATAGGGGCCTCAGGACCCACACCACCTGGTTCAGGAACCATTATTACTCCTCAACCATCAGGAAGGAGGTACAGGAGCCTCAGGCCCCACACCACCAGATTCAGGAACATGTATTACCCCATAACTCTTAGGAAGGATGTACAGGAGCCTCAGGTCCCACACCACCAGTTTCAGGAACAGGTATTACCCCTCAATCATCAGGAAGGAAATACAGGAGCCTCAGGCACCACACCACAAGGTTCCGGAATAGTTATTACCCCTAAACCATCAGGAAGGTGGTACATGAGCCTGAGGCCCCAAACCACCAGGTTCAGGAACAGTTATTACCCCTCAACTATCAGGAAGTAGGAGAAGGAGCCTCAGGCCCCACACCAGCAGTTTCCGGAAAAGTTATTGCCCCTCAACCATCAGGAAGGAGGTACAGGAGCCTCAGGCCCCACACCAGCAGGTGCAGTAACAGTTACCACCCCTCAACCATCAGGAAGGAGGTACAGGAGCCTCAGGACTCACTCCACCAATTGTCAGGTACAGTTATTACCCCTCAACCATCAGGAAGGAGATACAGGAGGCTCAGGCACAACACCACCAGGTTCAGGAAAAGTTATTGCCCCTCAACTATCAGGAAGGTGGTACAGGAGCCTCAGGCCCCATACCACCAGGTTCAGGAACAGTTATTTCCCCTCAACTATCAGGACGGAGGTACAGGAGCCTAAGGTCCCACACCAGCAGGTTCAAGAACAGGTATTACCCCTCAACCATCAGGAAAGAGGTACTGGAGCCTCAGCTCCCACACCAGCATTTCAGGAACCATTACTACCCCTCAACCATTAGGAAGGACGTACAGGAGCGTCAGGCCCCACACCACCAGGTTCAGGAAAAGCTATTGCCCCTCAACCATCAGGAAGGAGGTTCAGAAGCCTCAGGACACACAGCACCAGGTTCAGGAACAGTTATTACCCCTCAACCATTAGGAAGGAGGTACAGGAGCCTCAGGCCCCACAGCACCAGGTTCAGGAACAGTTATTACCCCTCAACCATCAGGATGGTATTACAGGAGCCTCAGGCCTCACAGCACCAGGTTCTGGAACAGGTATTACCCCTCAACTATCAGGAAGGAGGTACAAGAGCCTCAGGCTGCACAGAACCAGGTTCAGGAACAGTTTTTACCCCTCAACCATAAGGAAGGAGGTTCAGGGATCCTCAGGATCCAAACCACCAGGTTCCGGCACAGTTATTACCTCTGAACCATTGGGAAGGAGGTACAGGAGCCTCAGGCCCTACACTATCAGGTTCAGGAACAGTTATTACCCCTCAACCATCAGGAAGTAGGTACAGGAGCCTCAGGACCCACACCATCATGTTCAAGAACAGTTACCACCCCTCAACCATCTGGAAGGAGGAACAGGAGCCTTAGGCCCCACACCACCAGGTTTAGGAACAGTTATTACCCCTCAACCAGCAGGATGGAGGTACAGGAGCCTCAGGACCCACACCAGCAGGTTCAGGATCAGTTATTGCCCCTCAACTATCAGGAAGGTGGTACAGGAGCCTCAGGCCCCATACCACCAGGGTCAGGAACACTTATTACCCCTCAACCATCAGGAGGGAGGTACAGGAGCCTAAGGTCCCACACCAGCAGGTTCAAGAACAGGTATTACCCCTCAACCATCAGGAAAGAGGTACAGGAGCCTCAGGTCCCACACCAGCATTTCAGGAACCATTACTACCCCTCAACCATTAGGAAGGACGTACAGGAGCGTCAGGCCCCACACCACCAGGTTTAGGAAAAGCTATTGCCCCTCAACCATCAGGAAGGAGGTTCAGAAGCCTCAGGACACACAGCACCAGGTTCAGGAACAGTTATTAACCCTCAACCAGCAGGATGGAGGTACAGGAGCCTCAGGACCCACACCAGCAGGTTCAGGAACAGTTACCACCCCTCAACTATCAGGAGGGAGGTGCAGGAGCCTCAGGCCCCACACCACCAGGTTCAGGAACAGGTATTACCCCTCAACCATCAGGAAGGAGATACAGGAGCCTCAGGTCCCACACCACCGGGTTCAGGAACAGTTATTACCCCTCAACTATCAGGAAGGAGGTAGAGGAGCCTCAGGCCCCACACCACCAGGTTTCGGAACAGTTATTACCCCTAAACCATCAGGAAGGAGGTACATGAGCCTCAGGTCCCACACCACCAGGTTCAGGAACAGTCATTACCCCTCAACCATCAGGAAGGAGGTACAGGAGCCTCAGGCCCCACACCACCAGGTTCAGGGTCAGGTATTACCCTTCAACCATCAGGAAGGAGATACAGGAGCCTCAGGCCCTACACCACCAGGTTCAGGGTCAGGTATTACCCTTCAACCATCAGGAAGGAGGTACAGGAGCCTCAGGCCCCACACCACCAGGTTCAGGGTCAGGTATTACCCTTCAACCATCAGGAAGGAGGTACAGGAGCCTCAGGCCCCACACCACCAGGTTCAGGAACAGGTATTACCCCTCAACTATCAGGAAGGAAGAACAGGAGCTTCAGACCCACACCACCAGTTTCAGGAAACGGGATATTACCCCTCAACCATCAGGGAGGTGGTATAGGGGCCTCAGGACCCACACCACCTGGTTCAGGAACCATTATTACTCCTCAACCATCAGGAAGGAGGTACAGGAGCCTCAGGCCCCACACCACCAGATTCAGGAACATGTATTACCCCATAACTCTTAGGAAGGATGTACAGGAGCCTCAGGTCCCACACCACCAGTTTCAGGAACAGGTATTACCCCTCAATCATCAGGAAGGAAATACAGGAGCCTCAGGCACCACACCACAAGGTTCCGGAATAGTTATTACCCCTAAACCATCAGGAAGGTGGTACATGAGCCTGAGGCCCCAAACCACCAGGTTCAGGAACAGTTATTACCCCTCAACTATCAGGAAGTAGGAGAAGGAGCCTCAGGCCCCACACCAGCAGTTTCCGGAAAAGTTATTGCCCCTCAACCATCAGGAAGCAGGTACAGCAGCCTCAGGCCCCACACCAGCAGGTGCAGTAACAGGTACCACCCCTCAACCATCAGGAAGGAGGTACAGGAGCCTCAGGACTCACTCCACCAATTGTCAGGTACAGTTATTACCCCTCAACCATCAGGAAGGAGATACAGGAGGCTCAGGCACAACACCACCAGGTTCAGGAAAAGTTATTGCCCCTCAACTATCAGGAAGGAGATACAGGAGCCTCAGGTCCCACACCACCGGGTTCAGGAACAGTTATTACCCCTCAACTATCAGGAAGGAGGTTGAGGAGCCTCAGGCCCCACACCACCAGGTTTCGGAACAGTTATTACCCCTAAACCATCAGGAAGGAGGTACATGAGCCTCAGGTCCCACACCACCAGGTTCAGGAACAGTCATTACCCCTCAACCATCAGGAAGGAGGTACAGGAGCCTCAGGCACCACACCACCAGGTTCAGGGTCAGGTATTACCCTTCAACCATCAGGAAGGAGATACAGGAGCCTCAGGCCCTACACCACCAGGTTCAGGGTCAGGTATTACCCTTCAACCATCAGGAAGGAGATACAGGAGCCTCAGGCCCTACACCACCAGGTTCAGGGTCAGGTATTACCCTTCAACCATCAGGAAGGAGGTACAGGAGCCTCAGGCCCCACACCACCAGCTTCAGGGTCAGGTATTACCCTTCAACCATCAGGAAGGAGGTACAGGAGCCTCAGGCCCCACACCACCAGCTTCAGGGTCAGGTATTACCCTTCAACCATCAGGAAGGAGGTACAGGAGCCTCAGGCCCCACACCACCAGGTTCAGGGTCAGGTATTACCCTTCAACCATCAGGAAGGAGGTACAGGAGCCTCAGGCCCCACACCACCAGGTTCAGGGTCAGGTATTACCCTTCAACCATCAGGAAGGAGGTACAGGAGCCTCAGGCCCCACACCACCAGGTTCAGGAACGGGTATTACCCCTCAACTATCAGGAAGGAAGAACAGGAGCTTCAGACCCACACCACCAGTTTCAGGAAACGGGATATTACCCCACAACCATCAGGGAGGTGGTATAGGGGCCTCAGGACCCACACCACCTGGTTCAGGAACCATTATTACTCCTCAACCATCAGGAAGGAGGTACAGGAGCCTCAGGCCCCACACCACCAGGTTTCGGAAAAGTTATTACCCCTCAACCATCAGGAAGGAGGTACAGGAGCCTCAGGCCCCACACCACCAGATTCAGGAACATGTATTACCCCATAACTCTTAGGAAGGATGTACAGGAGCCTCAGGTCCCACACCACCAGTTTCAGGAACAGGTATTACCCCTCAATCATCAGGAAGGAAATACAGGAGCCTCAGGCACCACACCACAAGGTTCCGGAATAGTTATTACCCCTAAACCATCAGGAAGGTGGTACATGAGCCTGAGGCCCCAAACCACCAGGTTCAGGAACAGTTATTACCCCTCAACTATCAGGAAGTAGGAGAAGGAGCCTCAGGCCCCACACCAGCAGTTTCCGGAAAAGTTATTGCACCTCAACCATCAGGAAGGAGGTACAGCAGCCTCAGGCCCCACACCAGCAGGTGCAGTAACAGTTACCACCCCTCAACCATCAGGAAGGAGGTACAGGAGCCTCAGGACTCACTCCACCAATTGTCAGGTACAGTTATTACCCCTCAACCATCAGGAAGGAGATACAGGAGGCTCAGGCACAACACCACCAGGTTCAGGAAAAGTTATTGCCCCTCAACTATCAGGAAGGTGGTACAGGAGCCTCAGGCCCCATACCACCAGGGTCAGGAACAGTTATTACCCCTCAACCATCAGGAAGGAGGTACAGGAGCCTAAGGTCCCACACCAGCAGGTTCAAGAACAGGTATTACCCCTCAACCATCAGGAAAGAGGTACGGGAGCCTCAGGACACACAGCACCAGGTTCAGGGTCAGGTATTACCCTTCAACCATCAGGAAGGAGGTACAGGAGCCTCAGGCCCCACACCACCAGGTTCAGGGTCAGGTATTACCCTTCAACCATCAGGAAGGAGGTACAGGAGCCTCAGGCCCCACACCACCAGGTTCAGGAACAGGTATTACCCCTCAACTATCAGGAAGGAAGAACAGGAGTTTCAGACCCACACCACCAGTATCAGGAAACGGGATATTACCCCTCAACCATCAGGGAGGTGGTATAGGGGCCTCAGGACCCACACCACCTGGTTCAGGAACCATTATTACTCCTCAACCATCAGGAAGGAGGTACAGGAGCCTCAGGCCCCACACCACCAGATTCAGGAACATGTATTACCCCATAACTCTTAGGAAGGATGTACAGGAGCCTCAGGTCCCACACCACCAGTTTCAGGAACAGGTATTACCCCTCAATCATCAGGAAGGAAATACAGGAGCCTCAGGCACCACACCACAAGGTTCCGGAATAGTTATTACCCCTAAACCATCAGGAAGGTGGTACATGAGCCTGAGGCCCCAAACCACCAGGTTCAGGAACAGTTATTACCCCTCAACTATCAGGAAGTAGGAGAAGGAGCCTCAGGCCCCACACCAGCAGTTTCCGGAAAAGTTATTGCCCCTCAACCATCAGGAAGGAGGTACAGGAGCCTCAGGCCCCACACCAGCAGGTGCAGTAACAGTTACCACCCCTCAACCATCAGGAAGGAGGTACAGGAGCCTCAGGTCCCACACCAGCATTTCAGGAACCATTACTACCCCTCAACCATTAGGAAGGACGTACAGGAGCGTCAGGCCCCACACCACCAGGTTTAGGAAAAGCTATTGCCCCTCAACCATCAGGAAGGAGGTTCAGAAGCCTCAGGACACACAGCACCAGGTTCAGGAACAGTTATTAACCCTCAACCAGCAGGATGGAGGTACAGGAGCCTCAGGACCCACACCAGCAGGTTCAGGAACAGTTACCACCCCTCAACTATCAGGAGGGAGGTGCAGGAGCCTCAGGCCCCACACCACCAGGTTCAGGAACAGGTATTACCCCTCAACCATCAGGAAGGAGATACAGGAGCCTCAGGTCCCACACCACCGGGTTCAGGAACAGTTATTACCCCTCAACTATCAGGAAGGAGGTAGAGGAGCCTCAGGCCCCACACCACCAGGTTTCGGAACAGTTATTACCCCTAAACCATCAGGAAGGAGGTACATGAGCCTCAGGTCCCACACCACCAGGTTCAGGAACAGTCATTACCCCTCAACCATCAGGAAGGAGGTACAGGAGCCTCAGGCCCCACACCACCAGGTTCAGGGTCAGGTATTACCCTTCAACCATCAGGAAGGAGATACAGGAGCCTCAGGCCCTACACCACCAGGTTCAGGGTCAGGTATTACCCTTCAACCATCTGGAAGGAGGTACAGGAGCCTCAGGCCCCACACCACCAGGTTCAGGGTCAGGTATTACCCTTCAACCATCAGGAAGGAGGTACAGGAGCCTCAGGCCCCACACCACCAGGTTCAGGAACAGGTATTACCCCTCAACTATCAGGAAGGAAGAACAGGAGCTTCAGACCCACACCACCAGTTTCAGGAAACGGGATATTACCCCTCAACCATCAGGGAGGTGGTATAGGGGCCTCAGGACCCACACCACCTGGTTCAGGAACCATTATTACTCCTCAACCATCAGGAAGGAGGTACAGGAGCCTCAGGCCCCACACCACCAGATTCAGGAACATGTATTACCCCATAACTCTTAGGAAGGATGTACAGGAGCCTCAGGTCCCACACCACCAGTTTCAGGAACAGGTATTACCCCTCAATCATCAGGAAGGAAATACAGGAGCCTCAGGCACCACACCACAAGGTTCCGGAATAGTTATTACCCCTAAACCATCAGGAAGGTGGTACATGAGCCTGAGGCCCCAAACCACCAGGTTCAGGAACAGTTATTACCCCTCAACTATCAGGAAGTAGGAGAAGGAGCCTCAGGCCCCACACCAGCAGTTTCCGGAAAAGTTATTGCCCCTCAACCATCAGGAAGCAGGTACAGCAGCCTCAGGCCCCACACCAGCAGGTGCAGTAACAGGTACCACCCCTCAACCATCAGGAAGGAGGTACAGGAGCCTCAGGACTCACTCCACCAATTGTCAGGTACAGTTATTACCCCTCAACCATCAGGAAGGAGATACAGGAGGCTCAGGCACAACACCACCAGGTTCAGGAAAAGTTATTGCCCCTCAACTATCAGGAAGGAGATACAGGAGCCTCAGGTCCCACACCACCGGGTTCAGGAACAGTTATTACCCCTCAACTATCAGGAAGGAGGTTGAGGAGCCTCAGGCCCCACACCACCAGGTTTCGGAACAGTTATTACCCCTAAACCATCAGGAAGGAGGTACATGAGCCTCAGGTCCCACACCACCAGGTTCAGGAACAGTCATTACCCCTCAACCATCAGGAAGGAGGTACAGGAGCCTCAGGCACCACACCACCAGGTTCAGGGTCAGGTATTACCCTTCAACCATCAGGAAGGAGATACAGGAGCCTCAGGCCCTACACCACCAGGTTCAGGGTCAGGTATTACCCTTCAACCATCAGGAAGGAGATACAGGAGCCTCAGGCCCTACACCACCAGGTTCAGGGTCAGGTATTACCCTTCAACCATCAGGAAGGAGGTACAGGAGCCTCAGGCCCCACACCACCAGCTTCAGGGTCAGGTATTACCCTTCAACCATCAGGAAGGAGGTACAGGAGCCTCAGGCCCCACACCACCAGCTTCAGGGTCAGGTATTACCCTTCAACCATCAGGAAGGAGGTACAGGAGCCTCAGGCCCCACACCACCAGGTTCAGGGTCAGGTATTACCCTTCAACCATCAGGAAGGAGGTACAGGAGCCTCAGGCCCCACACCACCAGGTTCAGGGTCAGGTATTACCCTTCAACCATCAGGAAGGAGGTACAGGAGCCTCAGGCCCCACACCACCAGGTTCAGGAACGGGTATTACCCCTCAACTATCAGGAAGGAAGAACAGGAGCTTCAGACCCACACCACCAGTTTCAGGAAACGGGATATTACCCCACAACCATCAGGGAGGTGGTATAGGGGCCTCAGGACCCACACCACCTGGTTCAGGAACCATTATTACTCCTCAACCATCAGGAAGGAGGTACAGGAGCCTCAGGCCCCACACCACCAGGTTTCGGAAAAGTTATTACCCCTCAACCATCAGGAAGGAGGTACAGGAGCCTCAGGCCCCACACCACCAGATTCAGGAACATGTATTACCCCATAACTCTTAGGAAGGATGTACAGGAGCCTCAGGTCCCACACCACCAGTTTCAGGAACAGGTATTACCCCTCAATCATCAGGAAGGAAATACAGGAGCCTCAGGCACCACACCACAAGGTTCCGGAATAGTTATTACCCCTAAACCATCAGGAAGGTGGTACATGAGCCTGAGGCCCCAAACCACCAGGTTCAGGAACAGTTATTACCCCTCAACTATCAGGAAGTAGGAGAAGGAGCCTCAGGCCCCACACCAGCAGTTTCCGGAAAAGTTATTGCACCTCAACCATCAGGAAGGAGGTACAGCAGCCTCAGGCCCCACACCAGCAGGTGCAGTAACAGTTACCACCCCTCAACCATCAGGAAGGAGGTACAGGAGCCTCAGGACTCACTCCACCAATTGTCAGGTACAGTTATTACCCCTCAACCATCAGGAAGGAGATACAGGAGGCTCAGGCACAACACCACCAGGTTCAGGAAAAGTTATTGCCCCTCAACTATCAGGAAGGTGGTACAGGAGCCTCAGGCCCCATACCACCAGGGTCAGGAACAGTTATTACCCCTCAACCATCAGGAAGGAGGTACAGGAGCCTAAGGTCCCACACCAGCAGGTTCAAGAACAGGTATTACCCCTCAACCATCAGGAAAGAGGTACGGGAGCCTCAGGACACACAGCACCAGGTTCAGGGTCAGGTATTACCCTTCAACCATCAGGAAGGAGGTACAGGAGCCTCAGGCCCCACACCACCAGGTTCAGGGTCAGGTATTACCCTTCAACCATCAGGAAGGAGGTACAGGAGCCTCAGGCCCCACACCACCAGGTTCAGGAACAGGTATTACCCCTCAACTATCAGGAAGGAAGAACAGGAGTTTCAGACCCACACCACCAGTATCAGGAAACGGGATATTACCCCTCAACCATCAGGGAGGTGGTATAGGGGCCTCAGGACCCACACCACCTGGTTCAGGAACCATTATTACTCCTCAACCATCAGGAAGGAGGTACAGGAGCCTCAGGCCCCACACCACCAGGTTTCGGAAAAGTTATTACCCCTCAACCATCAGGAAGGAGGTACAGGAGCCTCAGGCCCCACACCACCAGATTCAGGAACATGTATTACCCCATAACTCTTAGGAAGGATGTACAGGAGCCTCAGGTCCCACACCACCAGTTTCAGGAACAGGTATTACCCCTCAATCATCAGGAAGGAAATACAGGAGCCTCAGGCACCACACCACAAGGTTCCGGAATAGTTATTACCCCTAAACCATCAGGAAGGTGGTACATGAGCCTGAGGCCCCAAACCACCAGGTTCAGGAACAGTTATTACCCCTCAACTATCAGGAAGTAGGAGAAGGAGCCTCAGGCCCCACACCAGCAGTTTCCGGAAAAGTTATTGCACCTCAACCATCAGGAAGGAGGTACAGCAGCCTCAGGCCCCACACCAGCAGGTGCAGTAACAGTTACCACCCCTCAACCATCAGGAAGGAGGTACAGGAGCCTCAGGACTCACTCCACCAATTGTCAGGTACAGTTATTACCCCTCAACCATCAGGAAGGAGATACAGGAGGCTCAGGCACAACACCACCAGGTTCAGGAAAAGTTATTGCCCCTCAACTATCAGGAAGGTGGTACAGGAGCCTCAGGCCCCATACCACCAGGGTCAGGAACAGTTATTACCCCTCAACCATCAGGAAGGAGGTACAGGAGCCTAAGGTCCCACACCAGCAGGTTCAAGAACAGGTATTACCCCTCAACCATCAGGAAAGAGGTACGGGAGCCTCAGGACACACAGCACCAGGTTCAGGGTCAGGTATTACCCTTCAACCATCAGGAAGGAGGTACAGGAGCCTCAGGCCCCACACCACCAGGTTCAGGGTCAGGTATTACCCTTCAACCATCAGGAAGGAGGTACAGGAGCCTCAGGCCCCACACCACCAGGTTCAGGAACAGGTATTACCCCTCAACTATCAGGAAGGAAGAACAGGAGTTTCAGACCCACACCATCAGTATCAGGAAACGGGATATTACCCCTCAACCATCAGGGAGGTGGTATAGGGGCCTCAGGACCCACACCACCTGGTTCAGGAACCATTATTACTCCTCAACCATCAGGAAGGAGGTACAGGAGCCTCAGGCCCCACACCACCAGATTCAGGAACATGTATTACCCCATAACTCTTAGGAAGGATGTACAGGAGCCTCAGGTCCCACACCACCAGTTTCAGGAACAGGTATTACCCCTCAATCATCAGGAAGGAAATACAGGAGCCTCAGGCACCACACCACAAGGTTCCGGAATAGTTATTACCCCTAAACCATCAGGAAGGTGGTACATGAGCCTGAGGCCCCAAACCACCAGGTTCAGGAACAGTTATTACCCCTCAACTATCAGGAAGTAGGAGAAGGAGCCTCAGGCCCCACACCAGCAGTTTCCGGAAAAGTTATTGCCCCTCAACCATCAGGAAGGAGGTACAGGAGCCTCAGGCCCCACACCAGCAGGTGCAGTAACAGTTACCACCCCTCAACCATCAGGAAGGAGGTACAGGAGCCTCAGGACTCACTCCACCAATTGTCAGGTACAGTTATTACCCCTCAACCATCAGGAAGGAGATACAGGAGGCTCAGGCACAACACCACCAGGTTCAGGAAAAGTTATTGCCCCTCAACTATCAGGAAGGTGGTACAGGAGCCTCAGGCCCCATACCACCAGGGTCAGGAACAGTTATTACCCCTCAACCATCAGGAAGGAGGTACAGGAGCCTAAGGTCCCACACCAGCAGGTTCAAGAACAGGTATTACCCCTCAACCATCAGGAAAGAGGTACTGGAGCCTCAGGTCCCACACCAGCATTTCAGGAACCATTACTACCCCTCCACCATTAGGAAGGACGTACAGGAGCGTCAGGCCCCACACCATCAGGTTCAGGAAAAGCTATTGCCCCTCAACCATCAGGACGGAGGTACAGGTGCCTCAGGCCCCACACCACCAGGTTCAGTATCAGTCATTACCCCTCAACCATCAGGAAGGTGGTACAGGTGCCTCAGGCCCCACACCACCAGGTTCAGGAACCGTTATTAACCCTCACCCATCAGGAAGGAGGTACAGGTGCCTCAGGCCCCACACCACCAGGTTCAGGAACCGTTATTAACCCTCACCCATCAGGAAGGTGGTACAGGTGCCTCAGGCCCCACACCACCAGGTTCAGGAACCGTTATTAACCCTCACCCATCAGGAAGGAGGTACAGGAGCCTCAGGCCCCACACCACCAGGTTCAGGAACCGTTATTAACCCTCACCCATCAGGAAGGAGGTACAGGTGCCTCAGGCCCCACACCTCCAAGTTCAGGAACAGTTATTACCCCTCAAACATCAGGAAGCAGCTACAGGAGCCTCAGGCCCTACACCACAAGGTTCAGGAACAGGTATTACCCCTCAACCATTAGGAAGGAGGTACAGGAGCCTCAGGCCCCACAGCACCAGGTTCAGGAACAGTTATTACCCCTCAACTATCAGGAAGGAGGTACAAGAGCCTCAGGCTGCACAGAACCAGGTTCAGGAACAGTTTTTACCCCTCAACCATAAGGAAGGATGTTCAGGGATCCTCAGGCCCCACACTATCAGGTTCAGGAACAGGTATTAACCCTCAACCATCTTTAAGTAGGTACAGGAGCCTCAGGACCCACACCATCAGGTTCAGGAACAGTTACCACCCCTCAACCATCTGGAAGGAGGAACAGGAGCATTAGGCCCCACACCACCAGGTTTAGGAACAGTTATTAACCCTCAACCAGCAGGATGGAGGTACAGGAGCCTCAGGACCCACACCAGCAGGTTCAGGAACAGTTATTGCCCCTCAACTATCAGGAAGGTGGTACAGGAGCCACAGCTCCCACACCACCAGGTTCAGGAACACTTATTACCCCTCAACCATCAGGAGGGAGGTACAGGAGCCTAAGGTCCCACACCAGCAGGTTCAAGAACAGGTATTACCCCTCAACCATCAGGAAAGAGGTACTGGAGCCTCAGGTCCCACACCAGCATTTCAGGAACCATTACTACCCCTCAACCATTAGGAAGGACGTACAGGAGCGTCAGGCCTCACACAACCAGGTTCAGGAAAAGCTATTGCCCCTCAACCATCAGGAAGGAGGTTCAGAAGCCTCAGGACACACAGCACCAGGTTCAGGAACAGTTATTAACCCTCAACCAGCAGGATGGAGGTACAGGAGCCTCAAGACCTGCACCAGCAGGTTCAGGAACAGTTACCACCCCTCAACTATCAGGAGGGAGGTGCAGGAGCCTCAGGACCTACACCAACAGGTTCAGGAACAGTTATTACCCCTCAACCATCAGGAAGGAGGTACAGGAGCCTCAGGCTCCACACCACCAGGTTCAGTATCAGTCATTACCCCTCAACCATCAGGAAGGTGGTACAGGTGCCTCAGGCCCCACACCACCAGGTTCAGGAACCGTTATTACCCCTCAAACTTAAGGAAGCAGCTACAGGAGCCTCAGGCCCTACACCACAAGGTTCAGGAACAGGTATTACCCCTCAACTATCAGGAAGGAGGTACAGGAGCCTCAGGCCCCACACCACCAGGTTCAGGAACAGGTATTACACCTCAACCATCAGGAAGGAGATACAGGAGCCTCAGGTCCCACACCACCGGGTTCAGGAACAGTTATTACCCCTCAACTATCAGGAAGGAGGTAGAGGAGCCTCAGGCCCCACACCACCAGGTTTCGGAACAGTTATTACCCCTAAACCATCAGGAAGGAGGTACATGAGCCTCAGGTCCCACACCACCAGGTTCAGGAACAGTCATTACCCCTCAACCATCAGGAAGGAGGTACAGGAGCCTCAGGCCCCACACCACCAGGTTCAGGAACAGGTATTACCCCTCAACCATCAGGAAGGAGATACAGGAGCCTCAGTTCCCACACCACCGGGTTCAGGAACAGTTATTACCCCTCAACTATCAGGAAGGAGGTAGAGGAGCCTCAGGCCCCACACCACCAGGTTTCGGAACAGTTATTACCCCTAAACCATCAGGAAGGAGGTACATGAGCCTCAGGTCCCACACCACCAGGTTCAGGAACAGTCATTACCCCTCAACCATCAGGAAGGAGGTACAGGAGCCTCAGGCCCCACACCACCATGTTCAGGGGCAGGTATTACCCTTCAACCATCAGGAAGGAGATACAGGAGCCTCAGGCCCTACACCACCAGGTTCAGGGTCAGGTATTACCCTTCAACCATCAGGAAGGAGGTACAGGAGCCTCAGGACCCACACCACCAGGTTCTAGAACAGGTATTAACCCTCAACTATCAGGAAAAAAGAACAGGAGCTTCAGACCCACACCACCAGTTTCAGGAAACGGGATATTACCCCTCAACCATCAGGGAGGTGGTATAGGGGCCTCAGGACCCACACCACCTGGTTCAGGAACCATTATTACCCCTAAACCATCAGGAAGGAGGTACATGAGCCTCAGGTCCCACACCACCAGGTTCAGGAACAGTCATTACCCCTCAACCATCAGGAAGGAGGTACAGGAGCCTCAGGCCCCACACCACCATGTTCAGGGGCAGGTATTACCCTTCAACCATCAGGAAGGAGATACAGGAGCCTCAGGCCCTACACCACCAGGTTCAGGGTCAGGTATTACCCTTCAACCATCAGGAAGGAGGTACAGGAGCCTCAGGACCCACACCACCAGGTTCTAGAACAGGTATTAACCCTCAACTATCAGGAAAAAAGAACAGGAGCTTCAGACCCACACCACCAGTTTCAGGAACAGTCATTACCCCTCAACCATCAGGAAGGAGGTACAGGAGCCTCAGGCCCCACACCACCATGTTCAGGGGCAGGTATTACCCTATAACTCTTAGGAAGGAAGTACAGGAGCCTCAGGTCCCACACCACCAGTTTCAGGAACAGGTATTACCCCTCAACCATCAGGAAGGAAATACAGGAGCCTCAGGCACCACACCACCAGGTTCCGGAATAGTTATTACCCCTAGACCATCAGGAAGGTGGTACATGAGCCTGAGGCCCCAAACCACCAGGTTCTGGAACAGTTATTACCCCTCAACTATCAGGAAGTAGGAGAAGGAGCCTCAGGCCCCACACCAGCAGTTTCCGGAAAAGTTATTGCACCTCAACCATCAGGAAGGAGGTACAGGAGCCTCAGGACTCACACCACCAATTGTCAGGTACAGTTATTACCCCTCAACCATCAGGAAGGAGATACAGGAGGCTCAGGCACAACACCACCAGGTTCAGGAAAAGTTATTGCCCCTCAACTATCAGGAAGGTGGTACAGGAGCCTCAGGCCCCATACCACCAGGGTCAGGAACAGTTATTACCCCTCAACCATCAGGAAGGAGGTACAGGAGCCTAAGGTCCCACACCAGCAGGTTCAAGAACAGGTATTACCCCTCAACCATCAGGAAAGAGGTACTGGAGCCTCAGGTCCCACACCAGCATTTCAGGAACCATTACTACCCCTCAACCATTAGGAAGGACGTACAGGAGCGTCAGGCCCCACACCACCAGGTTCAGGAAAAGCTATTGCCCCTCAACCATCAGGAAGGAGGTACAGGAGCCTCAGGTCCCACACCACCAGGTTCAGGAACAGTCATTACCCCTCAAACATCAGGAAGCAGCTACAGGAGCCTCAGGCCCTACACCACAAGGTTCAGGAACAGGTATTACCCCTCAACTATCAGGAAGGAGGTACAGGTGCCTCAGGCCCCACACCACCAGGTTCAGGAACAGGTATTACCCCTCAACTATCAGGAAGGAGGTAGAGGAGCCTCAGGTCCCACACCACCGGGTTCAGGAACAGTTATTACCCCTCAACTATCAGGAAGGAGGTAGAGGAGCCTCAGGCCCCACACCACCAGGTTTCGGAACAGTTATTACCCCTAAACCATCAGGAAGGAGGTACATGAGCCTCAGGTCCCACACCACCAGGTTCAGGAACAGTCATTACCCCTCAACCATCAGGAAGGAGGTACAGGAGCCTCAGGCCCCACACCACCAGGTTCAGGGTCAGGTATTACCCTTCAACCATCAGGAAGGAGATACAGGAGCCTCAGGCCCTACACCACCAGGTTCAGGGTCAGGTATTACCCTTCAACCATCAGGAAGGAGGTACAGGAGCCTCAGGCCCCACACCACCAGGTTCAGGGTCAGGTATTACCCTTCAACCATCAGGAAGGAGGTACAGGAACCTCAGGCCCCACACCACCAGGTTCAGGAACAGGTATTACCCCTCAACTATCAGGAAGGAAGAACAGGAGCTTCAGACCCACACCACCAGTTTCAGGAAACGGGATATTACCCCTCAACCATCAGGGAGGTGGTATAGGGGCCTCAGGACCCACACCACCTGGTTCAGGAACCATTATTACTCCTCAACCATCAGGAAGGAGGTACAGGAGCCTCAGGCCCCACACCACCAGATTCAGGAACATGTATTACCCCATAACTCTTAGGAAGGAAGTACAGGAGCCTCAGGTCCCACACCACCAGTTTCAGGAACAGGTATTACCCCTCAACCATCAGGAAGGAAATACAGGAGCCTCAGGCACCACACCACCAGGTTCCGTTATAGTTATTACCCCTAAACCATCAGGAAGGTGGTACATGAGCCTGAGGCCCCAAACCACCAGGTTCAGGAACAGTTATTACCCCTCAACTATCAGGAAGTAGGAGAAGGAGCCTCAGGCCCCACACCAGCAGTTTCCGGAAAAGTTATTGCCCCTCAACCATCAGGAAGAGGTACAGGAGCCTCAGGCCCCACACCACCAGGTTCAGGAACAGTTATTACCACTCAACCATCATGATGGAGGTACAGGAGCCTCAGTCCCCACACCAGCAGGTGCAGTAACAGTTACCACCCCTCAACCATCAGGAAGGAGGTACAGGAGCCTCAGGACTCACACCACCAATTGTCAGGTACAGTTATTACCCCTCAACCATCAGGAAGGAGATACAGGAGGCTCAGGCACAACACCACCAGGTTCAGGAAAAGTTATTGCCCCTCAACTATCAGGAAGGTGGTACAGGAGCCTCAGGCCCCATACCACCAGGGTCAGGAACAGTTATTACCCCACAACCATCAGGAAGGAGGTACAGGAGCCTAAGGTCCCACACCAGCAGGTTCAAGAACAGGTATTACCCCTCAACCATCAGGAAAGAGGTACTGGAGCCTCAGGTCCCACACCAGCATTTCAGGAACCATTACTACCCCTCAACCATTAGGAAGGACGTACAGGAGCATCAGGCCCCACACCACAAGGTTCAGGAAAAGCTATTGCCCCTCAACCATCAGGAAGGAGGTTCAGAAGCCTCCGGACACACAGCACCAGGTTCTGGAACAGGTATTACCCCTCAACTATCAGGAAGGAGGTACAAGAGCCTCAGGCTGCACACAACCAGGTTCAGGAACAGTTTTTACCCCTCAACCATAAGGAAGGAGGTTCAGGGATCCTCAGGATCCAAACCACCAGGTTCCGGCACAGTTATTACCCCTGAACCACTGGGAAGGAGGTACAGGAGCCTCAGGCCCCACACTATCAGGTTCAGGAACAGTTATTACCCCTCAACCATCAGGAAGGAGGAACAGGAGCCTCAGGACCCACACCATCAGGTTCAGGAACAGTTACCACCCCTCAACCATCAGGAAGGAGGAACAGGAGCCTTAGGCCCCACACCACCAGGTTTAGGAACAGTTATTACCCCTCAACCATCAGGAAGTAGGTACAGGAGCCTCAGGACCCACACCATCAGGTTCAAGAACAGTTACCACCCCTCAACCATCTGGAAGGAGGAACAGGAGCCTTAGGCCCCACACCACCAGGTTTAGGAACAGTTATTACCCCTCAACCAGCAGGATGGAGATACAGGAGCCTCAGGACCCACACCAGCAGGTTCAGGAACAGTTATTGCCCCTCAACTATCAGGAAGGTGGTACAGGAGCCTCAGGCCCCATACCACCAGGGTCAGGAACACTTATTACCCCTCAACCATCAGGAGGGAGGTACAGGAGCCTAAGGTCCCACACCAGCAGGTTCAAGAACAGGTATTACCCCTCAACCATCAGGAAGGAGGTACAGGAGCCTCAGGCCCCACACCACCAGGTTCAGGAACAGGTATTACCCCTCAACTATCAGGAAGGAAGAACAGGAGCTTCAGACCCACACCACCAGTTTCAGGAAACGGGATATTACCCCTCAACCATCAGGGAGGTGGTATAGGGGCCTCAGGACCCACACCACCTGGTTCAGGAACCATTATTACTCCTCAACCATCAGGAAGGAGGTACAGGAGCCTCAGGCCCCACACCACCAGATTCAGGAACATGTATTACCCCATAACTCTTAGGAAGGAAGTACAGGAGCCTCAGGTCCCACACCACCAGTTTCAGGAACAGGTATTACCCCTCAACCATCAGGAAGGAAATACAGGAGCCTCAGGCACCACACCACCAGGTTCCGTTATAGTTATTACCCCTAAACCATCAGGAAGGTGGTACATGAGCCTGAGGCCCCAAACCACCAGGTTCAGGAACAGTTATTACCCCTCAACTATCAGGAAGTAGGAGAAGGAGCCTCAGGCCCCACACCAGCAGTTTCCGGAAAAGTTATTGCCCCTCAACCATCAGGAAGGAGGTACAGGAGCCTCAGGCCCCACACCACCAGGTTCAGGAACAGTTATTACCACTCAACCATCATGATGGAGGTACAGGAGCCTAGGGTCCCACACCAGCAGGTTCAAGAACAGGTATTACCCCTCAACCATCAGGAAAGAGGTACAGGAGCCTCAGGTCCCACACCAGCATTTCAGGAACCATTACTACCCCTCAACCATTAGGAAGGACGTACAGGAGCGTCAGGCCCCACACCACCAGGTTTAGGAAAAGCTATTGCCCCTCAACCATCAGGAAGGAGGTTCAGAAGCCTCAGGACACACAGCACCAGGTTCAGGAACAGTTATTAACCCTCAACCAGCAGGATGGAGGTACAGGAGCCTCAGGACCCAGACCAGCAGGTTCAGGAACATTTACCACCCCTCAACTATCAGGAGGGAGGTGCAGGAGCCTCAGGACCTACACCAACAGGTTCAGGAACAGTTATTACCCCTCAACCATCAGGATGGAAGTACAGGAGCCTCAGGCCCCACACCACAAACTTCAGTAACAGTTATTACCCCCCAACCATCAGGATGGAGGTACAGGAGCCTCAAGCCCCATACCACCAGGTTCAGTATCAGTCAATACCCCTCAACCATCAGGAGGGAGGTACAGGAGCCTAAGGTCCCACACCAGCAGGTTCAAGAACAGGTATTACCCCTCAACCATCAGGAAAGAGGTACTGGAGCCTCAGCTCCCACACCAGCATTTCAGGAACCATTACTACCCCTCAACCATTAGGAAGGACGTACAGGAGCGTCAGGCCCCACACCACCAGGTTCAGGAAAAGCTATTGCCCCTCAACCATCAGGAAGGAGGTTCAGAAGCCTCAGGACACACAGCACCAGGTTCAGGAACAGTTATTACCCCTCAACCATTAGGAAGGAGGTACAGGAGCCTCAGGCCCCACAGCACCAGGTTCAGGAACAGTTATTACCCCTCAACCATCAGGATAGTATTACAGGAGCCTCAGGCCTCACAGCACCAGGTTCTGGAACAGGTATTACCCCTCAACTATCAGGAAGGAGGTACAAGAGCCTCAGGCTGCACAGAACCAGGTTCAGGAACAGTTTTTACCCCTCAACCATAAGGAAGGAGGTTCAGGGATCCTCAGGATCCAAACCACCAGGTTCCGGCACAGTTATTACCCCTGAACCATTGGGAAGGAGGTACATGAGCCTGAGGCCCCAAACCACCAGGTTCAGGAACAGTTATTACCCCTCAACTATCAGGAAGTAGGAGAAGGAGCCTCAGGCCCCACACCAGCAGTTTCCGGAAAAGTTATTGCCCCTCAACCATCAGGAAGAGGTACAGGAGCCTCAGGCCCCACACCACCAGGTTCAGGAACAGTTATTACCACTCAACCATCATGATGGAGGTACAGGAGCCTCAGTCCCCACACCAGCAGGTGCAGTAACAGTTACCACCCCTCAACCATCAGGAAGGAGGTACAGGAGCCTCAGGACTCACACCACCAATTGTCAGGTACAGTTATTACCCCTCAACCATCAGGAAGGAGATACAGGAGGCTCAGGCACAACACCACCAGGTTCAGGAAAAGTTATTGCCCCTCAACTATCAGGAAGGTGGTACAGGAGCCTCAGGCCCCATACCACCAGGGTCAGGAACAGTTATTACCCCACAACCATCAGGAAGGAGGTACAGGAGCCTAAGGTCCCACACCAGCAGGTTCAAGAACAGGTATTACCCCTCAACCATCAGGAAAGAGGTACTGGAGCCTCAGGTCCCACACCAGCATTTCAGGAACCATTACTACCCCTCAACCATTAGGAAGGACGTACAGGAGCATCAGGCCCCACACCACAAGGTTCAGGAAAAGCTATTGCCCCTCAACCATCAGGAAGGAGGTTCAGAAGCCTCAGGACACACAGCACCAGGTTCTGGAACAGGTATTACCCCTCAACTATCAGGAAGGAGGTACAAGAGCCTCAGGCTGCACACAACCAGGTTCAGGAACAGTTTTTACCCCTCAACCATAAGGAAGGAGGTTCAGGGATCCTCAGGATCCAAACCACCAGGTTCCGGCACAGTTATTACCCCTGAACCACTGGGAAGGAGGTACAGGAGCCTCAGGCCCCACACTATCAGGTTCAGGAACAGTTATTACCCCTCAACCATCAGGAAGGAGGAACAGGAGCCTCAGGACCCACACCATCAGGTTCAGGAACAGTTACCACCCCTCAACCATCAGGAAGGAGGAACAGGAGCCTTAGGCCCCACACCACCAGGTTTAGGAACAGTTATTACCCCTCAACCATCAGGAAGTAGGTACAGGAGCCTCAGGACCCACACCATCAGGTTCAAGAACAGTTACCACCCCTCAACCATCTGGAAGGAGGAACAGGAGCCTTAGGCCCCACACCACCAGGTTTAGGAACAGTTATTACCCCTCAACCAGCAGGATGGAGATACAGGAGCCTCAGGACCCACACCAGCAGGTTCAGGAACAGTTATTGCCCCTCAACTATCAGGAAGGTGGTACAGGAGCCTCAGGCCCCATACCACCAGGGTCAGGAACACTTATTACCCCTCAACCATCAGGAGGGAGGTACAGGAGCCTAAGGTCCCACACCAGCAGGTTCAAGAACAGGTATTACCCCTCAACCATCAGGAAGGAGGTACAGGAGCCTCAGGCCCCACACCACCAGGTTCAGGAACAGGTATTACCCCTCAACTATCAGGAAGGAAGAACAGGAGCTTCAGACCCACACCACCAGTTTCAGGAAACGGGATATTACCCCTCAACCATCAGGGAGGTGGTATAGGGGCCTCAGGACCCACACCACCTGGTTCAGGAACCATTATTACTCCTCAACCATCAGGAAGGAGGTACAGGAGCCTCAGGCACCACACCACAAGGTTCAGGAACAGTTATTACCCCTCAACTATCAGGAAGTAGGAGAAGGAGCCTCAGGCCCCACACCAGCAGTTTCCGGAAAAGTTATTGCCCCTCAACCATCAGGAAGGAGGTACAGGAGCCTCAGGCCCCACACCAGCAGGTGCAGTAACAGTTACCACCCCTCAACCATCAGGAAGGAGGTACAGGAGCCTCAGGACTCACTCCACCAATTGTCAGGTACAGTTATTACCCCTCAACCATCAGGAAGGAAATACAGGAGCCTCAGGCACCACACCACCAGGTTCCGTTATAGTTATTACCCCTAAACCATCAGGAAGGTGGTACATGAGCCTGAGGCCCCAAACCACCAGGTTCAGGAACAGTTATTACCCCTCAACTATCAGGAAGTAGGAGAAGGAGCCTCAGGCCCCACACCAGCAGTTTCCGGAAAAGTTATTGCCCCTCAACCATCAGGAAGGAGGTACAGGAGCCTCAGGCCCCACACCACCAGGTTCAGGAACAGTTATTACCACTCAACCATCATGATGGAGGTACAGGAGCCTAGGGTCCCACACCAGCAGGTTCAAGAACAGGTATTACCCCTCAACCATCAGGAAAGAGGTACAGGAGCCTCAGGTCCCACACCAGCATTTCAGGAACCATTACTACCCCTCAACCATTAGGAAGGACGTACAGGAGCGTCAGGCCCCACACCACCAGGTTTAGGAAAAGCTATTGCCCCTCAACCATCAGGAAGGAGGTTCAGAAGCCTCAGGACACACAGCACCAGGTTCAGGAACAGTTATTAACCCTCAACCAGCAGGATGGAGGTACAGGAGCCTCAGGACCCAGACCAGCAGGTTCAGGAACATTTACCACCCCTCAACTATCAGGAGGGAGGTGCAGGAGCCTCAGGACCTACACCAACAGGTTCAGGAACAGTTATTACCCCTCAACCATCAGGATGGAAGTACAGGAGCCTCAGGCCCCACACCACAAACTTCAGTAACAGTTATTACCCCCCAACCATCAGGATGGAGGTACAGGAGCCTCAAGCCCCATACCACCAGGTTCAGTATCAGTCAATACCCCTCAACCATCAGGAGGGAGGTACAGGAGCCTAAGGTCCCACACCAGCAGGTTCAAGAACAGGTATTACCCCTCAACCATCAGGAAAGAGGTACTGGAGCCTCAGCTCCCACACCAGCATTTCAGGAACCATTACTACCCCTCAACCATTAGGAAGGACGTACAGGAGCGTCAGGCCCCACACCACCAGGTTCAGGAAAAGCTATTGCCCCTCAACCATCAGGAAGGAGGTTCAGAAGCCTCAGGACACACAGCACCAGGTTCAGGAACAGTTATTACCCCTCAACCATTAGGAAGGAGGTACAGGAGCCTCAGGCCCCACAGCACCAGGTTCAGGAACAGTTATTACCCCTCAACCATCAGGATAGTATTACAGGAGCCTCAGGCCTCACAGCACCAGGTTCTGGAACAGGTATTACCCCTCAACTATCAGGAAGGAGGTACAAGAGCCTCAGGCTGCACAGAACCAGGTTCAGGAACAGTTTTTACCCCTCAACCATAAGGAAGGAGGTTCAGGGATCCTCAGGATCCAAACCACCAGGTTCCGGCACAGTTATTACCCCTGAACCATTGGGAAGGAGGTACAGGAGCCTCAGGCCCTACACTATCAGGTTCAGGAACAGTTATTACCCCTCAACCATCAGGAAGTAGGTACAGGAGCCTCAGGACCCACACCATCAGGTTCAAGAACAGTTTCCACCCCTCAACCATCTGGAAGGAGGAACAGGAGCCTTAGGCCCCACACCACCAGGTTTAGGAACAGTTATTACCCCTCAACCAGCAGGATGGAGGTACAGGAGCCTCAGGACCCACACCAGCAGGTTCAGGAACAGTTATTGCCCCTCAACTATCAGGAAGGTGGTACAGGAGCCTCAGGCCCCATACCACCAGGGTCAGGAACACTTATTACCCCTCAAACATCAGGAGGGAGGTACAGGAGCCTAAGGTCCCACACCAGCAGGTTCAAGAACAGGTATTACCCCTCAACCATCAGGAAAGAGGTACAGGAGCCTCAGGTCCCACACCAGCATTTCAGGAACCATTACTACCCCTCAACCATTAGGAAGGACGTACAGGAGCGTCAGGCCCCACACCACCAGGTTTAGGAAAAGCTATTGCCCCTCAACCATCAGGAAGGAGGTTCAGAAGCCTCAGGACACACAGCACCAGGTTCAGGAACAGTTATTAACCCTCAACCATCAGGATGGAAGTACAGGAGCCTCAGGCCCCACACCACAAACTTCAGTAACAGTTATTACCCCCCAACCATTAGGTAGGAGATACAGGAGCCTCATGCCCCACACCACCAGTTTCAGGAACCGTTATTAACCCTCACCCATCAGGAAGGAGGTACAGGAGCCTCAAGCCCCATACCACCAGTTTCAGGAACAGTTATTTCCCCTCAACTGTCAGGACGGAGGTACAGGTGCCTCAGGCCGCACACCACCAGGTTCAGTATCAGTCATTACCCCTCAAACATCAGGAAGCAGCTACAGGAGCCTCAGGCCCTACACCACAAGGTTCAGGAACAGGTATTACCCCTGAACTATCAGGAAGGAGGTACAGGAGCCTCAGGCCCCACACCACCAGGTTCAGGAACAGGTATTACCCCTCAACCATTAAGAAGGAGGTACAGGAGCCTCAGGCCCCACAGCACCAGGTTCAGGAACAGTTATTACCCCTCAACCATCAGGATGGTATTACAGGAGCCTCAGGCCTCACAGCACCAGGTTCTGGAACAGGTATTACCCCTCAACTATCAGGAAGGAGTTACAAGAGCCTCAGGCTGCACAGAACCAGGTTCAGGAACAGTTTTTACCCCTCAACCATAAGGAAGGTGGTTCAGGGATCCTCAGGCCCCACACTATCAGGTTCAGGAACAGTTATTACCACTCAAACATCAGGAAGTAGGTACAGGAGCCTAAGGTCCCACACCAGCAGGTTTAGGAACAGTTATTAACCCTCAACCAGCAGGATGGAGGTACAGGAGCCTCAGGACCCACACCAGCAGGTTCAGGAACAGTTATTGCCCCTCAACTATCAGGAAGGTGGTACAGGAGCCTCAGGCCCCACACCACCAGGTTCAGGAACAGGTATTACCCCTCAACCATTAAGAAGGAGGTACAGGAGCCTCAGGCCCCACAGCACCAGGTTCAGGAACAGTTATTACCCCTCAACCATCAGGATGGTATTACAGGAGCCTCAGGCCTCACAGCACCAGGTTCTGGAACAGGTATTACCCCTCAACTATCAGGAAGGAGTTACAAGAGCCTCAGGCTGCACAGAACCAGGTTCAGGAACAGTTTTTACCCCTCAACCATAAGGAAGGAGGTTCAGGGATCCTCAGGCCCCACACTATCAGGTTCAGGAACAGTTATTACCACTCAAACATCAGGAAGTAGGTACAGGAGCCTAAGGTCCCACACCAGCAGGTTTAGGAACAGTTATTAACCCTCAACCAGCAGGATGGAGGTACAGGAGCCTCAGGACCCACACCAGCAGGTTCAGGAACAGTTATTGCCCCTCAACTATCAGGAAGGTGGTACAGGAGCCTCAGGCCCCATACCACCAGGGTCAGGAACACTTATTACCCCTCAACCACCAGGAGGGAGGTACAGGAGCCTAAGGTCCCACACCAGCAGGTTCAGGAACAGTTATTGCCCCTCAACTATCAGGAAGGTGGTACAGGAGCCTCAGGCCCCATACCACCTGGGTCAGGAACACTTATTACCCCTCAACCATCAGGAAGGAGGTACAGGAGCCTAAGGTCCCACACCAGCAGGTTCAAGAACAGGTATTACCCCTCAACCATCAGGAAAGAGGTACTGGAGCCTCAGGTCCCACACCAGCATTTCAGGAACCATTACTACCCCTCAACCATTAGGAAGGATGTACAGGAGCGTCAGGCCCCACACCACCAGGTTCAGGAAAAGCTATTGCCCCTCAACCATCAGGAAGGTGGTACAGGTGCCTCAGGCCCCACACCACCAGGTTCAGGAACCGTTATTAACCCTCACCAATCAGGAAGGAGGTACAGGTGCCTCAGGCCCCACACCACCAGGTTCAGGAACAGTTATTACCCCTCAAACATCAGGAAGCAGCTACAGGAGCCTCAGGCCCTACACCACAAGGTTCAGGAACAGGTATTACACCTCAACTATCAGGAAGGAGGTACAAGAGCCTCAGGCCCCACACCACCAGGTTCAGGAACAGGTATTACCCCTCAACGATCAGGAAGGAGGTACAGGAGCCTAAGGTCCCACACCAGCAGGTTCAAGAACAGGTATTACCCCTCAACCATCAGGAAAGAGGTACTGGAGCCTCAGCTCCCACACCAGCATTTCAGGAACCATTACTACCCCTCAACCATTAGGAAGGACGTACAGGAGCGTCATGCCCCACACCACCAGGTTCAGGAAAAGCTATTGCCCCTCAACCATCAGGAAGGAGGTTCAGAAGCCTCAGGACACACAGCACCAGGTTCAGGAACAGTTATTACCCCTCAACCATTAGGAAGGAGGTACAGGAGCCTCAGGCCCCACAGCACCAGGTTCAGGAACAGTTATTACCCCTCAACCATCAGGATGGTATTACAGGAGCCTCAGGCCTCACAGCACCAGGTTCTGGAACAGGTATTACCCCTCAACTATCAGGAAGGAGTTACAAGAGCCTCAGGCTGCACAGAACCAGGTTCAGGAACAGTTTTTACCCCTCAACCATAAGGAAGGAGGTTCAGGGATCCTCAGGCCCCACACTATCAGGTTCAGGAACAGTTATTACCACTCAAACATCAGGAAGTAGGTACAGGAGCCTAAGGTCCCACACCAGCAGGTTTAGGAACAGTTATTAACCCTCAACCAGCAGGATGGAGGTACCGGAGCCTCAGGACCCACACCAGCAGGTTCAGGAACAGTTATTGCCCCTCAACTATCAGGAAGGTGGTACAGGAGCCTCAGGCCCCATACCACCAGGGTCAGGAACACTTATTACCCCTCAACCATCAGGAGGGAGGTACAGGAGCCTAAGGTCCCACACCAGCAGGTTCAAGAACAGGTATTACCCCTCAACCATCAGGAAAGAGGTACTGGAGCCTCAGCTCCAACACCAGCATTTCAGGAACCATTACTACCCCTCAACCATTAGGAAGGACATACAGGAGCGTCAGGCCCCACACCACCAGGTTCAGGAAAAGCTATTGCCCCTCAACCATCAGGAAGGAGGTTCAGAAGCCTCAGGACACACAGCACCAGGTTCAGGAACAGTTATTACCCCTCAACCATTAGGAAGGAGGTACAGGAGCCTCAGGCCCCACAGCACCAGGTTCAGGAACAGTTATTACCCCTCAACCATCAGGATGGTATTACAGGAGCCTCAGGCCTCACAGCACCAGGTTCTGGAACAGGAATTACCCCTCAACTATCAGGAAGGAGTTACAAGAGCCTCAGGCTGCACAGAACCATGTTCAGGAACAGTTTTTACCCCTCAGCCATAAGGAAGGAGGTTCAGGGATCCTCAGGCCCCACACTATCAGGTTCAGGAACAGTTATTACCACTCAACCATCAGGAAGTAGGTACAGGAGCCTAAGGTCCAACACCAGCAGGTTTAGGAACAGTTATTAACCCTCAACCAGCAGGATGGAGGTACAGGAGCCTCAGGACCCACACCAGCAGGTTCAGGAACAGTTATTGCCCCTCAACTATCAGGAAGGTGGTACAGGAGCCTCAGGCCCCATACCACCAGGGTCAGGAACACTTATTACCCCTCAACCATCAGGAGGGAGGTACAGGAGCCTAAGGTCCCACACCAGCAGGTTGAAGAACAGGTATTACCCCTCAACCATTAGGAAGGAGGTACAGGAGCCTCAGGCCCCATGCCACCACAGTCAGGAGCAGTTATCACCCCTCAACCATCAGGAAGGAGGTACAGGAGCCTCAGGTCCCACACCACCAGGTTCAGGAACAGTTACCACCCCTCAACCATCAAGAAGGAGGTACAGGAACCTCATGTCCCACACCACCAATGATGAGGAACAGTTATTACCACTCAACCATCAGGAAGGAGGTACAGGAGCCTCAGGCCCCACACCACCAGTTTCAGGAACAGGTATTACCCCTCAAACATCCGGAAGGAGGTACCGGAGCCTCAGGCCCCACACCACCAGGTTCAGGAACAGGTATTACCCCTCAACCATCAGGAAGGAGATACAGGAGCCTCAGGTCCCACACCACCGGGTTCAGGAACAGTTATTACCCCTCAACTATCAGGAAGGAGGTAGAGGAGCCTCAGGCCCCACACCACCAGGTTTCGGAACAGTTATTACCCCTAAACCATCAGGAAGGAGGTACATGAGCCTCAGGTCCCACACCACCAGGTTCAGGAACAGTCATTACCCCTCAACCATCAGGAAGGAGGTACAGGAGCCTCAGGCCCCACACCACCAGGTTCAGGGTCAGGTATTACCCTTCAACCATCAGGAAGGAGATACAGGAGCCTCAGTCCCTACACCACCAGGTTCAGGGTTAGGTATTACCCTTCAACCATCAGGAAGGAGGTACAGGAGCCTCAAGCCCCACACCACCAGGTTCAGGGTCAGGTATTACCCTTCAACCATCAGGAAGGAGGTACAGGAGCCTCAGGCCCCACACCACCAGGTTCAGGAACAGGTATTACCCCTCAACTATCAGGAAAAAAGAACAGGAGCTTCAGACCCACACCACCAGTTTCAGGAAACGGGATATTACCCGTCAACCATCAGGGAGGTTGTATAGGGGCCTCAGGACCCACACCACCTGGTTCAGGAACCATTATTACTCCTCAACCATCAGGAAGGAGGTACAGGAGCCTCAGGCCCCACACCACCAGATTCAGGAACATGTATTACCCCATAACTCTTAGGAAGGAAGTACAGGAGCCTCAGGTCCCACACCACCAGTTTCAGGAACAGGTATTACCCCTCAACCATCAGGAAGGAAATACAGGAGCCTCAGGCACCACACCACCAGGTTCCGGAATAGTTATTACCCCTAGACCATCAGGAAGGTGGTACATGAGCCTTAGGCCCCAAACCACCAGGTTCAGGAACAGTTATTACCCCTCAACTATCAGGAAGTAGGAGAAGGAGCCTCAGGCCCCACACCAGCAGTTTCCGGAAAAGTTATTGCCCCTCAACCATCAGGAAGGAGGTACAGGAGCCTCAGGCCCCACACCAGCAGGTGCAGTAACAGTTACCACCCCTCAACCATCAGGAAGGTGGTACAGGAGCCTCAGGACTCACACCACCAATTGTCAGGTACAGTTATTACCCCTCAACCATCAGGAAGGAGATACAGGAGGCTCAGGCACAACACCACCAGGTTCAGGAAAAGTTATTGCCCCTCAACTATCAGGAAGGTGGTACAGGAGCCTCAGGCCCCATACCACCAGGGTCAGGAACAGTTATTACCCCTCAACCATCAGGAAGGAGGTACAGGAGCCTAAGGTCCCACACCAGCAGGTTCAAGAACAGGTATTACCCCTCAACCATCAGGAAAGAGGTACTGGAGCCTCAGGTCCCACACCAGCATTTCAGGAACCATTACTACCCCTCAACCATTAGGAAGGACGTACAGGAGCATCAGGCCCCACACCACCAGGTTCAGGAAAAGCTATTGCCCCTCAACCATCAGGACGGAGGTACAGGTGCCTCTGGCCCCACACCACCAGGTTCAGTATCAGTCATTACCCCTCAACCATCAGGAAGGTGGTACAGGTGCCTCAGGCCCCACACCACCAGGTTCAGGAACAGTTATTACCCCTCAAACATCAGGAAGCAGCTACAGGAGCCTCAGGCCCTACACCACAAGGTTCAGGAACAGGTATTACCCCTCAACTATCAGGAAGGAGGTACAGGAGCCTCAGGCCCCACACCACCAGGTTCAGGAACAGGTATTACCCCTCAACCATCAGGAAGGAGATACAGGAGCCTCAGGTCCCACACCACCGGGTTCAGGAACAGTTATTACCCCTCAACTATCAGGAAGGAGGTAGAGGAGCCTCAGGCCCCACACCACCAGGTTCAGGGTCAGGTATTACCCTTCAACCATCAGGAAGGAGGTACAGGAGCCTCAGGCCCCACACCACCAGGTTCAGGAACAGGTATTACCCCTCAACTATCAGGAAGGAAGAACAGGAGCTTCAGACCCACACCACCAGTTTCAGGAAACGGGATATTACCCCTCAACCATCAGGGAGGTGGTATAGGGGCCTCAGGACCCACACCACCTGGTTCAGGAACCATTATTACTCCTCAGCCGTCAGGAAGGAGGTACAGGAGCCTCAGGCCCCACACCACCAGATTCAGGAACATGTATTACCCCATAACTCTTAGGAAGGAAGTACAGGAGCCTCAGGTCCCACACCACCAGTTTCAGGAACAGGTATTACCCCTCAACCATCAGGAAGGAAATACAGGAGCGTCAGGCACCACACCACCAGGTTCCGGAATAGTTATTACCCCTAAACTATCACGAAGGTGGTACATGAGCCTGAGGCCCCAAACCACCAGGTTCAGGAACAGTTATTACCCCTCAACTATCAGGAAGTAGGAGAAGGAGCCTCAGGCCCCACACCAGCAGTTTCCGGAAAAGTTATTGCCCCTCAACCATCAGGAAGGAGGTACAGGAGCCTCAGGCCCCACACCACCAGGTTCAGGAACAGTTATTACCACTCAACCATCATGATGGAGGTACAGGAGCCTCAGTCCCCACACCAGCAGGTGCAGTAACAGTTACCACCCCTCAACCATCAGGAAGGAGATACAGGAGCCTCAGGACTCACACCACCAATTGTCAGGTACAGTTATTACCCCTCAACCATCAGGAAGGAGATACAGGAGGCTCAGGCACAACACCACCAGGTTCAGGAAAAGTTATTGCCCCTCAACTATCAGGAAGGTGGTACAGGAGCCTCAGGCCCCATACCACCAGGGTCAGGAACAGTTATTACCCCTCAACCATCAGGAAGGAGGTACAGGAGCCTAAGGTCCCACACCAGCAGGTTCAAGAACAGGTATGACCCCTCAACCATCAGGAAAGAGGTACTGGAGCCTCAGGTCCCACACCAGCATTTCAGGAACCATTACTACCCCTCAACCATTAGGAAGGACGTACAGGAGCGTCAGGCCCCACACCACCAGGTTCAGGAAAAGCTATTGCCCCTCAACCATCGGGAAGGAGGTTCAGAAGCCTCAGGACACACAGCACCAGGTTCAGGAACAGGTATTACCCCTCAACTATCAGGAAGGAGGTACAAGAGCCTCAGGCTGCACACAACCAGGTTCAGGAACAGTTTTTACCCCTCAACCATAAGGAAGGAGGTTCAGGGATCCTCAGGATCCAAACCACCAGGTTCTGGCACAGTTATTACCCCTGAACCACTGGGAAGGAGGTACAGGAGCCTCAGGCCCCACACTATTAGGTTCAGGAACAGTTATTACCCCCCAACCATCAGGATGGAGGTACAGGAGCCTCAAGCCCCATACCACCAGGTTCAGGAACAGTTATTTCCCCTCAACTATCAGGACGGAGGTACAGGTGCCTCAGGCGCTACAGCACCAGGTTCAGTATCAGTCATTACCCCTCAACCATCAGGAAGGAGGTACAGGAGCCTAAGGTCCCACACCAGCAGGTTCAAGAACAGGTATTACCCCTCAACCATCAGGAAAGAGGTACTGGAGCCTCAGCTCCCACACCAGCATTTCAGGAACCATTACTACCCCTCAACCATTAGGAAGGACGTACAGGAGCGTCAGGCCCCACACCACCAGGTTCAGGAACAGTTATTACCCCTCAAACATCAGGAAGCAGCTACAGGAGCCTCAGGCCCTACACCACAAGGTTCAGGAGCAGGTATTACCCCTCAACTATCAGGAAGGAGGTACAGGAGCCTCAGGCCCCACACCACCAGGTTCAGGAACCGTTATTAACCCTCACCCATCAGGAAGGAGGTACAGGTGCCTCAGGCCCCACACCACCAGGTTCAGGAACAGTTATTACCCCTCAAACATCAGGAAGCAGCTATAGGAGCCTCAGGCCCTACACCACAAGGTTCAGGAACAGGTATTACCCCTCAACTATCAGGAAGGAGGTACAGGAGCCTCAGGCCCCACACCACCAGGTTCAGGAACAGGTATTACCCCTCAACGATCAGGAAGGAGGTACAGGAGCCTAAGGTCCCACACCAGCAGTTTGAAGAACAGGTATTACCCCTCAACCATCAGGAAAGAGGTACTGGAGCCTCAGCTCCCACACCAGCATTTCAGGAACCATTACTACCCCTCAACCATTAGGAAGGACGTACAGGAGCGTCAGGCCCCACACCACCAGGTTCAGGAAAAGCTATTGCCCCTCAACCATCAGGAAGGAGGTTCAGAAGCCTCAGGACACACAGCACCAGGTTCAGGAACAGTTATTACCCCTCAACCATTAGGAAGGAGGTACAGGAGCCTCAGGCCCCACAGCACCAGGTTCAGGAACAGTTATTACCCCTAAACCATCAGGAAGGAGGTACATGAGCCTCAGGTCCCACACCACCAGGTTCAGGAACAGTCATTACCCCTCAACCATCAGGAAGGAGGTACAGGAGCCTCAGGCCCCACACCACCAGGTTCAGGGTCAGGTATTACCCTTCAACCATCAGGAAGGAGATACAGGAGCCTCAGTCCCTACACCACCAGGTTCAGGGTCAGGTATTACCCTTCAACCATCAGGAAGGAGGTACAGGAGCCTCAAGCCCCACACCACCAGGTTCAGGGTCAGGTATTACCCTTCAACCATCAGGAAGGAGGTACAGGAGCCTCAGGCCCCACACCACCAGGTTCAGGAACAGGTATTACCCCTCAACTATCAGGAAAAAAGAACAGGAGCTTCAGACCCACACCACCAGTTTCAGGAAATGGGATATTACCCCTCAACCATCAGGGAGGTGGTATAGGGGCCTCAGGACCCACACCACCTGGTTCAGGAACCATTATTACTCCTCAACCATCAGGAAGGAGGTACAGGAGCCTCAGGCCCCACACCACCAGATTCAGGAACATGTATTACCCCATAACTCTTAGGAAGGAAGTACAGGAGCCTCAGGTCCCACACCACCAGTTTCAGGAACAGGTATTACCCCTCAACCATCAGGAAGGAAATACAGGAGCCTCAGGCACCACACCACCAGGTTCCGGAATAGTTATTACCCCTAGACCATCAGGAAGGTGGTACATGAGCCTGAGGCCCCAAACCACCAGGTTCAGGAACAGTTATTACCCCTCAACTATCAGGAAGTAGGAGAAGGAGCCTCAGGCCCCACACCAGCAGTTTCCGGAAAAGTTATTGCCCCTCAACCATCAGGAAGGAGGTACAGGAGCCTCAGGCCCCACACCAGCAGGTGCAGTAACAGTTACCACCCCTCAACCATCAGGAAGGAGGTACAGGAGCCTCAGGACTCACACCACCAATTGTCAGGTACAGTTATTACCCCTCAACCATCAGGAAGGAGATACAGGAGGCTCAGGCACAACACCACCAGGTTCAGGAAAAGTTATTGCCCCTCAACTATCAGGAAGGTGGTACAGGAGCCTCAGGCCCCATACCACCAGGGTCAGGAACAGTTATTACCCCTCAACCATCAGGAAGGAGGTACAGGAGCCTAAGGTCCCACACCAGCAGGTTCAAGAACAGGTATTACCCCTCAACCATCAGGAAAGAGGTACTGGAGCCTCAGGTCCCACACCAGCATTTCAGGAACCATTACTACCCCTCAACCATTAGGAAGGACGTACAGGAGCATCAGGCCCCACACCACCAGGTTCAGGAAAAGCTATTGCCCCTCAACCATCAGGACGGAGGTACAGGTGCCTCTGGCCCCACACCACCAGGTTCAGTATCAGTCATTACCCCTCAACCATCAGGAAGGTGGTACAGGTGCCTCAGGCCCCACACCACCAGGTTCAGGAACAGTTATTACCCCTCAAACATCAGGAAGCAGCTACAGGAGCCTCAGGCCCTACACCACAAGGTTCAGGAACAGGTATTACCCCTCAACTATCAGGAAGGAGGTACAGGAGCCTCAGGCCCCACACCACCAGGTTCAGGAACAGGTATTACCCCTCAACCATCAGGAAGGAGATACAGGAGCCTCAGGTCCCACACCACCGGGTTCAGGAACAGTTATTACCCCTCAACTATCAGGAAGGAGGTAGAGGAGCCTCAGGCCCCACACCACCAGGTTCAGGGTCAGGTATTACCCTTCAACCATCAGGAAGGAGGTACAGGAGCCTCAGGCCCCACACCACCAGGTTCAGGAACAGGTATTACCCCTCAACTATCAGGAAGGAAGAACAGGAGCTTCAGACCCACACCACCAGTTTCAGGAAACGGGATATTACCCCTCAACCATCAGGGAGGTGGTATAGGGGCCTCAGGACCCACACCACCTGGTTCAGGAACCATTATTACTCCTCAACCGTCAGGAAGGAGGTACAGGAGCCTCAGGCCCCACACCACCAGATTCAGGAACATGTATTACCCCATAACTCTTAGGAAGGAAGTACAGGAGCCTCAGGTCCCACACCACCAGTTTCAGGAACAGGTATTACCCCTCAACCATCAGGAAGGAAATACAGGAGCGTCAGGCACCACACCACCAGGTTCCGGAATAGTTATTACCCCTAAACCATCACGAAGGTGGTACATGAGCCTGAGGCCCCAAACCACCAGGTTCAGGAACAGTTATTACCCCTCAACTATCAGGAAGTAGGAGAAGGAGCCTCAGGCCCCACACCAGCAGTTTCCGGAAAAGTTATTGCCCCTCAACCATCAGGAAGGAGGTACAGGAGCCTCAGGCCCCACACCACCAGGTTCAGGAACAGTTATTACCACTCAACCATCATGATGGAGGTACAGGAGCCTCAGTCCCCACACCAGCAGGTGCAGTAACAGTTACCACCCCTCAACCATCAGGAAGGAGATACAGGAGCCTCAGGACTCACACCACCAATTGTCAGGTACAGTTATTACCCCTCAACCATCAGGAAGGAGATACAGGAGGCTCAGGCACAACACCACCAGGTTCAGGAAAAGTTATTGCCCCTCAACTATCAGGAAGGTGGTACAGGAGCCTCAGGCCCCATACCACCAGGGTCAGGAACAGTTATTACCCCTCAACCATCAGGAAGGAGGTACAGGAGCCTAAGGTCCCACACCAGCAGGTTCAAGAACAGGTATGACCCCTCAACCATCAGGAAAGAGGTACTGGAGCCTCAGGTCCCACACCAGCATTTCAGGAACCATTACTACCCCTCAACCATTAGGAAGGACGTACAGGAGCGTCAGGCCCCACACCACCAGGTTTAGGAAAAGCTATTGCCCCTCAACCATCGGGAAGGAGGTTCAGAAGCCTCAGGACACACAGCACCAGGTTCAGGAACAGGTATTACCCCTCAACTAACAGGAAGGAGGTACAAGAGCCTCAGGCTGCACACAACCAGGTTCAGGAACAGTTTTTACCCCTCAACCATAAGGAAGGAGGTTCAGGGATCCTCAGGATCCAAACCACCAGGTTCCGGCACAGTTATTACCCCTGAACCACTGGGAAGGAGGTACAGAAGCCTCAGGCCCCACACTATCAGGTTCAGGAACAGTTATTACCCCCCAACCATCAGGATGGAGGTACAGGAGCCTCAAGCCCCATACCACCAGGTTCAGGAACAGTTATTTCCCCTCAACTATCAGGACGGAGGTACAGGTGCCTCAGGCGCTACAGCACCAGGTTCAGTATCAGTCATTACCCCTCAACCATCAGGAAGGAGGTACAGGAGCCTAAGGTCCCACACCAGCAGGTTCAAGAACAGGTATTACCCCTCAACCATCAGGAAAGAGGTACTGGAGCCTCAGCTCCCACACCAGCATTTCAGGAACCATTACTACCCCTCAACCATTAGGAAGGACGTACAGGAGCGTCAGGCCCCACACCACCAGGTTCAGGAACAGTTATTACCCCTCAAACATCAGGAAGCAGCTACAGGAGCCTCAGGCCCTACACCACAAGGTTCAGGAACAGGTATTACCCCTCAACTATCAGGAAGGAGGTACAGGAGCCTCAGGCCCCACACCACCAGGTTCAGGAACCGTTATTAACCCTCACCCATCAGGAAGGAGGTACAGGTGCCTCAGGCCCCACACCACCAGGTTCAGGAACAGTTATTACCCCTCAAACATCAGGAAGCAGCTACAGGAGCCTCAGGCCCTACACCACAAGGTTCAGGAACAGGTATTACCCCTCAACTATCAGGAAGGAGGTACAGGAGCCTCAGGCCCCACACCACCAGGTTCAGGAACAGGTATTACCCCTCAACGATCAGGAAGGAGGTACAGGAGCCTAAGGTCCCACACCAGCAGGTTCAAGAACAGGTATTACCCCTCAACCATCAGGAAAGAGGTACTGGAGCCTCAGCTCCCACACCAGCATTTCAGGAACCATTACTACCCCTCAACCATTAGGAAGGACGTACAGGAGCGTCAGGCCCCACACCACCAGGTTCAGGAAAAGCTATTGCCCCTCAACCATCAGGAAGGAGGTTCAGAAGCCTCAGGACACACAGCACCAGGTTCAGGAACAGTTATTACCCCTCAACCATTAGGAAGGAGGTACAGGAGCCTCAGGCCCCACAGCACCAGGTTCAGGAACAGTTATTACCCCTCAACCATCAGGATGGTATTACAGGAGCCTCAGGCCTCACAGCACCAGGTTCTGGAACAGGTATTACCCCTCAACTATCAGGAAGGAGGTACAAGAGCCTCAGGCTGCACACAACCAGGTTCAGGAACAGTTTTTACCCCTCAACCATAAGGAAGGAGGTTCAGGGATCCTCAGGATCCAAACCACCAGGTTCTGGCACAGTTATTACCCCTGAACCACTGGGAAGGAGGTACAGGAGCCTCAGGCCCCACACTATCAGGTTCAGGAACAGTTATTACCCCCCAACCATCAGGATGGAGGTACAGGAGCCTCAAGCCCCATACCACCAGGTTCAGGAACAGTTATTTCCCCTCAACTATCAGGACGGAGGTACAGGTGCCTCAGGCGCTACAGCACCAGGTTCAGTATCAGTCATTACCCCTCAACCATCAGGAAGGAGGTACAGGAGCCTAAGGTCCCACACCAGCAGGTTCAAGAACAGGTATTACCCCTCAACCATCAGGAAAGAGGTACTGGAGCCTCAGCTCCCACACCAGCATTTCAGGAACCATTACTACCCCTCAACCATTAGGAAGGACGTACAGGAGCGTCAGGCCCCACACCACCAGGTTCAGGAACAGTTATTACCCCTCAAACATCAGGAAGCAGCTACAGGAGCCTCAGGCCCTACACCACAAGGTTCAGGAGCAGGTATTACCCCTCAACTATCAGGAAGGAGGTACAGGAGCCTCAGGCCCCACACCACCAGGTTCAGGAACCGTTATTAACCCTCACCCATCAGGAAGGAGGTACAGGTGCCTCAGGCCCCACACCACCAGGTTCAGGAACAGTTATTACCCCTCAAACATCAGGAAGCAGCTACAGGAGCCTCAGGCCCTACACCACAAGGTTCAGGAACAGGTATTACCCCTCAACTATCAGGAAGGAGGTACAGGAGCCTCAGGCCCCACACCACCAGGTTCAGGAACAGGTATTACCCCTCAACGATCAGGAAGGAGGTACAGGAGCCTAAGGTCCCACACCAGCAGTTTGAAGAACAGGTATTACCCCTCAACCATCAGGAAAGAGGTACTGGAGCCTCAGCTCCCACACCAGCATTTCAGGAACCATTACTACCCCTCAACCATTAGGAAGGACGTACAGGAGCGTCAGGCCCCACACCACCAGGTTCAGGAAAAGCTATTGCCCCTCAACCATCAGGAAGGAGGTTCAGAAGCCTCAGGACACACAGCACCAGGTTCAGGAACAGTTATTACCCCTCAACCATTAGGAAGGAGGTACAGGAGCCTCAGGCCCCACAGCACCAGGTTCAGGAACAGTTATTACCCCTAAACCATCAGGAAGGAGGTACATGAGCCTCAGGTCCCACACCACCAGGTTCAGGAACAGTCATTACCCCTCAACCATCAGGAAGGAGGTACAGGAGCCTCAGGCCCCACACCACCAGGTTCAGGGTCAGGTATTACCCTTCAACCATCAGGAAGGAGATACAGGAGCCTCAGTCCCTACACCACCAGGTTCAGGGTCAGGTATTACCCTTCAACCATCAGGAAGGAGGTACAGGAGCCTCAAGCCCCACACCACCAGGTTCAGGGTCAGGTATTACCCTTCAACCATCAGGAAGGAGGTACAGGAGCCTCAGGCCCCACACCACCAGGTTCAGGAACAGGTATTACCCCTCAACTATCAGGAAAAAAGAACAGGAGCTTCAGACCCACACCACCAGTTTCAGGAAATGGGATATTACCCCTCAACCATCAGGGAGGTGGTATAGGGGCCTCAGGACCCACACCACCTGGTTCAGGAACCATTATTACTCCTCAACCATCAGGAAGGAGGTACAGGAGCCTCAGGCCCCACACCACCAGATTCAGGAACATGTATTACCCCATAACTCTTAGGAAGGAAGTACAGGAGCCTCAGGTCCCACACCACCAGTTTCAGGAACAGGTATTACCCCTCAACCATCAGGAAGGAAATACAGGAGCCTCAGGCACCACACCACCAGGTTCCGGAATAGTTATTACCCCTAGACCATCAGGAAGGTGGTACATGAGCCTGAGGCCCCAAACCACCAGGTTCAGGAACAGTTATTACCCCTCAACTATCAGGAAGTAGGAGAAGGAGCCTCAGGCCCCACACCAGCAGTTTCCGGAAAAGTTATTGCCCCTCAACCATCAGGAAGGAGGTACAGGAGCCTCAGGCCCCACACCAGCAGGTGCAGTAACAGTTACCACCCCTCAACCATCAGGAAGGAGGTACAGGAGCCTCAGGACTCACACCACCAATTGTCAGGTACAGTTATTACCCCTCAACCATCAGGAAGGAGATACAGGAGGCTCAGGCACAACACCACCAGGTTCAGGAAAAGTTATTGCCCCTCAACTATCAGGAAGGTGGTACAGGAGCCTCAGGCCCCATACCACCAGGGTCAGGAACAGTTATTACCCCTCAACCATCAGGAAGGAGGTACAGGAGCCTAAGGTCCCACACCAGCAGGTTCAAGAACAGGTATTACCCCTCAACCATCAGGAAAGAGGTACTGGAGCCTCTGGTCCCACACCAGCATTTCAGGAACCATTACTACCCCTCAACCATTAGGAAGGACGTACAGGAGCATCAGGCCCCACACCACCAGGTTCAGGAAAAGCTATTGCCCCTCAACCATCAGGACGGAGGTACAGGTGCCTCTGGCCCCACACCACCAGGTTCAGTATCAGTCATTACCCCTCAACCATCAGGAAGGTGGTACAGGTGCCTCAGGCCCCACACCACCAGGTTCAGGAACAGTTATTACCCCTCAAACATCAGGAAGCAGCTACAGGAGCCTCAGGCCCTACACCACAAGGTTCAGGAACAGGTATTACCCCTCAACTATCAGGAAGGAGGTACAGGAGCCTCAGGCCCCACACCACCAGGTTCAGGAACAGGTATTACCCCTCAACCATCAGGAAGGAGATACAGGAGCCTCAGGTCCCACACCACCGGGTTCAGGAACAGTTATTACCCCTCAACTATCAGGAAGGAGGTAGAGGAGCCTCACGCCCCACACCACCAGGTTCAGGGTCAGGTATTACCCTTCAACCATCAGGAAGGAGGTACAGGAGCCTCAGGCCCCACACCACCAGGTTCAGGAACAGGTATTACCCCTCAACTATCAGGAAGGAAGAACAGGAGCTTCAGACCCACACCACCAGTTTCAGGAAACGGGATATTACCCCTCAACCATCAGGGAGGTGGTATAGGGGCCTCAGGACCCACACCACCTGGTTCAGGAACCATTATTACTCCTCAACCGTCAGGAAGGAGGTACAGGAGCCTCAGGCCCCACACCACCAGATTCAGGAACATGTATTACCCCATAACTCTTAGGAAGGAAGTACAGGAGCCTCAGGTCCCACACCACCAGTTTCAGGAACAGGTATTACCCCTCAACCATCAGGAAGGAAATACAGGAGCGTCAGGCACCACACCACCAGGTTCCGGAATAGTTATTACCCCTAAACCATCACGAAGGTGGTACATGAGCCTGAGGCCCCAAACCACCAGGTTCAGGAACAGTTATTACCCCTCAACTATCAGGAAGTAGGAGAAGGAGCCTCAGGCCCCACACCAGCAGTTTCCGGAAAAGTTATTGCCCCTCAACCATCAGGAAGGAGGTACAGGAGCCTCAGGCCCCACACCACCAGGTTCAGGAACAGTTATTACCACTCAACCATCATGATGGAGGTACAGGAGCCTCAGTCCCCACACCAGCAGGTGCAGTAACAGTTACCACCCCTCAACCATCAGGAAGGAGATACAGGAGCCTCAGGACTCACACCACCAATTGTCAGGTACAGTTATTACCCCTCAACCATCAGGAAGGAGATACAGGAGGCTCAGGCACAACACCACCAGGTTCAGGAAAAGTTATTGCCCCTCAACTATCAGGAAGGTGGTACAGGAGCCTCAGGCCCCATACCACCAGGGTCAGGAACAGTTATTACCCCTCAACCATCAGGAAGGAGGTACAGGAGCCTAAGGTCCCACACCAGCAGGTTCAAGAACAGGTATGACCCCTCAACCATCAGGAAAGAGGTACTGGAGCCTCAGGTCCCACACCAGCATTTCAGGAACCATTACTACCCCTCAACCATTAGGAAGGACGTACAGGAGCGTCAGGCCCCACACCACCAGGTTTAGGAAAAGCTATTGCCCCTCAACCATCGGGAAGGAGGTTCAGAAGCCTCAGGACACACAGCACCAGGTTCAGGAACAGGTATTACCCCTCAACTAACAGGAAGGAGGTACAAGAGCCTCAGGCTGCACACAACCAGGTTCAGGAACAGTTTTTACCCCTCAACCATAAGGAAGGAGGTTCAGGGATCCTCAGGATCCAAACCACCAGGTTCCGGCACAGTTATTACCCCTGAACCACTGGGAAGGAGGTACAGAAGCCTCAGGCCCCACACTATCAGGTTCAGGAACAGTTATTACCCCCCAACCATCAGGATGGAGGTACAGGAGCCTCAAGCCCCATACCACCAGGTTCAGGAACAGTTATTTCCCCTCAACTATCAGGACGGAGGTACAGGTGCCTCAGGCGCTACAGCACCAGGTTCAGTATCAGTCATTACCCCTCAACCATCAGGAAGGAGGTACAGGAGCCTAAGGTCCCACACCAGCAGGTTCAAGAACAGGTATTACCCCTCAACCATCAGGAAAGAGGTACTGGAGCCTCAGCTCCCACACCAGCATTTCAGGAACCATTACTACCCCTCAACCATTAGGAAGGACGTACAGGAGCGTCAGGCCCCACACCACCAGGTTCAGGAACAGTTATTACCCCTCAAACATCAGGAAGCAGCTACAGGAGCCTCAGGCCCTACACCACAAGGTTCAGGAACAGGTATTACCCCTCAACTATCAGGAAGGAGGTACAGGAGCCTCAGGCCCCACACCACCAGGTTCAGGAACCGTTATTAACCCTCACCCATCAGGAAGGAGGTACAGGTGCCTCAGGCCCCACACCACCAGGTTCAGGAACAGTTATTACCCCTCAAACATCAGGAAGCAGCTACAGGAGCCTCAGGCCCTACACCACAAGGTTCAGGAACAGGTATTACCCCTCAACTATCAGGAAGGAGGTACAGGATCCTCAGGCCCCACACCACCAGGTTCAGGAACAGGTATTACCCCTCAACGATCAGGAAGGAGGTACAGGAGCCTAAGGTCCCACACCAGCAGGTTCAAGAACAGGTATTACCCCTCAACCATCAGGAAAGAGGTACTGGAGCCTCAGCTCCCACACCAGCATTTCAGGAACCATTACTACCCCTCAACCATTAGGAAGGACGTACAGGAGCGTCAGGCCCCACACCACCAGGTTCAGGAAAAGCTATTGCCCCTCAACCATCAGGAAGGAGGTTCAGAAGCCTCAGGACACACAGCACCAGGTTCAGGAACAGTTATTACCCCTCAACCATTAGGAAGGAGGTACAGGAGCCTCAGGCCCCACAGCACCAGGTTCAGGAACAGTTATTACCCCTCAACCATCAGGATGGTATTACAGGAGCCTCAGGCCTCACAGCACCAGGTTCTGGAACAGGTATTACCCCTCAACTATCAGGAAGGAGTTACAAGAGCCTCAGGCTGCACAGAACCAGGTTCAGGAACAGTTTTTACCCCTCAACCATAAGGAAGGAGGTTCAGGGATCCTCAGGCCCCACACTATCAGGTTCAGGAACAGTTATTACCACTCAAACATCAGGAAGTAGGTACAGGAGCCTAAGGTCCCACACCAGCAGGTTTAGGAACAGTTATTAACCCTCAACCAGCAGGATGGAGGTACCGGAGCCTCAGGACCCACACCAGCAGGTTCAGGAACAGTTATTGCCCCTCAACTATCAGGAAGGTGGTACAGGAGCCTCAGGCCCCATACCACCAGGGTCAGGAACACTTATTACCCCTCAACCATCAGGAGGGAGGTACAGGAGCCTAAGGTCCCACACCAGCAGGTTCAAGAACAGGTATTACCCCTCAACCATTAGGAAGGAGGTACAGGAGCCTCAGGCCCCACACCACCAGGTTCAGGAACAGTTACCACCCCTCAACCATCAGGAAGGAGGTACAGGAGCCTCAGGTCCCACACCACCAGGTTCAGGAACAGTTACCACCCCTCAACCATCAAGAAGGAGGTACAGGAACCTCATGTCCCACACCACCAATGATGAGGAACAGTTATTACCCCTCAACCATCAGGAAGGAGGTACAGGAGCCTCAGGCCCCACACCACCAGTTTCAGGAACAGGTATTACCCCTCAACCATCCGGAAGGAGGTACCGGAGCCTCAGGCCCCACACCACCAGGTTCAGGAACAGGTATTACCCCTCAACCATCAGGAAGGAGATACAGGAGCCTCAGGTCCCACACCACCGGGTTCAGGAACAGTTATTACCCCTCAACTATCAGGAAGGAGGTAGAGGAGCCTCAGGCCCCACACCACCAGGTTTCGGAACAGTTATTACCCCTAAACCATCAGGAAGGAGGTACATGAGCCTCAGGTCCCACACCACCAGGTTCAGGAACAGTCATTACCCCTCAACCATCAGGAAGGAGGTACAGGAGCCTCAGGCCCCACACCACCAGGTTCAGAGTCAGGTATTACCCTTCAACCATCAGGAAGGAGATACAGGAGCCTCAGTCCCTACACCACCAGGTTCAGGGTCAGGTATTACCCTTCAACCATCAGGAAGGAGGTACAGGAGCCTCAAGCCCCACACCACCAGGTTCAGGGTCAGGTATTACCCTTCAACCATCAGGAAGGAGGTACAGGAGCCTCAGGCCCCACACCACCAGGTTCAGGAACAGGTATTACCCCTCAACTATCAGGAAAAAAGAACAGGAGCTTCAGACCCACACCACCAGTTTCAGGAAACGGGATATTACCCCTCAACCATCAGGGAGGTGGTATAGGGGCCTCAGGACCCACACCACCTGGTTCAGGAACCATTATTACTCCTCAACCATCAGGAAGGAGGTACCGGAGCCTCAGGCCCCACACCACCAGATTCAGGAACATGTATTACCCCATAACTCTTAGGAAGGAAGTACAGGAGCCTCAGGTCCCACACCACCAGTTTCAGGAACAGGTATTACCCCTCAACCATCAGGAAGGAAATACAGGAGCCTCAGGCACCACACCACCAGGTTCCGGAATAGTTATTACCCCTAGACCATCAGGAAGGTGGTACATGAGCCTGAGGCCCCAAACCACCAGGTTCAGGAACAGTTATTACCCCTCAACTATCAGGAAGTAGGAGAAGGAGCCTCAGGCCCCACACCAGCAGTTTCCGGAAAAGTTATTGCCCCTCAACCATCAGGAAGGAGGTACAGGAGCCTCAGGCCCCACACCAGCAGGTGCAGTAACAGTTACCACCCCTCAACCATCAGGAAGGAGGTACAGGAGCCTCAGGACTCACACCACCAATTGTCAGGTACAGTTATTACCCCTCAACCATCAGGAAGGAGATACAGGAGGCTCAGGCACAACACCACCAGGTTCAGGAAAAGTTATTGCCCCTCAACTATCAGGAAGGTGGTACAGGAGCCTCAGGCCCCATACCACAAGGGTCAGGAACAGTTATTACCCCTCAACCATCAGGAAGGAGGTACAGGAGCCTAAGTTTCCCACACCAGCAGGTTCAAGAACAGGTATTACCCCTCAACCATCAGGAAAGAGGTACTGGAGCCTCAGGTCCCACACCAGCATTTCAGGAACCATTACTACCCCTCAACCATTAGGAAGGACGTACAGGAGCGTCAGGCCCCACACCACCAGGTTCAGGAAAAGCTATTGCCCCTCAACCATCAGGACGGAGGTACAGGTGCCTCTGGCCCCACACCACCAGGTTCAGTATCAGTCATTACCCCTCAACCATCAGGAAGGTGGTACAGGTGCCTCAGGCCCCACACCACCAGGTTCAGGAACAGTTATTACCCCTCAAACATCAGGAAGCAGCTACAGGAGCCTCAGGCCCTACACCACAAGGTTCAGGAACAGGTATTACCCCTCAACTATCAGGAAGGAGGTACAGGAGCCTCAGGCCCCACACCACCAGGTTCAGGAACAGGTATTACCCCTCAACCATCAGGAAGGAGATACAGGAGCCTCAGGTCCCACACCACCGGGTTCAGGAACAGTTATTACCCCTCAACTATCAGGAAGGAGGTAGAGGAGCCTCAGGCCCCACACCACCAGGTTCAGGGTCAGGTATTACCCTTCAACCATCAGGAAGGAGGTACAGGAGCCTCAGGCCCCACACCACCAGGTTCAGGAACAGGTATTACCCCTCAACTATCAGGAAGGAAGAACAGGAGCTTCAGACCCACACCACCAGTTTCAGGAAACGGGATATTACCCCTCAACCATCAGGGAGGTGGTATAGGGGCCTCAGGACCCACACCACCTGGTTCAGGAACCATTATTACTCCTCAACCATCAGGAAGGAGGTACAGGAGCCTCAGGCCCCACACCACCAGATTCAGGAACATGTATTACCCCATAACTCTTAGGAAGGAAGTACAGGAGCCTCAGGTCCCACACCACCAGTTTCAGGAACAGGTATTACCCCTCAACCATCAGGAAGGAAATACAGGAGCGTCAGGCACCACACCACCAGGTTCCGGAATAGTTATTACCCCTAAACCATCACGAAGGTGGTACATGAGCCTGAGGCCCCAAACCACCAGGTTCAGGAACAGTTATTACCCCTCAACTATCAGGAAGTAGGAGAAGGAGCCTCAGGCCCCACACCAGCAGTTTCCGGAAAAGTTATTGCCCCTCAACCATCAGGAAGGAGGTACAGGAGCCTCAGGCCCCACACCACCAGGTTCAGGAACAGTTATTACCACTCAACCATCATGATGGAGGTACAGGAGCCTCAGTCCCCACACCAGCAGGTGCAGTAACAGTTACCACCCCTCAACCATCAGGAAGGAGATACAGGAGCCTCAGGACTCACACCACCAATTGTCAGGTACAGTTATTACCCCTCAACCATCAGGAAGGAGATACAGGAGGCTCAGGCACAACACCACCAGGTTCAGGAAAAGTTATTGCCCCTCAACTATCAGGAAGGTGGTACAGTAGCCTCAGGCCCCATACCACCAGGGTCAGGAACAGTTATTACCCCTCAACCATCAGGAAGGAGGTACAGGAGCCTAAGGTCCCACACCAGCAGGTTCAAGAACAGGTATGACCCCTCAACCATCAGGAAAGAGGTACTGGAGCCTCAGGTCCCACACCAGCATTTCAGGAACCATTACTACCCCTCAACCATTAGGAAGGACGTACAGGAGCGTCAGGCCCCACACCACCAGGTTCAGGAAAAGCTATTGCCCCTCAACCATCGGGAAGGAGGTTCAGAAGCCTCAGGACACACAGCACCAGGTTCAGGAACAGGTATTACCCCTCAACTATCAGGAAGGAGGTACAAGAGCCTCAGGCTGCACACAACCAGGTTCAGGAACAGTTTTTACCCCTCAACCATAAGGAAGGAGGTTCAGGGATCCTCAGGATCCAAACCACCAGGTTCCGGCACAGTTATTACCCCTGAACCACTGGGAAGGAGGTACAGGAGCCTCAGGCCCCACACTATCAGGTTCAGGAACAGTTATTACCCCCCAACCATCAGGATGGAGGTACAGGAGCCTCAAGCCCCATACCACCAGGTTCAGGAACAGTTATTTCCCCTCAACTATCAGGACGGAGGTACAGGTGCCTCAGGCGCTACAGCACCAGGTTCAGTATCAGTCATTACCCCTCAACCATCAGGAAGGAGGTACAGGAGCCTAAGGTCCCACACCAGCAGGTTCAAGAACAGGTATTACCCCTCAACCATCAGGAAAGAGGTACTGGAGCCTCAGCTCCCACACCAGCATTTCAGGAACCATTACTACCCCTCAACCATTAGGAAGGACGTACAGGAGCGTCAGGCCCCACACCACCAGGTTCAGGAAAAGCTATTGCCCCTCAACCATCAGGAAGGAGGTTCAGAAGCCTCAGGACACACAGCACCAGGTTCAGGAACAGTTATTACCCCTCAACCATTAGGAAGGAGGTACAGGAGCCTCAGGCCCCACAGCACCAGGTTCAGGAACAGTTATTACCCCTCAACCATCAGGATGGTATTACAGGAGCCTCAGGCCTCACAGCACCAGGTTCTGGAACAGGTATTACCCCTCAACTATCAGGAAGGAGGTACAAGAGCCTCAGGCTGCACAGAACCAGGTTCAGGAACAGTTTTTACCCCTCAACCATAAGGAAGGAGGTTCAGGGATCCTCAGGATCCAAACCACCAGGTTAAGGCACAGTTATTACCCCTGAACCATTGGGAAGGAGGTACAGGAGCCTCAGGCCCCACACTATCAGGTTCAGGAACAGTTATTACCCCTCAACCATCAGGAAGTAGGTACAGGAGCCTCAGGACCCACACCATCAGGTTCAAGAACAGTTACCACCCCTCAACCATCAGGAGGGAGGTGCAGGAGCCTCAGGACCTACACCAACAGGTTCAGGATCAGTTATTACCCCTCAACCATCAGGATGTAAGTACAGGAGCCTCAGGCCCCACACCACCAGTTTCAGGAACAGGTATTACCCCTCAACCATCAGGAAGGAGGTACAGGAGCCTCAGGTCCCACACCACCAGGTTCAGGAACAGTTACCACCCCTCAACCATCAAGAAGGAGGTACAGGAGCCTCAGGTCCCACACCACCAAAGGTCAGGAACAGTTATTACCCCTCTACCATCAGGAAGGAGGTACAGGAGCCTCAGGCCCCACACCACCAGTTTCAGGAACAGGTATTACCCCTCAACCATTAGGAAGGAGGTAGAGGAGCCTCAGGACTCACACCACCAATGGTCAGGATCAGTTATTACCCCTCAACCATCAGGGAGGAGGTACAGGAGCCTTAGGCCCCACACCACAAGGTTCAGAAACAGTTATTACCCCTCAACCATCAGGATGGAAATACAGGAGCATCAACCCCAACACCACCAGGTTCAGGAAAAGTTATTGCCCCTCAACCATCAGGAAGGAGGTACAGCAGACTCAGGCCCCACACCACCAGGTTCAGGAACAGGTATTACCCCTCAACCATTAGGAAGGAGGTACAGGAGCCTCAGGCCCCATGCCACCACAGTCAGGAGCAGTTATCACCCCTCAACCATCAGGAAGGAGGTACAGGAGCCTCAGGTCCCACACCACCAGGTTCAGGAACAGTTACCACCCCTCAACCATCAAGAAGGAGGTACAGGAACCTCATGTCCCACACCACCAATGATGAGGAACAGTTATTACCCCTCAACCATCAGGATGTAAGTACAGGAGCCTCAGGCCCCACACCACAAACTTCAGTAACAGTTATTACCCCCCAACCATTAGGTAGGAGATACAGGAGCCTCATGCCCCACACCACCAGTTTCAGGAATCGTTATTAACCCTCAACCATCAGGATGGAGGTACAGGAGCCTCAAGCCCCATACCACCAGGTTCAGGAACAGTTATTACCCCTCAACCATCAGGAATGAGGTACAGCAGCCTGAGGCCCCCACCACCAGGTTCAGGATCAGTTATTAACCCTCAACCATCAGGAAGGAGGTACAGCAGACTCAGGCCCCACACCACCAGGTTCAGGAAGAGGTATTACCCCTCAACCATTAGGAAGGAGGTACAGGAGCCTCAGGCCCCATGCCACCACAGTCAGGAGCAGTTATCACCCCTCAACCATCAGGAAGGAGGTACAGGAGCCTCAGGTCCCACACCACCAGGTTCAGGAACAGTTACCACCCCTCAACCATCAAGAAGGAGGTACAGGAACCTCATGTCCCACACCACCAATGATGAGGAACAGTTATTACCCCTCAACCATCAGGATGTAAGTACAGGAGCCTCAGGCCCCACACCACAAACTTCAGTAACAGTTATTACCCCCCAACCATTAGGTAGGAGATACAGGAGCCTCATGCCCCACACCACCAGTTTCAGGAATCGTTATTAACCCTCAACCATCAGGATGGAGGTACAGGAGCCTCAAGCCCCATACCACCAGGTTCAGGAACAGTTATTACCCCTCAACCATCAGGAATGAGGTACAGCAGCCTCAGGCCCCCACCACCAGGTTCAGGATCAGTTATTAACCCTCAACCATCAGGAAGGAGGTACAGGAGCCTCAGGCCCCACACCACCAGTTTCAGGAACTGTTACTTCCCTTCAATCTTCAGGAAGGAGGTACAGGGGCCTCAGGATGCACACCACCAGGTTTAGGAACAGTTATTACCCCTCAATCATCAGGATGGAAGTACAGGAGCCTCTGGCCTCACACCACCAGGTTCAGGAACAGTTATTACCCCCCAACCATCAGGAAGGAGGTACGGGAGCCTCAGGGCCCACACCACCAGGTTCAGGAACAGTTATTACCCCTCAACCATCAGGATGGAGGTACAGGAGCCTCAGGCCCCATACCACCAGGTTCAGAAACAGGTATTGCCCCTCAACCAACAGGAAGGAGGTACAGGAGCCTCAGGTCCCACACCACCAGGTTCAGGAACAGTTACCACCCCTCAACCATCAAGAAGGAGGTACAGGAGCCTCAGGTCCACACCACCAATGGTCAGGAACAGTTATTACCCTTCTACCATCAGGAAGGAGGTACAGGAGCCTCAGGCCCCACACCACCAGTTTCAGGAACAGGTATTACCCCTCAACCATCAGGAAGGAGGTACAGGAGCCTCAGGTCCCACACCACCAGGTTCAGGAACAGTTACCACCCCTCAACCATCAAGAAGGAGGTACAGGAGCCTCAGGTCCCACACCACCAAAGGTCAGGAACAGTTATTACCCCTCTACCATCAGGAAGGAGGTACAGGAGCCTCAGGCCCCACACCACCAGTTTCAGGAACATGTATTACCCCTCAACCATTAGGAAGGAGGTAGAGGAGCCTCAGGACTCACACCACCAATGGTCAGGAACAGTTATTACCCCTCAACCATCAGGGAGGAGGTACAGGAGCCTTAGGCCCCACACCACAAGGTTCAGAAACAGTTATTACCCCTCAACCATCAGGATGGAAATACAGGAGCATCAACCCCAACACCACCAGGTTCAGGAAAAGTTATTGCCCCTCAACCATCAGGAAGGAGGTACAGCAGACTCAGGCCCCACACCACCAGGTTCAGGAACAGGTATTACCCCTCAACCATTAGGAAGGAGGTACAGGAGCCTCAGGCCCCATGCCACCACAGTCAGGAGCAGTTATCACCCCTCAACCATCAGGAAGGAGGTACAGGAACCTCATGTCCCACACCACCAATGATGAGGAACAGTTATTACCCCTCAACCATCAGGAAGGAGGTACAGGAGCCTCAGGCCCCACACCACCAGTTTCAGGAACAGGTATTACCCCTCAACCATCAGGAAGGAGGTACCGGAGCCTCAGGCCCCACACCACCAGGTTCTGGAACAGGTATTACCCCTCAACCGTCAGGAAGGAGGTACAGGAGCCTCAGGCCCCACACCACAAGGTTCAGAAACAGTTATTACCCCTCAACCATCAGGATGGAAGTACAGGAGCATCAACCCCAACACCACCAGGTTCAGGAAAAGTTATTGCCCCTCAACCATCAGGAAGGAGGTACAGCAGCCTCAGGCCCCACACCACCAGGTTCAGGAACAGGTATTACCCCTCAACCATTAGGAAGGAGATACAGGAGCCTCAGGCCCCATACCACCAGGGTCAGGAACAGTTAATACCCCATAACCATCAGGAAGGAGGTACATGAGACTCAGGTCCCCAACCAACATGTTCAGGAACCGTTACTACCCCTCAACCATTTGGAAGGAGGTACAGGAGCGTCAGGCCCCACACCAGCAGTTTCAGGAACAGGTATTACCCCTCAACCATCAGGAAGGAGGTACAGGAGCCTCAGGCACCACACCACCACGTTCAGGAAAAGTTATTTACCCTCAACCATCAAATAGGACGTTCTGGAACCTCAGGACACACACCACCAGGTTCAGGAACAGTTATTACCCCTCAAACATTAGGAAGGAGGTACAGGAGCCTCAGGCCTCACAGCACCAGGTTCCGGAACAGTTATTACCCCTCAACCATCATGATGGAATTACAGGAGCCTCAGGCCCCACACCAACAGGTTCAGGAACAGTTATTGCCCCTCAACCATCAGGCTCCTGAATCATAACTTCACTCAGCTCAACACCGGACACTTTTCCAAAACTATGGACTCACTTTCAAAGACTCTGCAACTCATCTTCTCAATTTTATTTAGTTATCATTTCTTTGTAATTGCATTTTGTCCTTACGCACTTTGGCTGTTTGTTCATGTTTGTCCGTTTGTTTCTTTTTGCATTTACTGTGAATGCCCACAAGAAAATGAATTTCACAGTAGTATATAGTGAAATATACATACTTTGATAATCAATTTTCTTGAACATTGAACTGAAATGCCCCCAATGTTTCTGTCTCTACCACTGCCTATGGCAGCATATTCCACACACCTACCTCTAACCCCCCCCCCCCCCCATACTTTCCTCCAATCGCATTAATAGTATGCCATCTTGTATTAGTAATTTCCAGCTTTGGAAAAAGTCTTTGACTGACCACTGGAACAACGCCTCGTTATCATCCCTTATCGAGTCACCTCCCATCATCTTTCTACTCCAAAGCAAAAAGCCTCAACCATTCATCATAAGACACACTCTCCAATCTGGGGAGCATCCTGGTAAATCTCCTCTGCACCCTCCATAATGTTTCTGCATCTTTCCTCCAATGAGACGACCAGAACTGAACACAAGTGTGGTCTGACCAGTTTTATCGAGCTGCGACATTACTTTATTGCTGGCCCTGAATGGCAATGACACACTGTCCCCTGGTGGCCTCTGGAGAATCTACAGCTGGTGAATCTTAGCAAGATGCTGACGTTCGCACAGTAATTAGGAAAGTTTGACAAATGCTGCCCTTCATCCTGAAAGTTAACAGGAGGCTCATAACTGGTTTGGAATAAGTCAGTCAAATTCAAGTTTATTGTTCAATAAGACAGAGGAGCAGAATTAGGCCACTTGGCCCTTCAAGTCTACTCCACCATTCTATTATCATGGCTGATTTAGGAGGATGATAGCACCTAATGGCGACTCCTTTGCTTGTATCTTCGGAAACAGCTCTATTTCTATCTTTAGTATCTCTATTTTTCCCTTTCAGGGTTCTTTTGAAGACCCTGACCTGGAGTTACACACTGACTACGGTTCTTTGCGGGAATGGGACCTGCTCGCGGGGTTTTCACGACCGGGCAATATTCAATATACTAAGGACGCGGCCTAGGAGACTAGTGCGCCTTCAGGGTTCCGGGATTTCGTGGCTCTGGAGACGGGCAGAACGAAGGTCAGTGCCTCTGCAGGAATCCGGTGTGTCGTGGGAGACGGAAGATCGGAAGCAGCGAGCTGGCTGTGTGCCCAGAGACCCGAGTTCTTTGGGCACAGAGCTCGGGAAAAGCAACGCAACAGACTTTTGACATCATAAATCAGCGAGTTGTTTGCTATGTCTCCCGTCTCGGATGTATATTATATATATTTCTCTGACATTAAATGTACCTTTGAAACCTTTGAAATCCTCAACCCCATTCTCCAGCCTTCTCCTTGTAACCTTTGACCCTCTTACTAATCAAGAACCTATCAACCTCTGCTTTAAATATATCCAATGACTTGGCCCCACAGTCGTCTGTGGCAATGAATTCCACAGATTCACCATCCTCTGGCTAAAGAAATTCCTCCTCATCTCCGTTCTAATTGGATGTTCCTCAATTCTGAGGCTGTGTCCTCTGGTCCTGGACTCCCCATTCTAATAAGTGTTGTCTCAATGTCCACTAAATATTTGATAGGTTTCAATGATTCAGGAACAGCTTCTTCCCCTCTGCCATCAGAGTTGTGAATGGACATTGAACCCATGAACACTACCTCATGAATTTTTTTTCTCTCTTGGGTCTCAGCCTGAAACGTCGACTGTTTATCTTTTCCACAGACGCTGCCTGTCCTGCTGAGTTCCTCCAGCAGTTTGTGTGTGTTGCTCGGATTTCCAGCATCTGCAGATTTTCTCGTTTCTATTTAAGCCTTTCAACATTCAATACGTTTCAATTAGATTCCCCCCTTCTAAACTCCAGTGAGTACAGGCCCAGAACTGTAAAACGCTCCTCATACATTAACCCTTTTATTTCTGCCATCATCAAATATTCTAAAGGACTGAAATTAGAAAGAATGTTTGAGGGAAATAAAGAACGGAAAGTGGGTTAATGTACGATTAGTGTAATCAGTTGTTTAATGATGGGTGCAGGCTCGATGACTCATGTTTCGCTCCTGCGTGACTTTGAACACACACCAGTACATGTCCGTAAAGGTGTGTGGGAAAACCTTTTTGCACAGGCACATCAAATCAGATAAACTGTCTTCACAAGAGAAACATGGAAATCATTACTGAAACACGGTTGCAGGGTGGAGGTTATTGGGAATTAAACATCCAAGGGTATCAGGTAATACTAAAGGATAAACACAAGCGATCCTGCAGATGCTGGAAATTCAGAGCAACACACACAAAATGCTGGAGGAACTCAGCAAGTCCCGCAGCATCTATGGGGAGGAATAAACAGTCGATGTTTTGGGCCGAGACCCTTAACCAGTACGGGAAAGGAAGGAGGAAGACACCAGCATAAAAAGGAGGAGGGAAGGGGAGAAGGACAAACTAGAAACCAGCTGGGTGGGAAAGGTGAAGGGCTGAAGAAGAAAGTATCTGACAAAGTAGAAAGTGGACCATAGGAGAAAGGGAAGGAGGAGGGGTGCAGGGGAGATGAAAGATGAGGAGAAGAGGTAAGAGGCCACAGTGGGGTATAGAAGAAGAGGGGGGGGGGGACTTACCAGAAAAATATGTTGATGTTCATGCCATCAGAATGAAAGGTACCCAGACAAACTATGAAGGATAGACAGGAAGGTAAGCGAGGTGGAGTAGTGATCTTAATTAAGGATGAGATCAGGGTGATAGTGAGAGACAATATAAGATCTAAGGAGCAGAATGTTGAGTCCATCTGGGTAGAGATTAGGAATAGTAAAGGGAAAAATAAATCACTTGTTGGAGTTGTCTATAGGCCACTGAATAACACTGGGCAACAGTTTTTTTCCTGAAAGTGTTGCTTCCTCAGAAATATTCTTATTTATGATAGACCACTTGAAGCGGAACATAAATATAATTTCAGACTACTTGTATCACGTAGGAAGTTGGAGAAATAAGAAATTAACTTTTATTGAAGATAATGTGTTTAATTGCACAACGGTGCTGATGCTTTGCAATAGTTCAAGTAAGCTTAAGTTAAAGCTTCAATGTTCAACAATAATCAGCCAGTATTGATGGTTCCAGTTGCCCTGATACCATCTCTCCATGACCACAATGTCCTGGTGAAACCTTCATCGTGCTCGTCACTGACAGCGCCGAGATTTTCAGGGAAGAAATCTAAATGGGAATGCAGAAAATTAATCTTTAGTGACATGTTACACTTCATGGTTTTGTGTGCTTGAAGCATGTTGTCAACCTGCTGCACGTAATTTGCTGCTCTGTAGTTGCCAAGAAAATTTTCAACAACATCCTTGACTGCCTTCCATGGGATTTTCTCTGGTCCCACTGGAAATTCTTCGAATTGCCTGTCATTGATAACCTGTTTGATCTATGGACCAACAAAACTACCTTCCTTAATCTTGGTGTCAGTTATTCTGACTTGAATTATAAATTGAAATAACAAATCTATGTGATTTCAAAAAAATGGTGCGTGATAGGAAAATTTCAAGGTGACTTTCATGTTCAGCTGCTCAAAATCCATAAGATACACCCAAAAGTATTCCAGAAGCAAAATTATTGTTGTCCAGTGTAGTATTACAGTGGCATAGACTAGAGTCTTTGGTGTGTCATCAAAGACTATAGCAAATTTCTACAGATGTACCATGGAGAGCATCACCGCCTGACATGCGGGGGCCACGGTAAAGGATGGGAAGAGGCTGCAGAAAGTTGCAAGCTCGGGCCGCTCCATCGTGGGCACCGGCCACAGACTAAGAGCGGTTCTCCAGGTTCCGGAAACAGCAATGAAAAACACTTTTACATCTGAGTGGCTATGGACAGATGGAGGAACTTCATTGCTGCTCTAAATGCCAATGGCGTAACAGGCAGTGGGTAAGTTGAACCACAGAACATTACAGCACTGAAACAGGCCTTTCGGCCCTTCTTGGCTGTGCTGAACCATTTTTCTGCCTAGTCCCACTGACCTGCATCTGGACCATATCCCTCCATACACCTCTCATCCATGTACCTGTCCAAGTTTTTCTTAAACGTTAAAAGTGAGCCTGCATTTACCACTTCATCTGGCAGCTCATTCCACACTCCCACCACTCTCTGTGTGAACAAGCCCCCCCCCCCCAATGTTCCCTTTAAACTTTTCCCCCTTCACCCTTAACCCATGTCCTCTGGTTTTTTTCTCCCCTGGCCTCAGTTTCTTTGATAATGAATTTACTTTCAACTTCTTTTGAACTTTCAGAAATAACAAAATACAGAATCAAATTGGTCACATTCTTCACTGTTTATTTCTCAGTCCTTAGAGCTCATTCAGACAAACAATCGGCCGTGTGCTTCACCTGCGTCTCAGGTTCTTCACTATTTTCACTATGCTCGCAATCCATCCTTTCTTCAGAAGCTTTCGGAGTAATATACTTCTGTGTGTACCAGAGTACAGCACAAAGAATCAGTAAAACCAAGGTCCAGAACATGGCGTCAGCTGGCTGAGAAGATGAAGAGTTGGTCTCAGATCTCCTGGGTTCAATGGGGCAAAACTGACAGCTGGTAGCGATACTCAGACCCGGGTTGCAAGTGCATATGTTGACATTATGAGGGTAGTGCCCTTATATCTTACATATCTACAATGGATTGTTGTGTCATCGCTGAGTCAGAGAGTTGCTGGTATAAAACTGAGTCCAGAGGTGTGGGTACTTTATCTGGACCGACAAGTTGCTACCATTTGAATGAGATGCTTTAACAGAGTATGTTGGTGGCAGGTGGAGATACGTCTCCACCAAAGGAGGTGTAAGGATCTCCTGTCTTCCATTTTTGGCCCTTCTCGGCTCTGCCGAACCATTTTTCTGCCTAGTCCCACTGACCTGCATCTGGCCCATATCCCTCCATACCCCTCTCATCCATGTACCTGTCCAAGTTTTTCTTAAATGTTCAAAGTGAGCCCGCATTCACCACTTCATCTGGCAGCTCATTCCACACTCCCACCACTCTCTGTGTGAACAAGCCCCCCCCCCCTAATGTTCCCTTTAAACTTTTCCCCCTTCACCCTTAACCCATGTCCTCTGGTTTTTTTCTCCCCTGGCCTCAGTTTCTTTGATAATGAATTTACTTTCAACTTCTTTTGAACTTTCAGAAATAACGAAATACAGAATCAAATTGGTCACATTCTTCACTGTTTATTTCTCAGTCCTTAGAGCTCATTCAGACAAACAATCGGCCGTGTGCTTCACCTGCATCTCAGGTTCTTCACTATCTTCACTATGCTCGCAATCCATCCTTTCTTCAGAAGCTTTCGGAGTAATATACTTCTGTGTGTACCAGAGTACAGCAAAAAGAATCAGTAAAACCAAGGTCCAGAACATGGCGTCAGCTGGCTGAGAAGATGAAGAGTTGGTCTCAGATCTCCTGGGTTCAATGGGGCAAAACTGACAGCTGGTAGCGATACTCAGACCCGGGTTGTAAGTGCATATGTTGACATTATGAGGGTAGTGCCCTTATATCTTACATATCTACAATGGATTGTTGTGTCATCGCTGAGTCAGAGAGTTGCTGGTATAAAACTGAGTCCAGAGGTGTGGGTTCTTTATCTGGACCGACAAGTTGCTACCATTTGAATGAGATGCTTTAACAGAGTATGTTGGTGGCAGGTGGAGATACGTCTCCACCAAAGGAGGTGTAAGGATCTCCTGTCTTCCATTTTTGGCCCTTCTCGGCTCTGCCGAACCATTTTTCTGCCTAGTCCCACTGACCTGCATCTGGCCCATATCCCTCCATATCCCTCTCATCCATGTACCTGTCCAAGTTTTTCTTAAATGTTCAAAGTGAGCCCGCATTCACCACTTCATCTGGCAGCTCATTCCACACTCCCACCACTCTCTGTGTGAAGAAACCCCCCCCCCCCCTAATGTTCCCTTTAAACTTTTCCCCCTTCACCCTTAACCCATGTCCTCTGGTTTTTTTCTCCCCTGGCCTCAGTTTCTTTGATAATGAATTTACTTTCAACTTCTTTTGAACTTTCAGAAATAACAAAATACAGAATCAAATTGGTCACATTCTTCACTGTTTATTTCTCAGTCCTTAGAGCTCATTCAGACAAACAATCGGCCGTGTGCTTCACCTGCATCTCAGGTTCTTCACTATCTTCACTATGCTCGCAATCCATCCTTTCTTCAGAAGCTTTCGGAGTAATATACTTCTGTGTGTACCAGAGTACAGCAAAAAGAATCAGTAAAACCAAGGTCCAGAACATGGCGTCAGCTGGCTGAGAAGATGAAGAGTTGGTCTCAGATCTCCTGGGTTCAATGGGGCAAAACTGACAGCTGGTAGCGATACTCAGACCCGGGTTGCAAGTGCATATGTTGACATTATGAGGGTAGTGCCCTTATATCTTACATATCTACAATGGATTGTTGTGTCATCGCTGAGTCAGAGAGTTGCTGGTATAAAACTGAGTCCAGAGGTGTGGGTACTTTATCTGGGCTGACAAGTTGCTACCATTTGAATGAGATGCTTTAACAGAGTATGTTGGTGGCAGGTGGAGATACGTCTCCACCAAAGGAGGTGTAAGGATCTCCTGTCTTCCATTTCTGGCCCTTCTTGGCTGTGCCGAACCATTTTTCTGCCTAGTCCCACTGACCTGCACCTGGACCATATCCCTCCATACCCTTCTCATCCATGTACCTGTCCAAGTTTTTCTTAAATACTAAGAGTGAGCCCGCATTCACCACTTCATCTGGCAGCTCATTCCACACTCCCACCACTCTCTGTGTGAAGAAGCCCCCCCTAATATTCCCTTTAAACTTTTCCCCTTCACCCTTATCACATGTCCTCTGTTTTTTTCTCCCCTAGCCTCAGTGGAAAAAGCCTGCTTGCATTCACTCTATCTATACCCATCATAATTTTATATACCTCTATCAAGTCTCCCCTCATTCTTCTACACTCCAGGGAATAAAGTCCTAACCTATTCAACCTTTCTCTGTAACTCAGTTTCTTAAGTCCTGGCAACATCCCTGTGGACCACCTCTGCACTCTTTCAACCTTATTAATATCCTTCCTGTAATTAGGTGACCAAAACTGCACACAATACTCCAAATTCGATCTCACCAATGTCTTATACAACCTCACCATTACATTCCAACTCTTACACTCAATACTTTGATTTACAAAGGCCAATGTACCAAAAGCTCTCTTTACAATCCTATCTACTTGTGATGCCACTTTTAGGGAATTATGTATCTGTGTTCCCAGATCCCTCTGTTCTACTGCACTCCTCAGTGCCCTACCATTTACCTTGTATGTTCTACCTTGGTTTGACCTTCCGAAGTGCAATACCTCACACTTGTCCACATTAAACTCCATCTGCCATTTTTCAGCCCATTCCTCCAGCTGGTCCAAATCCCTCTGCAAGCTTTGAAAACCTTCCACACTGTCCACTACACCTCCAATCTTTGTATCATCAGCAAATTTGCCACATTATCATCCAGATCATTGATATAGATGACAAATAACAATGGACCCAACACTGATCCCTGTGGCACACCACTAGTCACAGGCCTCTACTCAGAGAAGCAATCCTCCACTACCACTCCCTGACTTCTCCCATTGAGCCAATGTCTAATCCAATTTTCTACCTCTCCATGTATACCTAGCGACTGAATCTTCCTAACTAACCTCCCATGGGGGACCTTGTCAAAGGCCTTACTGAAGTCCATGTATACAACATCCACTGCCTTCCCTTCACCCATTTTTCTGGTAACTTCCTTGAAAAAAATCTAATAGATTGGTTAAACATGACCTACCACGCACAAAGCCATGCTGACTGTTTCTAATAAGTCCGTGTCTATCCAAATACTTGTAGATCCTATCTCTTAGTATTCCTTCCAATAATTTACCTACTACTGATGTCAAACTTACTGGCCTATAATTTCCAGGATTACCTTTTGAGCCTCTTTTAAACTACGGAACAACATGAGCTATCCTCCAATCCTCCAGCACCTGACCCATGGATATCGACATTTTAAATATATCTGCCAGGGCCCCTGCAATTTCAACACTAGTCTCCTTCAAGGTCCGAGGGAATACCCTGTCAGGTCCTGGGGATTTATCTACTCTGATTTGCCTCAGGACAGCAAGCACCTCCTCCTCTTTAATCTGTATAAGTTCCATGACCTCCCTACTTGTTTGCCTTGTTTCCATAGACTCCATTCCAGTTTCCTTAGTAAATACAGATGCAAAAAACCCATTTAATATCTCTCCCATTTCTTTTGGTTCCGTACATAGCCGACCACTCTGATCTTCAAGAGGACCAATTTTATCCCTTACTATCCTTTTGCTCTTAACATGCCTGTAGAAGCTCTTAGAATTATCCTTCACCTTGACTGCCAAAGCAACCTCATGTCTTCTTTTAGCCCTCCTGATTTCTTTCTTAAGTATTTTCTTACTCTTTTTATACTCCTCAAGTATCTTATTTCCTCCCTGTTGCCTATACATGTTACACATCTCTTTCTTCTTCTTTATCAGAGTTCCAATATCCCTCGAGAACCAAGGTTCCTTATTCTTATTCATTTTGCCTTTAACCCTGACAGGAACATACAAACTCTGCACTCTCAAAATCTCTCCTTTGAAGGCCTCCCACTTACCAATCACATCCTTGCCAGAGAACAACCTGTCTCAATCTATGCTTTTTAGATCCTTTCTCATTTCTTCAAATTTGGCCTTTTTCCAGTTTAGAACTTCAACCCGAGGACCAGATCTATCTTTATCCATGATCAAGTTGAAACTAATGGCATTATGATCACTGGAGCCAAAGTGTTCCCCTACACACACTTCCGTTACCTGCCCTAACTCATTTCCTAATAGGAGATCTAATATTGCATCCTCTCTAGTCGGTACCTCTATATATTGATTTAGAAAACTTTCCTGAACATATTTTACAAACTCTAACCCGTCTCGACCTTTAACAGTATGGGAGTCCCAATCAATGTGTGGAAAATTAAAATCCCCTACTATCACAACGTTCTGTCTCCTGCAATTGTCTGCTATCTCTCTGCAGATTTGCTCCTCCAATTCTCATTGACTATTGGGTGGTCTATAATACAACCCCATTAATGTGGTCATACCTTTCCTGTTTCTCAGCTCCACCTATATGGCCACCGTAGACAAGCCCTCTAATTGTCCTGCCAAAGCACCGCTGTAATATCTTCCCTGACTAGCAAAGCCACCCACGCCCCCCCCCCCCCACCTTTCATCCCTCTGCCTCTATCACGTCTGAAACATCAGAACCCTGGAACATTGAGCTGCCAGTCAGGCCCCTCCTGTAGCCAAGTTTCACTAATGGCTACAATGTCATAATACCATGAGTCAATCCACACCCTCAGCTCATCTGCCTTCCCCACAATACTCCTCACATTGAAATATACACACCTCAGAAGATTATTACCACCACACACAAACCTTCTATTTGTGACTTTGCATGAACTACTAACATCATTTATTTTCACCCCTCCTCCACTATCTACTCTGGCACTCTAGTTCCCATCCCCTGCAAATCTAGTTTAAACCCTCCCCAATAACACTAGCAAACCTCCCAGCAAGTGTATTGGTCCCCTTGTAGCTCAGGTGTAACCCGTCTCTCTTGTACAGGTCCCACCTGCCCCAGAAGAGGTCCCAATGATCCTGAAATCTGGAACCCTGCCCCCTACACCAGTTTCTCAGCCACGTGTTCATCTACCAGAGCATCCTACTCTTACCTTCACTGGCACGTGGCACAGGCAGCTATCCGGAGATTACTACCTTCAAGGTCCTGTTTGTCAACTTCCTACCAAGCTCTCTGTACTCACTCTTCAGGACCTCCTCTCGCTTTCTACCTATGTCATTGGTACCAATGTGTACCACGACATCTGGCTGATCATCCTCCCACTTCAGAATGCTGTGCACGTGATCAGAGACATCCCTGACCCTGGCACCCGGGAGGCAACAAACCATCCGGGAGTCTCTGTCAAGACCACAGAATCTCCTGTCTGTACCCCTGACTATGGAGTCCCCTATCACTACCGCTCTCCTCTTCTTCCTCCCTCCCTTCTGCACTGCAGAACCAGACTCAGTGCCAGAGATCCAGCTGCCGCAGCTTGTCCCAGGTAAGCCATCCCCCCCAACAGTATCCAAATCGGTATACCTGTTCTGGAGGGGAATGGCCACAGGGGAGCCCTGCACTACCTGCCCTTTCCCCTTCCCTCGCCTGACGGTAACCCAATTACCTGTGCCCTGTTCCTTAGGTGTAACTACCTCCTGGATGCTACTATCTATAAACTGCTCAGTCTCCCGAATGATCCAGAGGTCATCCAGCTCCTCGCGGTCTGTTAGGAGCTGCAGCTGGATGCACTTCTTGCTGGTGTCGTTGTCTCCCTGACTTCCCACATCCTGCAAGAGGAGCATTCCAACATCCTGCCTGGCATATTCTCCAGTCTGAACAGAAAAAAAAAGAAAAACAGAAACTCACCGGAACCTACCCTCGCCTCTGCCTGTTTCTCACTGAAGCCTGATTGAGCCAAAGCCGTCCCACTCCGGCTCAGTCCACTCCGACGATGGCCGCTACGACGATGGCTGCTGCATATGGCGGTCTTTCTTTTAAACCTTGGTGCGCTACGTCACGCGCCTGCGCAGCCTAGCCTCTTTTCCCCGATCAGTTAAAGAAAAGAAAAACAAGCTTCCCTCTGCGATGCTTCAGTCTTCCACTCTCAGCCTCTGGCTTCGATTGAAAATTAAGCTTGCATTACTTATTTAATTTTTTAACCTGTTTTTATTGTAATTTATAATATTTTTAACGTATTGCACTATACTGCTGCTGCAAAACAGCAAATTTCATGCCATATATCAACGATATGAAACCTGACTCTGATTCGGAAATCAAGGAGGATCTGATGCAGGTAAGAATGGAACAGCAGTTGTCACAGAGGGCAGACCAACAAACATCCAATGCGCAAAAGAGGACAAATTGTGCAAATAATTAAAAAGCGTACAAATAGTACTGAGAACATGAGTGCAGAGCGCACAGGCTATGGAATCAGCTGAGGACATTAGCTATGCCTCGCCCTTCAGCAGACCAGCACTTTCTGATTTCAAAGTTGAAAGTACAATTATGTATACTTTATACAACTTTGAGGTTTGTCTCCTTACAGAACAAGGAAACCCAATAGAACCCATTCAAAAGGGAAGAGTGTCAAACACCCAACGTGCAGAAATAAAAGCAAATTGTGCGAACAGAAGGAAGCAAATAACATTCAGAACTGAAGCTCGCAAAAGTGAGTTCGCAGCCACGAAGCCGGTCGTCACTGTAGCCGGGCCGGGAACCCGTTAGTTACAGGCCACAGCCTCAGTTCAGCGCAGAGACGAGTAAACCTCACTGAGTAGCAAGCGGAACACCGGCCCCGACACCCCGACCTTTCCGATTCAGTTACCCAGGATCCCAATCAGGTTTATTATCACAGTCTTCTCTGGTGTCAAATTTATAAAATACCTGAAGTTCGCCGATGACACGACCGTGGTGGGTCTCATCAGCAAGAACGATGAGTCAGCTTAGAGAGGAGGTGCAGCGGCTAACGGACTGGTGCAGAGCCAACAACCTGTCTCTGAATGTGAACAAAACAAAAGAGATGGTTGTTGACTTCAGGAGGGCACGGAGCAACCACTCCCCGCTGAACATCGACGGCTCCTAGGTAGAGATCGTAAAGAGCACCAAATTTCTTGGTGTTCACCTGACGGAGAATCTCACCTGGTCCTTCAACACCAGCTCCATAGCAAAGAAAGCCCAGCAGCGTCTCTACTTTCTGCAAACACTGAGGAAAGTCCATTTCCCACTCCCCCCATCCTGATCACGTTCTACAGGGGTTGTATTGAGAGCATCCTGAGCAGCTGCATCACTGCCTGGTTCGGAAATTGCACCATCTCGGATCACAAGACCCTGCAGCGGGTAGTGAGGTCAGCTGAGAAGATCATCGGGGTCTCTCTTCCCGCCATTACAGACATTTACACTACACGCTGCATCCGCAAAGGAAACAGCATTATGAAGGACCCCACACACCCCTCATACAAACTCTTCTCCCTCCTGTAGTCTGGGAAAAGGCTCCGAAGCATTCGGGCTCTCACGGCCAGGCTATGTAACAGTTTCTTCCCCCAAGCTATCAAACTCCTCAGTACCTGAAGCCTGGACTGACACCTTGCCCTACTGTCCTGTTTATTATTTATTGTAATGCCTGCACTGTTTTTGTGCACTTTATGCAGTCCAGTGCAGGTCTGTAGTCTAGTGTAGCTTTCTCTATGTTGTTTTTACATAGTTCAGTCTAGTTTTTGTACTGTGTCATGTAACACCATGGTCCTGAAAAACATTGTCTTGTTTTCACTGTGTACTGTACCAGCAGTTATGGTCGAAATGACAAAAAAAGTGACTTGACTTGACTTGACTTGAAGTTACCATAACTTATAAAATTAAAAAATAGTGCAAAAAGAAAGGAATAACAAGGTGTTGTTCGTGGGTTCATGCGCCGTTCAGAAATCTAATGGTGGAGGGAGAGAAGCTGTTCTTGAATTGTTGAATGTGTGTCTGCATTCTCCACACCTCATACCTACACCAACACGGTCACTGTCCCAGTGTGTTTTCATATGTTGTGCAGAAGCGTTCCTCTTGTCATTTTATTAGTTCCTGTAAGTGTCACCTTGCGTACAGACACTCCTGTACCTAGTGTCACTTTATGGACATACAATCAGTCTGTGTACATAAACTAATCTCACATCTGTATTAGGTACACTTGTACACTGGTTCATTAATGCAAATATCCAATCAGCCAATCATGTGGCAGCAACTCAATGCATAAAAGCATGCAGACACGGTCAAGAGGATCAATTGTTATACAAAAACACGCAAAAATCTGCAGATGCTGGAAATCCAAGTCTCACACAGAGAATGCTGGAGCAACTTGAAGGCCAGGAAAAGAGAAAACAGTTGACAAAACGGGCTGAGAGCCCTCATCAGGATTGGATCAGGGTCAGTTGTTCAGACCAAACATCAGAATGGGGGAAGGAATGTGATCTAAGTGACTTTGACCATGGAATGATTGTTGGTGCCAGACGGGGTGGTTTGAGTATCTCAGAAACTGCTGATCTCCTGGGATTTCCACATACAACAGTCTCTAGAGTTTACAGAGAAATTGCACCACAGTTCCCTTGACGATGTTGGATTGCATAGCATGAGAGAAATTTCAAAAGTGAGTGGGGCAATTGGAACATTCTGCGCACCACATTCCCCTTTGAAAGGGCCAATAGAAAGAAGTTAGGTTTAAGCAGAGCAGCCATTGTGTGAGTGGGCCAGTGTTAGAGTGAAGGGTTCAGGCCTTGGCTCACAGAGACTTCAGTGAAGAGAGGCAGAGGCTGTAGGTAGGTTTCTTTGTTTAAATTTTCCTTCTTTCTTTCTTATGCACAGTTTGAGCAGAGGGGATGCCAGGCAGGATAGTGGAATGCTCCTCTTGCAGATTGTGGGAAGGCAGGGAGACTTCCGGTGATGACTTCACCTGCAAGAAGCGCATCCAGCTGCTGCTTCTTTCGGACCATGTTAAGGAATTGGATGAACTCCTGATCCCTCAGGTGGCTGAGGAATTCATTGATGGAACATACAGGGAGGTAGTGTTACACCCAAAGTGCAGGACACAGGTCACTGGGTGACCGTCAGGAGGTGGGGGAAGGGAGAGGCAGCCAGTGCAGAGTACCCCTGTGGCCATTCCCCTCAACAACAGGTATATCACTTGGGGTACTGTAGGAGGCGTGGAGGGATGACCTAGCAGAGGAAAGTCACAGCAGTCAGATCTCTGGCACTGAGTCTGGGTCTGTGGCTCAGAAGGAAAGGAGGGAGAAGAGGCAAGCTGTAGTGATAGGGGTTTCATTGGTTAGGGGACGAGTCAGGAGGTTCTGTGGACGAGAATGATGGTATGTTGCCTCCTGGGTGCCAGAGTCAGGAGTATCTCCGATCAAGTTCTAAAGGGGGAGGGTGAACAGCTGGTCCACGTAGGTACCAATGACATAGGTAGGAAGAGTGATGAGATTCTGGAAAAAAAGTTCAGAGAGTTAGATGCTAAGTTAGAGGATAGGACCTCCAGGGTTGTGATCTCAGGATTGCTACCCATGCCACGTGCTGAGGCCAGAAACAGGAAGAGCATACAGTTTAACGTGTGGCGAAGGAGATGGTGCAGGAGAGAGGGTTTCAAATTTCAATGTTCAAAGTTCAAAGTAGATTTATTATTGAAGAACGTTTTTGTGTCCATAAGCAACCCTAATATTCATCTTGCAGGCATTCACAGTAAAAACAAGAAACAGAGCAGAATCAAAGGAAAAAATAAATGATAATAATCAATAATTATTGAGAACATAAGAACCATCCTTGAAACCACAATCTGTACGGACTGGTGATGACATCTCCTCCTCACTGATTATCAACACTGGTGCACCTCAGAGGTGTGAGCTTAGCCCACTGCTCTCCTCTCTACACCCATGACTGTGTGGCTAGGCATAGCTCAAATACCATCTATAAATTTGCTGATGAGACAACCATTGCTGGTAGAATCTCAGGTGGTTTCACAACAACAACCTGGCACTCAACGTCAGTAAGTCAAAAGAGCTGATTGGGGTCTTCAGGAAGGGTAAGATGAAGGAACACATACCGATCCTCATAGAGGGATCAGAAGTGGAGAGAGTGAGCAGCTTCAAGTTCCTGGGTGTCAAGATCACTGAGGATCTAACCTGGTCCCAACATATCGATGTAGTTATAAAGAAGGTAAGGCAGTGGCTATACTGCATTTGGAGTTTGAAGAGATTTGGCATGTCAACAAATACACTCAAAAACTTCTATAGCTGTACCGTGGAGTGCATTCTGACAGGCTGCATCACTGTCTGGTATGGAGGGGCTACTGCACAGGACTGAAAGAAGCTGCAGAGGGTTGTAAATCTAGTCAGCTCCATCTTGTGTGCTAGCCTACAAAGTACCCAGGACATCTACAGGGAGCGGTGTCTCAGAAAGGCAGTGTCCATTATTAAAGACCTCCAGCACTCAGGGCATGGCCTTTTCTCACTGTTACCATCAGGGAGGAGGTACAGGAGCCTGAAGACACACACTCAACGATTCAGGAACAGCTTCTTCCCCTCTGCCATCAGGGAGGAGGTACAGGAGCCTGAAGACACACACTCAGTGATTCAGGAACAGCTTCTTCCCCTCTGCCATCAGGGAGGAGGTACAGGAGCCTGAAGACACACACTCAACGATTCAGGAACAGCTGCTTCCCCTCTGCCATCAGGGAGGAGGTACAGGAGCCTGAAGACACACACTCAACGATTCAGGAACAGCTTCTTCCCCTCTGCCATCAGGGAGGAGGTACAGGAGCCTGAAGACACACACTCAACGATTCAGGAACAGCTTCTTCCCCTCTGCCATCAGGGAGGAGGTACAGGAGCCTGAAGACACACACTCAACGATTCAGGAACAGCTTCTTCCCCTCTGCCATCAGGGAGGAGGTACAGGAGCCTGAAGACACACACTCAGTGTTTCAGGAACAGCTTCTTCCCCTCTGCCATCAGGGAGGAGGTACAGGAGCCTGAAGACACACACTCAACGATTCAGGAACAGCTTCTTCCCCTCTGCCATCAGGGAGGAGGTACAGGAGCCTGAAGACACACACTCAGCGATTCAGGAACAGCTTCTTCCCCTCTGCCATCAGGGAGGAGGTACAGGAGCCTGAAGACACACACTCAACGATTCAGGAACAGCTTCTTCCCCTCTGCCATCAGGGAGGGGGTACAGGAGCCTGAAGACACACACTCAACGATTCAGGAACAGCTTCTTCCCCTCTGCCATCAGGGAGGAGGTACAGGAGCCCGAAGACACACACTCAACGATTCAGGAACAGCTTCTTCCCCTCTGCCATCAGGGAGGAGGTACAGGAGCCCGAAGACACACACTCAGTGATTCAGGAACAGCTTCTTCCCCTCTGCCATCAGGGAGGAGGTACAGGAGCCTGAAGACACACACTCAACGATTCAGGAACAGCTTCTTCCCCTCTGCCATCAGGGAGGAGGTACAGGAGCCTGAAGACACACACTCAGCGATTCAGGAACAGCTTCTTCCCCTCTGCCATCAGGGAGGAGGTACAGGAGCCTGAAGACACACACTCAACGATTCAGGAACAGCTTCTTCCCCTCTGCCATCAGGGAGGGGGTACAGGAGCCTGAAGACACACACTCAACGATTCAGCAACAGCTTCTTCCCCTCTGCCATCAGGGAGGAGGTACAGGAGCCTGAAGGCACACACTGAATAATTCAGGAACAGCTTCTTCCCCTCTGCCATCAGGGAGGGGGTACAGGAGCCTGAAGACACACACTGAATAATTCAGGAACAGCTTCTTCCCCTCTGCCATCAGGGAGGGGGTACAGGAGCCTGAAGACACACACTCAACGATTCAGGAACAGCTTCTTCCCCTCTGCCATCAGGGAGGAGGTACAGGAGCCTGAAGACACACACTCAACGATTCAGGAACAGCTTCTTCCCCTCTGCCATCAGGGAGGGGGTACAGGAGCCTGAAGACACACACTCAACGATTCAGGAACAGCTTCTTCCCCTCTGCCATCAGGGAGGAGGTACAGGAGCCTGAAGGCACACACTGAATAATTCAGGAACAGCTTCTTCCCCTCTGCCATCAGGGAGGGGGTACAGGAGCCTGAAGACACACACTCAACGATTCAGGAACAGCTTCTTCCCCTCTGCCATCAGGGAGGAGGTACAGGAGCCTGAAGACACACACTCAACGATTCAGGAACAGCTTCTTCCCCTCTGCCATCAGGGAGGAGGTACAGGAGCCTGAAGGCACACACTGAATAATTCAGGAACAGCTTCTTCCCCTCTGCCATCAGGGAGGGGGTACAGGAGCCTGAAGACACACACTCAACGATTCAGGAACAGCTTCTTCCCCTCTGCCATCAGGGAGGAGGTACAGGAGCCTGAAGGCACACACTCAACGATTCAGGAACAGCTTCTTCCCCTCTGCCATCAGGGAGGAGGTACAGGAGCCTGAAGGCACACACTGAATAATTCAGGAACAGCTTCTTCCCCTCTGCCATCAGGGAGGGGGTACAGGAGCCTGAAGACACACACTCAACGATTCAGGAACAGCTTCTTCCCCTCTGCCATCAGGGAGGAGGTACAGGAGCCTGAAGACACACACTCGACGATTCAGGAACAGCTCCTTCCCCTCTGCCATCAGGGAGGAGGTACAGGAGCCTGAAGACACACACTCAACGATTCAGGAACAGCTTCTTCCCCTCTGCCATCAGGGAGGAGGTACAGGAGCCTGAAGACACACACTCAACGATTCAGGAACAGCTTCTTCCCCTCTGCCATCCAATTCCTAAATGGACATTGAACCCTTGGACACTACTCTCTTTTTTAATATACAGTATTTCTGTTTTTTTACACATTTAAAATCTATTCAATATATATATATATAGTAATTTATTTATTATTATTTTTATTTTATTTATTTTTTCTTCTGTATTATGTACTGCTGCTGCTAAGTTAACAAATCAAACAACACATGCCGGTGATAATAAACCTGATTCTGATTCTGAAAGTGAGTCCATAGGTTGTGGAAGCAGCTTACTGATGGGGTGAGTGAAGTTATCCCCTCTGGTTGAGGGGTAATAACTGTTCCTGAACCTGGTGGTGTGGGGCCTGAGGCTCCTGTACCTCTTTCCTGATGGTTGAGGGGGTAATAACTGTTCCTGAACCTGGTGGTGTGGGGCCTGAGGCTCCTGTACCTCCTTCCTGATGGTTGAGGGGGTAATAACTGTTCCTGAACCTGGTGGTGTGGGGCCTGAGGCTCCTGTACCTCCTTCCTGATGGTTGAGGGGGTAATAACTGTTCCTGAACCTGGTGGTGTGGGGCCTGAGGCTCCTGTACCTCCTTCCTGAAGATTGAGGGGTAATAACTGTTCCTGAGCCTGGTGGTGTGGGGCCTGAGGCTCCTGTACCTCCTTCCTGATGGTTGAGGGGTAATAACTGTTCCTGAACCTGGTGGTGTGGGGCCTGAGGCTCCTGTACCTCCTTCCTGATGGTTGAGGGGGTAATAACTGTTCCTGAACCTGGTGGTGTGGGGCCTGAGGCTCCCGTACCTCCTTCCTGATAGTTGAGGGGTAATAACTGTTCCTGAACCTGCTGGTGTGGGACCTGAGGCTCCTGTACCTCCTTCCTGATGGTTGAGGGGGTAATAACTGTTCCTGAACCTGGTGGTGTGGGGCCTGAGGCTCCTGTACCTGCTTCCTGATGGTTGAGGGGTAATAACTGTTCCTGAACCTGGTGGTGTGGGACCTGAGGCTCCTGTACCTCCTTCCTGATGGTTGAGGGGTAATAACTGTTCCTGAACCTGGTGGTGTGGGACCTGAGGCTCCTGTACCTCCTTCCTGATGGTTGAGGGATAATAACTGTTTCTGGACCTGGTGGTGTGGGGCCTGAGGCTCCTGTACCTGCTTCCTGATGGTTGAGGGGTAATAACCGTTCCTGAACCTGGTGGTGTGGGACCTGAGGCTCCTGTACCACCTTCCTGATGGTTGAGGGTGTAATAACTGTTCCTGAACCTGGTGGTGTGGGGCCTGAGGCTCCTGTACCTGCTTCCTGATGGTTGAGGGGTAATAACTGTTCCTGAACCTGCTGGTGTGGGACCTGAGGCTCCTGTACCTCCTTCCTGATGGTTGAGGGGTAATAACTGTTCCTGAACCTGGTGGTGTGGGGCCTGAGGCTCTTGTACCTCCTTCCTGATGGTTGAGGGGGTAATAACTGTTCCTGAACCTGGTGGTGTGGGGCTTGAGGCTCCCGTACCTCCTTCCTGATAGTTGAGGGGTAATAACTGTTCCTGAACCTGCTGGTGTGGGACCTGAGGCTCCTGTACCTCCTTCCTGATGGTTGAGGGGTAATAACTGTTTCTGGACCTGGTGGTGTGGGGCCTGAGGCTCCTGTACCTGCTTCCTGATGGTTGAGGGGTAATAACTGTTCCTGAACCTGGTGGTGTGGGGCCTGAGGCTCCCGTACCTCCTTCCTGATAGTTGAGGGGTAATAACTGTTCCTGAACCTGCTGGTGTGGGGCCTGAGGCTCCTGCACCTCCTTGCTGATGGTTGAGGGGGTAATAACTGTTCCTGAACCTGGTGGTGTGGGACCTGAGGCTCCTGTACCTCCTTCCTGATGGTTGAGGGGGGTAATAACTGTTCCTGAACCTGGTAGTGTGGGGCCTGAGGCTCCTGTACCTCCTTCCTGATGGTTGAGGGGGTAATAACTGTTCCTGAACCTGGTGGTGTGGGGCCTGAGGCTCCCGTACCTCCTTCCTGATAGTTGAGGGGTAATAACTGTTCCTGAACCTGCTGGTGTGGGACCTGAGGCTCCCGTACCTCCTTCCTGATAGTTGAGGGGTAATAACTGTTCCTGAACCTGCTGGTGTGGGACCTGAGGCTCCCGTACCTCCTTCCTGATGGTTGAGGGGGTAATAACTGTTCCTGAACCTGCTGGTGTGGGACCTGAGGCTCCTGTACCTCCTTCCTGATGGTTGAGGGGGTAATAACTGTTCCTGAACCTGGTGGTGTGGGGCCTGAGGCTCCTGTACCTCCTTCCTGATGGTTGAGGGGTAATAACTGTTCCTGAACCTGGTGGTGTGGGGCCTGAGGCTCCTGTACCTGCTTCCTGATGGTTGAGGGGTAATAACTGTTCCTGAACCTGGTGGTGTGGGGCCTGAGGCTCCTGTACCTGCTTCCTGATGGTTGAGGGGTAATAACTGTTCCTGAACCTGGTGGTGTGGGACCTGAGGCTCCTGTACCTCCTTCCTGATGGTTGAGGGATAATAACTGTTCCTGAACCTGGTGGTGTGGGACCTGAGGCTCCTGTACCTCCTTCCTGATGGTTGAGGGGGTAATAACTGTTCCTGAACCTGGTGGTGTGGGGCCTGAGGCTCCTGTACCTTCTTCCTGATGGTTGAGGGGTAATAACTGTTCCTGAACCTGGTGGTGTAGGACCTGAGGCTCCTGTACCTCCTTCCTGATGGTTGAGGGATAATAACTGTTCCTGAACCTGGTGGTGTGGGGCCTGAGGCTCCTGTACCTCCTTCCTGATGGTTGAGGGGGTAATAACTGTTCCTGAACCTGGTGGTGTGGGGCCTGAGGCTCCTGTACCTGCTTCCTGATGGTTGAGGGGTAATAACTGTTTCTGGACCTGGTGGTGTGGGGCCTGAGGCTCCTGTACCTGCTTCCTGATGGTTGAGGGGTAATAACTGTTTCTGGACCTGGTGGTGTGGGGCCTGAGGCTCCTGTACCTGCTTCCTGATGGTTGAGGGGTAATAACTGTTTCTGGACCTGGTGGTGTAGGGCCTGAGGCTCCTGTACCTGCTTCCTGATGGTTGAGGGGTAATAACTGTTCCTGAACCTGGTGGTGTGGGGCCTGAGGCTCCTGCACCTCCTTGCTGATGGTTGAGGGGGTAATAACTGTTCCTGAACCTGGTGGTGTGGGACCTGAGGCTCCTGTACCTCCTTCCTGATGGTTGAGGGGGTAATAACTGTTCCTGAACCTGGTAGTGTGGGGCCTGAGGCTCCTGTACCTCCTTCCTGATGGTTGAGGGGGTAATAACTGTTCCTGAACCTGGTGGTGTGGGGCCTGAGGCTCCCGTACCTCCTTCCTGATAGTTGAGGGGTAATAACTGTTCCTGAACCTGCTGGTGTGGGACCTGAGGCTCCCGTACCTCCTTCCTGATAGTTGAGGGATAATAACTGTTCCTGAACCTGGTGGTGTGGGGCCTGAGGCTCCTGTACCTCCTTCCTGATGGTTGAGGGGGTAATAACTGTTCCTGAACCTGGTGGTGTGGGGCCTGAGGCTCCCGTACCTCCTTCCTGATAGTTGAGGGGTAATAACTGTTCCTGAACCTGCTGGTGTGGGACCTGAGGCTCCCGTACCTCCTTCCTGATGGTTGAGGGGGTAATAACTGTTCCTGAACCTGGTGGTGTGGGGCCTGAGGCTCCTGTACCTGCTTCCTGATGGTTGAGGGGTAATAACTGTTCCTGAACCTGGTGGTGTGGGACCTGAGGCTCCTGTACCTCCTTCCTGATGGTTGAGGGGTAATAACTGTTCCTGAACCTGGTGGTGTGGGACCTGAGGCTCCTGTACCTCCTTCCTGATGGTTGAGGGATAATAACTGTTTCTGGACCTGGTGGTGTGGGGCCTGAGGCTCCTGTACCTGCTTCCTGATGGTTGAGGGGTAATAACCGTTCCTGAACCTGGTGGTGTGGGGCCTGAGGCTCCTGTACCTGCTTCCTGATGGTTGAGGGGTAATAACTGTTCCTGAACCTGCTGGTGTGGGACCTGAGGCTCCTGTACCTCCTTCCTGATGGTTGAGGGGTAATAACTGTTCCTGAACCTGGTGGTGTGGGGCCTGAGGCTCCTGTACCTCCTTCCTGATGGTTGAGGGGGTAATAACTGTTCCTGAACCTGGTGGTGTGGGGCTTGAGGCTCCCGTACCTCCTTCCTGATAGTTGAGGGGTAATAACTGTTCCTGAACCTGCTGGTGTGGGACCTGAGGCTCCTGTACCTCCTTCCTGATGGTTGAGGGGGTAATAACTGTTCCTGAACCTGGTGGTGTGGGGCCTGAGGCTCCTGTACCTGCTTCCTGATGGTTGAGGGGTAATAACTGTTTCTGGACCTGGTGGTGTGGGGCCTGAGGCTCCTGTACCTGCTTCCTGATGGTTGAGGGGTAATAACTGTTTCTGGACCTGGTGGTGTGGGGCCTGAGGCTCCTGTACCTGCTTCCTGATGGTTGAGGGGTAATAACTGTTTCTGGACCTGGTGGTGTAGGGCCTGAGGCTCCTGTACCTGCTTCCTGATGGTTGAGGGGTAATAACTGTTCCTGAACCTGGTGGTGTGGGGCCTGAGGCTCCTGCACCTCCTTGCTGATGGTTGAGGGGGTAATAACTGTTCCTGAACCTGGTGGTGTGGGACCTGAGGCTCCTGTACCTCCTTCCTGATGGTTGAGGGGGTAATAACTGTTCCTGAACCTGGTAGTGTGGGGCCTGAGGCTCCTGTACCTCCTTCCTGATGGTTGAGGGGGTAATAACTGTTCCTGAACCTGGTGGTGTGGGGCCTGAGGCTCCCGTACCTCCTTCCTGATAGTTGAGGGGTAATAACTGTTCCTGAACCTGCTGGTGTGGGACCTGAGGCTCCCGTACCTCCTTCCTGATAGTTGAGGGGTAATAACTGTTCCTGAACCTGCTGGTGTGGGACCTGAGGCTCCCGTACCTCCTTCCTGATGGTTGAGGGGGTAATAACTGTTCCTGAACCTGCTGGTGTGGGACCTGAGGCTCCTGTACCTCCTTCCTGATGGTTGAGGGGGTAATAACTGTTCCTGAACCTGGTGGTGTGGGGCCTGAGGCTCCTGTACCTCCTTCCTGATGGTTGAGGGGTAATAACTGTTCCTGAACCTGGTGGTGTGGGGCCTGAGGCTCCTGTACCTTCTTCCTGATGGTTGAGGGGTAATAACTGTTCCTGAACCTGGTGGTGTAGGACCTGAGGCTCCTGTACCTCCTTCCTGATGGTTGAGGGATAATAACTGTTCCTGAACCTGGTGGTGTGGGGCCTGAGGCTCCTGTACCTCCTTCCTGATGGTTGAGGGGGTAATAACTGTTCCTGAACCTGGTGGTGTGGGGCCTGAGGCTCCTGTACCTCCTTCCTGATGGTTGAGGGGGTAATAACTGTTCCTGAACCTGGTGGTGTGGGGCCTGAGGCTCCCGTACCTCCTTCCTGATAGTTGAGGGGTAATAACTGTTCCTGAACCTGCTGGTGTGGGACCTGAGGCTCCTGTACCTCCTTCCTGATGGTTGAGGGGGTAATAACTGTTCCTGAACCTGGTGGTGTGGGGCCTGAGGCTCCTGTACCTCCTTCCTGAAGATTGAGGGGTAATAACTGTTCCTGAGCCTGGTGGTGTGGGGCCTGAGGCTCCTGTACCTCCTTCCTGATGGTTGAGGGGGTAATAACTGTTCCTGAACCTGGTGGTGTGGGGCCTGAGGCTCCCGTACCTCCTTCCTGATAGTTGAGGGGTAATAACTGTTCCTGAACCTGCTGGTGTGGGACCTGAGGCTCCCGTACCTCCTTCCTGATGGTTGAGGGGGTAATAACTGTTCCTGAACCTGGTGGTGTGGGACCTGAGGCTCCTGTACCTCCTTCCTGATGGTTGAGGGGGTAATAACTGTTCCTGAACCTGGTGGTGTGGGGCCTGAGGCTCCTGTACCTCCTTCCTGATGGTTGAGGGGGTAATAACTGTTCCTGAACCTGGTGGTGTGGGGCCTGAGGCTCCCGTACCTCCTTCCTGATAGTTGAGGGGTAATAACTGTTCCTGAACCTGCTGGTGTGGGACCTGAGGCTCCCGTACCTCCTTCCTGATAGTTGAGGGGTAATAACTGTTCCTGAACCTGCTGGTGTGGGACCTGAGGCTCCCGTACCTCCTTCCTGATGGTTGAGGTGGTAATAACTGTTCCTGAACCTGCTGGTGTGGGACCTGAGGCTCCTGTACCTCCTTCCTGATGGTTGAGGGGGTAATAACTGTTCCTGAACCTGGCGGTGTGGGGCCTGAGGCTCCTGTACCTCCTTCCTGATGGTTGAGGGGTAATAACTGTTCCTGAACCTGGTGGTGTGGGGCCTGAGGCTCCTGTACCTGCTTCCTGATGGTTGAGGGGTAATAACTGTTCCTGAACCTGGTGGTGTGGGACCTGAGGCTCCTGTACCTCCTTCCTGATGGTTGAGGGATAATAACTGTTTCTGGACCTGGTGGTGTGGGGCCTGAGGCTCCTGTACCTGCTTCCTGATGGTTGAGTGGTAATAACTGTTCCTGAACCTGGTGGTGTGGGACCTGTGGCTCCTGTACCTCCTTCCTGATGGTTGAGGGGGTAATAACTGTTCCTGAACCTGGTGGTGTGGGGCCTGAGGCTCCTGTACCTGCTTCCTGATGGTTGAGGGGTAATAACTGTTCCTGAACCTGGTGGTGTAGGACCTGAGGCTCCTGTACCTCCTTCCTGATGGTTGAGGGATAATAACTGTTCCTGAACCTGGTGGTGTGGGGCCTGAGGCTCCTGTACCTCCTTCCTGATGGTTGAGGGATAATAACTGTTCCTGAACCTGGTGGTGTGGGGCCTGAGGCTCCTGTACCTCCTTCCTGATGGTTGAGGGGGTAATAACTGTTCCTGAACCTGGTGGTGTGGGGCTTGAGGCTCCTGTACCTCCTTCCTGATGGTTGAGGGGGTAATAACTGTTCCTGAACCTGGTGGTGTGGGGCCTGAGGCTCCCGTACCTCCTTCCTGATAGTTGAGGGGTAATAACTGTTCCTGAACCTGGTGGTGTGGGACCTGAGGCTCCTGTACCTCCTTCCTGATGGTTGAGGGATAATAACTGTTCCTGAACCTGGTGGTGTGGGGCCTGAGGCTCCTGTACCTCCTTCCTGATGGTTGAGGGGGTAATAACTGTTCCTGAACCTGGTGGTGTGAGGCCTGAGGCTCCTGTACCTGCTTCCTGATGGTTGAGGGGTAATAACTGTTCCTGAGCCTGGTGGTGTGGGACCTGAGGCTCCTGTACCTCCTTCCTGATGGTTGAGGGGGTAATAACTGTTCCTGAACCTGGTGGTGTGTGTCCTGAGGCTCCTGTACCTCCTTCCTGATGGTTGAGGGATAATAACTGTTTCTGGACCTGGTGGTGTGGGACCTGAGGCTCCTGTACCTCCTTCCTGATGGTTGAGGGATAATAACTGTTCCTGAACCTGGTGGTGTGGGGCCTGAGGCTCCTGTACCTCCTTCCTAATGGTTGAGGGATAATAACTGTTCCTGAATCTGGTGGTGTGGGGCCTGAGGCTCCTGTACCTCCTTCCTAATGGTTGAGGGATAATAACTGTTCCTGAACCTGGTGGTGTGGGGCCTGAGGCTTTTTGGATCATTGGGCTCTCTTCCAGCGAACATGGGACTGTACAGACAGGATGGTTTCCACCTGAACTGGAAATGGACTAATATCTTCGCAGGAGTGTTTGCTAGTGATGCACAGGTGAGGGTTTAAACTAGAGTAGCTGGGGAATGAAGTGCCAAGACAGATAGTGGAGTGGTTGTGGAGACATGTTGTTAAGCATACAGGTCAGAAATCGAAAGATTAAGCATGGTGGGACTAATGCTCTGAGGTGTGTATATTTCAATTTAAGAACTTGTAGGAAAAGCAGGTGATCCTAGGGCATGGATTATGACACTGTAGCTATCCGCAAGACTTGTTTGCAGGAGGGGCAGGACTGACAGCTCAGTGTTTCTGGGTTCTATTGTTATAGCTGTGACTCAACGTGAGGGATTAAAGGGGGAGGAGTGGTGTTACTTGTCAGGGAAAATATCGGCAATGCTCAGACTGGGGAGCTTATCTATTGATGTTATATGGGTGAAACTGAGGGAGAAGAAAAATATGACCACGTTAATGGGATTATATTATAGACCACTCAATAGTCCATGGGATTTAGAGCAGCAAATTTGTGGAGAGATCTCAGACTATTGCAAGGAACCTAAGGTTGTGATAATAGGTGATTCTAACTTTCCACATATTGACTGCAACTCCCATACTGTAGAAGGGCTGGATGGGAAAGAGTTTGTCAAATGTATTCAGGAAAGTTTCAACAATCAGTATATAGTGGTCCCAACTGCAGAGGGTATAATACTAGATCACCTATTAGGGAATGAGACAGGGCAGGTGACAGACGTTTGTGTAGGAGAACACGTTGTACCTCGTGGTCATAATGCCATCAGTTTCAGGATAATTATGGAGAGATAAGATTAAGGACCATCAGGATAGGTCTGGTCCTCAGGTTGAGATTCTATTTGGAGAGAGGCCAATTTTGATGTCTATATATAAATTCAAAGTACATTCATTACCAAAGTGTGTACAGTTTACTAGTGTATATACAGGCTTGAGATTCGTCTCCTTACAGGCAGCCACAAAACGAAGAAACGCAATAACACCCATTGGAAAAGAAGACTGTGGAGCACTCAACGTGCAGAAAGAAAAACTATGCAAGCAACAAAAGTAAGCAAGTATCATTCAGAACTGAAGTTGACGAAAGTGAGTTCGCAGCCACGAAGCCGGTCGTCACTGTAGCCGGTCCAGGAGCCCGTTAGTTACAGGCCACAGCCTCAGTTCAGTGAAGAGACGAGTAAACCTCACTGAGTAGCGAGCTGAACACCGGCCCGTCGCTCGCCTCCGGCCCCAGCACCCTGACCTTATCGCCATGGGTGACCCTATCAGGAGCAAGGCTCCAGACAGGATCCCAGGAACTCAAAAGCCTCTCCACCACGACAAGGTGACAATCCTCAGAGTGACAATGCAATCCAGCGGCAAAGGACACATCCAGGATTTCTTAGTGATAGTCTACTTAGCAAATAATGCAGTTTTTATCTGCCTGGAATCAACAGTGACTGTGACAAATATTTGCCAATAGCCTTTCCATCATTGAGGTAAAAGCCATGCTAATGGCAGTACAATAATTACATTGTTTGAACATGACCTAGAGTACTTTGCAGAGAGTTGTTTTTGCACTGTGCTCTGACGTCCTGGAAATATTTAGTTTGCAAAACTCGGCTACTCAGCTCTCACGGCTGCTGGCTGAGTGAGGAAGCCCGGTTAAGGTAAATGGCTCTTTGAAAAAAAAGCACAAGAACCTTCATCATCTACTTGAACCAACCAGACAGACCAGTAGGTCCTGGTTCAGCAGAAGCAGGGCACACCAGTTAGTATGGGCACAATGCACAAACTTCCTTTAAACTTTCCAGAAGCGGATATCAAGGGATGTCTGCTGATCTGGGGATGTCCAGTGGTATGAAATGTCTCATGTGGTGTGTGTAGGTCTGATGGTCCAGCAGGTCTGGTGGTCTGGGCAGGTTGCTGTTCTGGATAGGTTGCTGGTCTGGACAGGCGTGGTGGTTTGGGATGTCTACTGGTCTGAAATGCCTCATGGTCTGAGGTCTGCTGGTCTGGGTAGGGCTGATGGTCTGATATATTTGGTGGTCTGGGGAGGTCTGCTATTCTGGACGGGTCTGCTGGTATGGGATGTTTGCTGAACTGGGATGTCTGCTGGTCTGGGGAGGTCTGGTAGTCTGAGGGTATCAGGTGGTCTGGGTTTCTGCTGGTCTGGGGAGGTCTGCTGGTTGAGGGACTTTGTTACAGAGAGTTAGTAGTTTAAAATAGTTGTTGTCCTCGGAGGTCAGAATGATGATCCTATAAGACCCTGAGGGGATATAACAGGGTAGATGGTGACATATTTTCACGAGTCTAGGAATCTCGCCCGGGGGAAGGGTGAATAGGGCGGGTTATTTAAAACTGAAGTATTTGGAAGTACCTTCTTGTGCAAGAAACTCTCTGTCAAACTCTCGATAGGGTGAATGGTCTAATTATACTTCTATGGTCCATTCCCAGGAGATGTATGCACCAGCTCCTTGGAACAAATATCCGAAAGGATCATGGGATTTGAGGACCATGGGTTCTGATTCATTGGTTCGTTGGTGAGACCAGCCAGTGTAACCTCAGTTGTTGCACAGACTCATGCCATAGGGTCGCCTGTTTTACCTACCTAAGGGAGGAAAAGCCAGAGGCGGTGTGACACGAGGAAATCTGCAGATGCTGGAAATTCAAGCAACACACAAAATGCTGGTGGAACACAGCAGCATCTATAGGGAGAAGCACTGTTGATGTTTCGGGCCGAGACCCTTCGTTAGGCGGTGTGACATGGTGGGCGCCAATGCTTGGTGGGGGGCTGCTTCCTCCTATTGCTGCTGCACTCCCGTGTTTGCTTGGTGGAAGACAAGATGGACTGCATTCGGCTGTGGCATACTACGATGTGATGATCAGACTGCTGCTGGCGTCAATCTACAGGACTTGATTGCTGTTGTTACTATACACGCTATACATGCCCTGTTCTGTGCATGACTGTCGGTACTATGTTTTGTACCTTGGCCCTGGAGGAACACTGTTTCGTTTGACTGCATTCATGTATAGTTGAATGACAATTAAACTTGAACTCGACGTGATACTGAGAAGGAGTTGTCTGGGATACATCAGCCCTGATCATATTGAATGGTGGGGCAGTTGAATGGCCTCTCCAGCTCTTGTGGAGAAAACTTCAAACAGGGAGTTGGATTTAGAATTGGTTTGTTATTGTCCTACACTAAATGCTAGAGCAACTCAGCAGGTCAGCCAGCATCTATGGAGAGGAATAAACAGATAAAGGTCTCGACCCGAAACGTCGCCTGTTCATTCCTCTCCACAGATGCTGCCTGGCCTCCTGAGTTCCTCCAGAATTTTGTGTGTGTGTTACTCTGGATTTCCAGCATCTGCAGAATCTTTTGTGCTTTATTTCACTTTACTGAGGTCCAGTGAAAAACCTTGCCTTGCATACTGTTCAAGCCGATGAATTCATTCCACAATGCCTCAAGGCAGTACAAGGAAAAATAAATAATAACATTCAGAATAACAGCTACAGAGAAAGTGTAGTGAATGTGTGTGCATAAGGAGGTAGATTGAGGTACTAGGGAACCATTCAACAGTCTTAATACAGTGGGATAGAAGCTGTCCTTAAGCCTGGTGGTATATTCTGCCCAGTGGGAAAGGGGGAAGAGAGAATGTCCGGAGTGGGTGGGCTCTTTGCTTTAGCGAGGCAGTGAGATTCTTGTGTTGTGCTGTGTCTGTAACTCTCTGTAGTTTTTTTGCTGTCTCAGACACAGCAGTTTCCCTAAAGTTCAAAGTAAACTTATTATCAAAGCACAGTGCATATGCACCCTAGAACTTTATTTTCTTGAGGCCATACTCAATAATGGGTGGTGGGGTGGGGATACATCTCTACCAAAGGAGGTGTAAGGCACTCCTTCCTTACAGTAGCCTGCAGGTCACCCTTGGCCAAGGTGTAGCACCTGCTCAGCCCCCCCACCGATCAGGGTCACGTGAATCCATGGGAGCAGGTGGTGGACGGTCGTATGAGCAGCCGGTGCAGATCACAAGTCCTGGTTACGCCGGGCAGACAATCTCTGAAGAGTATTAACAATGGCTGAGGTCATCCGTCTTGTAAAGACACTGTCCAGGAGAAGGCAATGGCAAACCACTTCTGTAGAAAAATTTGTCAAGAACAATCATGGGCATAAGATCATGATTGCCCACATAAAGATGATGATGATACTCAATAAGTTCATAATAGAATAATAACCACAATAGAATCAATGAAGGACAGCACCAGCTTAGATGTAGGCATTATTTATTATTATTATTATTATTATTATTATTATTATTATTATTTATTTTGTTTTGTATTTGCACAGTTTGTTGTCTTTTGCACATTGGTTGAACGCCCAAGTTGGTGCCACAAAGTGGTTGCCTCCCATTCTTGGACATTCTAATACGATGGAAACCAGATTGTAACCTCACACATGGTGTCTATCAGAAACCCATTCACATAGACTTACACTTCAACAATAACAGCCACCATCATGCCTCCCAACGTAGAGTGGTTCTTTCTACTTTGATTAAACATGCAAAAACTATTTCGGACCTGGAGAGCCTCCACAAGGAAATAAGACAATTGCACATGATGTTACTTGTGGCTACAAGGTGAAGGATATCAACTGGGCCCTTAAAAGGGCTGATGGAGAAAAGCAGGAAAACTAACAATGAGGAAGAGCCTGTCGCTACCGCCTGTCTTCCCTGTATTTCCATGGTTTCTGGAAGGATCGCCAGGATGCTGAAGAAATACCGGATTAATACCATCCACAAACCCATAAGGAAGCTCAAGTCACAGCTTATGCAGGCCAACTGTGACCTGGGACCCAGCTTGGCTGGCGTTTACAGGATTCTCTGTGAATACGGAGCAGTGTTTATCAGTCAGATGGGACGCACAGCGGAAACTCGCATCAGGGAGCACAGGAGGTGTATCCGTTTGGGTTACCCAGAGAAACTGGCGGTAGCAGAACATTGTATTTGCAATGGCCGTAGGATTGACTTTGATGGCAGTAAACTACTGTGCCATGCCAAAGGTGCCTGCAATAGGTGCATCCAGCTGCAGCTCCTATCAGACCGAGTTAGGGAATTGGAGCAGGAGCTGGATGAACTACGGATCATTCGGGAGGCAGAGGCAGAGATAGATAAGAGTTATCGGGAAGTAGTCACACCAAAAAGACAGGAGGTAGGCAAATGGGTGACAGTCAAGAGAGGCAGGGGGAGCAGACAGAGAGAGCAGAGCACCCCTGTGGCCATTCCCATCAACAATAAGTATACCGTTTTGGATACTGTTGGTGGGGATGACCCACCAGGAATAAGCTGCAGTGGTCCTGTCTCTGGCACTGAGGTTGGACCCTCGACTAGGAAGGGGAGGAGGGAAGAGAAGAGAGCGGTAGTGATAAGGGATTCTATAGTCAGGGGGGCGGATAGGAGATTTTGTGGGGAAGATTGGGAGTCTTGGATGGTATGTTGCTTCCCTGGTGTCGGGGTCCGAGACATCTCAGATTGGGTGCAGGTTATTCTCGAGAGGGAGGGCAAGAATCCAGATGTTGTGGTCCATGTAGGGACCAATGACGTGATAGGATGGGCCGAGCCAGCATGGATTTACAAAGGGTAAATCATGCTTGACTAATCTGTTGGAGTTTTTCGAGGATGTAACCAGGAAGTTAGACGGGGGAGATCCATTTGATGTAGTGTACCTCTATTTTCAGAAGGCATTTGATAAGGTCCCACATAGGAGATTGGTGGGTAAAATCAAAGCTCAGGGCATCAGGGGGAAGGCATTGACATGGATAGAAAACTGGTTGGCAGATAGAAAGCAAAGGGTAGTGGTGAATGGGTGTTTCCCGGAATGGCAGGTGGTGACTAGTGGGGTGCCACAGGGCTCGGTATTGGGACCACAGCTGTTTACAATTTACGTCAACGATTTGGATGAAGGCATTGAAAATAACATCAGCAAATTTGCTGATGATACTAAGCTGGGTGGCAGTGTGACATGTGATGAGGATGTTAGGAGAATTCAGGGTGACTTGGATAGGCTGGGTGAGTGGGCAGATACTTGGCAGATGACGTTTAATGTGAATAAGTGTGAGGTTATCCACTTTGGGAGTAAGAACAGGAAGGCAGATTATTATCTGAACGGTGTAGAGTTAGGTAAGGGAGAAATAAAAAGAGATCTAGGAGTCCTTGTTCATCAGTCACTGAAGGTGAATGAGCAAGTGCAGCAGGCAGTGAAGAAGGCTAATGGAATGTTGGCATTTATTACAAAGAGAATTGAGTACAAGAGCAAGGAAATCCTCTTGCATTTGTACAGAGCCCTGGTGAGACCTCACCTGGAGTATTGTGTACAGTTTTGGTCTCCAGGGTTAAGGAAGGACATCCTGGCTGTAGAGGAAGTGCAGCGTAGATTCACTAGGTTAATTCCTGGGATGTCTGGACTGTCTTATGCAGAGAGGTTAGAGAGACTGGGCTTGTATACGCTGGAATTAAGGAGATTGAGAGGGGATCTGATTGAAACATATAAGATTATTAAGGGATTGGACAAGATAGAGGCAGGAAATATGTTCCAGATGCTGGGAGAGTCCAGTACCAGAGGGCATAGTTTGAGAATAAAGGGTAGGTCATTTAGGACAGAGTTAAGGAAAAACTTCTTCTCCCAGAGAGTTGTGGGGGTCTGGAATGCACTGCCTCGGAAGGTAGTGGAGGCCAATTCTCTGGATGCTTTCAAGAAGGAGCTAGATAGGTATCTTATGGATAGGGGAATCAAGGGATATGGGGACAAGGCAGGAACCGGGTATTGATAGTAGTTGATCAGCCATGATCTCAAAATGGCGGTGCAGGCTCGAAGGGCCGAATGGTCTACTTCTGCACCTATTGTCTATTGTCTATTGTTTTTGGGACAGCCTGGTAAAGGAAGCCATTGAAATAAAACTAGAGGAAAAGAATTTTAGCAAAGACAAAAGTCTCTAAGTAAGAACTGGAATTTGATTGTAAACAAGGTGGGAGAGTGGAAAGGTGATTAGATGAGGGCTAGCCAATCAGGAGGAACTGCCTACGGGAGTATAAATACCACTGGACTAGACATACCCAGGCATCATCCCTGATGAAGATGGTGGAGTTTGTAATCAAATCGTTGGTTATAATCAATGCCTGTACCCAACTGGAAGCCCGAAAAGAGCTTATTCAAAATAAATAAGTAATAAATATTGAGAACACAAGACAAAGAATCCTTGAGAGTGAGTCCATGGTTTGTGGGAACAGTTCAGTGTTGGGGTAAGTGAAGTTAAGTGAAGTTATCTCCTCTGGTTCAAGATCCTGATGGTTGAGAGGTAATAATTGTTTCTGGACCTGTTGGCGTGAGTCCTGAGGCTCCTGTACCTCCTTCTTGATGGTTGAGGGGTAATAACTGTTTCTGAACCTGTTGGTGTGAGTCCTCAGGCTCCTGTACCTCCTTCCTGATGGTTGAGGGGTAATAACTGTTTCTGAACCTGGTGGTGTGGGGCCTGAGGCTCCTGTACCTCCATCCTGATGGTTGAGGGGTAATAACTGTTTCTGAACCTGGTGGTGTGGGGCCTGAGGCTCCTGTACCTCCTTCCTGATGGTTGAGGGGTAATAACTGTTTCTGAACCTGGTGGTGTGGGGCCTGAGGCTCCCGTACCTCCTTCTTGATGGTTGAGGGGTAATAACTGTTTCTGAACCTGGTGGTGTGGGGCCTGAGGCTCCTGTACCTCCATCCTGATGGTTGAGGGGTAATAACTGTTTCTGAACCTGGTGGTGTGGGGCCTGAGGCTCCTGTACCTCCTTCCTGATGGTTGAGGGGTAATAACTGTTTCTGAACCTGGTGGTGTGGGGCCTGAGGCTCCCGTACCTCCTTCTTGATGGTTGAGGGGTAATAACTGTTTCTGAACCTGGTGGTGTGAGTCCTGAGGCTCCTGTACCTCCTTCCTGATGGATGCTGCTTTCCTGTAACAATGTTTCATGTGCTCAATGCTGGGGAGGGCTTTACCCATGATGTACTGGGCCATATCCACTACTTTTTGTAGGATTTTCCATTCAAGGGCATTGGGATTTCCATGCCAGGCTAGGATGCAGCCACTACACATCTATAGAAGTTTGTCAAAGTCATATCTTTGCAAACTCCAACAGAAGTAGTGCTCCCATGTTTTCTTTGTAATTGCCCTGACATGCAGGGCCCAGAATAGGTCCTCCAAAATAATAACAAATTTTAAGTTGCTCATCCTTTCCACCTCATACAGGGACAAGAGGCTGGACCCAAGTGCAGGACGCAGGCACTGAAGTACTAGGGGCAGGACGGGAACAACTAAACGAGAGACAAGACGTGGAGACCATGGTGTGCCTGAGGGACGTGACGTTCAAGGTGATTCTGGGGTTCCGAGAGAGTTCAGGCAGGCAGGAGGATCCCGGAGTTCAGGCAAGGCGGGATCCCGGAGTTCAGGCAAGGAGGATCCCGGAGTTCAGGCAAGGCGGGATCCCGGAGTTCAGGCAAGGCGGGATCCCGGAGTTCAGGCAAGGCGGGATCCCGGAGTTCACTGGGCGGGCCGCATAACTCCTGGGCAGGGCCCGGACCTCCCAGGTAGGAACACGGGGGCCTGAGCAGGTCACGGGGCACCTGGGTAGGTAGCGGGGCACAACCCGTCGACAATGAGAGACAGGTAGGGGCAGAGACCTCTGGGTGGGCCGCATAACTCCTAGGCAGGGCCCGGACCTGCCAGGCAGGAACACAGAGGCCTGGGCAGGTCACGGGGCACCTGGGTAGGTTGCGGGGCACCTGGGTAGGTTGCGGGGCACAACCCGTCGCCAGCGAGGGATGGAAAGGGGTAGTGTCCCCTGCCGGGCAATGGCAGTCTGGCCAGGCTTGCCCAACGGAGGCAAGGGATAGGAAGGGAACTAGGTCCAGGGTGACTGCCAGACTTACTCGAAGAACTCGTCTTTAACGAGGGGAACTCCAAGCAGGACAACCGGAGGAACAGGATAGGCAGGACGACCCCCCCAACTCCACTCAGTCCCAGAGCCCCCTATATACTCCGCCAGCCGATGGGCATCAGGTACGCCTCCTTGATCCACAGGTGTGACTACTTGGGCTCAAGGGCGAATGGAGGGACGGCCACAAGACCCGGAGTCCGGAGTCTGCAGACCGGACCAAGACCTGGAATGCAGGCTCCGGACCGGACCATAACAGATCCTCTGAAGAGGACTGGCTCACGGACCTCTGGCTTCCTTCTCCTGAAGTCAATAATCAGTTCCTTGGTCTTGCTGACACTGAGTGAGATGTTTTTGTTACAGCACCACTCAGCCAGATTTTCAATCTCCCTCCTGGATGCTGATTCATCAACACCCTTGATTGAGCCCAACAAGCTGTGATGCATCTAGAAAAAGTATTTTCTATGGGGATTGACAGCAATTTGTAAGGGTAGATGAGCACTCTGTCAGGGAAGAGTAGAGTGAATAGTGTGAGATGTTGTGAGTATTTGCTCTAAATAGCCCATACTGAGATTTCTTCATATTGCCACTTATTTTATACAACAGTCAGACAAAATACAAACTCATCTTTATTTCACTAAGGGAAAAGCCTGGATATCTCCAGCCTGGGTAAAATTAACTGTGAGAATCTCCACTTCTAAGTTCTTGTGAGTGAACTATTCTTGTCATGGTATGGGAGCCCAGTGTCTCGCCTAATGCTTTACAGCGCCAGCAATCGGAGTTCAGTTCCCACATTGCAAAGATGTGTGGTTGGGGTTGGTGAGTTGTGGGCATGCTATGTGGGAGCTGGAAGCATGGTTACACTCGCAAGCTTCCTCCGGCACAATCCTTGGGCCCTGTTCATCGTTGACGCACAGTGAATTTCACTGTGTTTCGATGTATGTAAATTATGACAAATAAAGCTAATCTTTAATGGATGTATGTTCCTGCTATTAGATTACTGTTAAAGGTGTATCTCTGACATTTAAGGCTGTCGCAAGGACAAACCCAGGTGCAGGACACAGGCGCTGAGGCAGAGTCGTTAGGCGTTAGCACCACTGCGAACGGAGAGCCAGTAGCTCGGAGAGTCTTTATACAGAGACAAGGTTCACGTGGAGAATCCAGGAGACGATGCAGAACTTAGAACTACCAATCCTAAATAACTATGAGACAAGGTTACTCATACAAGAATTGACCAACAAACTGGCAGTTCCTTGTTGTGATTCCAGGGTTTTTATCCTGCAGTTACTGATGGGAAACAGGTGTGTGTAATTTGCTGAACTGGGACCGATTGGAAATCAGGCAAGGGGGTTAGGGCCCAATTAAAGAGGTAATGGGGAATTACCAGATGGGACCATGACAAAGGCACAGTTCAGGGCAGATCTCTTTTGTCACTTAACCTTCTGCTTAGCTGTTTATTCTAGGCACCCACCATTCTCTGTGTAAAAGAGAATGCCCTACACTTAATCATGAAGGACTGTCACCACCTAGGACATGCCCTCTTCTCATTACTACCGTCAGGGAAGAGGTACAGGAGCCTGAATCAATGTCTTAGGAACTGATTCTTCACCTCCGCCATCAGATTTCTGAGCAGTCATTGAACCCATTTTGCTCCCTTTTTACACAGCTTATTTATATCTTTATATTTCTTACAGTTTTCAATATATGACACTTGTACTGCTGCTGCAAAGCAGCAAATTTCACAATTTCATCATTATTGTTATGTGCCGTATTGTATGACGTGAGCGATCTTGGTTTTTCCATGACCATGATTGTTCTTGGCAAATTTTTCACAGAAGTGGTTTGCCATCGTCTTCTTCTGGGGCAGAGTCTTCACAAGATGGGTGACCCCAGCCATTATCAATACTCTTCAGAGATTGTCTGCCTGGTGTCAGTGGTCACATAACCAAGACTTGTGATCTGCACCGGCTGCTCGTACGACCGTCCACCACCTGCTTCCTTAGCTTCACATAACCCAGACTGGGGGGGCCAAGCAGGTGCTACACCTTGCCCAAGGGTGACCTGCAGGCGAGCGGAGGGAAGGAGCACTTCACATCTACAAACTTTCCAGAAAAGTTGGGATATTTTCCAAAATGCAATAAAAACAAAAATCTGTGATATGTTAATTCACGTGAACCTTTATTTAACTGACAAAAGTACAAAGAAAAGATTTTTCATAGTTTTACTGACCAACTTAATTGTATTTTATAAATATACACACATTTAGAATTTGATGGCTGCAACACACTCAACAAAAGTTGGGGCAGTTAGAATAAGATTGAAAAGTGCACAGAATATTCAAGTAACACCGGTTTGGAAGACTCCACATTAAGCAGGCTAATTGGTAGCAGGTGAGGTATCATGACTTGGGTATAAAAGTATCGTCCATCAAAGGCTCAGTCTTTGCAAGCAAGGATGGGTCGTGGCTCAGTCCTTTGTGCCAAAATTCGTGAGAGAATTGTTAGTCAGTTCAAAAGGAACATTTCCCAACGCAAGATTGCAGAGAATTTAGGTCTTTCAACGTCTACAGTACATAATATTGTGAAACGATTCAGAGAATTCAGTGACATCTCAGTGAGTAAAGGGCAAGGTCGGAAACCACTGTTGAATGTGCGTGATCTTTGAGTCCTCAGGAGGCACTGCCTAAGAAACCGTCATGCTACTGTGATAATTATAGCCACCTGGGCTCGGGAGTACTTTGGAAAACCATTGTCACTTAACACAGTCCGTCGCTGCATCCAGAAATGCAACTTGAAACTGTATTACGCAAGGAGGAAGCCATACATCAACTCTATGCAGAAACGCCGGCGCGTTCTCTGGGCCCGAGCTCATCTCAGATGGACCAAAAGACTGTGGAACCGTGTGCTGTGGTTAGATGAGTCCACATTTCAGCTAGTTTTCGGAAAAAACGGGCGTCGAGTTCTCCATGCCAAAGATGAAAACGACCATCCTGATTGTTATCAGCGAAAGGTGCAAAAGCCAGCATCTGTGATGGTATGGGGGTGCATCAGTGCCCACGGCATGGGTGAGTTGCAGGTATGTGAAGGTACCATTGACTCTGAGGTGTATATTAGGATTTTAGAGAGACATATGTTGCCATCAAGGCGACGTCTCTTCCCAGGACGTCCATGCTTATTTCAGCAGGACAATGCCAGACCACAATCTGCACGGGCTACAACAGCGTGACTTTGTAGACACAGAGTGCGTGTGCTTGACTGGCCTGCTGCCAGTCCAGATCTATCTCCTATTGAAAATGTATGGTGCATCATGAAGAGGAGAATCAGACAATGGAGACCACAGACTGCTGAGCAGCTGAAGTCTTATATCAAGCAAGAATGGACAAAATTTCTAATTGCAAATCTACTACAATTAGTATCCTCAGTTCCAAAACGATTAAAAAGTGTTATTAAAAGGAAAGGTGATGTAACACAATGGTAAACATGCCTCTGTCCCAACTTTTAACATATTAACATATCACAGATTTTTGTTTTTATTGCATTTTGGAAAATATCCCAACTTTTCTGGAAATGGGGTTTGTAATTTGGTAGAGACATATCTCCACCCCACCACCCATTTCATGACATAGGTCAGTGATAATAAACCTGATTGTGATTCTGATTCCTTTGAACTTTAAATACAGGTTTGCATTTAAAATACTTCACTTAAAGTGCATATATTAAGCATTTCAAACTTTGGGGAAAAGAGACCAGCTGTTTACTCTATCTATGCCTCTTATAATTCGATAAACTTCCATCAGATCATTGGATACAATAGGGTCTTTTAAGGGAGCTTAGAAAAATAGAGGGCTTTGCAGTAGGGAAATTCTAGGCAGTTTTAGAGTAGATTGCATGTGGGCCGAAGGGCCTGTAATGTGCTGTAGATTTCTATGTTTCTATCTGCCCTCAGCCTCTGCTCTTTCAGGGTTTCGAGTTTGTCCAACCTCTCCTTTTTGCTCATGCCCTCAGCATTCTGGTGAACATCCCTTGGGATGTTTCAGCCTGATGTAGGTAGCATAAATGGAAGCTGCTGATGCATTTACCATGATGGGTGGCATGGCTTTACAATCCCCACCACCGTATGTAAGGAGTTTGTATGTTTTTCCCTGTGATCACATGGGTTTCTTCCAGATGTTCTGGTTTCCTCCCACAGTCCTACAATTCGCTTACCAACCGAACTGATCGACAGATGACACAATAGCCACAGCTCTACACATTGCCCTTACACACCTGGAGAAGGGGGATGTTTATATGAGTGCTGTTCTTGGACTACGGTTCAGCATTCAACATCCAGGCTCGACAAGAAGCTCAGAGACCTCGGCCTTCACCCTGCCTTGTGCAGCTGGATCCTGGACTTGCTATCAGATTGCCAGCAGGTGGTAAGAGTAGACTCCCTCACCTCTGCCCCTCTGACTCTCCACACAGTAACCCTCCAGTGCCCTGTCCTAAGCCCCCTCTTTTACTCTCTGTATACCCATAACCGTGTCACCACCCACAGCTCCAATCTGCTAATTAAATTTGCAGATGATACTAAATTGATTGGCCTTATCTCAAATAATAACGAGGCAGCCTACAGAGAAGTCATCTCTCTGACACAGTGGTGTCAAGGAAACATCCTCTCCCTCAACGTCACAAAAACAAAGGAGCTAGTTGTGGATTACAGGAGGAACTGAGACAGGCTCACCCCTATTGATATCAATGGATCTGGGGTTGAGAGGGTGAACAGCTTTAAGTTCATTGGCATACACATCACCGAGGTTCTCACATGGTCAGTACATACCGGCTGTGTGGTGAAAAAAAGCACAACAACACTTCTTTCACCTCAGACGGTTGAAGAAGTTTGGTATGGGTCCCCAAATCCTAAGAACTTTCTACAGGGGCACAACTGAGAGCATCCTGACTGGCTGCATCACTGCCTGGTATGGGAACTGTACCTCCCTCAATCGCAGGACGCTGCAGAGAGTGGTGCGGACAGCCCAGCGCATCTGTAGATGTGAACTTCCCACTATTCAGGACATTTACAGAGACAGGTGTGTAAAAAGGGCCCGAAGGATCATTGGAGACCCGAGTCACCCCAACCACAAACTGTTCCAGCTGCTACCATCTGGGAAACGGTACCGCAGCATAAAAGCCAGGACCAACAGGCTCCGGGACAGCTTCTTCCACCAGGCCATCAGACTGATTAATTCACACTGATATAACTGTATTTCTATGCTATATCGACTGTCCCGTCGTACATACTATTTATTACAAGTTACTATAATTTGCACATTGCACATTCGGACGGAGACATAACGTAAAGATTTTTATTCCTCGTGTATGTGAAGGATGTAAATAATGTCAATTCAGTTCAAAGATGTACCCCCGGTTAGGTTAGTTAGTTGTGGGCATGTTATGTTGTCACTGGAAGTATGGTGACACCTGTGGGCTGCCCCCAGCACCTTCCTCGGGCTACATTGGTCATCGATGCAAACAACACATTTCACTGTATGTTTCAATATATATGTGAGAAATAAAACTAATTTAAAAACCTTTATTCAAGACCAATGTGTGCTGAGCCACTGGCTGCAAATATACTACCCATCTTAATGTAAAGGATACAGGGAGCTGTCATGAATAACACTCACATCTTCCACCTCTGCTCTGAGTTGCCTCTTAATTAGGGACCCCCTGTACCTAATAAAGTGGCCACTGAGTTTATGTTAATGGCATTCTGCTGCTGTAGCCCATTAACTTCAAGGCTCAGCATGTTGTGGGTTCAGAGATGTTCTTTTTTACACCACTGTTGGAACGTATGGTTATTTAAGTTACTGTCGCCTTCCTGTCAGCTTGAACCAGTCTGGCCATTCTCCTCTGACCTCTCTCATTGACATTTTTGCCCACAGAACTGCCGCTCGATGGATTTTTTTTGGTTTTTCACACCACTCTCTGTAAACTCTAGAAACTGTTGTGTGTGAAAACCCCAGGAGATCAGCAGTTTCTGAGACACTCAAACCATCCTGTCTGCCACCAACAATCATTCCACGGTCAAAGTCACTTAGATCACATTTCTTCCCCATTCTGATGTTTGTTCTGAACAACTGAACCGCTTGACCATGTCTGCGTGATTTTATGCATCGAGTTACTGCCACATGATTGGCTGATTAGACATTTGCATTAACGAGCAGATGTACGGGTGTACTTAATAAAGTGACCACTGACTGTACATCCCCTCTTATTCCTCTGTACACATCCGTCAGAAGAAATCTGCTAAATGAGTCAAGCAAAGTGTGATAAACAGATGGGGAACCAGATAAGCCATTGCAATTAAACACTTTTACTCTGCCTCTTGCAGTAACAAGGCTTTTGAGACATATAATGTTGTAACTGATGGCTTCTGTCAATATTTGCAGATTTGAAACTCAATCAGGGAATGTAACAACTGGAAAATGGTATGGAAGCTGCACTGTGGTGGACAGGAAGACTCTGCAACGGATGGTCAAAACTGTCCAACACCAGCCTACCTGCCATCAAGGACAGATATACAGAAAGGTGCTAGAAAGGGCCAGGAACATCATGAAGGATCCCATACACCCTGCTCAAGGACTGCTTGTCCCACTCCCATCAGGGAGGAGGCTACGTAGCATCCACACCAGGACCATCAGACTCAAAAACAGTGACTATCCCCAAGCAGCAAGGCTGATCAACACCTCCACCCACTAGCCCTCTTCTCCACCCCTCCAACCACCACTACTTTATCATTTCCTTCAAAATCACCTTGCGTACAGACACTCCTGTGCCCAGTGTCACTTTATGGACATGCAATCAATCTGTGTATATGAGCTATCTTATGTATGTATATTTATTGTGTTTTTTAAATTTTTATTGTGTTCTTTATTTTATTGTGTTTTTTGTACTGTGTTGGATCCGGAGTAACAATTATTTCATTTTCCTTTACACTTGTGTACTGAAAACGACATTGAACCATCTTGTATCTCGAAGTGCTCTGGCACCGCTCAGCATGAACACTGTAATTAAAAAAAAACTTTTCCTCTCCATTAGACAGTAGTCAACACCACTCTCTTCTCATTCAAGATAGCTCAATGTCATTTCCAGCACACAAGTGTAAAGGAGAACAAAATAATTGTTACTCTGGTTCAGATGCAGCACAATAATTTTCATGAATGTCTTTTGAACCCTCTCCAATGTTTCTAAGATACGGAGTCCAAAACTGCTCACATTTCTTCAAGTGAGGCCTCACCAGGGCTTTATAAAGCCTCAGCATTAGATTCACGCTTTTATATTCTAGTCCTCTTGAAATGAATGCTAACATTGCATTTGCCTTCCTCACCACTGACTCAACCTGCAAGTTAACCTTAAGTGAATCCTGTATAATCTGGTAAGATGGCGGCACGTTTAAACGCAGTGGCCAACCTCAGGTGCACTTTTCTTTTTAAGATGTATTTTTTATGATCATAAGACTATACTGTACTCCAAGAATAACAGATACAGCAGGTCTACCACATCAGTGATCTGTTTATCGCTTGGTGCCACTGGCCAGAGTGTCGAAGGAGCCAGTGGACAAATCAGAGAAGGGGAAGCCGACAGACGGCCAGGAGAAAGAGCTGGGTGAAAGTGAAGCCAGCGGACGGGCTGAAGAGGGTTGGGAGGAGCTGACCTGGGTGCGGACCGCATTGCTGCTTACTACTTGACGACATCAGGGGCGGTTCGCGAAAGCAGTGTGCGGTGTAGACTTTAGTGACTGTCTTGGACGTTTCTCTTGCGATTGCAAGACCTGTTGGACATTGATAATGCAGGCCTGTTTCCCTTTTTGGTGGAGAGAGGCGACAAGGCAGCAGCGTAGCCTCGGTTGCAGCGAGGACAAGGCCTCAAGCAGGCTCGCCTGCTGCTGCAGTCCAGGTGAGGCGATGGTGTAGCGTGGAGTCTGTGCTCACTTGGGAGCTGACCTTTCCTGTCAGTGCTGCCCCCCCCAGTGTTCGACCGCCATTAGTCACTGGCAGCCAATCAGAAAAGGTTCCCTTTATTCCCACTCTGCCTCCTACCAGCCAGCCAAACTTCTTTCCATGCTCATATCTTTCCTGTAATATCATGGGCTCTTATCTTGTTAAAAAGCCTCATGTGTGGCACCTTATCAAAGACCTGAAAATACAAATACAAGACATCCACTGATTTTCCTTTGTCTATCTTCCTTGTTACTTCCTCAAATAGTTCCAACAGATCTGTCAGGCAAGATATTCTTCAGGAAACCATGCTACTTTGGCCTATTTTGTCATGTGTCTCCAAGTACCCTGAAACCTCATCTTTAACAATTGACTCCAACATCTTCCCAACCACTAAGGTCAGCTAGCTGGCCTATAATTTCCTTTCTTTTTGCTTTTTGCATTTGCAGACAAATGCAAGAGGATTTCCCTGCTCTTGTACTCAATTCCCTTTGTAATAAAGGCCAACATTCCATTAGCCTTCTTCATTGCCTGCTGCACTTGCTCATTCACCTTCAGTCACTGATGAACAAGGACTCCTAGATCTCTTTGTATTTCTCCCTTACCCAACTCTACACCGTTCAGATAATAATCTGCCTTCCTGTTCTTACTCCTAAAGTGGATAACCTCACACTTATTCACATTAAACGTCATCTGCCAAGTATCTGCCCACTCACCCAGCCTATCCAAGTCACCCTGAATTCTCCTAACATCCTCATCACATGTCACACTGCCACCCAGCTTAGTATCATCAGCAAACTTGCTGATGTTATTCTCAATGCCTTCATCTAAATTGTTGATGTAATACTGATGTAATACTAATGTAATACTGATACATTTGACTTCAGCTTCTCCCTCTCAAATTACAAAGTGAATTCTATCATATTAACATCACTGTTTCCTAAGGGTTCCTTTATCTTAATCAAATCCAGTTCATGACAACCAATCCAGACAATTGATCCCCTAGTAGGCTCAACCACAAGATGCTCTAAAAAGCCATCTCAGACATTCTACAAATTCTCTCTTGGGATCCAGTATCAGCACCAACCTGATTTTCCCAACCTACCTGCATATTGAAATCTCCCATGACTATTGTAACATTGCCCTTTTGCCATGCCTTTTCTATATCCCATTGTAAATTGTAGCCCAGATTCTGGCTACTGTTTGGAGGTCTGCAGATAACTCCCATCAGCGTCTTTTTACCCTTGTAGTTCCTTACCCCTACCCACAAAGATTCTACATCTTCCGATCCTACGTCACCTCTAAGTATTTAATTTCATGTTTTACCCACAATACCACATCACCCCCTCTGCCTACCTGCCTGCCCGTTTGATGCAATGTGTATCCTTGGATGTGAAGATCCCAACTATGATCTTCTTTCAGCCACAACTCAGTGATGCCCACAACATCATACCTGCCGATCTCTAACTGCACTACAAGGTCAGCCACCTTATTCCATAAACTGCGTGCATTCAAATATAACACCTTCAGTCCTGTATTCATCACCCTTTTTGATTTTACCTCCCTCTTACACTGCAACTCATCCCACTGACTTGCAATTTTGCCCTATCAGCTGCCTGTCCTTCCTATCACTATCACTGGCTCTGCCTGTAAGCCAACATCCCTGTTCTTAACCCTATCATTCCAGTTTCCAGCTCCCTGCCAAATTAGTTTAAACCCTCCCCGACAGCTCTAGCAAACCTACCTGCAAGGGTATTGGTCCCCCTCGGGTTCAGATGTAACTTGTCCTTTTAGTACAGTCGTACCGTCCCCAGAAGAGATCCTAATGATCGATAAACCTGAAACCCTGCCCCCTGCACCAGTTCCTCAGCCAAACGTTCATCTGCCAAATCATCCTATTCAGAATCAGAAGGAACACACACCAATCCTCATAGAGGGATCAGAAGTGGAGAGAGTGAGCAGTTTCAAGTTCCTGGGTGTCAAGATCTGAGGATCTAACCTGGTCCCAACATATCGATGTAGATAAGAAGGCAAGACACTGTCTATACCTCATCAGGAGTTTGAAGAGCTTTGGTATGTCAACAAAAACACTCAAAAACTTCTATAGCTGTACCATGGAGAGCATTCTGACAGGCTGCATCACTGTCTGGTATGGAGGGGCTATTGCACAGGACTGAAAGAAGCTGCAGAGGGTTGTAAATCTAGTCAGCTCCATCTTGTGTGCTAGCCTACAAAGTACCCAGGACATCTACAGGGAGCGGTGTCTCAGAAAGGCAGTGTCCATTATTAAAGACCTCCAGCACTCAGGGCATGGCCTTTTCTTACTGTTACCATCAGGGAGGAGATACAGGAGCCTGAAGACACACACTCAGCGATTCAGGAACAGCTTCTTCCCCTCTGCCATCGGGGAGGAGGTACAGGAGCCTGAAGACACACACTCAGCGATTCAGGAACAGCTTCTTCCCCTCTGCCATCAGGGAGGAGGTACAGGAGCCTGAAGACACACACTCAACAATTCAGGAACAGCTCCTTCCCCTCTACCATCAGGGAGGAGGTACAGGAGCCTGAAGACACACACTCAGCGATTCAGGAATAGCTTCTTCCCCTTTGCCATCAGGGAGGAGGTACAGGAGCCTGAAGACACACACTCAGCGATTCAGGAACAGCTTCTTTCCCTCTGCCATCAGGGAGGAGGTACAGGAGCCTGAAGGCACACACTCAGCGATTCAGGAACAGCTTCTTCCCCTCTGCCTAAATGGCCATTAAACCTGTGAACACTACCTCACTTTTTAATTATATATTATTTCTATTTTTGCACAATTTTAATCTATTCAATATGCATATACTGTAATTTATTGATATATTATTTTTTCTTCTATATTATGTATTGCATTGAACTGCTGCTAAGTTAACAAATTTCATGACACATGCTGGTGATAATAAACCTGATTCTGATTCTCAGCTTCTGGCTGCTCACCCTTAATGCCATGGGCCCAAAACATCCCCACCCCCCGGTACCCGGTACCTGGGAGGCAACTTACCATCCAGCTGTGTCTGTCATGAACACAGAATCTTGTGTCTACTCCTTTAAGTATTGAATCCCCTATCACTACTACAGTCCTCTTCTCACCCCTTCCCTTCTGAGCCATATCGCCAGACTCACTGCAAGAGACCTGGTCACTGTGGCTCATTCTCTACCTCCCCCCTCCCCAACAGAAAGTCTTCTGCCCCAAAGGTATCCAAAGTGGAATACTTATTATTGAGGGGAACAGGCACAGGGGTACTCTACACTGGCTGCCCAGTTCCCTTCCTTCTCCTGACAGTCACCAGTTACCTGCCTCCTGCAACCCAGGGACTATCTCCCTGTAGCTCCTATCTACCGCCTCCACATTATCCCATCTACCACACACAACCTTGAGATTCATCTCCTTGCAGGCACTCACAAAACAAAGAAACACAATCAAATCCACGTACACAACACAGACTGCCACATATCCAAATTGCAAAAGAGGACAAATCGTGCAAATAGTAAAAAGAATACACAAAAGCACATGGAACACGAACTGCCGAGTCCCCACGAATCAGTCCACAGATACAGAACCTGTTCAGCGCTGAGGCGAGTGAAGCCCATTCTGGAGCCAATGGCTGCAGGGAAGCAACTACTCCCGACCCTGGTGGCGTGTGGCCCTGATGGTAGTAGCAAGAAGAGAGGCGGATGGCGCTGAACAGCTGTTCATTTCCCACTCTCATCCTTGACAATTTTAATCTTGCTTGACACTTTAAGCAGCACAGAGTAATGGAGACAACCACCAGTTCATCGTCCCTCAATGCAACATCCACCCCCCGGCAATGGCTGCCCCCGCTCTCGAGAGTCTAGTTCACTGAATCTCCTCGGAGATCGCAAAAGCACCAGTCAGTACAGCATCGTGAGCGGAAGGTCCACACTTTGCTGTGTGAACTATTGCCACTGTTTTTAAATCTAAGGAACACACCAGCCAGTTCAGGCCCAGAAGCTCCAAGAAACAGCAAAGTGAAAATTTGTTTATTGATTGAATAATGAAAAATTTCCCAGGTTCCTGGAAGAAAACCATCCTCTGACAGGACCATGATCTAATTATACACCTCATCAGAGCCAGGACATGCCAAAGCTCTCCCCACCATCCAGACCTTGCTCCCTTCTCACTGCTACCATCAGGAAGGAGGTACAGGAGCCTCAGGCCCCACACCACCAGGTTCAGGAACAGTTATTACCCCTCTACCATCAGGAAGTAGGTACAGGAGCCTCAGGCCCCACACCACCAGGTTCAGGAACAGTTATTACCCCTCAACTATCAGGAAGGAGGTACAGGAGACTCAGGACTCACACCACCAGGTTCAGGAACAGTTATTACCCCTCAACCATCAGGAAGGAGGTACAGGAGCCTCAGCACTCACCACCAGGTTCAGGAACAGTTATTATCCCTCAACCATCAGGCTCCTGAACTAGTGTGGATAACTTCACTCACCTCAACACTGAGTTGATTCCACAAACTACAGACTCACTTTCAAGGACTCTACAACTCTTGTTCTCAGTTTGTATGTATGTATTTGTCTATTTATTTATCATTTGCTTATTGGTATTGCACAGATTGTCTTCTTTTGCACATTGGTTGTTTGTCAGTCTTTGATTGTGTGTAGTTTTTCATTGAATCTATTGTGTTTCTTTGTTCTGCTGTGAATGCCTGTAAATAATTAATTTCAAGGAAGTCTATGGTGAAATATACGTAGTTTGTTAGTAAATTTAGTTTGAAGTTTTGAATGTTGAAGGTATGTCCAGGAGTAGACTGCCCTCCATATCCTTTCCTCTAGCCTCCTCATAAAGTGATCTCAGATAGATACGAGAAGGTGTACAGGAGTGAGATATACCAGCTAGTTGAGTGCTGTTGCAGCAACAAACTTGCACTCAATGTCAGTAAGACCGAAGGACTAATTGTGGACTTCAGAAAGGGAACATGAACCAATCCTCAGTCGGATCAGAAGTGGAGAGTGTGAGCAGTTTCAAGTTCCTGGGTGTCAAGATCTCTGGTCCCAGCTTATCGATGCAGCTACAAAGACAAGACAGTGGCTATATTTCATCAGGAGTTTGAGGAGGTTTGCTGTGTCACTTGAAACACTCAAAAACTTCTATAAATGTACCATGGAGGGCATTCTGACAGGCTACATCACTGTCTGGTATGGGGAGGGTGGGGGAAATACTGCACAGGACTGAAAAGCTACTGAAATTGTAAGATTAGTCAGCTCCATCTTGGGTACTAGTCTCCATAGTATCCAAGACAGCTTCAAGAAGCAGTATCTCAGAAAGGTGGTGTTCATTATTAAAGACCCTATCACCCAGGGCATGCCCTTTTCTCACTGTTACCATCAGGGAGGTGGTACAGGAGCCTGAAGATACACACTCAGTGATTCAGGAACAGCTTCTTCCCCTCTGCCATCAGGGAGGAGATACAGGAGCCTAAAGAGACACACTCAGTGATTCAGGAACAGCTTCTTCCCCTCCGCCATCAGGGAGGAGGTACAGGAGCCTGAAGACACACACTCAGCGATTCAGGAACAGCTTCTTCCCCTCTGCCATCAGGGAGGAGGTACAGGAGCCTGAAGACACAGACTTAACGATTCAGGAACAGCTTCTTCCCCTCTGCCATCGGGGAGGAGGTACAGGAGCCTGAAGACACACACTCAACGATTCAGGAACAGCTTCTTCCCCTCTGCCATCAGGGAGGAGGTACAGGAGCCTGAAGACACACACTCAACGATTCAGGAACAGCTTCTTCCCCTCTGCCATCGGGGAGGAGGTACAGGAGCCTGAAGACACACACTCAACGATTCAGGAACAGCTTCTTCCCCTCTGCCATCAGGGAGGAGGTACAGGAGCCTGAAGATACACAGTCAGCGATTCAGGAACAGCTTCTTCCCCTCTGCCATCAGATTTCTGAGTGGACACTGAACCTATGAACAGTACCTCACTGTTTGTTTTTGTATTATTTCTGTTATTGCATTACTCTTTACAATTTAGCTATTCAATATACACATATACTTACTGTAATTGATTGATTTTTTTCTATGTTATCATGTATTGCATTGCACAGCTACTGCAAAGTTAACAAATTTCACGGCATATACCGGCAATAAAAAGACCAAGGTAACACATCTGAACAACTGGCATCCTGTCGCACTCACCTCAATAATAGGCAAATGCTTTGAGAGGTTGTTCAAGGACTACATCGGCAACACACTGCCACCCACACTGGACCCCTACGATTCACCTCCCGACACAACTGATGACACAACAGCCACAGCTCTACACACCATCCTTACTCACCTGGAGAAGGGGGATGTTTATGTGAGTGCTGTTCTTGGACTACAGTTCAGCATTCAGCACCATAATTCCCTCCAGGCTCGACAAGAAGCTCAGAGACCTCGGCCTTCACCCTGCCTTGTGCAGCTGGGTCCTGGACTTCCTGTCAGATCGCCAGCAGGTGGTAAGAGTGGGCTCCCTCACCTCCACCCCTCGGACTCTCAACACAGGAGTCTCTCAGGGCTGTGTACTAAGCCCCCTCCTTTACTCTTTGTATACCCATGACTGTATCACCATTTACAGCTCCAATCTGCTAATTAAATTTGCTGACAACTCTACATTAATTGACCTTATCTCAATAGACAATAGTGCAGAAGTAGACCATTCGGCCCTTCGAGCCTGCACCACCATTTTGAGATCATGGCTGATCATCTACTATCAATACCCGGTTCCTGCCTTGTCCCCATATCCCTTGATTCCCCTATCCATAAGATACCTATCTAGCTCCTTCTTGAAAGCATCCAGAGAATTGGCCTCCACTACCTTCCGAGGCAGTGCATTCCAGACCCCCACAACTCTCTGGGAGAAGAAGTTTTTCCTTAACTCTGTCCTAAATGACCTACCCTTTATTCTCAAACTATGCCCTCTGGTACTGGACTCTCCCAGCATCTGGAACATATTTCCTGCCTCTATCTTGTCCAATCCCTTAATAATCTTATATGTTTCAATCAGATCCCCTCTCAATCTCCTTAATTCCAGCGTATACAAGCCCAGTCTCTCTAACCTCTCTGCATAAGACAGTCCAGACATCCCAGGAATTAACCTAGTGAATCTACGCTGCACTTCCTCTACAGCCAGGATGTCCTTCCTTAATCCTGGAGACCAAAACTGTACACAATTCTGGTGAACTACATATACCTGTCTGGACTGCTCCTGTGGCTCCTCCCACAGGCCCCTGCTGACTGCTCCTGTGGCTCCTCCCACAGACCCCTGTATAAAGGCGATTGAGGCCTGAGCCCGGCCTCATTCTCCAGGATGTAGTGTTGTTCATTCTTCCAGTCAATAAAAGCCGATATCTCGCTTCTACGTCTCAGAGTGAGTTATTGTTGGTGCATCAACAATACTCCAGGTGTGGCATCACCAGGGCTCTGTACAAATGCAACAGGATTTCCTTGCTCTTGTACTCAATTCCCTTTGTAATAAAGGCCAATATTCCATTAGCCTTCTTCACTGCCTGCTGCACTTGCTCATTCACCTTCAGTGATTGATGAACAAGGACTCCTAGATCTCTTTGTATTTCTCCCTTACCCAACTCTACACCGTTCAGATAATAATCTGCCTTCCTGTTCTTACTCCTAAAGTGGATAACCTCACACTTATTCACATTAAACGTCATCTGCCAAGTATCTGCCCACTCACCCAGCCTATCCAAGTCACCCTGAATTCTCCTAACATCCTCATCACATGTCACACTGCCACCCAGCTTAGAATCATCAGCAAACTTGCTGATGTTATTCTCAATGCCTTCATCTAAATCGTTGATGTAATACTGATGTAATACTAATGTAATACTGATACATTTGACTTCAGCTTCTCCCTCTCAAATTACAAAGTGAATTCTATCATATTAACATCACTGTTTCCTAAGGGTTCCTTTATCTTAATCAAATCCAGTTCATGACAACCAATCCAGACAATTGATCCCCTAGTAGGCTCAACCACAAGATGCTCTAAAAAGCCATCTCAGACATTCTACAAATTCTCTCTTGGGATCCAGTATCAGCACCAACCTGATTTTCCCAACCTACCTGCATATTGAAATCTCCCATGACTATTGTAACATTGCCCTTTTGCCATGCCTTTTCTATATCCCATTGTAAATTGTAGCCCAGATTCTGGCTACTGTTTGGAGGTCTGCAGATAACTCCCATCAGCGTCTTTTTACCCTTGTAGTTCCTTACCCCTACCCACAAAGATTCTACATCTTCCGATCCTACGTCACCTCTAAGTATTTAATTTCATGTTTTACCCACAATACCACATCACCCCCTCTGCCTACCTGCCTGCCCGTTTGATGCAATGTGTTTCCTTGGATGTGAAGATCCCAACTATGATCTTCTTTCAGCCACAACTCAGTGATGCCCACAACATCATACCTGCCGATCTCTAACTGCACTACAAGGTCAGCCACCTTATTCCATAAACTGCGTGCATTCAAATATAATACCTTCAGTCCTGTATTCATCACCCTTTTTGATTTTACCTCCCTCTTACACTGCAACTCATCCCACTGACTTGCAATTTTGCCCTATCAGCTGCCTGTCCTTCCTATCACTATCACTGGCTCTGCCTGTAAGCCAACATCCCTGTTCTTAACCCTATCATTCCAGTTTCCAGCTCCCTGCCAAATTAGTTTAAACCCTCCCCGACAGCTCTAGCAAACCTACCTGCAAGGGTATTGGTCCCCCTCGGGTTCAGATGTAACTTGTCCTTTTAGTACAGTCGTACCGTCCCCAGAAGAGATCCTAATGATCGATAAATCTGAAACCCTGCCCCCTGCACCAGTTCCTCAGCCAAACGTTCATCTGCCAAATCATCCTATTCAGAATCAGAAGGAACACACACCAATCCTCATAGAGGGATCAGAAGTGGAGAGAGTGAGCGATTTCAAGTTCCTGGGTGTCAAGATCTCTGAGGATCTAACCTGGTCCCAACATATCGACGTAGATAAGAAGGCAAGACACTGTCTATATCTCATCAGGAGTTTGAAGAGCTTTGGTATGTCAACAAAAACACTCAAAAACTTCTATAGCTGTACCATGGAGAGCATTCTGACAGGCTGCATCACTGTCTAGTATGGAGGGGCTACTGCACAGGACTGAAAGAAGCTGCAGAGGGTTGTAAATCTAGTCAGCTCCATCTTGTGTGCTAGCCTACAAAGTACCCAGGACATCTACAGGGAGCGGTGTCTCAGAAAGGCAGCGTCCATTATTAAAGACCTCCAGCACTCAGGGCATGGCCTTTTCTCACTAATACAATCAGGGAGGAGGTACAGGAGCCTGAAGGCACACACTCAACGATTCAGGAACAGCTTCTTCCCCTCTGCCATCAGGGAGGAGGTACAGGAGCCTGAAGACACACACTCAGCGATTCAGGAACAGCTTCTTCCCCTCTGCCATCAGGGAGGAGGTACAGGAGCCTGAAGACGCACACTCAGCGATTCAGGAACAGCTTCTTCCCCTCTGCCATCAGGGAGGAGGTACAGGAGCCTGAAGACACACACTCAGCGATTCAGGAACAGCTTCTTCCCCTCTGCCATCAGGGAGGAGGTACAGGAGCCTGAAGACACACACTCAACAATTCAGGAACAGCTTCTTTCCCTCTGCCATCAGGGAGGAGGTACAGGAGCCTGAAGGCACACACTCAGCGATTCAGGAACAGCTTCTTCCCCTCTGCCTAAATGGCCATTAAACCTGTGAACACTACCTCACTTTTTAATTATATATTATTTCTATTTTTGCACAATTTTAATCTATTCAATATGCATATACTGTAATTTATTGATATATTATTTTTTCTTCTATATTATGTATTGCATTGAACTGCTGCTAAGTTAACAAATTTCATGACACATGCTGGTGATAATAAACCTGATTCTGATTCTCAGCTTCTGGCTGCTCACCCTTAATGCCATGGGCCCAAAACATCCCCACCCCCCGGTACCCGGTACCTGGGAGGCAACTTACCATCCAGCTGTGTCTGTCATGAACACAGAATCTTGTGTCTACTCCTTTAAGTATTGAATCCCCTATCACTACTACAGTCCTCTTCTCACCCCTTCCCTTCTGAGCCATATCGCCAGACTCACTGCAAGAGACCTGGTCACTGTGGCTCATTCTCTACCTCCCCCCTCCCCAACAGAAAGTCTTCTGCCCCAAAGGTATCCAAAGTGGAATACTTATTATTGAGGGGAACAGGCACAGGGGTACTCTACACTGGCTGCCCAGTTCCCTTCCTTCTCCTGACAGTCACCAGTTACCTGCCTCCTGCAACCCAGGGACTATCTCCCTGTAGCTCCTATCTACCGCCTCCACATTATCCCATCTACCACACACAACCTTGAGATTCATCTCCTTGCAGGCACTCACAAAACAAAGAAACACAATCAAATCCACATACACAACACAAAAGCAAAAGCACCAGTCAGTACAGCATCGTGAGCGGAAGGTCCACACTTTGCTGTGTGAACTATTGCCACTGTTTTTAAATCTAAGGAACACACCAGCCAGTTCAGGCCCAGAAGCTCCAAGAAACAGCAAAGTGAAAATTTGTTTATTGATTGAATAATGAAAAATTTCCCAGGTTCCTGGAAGAAAACCATCCTCTGACAGGACCATGATCTAATTATACACCTCATCAGAGCCAGGACATGCCAAAGCTCTCCCCACCATCCAGACCTTGCTCCCTTCTCACTGCTACCATCAGGAAGGAGGTACAGGAGCCTCAGGCCCCACACCACCAGGTTCAGGAACAGTTATTACCCCTCAACCATCAGGAAGGAGGTACAGGAGCCTCAGGCCCCACACCACCAGGTTCAGGAACAGTTATTACCCCTCAACTATCAGGAAGGAGGTACAGGAGCCTCAGGCCCCACACCACCAGGTTCAGGAACAGTTATTACCCCTCAACCATCAGGAAGGAGGTACAGGAGCCTCAGGACCCACACCACCAGGTTCAGGATTAGTTATTACCCCTCAACCATCAGAAAGGAGGTACAGGAGCCTCAGGTCCCACACCACCAGGTTCAGGATCAGTTATTACCCCTCATCCATCAGGAAGGATGTACAGGAGCCTCAGGACCCACACCACCAGGTTCAGGAACAGTTACCACCTCCCAACCATCAGGAAGGAGGTACAGGAGCCTCAGGACCCACACCACCAGGTTCAGGAACAGTTATCACCCCCCAACCATCAGGAAGGAGGTACAGGAGCCTCAGGACCCACACCACCAGGTTCAGGAACAGTTACCACCCCCCAACCATCAGGAAGGAGGTACAGGAGCCTCAGGACTCACCACCAGGTTCAGGAACAGTTATTACCCCTCAAACATCAGGAAGGAGGTACAGGAGCCTCAGGCCCCACACCACCAGGTTCAGGAAAAGTTATTGCCCCTCAACCATCAGAAAGGAGGTACAGGAACCTCAGGTCCCACACCACCAGGTTCAGGAACAGTTATTACCCCTCAACCATCAGGAAGGAGGTACAGGAGCCTCAGGACTCACCACCAGGTTCAGGAACAGTTATTACCCCTCAACCATCAGGAAGGAGGTACAGGAGCCTCAGGTCCCACACCACCAGGTTCAGGAACAGTTATTACCCCTCAACCATCAGGAAGGAGGTACAGGAGCCTCAGGACTCAACACCAGGTTCAGGATCAGTTATTACCCCTCAACCATCAGGAAGGAGGTACAGGAGCCTCAGGACTCACCACCAGGTTCAGGAACAGTTATTACCCCTCAACCATCAGGCTCCTGAACCAGTGTGGATAACTTCACTCATCTCAACACTGAGCTGATTCCACAAACTACAGACTCACTTTCAAGGACTCTACAACTCTTGTTCTCAGTTTGTATGTATGTATTTGTCTATTTATTTATCATTTGCTTATTGGTATTGCACAGATTGTCTTCTTTTGCACATTGGTTGTTTGTCAGTCTTTGATTGTGTGTAGTTTTTCATTAAATCTATTGTGTTTCTTTGTTCTGCTGTGAATGCCTGTAAATAATTAATTTCAAGGAAGTCTATGGTGAAATATACGTAGTTTGTTAGTAAATTTAGTTTGAAGTTTTGAATGTTGAAGGTATGTCCAGGAGTAGACTGCCCTCCATATCCTTTCCTCTAGCCTCCTCATAAAGTGATCTCAGATAGATACGAGAAGGTGTACAGGAGTGAGATATACCAGCTAGTTGAGTGCTGTTGCAGCAACAAACTTGCACTCAATGTCAGTAAGACCGAAGGACTAATTGTGGACTTCAGAAAGGGAACATGAACCAATCCTCAGTCGGATCAGAAGTGGAGAGTGTGAGCAGTTTCAAGTTCCTGGGTGTCAAGATCTCTGGTCCCAGCTTATCGATGCAGCTACAAAGACAAGACAGTGGCTATATTTCATCAGGAGTTTGAGGAGGTTTGCTGTGTCACTTGAAACACTCAAAAACTTCTATAAATGTACCATGGAGGGCATTCTGACAGGCTACATCACTGTCTGGTATGGGGAGGGTGGGGGAAATACTGCACAGGACTGAAAAGCTACTGAAATTGTAAGATTAGTCAGCTCCATCTTGGGTACTAGTCTCCATAGTATCCAAGACAGCTTCAAGAAGCAGTATCTCAGAAAGGTGGTGTTCATTATTAAAGACCCTATCACCCAGGGCATGCCCTTTTCTCACTGTTACCATCAGGGAGGTGGTACAGGAGCCTGAAGATACACACTCAGTGATTCAGGAACAGCTTCTTCCCCTCTGCCATCAGGGAGGAGATACAGGAGCCTAAAGAGACACACTCAGCGATTCAGGAACAGCTTCTTCCCCTCTGCCATCAGGGAGGAGGTACAGGAGCCTGAAGACACAGACTTAACGATTCAGGAACAGCTTCTTCCCCTCTGCCATCAGGGGGGAGGTACAGGAGCCTGAAGACACACACTCAACGATTCAGGAACAGCTTCTTCCCCTCTGCCATCGGGGAGGAGGTACAGGAGCCTGAAGACACACACTCAACGATTCAGGAACAGCTTCTTCCCCTCTGCCATCAGGGAGGAGGTACAGGAGCCTGAAGACACAGATTTAACGATTCAGGAACAGCTTCTTCCCCTCTGCCATCAGAGGGGAGGTACAGGAGCCTGAAGACACACACTCAACGATTCAGGAACAGCTTCTTCCCCTCTGCCATCGGGGAGGGGGTACAGGAGCCTGAAGATACACAGTCAGCGATTCAGGAACAGCTTCTTCCCCTCTGCCATCAGATTTCTGAGTGGACACTGAACCTATGAACAGTACCTCACTGTTTGTTTTTGTATTATTTCTGTTATTGCATTACTCTTTACAATTTAGCTATTCAATATACACATATACTTACTGTAATTGATTGATTTTTTTCTATGTTATCATGTATTGCATTGCACTGCTACTGCAAAGTTAACAAATTTCACGGCATATACCGGCAATAAAAAGACCAAGGTAACACATCTGAACAACTGGCATCCTGTCGCACTCACCTCAATAATAGGCAAATGCTTTGCGAGGTTGTTCAAGGACTACATCGGCAACACACTGCCACCCACACTGGACCCCTACGATTCACCTCCCGACACAACTGATGACACAACAGCCACAGCTCTACACACCATCCTTACACACCTGGAGAAGGGGGATGTTTATGTGAGTGCTGTTCTTGGACTACAGTTTAGCATTCAGCACCATAATTCCCTCCAGGCTCGACAAGAAGCTCAGAGACCTCGGCCTTCACCCTGCCTTGTGCAGCTGGATCCTGGACTTCCTGTCAGATCGCCAGCAGGTGGTAAGAGTGGGCTCCCTCACCTCCACCCCTCGGACTCTCAACACAGGAGTCTCTCAGGGCTGTGTACTAAGCCCCCTCCTTTACTCTTTGTATACCCATGACTGTGTTACCATTTACAGCTCCAATCTGCTAATTACATTTGCTGACAACTCTACATTAATTGGCCTTATCTCAATAGACAATAGGGGCAGAAGTAGACCATTCGGCCCTTCGAGCCTGCACCACCATTTTGAGATCATGGCTGATCCTTAACTCTGTCCTAAATGACCTACCCCTTATTCTCAAACTATGCCCTCTGGTACTGGACTCTCCCAGCATCTGGAACATATATCCTGCCTCTATCTTGTCCAATCCCTTAATAATCTGATATGTTTCAATCAGATCCCCTCTCAATCTCCTTAATTCCAGCGTGTACAAGCCCAGTCTCTCTAACCTCTCTGCGTAAGACAGTCCAGACATCCCAGGAATTAACCTCGTGAATCTACGCTGCACTTCCTCTACAGCCAGGATGTCCTTCCTTAACCCTGGAGACCAAAACTGTACACAATACTCCAGGTGTGGTCTCACCAGGGCCCTGTACAAATGCAAAAGGATTTCCTTGCTCTTGTACTCAATTCCCTTTGTAATAAAGGCCAACATTCCATTAGCCTTCTTCACTGCCTGCTGCATTTGCTCATTCACCTTCAGTGACTGATGAACAAGGACTCCGAGATCTCTTTGTATTTCTCCCGTACCCAACTCTACACCGTTCAGATAATAATCTGCCTTCCTGTTCTTACTCCCAAAGTGGATAACCTCACACTTATTCACATTAAACATCATCTGCCAAGTATCTGCCCACTCACCCAGCCTATCCAAGTCACCCTGAATTCTCCTAACATCCTCATCACATGTCACACTGCCACCCAGTTTAGTATCATCAGCAAATTTGCTGATGTTATTCTCAATGCCTTCATCCAAATCGTTGACATAAATTGTAAACAGCTGTGGTCCCAATACCGAGCCCTGTGGCACCCCACTAGTCACCACCTGCCATTCCGGGAAACACCCATTCACCGCTACACTTTGCTTTCTATCTGCCAACCAGTTTTCTATCCATGTCAATGTCTTCCCCCCATGCCCTGAGCTTTAATTTTACCCACCAATCTCCTATGTGGGACCTTATCAAATGCCTTCTGAAAATCGAGGTACACTACATCCACTAGATCTCCCCCGTCTAACTTCCTGGTTACATCCTCGAAAAACTCCAATAGATTAGTCAAGCATGATTTACCCTTAGTAATTCCATGCTGGCTCGGCCCAATCCTATCATTGCTATCTAGATATGCCACTATTTCATCCTTAATAATGGACTCTAGCATCTTCCCCACCACCGATGTCAGGCTGACAGGTTGATAGTTCTCTGTTTTCTCCCTCCCTCCTTTCTTAAAAAGTGGGATAACATTAGCCATTCTCCAATCCTCAGGAACTGATCCTGAATCTAAGTAACATTGGAAAATGATTACCAATGCATCCGCAATTTCCAGGGCCACCTCCTTTAGTACCATCTGGACCTGGGGATTTGTCAGCCTTCAGTCCCATCAGTCTTCTCATCACCGTTTCCTTCCGAATGTCAATCTGTTTCATTTCCTCTGTTACCCTATGTCCTTGGCCCATCCATACATCTGGGAGATTGCTTGTGTCTTCCTTAGTGAAAACAGATCTAAAGTACTCATTAAATTCTCTGTTTCCCATAACAATTTCACCCAATTCATTCTTCAAGGGCCCAACATTGTTCTTAACTATCTTCTTTCTCTTCACATACCTAAAAAAGCTTTTGCTATCTTCCTTTATATTCCTGGCTAGCTTGCGTTCATACCTCATTTTTTCTCCCCGTATTGTCTTTTTAGTTAAGTTCTGTTTGTGGTGAACTACATATACCAGTGTGGTTTGCTCCCAACAGACCCCCGCTGACTGCTCCTGTGGCTCCTCCCACAGACCCCTGCTGACTGCTCCTGTGGCTCCTCCCACAGACCCCTGTATAAAGGCGAATGAGGCCTGAGGCCGGCCCTCATTCTCCAGGATGTTGTGTTGTTCATTCTTCCAGTCAATAAAAGCCGATATCTCACTTCTTACGTCTCAGAGTGAGTTATTGATGGTGCATCAAATTTATTGACTGGAAGTTTTTAAGCATGGAAACCGTTTTACATCCGGAAAGATTGGATCTGTACCCCCAGGACCCTGAAGCGGCTCTTGCCTTTGAACACTGGCTTGCATGCTTCCAATCATACTTGGAGGAGGTTAGTGCAACTGACCCTGCTGTTAGGCACAGGATTCTCCTCTCGCGAGTCACCCCAAAAGTTTATTCCTTCATCAGGGACCTCTCGACCTACGACGGGGCTCTGGCCGCCCTCAAACGACAGTACCTGCGGCCGGTGAACACCGTCTACGCAAGACATCGTTTGGCTACCAGACGGCAGCAGCCTGCGGAATCGTGCGCCGAATTTCTCCGAGCCCTACAGACACTCGTGCGGACTTGTGAATGCCAAACGCTCACGGCGGAACAGCATGCAGAACTCTTGGTACGAGACGCCTTTGTGACGGGACTGAGATCAGTGTATGTGCGGCAGCGTTTGCTGGAAAATCCCGACCTCACCTTATGCTCGGCGATCGAGACGGCCGAAACACTCGAGGCTGCTCTACGCTATGCTGACGCCGTCCAGCCGCGCAATTCCCCGTCGGATTCATGGACACCTCAGACCCCGCCGCCGCCGGTTCCCGTGAGCGAATTCACCAACGCCGCTGCCAGTCGCGATTCCACGAACTCCCCGACTCCGTCCGCGTCCGCGGCGGCGTCCCGGCAAACGCCGGGGCTCTGTTATTTTTGTGGACTGGAGAAACATCCTCGAAAACGTTGCACAGCCCGCGAAGCGACCTGCTCCAGCTGTGGAAAACGGGGTCATTTCGCCAGAGTCTGTAAGTCTAAATCGAAAGCGGAGTCGAGCTGCGCTGTGTTTGAGCCGTGGGGGCCGCCATCTTGCATGCCCGGACGTGGGCGGCCATCTTTGTCGGCGTCACCGAGCCCCGCCCCCGACTCACCGGTGTTTACCGGGCACCAAGACGGCAGTTCAACTCTGGCCACCATAACCCTCGACCAAAGCGCCCCACACCAGCTTGCCAGGTCAATGATGGACATCCTGGTGGAGGGGCACAGGACTAGCTGCCTGTTTGACATGGGCAGCACTGAGAGTTTTATTCACCCGGACACGGTGCAACGCTGCGGACTCGTGACACGGCCGGTAAGCCAGAGGGTCACCATGGCTTCTGGGTCGCATTCCACAGACATCCGGGTGGGTTGTGTAGCGACATTGGTGGTGCAGGGCACAGAATATCGGAACTTTGCGTTCCTGGTCATGCCTCAACTGTGCGCACCTGTGCTATTGGGCCTGGACTTCCAGAGCCATCTCGAAAGTGTGACTATAGCATATGACGGGCCCCTCCCACCACTCACTGTCAGGAATCCTCAGTTTTGTGGGACTTCGTCATATACCCCGCTACTGACCACACACACACACCGACCCGCACATCCCACCCAGCACCATGCCGACAGCTGCGCTACTGACACTACTTGCAGCCTCTCCACCCTCAAGATCCCTCCCCCACCGCTGTTCGCCAACCTGACCCCCGACTGTAAACCTGTGGCAACTAAAAGCAGGAGGTACAGCATGGGGGACAGGGCCTTCATTCAGTCGGAGGTGCAGCGGCTGCTCAGGGAGGGGATCATTGAGCCAAGCACAAGTCCTTGGAGGGCCCAGGTGGTTGTTGTTCTGACCGGGCAGAAAAGTAGGATGGTTGTGGACTATAGTCGAACCATCAATAGGTTCACGCAGCTTGACGCGTACCCTCTACCCTGCATCGCGGATATGGTCAACCAGATCGCTCAGTACAAGGTGTACTCGACAATAGATCTGAAATCCGCTTATCACCAGCTCCCCATCCGCCCAGAGGACCGCCCATACACCGCCTTCGAGGCGGGCGGCAGGCTCTATCACTTCCTGCGCATCCCAATTGGTGTCACCAATGGTGTCTCGGTCTTCCAGAGGGAAATGGACCGGATGGTGGACCAGTACAAACTGAAGGCCACATTTCCCTATCTGGATAACATCACCATCTGTGGTCGCGACTGGTTGGATCACGACGCTAACCTCCAACGATTTTTCCAGGTGGACGCGGCTTTGAACCTTACTTATAACAGGGACAAGTGTGTGTTCAGAACCACCCGACTCACTATCCTTGGGTATCTCGTGGAGAACGGGGTCATTGGCCCTGATCCCGACCGTATGCGCCCCCTGTTAGAACTCCCTCTTCCCACCACTCTCAAGGCCCTCCGGCGGTGCCTGGGTTTTTTTTCCTATTACGCCCAATGGGTCCCCCATTACGCAGACAAGGCCCGCCCCCTGGTTAAGTCTACCACATTTCCCCTCTCTGCCGAGGCCCGCGCGGCTTTCAGCTGCATTAAAGGGGACATTGCCAAAGCAACGATGCATGCGGTGGACGAGACCATTCCCTTCCAAGTAGAGTGTGACGCCTCCGATTTCGCGCTTGCCGCTACCCTCAATCAGGCAGGCAGGCCAGTAGCATTCTTTTCTCGTACCCTTCAAGGCTCTGAAATTCGGCACTCCGCGGTGGAGAAAGAAGCCCAGGCCATAGTGGAAGCTATTAGGCACTGGAGGCACTATCTCGCCGGCAAAAGGTTCACCTTGCTGACCGACCAGCGCTCGGTTGCGTTCATGTTCAGCAACCAACAGCGGGGCAAAATCAAAAATGATAAAATTTTGCGGTGAAGAATGGAACTCTCCACCTACAACTATGATATCCTGTACCGGCCTGGCAGACTCAATGAGCCCCCTGATGCCCTATCCCGGGGAGCGTGTGCCAGTGCGCAGATCGACTGGCTATACGCCCTCCATGCAGATCTTTGCCACCTGGGGGTCACCCGATTTTACCATTTCGTTAAAGCCCGGAACCTGCCGTACTCCCTGGAGGACATCAGGACGATGACCAGGGACTGCCAAGTCTGCGCTGAGTGCAAACCGCACTTCTACCATCCTGAAAAGGTGCAACTTATCAAGGCCACCCGCCCCTTTGAGCGACTGAGTGTCGACTTTAAGGGCCCCCTTCCCTCCACCGACCGCAATGTCTACTTTCTCAACATTATCGGCGAGTAGTCGCGGTTCCCCTTTGCCATCCCCTGCCCCAATACCACTGCCACGTCCATCATAAAAGCCCTGCACCAGCTCTTCACTCTGTTCGGATATCCCTGCTGTATCCACAGTGATAGAGGGTCCTCCTTTATGAGTGACGAGCTGCGCCAGTACCTGCTAGCTAGGGGCATTGCTACTAGTCGGACCACGAGTTACAATCCCCGGGGGAATGGACAGGTGGAGAGGGAGAATGCCACGGTGTGGAAGGCCACACTTTTAGCCCTTAAGTCAAAAGGGTTGCCGGTCTCTCGATGGCAGGAGGTCCTCCCTGAGGCACTCCACTCTATCCGCTCCCTGTTATGTACGTCCACCAATGCCACCCCTCACGAACGCCTATTCTCTTTTCCCAGGAAGTCTGTCACTGGGACCACCCTACCAGCTTGGCTGACATCCCCAGGGCCAGTGCTGCTCCAGAAACATGTGAGGAGTAATAAATACTCCCTGCTGGTCGAGAGGGTTCACCTTCTGCATGCTAACCCCCAGTATGCCTACGTGGTCTTGCCTGATGGGCGGGAGGACACGGTCTCTGTCCGCGACCTGGTGCCCGCAGGAGCAGCAGACCACTACCCCGAACACTCCACGGTAACAATGAACCCTGTACCCGAGGTTACACCGCGCCCAGCACAGACTCCTCACGACACTCATGTACCAGACACCTCGTACGCGTATAGTCCGGACACCTCGCACACACGTGAGGGATCACTGACACCTCCAGTTAGGCCAGAACCAGCACAACCTCCGTCCCCTGAGCTATCACCACCTCCGGCATCTGTGCAATCACCGCCGGAACTACGCAGATCGCAGCGACAGATTGGACCACCTGATAGACTTAACCTGTAAATATACTTGTAAGAAACTTCGCCACCTGGGGACTCTTTTCCAACAAAGGGGGGGTGAATGTGGTGAACTACATATACCAGTGTGGTTTGCTCCCAACAGACCCCCGCTGACTGCTCCTGTCACTCCTCCCACAGACCCCCTGCTGACTGCTCCTGTGGCTCCTCCCACAGACCCCTGCTGACTGCTCCTGTGGCTCCTCCCACAGACCCCCTGCTGACTGCTCCTGTCACTCCTCCCACAGACCCCCTGCTGACTGTTCCTGTGGCTCCTCCCACTGACCCCTGCTGTCTGCTCCTGTGGCTACTCCCACAGACCCCCTGCTGACTGCTCCTGTCACTCCTCCCACAGACCCCCTGCTGACTGCTCCTGTGGCTCCTCCCACAGACCCCTGCTGACTCCTCCCACAGACCCCTGCTGACTGCTCCTGTGGCTCCGCCCACAGACCCCTGCTGACTGCTCCTGTGACTCCTCCCACAGACCCCTGCTGACTCCTCCCACAGACCCCTGCTGACTGTTCCTGTGGCTCCTCCCACAGACCCCTGCTGACTGATCCTGTGGCTCCTCCCACTGACCCCCGCTGACTGTTCCTGTGGCTCCTCCCACAGACCCCTGCTGACTGTTCCTGTGGCTCCTCCCACAGACCCCCGCTGACTGCTCCTGTGGCTCCTCCCACAGACCCCTGCTGACTGTTCCTGTGGCTCCTCCCACAGACCCCTGCTGACTGCTCCCACTGACCCCCTGCTGACTGCTCCTGTGGCTCCTCCCACAGACCCCTGCTGACTGTTCCTGTGGCTCCTCCCACAGACCCCCTGCTGACTGTTCCTGTGGCTCCTCCCACTGACCCCCTGCTGACTCCTCCCACAGACCCCTGCTGACTCCTCCCACAGACCCCCCGCTGACTGATCCTGTGGCTCCTCCCACAGACCCCCTGCTGACTGCTCCTGTGGCTCCTCCCACAGACCCCCGCTGACTGCTCCTGTGGCTCCTCCCACAGACCCCCTGCTGACTGCTCCTGTGGCTCCTCCCACAGACCCCCGCTGACTGCTCCTGTGGCTCCTCCCACAGACCCCTGCTGACTGCTCCTGTGGCTCCTCCCACAGACCCCTGCTGACTCCTCCCACAGACCCCTGCTGACTGCTCCTGTGGCCCCTCCCACAGACCCCTGCTGACTGCTCCTGTGGCTCCTCCCACAGACCCCCTGCTGACTGTTCCTGTGGCTCCTCCCACTGACCCCCTGCTCCTGTGGCTCCTCCCACAGACCCCCTGCTGACTGTTCCTGTGGCTCCTCCCCCTGACCCCCTGCTCCTGTGGCTCCTCCCACAGACCCCTGCTGACTGCTCCTGTGGCTACTCCCACTGACCCCTGCTGACTGCTCCTGTGGCTCCTCCCACAGACCCCCGCTGACTGCTCCTGTGGCTCCTCCCACAGACCCCCTGCTGACTGCTCCTGTGGCTCCTCCCACAGACCCCCGCTGACTGATCCTGTGGCTCCTCCCACAGACCCCCTGCTGACTGCTCCTGTGGCTCCTCCCACAGACCCCCGCTGACTGCTCCTGTGGCTCCTCCCACAGACCCCCTGCTGACTGCTCCTGTGGCTCCTCCCACAGACCCCCGCTGACTGCTCCTGTGGCTCCTCCCACAGACCCCTGCTGACTGCTCCTGTGGCTCCTCCCACAGACCCCTGCTGACTCCTCCCACAGACCCCTGCTGACTGCTCCTGTGGCCCCTCCCACAGACCCCTGCTGACTGCTCCTGTGGCTCCTCCCACAGACCCCCTGCTGACTGTTCCTGTGGCTCCTCCCACTGACCCCCTGCTCCTGTGGCTCCTCCCACAGACCCCCTGCTGACTGTTCCTGTGGCTCCTCCCCCTGACCCCCTGCTCCTGTGGCTCCTCCCACAGACCCCTGCTGACTGCTCCTGTGGCTCCTCCCACTGACCCCTGCTGACTGCTCCTGTGGCTCCTCCCACAGACCCCCTGCTGACTGTTCCTGTGGCTCCTCCCACTGACCCCCTGCTCCTGTGGCTCCTCCCACAGACCCCTGCTGACTGCTCCTGTGGCTCCTCCCACAGACCCCTGCTGACTCCTCCCACTGACCCCCTGCTGACTGCTCCTGTGGCTCCTCCCACAGACCCCCTGCTGACTCCTCCCACAGACCCCTGCTGACTGCTCCTGTGGCTCCTCCCACAGACCCCTACTGACTCCTCCCACAGACCCCCAGCTGACTGCTCCTGTGGCTCCTCCCACTGACCCCCTGCTGACTGCTCCTGTGGCTCCTCCCACAGACCCCTACTGACTGCTCCTGTGGCTCCTCCCACAGACCCCCTGCTGACTCCTCCCACAGACCCCTGCTGACTGCTCCTGTGGCTCCTCCCACAGACCCCCTGCTGACTGACCCTGTGGCCCCTCCCACTGACCCCTGCTGACTGCTCCTGTGGCTCCTCCCACAGACCCCCTGCTGACTGCTCCTGTGGCTCCTCCCACAGACCCCCTGCTGACTGCTCCTGTGGCTCCTCCCACAGACCCCCTGCTGACTGCTCCTGTGGCTCCTCCCACAGACCCCCTGCTCCTGTGGCTCCTCCCACAGACCCCCCTGCTGACGGCTCCAGTGGCCCCTCCCACAGACCCCCGCTGACTGCTCCTGTGGCTCCTCCCACAGACCCCCTGCTGACTGCTCCTGTGACTCCTCCCACAGACCCCCTGCTGACTGCTCCTGTGGCTCCTCCCACAGACCCCCTGCTGACTGCTCCTGTGGCTCCTCCCACAGAGCCCTGCTGACTGCTCCTGTGGCTCCTCCCACAGACCCCCCCGCTGACTGCTCCTGTGGCTCCTCCCACAGACCCCTGCTGACTCCTCCCACAGACCCCTGCTGACTGCTCCTGTGGCTCCTCCCACAGACCCCTGCTGACTGCTCCCACAGACCCCTGCTGACTGCTCCTGTGGCTCCTCCCACAGACCCCCTGCTCCTGTGGCTCCTCCCACAGACCCCCCTGCTGACGGCTCCAGTGGCCCCTCCCACAGACCCCCGCTGACTGCTCCTGTGGCTCCTCCCACAGACCCCCTGCTGACTGCTCCTGTGACTCCTCCCACAGACCCCCTGCTGACTGCTCCTGTGGCTCCTCCCACAGACCCCTGCTGTCTGCTCCTGTGGCTCCTCCCACAGACCCCCTGCTGACTCCTCCCACAGACCCCCTGCTGACTGCTCCTGTGGCTCCTCCCACAGACCCCCTGCTGACTGCTCCTGTGGCTCCTCCCACAGACCCCCTGCTGACGGCTCCAGTGGCCCCTCCCACAGACCCCCGCTGACTGCTCCTGTGGCTCCTCCCACAGACCCCTGCTGACTGCTCCTGTGGCTCCTCCCACAGACCCCCTGCTCCTGTGGCTCCTCCCACAGACCCCCCTGCTGACGGCTCCAGTGGCCCCTCCCACAGACCCCCTCTGACTGCTCCTGTGGCTCCTCCCACAGACCCCCTGCTGACTGCTCCTGTGACTCCTCCCACAGACCCCCTGCTGACTGCTCCTGTGGCTCCTCCCACAGACCCCCTGCTGACTGCTCCTGTGGCTCCTCCCACAGACCCCCTGCTGACTGCTCCTGTGGCTCCTCCCACAGACCCCCTGTTGACTGCTCCTGTGGCTCCTCCCACAGACCCCCTGCTGACTCCTCCCACAGACCCCTGCTGACTGCTCCTGTGGCTCCTCCCACAGACCGCCTGCTGACGGCTCCAGTGGCCCCTCCCACAGACCCCTGCTGACTGCTCCTGTGGCTCCTCCCACAGACCCCCTGCTCCTGTGGCTCCTCCCACAGACCCCCCTGCTGACGGCTCCAGTGGCCCCTCCCACAGACCCCCGCTGACTGCTCCTGTGGCTCCTCCCACAGACCCCCTGCTGACTGCTCCTGTGACTCCTCCCACAGACCCCCTGCTGACTGCTCCTGTGGCTCCTCCCACAGACCCCTGCTGACTCCTCCCACAGACCCCCTGCTGACTGCTCCTGTGGCTCCTCCCACAGACCCCTGCTGACTCCTCCCACAGACCCCTGCTGTCTGCTCCTGTGGCTCCTCCCACAGACCCCCTGCTGACTGCTCCTGTGGCTCCTCCCACAGACCCCCTGCTGACTCCTCCCACAGACCCCCTGCTGACTGCTCCTGTGGCTCCTCCCACAGACCCCTGCTGTCTGCTCCTGTGGCTCCTCCCACAGACCCCCTGCTGACTGCTCCTGTGGCTCCTCCCACAGACCCCCTGCTGACTCCTCCCACAGACCCCTGCTGACTGCTCCTGTGGCTCCTCCCACAGACCCCCGCTGACTGCTCCTGTGGCTCCTCCCACAGACCCCTGCTGACTGCTCCTGTGGCTCCTCCCACAGACCCCTGCTGACTGCTCCTGTGGCTCCTCCCACAGACCCCCTGCTGACTCCTCCCACAGACCCCCTGCTGACTGCTCCTGTGACTCCTCCCACAGACCCCTGCTGACTGCTCCTGTGGCTCCTCCCACAGACCCCCTGCTGACTGCTCCTGTGACTCCTCCCACAGACCCCCGCTGACTGCTCCTGTGGCTCCTCCCACAGACCCCCTGCTGACTGCTCCTGTGGCTCCTCCCACAGACCCCCGCTGACTGCTCCTGTGGCTCCTCCCACAGACCCCCTGCTGACTGCTCCTGTGGCTCCGCCCACAGACCCCCCGCTGACTGCTCCTGTGACTCCTCCCATAGACCCCCTGCTGACTGCTCCTGTGGCTCCTCCCACAGACCCCTGCTGACTCCTCCCACAGACCCCTGCTGACTCCTCCCACGGACCCCTGCTGACTGCTCCTGTGACTCCTCCCACAGTCCCTGCTGACTGCTCCTGTGGCTCCTCCCACAGACCCTGCTGACTGCTCCTGTGGCTCCTCCCACAGACCCCTGCTGACTCCTCCCACAGACCCCCTGCTGACTGCTCCTGTGGCTCCTCCCACTGACCCCCTGCTGACTGCTCCTGTGGCTCCTCCCACAGACCCCTGCTGACTGCTCCTGTGGCTCCTCCCACTGACCCCCTGCTGACTGCTCCTGTGGCTCCTCCCACAGACCCCCGCTGACTGCTCCTGTGGCTCCTCCCACAGACCCCTGCTGACTGCTCCTGTGGCTCCTCCCACAGTCCCCCTGCTGACTGCTCCTGTGGCTCCTCCCACAGACCCCCTGCTGACTGCTCCTGTGGCTCCTCCCACAGAGCCCTGCTGACTGCTCCTGTGGCTCCTCCCACAGACCCCCTGCTGACTGCTCCTGTGGCTCCTCCCACAGACCCCCTGCTGACTGCTCCTGTGGCTCCTCCCACAGACCCCCTGCTGACTGCTCCTGTGGCTCCTCCCACAGACCCCCTGCTGACTGCTCCTGTGGCTCCTCCCACAGACCCCTGCTGACTCCTCCCACAGACCCCCTGCTGACTGCTCCTGTGGCTCCTCCCACAGACCGCCTGCTGACGGCTCCAGTGGCCCCTCCCACAGACCCCTGCTGACTGCTCCTGTGGCTCCTCCCACAGACCCCCTGCTCCTGTGGCTCCTCCCACAGACCCCCCTGCTGACGGCTCCAGTGGCCCCTCCCACAGACCCCCGCTGACTGCTCCTGTGGCTCCTCCCACAGACCCCCTGCTGACTGCTCCTGTGACTCCTCCCACAGACCCCCTGCTGACTGCTCCTGTGGCTCCTCCCACAGACCCCCTGCTGACTGCTCCTGTGGCTCCTCCCACAGACCCCTGCTGACTCCTCCCACAGACCCCCTGCTGACTGCTCCTGTGGCTCCTCCCACAGACCCCTGCTGACTCCTCCCACAGACCCCTGCTGTCTGCTCCTGTGGCTCCTCCCACAGACCCCCTGCTGACTGCTCCTGTGGCTCCTCCCACAGACCCCCTGCTGACTCCTCCCACAGACCCCCTGCTGACTGCTCCTGTGGCTCCTCCCACAGACCCCTGCTGTCTGCTCCTGTGGCTCCTCCCACAGACCCCCTGCTGACTGCTCCTGTGGCTCCTCCCACAGACCCTGCTGACTGCTCCTGTGGCTCCTCCCACAGACCCCCTGCTGACTGCTCCTGTGGCTCCTCCCACAGACCCCCTGCTGACTGCTCCTGTGGCTCCTCCCACAGACCCCTGCTGACTGCTCCTGTGGCTCCTCCCACAGACCCCCGCTGACTGCTCCTGTGGCTCCTCCCACAGACCCCTGCTGACTGCTCCTGTGGCTCCTCCCACAGACCCCTGCTGACTGCTCCTGTGGCTCCTCCCACAGACCCCCTGCTGACTCCTCCCACAGACCCCCTGCTGACTGCTCCTGTGGCTCCTCCCACAGACCCCCTGCTGACTGCTCCTGTGACTCCTCCCACAGACCCCTGCTGACTGCTCCTGTGGCTCCTCCCACAGACCCCCTGCTGACTGCTCCTGTGGCTCCTCCCACAGACCCCCGCTGACTGCTCCTGTGGCTCCTCCCACAGACCCCCTGCTGACTGCTCCTGTGGCTCCGCCCACAGACCCCCCGCTGACTGCTCCTGTGACTCCTCCCATAGACCCCCTGCTGACTGCTCCTGTGGCTCCTCCCACAGACCCCTGCTGACTCCTCCCACAGACCCCTGCTGACTCCTCCCACAGACCCCTGCTGACTGCTCCTGTGACTCCTCCCACAGTCCCTGCTGACTGCTCCTGTGGCTCCTCCCACAGACCCCGGCTGACTGCTCCTGTGGCTCCTCCCACAGACCCTGCTGACTGCTCCTGTGGCTCCTCCCACTGACCCCCTGCTGACTGCTCCTGTGGCTCCTCCCACAGACCCCTGCTGACTGCTGCTGTGGCTCCTCCCACAGTCCCCCTGCTGACTGTTCCTGTGGCTCCTCCCACAGACCCCCTGCTGACTGCTCCTGTGGCTCCTCCCACAGACCCCCTGCTGACTCCTCCCACAGACCCCTGCTGACTGCTCCTGTGGCTCCTCCCACAGACCCCCGCTGACTGCTCCTGTGGCTCCTCCCACAGACCCCTGCTGACTGCTCCTGTGGCTCCTCCCACAGACCCCCTGCTGACTGCTCCTGTGGCTCCTCCCACAGACCCCCTGCTGACTCCTCCCACAGACCCCCTGCTGACTGCTCCTGTGGCTCCTCCCACAGACCCCCGCTGACTGCTCCTGTGGCTCCTCCCACAGACCCCCTGCTGACTGCTCCTGTGGCTCCTCCCACAGACCCCCTGCTGACTGCTCCTGTGGCTCCTCCCACAGACCCCCCGCTGACTGCTCCTGTGACTCCTCCCATAGACCCCCTGCTGACTGCTCCTGTGGCTCCTCCCACAGACCCCTGCTGACTCCTCCCACAGACCCCTGCTGACTCCTCCCACAGACCCCTGCTGACTGCTCCTGTGACTCCTCCCACAGACCCCTGCTGACTCCTCCCACAGACCCCTGCTGACTGCTCCTGTGGCTCCTCCCACAGACCCCCTGCTGACTGTTCCTGTGGCTCCTCCCACAGACCCCTGCTGACTCCTCCCACAGACCCCTGCTGACTCCTCCCACAGACCCCTGCTGACTGCTCCTGTGACTCCTCCCACAGACCCCTGCTGACTCCTCCCACAGACCCCCTGCTGACTGCTCCTGTGGCTCCTCCCACAGACCCCCCTGCTGACTGCTCCTGTGACTCCTCCCACAGACCCCCTGCTGACTGCTCCTGTGGCTCCTCCCACAGACCCCCCGCTGACTGCTCCTGTGGCTCCGCCCACTGACCCCCTGCTGACTGCTCCTGTGGCTCCTCCCACAGACCCCCTGCTGACTGCTCCTGTGACTCCTCCCACAGACCCCCGCTGACTCCTCCCACAGACCCCCTGCTGACTGCTCCTGTGGCTCCGCCCACAGACCCCCTGCTGACTGCTCCTGTGGCTCCGCCCACAGACCCCCCGCTGACTGCTACTGTGACTCCGCCCACAGACCCCCTGCTGACTGCTCCTTTGGCTCCTCCCACAGACCCCTGCTGACTGCTCCTGTGACTCCTCCCACAGACCCCTGCTGACTCCTCCCACAGACCCCTGCTGACTGCTCCTGTGGCTCCTCCCACAGACCCCCTGCTGACTCCTCCCACAGACCCCCTGCTGACTGTTCCTGTGGCTCCTCCCACAGACCCCCTGCTGACTGCTCCTGTGGCTCCTCCCACAGACCCCCTGCTGACTCCTCCCGCAGACCCCCTGCTGACTGCTCCTGTGACTCCTCCCACAGACCCCCGCTGACTGCTCATGTGGCTCCTCCCACAGACCCCCTGCTGACTGCTCCTGTGGCTCCTCCCACAGACCCCCGCTGACTGCTCCTGTGGCTCCTCCCACAGACCCCTGCTGACTGCTCCTGTGGCTCCTCCCACAGACCCCCTGCTGACTGCTCCTGTGGCTCCTCCCACTGACCCCCTGCTCCTGTGGCTCCTCCCACAGACCCCTGCTGACTGCTCCTGTGGCTCCTCCCACTGACCCCCTGCTGACTGCTCCTGTGGCTCCTCCCACAGACCCCCCGCTGACTGCTCCTGTGGCTCCTCCCACAGACCCCCTGCTGACTCCTCCCACAGACCCCCTGCTGACTGTTCCTGTGGCTCCTCCCACAGACCCCTGCTGACTGCTCCTGTGGCTCCTCCCACAGACCCCTGCTGACTGCTCCTGTGGCTCCTCCCACAGACCCCCTGCTGACTGCTCCTGTGGCTCCTCCCACAGACCCCCTGCTGACTGCTCCTGTGGCTCCTCCCACAGACCCCCTGCTGACTGTTCCTGTGGCTCCTCCCACTGACCCCCTGCTGACTCCTCCCACAGACCCCCTGCTGACTGCTCATGTGGCTCCTCCCACAGACCCCCTGCTGACTGCTCCTGTGGCTCCTCCCACAGACCCCCTGCTGACTGTTCCTGTGGCTCCTCCCACTGACCCCCTGCTGACTGTTCCTGTGGCTCCTCCCACTGACCCCCTGCTGTGGCTCCTCCCACAGACCCCCTGCTGACTCCTCCCACAGACCCCCTGCTGACTGTTCCTGTGGCTCCTCCCACAGACCCCCTGCTGACTGCTCCTGTGGCTCCTCCCACAGACCCCCTGCTGACTCCTCCCACAGACCCCCTGCTGACTGTTCCTGTGGCTCCTCCCACAGACCCCCTGCTGACTGCTCCTGTGGCTCCTCCCACAGACCCCCTGCTGACTCCTCCCGCAGACCCCCTGCTGACTGCTCCTGTGGCTCCTCCCACAGACCCCCTGCTGACTCCTCCCACAGACCCCCTGCTGACTGCTCCTGTGGCTCCTCCCACAGACCCCTGCTGACTGCTCCTGTGGCTCCTCCCACAGACCCCCTGCTGACTGCTCCTGTGGCTCCTCCCACAGACCCCCTGCTGACTGCTCCTGTGGCTCCTCCCACAGACCCCCTGCTGACTGCTCCTGTGGCTCCTCCCACAGACCCCCGCTGACTGCTCCTGTGACTCCTCCCACACCCCTGCTGACTCCTCCCACAGACCCCCGCTGACTGCTCCTGTGGCTCCTCCCACAGACCCCCTGCTGACTGCTCCTGTGGCTCCTCCCACAGACCCCCGCTGACTGTTCCTGTGGCTCCTCCCACAGACCCCTGCTTACTGCTCCTGTGGCTCCTCCCACAGACCCCTGCTGTCTGCTCCTGTGGCTCCTCCCACAGACCCCTGCTGACTGTTCCTATGGCTCCTCCCACAGACCCCTGCTGACTGCTCCTGTGGCTCGTCCCACAGACCCCCTGCTGACTGCTCCTGTGGCTCCTCCCACAGACCCCCTGCTGACTGTTCCTGTGGCTCCTCCCACTGACCCCCTGCTCCTGTGGCTCCTCCCACAGACCCCTGCTGACTGCTCCTGTGGCTCCTCCCACTGACCCCCTGCTGACTGCTCCTGTGGCTCCTCCCACAGACCCCCTGCTGACTGCTCCTGTGGCTCCTCCCACAGACCCCCTGCTGAATGTTCCTGTGGCTCCTCCCACTGACCCCCTGCTGACTCCTCCCACAGACCCCCTGCTGACTGCTCCTGTGGCTCCTCCCACAGACCCCCTGCTGACTGCTCCTGTGGCTCCTCCCACAGACCCCCTGCTGACTGTTCCTGTGGCTCCTCCCACTGACCCCCTGCTGTGGCTCCTCCCACAGACCCCCTGCTGACTGCTCCTGTGGCTCCTCCCACAGACCCCCTGCTGACTGCTCCTGTGGCTCCTCCCACAGACCCCCTGCTGACTGCTCCTGTGGCTCCTCCCACAGACCCCCCCCTGCTGACTGCTCCTGTGGCTCCTCCCACAGACCCCTGCTGACTGCTCCTGTGGCTCCTCCCACAGACCCCTGCTGTCTGCTCCTGTGGCTCCTCCCACAGACCCCTGCTGACTGTTCCTATGGCTCCTCCCACAGACCCCTGCTGACTGCTCCTGTGGCTCGTCCCACAGACCCTGCTTACTGCTCCTGTGGCTCCTCCCACAGACCCCTGCTGTCTGCTCCTGTGGCTCCTCCCACAGACCCCTGCTGACTGTTCCTATGGCTCCTCCCACAGACCCCTGCTGACTGCTCCTGTGGCTCGTCCCACAGACCCCCTGCTGACTGCTCCTGTGGCTCCTCCCACAGACCCCCTGCTGACTGTTCCTGTGGCTCCTCCCACTGACCCCCTGCTCCTGTGGCTCCTCCCACAGACCCCTGCTGACTGCTCCTGTGGCTCCTCCCACTGACCCCCTGCTGACTGCTCCTGTGGCTCCTCCCACAGACCCCCTGCTGACTGCTCCTGTGGCTCCTCCCACAGACCCCCTGCTGAATGTTCCTGTGGCTCCTCCCACTGACCCCCTGCTGACTCCTCCCACAGACCCCCTGCTGACTGCTCCTGTGGCTCCTCCCACAGACCCCCTGCTGACTGCTCCTGTGGCTCCTCCCACAGACCCCCTGCTGACTGTTCCTGTGGCTCCTCCCACTGACCCCCTGCTGTGGCTCCTCCCACAGACCCCCTGCTGACTGCTCCTGTGGCTCCTCCCACAGACCCCCTGCTGACTGCTCCTGTGGCTCCTCCCACAGACCCCCTGCTGACTGCTCCTGTGGCTCCTCCCACAGACCCCCTGCTGACTGCTCCTGTGGCTCCTCCCACAGACCCCCTGCTGACTGTTCCTGTGGCTCCTCCCACTGACCCCCTGCTGTGGCTCCTCCCACAGACCCCCTGCTGACTGCTCCTGTGGCTCCTCCCACAGACCCCCTGCTGACTGCTCCTGTGGCTCCTCCCACAGACCCTGCTGACAGCTCCTGTGGCTCCTCCCACAGACCCCCTGCTGACTGTTCCTGTGGCTCCTCCCACTGACCCCCTGCTGACTGCTCCTGTGGCTCCTCCCACAGACCCCCTGCTGACTGTTCCTGTGGCTCCTCCCACTGATCCCCTGCTGACTGCTCCTGTGGCTCCTCCCACTGACCCCCTGCTGACTGCTCCTGTGGCTCCTCCCACAGACCCCCTGCTGACTGCTCCTGTGGCTCCTCCCACAGACCCTGCTGACAGCTCCTGTGGCTCCTCCCACAGACCCCCTGCTGACTGTTCCTGTGGCTCCTCCCACTGACCCCCTGCTGACTGCTCCTGTGGCTCCTCCCACAGACCCTGCTGACAGCTCCTGTGGCTCCTCCCACAGACCCCCTGCTGACTGTTCCTGTGGCTCCTCCCACTGACCCCCTGCTGACTGTTCCTGTGGCTCCTCCCACTGACCCCCTGCTGACTGCTCCTGTGGCTCCTCCCACAGACCCCTGCTGACTGCTCCTGCGGCTCCTCCCACAGACCCCGGCTGACTGCTCCTGTGGCTCCTCCCACAGACCCCCTGCTGACTCCTCCTGTGGCTCCTCCCACAGACCCCCCGCTGACTGCTCCTGTGGCTCCTCCCACTGACCCCTGCTGACTGCTCCTGTGGCTCCTCCCACTGACCCCTGCTGACTGCTCCTGTGGCTCCTCCCACAGACCCCCGCTGACTGCTCCTGTGGCTCCTCCCACAGACCCCCGCTGACTGCTCCTGTGGCTCCTCCCACTGACCCCTGCTGACTGCTCCTGTGGCTCCTCCCACTGACCCCTGCTGACTGCTCCTGTGGCTCCTCCCACAGACCCCCTGCTGACTGCTCCTGTGGCTCCTCCCACAGACCCCCGCTGACTGCTCCTGTGGCTCCTCCCACAGACCCCCTGCTGACTGCTCCTGTGGCTCCTCCCACAGACCCCCTGCTGACTGTTCCTGTGGCTCCTCCCACTGACCCCCTGCTCCTGTGGCTCCTCCCACAGACCCCCTGCTGACTGCTCCTGTGGCTCCTCCCACAGACCCCCTGCTGACTGTTCCTGTGGCTCCTCCCACTGACCCCCTGCTCCTGTGGCTCCTCCCACAGACCCCCTGCTGACTGCTCCTGTGGCTCCTCCCACAGACCCCCTGCTGACTGTTCCTGTGGCTCCTCCCACTGACCCCCTGCTCCTGTGGCTCCTCCCACAGACCCCCTGCTGACTGCTCCTGTCACTCCTCCCACAGACCCCCTGCTGACTGTTCCTGTGGCTCCTCCCACTGACCCCCTGCTCCTGTGGCTCCTCCCACAGACCCCCTGCTGACTGTTGCTGTGGCTCCTCCCACTGACCCCCTGCTCCTGTGGCTCCTCCCACAGACCCCTGCTGACTGCTCCTGTGGCTCCTCCCACTGACCCCTGCTGACTGCTCCTGTGGCTCCTCCCACAGACCCCCTGCTGACTGTTCCTGTGGCTCCTCCCACTGACCCCCTGCTCCTGTGACTCCTCACACAGACCCCCTGCTGACTGCTCCTGTGACTCCTCCCACAGACCCCCTGCTGACTGCTCCTGTGGCTCCTCCCACAGACCCCTACTGACTCCTCCCACAGACCCCCTGCTGACTGCTCCTGTGGCTCCTCCCACTGACCCCCTGCTGTCTGCTCCTGTGGCTCCTCCCACTGACCCCCTGCTGACTGCTCCTGTGGCTCCTCCCACAGACCCTGCTGACTGCTCCTGTGGCTCCTCCCACAGACCCCCTGCTGACTCCTCCCACAGACCCCTGCTGACTGCTCCTGTGGCTCCTCCCACAGACCCCCGCTGACTGCTCCTGTGGCTCCTCCCACAGACCCCCTGCTGACTGTTCCTGTGGCTCCTCCCACAGACCCCTGCTGACTGCTCCTGTGACTCCTCCCACAGACCCCCGCTGACTGCTCCTGTGGCTCCTCCCACAGACCCCCGCTGACTGCTCCTGTGGCTCCTCCCACTGACCCCTGCTGACTGCTCCTGTGGCTCCTCCCACAGACCCCTGCTGACTGCTCCTGTGGCTCCTCCCACAGACCCCTGCTGACTACTCCTGTGGCTCCTCCCACTGACCCCTGCTGACTGCTCCTGTGGCTCCTCCCACAGACCCCTGCTGACTGTTCCTGTGGCTCCTCCCACTGACCCCCTGCTCCTGTGGCTCCTCCCACAGACCCCCTGCTGACTGCTCCTGTGGCTCCTCCCACAGACCCCCTGCTGACTGCTCCTGTGGCTCCTCCCACAGACCCCCTGCTGACTGCTCCTGTGGCTCCTCCCACAGACCCCCTGCTGACTGCTCCTGTGGCCCCTCCCACAGACCCCCTGCTGACTGCTCCTGTGGCTCCTCCCACAGACCCCCTGCTGACTGCTCCTGTGGCTCCTCCCACAGACCCCTGCTGACTGCTCCTGTGGCTCCTCCCACAGACCCCTGCTGACTGCTCCTGTGACTCCTCCCACAGTCCCCCTGCTGACTGCTCCTGTGGCTCCTCCCACAGACCCCCTGCTGACTGCTCCTGTGGCTCCTCCCACAGACCCCTGCTGACTGCTCCTGTGGCTCCTCCCACAGACCCCTGCTGACTGCTCCTGTGACTCCTCCCACAGACCCCCGCTGACTGCTCCTGTGACTCCTCCCACAGACCCCCGCTGACTGCTCCTGTGGCTCCTCCCACAGACCCTGCTGACTGCTCCTGTGGCTCCTCCCACAGACCCCCTGCTGACTCCTCCCACAGACCCCTGCTGACTGCTCCTGTGGCTCCTCCCACAGACCCCCGCTGACTGCTCCTGTGGCTCCTCCCACAGACCCCCTGCTGACTGCTCCTGTGGCTCCTCCCACAGACCCCCTGCTGACTGTTCCTGTGGCTCCTCCCACAGACCCCTGCTGACTGCTCCTGTGACTCCTCCCACTGACCCCTGCTGACTGCTCCTGTGGCTCCTCCCACAGACCCCCTGCTGACTGCTCCTGTGGCTCCTCCCACAGACCCCCTGCTGACTGCTCCTGTGGCTCCTCCCACAGACCCCTGCTGACTGCTCCTGTGACTCCTCCCACAGACCCCCGCTGACTGCTCCTGTGGCTCCTCCCACAGACCCCCTGCTGACTGCTCCTGTGGCTCCTCCCACAGACCCCCTGCTGACTGCTCCTGTGGCTCCTCCCACAGACCCCCCGCTGACTGCTCCTGTGGCTCCTCCCACAGACCCCTGCTGACTGCTCCTGTGACTCCTCCCACTGACCCCCGCTGACTGCTCCTGTGGCTCCTCCCACTGACCCCTGCTGACTGTTCCTGTGGCTCCTCCCACAGACCCCCTGCTGACTCCTCCCACAGACCCCCTGCTGACTGCTCCTGTGGCTCCTCCCACTGACCCCTGTATAAAGGCGACTGTGGGCTGTTGTCCAGCCTCATTCCCCAGGATGTAGTGTTGTTCATTCTTCCAGTCAATAAAAGCCGATATCTCACTTCTTACGTCTCAGAGTGAGTTATTGATGGTGCATCACTGTTGTTCCTTAAAAACTTCCCAATCATCTGTCCTCCCACTCACCTTAGCTCTGTCATACTTCCTTTTTTTTAATGCTATGCAATCTCTGACTTCCTTTGCCAACCACTGTGGCCCCCTTTCCCCCCTTTGAATCCTTCCTTCTCTGGGGGATGAACTGATTTTGCACCTTGTGCATTATTCCCAAGAATACCTGCCGTTGCTGTTCCACTGTCTTTTCTGCTAGGCTATCTGTCCAGTCAACTTTGGCCAGCTCCTCCCTCATGGCTCCATAGTTTCCCCTGTTCATCTGCAACACTGACACCTCCGAGCTGCCCTTACCCTTCTCAAATTGCAGATAAAAGCTTATCATATTATGATCACTACCTCCTAATGGCTCCTTTACTGCAAGATCGCTTATCAAATCCTTTCTTTTTAAATCTTTTTATTAATTTTAAGAAAAACATGAGATATGAATACAAAACATTTGAGAGTACATAATTAATAGTTTAAACAGACAATCAGATATGTAATAATCAATATATAAAGCCTCCCAAACTCATAGTATTAATATAAAAGAATCGAAAAAGAGAGAGAAAAAACCCCCCCAAAAAAACTAAAAGAGAACTTAAAAAAAAACTAACCAACATGGGCAATTGCATAATGTTAAATACATACAGTAGTGCCGATAACTCCGAACCTCCATCCAAATACTTAAGGATAATAACAGTAAGGTTTAGGATCAGACCATTTAACTCGCTTATCAAATCCTGTTCATTACATAACACTAAATCCAGAATAGTCTTGTCCCTGGTCGGCTCTCATACAAGCTGTTCCAAGAATGCATCCCGTAGGCACTCTACAAACTCCCTATCCTGTGGTCCAGCACCAACCTGATTCTCCCAGTTCACCTGCATGTTGAAATCCCCCATAACTACTGTGACATTACCTTTGCCACATGCCAATGTTAACTCCCTATTCAACTTGCACCCAATATCCATGCTACTGTTTGGTGGCCTGTAGACAACACCCATTTGGGTCCTTTTGCCCTTACTGTTCCTCAGTTCTATCCACACAGACTCTACTTCTCCTGACCCTATGTCCCCCCTTGCAAAGGACTGAATCTCATTCCTCACCAACAGGGCCACCCCACCCCCTCTGCCCACATTTCTGTCCCTACGATAGCACGTATACCCTTGTACATTCATTTCCCAGGTCTGATCTCCCTGCAGCCATGTCTCCGTTATCCCAACAACATCATAGTTACCCATTCGCACCTGGGCTTCAAGCTCATCCGCCTTATTTCTGACACTTCGTGCATTCAGATATAGAATTTTTAGCCCATTTCTCCTCTCTCTGTTTGAATCGCTACCTATTGTGCTTAACCCAGCTCCCTGAACTCCCATCTGGCTATACGCCCCTAGAATTTTGTTGTCCTTCCTAAATTTACTTATTCTTTCTGCACATTTAACTCCATGTTCCGTCAGACCATCCCTCTGTACATGTGTCCTCCTTATCACTTGTTCCGCCTCACCTTTCTCTACTACACACTTAATATTCCGGAACCGTGTAGTCCCCACCTGTCCTTTATTCTTCCTCTCGCTATCCTCTCTCACATTCTGGATCCCCGCCCCCTGCAAATTTAGTTTAAACCCCCCCCCCCCCAAGAAGCACTAGCAAACTTCCCTGCAAGAATGTTAGTACCGCTCCAGTTCAGGCGTAAACCGTCCCTTTGGAACAGATCCCACCTGCCCTGGAACAAAGCCCAATTATCCACAAACCTGAAGCCCTCCCTCCTGCACCATCCTCTCAGCCACATATTAATCTTTATAATCCTCCTGTTCCTTGCCTCACTCGCACGTGGCACAGGTAGCAATCCTGAGATTGTTACCCTGGAGGTCCTGCTCTTCAGCTTTGCACCCAACTCCCTGAACTCACTACGCAGGACCCCCTCACTCATCCTACCCACGTCATTGGTCCCTACATGGACCACAACATCTGGATTCTTGCTCTCCCTCTCGAGAATAACCTGCACCCGATCTGAAATGTCTCGGACCCCGGCACCAGGGAAGCAACATACCATCTGAGACTCCAGATCTTCCCCACAAAATCTCCTATCCGCCCCCCTGACTATAGAATCCCCTATCAATACCGCTCTCTTCTCTTCCCTCCTCCCCTTCCTAGTCGAGGCTCCAACCTCAGTGCCAGAGACAGGACCACTGCAGCTTGTTCCTGGTGGGTCATCCCCACCAACAGTATCCAAAACGGTATACTTATTCTTGATGGGAACGGCCACAGGGGTGCTCTGCTCTCTCTGTCTGCTCCCCCGCCTCTCTTGACTGTCACCCATTTGCCTACCTCCTGTCTTTTCGGTGTGACTACCTCCCGATAACTCTTATCTATCTCTGCCTCTGCCTCCCAAATGATCCGTAGTTCATCCAGCTCCTGCTCCAATTCCCTAACTTGGTCTGATAGGAGCTGCAGCTCAAATAATAATGAGGCAGCTTACAGAGAGGATTTCATAAGGGGACAGGAGGCTGGACCCAAATGCAGGACGCAGGCAGTGAAGTACTAGGGGCAGGACAGGAACAACTAAAGGATAGAACAAGATGGGGAGACCACGGCATGCATGAGGGACTGTTCAAGGTGATCCTGAGGTTCAGAGATAGTTCAGGCAAGGCAGGATCCTGGAGTTCAGGGCAAGGCCAGATCTTGGCTAGGCTAGAGGATGGGTTTATGGGACAAGGAATGCTGGGAGGATAGCCCCCTGGGTGGGTCACATAACTCCTGGGCAGGGCCCAGCCTCCCAGGCAGGAACACAGGGGCCTGAGCAGGTCGCGAGGCACAACCCATCAGAAGCAAGGGGTAGGAAAGGGGCAGAGTCCCCCACCAGGCAACAGCAGTCCAGCCTGCTTACCCAACAGAGGCAAGGGATCAGAAGGGAGCTCAGTCCAGGGTGACTTCAAGACTCACTTACAGAACTAGATGATTAACAGTGGGTACTCCAAGCCAGGGCAAACAGAACAAAACCAGGCAAACATAATAAACAGGTCAAAATAGGCAAACCAGCACATACAGGACCACCCCCAACTAGACTCAGTCCCAGAGCCCCTTATATACACCTGCCAACCAATGGGCATCAGGTGCACCTCCTTAAGCCAAGATGATCCTATCTGGGCTCAAGGGTGAAAGGAGGGATGGCCATAAGACCCAGAGTCCAGAGTCCACGGACTGGATCAAGACCCGGAATGCAGGCTTCGGACTGGACCATCACAGAGGAAGTCATCACCCTGACACAGTGGTATCAAGAAAACAACCTCTCCCTCAATGTCGCAAAAACAAAGGAGCTGGTTGTGGACTACAGGAGGAATGGAGACAGGCTAACCCCTACTGACATCAATGGATCTGGGGTTGAGAGGGTGAACAGCTTTAAGTTCCTTGGTACACACATCACTGAGGATCTCACGTAGTTTTTACATACCGGCTGTGTGGTGAAAAAGGCACAACAGTGCCTCTTTCACATCAGATGGTTGAAGAAGTTTGGTACGGGCCCCCAAATCCTAAGAACTTTCTACAGGGACACAATTGAGAGCATCCTGACTGGCTGCATCACTGCCTGGTATGGGAACTGTACCTCCCTCAATCGCAGGACTCTGCAGAGAGTGGTGCGGACAGCCCAGCACATCTGTAGATGTGAACTTCCCACTATTCAGGACATTTACAGAGACAGGTGTGTAAAAAGGATCACTGGGGACCCGAGTCACCCCAACCACAATCTATTCCAGCTGCTACCCATCCGGGATACGGTACCGCAGCATAAAAGTCAGGACCAACAGGCTCCAGGACAGCTTCTTCCACCAGGCCATCAGACTGATGAACTCACGCTGATACAATTGTATTTCTATGTTATATTGACTGCCCTGTTGTACATACTATTTATTATAAATTACTATAAACTGCACATTTAGACAGAGACGTAACATAAAGATTTTTACTCTTGATGTACGTGGGGGATGTAAGTAATAAAGCCAATTCAATTCAATTCAATACTAAACCTGATTCTGATTCTCATTCCACAGATTGAACATCTGCCTGACAATGGTGAGACTTTGATCCAGGTCTGTGCAAACTGTGACATAATTCATCTGTGTCATTTATTGTATCTTCTACCCCTGCTATGGCTGCTTGTCCTGACTGAGTGAAGACACCAGAAAGACACAGCTGGTAGACATAAAGTAATTTATTCAGGACACACACAAGCTGACATCCTTTGGAGTCACTCAAGAGAGAAAGAGACTCCCTGGCCCAACATTACAGCACGTCTTTGTACATTAAAGAACAAAGGTAACAGGACAATTTCTATAGTTACTATGCTCTCATAATGCTTCCTTTGAGTTATGCAGAACTTTTCAAATTCCTGGATCTTTCCACCAGCACACCCAGAATGTGTGTTAATTACTGTGGTCTCTGAGCCATTTTCATGCAATGGGATGTTGATTGCATTCATGCATATGCAGACATCTCAGGTCAATTGGATTTTTCCTGGTCTGCAATTTACTCTAAAATGCAGCTCCAGGAAGACCATTGTTCCGAGCTGAACGTTAAATTTGATTTATAATCCATATTCAGATCTGAAGACTGGTTGCTGTTGAAATTAGCATTTCTCCAGAATATGCCCTAACACCCCTCACCTAGATCTACCTATCACCTGTCAGCTTCTGCGCCACCCTTTCCTTCCTGGCCATCTCTCCTCTTCTTTCCAATCCTGATGAAGGATCTCAGCCCAAAATGTTGCATGTCCATTTCCCCTACACAGATGCTGCCTGACCTGCTGAGATCCTTCAGCATTTTATGTGTGTTGCTCTAGATTTCCAGCATCTCTTGTGTCCTCCATTCACTCTGTAACCCAGCACCTTTTTTGATTATCCATCAATCAGAAAAAAATGGACTTTATTTTTAATTGGACCATAAGACATAGGAGCAGAATTAGGACATTTTGTCCATCAAGTTCTACCATTTGATCATGGCTGATTTATTATCCCTCCAAACCCATTCTTTTGCCTTCTCCCTGCAACCTTTGATGTCCTGACTAATCAAGAACCTATCAATCTCTGCTTTAAGTATACCCATTGACTTGGTCTCCATAGCCATCCGTGGTGATGAATTCTATAGATTCACTACCATCTAGCTAAAAAAGTTTCTCATCTCTGTCCTTGTATCCTGAGACTGTGCTCTCTAGTCCTAGACTCCCCCACTATGGAAATCGTCCTCTCCATGTCCACTCTATCTAGGCCTTTCAATATTCAACAGGCTTCAATGAGATTCTCCCCTCATTCTCCTAAATTCCAGCGAGTTCCTGTGATAATATTTGGAATTTTGTTTATTGTGAGGCAAGATTCCATTGAGGTATCTTAATCAGAGTAAAGGTTTAAGTATTAGCATTAACGTGATTAAGTTAAGATAGCAGAATAAAACTCTTGACCTGGCATGGTCTGTTTAATTCTGAGGTGTAAGGAAAGAGTAACATTTGATTCCTCAAGATTCAAGATCAAGAGTGTTTAAGATTTAACATTGTTTAATGTCATTTCCAGTTCACAAGTGTAAAGGAGAACGAAATAATTGTTACTCCTCATCCAATACAGCACAAAAATCGCAATAAGACAAATAACACAATAGTAATAAAAACACAATAAATATAAATAGACAAGATAGCTTACACACACAGATTGATTGTGTGTCCATAAAGTGACGCTGGGCACAGGAGTGTCTGTACGTAAGGTGACTCTGATGGGAAATGATGAAGTGGTGGTGGTGGGCGGTGTGGAAGGATGGGTTAGTAGCTGGAGTTGTTGATCAGCCTTACTGCTTGGGGAAGGTAATTGTTTTAAGTCTGGTGGTCCTGCTGTGGATGCTTTGTAGCCTCTTCCCTGATGTTAGTGGGACAAACAGTCCGTGAGCAGGGTGTGAGGGATCCTTCATGATGTTACGGGCTCTTTTCCGGCACCTTTCTGTATATCTGTCTTGATGACGGGTTGGCTGGTGCCAGTGATGTGTTGAAATATGCTAAAATGTGTTACACAAAATAGAAATCTGTAAGAAAAAATGGTGTCAGCTTGGAATGGATGTACATCCTTGAAAACAGATATTGGTGAGGAATATTTTCATCCTCACAGACCTGTTTCCATGCTTGTTTCAATCCTTTTTGACCTGGTTCTAAGTTGTGTGTTAGGCAGGGTCGTAAAGAGAGCTTTTAGTACCTTGGCCTTCCTTGGGTCTCTCTTCCACCCATTTGAGATAATTATCAGGAGCAGGCCCCTCAGCATTGTCCAGGATCCCTCTGACCCATCCCACAATCTCTTTGACCCCATACCATTAAGCAGGAGGTACCGTAGCATTAGGACAGGGACTGTTGGGATGAGAAACAGTTTTTTCTCCCAGGCCATGAGACTGCTGAACTCTCTGCAGGGGAAACATCTTCACTCAGAGGGTGGTGAGAGTGTGGCAGCTGTGGGTTTGATTTCAACAATCAGGAGAATTTTGGAAAAGTACATGGATGGGAGGGTATAGAGGGCTACGGTCTGGGGTGCAGATCGATGGGACTAGACAGAATAACTGTACAGCACACACCAGATGGGCCAAAGGGCCTGTTTTTATGATGTAGCGCTCTATGACTCTATGTGCCTAGCCAAAGGTCACAAGAGATAAGATACAAGCTGGTATCACTAAGGGATGGAAAAGTACTGGGGTAATATTTTTATTTTATTTGGTGATACACTGCGGAATAGGCCCTTCTGGCCCTTTGAGTCTCACCGTCCCTGCAACACCTGACAACCCCATCTGAACGCTAACCTAATCACAGGACACTTTACAATGACCAATGAACCTACCCTATACGTCTTTGGACTGTGGGAGGAAACTGGAGCACCCGGAGAAATCCCACCCATTCCACAGGGACTCCTTACAGAGGAGGCTAGGATTGAACTCTGATGCCTTGAGCTGTAATAGTGTCACACTAACTGCTACACTATGTTAAACTTCTGAAGTGATTTTGACAGGTATAAAAAAGGGGGATCTTCTTTTGAGCTGGCTCATGACTCTTGCTAAGAGCTGGAGACAGTGACAAGGACATTGACGGGGAGACTGGCCAAGCTGTTGAACACGCAGTTCCCTCTAGCAGTGCATCGTGTGGCATGACTTAGTGATAAGTATTGGTTAAGTGTAGTTTTGTCTCAGCCACTAGTAGTTAAATGGAAAATTCTACAAAACGTAGTAGATACGGTCCAGCCCATCATGGGTAAAGCCTTTCCCGCCACTGAGCCCATCTACGTAAAACAGGAAAGCAGCATCCATCATCAGGGACCCCACCACCCAGACCATACTCTCTTCTTGCTCCTGCAATCAGAAAGAAGGTACAGGATCCTCAGGATCCATACCACCAGTTTCAAGAACAGTTACCACCCCTCAATCATCAGGCTCTTCAACCAAAGGGGGTAACTTCACTCAACTTCACTTGCCCCATTATTGAAATGTTCCACAGCCAATGGACTCACTTTCAAGGACTCTTCATCTCATGTTCTCCATATTTATTGCTTATTTATTTATTATTATTTCTTTCTTTTTGTATTTACACAGATTGTTGTCTTCTACACTCTGGATGAACATCCATGTTGGGCAGTCTTTCATTGATTCTGTTCTGGTTATTATTCTATAGATTTATTGAGTATGCAAGAAAATGAATCTCAGGGTTGTATATGGTGATATATATTATATATTATATATATATATGTACGTTGATAATAAATTTACTTTGAACTTTGATTAACCAATTTTCTTTCTTTCTGTGATTTATTCTTTATATAACTCTAATAAAGTAATCTATTATAACCTTTAACATATAATACCTCTTGCTGCTGAATCATAAAAGAATAAGGAATGAATGAATTTTAAAATATTTTCATTACACCAGGAAATTCTTTTTCAAAAAATAAAATATATCAGTGGCCATTTTATTAGATACACCTGTACACCTGCTCGTTAATGCAATTATCCATTCAGCCAATCATGTGGCAGCAACTCAATGCATAAAAGCATGCAAACATGGTCAAGAGGTTCAGTTGTTGTTCAGACCAAATGTCAGAATGGGGAAGAAATGTGATCTAAGTGACTTTGACCGTGGAATGATTGTTGGTGCCAGATGGGGTGGTTTGAGTATCTCAGAAACTGCTGATCTCCTGGTTGGATTTTAACGCACAACAGTCTCTACAGCTTACAGAGAGTGGTGCAAAAAACAATAAAATATCCAGTGATTGTAAAGTATGTGGCTGAAAATGCCTTGTTAATGAGAGAGATCAGAGGAGATTGGCCAAATTGGTTCAAGCTGACAGGAAGGCAACAGTAACTCAAATGATCATGTGTTACAACAGTGGTGTGCAGAAGACCATCTCTGAACACACAATACATTGAACCTTGAAGTGGACGGGCTACAGCAGCAGAAGACCATGAACATACACTCAATGGCCAGTTTACTAGGTACAGGAGGTCCCTAATAAACTAGCTATTGAGTATACATCCTCAGTAGTTAATTTATTTCTTGAGTACAGAAGGTAACTCGACCTTCAAAATACCATAATTGAAAGTAGCTCTTGAAAAGCTCTTCACACCAATGAATGTGTGTCTGAGGACACCGTTCTGTTAACCCTCATGGTTACTCTGCTGGCCTTGTGGGGAAACACACAATCTGTTATTGGGATGCACTGTCCACTTCACTGTTGCAGAAGACTACACCGTGATTCAGTCCTGTACCTAATAAAATGCCCACTGAGTCTATCACTCGATGCCCTTGCTACTGAATCAGAAAAGAACAAGGAACAAGTTTTGAAACATTTTTACCACACCAGGAGAGTCTTCTTGAAAAATATTTAAAATACATCTTCATCTCGCAGCTGAAGACACTCCTTCATTCTGTTATTTCTGGTGAAGGACAATCTCCTGTTCCATCAATTGGGCTCTTGTTTCACGTCTGAATGTGCGTTTCTCTCATACACCGATGGGATGGGGCCAGACCAACAGCAGCCTCTCAGCACTTGTCTGAACATCTTGCGGAACTGTTTGGAGGTCACGTTGTAAAGGAAAGGATTGATGGCTGAGCAGATGTAATAGAGAGAGTTGGTAATGGGCTGCATTGCAAGGTAAGAACTGTAGTAATGCTCCGTCCACTGGCTTTTGGACTGAATAGCTGCCATTAGACGCCTCGCTTGGAACGGAAACCAACAAACAGCCAGTGTTGCAACAATACATCCTGCATAGATAAACAACACATCAGAAGAGATTGAACATTAGGACATTGAACATTACAGCACAGGAAATGGTCCGTTAGCCCATGTGGTGGTTAGCGCAATCTCTTTACAAGGCCAGTGATCACCTATCAGGGTTTAATTCTAGTGAATTGAATCCTGATCGCTAAGGAGTTTGTACTTACTTCCCATGACTGCCCGAGTTTCCTCCGGGAGATCTGGCTTCCTCCCATATTCCAAAGATGTACAGATTAGTAGTTGAATTGCCATGTGGGTTTAATTGAACAGTGCAGGCTTAAAAACAGCCTCTGCTTTAAATATACCCAATGATTTGGCCTTCACAGTTGTCTGTGGCAATGAATTCCACAGATTCACCACTGTCTGACTAAAGAGGTTCCTCCTCGTCTCTGTTCTAAGAGTTTGGAACTCCAGAGTTCAGGGGTCCAGCTCTATAAGGAGTATGAGCATTCTCTGGTTTCCTCTGCTGCTCCAGCTTCCTCCCACGTCCCAAACACATACAGGCTAGGGCTAGTAAGTTGTAGACATGCTATGTTGTACTGAGCTTTGGAAGATTTAAAGCAGAGGTTGTTTATAGAAACATAGAAAACCTACAGCACAATACAGGCCCTTCGGCCCACAAAGCTGTGCTGAACATATCCTTACTTTAGAAATTACTAGGCTTACCCATAGCCCTCTATTTTTCTAAGCTCCATGTAGCCATCCAGGAGTCTCTTAAAAGACCCTATTGTATCCGCTTCCACCACCATTGCCAGTAGCCCATTCCACGCACTCACCACTCTCTGAGTAAAAAACTTACCCCTGACATCTCCTCTATACCTACTCCCCAGCACCTTAAACCTGTGTCCTCTTGTGGCAACCATTTCAGCCCTGGGAAAAAGCCTCTGACTATCCACATGATCAATGCCTCTCATCATCTTATACAGCTCTTTCAGGTCACCTCTCATCCTCCGTCGCTCCAAGGAGAAAAGGCCGAGTTCACTCAACCTATTCTCATAAGGCATGCTCCCCAATCCAGGCAACATCCTTGTAAATCTTCTCTGCATTCTTTCTATGGCTTCCACATCCTTCCTGTAGTGAGGCGACCAGAACTGAGCACAGTACTCCAAGTGGGGTCTGACCAGGGTCCTATATAGCTGCAACATTACCTCTCGGCTCCAAAACTCAATCCCACAATTGATGAAGGCCAATACACCGTATGCCTTCTTAACCACAGAGTCAACCTGCGCAGCTGCTTTGAGCGTCCTATGGACTCGGAACTCAAGATCCCTCTGATCCTCCACACTGCCAAGAGTTTTACCATTAATACTATATTCTGCCATCATATTTGACCTAACAAAATGAACCATTTCACACTTATCTGGGTTGAACTCCATCTGCCACTTCCCAGCCCAGTTTTGCATCCATTTATATTTTTATTTTAGAGATACAGCCCCTTCTGGCTCAATGAGCCCACACCACCTAATCACGCTCAACTAAGACATATGTCATTTTGGAATGTGAGAGAAAACCGGAGCATCTGGAGGAAACCCATGTGGTCACAGAACTAATGTACCAACTGTAGCAGGAAATGAACCCTGATCGCTGATGCTGTAATTGCGTCAAGATAAGGCGTCAAAAGTTTTGGGGAGAAGGCAGGAAAGTAGGGTTGAGAGGAAAAAAGATAATCCAGCTATGATCAAATGATGGAGCAAACTTGATGGACTGAATGGCCATATGGTCTTTAACCTCTGTTTCTACATCTTTTGCCCTTTAAAATGCAAGGTTAGTGAAACAATATGATAAGAAACTGGAACAGCTCAGTGCGTGTACCCCATCCACCAGGGCACCATTGCTGCAGTGGGAATTTGTTACAGAATTTCTTGCAACAGCACCTCCCAAAGGCCTAGATCAAGGTTTCCCAACCTTTTTTATGCCAAGGGTCCCTACCATTAACTGAGGGGTCCATGGACCCCAGGTTGGGAAATCCTGGTCTTGATACAATAGATGTACAGAGGATGTTTCCTATAGTACGGAGAAGTAGGTATCACCAGGATAAAGGATCGCTTCGATCCTGTTATTGAACAATCCTCTTGGTATGACAAGATAAACTCTTGACCTCACAGCCTACCTCATTATGACTTGCACCTTATTGTGACCCCTGTTTCCATCCAAGGGGTCAGTGTGGACATGGTGGAGGATTACAAATACCTGGGGATACGAATTGACAATAAACTGGACTGGTCAAAGAACACTGAGACTGTCTACAAGAAGGGTCAGAGCCGTCTCTATTTCCTGAGGAGACTGAGGTCCTTTAACATCTGCCGGACGATGCTGAGGATGTTCTACGAGGCTGTGGTGGCCAGTGCTATCATGTTTTCTGTTGTGTGCTAGGGCAGCAGGCTGAGGGTAGCAGACACCAACAGAATCAACAAACTCATTTGTAAGGCCAGTGATGTTGTGGGGGTGGAACTGAACTCTGACGGTGGTGTCTGAAAAGAGGATGCTGTCCAAGTTGCATGCCATCTTGGACAATGACTCCCATCCACTCCATAATGTACTGGTTAGGCACAGGAGTACATTCAGCCAGAGACTCATTCCACCGAGATGTAACACTGAGCGTCATAGGAAGTCATTCCTGCCTGTGGCCATCAAACTTTACAACTCCTCTCTCGGAGTGTCAGACACCCTGAGCCAATAGGCTGGTCCTGGACTTATTTCCACTTGGCATGATTAACTTATTATTATTTAATTATTTATGGTTTTATATTGCTTTATTTCTACACTATTCTTGGTTGGTGCAACTGTAACGAATCCCAATTCCCCTCGGGATCAATAAAGTATGTCTGTCTGTAATGCACTCTCTCTGGAACTGGTACACTCTATTCTGCACTCTGTATTGCTTTGCCTTGTGCTGCCTGTTGTAATGCATTCATCGGTACACAAGAGCAGTTTTTCATTTTTCTTCAGTACATGGGACAACAGTTTACCTTTACAACCCCCTTCACTTGTCTTAATCCCAAGCATGTTCTTCAGTGCATTGTGGCAGACAGGAGGGCTCGACAACGGGTAGTCAAAGCCCTACAACACGTCACCGGCTCCAGCCCACCCACCATCAAGGACATATACACAGAAAACTACGGGAAAAAGGCCAGGAACATCATGAAGGATCCCACCCACCCTGCTCACGGACTGTCTGTCCCTCTCCCATCGGGGAGGGGGATACGGAGCATCCACACCGGGACTGTGAAGGATCCCACCCACCCTGCTCACGGACTGTCTGTCCCTCTCCCATCGGGGAGGAGGCTACGTAGCATCCACGCCAGGACCACCGGACTCAAAAATAGTTACGTTCCCCAAGCAGTGAGGCTGATCAATACCTCCACCCACTAACCCACCCCTCCACACCCCCGACCACCACTTTATCATTTCCTGTCAGTCACCTTATGTGCAGACACTCCTGTGCCCAGCGTCACTTTACGGACACACAATCAATCTGTGTATATAATTGTCCTTATGCACTTATTGTGTTCAGAAAGAGTAGGACAAGGCAGTCACAAACCTGTTCTTATTGAGGGATTAGTCATGGGCAGAGTGAGCAATTTCAAGTTCCTGGCTGTTAACATCTCTGAGGATCTATCCTGGGCCTGACATATTGATGCAGCTACAAAGAAGGCACGACATCAGCTATATTTCACTTGGAGTTTGAGGAGAACAATGTTGTGCCGACCAAAGACACTCATAAATTTCTACAGGTGTACCATGGAATGCATTCTAACTGGCTTCATCACCGTCTGGTATAGGTGGGGGAAGGGGGCACTGCACAGGATCGAAATAAGCTGCAGAGAGTTGTAAACTCAGTCAGCTCCATCGTGGGTACTAGCCTCCCCAGAATAGAGGACATCTTCAGGGAGCGATGCTTCAAAAAGGCAGCATCCATCATTAAGGACCACCATCACCCAGAACATGCTCTCTTCTCATTGCTACCATCAGGGAGGAGGTACAGGAGCCTGAAGACACACACTCAGCGATTCAGGAACAGCTCCTTCCCCTCTGCCATCAGGGAGGAGATACAGGAGCCAGAAGACACACACTCAGTGATTCAGGAACAGCTTCTTCCCCTCCGCCATCAGGGAGGAGGTACAGGAGCCTGAAGACACACACTCAACGATTCAGGAACAGCTTCTTCCCCTCTGCCATCAGGGAGGAGGTACAGGAGCCTGAAGACACACACTCAACGATTCAGGAACAGCTTCTTCCCCTCTGCCATCAGGGAGGGGGTACAGGAGCCTGAAGACACACACTCAATGATTCAGGAACAGCTTCTTCCCCTCTGCCATCAGGGAGGAGGTACAGGAGCCTGAAGACACACACTCTACGATTCAGGAACAGCTTCTTCCCCTCTGCCATCTGATTTCTGAATGGACATCGAACCCATGAACACTAACTCATGTCTTTTTTTGCACTACTTATTTAATTTTTAATATATATTTCCTATTGTAGTTTATTATTTTAATTGCATTGTACTGCTGTGACGAAACAACAAATTTCAGAACATATGCTGGTGATTTTAAACCTGATTCTGATTGTGTTTTTTTTTTGTGCTACATTGGACTGAAGTAAGAATTATTTCATTTTCCTTTACACTCTTGAATGTTACAATTGAATTATACTCACCCAGCATCACAATATTTTGCCGTTTTATCTCTTTAAACCTTGGCGTAACCTTGCCCGTGGAGTTGGACTTCTGGAGCGTGCTAGACGCCTGCCGACTTCTGAGGAGGGTTTTTATCATCTCCCTGCAGGTAAAACCCACCAACAGGAGCACCAGAACGTAAAGGGAGAAAGAGAGGTAGATGACCAGCCGGAAGAGAGACATCCTTCCGGAAATATTGGTACAAATGTTGAGGGGTGGTCTTCCATCCCCTCGGGGCCTAAAGGGCTTCCAAGCATCTTCTACACCGATTGCAAAAGCAGCAGGCAACCCTATGATGGACGCCAGGGCCCACACCAAGCCAATCAAGCTGCTGGTTCTCGATGTGGCCATTAACTTGATCTGCAGCGGGTGACAGATGGCTATGTAGCGTTCCAGACTCAAGGTCAGGACGTTGAATATCGATGCGTAGCTGCACACTTCCCAGAGCAGGTAGAATCCTTTGCATCCAGCGTTTCCGATTGGCCAGGGGTGCGGGTACCAGATGATGCCGTACAGCTCGATGGGTAGTCCTACGGTGAGGATGAGGAGGTCGGAACACGCCATGCTCATCATGTGCCAGCTCAGGCTCCTCTGCACGAGGGTCTTGCTTCTCAACATCCAAATGACCAGGATGACCAGGACGTTCCCAGCCGCCCCGCAGATGAAGATGATCCCGTAGACCACAGAGGTGGCGATCTTAGCTGTCTCAGTCAGCTCGACGATACCTCCGGTCCCGTTGGCTGGGTCTCCACTGACGATACCTCCGGTCCCGTTGGCTGGGTCTCCCCACTGTGCGTCCTCCGAGATGTTCATAGCTCGGCCAGTACCTGCGCACACTCACACAAAATCACACACACTGTCACACAGACACAGCTTACACTCGTACTCACACACACTAGTACACAGAGGCAGACACACACACTAGCACACAGAGGCAGACACACACACACACGGACACAGTGTCAGGCAGATCCCATGTTAAAGTTCCACACTCGGTGAAGTGAAGAGTCCCGCTCCCGGCGCCGGGTCCCGTCCCGATTCCCCAGCCGAATTCAGCGGGTGTCTCGTCTCGGTCACTTTTGACTGGACTTGTTCAGAACCCACCCCCTTTCCATCTCCGCCCACCTTCTCCCCCTCGCTGTGCGGTCGATCTCCCTCCCCGGATATCACGAGGAGTCTGCCCCCTCCACCTTCCTACCTTTTAAATCATTGCCTCTGGCATCCGGTAAGTGGACTGGTGCTGGTTCCCTTGCGGCCGGCGCCCGCTCGCTTCTCCAGCCCAGCCCAGCCTGCGCTGTGTACCGGGAGGAAGCGGACCCGGCAATATCGTTAACCTGAACTCTATGAAACATGCGATACTGCACAACACACACAAAACAGCTGGAACAATTCGAAGGAATTTATGAGCTCTTTGAATTTTTGGAAAGCAAAAGAGGTAACGTCAGTTACCCGTGTCCATTGGAAGTTGATAAGTTCTCGATCAGTAAAGGCGCCAAAGTCACGAGAAGGCAGGAGAATGAAGACAGAACATAGAACAGAAGCGAGCCCACAATGTTGTGCCGAATCAGTTAAAATAATAATCAAATAGCCAATTTAACTAATCCCTTCTGCCCACAAAATAACCATATCCTTATTTCCCTCATATCTAAAAGTATCTTAAAAGTCTCTAATGTATCTTGGGATACATTAGATACATAAGGTATTCTTGGGAATAATGCACAAGGTGCAAAATCAGTTCATCCCCCGGAGAAGGAAGGATTCAAAGGGGGGAAAGGGGCCACAGTGGTTGACAAAGGAAGTCAGAGATTGCATAGTATTTAAAAAAGAAGTATGTCAGAGCTAAGGTGAGAGGGAAGACTGATGATTGGGAAATTTTTAAGGAACAACAGAACTTAACTAAAAAGGCAATACGGGGAGAAAAAAATAAGATATGAACGCAAGCTAGCCAGGAATATAAAGGAGGATAGCAAAAGCTTTTTTCAGTATGTGAAGAGAAAGAAGATAGTTAAGAACAATGTTGGGCCCTTGAAGAATGAATTGGGTGAAATTGTTATGGGAAACAGAGAAATGGCAGAAGAATTTAATAAGTACTTTAGATCTGTCTTCACTAAGGAAGACACAAGCAATCTCCCAGATGTATGGATGGGCCAAGGACATAGGGTAACAGAGGAAATGAAACAGATTGACATTAGGAAGGAAACGGTGATGAGTAGACTGATGGGACTGAAGGCTAACAAATCCCCAGGTCCAGATGGTCTGCTTCCTAGGGTACTAAAGGAGGTGGCCCTGGAAATTGCGGATGCATTGGTAATCATTTTCCAATGTTCCTTAAATTCAGGATCAGTTCCTGAGGATTAGAGAATGGCTAATGTTATCCCACTTTTTAAGAAAGGAGGGAGGGAGAAAACAGAGAACTATCATCCTGTCAGCCTAACATCAGTAGTGGGGAAGATGCTAGAGTCCATCATTAAAGATGAAATAGTGGCATATCTAGATAGCAATGATAGGATTGGGCCGAGCCAGCATGGATTTTTACCAAGGGCAAATCATGCTTGACTAATCTATTGGAGTTTTTCGAGGATGTAACCAGGAAGTTAGACGGGGGAGATCCAGTGGATGTAGTGTACCTCGATTTTCAGAAGGCATTTGATAAGGTCCCACATAGGAGATTGGTGGGTAACATCAGGGCTCATGGCATTGGGGGGAAGATATTGACATGGATAGAAAACTGGTTGGCAGATAGAAAGCAAAGGGTAGTGGTGAATGGGTTTTTCCCGGAATGGCAGGTGGTGACTAGTGGGGTGCCACAGGGCTCGGTATTGGGACCACAGCTGTTTACAATTTACATCAACGATTTAGATGAAGGCATTGAGAATAACATCAGCAAGTTTGCTGATGATACTAAGCCGGGTGGCAGTGTGACATGTGATGAGGATGTTAGGAGAATTCGGGGTGACTTGGATAGGCTGGGTGAGTGGGCAGATACTTGGCAGATGACGTTTAATGTGAATAAGTGTGAGGTTATCCACTTTGGGAGTAAGAACAGGAAGGCAGATTATTATCTGAACGGTGTAGAGTTAGGTAAGGGAGAAATACAAAGAGATCTAGGAGTCCTTGTTCATCAGTCACTGAAGGTGAATGAGCAAGTGCAGCAGGCAGTGAAGAAGGCTAATGGAATATTGGCCTTTATTACAAAGGGAATTGAGTACAAGAGCAAGGAAATCCTTTTGCATTTGTACAGGGCCCTGGTGAGACCACACCTGGAGTATTGAGTACAGTTTTGGTCTCCAGGGTTAAGGAAGGACATCCTGGCTGTAGAGGAAGTGCAGCGTAGATTCACGAGGTTAATTCCTGGGATGTCTGGACTGTCTTACGCAGAGAGGTTAGAGAGACTGGGCTTGTACACGCTGGAATTAAGGAGATTGAGAGGGGATCTGATTGAAACATATAAGATTATTAAGGGATTGGACAAGATAGAGGCAGGAAATATGTTCCAGATGCTGGGAGAGTCTAGTACCAGAGGGCATGGTTTAAGAATAAGGGGTAGGTCATTTAGGACAGAGTTAAGGAAAAACTTCTTCTCCCAGAGAGTTGTGGGGGTCTGGAATGCACTGCCTCGGAAGGCAGTGGAGGCCAATACTCTGGATGCTTTCAAGAAGGAGCTAGATAGGTATCTTATGGATAGGGGAATCAAGGGATATGGGGACAAGGCAGGAACCGGGTATTGATAGTAGATGATCAGCCATGATCTCAAAATGGCGGTGCAGGCTTGAAGGGCCGAATGGTCTACTTCTGCACCTATTGTCTATTGTATCTGCCTCTAACACCACCACAGGCTGTGCGTTCCAGGCACCCACCCTCTGTGTGAAATAACTTGCCCTTCACATCTCCTTTGAACATACCCCCTCTCACCTTAAATGTATGCCTCCTGGTGTTAAACATTCCGACCCCGGGGAAAAAGATACGCAGCTGCCCCCCATACTCTTATAAAACACTATCAGGTCTTCTTTCAGCCTCCGCTGCTCCAGGGAAAACAACCCAAGTTTGTCCAAAGGCATGTGGAGTCAAAATCCAGGCTAACCTCTTTTGCACCCTCTCCATCTAATGAATAAACTCCCTCAAAGTTGCCGCGCAAGTTGATAGGGTTGTTTATGGTGTGTTCAGTTTTGGTCGCCTCTTTATAGGAAGGATGTGGAAGCTTTAGAGAGGGTGCAGAGGAGAGTTACTAAGATGCTGTCTGCATTAGAGAGCATGTCCGATGAAGGTAGGTTAGGTGAACGAGGGCTTTTCTCTTTGGAGCAAAGGAAGATGAGAGGTGACTTGATAGGGGTGTACAAAGGTGATAAGAAGCATAGATGAAGTGGACAATCAGTGACTTTTTCCCAGGGTGGAAATGACTAACAAACTTGAAGGTGATTGGAGGAAAGTATGGGGGAATTTCCGAGGTAGATTTTTGACGCTGAGTTGTGGATCATGGAAAGCACAGCCAGGGATGGTGGGAGAGACATTTAGGAAACTCTCAGATAGGCTATGGAGGCTATGTAGGAGGGAAGGGTTAGTTTGATCTTAAAGTCAGTTAGGAGAATCTCAGTGAGACAGAATCTCAGTGAAATAGAATCACAGTGAGACGGGATCTCAGTGAAGTGGAATCACAGTGAGACGGGATCTCAGTGAGTGTCAATACCTCCAGTTGAACTCTGTCTATTTCTGTGCTTCCCCCCGCTGTCAGTCTGTGGTTTTGTATTGCCACGTGCTCCTGTCCCCACTCCTGCTCTACTCCGGCCCCTGTATCACTGAGTACTCCGTCTCTCATCTGTTTCTCAGTATTACCTGTGTTGCTGCCAACGTGTCTCATTGTGCTCCACCTATCATCTGCCTCTCTGGTTATTGCTCAGTGTATTTCAGTCCTGTGTTTTCACCTGTTTGTTGCCAGATTGTGCCAATGAATTTTCCTGAGCCTTTCCAGCATTCGTATCTGTGCTCTGTCCGTCTGAATATCTACTCTGCCTGTTTCCCGATTCTGGTTTTGGGATTTCTCTGGATGTTTTGATCTGTGCCTGAACTTTGACACTGACTGGGTTTGCACCTCGGGATTTGTTACTCAATTAATATCACTGTGTGCACAGTACTGGGTCTGCGATTGGATCACTGCTCCAGTGTCCTGACAGTACAATCTGGCCAGAACGGATCCAGCAGACCCTGATTGTCTGAGAGCTGTCCTGGAACAACAGGGAGTGATGCTGGGGAGACACCAGACCCAGCTGGACTCTGTGTTCAGGGCTGTCCAGTCACTTTCTGCTGATGTAGCCGATCTTGTGGCCCAGACTCAGTCACTCCAGCCGTCTCAGAGCGCCCATCAACAATCTGCGACTGCATCTTCTGCCCTGCCCTCCGCGTTCTCGCTTACCCCTCCTGTCCAAGAGCCCTGTCTGCCTCCTCCAGAAACGTACTCAGGTGAGCCTGGTACCTGCCGCTCTTTTCTTTCCCAGTGCACCCTCATTTTTGATTTACGACCAACAATCTTTCCGACTGATCGAGCCAAGGTAGCCCACATCATCACCCAACTGTCCGGTCGGGTGGGGAACAGCCGCCTGGGAGGCAGGCTCCCCTTTCTGCATCAGTTTTCTGGTATTTTCTGAGGAGATGAGAAAAGTGTTTGATTGCTCCAAACATGGCAGAGAGGCTGCCTGTGAAATCCTGCAGATGCACCGGGGCGCAGATCTGTGTCAGATTACGCCATAGAGTTCCGGACCCTCGCCACCTCCAGCGGCTGGAACTCGGAGGCACAGTACGACACCTTCCTGAATGGCCTCTCCAAAGACATCAAAGATGAGCTGGTCACCCAGGACCTTCCTGCCATCTTTGAAGTCCTGGTGGATTTGGCCTTCCATATCGATGTTCGCCTTCAGCAGTGCCGCAGAGGGAAGGGTTCCACAGGGTCCCTGGGGGCACTGGGTGAGTTCCAAGCTCCTCGTCAGTGTACATTGCCCTGCCGTTTGCCCCCATCTACAATTTCCGCTCCAGAGCCCGATGTTATGCAAGTTGACCGTACCTGCCTGACACTGACTGAAAGACAAAGGAGAATCAGCACCCGTTCCTGTCTGTACCGTGGCCAACCAGACCACTTCATCTCCACCTGCCCAGTAAAAGCCAAGCGCTTCCCAGTAGGTGAGGAGTACTGGTGAGTGTGACCCCTGTCCGGCCCTCCTCGACGCCACACACTCTCATACCTGCTTCTCTGGAGTGGTGCGTCCAATGGCGAGTGATGCACCATCAATAACTCACTCTGAGACGTAAGAAGCGAGGTATCGGCTTTTATTGACTGGAAGAATGAACAACACTACATCCTGGAGAATGAGGCCGGGCATCAGGCCTCAATCGCCTTTATACAGGGGTCTGTGGGAGGAGCCACAGGAGCAGTCCAGACAGGTATATGTAGTTCACCACAGCGAGCAGTCTCTGTCTTGGTCAATTCTGGTGTAGAGGGGTGTTTTATCAATTCTGGCTTGGCTGCCCAGTGGGGATTACCCACATCTGCTCTCCAGTCACCATTGGTAGCCAACACCGTGAACAGTCAGAAACTGACTAACGTCACCCATGTCACGGCCCCGGTGAGTCTCAGTTTATCCGGCAACCATCATGAACCCTTTATGTTATTAACTCTCCTCAAGCTCCCATTGTCCTGGGCCATCCCTGGTCAGTTAAAAACAACCCTCACATTGACTGGCTCAGTCACAAGGTTGTAGGCTGGGGCCTATTCTGTCACTCCCTCTACCTCTGCCAAGTTCAGATCCTCTTGTCTCCAAGCCCAGATCCCCCTGAGGAGTTTCCGGACTTCAGTGCCATCCCCCCTGAATACATGGACCTCGAGGCTGTGTTCAGCAAGTCCCAGGCCACTTCCCTGCCACCTCATCGTCCATATCATTGTGCCATTGACCTCTTGCCCGGCACATCTCCCCCGAGGGGCCGCCTGGATTCCCTGTCTGTACCTGAAACAGAAGCTGTGAGTAAGTACATTCAGAGTCTCTGGCTGCAGGCATCGTCCGGCCGTCTTCCTCCCCTGCTGGTGTCGGTTTTCTCTTTGAAAAGAAGGACGGCTCCTTGCGGACATGCATTGATTACCGGGGACTGAACGAAGTCACTGTTGAGAATCGCTACCCTCTTCCGCTTACGATAGCGGCATTTGAACTACCACAAGCAGCCTCAGTTTTCACCAAGCTTGATCTCCGTAACGACCACCATCTTGTCCGTATCCGCGAAGGGGACAAGTGGAAGACGGCCTTCAACACCACCTCAGGCCATTACGAGTATCTGGTCATCATGCCATTCGGTCTCACCAATGCCCCCGCTGTCTTCCAAGCCCTGGTGAATAACGTTCTCAGGGACATGCTGAACCAATTTGTTTTTGTGTATCTCGATCGACATTTTGATTTTTTTTCTGAGTCCCTTGCTGAACACACAGGTCACGTCTGCAGACTTCTCCAGCGCCTTCTGGAGGATCAGGTCTTTGTGAAAGCTGAGAAATGTGAATTTCATCGCAATACCGTCTCCTTGCTGTGGTTTGTAATTTCAGCCGGTTCCATTCCGATGGACCAACAGAAGGTCAAGGCGGTGGTCAAGTGGTCCCAACCTTTGACTCATCGGGAATCGCAACACTTCTTGGGCTTTGCTAACTTTTGTCACCGCTTCATCAGAAATTACAGTACACTGGCTGCACCACTCACTGCTCGTACCTCATTGGCTGTCAGATTGTCCTGGTCCCCTGCTGCTGAAAAAGCATTCTCTGACCTGAAGGAACGTTTCACCTCTGCCCCCATCCTGATTCAAGCCGACACCGACCGGCAGTTCATTGTGGAGGCGGATGTGTCTCACATTGGCGTAGGAGCTGTTCTCTCTCAGCGCTCGGCCAAGGATGAGAAGATACACCCCTGTGCCTTCTCTCACCGCCTCGCTCCCACAGAGCGGAATTACGATGTCGGAAACCGGGAGCTGCTGGCTGTGAAGCTAGCTCTGGAGGAGTGGAGGCATCGGCTGGAGGGAGCAAAGGTGCCATTCTTAGTCTGGACTGATCACAAGAATCTGGAATATATCAATACAGCCAAGCGTCTCAACTCCCGTCAAGATCGTTCGTCCCTGTTTTTCTCAAGATTCAATTTTACTCTGTCCTTCCGCTCTGGTTCCAAGAATGGAAAACCTGATGCCCTCTCCGGAAGATTTCCCTCCTCTGAGACCCCTAGGTCCCCGATGTCACCCTCCCTGCTCACTGTGTCGTGGGGGCAGCGCAATGGGGCATTGAGGCCACGGTGCAAGCTGCTCAACAGAGCGAGGCAGCCCCTAGTCAATGCCCCACTAACCGGGTTTATGTTCCCAGCTCTGTCCACTCACAGGTATTGCAGTGGGGTCATTCTTCCCGGTTATCCTGTCACCCTGGAACCAAGCGTACTCAGGCCTTCATCAGTCAGCGGTTCTGGTGGCCCTCCATGGGAGATGACATCGCAACTTCGTCCCAGCCTGCTCGGTCTGTGCTCAAGGCAAGAACTCTAACCGGTCACCCGCTGGTCTGTTACAACCCCCGTCTATCCCCAAGAGACCCTGGTCCCACATTGCCCTGGATTTTGTCACCGGTCTTCCCCCATCAGATGGTAACACCACCATTCTCACAGTAGTTGATCATTTCTCCAAGTCTGTACACTTCATTCCTTTACCTGAACTCCCCTCTGCTGAAGAAACAGCCAAATTACTAGTACTGCATGTTTTTAAATTACGTGGGTTACCTGTAGACGTTGTGTCAGACAGGGGCTCTCAATTCACATCCAACTTCTGGAGGGCAATCTGTAATCTTCTGGATGCCTCTATGAGTCAGTCTTCAGGATTCCACCCACAGACCAACGGCCAGACCGAGCGGGCCAACCAACAGCTAGAGACTGTATTGTGGTGTCTGGTCTCCCAGAACCCCTCCTCCCCGTGGAGTCAGCAGCTACCCTGGGCCGAGTACACCATAAACTCTCATCCATCCTCATCCACTGGTCTGTCCCCTTTCGAGTGCTGCCTTGGCTACCAACCTCCACTGTCTCCTGCCCAGGAGGAGGAGGTCGGCGTTCCATCTGCCGAGGCATTCATCCGCCATTGTCAGCGGACGTGGAGGCGCACTCGGTCTGCCCTTCTCCGTGCCTCTGCTAGGATCAAACGTCAAGCTGACAGCCATTGCTCCTAGGCCCCACGTTACCGCCAGGGACAGCGTGTGTGGCTTTCAACCCGAGACCTGGACAAGCTTCATCGGCCCCTTTCCCTTTGCTAAAGTCATCAGCCCTGCTGCCGTCCGTCTCAAGCTCCCGTCCACTCTCCACCGCATTCATCCCTCCTTCCATGTGTCCCGCATCAAGCCTTTCATGGGCCTTCCCCTGTGTCCTGTCCCCAACCACCCCCCCATAGCTCATCGATGGGTCAGAGGCCTTCAGCTGCTGGACGTTTGTCACTGTGGCCGTGGCTTCCAGTACCTTGTGGACTGGGAGGGTTACGGTCCTGAGGAGAGGTGCTGGGTCCCCACCTGTAACATCCTGGACCCCTCTCTCATCAGGGACTTTCATCACCGGCACCCAGCTCTACCTGCCGTGACGCCAGGAGGTGTCCATAGAGGTGGGGGGGGGGGGTACTGTCAGTATCTCCAGTTGAACTGTCTTTCTGTGTGTTTCCCCCCGCTGTCAGCCTGTGGTTTTGTATTGCCACGTGCTCCTGTCCCCACTCCTGCTCTACTCCGGCCCCTGTATCACTGAGTACTCCGTCTCTCATCTGTTTCTCATTATTACCTGTATTGCTGCCACCCGTGTCTCATTGTGCTCCACCTATCATCTGCCTCTCTGGTTATTGCTCAGTGTATTTCAGTCCTGTGTTTTCACCTGTTTGTTGCCAGATTGTGCCAATGAATTTTCCTGAGCCTTTCCAGCATTCGTATCTGTACTCTGTGGGTCTGAATAGCGACTCTGCCTGTTTCCCGATTCTGGTTTTGGGATTTCTCTGGATGTTTTGATCTCTGCCTGAACTTTGACGCTGACTGGGTTTGCACCTCGGGATTTGTTACTCAATTAATATCACTGTGTGCACAGTACCGGGTCTGTGATTGGATCACTGCTCCAGTGTCCTGACGGTGAGGCGGTATCTTGGTGAGGCAAAAAGATGTGTAATCTTCAAGAAGCAGAATTGCAAGAAGTTGAACTTCAGTGAAGAAGAATGTTGCGGGAGGATGATTTCCCTTTAGAATTCCTCTGCCACATTCCAGTGAGACTTGGAGAAGTGCTTGAAATGACATGGGACATTTGATCAAGAGCTTGCAGAAGTGCAAAGGCTGAATGGCCGACTTCTGAGTTCTGATACAACATTGGCCATCCCTCTGCCCACACAGGTGCCGCCCGCCTCACCAAGTTCCTCCAGCAGTCTGTACTTGCCTCATATTCCAGCACCTATGCTGTCATGCATCTTGGCGGCTGCCATCTGTGCTGAGTCCTTTCACCATTCTATACACTTAGAGGTCATTTTATTTAGTACCTCCTGTATGTTCATGGTCTATGTGCGTCCTCTGTGGAGAGAGCTAGGAGCACCAAGTTTCTGGGAGTGCACGTAACAGGCAATCTCAGCTGGTCCCTCAAAAGCACGTCTTTGACGAAAGAAGCACAGCAGCGTCTCCCCTTCCTGAGGAGAGTGAGGCCCCCCACCTTCCAACCAATTTTTACAGGAGCACTGTCAAGAGTGTCCTGATAGTCATATCACCATCTGGTATGGAATTTCAAGGCATCTGACCACAAGTCCCTACGAGGGCTGCTGAGAGGATCATTGGGGTCTCTCTTCCACCCATTAGCCTCTTATCAGGAGCGCTGCATATGCAGGGCCTTTAGCATTGTCAGTGATCCCTCCTATCTGTCCCACAATCCCTTTGGACCCCCCCCCCCCCCATCAGGCAGGTGGTACCATGGCACGAGGGTAAGAACTGGTACGACAGCTTCTTCCCCAGGCTGTGAGCCTGCTGAACTCTCTGCCACCTCCCAGGTCTCATCACTTATGAAGCAACAGTAGCTTTATGCTGTCTACTTTTTAAATGATATCGTAGATGTGCCTTATTACTTGTCAATTTACTGGTGGTAATATTACTTTCTGTGTTGTGTGTGAGTTATATGTACTGTGTTGTGCAACTTAGTGTGGAGGAACGTTGTTTCATTTGGTGTACTGTTGAATGACAATAAATTAAACTTGATGTGTTGTGCGTTCAGAGATGCTCTCCTGCACACCACTGTTGGAACGCGTGGTTATTTGAGTTACTGTCACCTTCCTGTCAGCTCGAACCAGTCTGGCCGTTCTCCTCCGACCTCTCTCATTAACAAAGCGTTTTCACCCACAGAACTGCTGCTCACTGGATGTTTTTTGTTTTTCACACTATTTTCTGTAAACTCCAGAGACTGTTGTGCATGAAAATCCCCAGGAGATCAGCAGTTTCTGAAATACTCAAACCCCCCCCGTTTGGCACCAACAGTCATTCTGCAGCCAAAATCAGCAAGATCACATTTTTTCCCCCCATTCTGATGTTTGGTCAGAACCGATCGACTATGTCTGCATGCTGTTATGCATTGAGTTGCTGCCACATGATTGGCTGATTAGATATTTGCATTAATGTCCAGGTATACCTAATAAAGTGGCCATTGAGTGTTAATGTGGTTGAATGAATGAATTGATTTTATTTCTTACATCCTTCACATACATGAGGAGTAAAAAACTTTGTTACATTTCCATCTAAAAGTGCAATGTGCAATCATAGTAATTTGTAATAAACAGAACAGTCAATGTAATATAGAGTACACTCAAATCAGCGTGAGTTCATCAGTCCAATGGCCTGGTGGAAGAAGCTGTCCCTGTTGGTCCTGGCTTTTATGCTGTGGTACCATTTCCTGGATGGTAGCAGCTGGAATAGATTGTGGTTGGGGTGACTCGGGACCCCCAATGATCCTCTGGTCCCTTTTTACACACCTGTCTCTGTAAATGTCCTGAATCGTGGGAAGTTCACAACTACAGATGCGCTGGGCTGTCCGCACCACTCTCTGCAGAGTCCTGTGATTGAGGGAAGTACAGTTCCCATACCAGACAGTGATGTAGCCAGTCAGGATGCTCTCAATTGTGCCCCTGTGGAAAGCCCTTAGGATTTGGGGGCCCATACCAAACTTCCTCAACCGTCTGAGGTGAAAGAGGTGCTGTTGTGCTTTTTTCACCACACAGCTGGTGTGTACAGACCACCTGAGATCCTCGGTGATGAAGGAACTTGAAGCTGTTCACCCTCTCAACCCCAGATCCATTGATGGGGTTAGCCTGTCTCCATTCCTCCTGTGTAGTCCACAACCAGCTCCTTTGTTTTTGCGACGTTGAGGGAGAGGTGGTTTTCCTGACACCACTGTGTCAGAGAGATGACTTCTTCCTTGTAGGGCAGGCCATCTCGTTATTGTTTGAGATAAGGTCAATCAATGTTGTTGGCAAATTTAATTAGCAGGTTAGAGCTGTGGGTGGCGACACAGTGATGGGTATAAAGGGAGTAAAGGAGGGGACTCAGTACGCAGCCCTGAGGGGCTCCTGTATTAAGAGTCAGGGGGGCAGAGGTGAGGGAACTCACTCCTATCACCTGCTGGCGATCTGACAGGAAGTTCAGGATCCGGCTGCACAAGAGATATCAATGGGTCATGAAAGACACTTTCAAAATCTAAGTCTGTCCTGAGGCTGAGGTAATTTGGTTTTAGGCAATATTTTCTGTGTAATTAATATTGGTTGGAGCTCCTTATACAGTAGATCTCACCTTCAATCCAAGCAGAAACTCATGAAAAGCAATTGTTTCCTTTAATTCTAAATCCACAATCCTGTTGGACAAATCCAACGTCAAATTCAAAGTACATTTATTATCAAAGTACGTATACATCACCATATACAACCCTGAGATTCATTTTCTTGCAGGCATTCACAGTAGAACAAACAAGCAAAATATATTCAGGAAGAATGAAAAACGACACACAAAGACTGATAAACAACCAATGTGCAAAAGAATACAAATTGTGCAAATGCAAAATGAAAAAAACTTGATGATAATGATTAATTAATTAATAAACATTAAATAGAGAATATGATTGTAGAGTCCTTGAAGGTGAGTGCGTAGGTTATGGAATCAGTTCAGTGATGGGGTGAGTGAAAATATTCCCTCTGGTTCAAGAGCCCGATGGCTGACGGACTTCTTATATATCTTGCCTTCAATCCAAGCAGGAACTCATGAAAATAGATTGCAAGATCGGGCTGGTGAGCAACGGTGGCATTTTGCAACAGCTCACAAAATGACTAGCTACTCTAGTAGATATACATCTTCTTCTGAGCTGTGATTGCTGCAGTCTGCAGCCTCTAAAGGATGTAATTTTGAACTGACTAAATGAACTGGAACTGAGATTCCAGTGATGCGTGTGAGCCTGATTTCAGTGTCTAAGAGAAGTTTGGATGGGAGGGGTATGGAGGGCTATGTTCCGTTGCAGGTCGATGGGAGTTGGCAGTTTCAATGGTTTGGCATGGACTAGATGGACTGAAGGGCCTGTTTCTGTGCTGTGCTTTTCTATGACTCTATATATATTTCATATTGTAATTTATAATTTTTTATGTAATGCACTGTACTGCTGCCGCAAAATTTCATGATGTATGCTTGTGATTCTGATAACACTGGGCAACACTTTTCTTCGAAAGTGTTGCTTCTTGGGGATTTTCTGTTTGTTTATGACAGACCACTTGAAACTGGGCACAAATATAATTTCAGACTACTTGTATCACGTAGGAATTTGGAGAATTAAGAAATTAACTTTTATTGAATACAATGCATTTAATTGCATAGTGGTGCTGGCCATTTGAAATAGTTCAACAAAGCTAAAAATGTTCTGTTGACAGTTTTCATTTGTTCTCAGTGTCTGAGGCTTCTCCTTTAAGTGTCCAATGATAATCAGCCAGGACTAATGGATTCCAGTTGCCCTGATACTGTTATACTGTTTCTCCCTGACCGTAATGTCCTGGTGAAACCTTTCACCGTACTCGTCACTGATTTACAGGGAAGAAGTCTAAATGGGAATGCAGAAATTGAACCTTTAGTGACATGTTGCACTTCATGGTTTAGTATGCTTGAAGCATGTTATCAGCCAACTGCACGTAATTTGTTGCTCTGTAGTTGCCAAGAAAATTTTCAACAACATCCTTGACTGCCTTCCATGGGATTTTCTCTATTCCCACTAGAAGTTCTTCGAATTGCCTGCCACTGATAACCTGTTTGATTTATGGACCAATAAAAATGCCTTCCTTAATTTTGGCATCAGTTATTCTGGGAAACATCGGCCTCCAATATTGAAAATTTTGTGCCTGATGACAGCAGATTCCATCCTTGCAGTAATTCTGTTTTTGTCTTTGACAAACCCCACTCTCTGACCAGGTCACTTAACCCAGATTGAGTTGTCAGATGAGGCTCACTCAATAGAAAGGGTTCAAATTTGTATCGGTATCTGTCTTTTTCCATTCCTGGCTTGTGCATCACGGCATCTTTGCTTGTCTCCTCTAGAACTCATGTCCTGTTTTTCTAAAACCTGTCCTGCCACACAACTGCTTTGCCTGGGCAAGATAGGAAACTTTTCAACTTACATTGTCGGCAACATTTTAAATTACTTGAATTATGAATTAAAATATCAAATAAAGGTGATTTATATAAAAAAAGGTACGTGATAGGGAAATTTCATAGTGATCTTTATGATCAGCCCAAAATCCATATGATACAGTCAAAAGCATTCAGGAAACAAAATCTTTGTTTTCCAGTGTAATTACTATTTATATGTTGAAACTGGAAACTCGATTTAGGAATTTGTTTTTGCAGCCTTGGTCTGATTTATTGCCAATGAAGTAACACTTTCAGTCCATTCAATAGGATTGGAGTTGTAAAAGTTTCAGTTAAAATGAACAAGTTGTTCCCATCGACACTGACAATATATTTTTGGAAGTTGGGCCCATCTCATTTTCTCAGGACGACATATAACTTTAAGCAATGTCTGTTACCTTAGCTCGGTATGAGGTGAAAATATCAGAATCAGGTTTATTATCATTGACGTATGTCATGAAATTTGTGTTTTGCAGCAGCAGTACTGTGCAAGGGGTGTACGGGGTGTCCAGGGAGGGGTAGGGTTAGGGTTAGGGTTAGGGTTACTGTGCAAGGGGTGTATGGGGTGTCCAGGGAGGGGTAGGGTTAGGGTTAGGGTTAGGGTTAGGGTTACTGTGCAAGGGGTGTACAGGGTGTCCAGGGAGGGTAGCACCTCTGGTGAAGGCACTTGTCATGTCCATTCTGGGGCAGCTCACTCACCTTTGGTCCTCACCAGACACTCAGCTCTCACCCGTGGCTCCAAGTATCTGTTTGCACGTGACAGCGGCCACAGCCCGGTACACCGCTTCGACAGACAGGCTAAACCAGGTGAGGGTAGCAGGTGGGCCTCATACCCCAGTGAGATAGGGACGTGCTTGTCCTAGCATGTGACGTCAGCTCTGGTGGACTGGGCGGATGAGAACGACAGTGAGATCCAACGGGCAGGAAGGTGGTTCTGCAACGCTCCATAGAGAGCGAAGGACATGAGAAGGCACAGAAGACGTCACGGTCATCCACTGCAACCGAGGAAGACCCCAGTCTGTGACTGATGCACCATCAATAACTCTCGGAGACTGGAAGTGAACGATAGGCTTTTATTAGCAGCAAAAAGGGAGCACGACATCTCAAAGACTGAGGGAGGAGCAGTGCCCCAATCGCCTTTATACAGGGGTCTGTGGGAGGAGCCACAGGAGCAGTCAGCAGAGGGGCGTGTCCAGACAGTGTAGTTTACCACAGTGACACTTGTTCATACCACTGGATCCAGACTTCTGAGGTGGAGAGAGTGGAACTGGCCCAGTCCAACGGCTTTTCCACTTTAAAAACTCTCCCGCACAGGTTTCCCATCATCACAGACACAATGAACAACCACCACCACAGTGCAATACATAAAATATATTATAAATTATAATAAGAAATAGATGTAAAAGTGAAATAAGTAGTACTAAAAAAAGATCAGGAGTAGTGAGGTAATATTCATGGGCTGGTTCATTGTCCATTCAGAAATCTGATGGTGGAGGGGAAGAAGCTTTTCCTAAATGTTAAGTGTGTGTGTTCAGCTTCCTGTACCTCCTCCCTGAACGTAATAATGAGAAGAGGACATGACCCGGGTGATGGGGGCCCTTAATGATGGATGCCCCCTTTCTGAGGCATCACCTTCTGAAGGTGTCCTGGTTGCTGGGGAGGCTGGTGCCCGTGAGGGAGCTGACTGAGTTTGTAGCCTTTGTGGTGACTCGAAGAGAGATGAGTGACCCCTGGAGTTTCTGTTCATTGAGAGCAGGGGCTCCCAGCCTTTTTTATGCCATGGACCAATACTGCGGTCCACAGACCCCAGGCTGGGAAACCATGATTGAAGATCATTAACTTGTCATAAAGTTATCAATGGGAAATATTTCCTATCACGTACAAAACAGGACCTGAAGGGAGCTGCAAACTCGAAAGGCCAATGCACCGAGGACTCCAGTGTGTCTTTCTTTCTGTGACGTACTGTGTTATTGTTACCATATTACTTTCGTTCATTGCTCCGGTCCTCTCCCACATTCCAAAGACACATGGGTTAGGAAGTTGTGGGGGTGCTGGAAGTGCGGCGACATGTGTTGGTTGTTGACACAAATGATGCATTTATTTCCCTGTCAACACACACAAACTGCTGGGGGAACTCAGCAGGTGGAAATGAATAAACAGTCGACGTTCCTTCAGGACAGGAAAGGAAGGGGGAAGATGGCAGAATAAGAAGGAGGAGAGCTGGGAGGTGGTAAGTGAAACCAGGTGAGTGGGAAGGATGAAGGAATCGGATAGGAGAGGAGAGTGGACCACAGGAGAAAGGGAAGGAGGAGGGGCACCAGGGGGAGGTGAGAAGAGGTAAGAGGTCAGAGTGGAGAACAGAGGAAGAGGGGAGGGGGAGGATTTTTTTTAACCAGGATAAATCAATATTCATGCCATCAGGTTGGAGGCTACCCAGACGGAATATAAGGTGTTGTTTCTCCACCCTGTATATTTCAATGTACATGCAACAAATAAAGCTAATCTCATGTAATCTAACCAGAGTTTATAGCTTTCAAGATTTCTGTTTCCTCACTGACCTCATCCAACCCTCTGAGATCCTTCATTTCCCATCATCAGCATACGCCCAATTACCATCCATCATGAGGAACAGCACCCTTGGGTGCCCGGACCTTAAACTCTGGAATTTCCTCCTGAGATACCTTGACCTCCCCTCCTGTAAAACCTACCTGCCGATTAAAGATTAGCTTGAGATAGAAGAAAAGTCTGCATAGGCTGGCACTGTTTTCCCTGGAACAGTGGAGGGTGAGGGGTAACGTTGGAGGCGTATGAATAAGGTGAATGTCCATAGTCCCGGGGAGAGTGGTCTAAAACTACAGGGAACAGGTTTAGGGTGAGAGGGATATGAGTGGCAGGTTTTCACCCTGAGGGTGGTGCAATTACTTGAGTCAAATATGAGGTTCTCCTCACAGGGGATCCCAACCTTTTTTATGCCATGGACCCCTACCATTAACCGAGGCATCCGTGTTGGGAATCCCTGACCAAAGGGATTGCCTATTGGTGGGTCCTCAGGTGGATGTAGAGGCCGATCCGGGATCCACCTATCCGAGATGTTGGGATGGATTTCCTTTATGGAGAATGCCTGTGTATGACTTTGTTTAACATCGGTAAGCTGATGCACAGGCAGCCACCACACGGTGGTTGACAGATCAGGGACAGGGTCCAGTGGCATGGAGTGCAAAACAACTACAGACCCTTCACTGCTGCAGCTTTCCTCTGACTTCACTGCCGTTAAGGTTGGTCGTCATTTTCTGCCATCTCCACCGTTGGATCGCTCTTTGCCAGGAACCTCCCCCTTGACCTTACCGCCATGGGTGACCCTACCAGGAGCTAAGCTCCAGCCGGTGTTACTCGCGGGATCTTGGGAAGTCACAAGCCTCTCCACAACAAGGTGCTGATCCTCGGTGGGTAAAGGGAACGGCTGCCAGTGGGGAGTGTTAGTGGCAGGGACAATTACAATGCTTAAAATACAATTGGACAGGTACTCGGATAGGAAAAGATTAGAGTGATATGGGCCAAATTCAGACAAGCAGAACTAGCTCAGGTAGGCACCCTGGTCAGCATGGACAAACTGGTATTAATATTGCCACATGTACTGAAATGAATCTTTTCTTGTGTCTTATGGTTTTGTGTGCCATGCAGGCAGATCACACCTTATACAATTACATCAGGATAGTAAAAAACACAGAACGTTGCACACAGAGTGCTGGAGGAACTCAGTGAGTAAGGCAGTATTTGGAGAGGGAAACAGACAGTAGACGTTTTCATTTGAGATCCTTCTTCTGGACAGCATCAGATGACGTGTTTCCACCTGAAATTAAGACTGTCGACTTCCTTCCACAGATGTTGCCTGAATTCCTCCAACCTTCTTGGTGTTGCTTTAGATCTGAGATCTTCAGCTTCGAGGGGCCGAGCGGCCTGATCCACGTGATGCTGTGCTCTCACCAGAGAGGGCGCTCTGCGCCGCTGGCGTTGGGAACCTCCTGTTTCCCGTCAGGCAGCTCGGCGGGAAAGATGGCGGCGTCCGTAGGTCGGCTGCTGCGGGCAGTGGAGACACCGCTGGGGCGAGGAGCAGGAGGCAGCTGCCAGGTCTGGGGGGTGGGGGAACGGGGTTCCGGGAGCTGAGAAGAATATGGGATTGGGGTTGGAGGAATCTGTGGGGCGCGGTTGGGACCGGGGTGTAGGTCTAGGATGAGGGACCGGAGTCTAGGTCTAGGATGAGGGACCGGAGGTGGGGAAATAATGGCTCGGAGAGAGTGACCTTCAGGTCTGGGTTTGGGGAAACGAATGGGGGATCGGACAAATGTGCGCGAGGAGCTGGCAGGTAGTGGGGAAGGGGATGTGGGAGTCGGTCGGGGTGGTATTAGGAGGGGACGGTCTGTGGGGAGAAAGGAACCAGTGGATTTGATCTACAAGTTTTGAAAGAGTGGGACCAGGGAGTGGGATGGGGTAGCAGGGAACAAGCAGTTATGGGAAAGGGGGAACGCTGCAGGGTATGGGTTCCCAACCTGGAGTCCACGGACCACTTTTTAATGATAGGTGTCTATGGTATTAAACAATGTTGGGGAAACAGGAGGGGAGGGTCTAGAACAGAAAACTTGTGGGGAAGGAGAAGGAGCCAGATGTGAAAATTAGCAAGTTGGAGTGAGCCTGCAGGTACCAAAAGGGTGGAACTCGGAGAGGTCGCTGATTCCAGGAGGGTGCATGTATGTGTGGGGACGAGTGACAGGACTGTGTGGGTAAGAGATTATGTATGACCCAGGGTGAGTACAGGACATGGACAGTGAACGGACATGCCTTGTGGTTTGGGAAAGGCAGTGGGGATCACCGCGTAGAGAATAGTGGTAGGCTGATCAATTTATACATATGCTCTATCTCAGGCTGTACACACTGCTCACTCAGATACTGGCACAGTTTCTGTCCTCATCCTAGAGATATGACTCTATAAAGACTGATGGATAATTCCTGCTGCCCCCCCCCCCATTCACACCATTCCATTTTGAATGCATAGAGGCATTGAGTGATTTGCATTTTTATACCAATTATTTGGGTAAAGACTTAACTAGGCCCTTTCAAATATTGGTCTAAAGGGAATGGACTTGATCAAGTTCAGGTTTATCATCATTCAACCATATACACGTTTAGAACAAAACGTAACATTTCTTCGGACCAAACATATAAAGTAATATTACTGCAAATAAATTAACAAATAATAAAGTGCACTTACGATACAAGTTAAAAAAATAAACAGTATAATGTGACTGCTGAGGAGACCTGGGTGGTGGCAGGGAATTCAGTTGTCTTACAGACTGGGGGAAGAAGCTCTCTCCCATCCTAACAACGGTATGGTAACTCCTGCCTGATGGTAGGGGCGCAAAGAGATTATTGAACAGATGGGAGGGATTCCTGGAAACGCTAAGAGACTCAGGAACTGAGAAATTAGTGGGGTATCTGAGCAGCACACATGAAATGCTGGAGGAACTCAGCAAGTCAGGCAGTATCTATGAAGGGGAATAAACAGTTGACATTTTGGGCTGAGGCCTTTCATCAAGACCAATAATAGGTTTATTTTAGATGCTGCCTGACATGCTGGGTTCCTCCAGCATTTTCATGGATTTCCAGCATGTGCAGAATCTCTTGTGTTGATGTTTCATACATGTCCACAGAGATGAATTAATGTGAGCTTTAATGCAGAGAACATCTTTCTTTATCTGACAGGTTGTCCAGGGTTTGCAAACGCTGCTGAGTCCTGTTAAGCTGTGTGCTTCTGCCACTCTGATTTTGGTGCGAACAAAGAAGAGGCATTATGTTCCGCCCCGTAAACAGGACGACTCGGTCGATCACGAGAAACGAGGGCGAGCTGCGGGCCTGGTGGTTCGGCAGCAGTACATGGAGAGACCCATCAACATATCCTGTACAGGTATGGACGGTCAGTCCCTGCCAACTCATGCGTCAGGCTTGAGCTATTGAAGAAAGCTGAATGGCGAGCGAAGTTAGAAACACGAGGCATTCTGTAGATGCTGGAAATCCAAAGCAACACACACGATACTGGTCAGACAGCATCTATGGAAATGAATAAACAGTTGACGTTTTGGGCCGAGAAACTTCTTCAGGAAGGGGGAAAGATGACAGAATAAAAAGGTGGGGAAGGGGGCAGGAGGATAGTTAGAAGCTGATTGGTGAAGCCAGGTGGTGCGAAAGGTAAAGGGCTGGAGAGGAAGGAAACTGACTGGAGATGAGAGTGGACCAAAGGAGAAAGGGAAGAAGGAGGGACACTGGGGAAGTGATAGACTGGTGAGAAGAGCTAAGAGGCCAGAGTGGGGAAGAGGGGGAGGGAAATTTTTTTAACTGGAGGGAGAAATTGATATTCATGCCATCAGGTTGGAGACTACCCAGTTGGAATATAAGGTTTTGCTGCTCCACCCTAAGTTGTTAACGTAACTAAAAATTCACAGAATGTTGTAATGATAGCCTGATTTTTGTTCTGTATCTCAATGCCACAGTAGCACAGTGGTCAGTCTAATGCTTTACTGTGCCAGCTGTTAGATGGCGGTTCAATTTCCTCTGCTCTCTGTAAGGAGTTTGTATGTTCTCTCCATGACAACGTGGATTTCCGCTGGGTGTTCAAGTTTCCTCCCACGTTTCAAAGATGTATGAAATAGGCTTAGAGAGTTGTGGGCATGCTATGCTGGTGCTGGAAGCATGGCAACATTTACGAGCTGCCCCCAGTACAATCCTTGCACTGTGGTGGTCATTGATGCAAACCACATATTTTCCTGTGCAAAAGTCTTCAGTATATTTTGCTAGAGTTCCTGAGCCCTTTGTACAGTATTTGACATCATGGAGAGGAGAGAAGTTTGTAAATCTGGTAGGAGCAAAGTATGTTGGGAATGGTGAGGGTGGAGTGCCGCGGGAGGGGTGTGGGACAGGTGGCAGAGAAGGAGTGCCAGGGGCAGGGTCAGACATTCCAGTATAGGGTTCAGCACCTAGGGAGCTGTTGTCATTCCAATAAGGTAATTTAGGATGATGGATGGTGTGGTGGAGATACTGCATGTTTTTGCTAAAGGAGGAGGTGTGTTAGCCTGCAGGTCACCCTTGGTACCTGCTTAGACCCCCCCCCGATCAGGGACACGTGAAGCCATGTGAGCTGGTGGTGGACGGTCATATGAGCAGCCGGTGCAGATCACAAATCCTGGTGATGTGACCACTGAAGCCAGGCAGACAATCTCTGATAATGGCTGGGGTCATGATCGCCCACGTCATACAACACAGCACAATGATGATGGATGTAGGATCAATGTAAGAAACTCTCAGCACTGTTTCAAAGTGGGGGGGGGGTCTAGGACCAGACTTCACAGCCTCATAATAAAAGAGCATCCCTTTAGAACACAAATGAGAAATTTATTTAGCCAGAGGGTGGTGAATCTGTGGAATTAATTGCCACAGACAGCTGTGGAGGCCAAGTCATTGGGTATCTTTAAGGTGAAAGTTGATAAATTTTTGGAGACTGGGGTTGAGAGGAATAATAAATCTGCCACGATGGCGTGGTGGAGCAAGTCTCGACTTCTTTATTGCTGCTATCTTTATTGGCAGTTTCTGTTGATTCTTTTTCCCTGCTTGCATTCTGGTCCATCACAGGAAACTTAGTGGGCCGAATGGCCTAATTCTGTACCTCTCTCTTATGGGCTGATTACATGGAACATTGAACATCTCAGTATAGCCCCACCTCCCAGCTTCTCGCTTCATCTCTCCCTCCCCCACCCATCTTGCCTCTCACCTGCCACCTTCTACACCTCCCCTTCCCACACCTTTGTATTCTAGTCCCAATGAAGGGTCTAAGTACAAGCTGGCAGGTGATAGGTGAAACCAGGTCTTTCTCCGTTCTCCATTCTGTCTCGCCTGTTACCCCTCCTCTTCTCACCTGCCCATCACCTCTCTCCTTCATCCACTAGTCTCTCAGATTCCTCCCCCTCCAGTTCTTTATCTCTTCTACCTATCCTATGACCCCTCCCCCCCAACCATCTGCTCTTATCTCTCATCTGGCACCTTGTACTCCTTCCTCGTCCCCACCGTCTCATTCTGGCTTCTTCCTCCTTCCTTTCCAGTCCTGTTAAAAGGGTCTCAGCCTGAAACGTTGACTATTCCTCTCCATGTCTCCTGACTTGCTGAGTTCCTTCAGCATTTTGTACATGTTGCTACAGTAAGGCCCTTCGGTCCGCAATGTTGTGACCCAGATCAATTTCACCCTTCCCTCCCAGATGGCCCTCGGTTTATTCTTTCTGGTACTCTGGCCAGTATTTATCCATCAACCAACATCACTAACAAGAAAAAGAAACAATTTGTTTGGTCATTGTCATAGTGGGAGTTTGTTGTGCACAAATTGACAGCACCTTTCTTACTCTACAGCAGACAGTGCATTTTGAAAAGTACTCTGTTGACTTTGAGGTGGTGTTTCTCTCAGTGTGGCAGTGCGCACGCAGAGACAGAGGCTTCTCCAGTCTTGCGTCCTTCTACAGGTACGCAGTAGAGGGTATCCAAACACGCTGTATCACTGCTTGGTACAGAAACTGGACTCAGGTAGACAGGAAGGCACTACAATAGGTAATCAAACTGCCCGTGGCATCACTGGCACCAGTCTGCCCGCCATCAAGGACATAGATGCAGAAAGGTGCCAGAAAAAGGGTCAATAACATCATGGAAGATTCCACCCTGTACATGGACTGCTTGTCCCACTCCCATTGGGGAGGAGGCTACGTAGCATCCACACCAGGACCACCAGACTCAAACACAGTTACTTTCCCCAAGTAGTAAGGCTGATCAAGACGTCCACCCACTAACACACCCCTCCACACCCCCAACCACCACTTTATCATTTCCTGTCAGAGTCACCTTACGTACAGACACTCCTGTGCCCAGCGTCACTTTATGGACATACAATCAACCTATGTATATAATCAAAGCAAGTTCAGGAGGGTTTAAACTAATTTGCAAGGGGGATGGGACCCGGAGCGATAGAGCAGTGAAAGAAGTGCATGGAGTAAAGCCAGATCTAACATATAGAGAGGCTTTGAGGAAAGAGAAGCAGAATTAAAGGTGTAAAGGTAGTAAGGTAGAAGGGCTAAAGTGTGTGTACTTCAATGCAAGAAGCATCAGGAACAAAGGTGATGAACTGAGAGCTTGGATACATACATGGAATTATGATGTAGTGGCCATTACAGAGACTTGGCTGGCACCAGGGCAGGAATGGATTCTCAATATTCCTGGGTTTCAGTGCTTTAAAAGGGATGGTGGGGGGGGGGGGGGGGGAAGGGGAGGAGGGGTGGCATTACTGGTCAGGGATACTATTACAGCTACAGAAAGGGTGGGTAATGTAGTAGGATCCTCTTTTGAGTCAGTATGGGTGGAAGTCAGGAACAGGAAGGGAGCAGTTACTCTACTGGGGGTATTCTATAGGCCCCCTGGTAGCAGCAGAGATACCGAGGAGCAGATTGGGAGGCAGATTTTGGAAAGGTGCAAAAATAACAGGGTTGTTATCATGGGTGACTTTAACTTCCTTAATATTGATTGGCACTTGATTAGTTCCAAGGGTTTGGATGGGGCAGAGTTTGTTAAGTGCGTCCAGGACGGATTCCTGTCACAGTATGTTGACAGGCCGACTAGGGGGAATGCCATACTAGATCTAGTATTAGGTAACGAACCGGGTCAAGTCACAGATCTCTCAGTGGGTGAGCATCTGGGGGACAGTGATCACCGCTCCCTGGCCTTTAGCATTATCATGGAAAAGGATAGAATCAGAGAGGACAGGAAAATTTTTAATTGGGGAAGGGCAAATTATGAGGCTATAAGGCTAGAACTTGCAGGTGTGAATTGGGATGATGCTTTTGCAGGGAAATGTACTATGGACATGTGGTCGATGTTTAAGGATCTCTTGCAGGATGTTAGGGATAAATTTGTCCCGGTGAGGAAGATAAAGAATGGTAGGGTGAAGGAACCATGGATGACAAGTGAAGTGGAGAATCTAGTCAGATGGAAGAAGGCAGCATACATGAGGTTTAGGAAGCAAGGATCAGATGGGTCTATTGAGGAATATAGGGTAGCAAGAAAGGAGCTTAAGAAGGGGCTGAGAAGAGCAAGAAGGGGGCATGAGAAGGCCTTGGCGAGTAGGGTAAAGGAAAACCCCAAGGCATTCTTCAATTATGTGAAGAACAAAAGGATGACAGGAGTGAAGGTAGGACCGTTTAGAGATAAAAGTGGGAAGATGTGCCTGGAGGCTGTGGAAGTGAGCGAGGTCCTCAATGAATACTTCCTTTCGGTATTCACTAATGAGAGGGAACTTGATAATGGTGAGGACAATATGAGTGAGGTTGATGTTCTGGAGCATGTTGATATTAAGGAGAGGAGGTGTTGGAGTTGTTAAAATACATTGGGACGGATAAGTCCCCGGGGGCTGATGGAATATTCCCCAGGCTGCTCCACGAGGCGAGGGAAAAGATTGCTGAGCCTCTGGCTAGGATCTTTATGTCCTTGTTGTCCACGGGAATTGTACCGGAGGATTGGAGGGAGGCGAATGTTGTCCCCTTGTTCAAAAAAGGTAGTAGGGATAGTCCGGGTAATTATAGACCAGTGAGCCTTACATCTGTGGTGGGAAAGCTGTTGGAAAAGATTCTTAGAGATAGGATCTATGGGCATTTAGAGAATCATGGTCTGATCAGGGACAGTCAGCATGGCTTTGTGAAGGGCAGGTCGTGTCTAACAAGCCTGATAGAGTTCTTTGAGGAGGTGACCAGGCATATAGATGAGGGTAGTGAAGTGGATGTGATCTACATGGATTTTAGTAAGGCATTTGATAAGGTTCCATACGATAGGCTTATTCAGAAAGTCAGAAGGCATGGGATCCAGGGAAGTTTGGCCAGGTGGATTCAGAATTGGCTTGCCTGCAGAAGGCAGAGGGTTGTGGTGGAGGGAGTACATTCAGATTGGAGGGTTGTAACTAGTGGTGTCCCACAAGGATCTGTTCTGGGACCTCTACTTTTCGTGATTTTTATTAACAGTCTGGATGTGGGGGTGGAAGGGCGGGTTGGCAAGTTTGCAGATGACACAAAGGTTGGTGGCGTTGTAGATAGTGTAGAGGATTGTCGAAGATTGCAGAGAGACATTGATAGGATGCACAAGTGGGCTGAGAAGTGGCAGATGGAGTTCAACCCGGAGAAGTGTGAGGTGGTACACTTTGGAAGGACAAACTCCAAGGCAGAGTACAAAGTAAATGGCAGGATACTTGGGAGTGTGGAGGAGCAGGGGGATCTGGGGGTACATGTCCACAGGTCCCTGAAAGTTGTCTCACAGGTAGATAGGGTAGTTAAGAAAGCTTATGGGGTGTTAGCTTTCATAAGTTGAGGGATAGAGTTTAAGAGACGCGATGTAATGATGCAGCTCTATAAAACTCTAGTTAGGCCACACTTGGAGTATTGTGTCCAGTTCTGGTCGCCTCACTATAGGAAGGATGTGGAAGCATTGGAAAGGGTACAGAGGAGATTTACCAGGATGCTGCCTGGTTTAGAGAGTATGGATTATGATCAGAGATTAAGGGAGCTAGGGCTTTGGAGAGAAGGAGGATGAGAGGAGACATGATAGAGGTGTACAAGATATTAAGAAGAATAGATAGAGTGGACAGCCAGCACCTCTTCCCCAGGGCACCACTGCTCAGTACAAGAGGACATGGCTTTAAGGTAAGGGGAGGGAAGTTCAAGGGGGATATTAGAGGAAGGTTTTTCACTCAGAGAGTGGTTGGTGTGTGGAATGCACTGTCTGAGTCAGTGGTGGAGTCAGATACACTAGTGAAGTTTAAGAGACCACTAGACAGGTATATGGAGGAATTTAAGGTGGGGGGTTATATGGGAAGCAGGGTTTGAGGGTCGGCACAACATTGTGGGCCGAGGGGCCTGTAATATGCTGCACTATTCTATGTTCTATGTAAATCAAGTTTAATTATTATTCAAACCATACGTGGATACAGTCAAACACAATGGATACAGTATATAAGCTAGCAAATGTATTTATATTTATTGTGTTTTAAAATCATTGTGTTCTTTATCTTTTTGTGTTTTTTTATGCTGCATCAAATCCAGAGTTACAATTATTTCATCACCTTTACATTTGTGTACTGGAAATGACAAATAATATTGAATCTTAAATACAATTCTCACCTCCTTTATGGCCAATATCTTTATTGAACATTTCTGTTCATTTTGGTTTCCTGTTTCAAAGATCAAAGTACAAAGAAAATTTATTATCAAGTATCTATATATCACCATATACAGCCCTGAGATACATTTTCTTGCAGGTATTAACAGTAGATGCAAATAAATACAAGAAAATCAAACTGCACACAACGACAAGCAAGCAACCAGTGTGCAAAAGATGACAAACTCCACGTTGGTTCAGGAGCCTGATGGTTGAGGGGTGGTAACTGTTCCTGAACCTGGTGGTGTGGGGCCTGAGGCTCCTGTACCTCCTTCCTGATGGTTGAGGGGTAATACCTGTTCCTGAACCTGGTGGTGTGGGACCTGAGGCTCCTGTAACTCCTTCCTGATGGTTGAGGGGTAATAACTGTTCCTGAACCTGGTGCTGTGAGTGCTGAGGCTCCTGTACCTCCTTCCTGATGGTTGAGGGGTAATGACTGTTCCTGAACCTGGTGGTGTGGGGCCTGAGGCTCCTGTACCTCCTTCCTGATGGTTGAGGGGTAATGACTGTTCCTGAACCTGGTGGTGTGGGACCTGAGGCTCCTGTAACTCCTTCCTGATGGTTGAGGGGTAATGACTGTTCCTGAACCTGGTGGTGTGGGACCTGAGGCTCCTGTAACTCCTTCCTGATGGTTGAGGGGTAATAACTGTTCCTGAACCTGGTGCTGTGGGTGCTGAGGCTCCTGTACCTCCTTCCTGATGGTTGAGGGGTAATAACTGTTCCTGAACCTGGTGGTGTGGGGCCTGAGGCTCCTGTACCTCCTTCCTGATGGTTGAGGGGTAATGACTGTTCCTGAACCTGGTGGTGTGGGACCTGAGGCTCCTGTGACTCCTTCCTGATGGTTGAGGGGTAATAACTGTTCCTGAACCTGGTGCTGTGGGTGCTGAGGCTCCTGTACCTCCTCCCTGATGGTTGAGGGGTAATAACTGTTCCTGAACCTGGTGGTGTGGGGCCTGAGGCTCCTGTACCTCCTTCCTGATGGTTGAGGGGTAATAACTGTTCCTGAACCTGGTGCTGTGGGTGCTGAGGCTCCTGTACCTCCTTCTTGATGGTTGAGGGGTAATGACTGTTCCTGAACCTGGTGCTGTGGGTGCTGAGGCTCCTGTACCTCCATCCCGATGGTTGAGGGGTAATAACTGTTCCTGAACCTGGTGGTGTAGGGCCTGAGGCTCCTGTACCTCCTTCCTGATGGTTGAGGGGTAATGACTGTTCCTGAACCTGGTGGTGTGGGGCCTGAGGCTCCTGTACCTCCATCCCGATGGTTGAGGGGTAATACCTGTTCCTGAACCTGGTGGTGTGGGGCCTGAGGCTCCTGTACCTCCATCCCGATGGTTGAGGGGTAATACCTGTTCCTGAACCTGGTGGTGTGGGGCCTGAGGCTCCTGTACCTCCTTCCTGATGGTTGAGGGGTAATAACTGTTCCTGAACCTGGTGGTGTGGGGCCTGAGGCTCCTGTACCTCCTTCCTGATGGTTGAGGGGTAATAACTGTTCCTGAACCTGGTGCTGTGGGTGCTGAGGCTCCTGTACCTCCTTCCTGATGGTTGAGGGGTAATAACTGTTCCTGAACCTGGTGGTGTGGGGCCTGAGGCTCCTGTACCTCCTTCCTGATGGTTGAGGGGTAATAACTGTTCCTGAACCTGGTGGTGTGGGGCCTGAGGCTCCTGTACCTCCTTCCTGATGGTTGAGGGGTAATGACTGTTCCTGAACCTGGTGGTGTGGGGCCTGAGGCTCCTGTACCTCCTTCCTGATGGTTGAGGGGTAATGACTGTTCCTGAACCTGGTGGTGTGGGGCCTGAGGCTCCTGTACCTCCTTCCTGATGGTTGAGGGGTAATGACTGTTCCTGAACCTGGTGGTGTGGGGCCTGCGGCTCCTGTACCTCCTTCCTGATGGTTGAGGGGTAATGACTGTTCCTGAACCTGGTGCTGTGGGACCTGAGGCTCCTGTACCTCCATCCCGATGGTTGAGGGGTAATGACTGTTCCTGAACCTGGTGGTGTGGGACCTGAGGCTCCTGTACCTCCATCCCGATGGTTGAGGGGTAATGACTGTTCCTGAACCTGGTGGTGTGGGACCTGAGGCTCCTGTACCTCCATCCCGATGGTTGAGGGGTAATGACTGTTCCTGAACCTGGTGGTGTGGGGCCTGAGGCTCCTGTACCTCCATCCCGATGGTTGAGGGGTAATACCCGTTCCTGAACCTGGTGGTGTGGGGCCTGAGGCTCCTGTACCTCCATCCCGATGGTTGAGGGGTAATGACTGTTCCTGAACCTGGTGGTGTGGGGCCTGAGGCTCCTGTACCTCCTTCCCGATGGTTGAGGGGTAATGACTGTTCCTGAACCTGGTGGTGTGGGACCTGAGGCTCCTGTACCTCCATCCCGATGGTTGAGGGGTAATAACTGTTCCTGAACCTGGTGGTGTGGGGCCTGAGGCTCCTGTACCTCCATCCCGATGGTTGAGGGGTAATAACTGTTCCTGAACCTGGTGATGTGGGTCCTGAGGCTCCTGTACCTCCTTCATGATGTCTGAGGGGTAATAACGTTCGTGAACCTGGTGGTGTGTGTCCTTGATGATGGATGTTGCTGTCTTGTAGCTGTGCTTCATGTACATGCATTTCTGGACCATTACTGGTTATTACACTTAAAAAACTCTCCTCCCTCCCTTCTTCCAGCCAATTAAAAAGGAGAGATGGGTGCTAGATGACACATTTGACTCTCTTCTCACTGCTACCACCAGGAAGAAGGTACAGGAGCCTCAGGTCCCCCACCACCAGGCTCAGGAACAGTTATTACCCCTGAACCATCAGGAAGGAGGTACAGGAGCCTCAGGACACACACCACCAGGTTCAGAAACAGTTATTAACCATCAGGAAGGAGGTACAGGAGCCTCAGGACTCACACCACCAGGTTCAGGAACAGTTATTACCCCTCAACCATCAGGAAGGAGGTACAGGAGCCTCAGGACTCACACCACCAGGTTCAGGAACAGTTATTAACCCTCAACAATCAGGAAGGAGGTACAGGAGCCTCAGGACTCACACAACCAGGTTCAGGAACAGTTATCACCCCTCAACCATCAGGCTCCTGAACCAATGTGGATAACTTAACTCATCTCAACACTGAGTTGATTCCAAAAACAATGGACTCACTTTCAAAGAGTCTACAATTCACGTTCTCAGTGTTATCTGTCTACCTATCTATTTATTATTTGTGTAATTTGTATTCTTTGGCATACTGGTTTTTGTCAGTCTTTGTAGTTTCTCATAAATTCTACTTTTTTAAAAATTTTCCTGTAAATGCTCAGGGCAGTGCATAGTGACTTATACGTAGTTCGATAAAAATTGTACTTGTATCTTTTGACTGCTGTTAGAACAGTTTTATTTTCAAAATTGCCCACATTTTTATTGCTAAAAGCTGTTCAGAGAAAACTACTGTATTTTCAACAGTTTTCTGTTTCATTGTCCCAGAGGTTAATGTTCACTTTGGGCAGATTGGAAATCTAGCCTTGGCAATGAGGCCCGCAGTGAGTCCATGCTCATGGACGGAGGTTAAAATCTGCCGCAGGACTCTTACTCCATCTAGTGGTTAGTGCCAGAAACACACGTGTCCCACATTTGGTCGAGGTGAAGATCAGACTGCTGCAGTAACCAGTGGTCAAAGGACACAACTTTCAGCCAAGTGCTGATATTGTAGACTGGTTCAACCACAAAGGAGGACATTCAGTTTATGTCGAGAGAGTTGAGAGGCGTGAACATCACCAAATAGCCTGGACTGATCTAGCCATGGCCAAGGAAACTCACCAGTGCCTCAGGAGGTTAAAGAATTTTGGCATGTCCCTGTTAACCTTGACCAGATTTTTATCAATGCCCCAGAGAGTGCATCCTACCTGGATGGATCATGCATGGTATGGCAACTGCTCTGCCCGTGACTGTAGAGAACATTGTATCTTTGATGCTATATGCCTGCAGCTTGGACTGTCTTGGTTCTTACATTATTTCACTGTATGTTTCAGTGTTTTGATAATACAGTTGCAAGAAAAAGTTTGTGAACCCTTTGCGATTACCTGGTTTTCTGCATTAATTACTCATAAAATGAGTTCTGATGTTCCTCCAAGTCACAATAATAGACAAATGCAATCTGCCTAAACCAGAAACACACAAACCATTGTACTTTTCTTGTCTTTATTGAACACATTGTTTAATCATTCACAGTCCAGGCTGGAAGAATAACTGGTAGAAACTCCTTTAGCAGCAATAACCTCCGTCAAAGGTTTCCTGTAGCTACTGATCAGACCTGCACAATGATGAGGAGGAATTTTAGACCATTCCGCCATACAAAACTGTTTCAGTTCATCAATATTTCTGGAATACCCTGCATGAACAGTCCTCTTCAGGTCATGCCACAGCATCTCAATTGGGTTAAGGTCTGGACTCTGACCTGACCATTCCAAAACACAAATTTTCTTCTTTTTAAACCATTCTGTTGTTGATTTACTCTTGTGTTTTGGTTCATTGTCTTGTTGCATCATCCGACTTTTGTTAAGCTTCAGGTGATGGACTGCTACCCTGACATTCTCCTGCAAAATGTCTTGATACAATTTTGAATTCATTGTTCCCCCAATGATTGCAAGTTGCCCAGGGCCTGAGGCAGCAAAGCAGCCCCAAACCAAGATGCTCCTTCCACCATGCTTCAGTTATGATGAGGTTATGGGTGTTGGTGTGTAGTGCCCCTTTTCCCTCCAAACATAGCGGTGTAAATTTCTGCCAAGAAGTTCCAACCTCTGTCTCATCTGTCCACAGAACCTTGTCCCAGAAGCATTGTGGAACTTCCAGGTGGTCTTTTGCAAACTTGAGATGTGCAGCAATGTTTTTTTTTGGAGAGCAGTGGGTTTCCTCCGTGGTGTCCTTCCACGAACACCGTTCTTATTAAGTGATTTTCTTAGTGAACACACGAACAGAGACTTTAGCAAGTTCTAGAGATTCCTGCAGGTCTTTTGCTGTCACCCCTGGCTTCTTTTTCCCTTCCTTCAGCATTGCACATTGTGCCCTTGGTGTGATCATTGCAGGACACCCACTCCCAGGGAGAGTGGCAACAGTACTGAATTCCCTCCATTTATAGATAATTTCTCTTTCTGTAAACTGATCAACACTCAGGTCTTTAGAAATACTTTTGTAGCCTTTTCCAGTTTCATGCATGTCTATAATTCTTCTTCTAAGGGCCTTTGAATGTTGTTTTGATTGAGGCATGGTGCACATAAACAGATCTCTCTTGAGTTGTGCAGGCTCTGTCAGTAACCTGACTTTGTCTTTTTCATAGTGCAGGGCACCTCTACAACCCACACCTCCAATCTCATCTCATTGATTGGAACACCGGACTCCAAATAGCTTTTAGTTCACATAGTTTTTTGAAGCCAGACTGTGATTGTTTAAATGGTGTACTTAGTATTGATGAGAAGAAGTACAATTGTATGTGTGTTATTAGTTTAGGCAGATTTTGCTTGTCTATTATTGTGACTTAGATAAAGATCAGATCACATTTCATGAGTAATTAATGCAGAAAACCAGGCAATTGCAAAGGGATCACAAACTTTGTCTTGCAACTGTACATGTGAGGGGTTGCCTATTGCAGCCACCGGTGAGTGAAGGAAATGCTGTGTACTGCTGGAGTCCAGGCTGGGTTGGGGGCTCCTGTCAGTGCTGCCCTCCAGTGCTCGCTCAATGCAAGGCAAACTGGATGGTGTTCTCTGTGGCTGCGCTTGTGTGAGATGAGGCACTGCTGCGGGCTTGCTCTTGCAGAAACGTGGGGACAGGACAACATCCATGCACCATCAAACTACAGGCCATGACCCTCAGGGACTTGGGCTATAACTGTATCTTTTTCTAGTATCATAATTATATGTGCTGTTGGTAAGCGTTTTGCACTGTGGCCCCAGATTTCATTTGGCTGTATCTGTGTGCATACTTGAATGACAAACTTCAGAATCACAGAATCGTGAAATTTGTTGTTATGCAGTAGCAGTACATTGCAATACAAAATTAAAACTGTAAATTACAGTAAGAACTATATATATTTAAAAAGTTAAATTTAATAAGCAGTGCAAAAAGAAAAAAAAGTAATGAGGTAGTGTTCATGAGTTCAATGTCCATTCAGAAATCGGATGGCAGAGGGGAAGAAGTTGTTCCTGAATTGTTGAGTGTGTGTCTTCAGGCTCCTGTACCTCCTCCCTGACGGCAGAGGGGAAGAAGCTGTTCCTGAATCGTTGAGTGTGTGTCTTCAGGCTCCTGTACCTCCTCCCTGATGGCAGAGGGGAAGAAGCTGTTCCTGAATCGTTGAGTGTGTGTCTTCAGGCTCCTGTACCTCCTCCCTGATGGCAGAGGGGAAGAAGTTGTTCCTGAATCGTTGAGTGTGTGCCTTCAGGCTCCTGTAACTCCTCCCTGATGGCAGAGGGGAAGAAGCTGTTCCTGAATCGTTGAGTGTGTGTCTTCAGGCTCCTGTACCTCCTCCCTGATGGCAGAGGGGAAGAAGCTGTTCCTGAATCGTTGAGTGTGTGTCTTCAGGCTCCTGTACCTCCTCCCTGATGGCAGAGGGGAAGAAGCTGTTCCTGAATCGCTGAGTGTGTGTCTTCAGGCTCCTGTACCTCCTCCCTGATGGCAGAGGGGAAGAAGCTGTTCCTGAATCGCTGAGTGTGTGTCTTCAGGCTCCTGTACCTCCTCCCTGATGGCAGAGGGGAAGAAGCTGTTCCTGAATCGCTGAGTGTGTGTCTTCAGGTTCCTGTACCTCCTCCCTGATGGCAGAGGGGAAGAAGCTGTTCCTGAATCGTTGAGTGTGTGTCTTCAGGTTCCTGTACCTCCTCCCTGATGGTAGCAATGAGAGGGTATGTCCTCTGGCGGCGGGGGGGTGGGGGGGGGGGTGGGGTGGTGGTTGCTTAGCTGACAGAAAGCTGAAACTAAGCTATCTTTAAAAGCTGATCTTTACTGTGCTATGTGTCTGTGAAGCTGCTGCAAGAATGTTTCCAGGTGTGCACACATGTACTTGTGTATACGACAGTAAACTTGGCTTTGACTTTCTGGACTGGTTTGGATCAGCTGCAGAAGCTAGAAGGAAATATTTTGCCCTCTTGGTACTTATTTTTCTGTTTTATTTTTTCCCAGGAAGCCAAAAGAATTCCTGGGAAATTCAGGACGCATTTTGGGGGGTGGGTTGGGGGGTAGAAATCGATGTTCACTCTTCCCTCAGCGGGAGAGCTTGCCTTGTGTCTGCTAACTATGTTGCTGCCTCCGTCTTTCCCTGCAGCTGGGATATTTGATCCGTATGTTCCGCCGGAGGGCGATGCCCGCATGTCCACGCTCACAAAGGCAGGGCTGAAGCAACGCATGGAGCAGGCCAAACAAACTGCCGCCTCCCAGCTCGCGTAAGTTGGCTTTTCCTTGCTCAGAGAGTCTGCTTTCTTGTGTTTGATTCCTGCTTATTGTAGAGGTTGAGACCTCTGGAGGAGTGAAGGGTGGGGACCTGACTTTCATTCGTGAACCTGGTTCAGTTCCTCCTCATCACCAGTTACTAGTTTAGACATAATGTACTGAACGCCCAGAATACCGTTGTCCCGGTTCGGCCTCTTCAGCCACCTGAGGACCCACCAATATACAAACCCCTTAGGAGAACATCATATTTGACTCAAATCATTGTACTAACTAATGAATGTTGAGTTAACTGCTGGGATCATGCGCAAGGGGACTTGGGAGTCCTCGTGCAGGATTCCCTAAAGGTTAACGTGCAGGTTCAGTTGGTAAATTCAGTGTTAGCATTCGTTTCCAGAGAACTAGAATATAAAAACAAGGATGCCCTGTTTTATAAGTCAGACTACAAGAGGAGGTTTCTGAGAATGATCCGAGGAATGAAAGGAGCGTTTGATGGCTCTGGGCCTGTACTCACTGGGGTTTAGAAGAATGAGGGGGATTTTATTGAAACCTATTGAATACTGAAAGGACTAGATAGAGTGGATGTGGAGAGGATGTTTCCTATAGTGGGGGAGTCTAGGACCAGAGGACACAGATAGAGTGGATCTGGAGAGGATGTTTCCTATAGTGGGGGAGTCTAGGACCAGAGGACACAGATAGAGTGGATGTGGAGAGGATGTTTCCTATAGTGGGGGTGTCTAGGACCAGAGGACACAGATAGAGAGGATGTGGAGAGGATGTTTCCTATAGTGGGGGAGTCTAGGACCAGAGGACACAGATAGAGTGTATGTGGAGAGGATGTTTACTATAGTGGGGGAGTCTAGGACCAGAGGACACAGATAGAGTGGATGTGGAGAGGATGTTTACTATAGTGTGGGAGTCTAGGACCAGAGGACACAAATAGAGTGGATGTGGAGAGGATGTTTCCTATAGTGGGGGAGTCTAGGATCAGAGGACACAGATAGAGTGGATGTGGAGAGGATGTTTCCTATAGTGGGGGAGTCTAGGACCAGAGGACACAGATAGAGTGGATGTGGAGAGGATATTTCCTATAGTGGGGGAGTCTGGGGCCAGAGGACACAGATAGAGTGGATGTGGAGAGGATGTTTCCTATAGTGGGGGAGTCTAGGACCAGAGGACACAGATAGAGTGGATGTGGAGAGGATGTTTACTATAGTGGGGGAGTTTAGGACCAGAGAACTCAGATAGAGTGGATGTGGAGAGGATGTTTCCTATAGTGGGGGAGTCTAGGACCAGAGGACACAGATAGAGAGGATGTGGAGAGGATATTTCCTATAGTGGGAGGGTCTACGACCAGAGGACACAGATAGAGTGGATGTGGAGAGGATGTTTCCTATAGTGGCGGAGTCTAGGACCAGAGGACACAGATAGAGTGGATGTGGAGAGAATGTTTCCTTATGGGGGAGTCTAGGACCAGAGGACACAGATAGAGTGGATGTGGAGAGGATGTTTCCTATCGTGGGGGAGTCTAGGACCAGAGTACACAGATAGAGTGGATGTGGAGAGGATGTTTGCTATAGTGGGGGAGTCTAGGACCAGAGGGCACAGATAGAGTGGATGTGGAGAGGATGTTTCCTATAGTGGGGGAGGCTAGGACCAGAGGACACAGATAGAGTGGATGTGGAGAGGATATTTTCTATAGTGGGGGAGTCAGGGACCAGAGGACACAGATAGAGTGGATGTGGAGAGAATGTTTCCTATAGTGGGGGAGTCTAGGTCCAGAGGACACAGATAGAGTGGATGTGGAGAGGATGATTCCTATAGTGGGGAGTCTAGGACAAGAGGACACAGAGTGGATGTGCAGAGGATGTTTCCTATAGTGGCAGAGTCTAGGACCAGAGGACACAGATAGAGTGGATATGGAGATAATGTTTCCTTAAGTGGGGGAGTCTAGGACCAGAGGACACAGATAGAGTGGATGTGGAGAGGATGTTTCCTATAGTGGGGAAGTCTAGGACCAGAGGACACAGATAGAGTGGATGTGGAGAGGATGTTTCCTATAGTGGAGGAGTCTAGGACCAGAGGACACAGATAGAGTGGATGTGGAGAGGATGTTTCCTGCAGTGTGTAGTCTAGGATCAGAGGGCACAGATAGAGTGGATGTGGAGAGGATGTTTCCTCTAGTGGGGTGTCTAGGACCTGAGGACACAGATAGAGTGGATGTGGAGAGGATGTTTCCTGCAGTGTGTAGTCTAGGACCAGAGGGCACAGATAGAGTGGATGTGGAGAGGATGTTTCCTCTAGTGGGGTGTCTAGGACCTGAGGACACAGATAGAATGGATGTGGAGAGGATGTTTCCTATAGTGTGGAATCTAGGACCAGAGGACACAGATAGAGTGGATGTGGAGAGGTTGTTTCCTATAGTGGGGGAGTCTAGGACCAGAGGACACAGATAGAGTGGATGTGGAGAGGATGTTTCCTATAGTGGGGGAGTCTAGGACCAGAGGACACAGATAGAGTGGATGTGGAGAGGATGTTTCCTATAGTGGGGGAGTCTAGGACCAGAGGGCACAGATAGAGTGGATGTGGAGAGGATGTTTCCTATCGTGTGGGAGTTTAGGACCAGAGGACACAGAGTGGATGTGGAGAGGATGTTTCCTATAGTGGGGTAGTCTAGGACCAGAGGGCTCAGATAGAGTGGATGTGGAGAGGATATTTCCTGTAGCGGGGGAACTGCCTCAGAATACAATTACCTCTCTTTAGAACAGAGATGAGGTGGAATTTAGTTAGCCCGATGGTGTGAATTTGTCAAATTCTTTGCCGCAGAAGGCTGTGGAAGCCAAGGCGTTGGGTATATTTAAAGCGAAGGTTGATAAGCTCTTGATTAATCAGCATGTCGAAGGTTACAGGGAGAAAGCAGGAGTGTGAGGTTGAGAGGGAAAATAAATCAGCCATGATAGAATAGCAGAGCTGACCTGATGGGCCAAATAGCCTAATTCTGTTCCTCTCTCTTATGGCCTGATGAACATGGGCTCCAATTTACATACAGCTAAGCTTGGAAGTAATTATAAGACTGTAGTGCCGAGAAGGGCTGCACTCGCAAAGTCATTCCTTGCATTTGAGACATTAAATTGACTATTCTCTGTGGTTCATGGCACGTCAATGCCAAAAGTAACATTTCACGATGGAAATGTGAAATGGAAATTTAGAAACTTCAGGTATCTTGGATCATACAGTCAGTCACAATGTCAGAGACATAAGAAACTGCAGATCTGAAATAAAGATGGAAAATGCTGGGAACAGAACATGTGGCAAGAGAAATAGCGTTAACATTTCAGTTTGACTGGAAGTCACAAACAGAAAACAAGTTGTTTCAAGTGGCAGGGGTGATGGGGTGGATAGGACAAGAGTAGTATCTTGAGAGACATTTTAAAGAGAGCTGAAAGAATGGAATGGATATGGCGACCCACTTTCTGCGCAGGCGAACCGGCTCACAAATAGCCAGCTCACGACTTGCCGACTGCTTGTCGTCTCTAGCTCTGTGTGTAACACATCGCTACATTGGTGACCCCGACGGTCCAAACGGGATTTGGACCAAAGATGACCGACTCTTCATCTGTTCACGCAGTTTCGCTAAAACTGCCGACTTTCTGGACGCTGCGACCACGCGTGTGGTTTAGCCAAGCAGAAGCCTAGTTCCAGATTCGGCAGATATCCTCTGATTCCACGCGTTACTACCACGTGGTGAGCACCCTTGACCAGGAGACGGCCGCCCAGGTTGCGGATTTCATACAGTCGCCCTCGGAAGAAGGCAAATATGAAGCATTCAAAGCGCTGCTCATTGGGACCTTTGGCCTCTCACGGCGTGAGCGGGGTGCCCACCTGCTTCACCTGGACGGTTTGGGAGACAGGCTGCCATCAGCATTGATGAACGAGATGCTGTCCCTGGCTGATGGACACAAGCCCTGTTTCATGTTCGAGCAAGTGTTCCTAGAGTGACTGCCCAAGGACATACATCTGCTGCTGGCCGACGCAGATTTCAGTGACCCCCGGAAGGTGGTGGCCCGGGCAGACGTGCTGTGGAAAGCCAAGAGGGAGAGCGTGGCGTCCGTCGGTCAGATTACCAGGCCACGCGCCCAACAGCAGACCAGACCAGGCCCGGCAGGGGGGCGCACACAACACAGAGGCAGGAGTGAGGAGGAGAGTGAACAGTGGTGTTTCTACCACCAGTGGTGGGGCACAGAAGCCCGCCGATATTGCCCGCCCTGCAAGGGCCAGGGCCAGCAGCCGCTAATGACTATGGCGGCTGGCCACCAGGACAGCCTCTTGTACGTCTGGGACAAACAGTCGGGACGCCGCTTCTTGGTCGACACCGGAGCGGAGATCAGCGTCTTGCCCCCGATGGGGTACGACACCTGCAACAGGAAGCCAGGACCCACCCTGAGGGCCGCAAACAGCAGCACGATACGGACCTACGGCACCCGCACAGTGCAGCTGTAGTTCGGCACCATCCGGTTCACGTGGGACTTCACACTGGCCGCCGTGGCCCAGCCACTCCTGGGGGCGAACTTCTACCAGCGTTTCCTCCCCTCAGCAGCCCGTATCATGCACCCTTTGTACACCCTGGTGTCGGGTAAAGGCAAGGACATTACTTGGGACGAGGAGGCCGCGGCCACTTTTGTTAAAGCCAAGGAAGCCTTGGCTGATGCCGCGATGCTGGTGCACCCCAGAACGGACGTTCCGACCGCCCTCACGGTGGACGCATCCGACACAGCAGTCGGTGGGGTGCTGGAGCAGCTCATCGAGGGGCGCTGGCAACCCCTGGCATTCTTTAGCAAGCACCTACGACCACCCGAACTCAAGTACAGTGCTTTCGACCGGGAGCTGTTGGCACTGTATCTGGCAATCCGGTATTTCAGGTACTTCTTAGAAGGCAGGCCGTTCACCGCGTTCACGGACCACAAACCGTTGACCTTCGCGTTCACGAAGGTGTCCGATCCCTGGTCAGCTCGCCAGCAGCGACATCTGTCCTACATCTCCGAGTACACGATGGACATCCAGCATGTCTCGGGAAAGGACAACGTCGTGGCTGACGCACTCTCCAGACCAGCTGTCCAGGCCCTGTTCCTGGGGGTGGACTATGCAGCACTGGTGGAGGCGCAGCAGGCAGACGACAAGATGCCCAGCTACAGGACCGCAGTCTCGGGTTTGCAGCTGCAGGAATTTCTCGTAGGCCCAGGTGAGAGGACCCTCCTGTGCGACGTGGCTACCGGCCAACCTCACCCCATCGTCCCGGCAGCCTGGAGGCGGCGAGTTTTCGACTCCATACACGGTTTGGCGCACCCATCTATCAGGACAACCGTCCGGCTGGTCTCCAGCAAGTTCGCGTGGCACGGACTTTGCAAGCAGGTCAGTGAATGGGCCAGAATGTGCGCGCAGTGCCAAACAGCCAAGGTGCAGCGGCACCCTAAAGCCCCGCCGCAGCAGTTTGAACCCACCCACCGGAGGTTCGACCACATTCATGTGGATATTATGGGCCCCCAACCAGTGTCCCGAGGAGCGCGGTACCTCCTAACTATGGTAGACCGGTTCACGAGGTGGCCAGAGGCAGTCCCGCTCACTGACGCATCTGCCGATTCCTGCGCCCGAGCACTGATTGCAACCTGGGTGTCCCGCTTCGGGGTACCGGCCCACATTACCTCCGACAGAGGCGCCCAGTTCACCTCCAGCCTGTGGTCAGCTATGGCCAGCCTGTTGGGAACGCAGCTGCACCACACAACTGCCAACCACCCACAGTCGAACGGACTGGTGGAACACTTCCACAGTCACTTGAAGTCGGCTCTCATGGTCCGCCTGAGAGGACCTAACTGGGTGGACGAGCTTCCCTGGGTCCTGCTTGGAATTCGCACAGCGCCCAAAGAGGATCTGCACGCCTCCTCGACCGAGTTGGTGTACGGCGCACCCCTGGCCGTCCCGGGAGAGTTCATACCAGCCCCAAGGGGGCAAGAGGAAGAACCCGCAGCAGTCCTGGACAGGCTATGCGAAAGGCTCGGCAACCTGGCCCCCGTACCAACTTCACAGCACGGACGGACCCCGACCCATGTACCCAAAGACCTGCAGAACTGTAAGTTTGTGTTTGTACGAAGGGGCGGACACCGGGCAACACTACAGCGGCCGTACGAGGGGCCGTTCAAGGTGATCAACAACAACGGGTCCACGTACGTTCTGGACATTGGGGGGAGAGAGGAGGTTTTCACGGTGGACTGACTCAAACCAGCCCATGTGGACTTGACGGAGCCGGTCGAGGTTCAGGCACCGCGGCGCAGAGGCAGACCTCCCAAACAGAGGCTGATCCAGACTGTGGACATTGGGGGGGTGTATCGCCGGTTCTGGGGGGGGCGGTTATGTGGCGACCCACTTTCTGCGCAGGCGAACCGGCTCACAAATAGCCAGCGCGCGGGGGGAGACTTTGGTAATGCACCTCTGATGTCATTTCCGCCCGGAGAGGGCGGGCGCTAGGGATTAAATGCCAGCGTTGCGAAGTTTGAATAAACTAGTCTCGAAACGACTTTCAGACTGCGTGTCGCTATCTCAGCGCTGTGTGTAGCACATCGCTACGTGGAATCCTTAACGGGGCAGAGTAGGAGGAGGGTGGCTGACGCAACTGTTGGAGTCAGTAGGCCTGTAGTGGATGTTTCACACAATCAAATTGACTTTATTACTTACATCCTTCATATATATGAGGAGTAAAAATCTTTATGTTAGATTTGTGCAATGTGCAATTTATAGTAATTTGTAATAAATAGTATGTACAACAGGGCAGTCAATATAACATAGAAATACAATTGTATCAGCATGAATTGAAATCAGTCTGATGGCCTGGTGGAAGAAGCTGTCCCGGAGCCTGTTGGTCCTGGCTTTTATGCTGTGGTACCGTTTCCAGATGGTAGCAGCTGGAACAGTTTGTGGTTGGGGTGACTCGGGTCCCCAATGATCCTTCGGGCCCTTTTTACACACCTGTCTCTGTAAATGTCCTGAATAGTGGGAAGTTCACAACTACAGACTCACTGGGCTGTCCAGTGAGTCCTGCGATTGAGGGAAGTACAGTTCCCATGCCAGGCAGTGATGCAGCCAGTCAGGATGCTCTCAATTGTGCCCCTGTAGAAAGTTCTTAGGATTTGGGGGCCCATATCAAACTTCCTCAACCGTCTGAGGTGAAAGAGGCGCTGTTGTGCTTTTTCCACCACACAGCTGGTACATACAGACAACGTAAGATCCTCAGTGATGTTTATGCCGAGGAACTTAAAGCTGTTCACCCTCTCAACCCCAGATCCATTGTTGTCAATAGGGGTTAGCCTGTCTCTATTCCCCCTGTAGTCCACAACCAGCAGGTCTGGGTAAGCACGTGGTCAAAGAGTTAGGGAGCAGCAGGGATCACAGCGGGGGAGCAGTGAGAGAGGGTTTCACTGAACTCTTGTCAAAGGGAAGATGTAAACTTCTTCAGGGTCGGCATCCCTGGAAGAGTAGTAATCAAATCACAAACAAGAGAAAATCTGCAGATGCTGGAAATCCGAGCAACACACACAAAATGCTGGAGGAACTCAGCAGGCCAGGCAGCATCTGTGGAAAAAAGTGCAGTCGACGTTTCGGGCCGAAACCCTTCGGCAGGACTGGAGAAAAAAAAACTGAGGAGTAGATTTGAAAGGTGGGGGGAGGGAGGGAGAAACACCAGGCAATAGGTGAAACTTGGAGGGAGAGCGATGAAGCAAAGGGCTGGGAAGTTGATTGCTGAAAGAGAGAGAAGACCATGGAAGAAAGGGGGAGGAGCAACAAAGGGAGGTGATAGGTGGGCAAGGAGATATCGATATCTCAAACTTCCAGTAATGCCTCCACCCCCCTTCACTATTTCCCATCGCCTCCCTCTGGTGCTCCCCCACTGCTTTTTCATGGCCTTCTCTCTCTTTCAGCAATCAACTTCCCGGCTCTTTGCTTCATCCCTCCCCCTCCAAGTTTCACCTATCACCTGGCGTTTCTCCCTCCCTCCCCCCACCTTTCAAATCAGCTTTTTATCCTCCAGTCCTGCAGAAGGTTTTCGGTTCGAAACGCCAACTATACTGTTTTCCATAGATGCTGCCTAGCTTGCTGAGTTCCTCCAGCATTCTGTGTGTAGCCACTGACATGCCTTCTCTGTAACTGGGCCCAGGGTAGATCGTGAAGGGTGATGCGTATGTGGAGATTGCGTGCTATCCCTCTGACCATCTAGGTGTCTCCGACATTACCAAGTGTGAACCGTAGGTGCGTTCGCCACTGTAATCACTTCCTTGTGTATAGGTGAGTGGAAGAATTCTGACTGGAGCTGATTGGAATAGGGGGAGAGTTTTAATAAATGGGATTAGACTCAATGGGCCAAATGGCCTGTTTCCTGTAACTCTAAGGAAGTGCAAGAATCAGGTTTCTTACCACTGACATACAGTACTGTGCAAAATGTATGTAGCTAGTGTAGCATCCGTGCCCCCAATTTACCCCCGTTCGCCTAGGGTGAACCGCCGTCGCCTCGCCAACAGTGCAATACTTCAGTGTAAAAACAGTGTAATGCCCCCCCCCCCCCCAGTCACACTCGCAACACAAATATCAGACAATACACTAAAGGCGAGTAAATAATCACAACTTTATAGTTATTTCTTAGTGATGGGTTAGTAGAAACAGATAACCTAAAGGCGCCAAATCAGTAAGTTTATCAGTTTGTGCACATAGTATTTTAATACATTGGTTCCTCATGCCTCCGGTTCCTCTGAGCCTTCAGCCACTGTCCGAACTGCCAACGTCCAGTGTCCGTTGCTCTGGAACAGCTGTCCGCTGCACACACATCCGTCCTCCACGATTGCCTCCCGAAAAAGACCGCGAACTCTCGCTCATCTTACACATCCAAGATAGCATAACAATTCTCCATTGGTTAGTTCCCTCCTTATCTGCAGTCATAACCCAAACATTCCAGACACAGAAACCCATTACAGCATTAAGTAACATTTCAGAAAAGCCATTTCATTATAACAATACAGAGAAGCCATTTTGTTAACCTGAACAGTTAACACCACAGTTAATGGTACTGAGAACCCTACACTAGGATGCCTAAGAATTTTACACACTGCTGTATTTGTTAACGTGGAACAGAGAGTGAGTTTGTAAATCTGGTGGGAGCAAAGGATGTTAGGAATGGTGAAGGTGGAGCACTGGGGTAGGGGTGTAGGTGAGGTGGCAGAGGAGTGCTGGGGCGGGGGATATAGATACACCTAGCCCTGACTCACCAGGCAAGGTCATTTGATTCCAAACAATTGGTTTATTGATCATCACAGAATGTCTCTCTGGTGCTTCCCACTCCCTCCCCTCTCCCTTCCCCTTTTCCCAACCATAATTCCCTCCTCACTGCCCCCTTCCCACTCTCAGTCCACAATAGAAACCCGTATCAGAATCAGGTTTATCATCACTCACATGTCATGAAATTTGTTTTTTTGTGTGTCAGCAGTACAATGTAATACATAAAATTACTACAGTACTGTGCAAAAGTCTTAGGCACTCTAGATATGTATATGTGCCTAAGACTTTCGTTCAGTACTGTATGTGAGGAAATTTAGTGTTTTGTGCCAGCAGTACATAAAAAATGCTATAAATTACAAGATGTATGTAGATAAAAGTTAAATATGTAATTCAAATTTCTAATAAGATGGCAGCCCACTCTGATGCAGCACCTTCAAGCAAAGGTAATATTATCTTTTTTAAACATATTTTGTACGATTGCAAGACCCAGGTGGACATTCTGAACTGCAGGTTTACCCCATCAGCGAGTTGCTCTTTGGTGGAAAAGCTGAAGGAGCTGGACTTGGTACGGTTCGTGCTGTTGCCTGCGTCAGGGAGGTGTCGGTGTGCGAAGGAGGTGCGCAGTCTAACCGTGATTGATTGTCTAGTTCGCTTTTCTTGTGATCGCAAGACACTATTGGACATTGGTGGTATGGAATGCCGCAGGTCCAATTCATGGTTTTTTGGCAAACAGTGTAGTCGTGTAGCCTCGGTCATAGCAAGGACAAGGCCTCAAGCCCGGAGGAGGTGTTGGAGTGAGGCACCACCAGAGTGCTGGAGGCTGTGTGCTGCAGTGTCTGTACTGGAGTCAGTGCTGCCCCCCACTGTTCACTCGCTGAAGACAAGCTGTATTGTGTTTGACTGCAACATTCATGGACCCAGGGACTTGGACTATTTTTTTTTGTGCAACTGTATTTTACTAATTTCTTATATGTGCTATATGTACCTGGTGCTGTGTGTGACTGTTGGTACTGTGTTTTACACCTAGGCCCCTGACTAACGCTGCTTTATTTGCTGGAATTCATGTCTGGTTGAATGGGAAATAGAGAGCAAAACCGGTGAGGTAGTGTACCGTATATTGTCTGTTCAGAAATTGGATGGCACAAAAGACAGGATTAAATATATAGGTGCTCTGAAGAGAAAATTAATGGTTACTTGGGGAAAGAAATAAATACATATACTAAAGTTATTAAGAACTCCATGGAGCATGTGGAGACCTTCCAACAACCAGGCACTCTCTCTTTCTTTCTTTTCTTTCTTTTTTTTTATATATAGGGAAGTTAGGGGGGAGGGACTAAGGGGAGGGGGGAAGGGTCACATAATTTTTTTTTTCTACACTTGTAATCATTTAAAAATTCAATTAAATAAAATTAAAAAAAAAAAAAAGAAATTGGATGGCAGAGGGGAAAAGCTGTTGCTAAAACATTGAGTGTGTGCCTTCAGGCTCCTGTACCTCCTCCCTGATGGCAGAGGGGAAGAAGCTGTTCCTGAATCGTCGAGTGTGTGTCTTCAGGCTCCTGTACCTCCTCCCTGATGGCAGAGGGGAAGAAGCTGTTCCTGAATCGTCGAGTGTGTGTCTTCAGGCTCCTGTACCTCCTCCCTGATGGCAGAGGGGAAGAAGCTGTTCCTGAATCGTCGAGTGTGTGTCTTCAGGCTCCTGTACCTCCTCCCTGATGGCAGAGGGGAAGAAGCTGTTCCTGAATCGTCGAGTGTGTGTCTTCAGGCTCCTGTACCTCCTCCCTGATGGCAGAGGGGAAGAAGCTGTTCCTGAATCGTCGAGTGTGTGTCTTCAGGCTCCTGTACCTCCTCCCTGATGGCAGAGGGGAAGAAGCTGTTCCTGAATCGTCGAGTGTGTGTCTTCAGGCTCCTGTACCTCCTCCCTGATGGCAGAGGGGAAGAAGCTGTTCCTGAATCGTCGAGTGTGTGTCTTCAGGCTCCTGTACCTCCTCCCTGATGGCAGAGGGGAAGAAGCTGTTCCTGAATCGTCGAGTGTGTGTCTTCAGGCTCCTGTACCTCCTCCCTGATGGCAGAGGGGAAGAAGCTGTTCCTGAATCGTCGAGTGTGTGTCTTCAGGCTCCTGTACCTCCTCCCTGATGGCAGAGGGGAAGAAGCTGTTCCTGAATCGTTGAGTGTGTGTCTTCAGGCTCCTGTACCTCCTGCCTGATGGCAGAGGGGAAGAAGCTGTTCCTGAATCGTTGAGTGTGTGTCTTCAGGCTCCTGTACCTCCTCCCTGTTGGCAGAGGGGAAGAAGCTGTTGCTAAAACATTGAGTGTGTGTCTTTAGGCTCCTGTACCTCCTCCCTGATGGTACAATGAGAAGAGGGAGTTATGAACAGTTCCACTTGTGGGGACGGGGGGTGGGGGGGGGTTATAACAATGGAAATCATGAGAGAAAGCTGCCCTTAGTAATCAAATGGCATCTTTGTGTGCCTTCTCAGGTGGGCGTAAAAGTCAGACTGGGTCTTTGGAGACATTTAGTCAAGATAGCCCTGAACCAATGTCATGTAAGCAGACTAGAGAAGGACAAATCCGATCTACTTTGGGTCGCATTCAGGTTGTGATCGAAACAACAAATTAACTCTGAACCGATTTCCCATGTTCTCAGTATTATTCATTTACTTTTTTATTATTGTTTGTTTTTGTATTTGCAGTTTGTCTTTTGCACATTGGTTGTTTGTCAGTCTTTGTGTGTAGTTTTTTCTTTGATTCTATTGTATTTCTTTGTTCCACTGTGAATGCCCACAAGAAACAAATCTCAGGGTTGTATATGGTGACATACATGCACTTTGATAATAAACTCACTTTGAAGTTTGTCTTTAAGATAGATTATACGGCTTTATCACTGGATTTGGACCATGAAGACTGAGATAAAGTCATCTATATTCAGCCATTGCAGTTGACCAGAAATAACTTCAGACAATCTCGCTCCAGGGGGATATGTCCCACTTTCAGAATTAATTTGTGCTAATTTCACATACTGAGTTTGGAGTTAGTTAAGGCAAGTAAAAGTGCAGTACTGGTGGGCAACAGAGTTGGTGTAGAGCTATCTTGGGTTTATTACGGGTGGTTTATTTATCACTCCCCCATCCACCCACCTGCCCCCTCACCTGGTCTTACCTATCACCTACCTGCTTGTACTTCGTCCCCCGTCCCCCCCACCATCTTCTTACTCTGGCTTCTGCCCCCTTGCTTTCCAATCCCGGTGGAAGGTCCATTTATTCCCCTCCATAGACGCTGCCTGACCTGCTGAGTTCCTCCAGCACTTTGTGGCTGTTGCTCTGGATTTCCAGTGTTTGCAGAGTCACTTCAGACTGATTATAGTTGTGTTTTTCACCAAAGGCACGAATCCATCTGCTCTGGGGCCATTGTCCAGTCACCCGATAACACCATAATACATACAGTAGAAGCATGATTAAGCCATTTGGCCCATCGAGTCTGCTTTGCTGATTTATCATCCTTCTTAACCCCATTCTCCTGCCTTCTCCCCATAACCTTTGACACACTTACTAATCCAGAACCTGTCAACCTCAGCTTCAAATATATCCAATGACCTGGTCTCCATAGCCATCTGTGGCAATGAATTCCACAGATTCACCAACCCCTGGTTAAAGAAATTCCTCTTCATCTCTGTTCTAAAAGGACGTCCTTCTATTCTGAGGCTGTGACCCCAGTCATAAACTCCCCCACCATCCTTTGCACATTCACAGTATCTTGGCCTTTCAATACTCGACAGGTTTCAATGAGATTCCCCCCCCCCCCCCCAACTCATTCTTCTAACCTCCAGTGATTACAGGCCCAGAGTCATCAAATGCTCTTACATTAACCCTTTCATTCTGGGATCATCCTCTGAACCAAGATACAGTGAAATTATACTATTTATACAGATCAAATCAATACACAGTGCAATGAGCTAGAATGAGATAAAACAATAGCAATGGAGAATAAAGTGTAAAAGCTATCAAAAAAGTTCAGTGCAGGTAAACGATAGAGTGCAAGATCATAATGAGGTGGATTGAGGCCAAGAGTCATGATGATAATGGGATAGAAGCTGTCCTTGAGCCTGGTGGTTTGTACATTCAGACTTTTGTATCTTCTGCCCTATGGAAGAGGGGAGAAGAGAAAATGTCCAGGGTGGGTGGGGGTTTTACCAAAGCAGAGAGAAGTGCAGACAGAGTCCCTGGAGGGGCGGTTTGTTTCTGTGATGTGCTGAGCTGTGTCCACAACTCTAAAAACATGGAACAAGACAACAGAAGAACAGGCCCTTCGGCCCACAATGTTATGCCGAACCAATTAAATTAGTAATCAAGTGGCCAACTAAACTAGTCTCTTCTACCTACACAATGTCTATATCCCTGCATTTTCCTCACATCATGTGCCTATCTAAACATCTCTTAAAAGTCCCTGATGTGTTTCCTCTACCAGCACTGCATTCCAGGCACCCACCTGTGTTTCAAAACAAGACTTGCCCCTCATACATCCTTTGAAATTACCCCCTCTCACCTGAGTGCATGCCCTCTGGTATTAGACATCTCAGCCCTGGGAAAGAAGTACTCTATGGCTACTCTATCTGTAACCTATATCAGATCTATAGAGCATAGTTTCTTGTGGTCACATGCAGGGCAGTTGCCAGACCAAGCTGTGATATATCCAGACCGAACCGGAGCCTAATGGTGTCATGAAGTCGGCAAACATCGCAGGTGTTATGGAGTCGATGTGCTGCGCTGACACTGATGAGCTAACTGGAATACCTCCTTTTTTCCCCTCCCGTCTCCATTTGTGGGCAAGAGGAAGCTAACTTTTCATTCGTGGCGACTCACGGTCCTTCTGTTGGATTCTGATGTTTTTCATCCAAGGTTCTTTCAGAGAGAGGCACGATACTTATTGCTTTCCGATCATTTTACTAAGCATTGAAAATTGAAACTGATAGTGATAGAGGTCAGCTAGGCAAAGAGAGAGACAGAAGAACCAAGGTGCCCAGCATGGAACCACATAGATGATAGGAAAATTCCATTCAGATTTGTAGTTAAGAGTTAACCAATGAGATAGTTCTTAGTCAAATGATGGTTATTCATTGTGTTCGTGCGGGAGAGTTTTAAAAGTGGAAAAACCGTTGCACTGGGGCAGTTCCACTCTCTCCACCTCAGAAGTCTGGATCCAGTGGTATGAACAAGCGTCACAAACTGGGGTCTGCCTCGGTTACGGTGGATGACCACGATGTCTTCTGTGCCTCGTCATGCCCCTCACTCTCCATGGAGCGTCGCAGTGCCACCTTCCTGGCCGTTGGATCTCACCGGCACAGTCCGCCGGAGCTGGATTCATATGCTAGGACAGGCATGTCCCTATCTCACCGGGGTATGAGGCCACCAACTACCCTCACCTGGTTTGGCACACCTGTTGAAGTGGTGTCCTGGAGTGTGGCCACTTAATTAAATGCCACAGAACAAAGAAGCTTGCAGAGATTTCTAGAATTATACTTTGTATAACCACTAGGCCTAGAGGTTATACAAACTATTATTCTGGAAAGCTCTTGAAGCTTCTTTGTTCCCAACCTGAGGTCCACAGACCCCTTGCTTAATGATATTGATCCATGGCATAAAGGTTTGGGAACCCCTGTAATAGGGGAACACATTGAACTTGCATATACATGCTAGTACTACTAGGAAGCATACTAGGTAGTTACTTGTATATAAGGAATATTATAAAATATCAGCAGATAATTAATTGTTAAACTGCAAAGAAAGTATCATTTATAGAGTCTAATCTAAGAATTAAATGATCGGGTCCAACACCTCTTTCAACAGAGCCCGGAAGGTGAAAGAATACGACAGTGAATTCAACAAAAAGGACTTCGCCTCAAAGGCCCAGGACATTTACATAAATGCACATCAGTGCCTTGTGAAGTAAGTAACATTTCTGCGAGCTTTTCAAATGAAAATGTAAAATCAAGGTTTTGGGAGCAGGAAAACTTACTAGTGGCGATTGATCATGAGACTGTGGCAAGTGCGCTTAAATGTGCCTGTGCCGATTGGTTAATCTCCTACAACAGGATAGACAGAGACCAGAAGCCTCCATTGTATAATTCCTGAAATTGAATTTAGACAGGCTTTTTATCTGAGGGAGAGAATCCAACATTACCCTCTGAGGGTGGTATTTGTATATCATACACATAGTATTGTTTATTTGGCCAGTGAATCCCAATAACAGATTGTACGAGGGTTAACAGAACAGTGTCCTCAGCCACACAGTTTTGGTGGGTAGACCTTTTCAAGAGCTACTTTCAGTTATGGTATTTTGAAGGTTGAGTTCTCCCTTTTGTTACCTTCTGTACTCAAGAAATAAATTAACTATCAAGAATATACACTAAGGGGCCAGTTTATTAAGTACCTCCTGTATCTAATAAAGTGGTCACTGAGTGTATGTTCATGGTCTTCTGCTGCTGTAACCCATCCACTTCAAGGTTTGACATGTGTGATCAGAAATACTCTTCTGCACACCACTGTTGTAACGTGTGGTTACCTGAGTTACTGTCCCCTTCCTGTCAGCTTGAACCAGTCTGGCCATTCTCCTCTGACCTCTCCCATTAACGAGGCATTTTCACTCACAGAACTGCCACTCACTGGATGCTTTTATTTTGTTTTTCATACCATTCTCTGTAAACTCTAGAGACGGTTGTGTGTAAAGATCAGTTTCTGAGATACTCAAACCACCCTGTCTGGCACCAACTATCATTCCACTCTGTAAAGTCACTTAGATCACATTTGTCCCCATTCTGATATTTACTCTGAGCAACAACTGAACCTCTTGACCATGTCGGCATGCTTTATGCACTGAGTTGCTGCCACATGATTGGCTGATCAGATTGTTCTGCATTAACGAGCTGGGATACCTAATAAAGTGGCCACTAAGTGTCTCAACTGACTGTTTAACTGAGGGATTTACTATTAGAGTAGGTCTGGAGAGGATGTTTGCTATAGTGAGGGAGTCTAGGACCAGAGGACACAGATAGAGTGGATGTGGAGAGGATGTTTCCTGTAGTGGGGGAGTCTAGGACCAGAGGACACAGGTAGAATGGATGTGGAGAGGATGTTTCCTATAGTGGGGGGAGTCCAGGACCAGAGGACACAGATAGAGTGGATGTGGACAGGATGTTTCCTATAGTGGGGGAGTCTAGGACCACAGGACACAGATGGAGTGGATGTGGAGAGGATGTTTCCTATAGTGGGGTAGTCTAGGACCAGAGGACACAGATAGAGTGGATGTGGAGAGGATGTTTCCTATAGTGGGGTAGTCTAGGACCAGAGGACACAGATAGAGTGGATGTGGAGATGATGTTTCCTATAGTGGGGGAGTCTAGGACCACAGGACACAGATGGAGTGGATGTGGAGAGGATGTTTCCTATAGTGGGGGAGTCTAGGACCAGAGGACACAGATAGAGTGGATGTGGAGAGGATGTTTCCTATAGTGGGGGAGTCTAGGACCAGAGGACACAGATAGAGTGGATGTGGAGAGGATGTTTCCTATAGTGGGGTAGTCTAGGACCAGAGGACACAGATAGAGTGGATGTGGAGATGATGTTTCCTATAGTGGGGGAGTCTAGGACCAGAGGACACAGATAGAGTGGATGTGGAGAGGATGTTTCCTATAGTGGGGGAGTCTAGGACCAGAGGACACAGGTAGAGTGGATGTGGAGAGGATGTTCCCTATAGTGGGGGAGTCTAGGACCAGAGGACACAGATAGAGTGGATGTGGAGAGGATGTTTCCTATAGTGGGGTAGTCTAGGACCAGTGGACACAGATAGAGTGGATGTGGAGAGGATGTTTCCTATAGTGGGGTAGTCTAGGACCAGAGGACACAGATAGAGTGGATGTGGAGAGGATGTTTCCTATAGTGGGGTAGTCTAGGACCAGAGGACACAGATAGAGTGGATGTGGAGATGATGTTTCCTATAGTGGGGGAGTCTAGGACCACAGGACACAGATGGAGTGGATGTGGAGAGGATGTTTCCTATAGTGGGGGAGTCTAGGACCAGAGTACACAGGTAGAGTGGATGTGGAGAGGATGTTTGCTATAGTGGGGGAGTCTAGGACCAGAGGACACAGGTAGAGTGAATGTGGAGAGGATGTTTCCTATAGTGGGGGAGTCTAGGACCAGAGGACACAGATAGAGTGAATGTGGAGAGGATGTTTCCTATAGTGGGGTAGTCTAGGACCACAGATAGAGTGGATGTGGAGAGGATGTTTCCTATAGTGGGGTAGTCTAGGACCACAGATAGAGTGGATGTGGAGAGGATGTTTCCTATAGTGGGGGAGTCTAGGACCAGAGGACACAGATAGAGTGGATGTGGAGAGGATGTTTCCTATAGTGGGGCAGTCTAGGACCAGAGGACACAGATAGAGTGGATGTGGAGAGGATGTTTCCTATAGTGGGGTAGTCTAGGACCAGAGGACACAGATAGAGTGGATGTGGAGATGATGTTTCCTATAGTGGGGGAGTCTAGGACCACAGGACACAGATGGAGTGGATGTGGAGAGGATGTTTCCAATAGTGGGGGAGTCTAGGACCAGAGGACATAGGTAGAGTGGATGTGGAGAGGATGTTTGCTATAGTGGGGGAGTCTAGGACCAGAGGACACAGGTAGAGTGAATGTGGAGAGGATGTTTCCTATAGTGGGGGAGTCTAGGACCACAGGACACAGATGGAGTGGATGTGGAGAGGATGTTTCCTATAGTGGGGAAGTCTAGGACCAGAGGACACAGGTAGAGTGGATGTGGAGAGGATGTTTGCTATAGTGGGGGAGTCTAGGACCACAGGACACAGATGGAGTGGATGTGGAGAGGATGTTTCCTATAGTGGGGGAGTCTAGGACCAGAGGACACAGGTAGAGTGGATGTGGAGAGGATGTTTGCTATAGTGGGGGAGTCTAGGACCAGAGGACACAGGTAGAGTGGATGTGGAGAGGATGTTTGCTATAGTGGGGGAGTCTAGGACCAGAGGACACAGGTAGAGTGGATGTGGAGAGGATGTTTCCTATAGTGGGGGAGTCTAGGACCAGAGGACACAGATAGAGTGGATGTGGAGAGGATGTTTCCTATAGTGGGGGAGTCTAGGACCACAGGACACAGAAGGAGTGGATGTGGAGAGGATGTTTCCTATAGTGGGGGAGTCTAGGACCAGAGGACACAGGTAGAGTGGATGTGGAGAGGAAGTTTGCTATAGTGGGGGAGTCTAGGACCACAGGACACAGATGGAGTGGATGTGGAGAGGATGTTTCCTATAGTGGGGGAGTCTAGGACCAGAGGACACAGGTAGAGTGGATGTGGAGAGGATGTTTGCTATAGTGGGGGAGTCTAGGACCAGAGGACACAGGTAGAGTGAATGTGGAGAGGATGTTTCCTATAGTGGGGTAGTCTAGGACCAGAGGACACAGATAGAGTGGATGTGGAGAGGATGCTTCCTGTAGTGGAGGAGTCTAGGACCAGAGGACACAGATAGAGTGGATGTGGAGAGGATGTTTCCTATAGTGGGGGAGTCTAGAACCAGAGGACACAGATAGAGTGGATGTGGAGAGGATGTTTCCTATAGTGGGGTAGTCTAGGACCACAGATAGAGTGGATGTGGAGAGGATGTTTCCTATAGTGGAGGAGTCTAGGACCAGAGGACACAGATAGAGTGGATGTGGAGAGGATGTTTCCTATAGTGGGGGAGTCTAGGACCAGAGGACACAGATTGAGTGGATGTGGAGAGGATGTTTCCTATAGTGGGGGAGCTTAGGAACAGAGGACACAGATAGAGTGGATGTGGAGAGGATGTTTCCTATAGTGGGGTAGACTAGGACCAGAGGACACAGGTAGAGTGGATGTGGAGAGGATGTTTCCTATAGTGGGGGAGTCTAGGACCAGAGGACACAGATAGAGTGAATGTGGAGAGGATGTTTCCTATAGTGGGGTAGTCTAGGACCACAGATAGAGTGGATGTGGAGAGGATGTTTCCTATAGTGGGGGAGTCTAGGACCAGAGGACACAGATAGAGTGTATGTGGAGAGGATGTTTCCTATAGTGGGGGAGTCTAGGACCACAGGACACAGTTAGAGTGGATGTGGAGAGGATGCCTCCTGTAGTGGAGGAGTCTAGGACCAGAGGACACAGATAGAGTGGATGTGGAGAGGATGTTTCCTATAGTGGGGGAGTCTAGGAACAGTGGACACAGATGGAGTGGATGTGGAGAGGATGTTTCCTATAGTGGCGGAGTCTAGGACCAGAGGACACAGATAGAGTGGATGTGGAGAGGATGTTTCCTATAGTGGGGGAGTTTAGGACCAGAGGACACAGATAGAGTGGATGTGGAGAGGATGTTTCCTATAGTGGGGGAGTCTAGGACCAGAGGACACAGATAGAGTGGATGTGGAGAGGATGTTTCCTATAGTGGGGGAGTCTAGGACCAGAGGACACAGATAGAGTGGATGTGGAGAGGGTGTTTCCTATAGTGGGGGAGTCTAGGACCAGAGGACACAGATAGAGTGGATGTGGGGAGGTGGTTTCCTATAGTGGGGGAGTCTAGGACCAGAGGGCACAGATAGAGTGGATGTGGAGAGGATGTTTCCTATAGTGGGGTAGTCTAGGACCAGAGGACACAGATAGAGTGGATGTGGAGAGGATGTTTCCTATAGTGGGGGAGTCTAGGACCAGAGGACACAGATAGAGTGGATGTGGAGAGGATGTTTCCTATAGTGGGGGAGTCTAGGACCAGAGGACACAGATAGAGTGGATGTGGAGAGGGTGTTTGCTATAGTGGGATAGTCTAGGACCAGAGGACACAGATAGAGTGGATGTGGAGAGGATGTTTCCTATAGTGGGGGAGTTTAGGAACAGTGGACACAGATGGAGTGGATGTGGAGAGGATGTTCCCTATAGTGGGGGAGTCTAGGTCCAGAGGGCACAGATAGAGTGGATTTGGAGAGGATATTTCCCATAGTGGGGGAGTCTAGGACCAGAGGACACAGATAGAGTGGATGTGGAGAGGATGTTTTGTATAGTGGGGAAGTCTAGGACCAGAGGACACAGATAGAGTGGATGTGGAGAGGATATTTCCCATAGTGGGGGAGTCTAGGACCAGAGGACACAGATAGAGTGGATGTGGAGATGATGTTTCCCATAGTGGAGGAGTCTAGGACCAGAGGACACAGATAGAGTGGATGTGGAGAGGATGCCTCCTGTAGTGGAGGAGTCTAGGACCAGAGGACACAGATGGAGTGGATGTGGAGAGGATGTTTCCTATAGTGGGGGAGTCTAGGAACAGTGGACACAGATGGAGTGGATGTGGAGAGGATGTTTCCTATAGTGGCGGAGTCTAGGACCAGAGGACACAGATAGAGTGGATGTGGAGAGGATGTTTCCTATAGTGGGGGAGTTTAGGACCAGAGGACACAGATAGAGTGGATGTGGAGAGGATGTTTCCTATAGTGGGGGAGTCTAGGACCAGAGGACACAGATAGAGTGGATGTGGAGAGGGTGTTTCCTATAGTGGGGGAGTCTAGGACCAGAGGACACAGATAGAGTGGATGTGGGGAGGTGGTTTCCTATAGTGGGGGAGTCTAGGACCAGAGGGCACAGATAGAGTGGATGTGGAGAGGATGTTTCCTATAGTGGGGTAGTCTAGGACCAGAGGACACAGATAGAGTGGATGTGGAGAGGATGTTTCCTATAGTGGGGGAGTCTAGGACCAGAGGACACAGATAGAGTGGATGTGGAGAGGATGTTTCCTATAGTGGGGGAGTCTAGGACCAGAGGACACAGATAGAGTGGATGTGGAGAGGGTGTTTGCTATAGTGGGATAGTCTAGGACCAGAGGACACAGATAGAGTGGATGTGGAGAGGATGTTTCCTATAGTGGGGGAGTTTAGGAACAGTGGACACAGATGGAGTGGATGTGGAGAGGATGTTCCCTATAGTGGGGGAGTCTAGGTCCAGAGGGCACAGATAGAGTGGATGTGGAGAGGATATTTCCCATAGTGGGGGAGTCTAGGACCAGAGGACACAGATAGAGTGGATGTGGAGAGGATGTTTTGTATAGTGGGGAAGTCTAGGACCAGAGGACACAGATAGAGTGGATGTGGAGAGGATATTTCCCATAGTGGGGGAGTCTAGGACCAGAGGACACAGATAGAGTGGATGTGGAGATGATGTTTCCCATAGTGGAGGAGTCTAGGACCAGAGGACACAGATAGAGTGGATGTGGAGAGGATGTTTTCTATAGTGGGGGAGTCTGGGACCAGAGGACACAGATAGAGTGGATGTGAAGCACTTAAGGGTTGATACACTATCTTAGCTGGACTTAAAAGAAAAGCTAAGGTTGTTTTCCTTAGAGCAGAAGAGGTAAGGGAAGATATATATAAAACTCTTGAGTTTTCAGAAGTGAAATGAGGGCTTTACACAAGTTGGTTAATCAATCATAGCACAGAATTAAAGAGACTCACAGGGGATCTAGCGGGGAATATTTTTTATGTAGTACATAATTTTGATATTTTGGAGCAACAACGTAGTGTAGCGGTTAGCATAACGTTATTACAGCACCAGTGATCACAGGTCAGTCAGCGTTCGATTACGTTTGCTGCATTTGTACTTTCTCCCTGTAACTGTGTTACCAGGCTCCAGTTTTCTCTCACATTCCAAAGACGTAAGAGTTGGGAGTTTTGAGTTGTGAGCATGCTTTATTGGTGCTGGAAGTGTGGCGATACCTGCAGGCTGCCCTCAGAACATCCTTGCTGACTGGATTTGAGAGAACTGACACTGTACTGCCCTCGCTGAGGTATTGCAACTTCAACTAGACCGTCAGCCAAACTCAGTTGAAAAATGACATGAGAGTCAGGATTAGCCTCCTAGCTCCTGCATTTTATTGCGGACTCAAAAGCATGACATAGTGAATAAGGAGTGAAACTGAAAAACAACAAAATACAGCACAATTACCACGTTGTCCCATTCACACAAATAAGTACAGGTAAGTAAGATCTTAGTTAAGTTTCCTGCAGGTAATATTATAAGATTTCAACAAGTAAATACTACAGGTTCTGTAAATAGTACGTGTAAACCATTAGCATCTAGGTTGGTGTCCAATGAACTCAAAAATAACATGCTATTTCGACAAAATCTTATTACTACCTTTAGATTAACTTCTAAACAATAAAACATCAACTTACAAGCTAATGGAAACAGCAGGATGGCTTTAGATAAAAACTTATTTTGCTCCAACATAAACTTCTGGCCTTCTACCAGCCAATGTGTTTTCTGACTTACTGCTCTCTGACTGCACAGGAAGTGACCTAATACAGATCTGAAACTGCTCATTTGAAAATAAAAGCTGAATGTGCTTAATCGCATAGTAAAAACACAAACAAATTGCCCGAAAGGTGGAAAGTCACATTTCACTGTGGTTTGGTGTACCTGTGACAAATAAAGCTAATCTAATCTACGAAGAAACTCTTCTCGGGCTTCCAGCCGGGTACAGGTATCGATCATATCCGATGTTTCGATGACAAACTGTGCCATCTTCATGAGTCAAATATTTTAAAAGAAGGAATTTGCTGCGTTACAGGAAATGGGCTTGGGATGAGCTGGATGGTTTTGGGAAGCCAACATTCACCTAATTGAGTTTATGAACATCCTGTACTTCCAGTTTTCATTATTTTATGCTGTGAGATATTGCAATGTAGTTAAAATGTAGTGTGTTTGCTTTACAAACTAACATCCTTTATTTGTATTTCTTTAACAGTTTTGACAAAGTACAGCTTCACAAATTGGTAACAGAGCGGTGTTACCCGGTAAGTCCATTTTCTCCTTTTGTGTCTGGACCTCAACAGCTTACAGATAAACAATACTGCATGTGGCTATTCCTGCCCTTTCACAGGGTGGGAGATATTTCAAAGGTACACAGCATGTCAGTCTTCAGTCACTGGGTAGTACTCTTGCCTCTGAAGACTTTGGGCCCAGGAAGACAAGAGACTTGATCGCAAAAATCTCGAGTACCTCGTGTTATAGAGCACCGACACATTACTGTACTAATTCCAATTTCTCATGTTCAGCCCATATCCCAACCTGCGGTCCACAGACCCCTTGCTTAATGGTATTGGTCCATGGCATAAAAAAGGTTGGGAACCCCTGCTCTAAACTCTGCTCTTGCATGTACACTATCTACCCAAGTGCTTCTCAAATGATACTATTGTACCTGGCTGAACCACTTCCTCTGGCAGCTCGTTCCATATACCCACTACTCTCTGTGTGGAAAAAGTTGTCCTTTACGTCCTACTTAAATATTTTTCTCTTGTCCTAAATCTTTGTCCTCTAGTTTTGGCTGGTTTGCTCTTGAAAAAAGATTGCTACCATCCACCTTATTAAGAATCAGCTTTATTTGCCATATACATTGTTTACAGAGATGAACAATATTGCACGCGGCTATTCCTGTCCTTTCACAGGGTGGGAGATAGTTTAAAGGTATACAGAATGTCCGTCTTCAGGCACTGTCAGCTCTGATGAGTTTGGGTTCAGAAACATGATAGACAAATCTAGACTCTAGTTCAAGTTTATTGTCATCTGACTGTGCAAAAGTCTCAGGCACATATATATATAAGTAGGGTGACTAAGATTTTAGCACAGTACTGTAGTAATTTTATGTACTGTACTGCCACAAAAAAGCCAAATTTCACAACGTATGTGAGTGATGATAAACCTGATTCTGATCTGGGTCTCTATTGTGGACTGAGAGTGGGAAGGGGGCAGGGAGAGGGGAATCATGGTTGGGAAAAGGGGAAGGGAGCGGGGAGGGAGTGGAAAGCACCAGAGAGACATTCTGTGATGATCAATAAACCAGTTGTTTGGAATCAAATGACCTTGCCTGGTTTCATAGGTCTGGGTGTGCCTGCCCCCATCCCTGGCACACCTTCTCTGCCACCTGTTCCACACCTCTCCCACGGTGCTCCACCCTCACCAATCCCAACATCCTTTGCTGCCGCCAGGTTTACAAGCTCGTTCGTTGCTCCACGTTGACAAATACAGTACTGTGCAAATGTCTTAGGCATCCTAGCTATATATATGTGCCTAAAACTTTTGCACAGTGTTGTATATAACCAAATGAAACAATGTTTCTCTAGATCACAGTGCACCCACAAAACATATATCACACGCAGCACTTAAAACAAAATATTACCACAAATAAGTCAATAAAATATGATGCATAATGCATGTAGTGAACAGCACAGGCAGACAGTATAGTTACTAGCTTGCTGAGCTAGTGACGAGGCCTTGGTGATGGCAGGGTGTATACTACAATCTATCTCTATAGAATACAATTGGTGAATGTCATAGAGTCACGCACAACCCCTCATTTTCCTATGCTCCAAGGGATAAAGATCTTGCTGGCCAACCTCTCCCTATCACTCAAACCCTCCAGTCCTTGCAACATCTGTGCTAAGGAGATAATCTTCATAAATTAGGTAACTATAATCTTCTCAGCAAGAGGACTGTTAAACAGTAGAACTTGTGTTCTCAGTCTTTATTATTTGCAATTTGTTTTATTTTGCACATTGGCTGTGTCAGTCTTTGTGTGTAGTTTTTCATTGATTCAATTGTGCTTCTCTGTTCTGTGAATGAGGGGGCAGGGTGGAGATCTGTCTCTATCAAAGTTGCTTCTTCTCTCCACTAGCCTGCAGGTCACCCTTGGGCAATGCGTACCACCTGCTTAGTCCTGGTGATGCGACCACTGACGCCAGGCAGAGAATCTCTGAAGAGTATTGATAATGGCTGGGGTCACCTGTCTTGTAAAGACACTGCCCCAGAAGAAGGCGATGGCAAACCACTTCTATAGAAAAATTTGCCAAGAACAATCACGGTCATGGAGACCATGATCACCACATCATACAGCATGGCACATAATAAATGAACGAATGCCTGTAAGAAAATCAATCTCAGGGTTGTATATGGTGACATATACGTACTTTGATAATAAATTTACTTTGAACTTTGTTAATCTGTGGTCCACAAACTTCCTCATCACCGATTTAAGAATATTTCTGGCAATGATATCCAGTATTGCTGCTCTGAGGGATACCATCCTTAGGGTGTGAGGTTATTGAAAAATCAATGCTTTCCTGCTGCATGTAAAATGAACCAAATCACCATGGCACTGTGATGTTAAGTGCCCGTGAAGCTGCTGCAAGTAAGTTTCTCATTGCAACTGTGACACGACCCACCCTGCAAACTGCCTTTTCCAAAAGCTCCAAAGCAAAAATTTCCAAGCCATCTTATAAGTTCCTTTCCCCAGGCAGTTAATCTGATCAACCGTTCTTATTATCTCCCCACTCCGCTCCCCTCTATCTACTACACTGTAAGCACTTTAAACCACTTTTTAAAAATTCTGTTTAGATTGTAATTATATGATGGTATTTATGCACATTTTATTCCACATCTGTACTTAAACCTCTAACTTCGTTTTTATATAATCCTTTATAATTGTTGAATGTTGTTGCTTTTGCTGCATGTTGTGCCGTGACCAACACACCAGAACAAATTCCTAATGCATGTAAATGTCTTTCGTTCGTTATGTGCCGTGCCGTATGACGTGGGTGATCACAGTCTTTCCATGACCATGATTGTTCTTGGCAAATTCTTCTACAGAAGTGGTTTGCCATTGCTACCTTCTGGGCAGTGTCTTTACAATAAGGGTGACCCCAGCCATTATCAATACTCTTCAGAGATTGTCTGCCTGGCGTCAGTGGTCGTATAACCAGGATTTGATATACGCACCAGCTGCTCATACCTGCTTCCATGGCTTCTGTAACCTTGATCAGATGTAGGGGGGGGGGGGGGCCAAGCAGGTGCTACACTTTAGCCAAGGGTGACCTGCAGGCTAGCGGAGGGAAGGAGTGCGTTATACCTCCTTTATATCTCCACCCCACCACCTTATGTAGATGTACATAAATGGCGAATAAAGTTGATCCTTCCTTGATTCTTCGTTGTGCATATGATTGTGCATATGACAATCAACTTGACTTTGACTTTCAGTGGACAGCAAGGGAGTCATCCTCGCTGAAATGCATCCTTCAGCTAAAATAAATGACGAGATGTTCAGGCATTACCATACTTCTGTTTGTTTGAGGTTGCTCTGTGCAAATTGATAGCATTCCTTGCATTCAACAAGGATTCCCCCACTCAGCGCTGATGTCTCATTATCAGCCCTCCTCCTTTTTTTGGACACCCTGCTCTGTTCTTCCACTTGCTCTGGATCTTTTCATCTCTGAACTACTGAAAATGCCCTGTTGAAGGGTCTCGGCCCGAATTGTCGACTGTTTATTGATTTCCATAGATGTTGCCTGACCTGCTAAGTTCCCCCACCATTTTGTGTGTGTCACTCTTTGTTCATTGTTGTCTGACAGTGAAACACTTCACTCACCACAACACTCATCACTGAACTGGACTCACTTTCACGGCCTCTACAACTCATGTTCTCAGTTTTATTTAGAATATAAATCTCATGGTATTATATATCTGCCACTGTCTGTAAGGACTTCTTCCGTTCTCTCCGTACCGTGTGGATTTCCTTCGGGCGCTCTCATTTCTTCCCACAGTCCAAAGTTGTACCGGTTGGTAGGTTAATTGATCATTATAAATTGACCTGTGATTAGGCTGGGGTTAAATCGGGAGATTGCTGGGCGGCGCAGCTCGAAAGGCCTACTCCGTGCTGTATCTCAATAATAAATAAATATGGTGACATATGTGTACTCTTTGATAATAAATTTACTTTGAAATTTGAACTTTTAAACTTTGAAATGCTTTTGGTTGTCCTGAGGTCATGAAAGGTGCTTTAAAAATGCAAAGCATCTTTAACATACAAAATTGATCCTTCTTCCCATTGAGGAAAGCAGATTAATAGGAGTCTCTGGTCTTTCCATCAGGACATGGTACGTGGCAACAGGTTCAAGACAATCCGCTGGAAGTTCCTGCAGTCCCTGGAAGCACCGAAGCTTGTCCACATCCGCTGTCCTGACATGGTCAGCAAGGGGAATTTGTATGGTCAGGTCACCATCCGATTCCACACGCAGCAGGTATTTTAACAGCCTTCTTTACTGTGACTGATAAATATAGAACATAGAACCACTCCTTAGAACTTGTGAAAGAAATTCCCATGGCATTATTCAAAGAGCAGGAGGACTATTCCTGATTATCCCAGACAATAATTACTCTTCAACCAACAAACAGGTATGTGGTATCTCAGAGTTCAAAGTGCATATATGTCACTATACACAACCCTGCGATTCATTTCCTCGTGAGCATACTCAGAAAATCCAAGAACCATAATGGAATCAATGAAAGCCCAACAGGATGGACAACAAACTGTGCAAATACAAAAGAGAAAGAAAAATAATAAATAAATAAGCAATGAATATGGAGAACATGAGATGAAGAATTCTTGAAAGTGGGTCCATTGGTTGTGGGAACATTTCAATGATGGGGCAAGTGAAGTTGAATAAAGTTATCCCCTTTGGTTTAGGAGCCTGATCTCATCTTGGATGCAGTGTCTTTTAAAAAATTTGAAAACTATGTGAAGAGATACTATATGGGAGATATACTGTAGTATCTTCCATAGAAAGCAGCATCCATCATCAGGAACCCTCACCACCCAGGACATGCTCTCTTCTCACTGCTACCATCAGAAAGAAGGTACAGGAACCTCAGGACCACACCACCAGGTTCAGGAACAGTCATTACCCCTCAACCATCAGGAAGGAGGTACAGGAGCCTCAGGCCCCACACCACCAGGTTCAGGAACAGTTATTACCTCTCAACTATCAGGATGGAGGTACAGGAGCCTCAGGCCCCACACCACCAGGTTCAGGAACAGGTATTACCCCTCAACCATCAGGAAGGAGGTACAGGAGCCTCAGGCCCCACACCACCAGGTTCAGGAACAGTTATTACCCCTCAACCATCAGGAGGGAGGTACAGGAGCCTCAGGCCCCACACCACCAGGTTCAGGAACAGTTAGCACCCCTCAACCATCAGGAGGGAGGTGCAGGAGCCTCAGGCCCCACACCACCAGGTTCAGGAACAGTTATTACCCCTCAACCAACAGGCTCTTGAACCAAAGGGGATAACTTCACTTGCCCCATCACTGAGATGCTTCCACAATCAATAGATTCCGGCAGGCGGAGCGGAGCGGCTCCTGAAGTTCGAAGTCAGGTAGGCAGGCTCCCGGGATTCAGGCAGACAGGTCCTCGGGGTTCAGGCAGACAGGTCCCCTAGGTTCAGGCAGGCAGGCAGACAGACAGGTCTAGGTGGCGATAGGCTAGCGGAGAGCCCTCCCTGGGCGGGCCGCATGTACCCCGGGTAGGGGCGCCTCCCAGGCAGAAACACTGGAGGCCTGGGCACGACGCGGACCCCTAGGCGGGTGCGGGCCTATCCCAGAGTTCAGGCGGAAGAGAAGGAGGGGGCAGAACCTCCGCTGGGCCATGGCAGGTAGGCCAGACCCGCTCGACGGCGGCGAGGGATAGGAACGGGCATCGGTCCAGGTCGACCAACACAACAGCCATGACAGCAGGAAATTCGGAAACGGCCGGCAGACAGCGTGACCAATACTGTGTTCAACTGCGGACTGCTGCAACATTCACAGACTCGGGGTCTTGGACTAGATTTTTTTTTACATTCAATTTTCTTTGACATTGTCAATGACATTCAGTGACAGCACGAAACACAAAACCGAGCGGAGAAGCGCATGGGAGGAAAGGTGGGGGAGCGGACCAACCTGGCAGTACTGGTACGGGCAGAGAAGCATGATGAAGAAGAGGTCTGAGCCCGGGCGGGATAACAGAATGCAGAGACGAGTTCGGAGCCGGCAGGGAAACAGAACAAAATGACCACCCGCCTGGTCCCAGTCCCAAGGCCCCTTATAAACACCTGCAGCTCAATGAGTTACAAGTGTGTCTCCTTGAACCAGGAGGGTCCTAACTAGATCACGGGTGACGGGAGGGACAACTGCAGGACCTGGAGTCCGGAGCCCCCGGACTGGATCAAAACCCGGAACGCGGTTCAGGATCGGAGCCTGACAGGAGAGGAGACAAGAAGGTGGAGGCTTCAAAAGATCAGAATATTTCCAACGTGGATATTGATTCCAACTTGGAGTTTCCAACATAAATAGTTGATAACTAAATCCAATGTGAAATTTGTGAAAAACCTTACTGTAGTAAAATGGGGAATGCATTGACACATGAAGTAGTTAAAGGTAAATAATATTGATGCTTTGAAGGGAAACTAATAAGTACATAAGACAGGAATACAGGAAGATGTGACAACAGATGAAGTGGAATGGGAAAGGATTACACAGGCAATGAATATCCTTACAGACCATATCATGCCAAAAGCCTTGCTTCCATTCTGTGTGTGTATATATATATATAGTTACGAACCCCGTAACTGGGTCACTTACCAGCAAAGGTCCGCTGAAATTTGATGGTACTATTTTTAAACGTTTTTATTTATAAAGGGGCACAAAAGTAAGGTTAATACAAACATTCAGATAATATACGTCGTCAATACTCAATCTAAAGCGCGGGTATAGTAATAATCAACAATAAGAAGTAGCTCTATCGTTTGTCTAGGGGTAAAAATATTGTCCGATGGAAATATCAAAGTCTCTGGAGTTCATGCAGGCTTTTAGCCTTTTGGGGACCGCTGGGTTTCACGTGTTGGAGAGAGAGAGAATTTTTGGTGAGAAAATAAACTTGCCAGCCTTTTGGACTCAAACCATTGAATCGGGAACGTGGGTTCCCCGTTGTCAGTTCGAAGTCCTTTTCGGGGTTATCAGCCACTCGTTCCCCAAGCTAGGGGAACCGAACCACACGTGGCTTCCGAATAGCTTCCTGTTATCACGGGAGCGATGAGCGATGGTGTCTCCTTCTGGTGCGTCGCTGGGGTACTGCCTCCTGCAGTCCCCTTTTTATCTTGACTTGCAGAGTTGTAGATGTCAATCAAGGTGGGGTGATACAATCCCCACCCCACATTGCCCGAGGGTGTGCACGCAGCCCTGATCGCTGGCACGTAGCATAGAGTCGCAATCCACACAGGTGTCTCTAAGAACAATGGTCAAAATCCGTTGCTTTGTATTTCTGAGGATTCTCTCTCATTCCCTGGGTCCCAGACCCGAATTAATAGCGATCTTGCGATTCTCAGGAAGGAGGGGGCTGGGTTCATAACTATATATATATGTGTGTGTGTGTGTGTGTGTATGTGTATATATATATATATATATATATATATATATATATATATATATGTGTATATATATATATATATATATATATATATATTATACAGGACAGTAGAATTCCGGTAAGATGGTGCCTCAGCAGCTTTTATGGGGCCAACAAAAGGTGTTACTGTCTTTTTTTTAAACTTATTTTTTATGATTGCAAGACCCTGTTGGACATTAAGAACTTAAAGTACTGCAGGTCCACCCCATGATGGAGTTGCTCGTTGGCGGAGAAACTGAAGGAGCTAGACTTGGTGCGGATTGTGCTGCTGCCTGCATCTGGCATCGGTGCGTGAGGGCAGTGTGCGGTCCAACAATGAGTGATCATTTCAGTTGCTTTTCTTGTGATCGCAGGACCCTGTTGGACATTGTTGATGTGGAATGCTGCAAGTCTGATTCACTGATTTATTGGCGGAAGCAGGGGCGGATGATGGGGCCAAGCTGTGATGTCATCTGCCCAGGAGAGAGGCGTTGGAGTTGGTGTGCTCCACCAGAGTGCCGGGTGCGGTGTGGCACTGTGTCCAAGATGGAGTCGGTGCTGCCCCACCGACAGAAGACAAGCCATACTGTGTTCAACTGCGGACTGCTGCAACATTCACAGACTCGGGGTCTTGGACTAGATTTTTTTTTACATTCAATTTTCTTTGAAATTGTCAATGACATTCAGTGACAAGTCTTAGATCAGAACACCAGTGCCCAGAAAAGGAAAAGGCTACAGAAAGAGGTGGACACGGCCCAGTCCATTGTTGGCAAAGCCCCCCCCATCATTGAGCACATCAACAAGGACCGCTGTCGCCAGAAAGCAGCGTCCATCTTCAAGGACCCCCATCATCCAGTCCATGCTCTCTTCTCTTTACTATCATCGGGCAGGATGTAAAGTAAAGAAGCCTTGGGTCCCACACCACCAGGTTCAGGAACACTTATTACTCTACAACTATCAGGCTCGCGAACCAGCATGGATGGGAAGGATGGGGAGCTGTAGAAAGGGTGCAGAGGAGGTGCTGCCTGGATGAGAGAGCATGTCTTATGAGGATAGGTTGAGTGAACTAGGGCTTTTCTCTTTGGAGTGAAGGAAGATGGGAGTTGACTTGTGTAGGATGATAATAGGCATAGATCGAATGAGCAGCCAGAGACTTTTTCCTCGGGTGGAAATACCAGGGACATATTTTAAGGTTTTTGGAAGAAAGTATAGCGATGATGTCAGAAGTAGGCCTTTTACACAGAGTGATGGGTGCATGGAACGCGCTGGCAGATACATTAGAAACATTTAAGAAACTCTTAGATAGGCACATGGATGAAAGAAAAATGGAGGGCTTGGAATAGATTAAAAGCTCAGCACAATATCGTGTGCTGAAGAGTTTGTATAGTGCTGTACTGTCCATGTTCTATATGCTATGTTCCCTCTCCAAAAATTGGGTGGTGTGTTGGAGATACATCTCTACCAAAGGAGGTATTAAGTGCTCCTTCCCTCCACTAGCCTGCAGGTCACCCTTGGGCAAGCTGTATCACCTGCTTAGCCCCCACCTCTCCGATCGGGATCACATGAAGCCGTGGGGGCCGGTGGTAGATGGTCGTACGAGCAGCCGGTGCAGATCACAAGTCCTGGTCATGTGACCACTGACACCAGGCTGACAATCTCTGAAGAGTATTGATAATGACCGGGGGTCACCCGTCTGGTAAAGACACTGTCCAGAAGAAGACAATGGCAAACCACTTCTGTAGAGAAATTTACCAAGAACAATCATGGTCGTGGAAAGGCCATGATCCCCTACATCATATGACACAGCACTTAATGATGATGTCATGCAACATGCATATAATGATCTTCAGAAATGATTATCATCCTGAAAAATTAAATATTTCTTTCTCCACAGGTGTTGCCTGACCTGATGAGTGTTTCCTATTTGTTTTGGGCATGAATCTTTAAAAGAAAATAGTATGTTCCAGTCCTGTTAGGATTAAGGCCTTTATTTGTTTTTCTTTCCTGTTAGTGTTTTGAGAGAATCTTTTTTCACGCATGATTGACTTTACTGATCGACTTTGATATTGTTAATGGAAAACTATTAACCACTCTCTCTGACTTCTAGACTTTAGCCATTTATGACCGATTTGGTCGGCTGATGTATGGCAACGAAGACTTACCAAAAGATATCTTGGAGTACGTGGTGTTTGAGAGACACTTAGTCAATCCCTATGGGTCATGGAGAATGCATGGAAAGATTGTACCTGCCTGGGCCCCACCCAAAGATCCTATCATTAAGGTAATTTTGTTGGCTGTTATACCAAGTGTTCAATTATGTAAGCTTATCACCATGGTTGTTCACCTACCTCTGTAACATAAGAATATTTACTCAGTGGCTGGTTTATTAGATACATATGTAATGCAAATATCTAATCACCGATCACTTGGCAGCAACTTAATGCATTAAAGCACGCAGACACGGTCAAGAGGTTCAGTTGTTGTTCAGACCAAACATCAGAATGGGGAAGAAATGTGATCTAAGTGACTTTGACCACGGAATGATTGTTGGTGCCAGTAAATAAGTAGAGTGGCCACTAAGTGCAGGTTGAATGTGACTTTTAAAAAGGAACTGAATCTTACAGTTGACTAAATGTCCCTGATCTTCCAGCCGAACCTTACAGAATGAACTTTTTACACAGTAGAGAATTGGTGACCATACTGTGAAGAGTTTCTGTGTCGTGCATGGCCTTCCCGAACAAAACCGGTTTGTAATACGAGGAATGTCCTAGATTTTGAAAGCAGATGTGAATAACCTAATTTCTGGTGTGTGTCTCAATTGCTCTTGGTTGTAGAAGAGAATGACTTTATTTTTATAAAAGCTTTTGATTGATTGAGTTGCAGAAGAGTTGTTGACACTGGACTCTGTATAATTGTCCCTTAGTTGGTGCGTGTGTTTTGCATCTTTCCTGTACAGTAAGTGAAACGGCTCTGTTGCTGCACAATCCATGCAAAAGGAAGCCGTGCTCTTCAAGTACCTTTCTTGCCTGGCTGACTGCATTTTATCTAAAAATGTTAAATTAAGTAAGTAGCGCGAAAAGAAAACAAAAGTAGTGAACCCATGAACACTTATTTACCTTATAAAATATATATACTTACTGTAATTTACACATTTTTATTATTCTGTATTGCAGTATGTCAGTGATATTAAACCTGATTCTGATCTGCAGTCTATCCTTGCCTGGACATTATATTAACCCTTGCCTTGCTGCAACTTGAACACAGTCGTGATGGAGTTTAACCCCCCCCCCCCCCCCCAAACTAAAGTAATAGTGGACATTTATTAGACCATAAGACGCAGGAGCAGAATTAGGCCATTCAGCCCATCGAGTCTGCTCCACCATTCCATCATGATTGCTTTATTCCTCATAACCCCGATTCTTCTGCCTCTCCCCATAACCTTTGGTGCCTTTACTAATCAAGAACCTCTGAACATCCACTTTAAGTTACTTGGCCTTCATGGCCATCTGTAACAATGAATTGCACAGATTCAGCACCCTCTGGATAAAGAAACTCCTCCTCATCGCCGTTCTGAAAGGATCTCCTATTCCGAGGATGTGCCCTTGGGACGTAGACTCTCCACTTTAGAAAACATCCTCTGCAAGTCCATTCTAACTAGACCTGCTGAGTTCCTCCAGCTTTTCTGTGCATTGCTCAAGATTTCCAGCATCTGCAGGATCATCTCATTTCTTCTGTGTGATAATTAATGCCTAATACGTTTTTTAAAAAAGCAATATTTCAGGCTAACCCATTGTGCAATGGGTACAAGTCACTGAACATTTCACACAAACAGCACAGGTGAAATTTACTGTCTGCCCACCTTTCAACTTCCCAATTTACATAGAAACCTCCTACCTCCAAACCACAGAAAAACCAGCGTTTGATGGAAAAACCCCTAATACAGAGATACTGCATGATCTCAATATACTGAACATACACTCAGTGACCACTTATTAGGTAGCAGAGTGGAACCCGGTGTGGCTTTCTGCTGCTGTAGCCCATCCACTAGAAGATTCGACACGTTGTGCATTGAGAGATGCTCTTCTGCACATCACTGTTGTAACACATGGCTATTGCCTTCCTGTCAGCTTGAACTAGTCTAGCCATTCTCCTCTGAACTCTCTCATTAAGAAGACATTATGTAGGATTGGCATTGATTCCAAAATGAGATAGATGCCACTGGGCCTAGATTCAATGGAGTTTAGACGAACGAGGGGGATCCCATTGAAACCTATTGAATATTGAAAGGCCTAGATAGAGTGGATGTGGAGAGGATGTTTCCTATAGTGGGGGAGTCTAGTACCAGAGGACACAGATAGAGTGGATGTGGTGAGGATGTTTCCTATAGTGGGGGAGTCTAGGACCAGAGGGCACAGATAGAGTGGATGTGGAGAGGATGTTTCCTATAGTGAGGGAGTCTAGGACCAGAGGACACAGATAGAGTGGATGTGGAGAGGATGTTTCCTATAGTGAGGGAGTCTAGGACCAGAGGGCACAGATAGAGTGGATGTGGAGAGGATGTTTCCTATAGTGAGGGAGTCTAGGACCAGAGGACACAGATAGAGTGGATGTGGAGAGGATGTTTCCTATAGTGAGGGAGTCTAGGACCAGAGGACACAGATAGAGTGGATGTGGAGAGGATGTTTCCTATAGTGAGGGAGTCTAGGACCAGAGGACACAGATAGAGTGGATGTGGTGAGGATGTTTCCTATAGTGGGGGAGTCTAGGACTAGAGGACACAGATAGAGTGGATGTGGAGAGGTTGTTTCCTATAGTGGGGAAGTCTAGGACCACAGATAGAGTGGATGTGGAGAGGATGTTTCCTATAGTGGCAGAGTCTAGGACCAGAGGACACAGATAGAGTGGATGTGGAGAGGATATTTTCTATAGTGGGGGAGTCTAGGACCAGAGGACACAGATAGAGTGGATGTGGAGAGGTTGTTTCCTATAGTGGGGAAGTCTAGGACCACAGATAGAGTGGATGTGGAGAGGATGTTTCCTATAGTGGCAGAGTCTAGGACCAGAGGACACAGATAGAGTGGATGTGGAGAGGATATTTTCTATAGTGGGGGAGTCTAGGACCAGAGGACACAGAGAGTGGATGTGGAGAGGTTGTTTCCTATAGTGGGGAAGTCTAGGACCACAAATAGAGTGGACGTGGAGAGGATGTTTCCTATAGTGGGGAGTCTAGGACCAGAGGACACAGATAGAGTGGATGTGGAGAGGATGTTTCCTATAGTGGGGGAGTCTAGGACCAGAGGACACAGATAGAGTGGATGTGGAGAGGATGTTTCCTATAGTGGGGAGTCTAGGACCAGAGGACACAAATAGAGTGGATGTGGAGAGGATGTTTCCTATAGTGGCAGAGTCTAGGACCAGAGGACACAGATAGAGTGGATGTGGAGAGGATATTTTCTATAGTGGGGGAGTCTAGGACCAGAGGACACAGATAGAGTGGATGTGGACAGGATGTTTCCTATAGTGGGGAGTCTAGGACCAGAGGACACAGATAGAGTGGATGTGGAGAGGATGTTTCCTATAGTGGGGGAGTCTAGGACCAGAGGACACAGATAGAGTGGATGTGGAGAGGATGTTTCCTGTAGTGGGGGAGTCTAGGACCAGAGGACACAGATAGAGTGGATGTGGAGAGGATGTTTCCTATAGTGGGTGAGTCTAGGACCAGAGGACACAGATAGAGTGGATGTGGAGAGGATGTTTCCTATAGTGGGGAGTCTAGGACCAGAGGACACAGATAGAGTGGATGTGGAGAGGATGTTTCCTATAGTGGGGGAGTCTAGGACCAGAGGACACAGATAGGGTGGATGTGGAGAGGATGTTTCCTATAGTGGGGGAGTCTAGGACCAGAGGGCACAGATAGAGTGGATGTGGAGAGGATGTTTCCTATAGTGGGGGAGTCTAGGACCAGAGGACACAGATAGAGTGGATGTGGAGAGGATGTTTCCTATAGTGGGGGAGTCTAGGACCAGAGGACACAGATAGAGTGGATGTGGAGAGAATGTTTCCTATAGTGGGGGAGTCTAGGACCAGAGGACACAGATAGAGTGGATGTGGAGAGAATGTTCCCTATAGTGAGGGAGTCTAGGACCAGAGGACACAGATAGAGTGGATGTGGACAGGATGTTTCCTATAGTGGGGAGTCTAAGACCAGAGGACACAGATAGAGTGGATGTGGAGAGGATGTTCCCTATAGTGAGGGAGTCTAGGACCAGAGGACACAGATAGAGTGGATGTGGACAGGATGTTTCCTATAGTGGGGAGTCTAGGACCAGAGGACACAGATAGAGTGGATGTGGAGAGGATGTTTCCTATAGTGGGGGAGTCTAGGACCAGAGGACACAGATAGAGTGGATGTGGAGAGGATGTTTCCTGTAGTGGGAGAGTCTAGGACCAGAGGACACAGATAGAGTGGATGTGGAGAGGATGTTTCCTATAGTGGGTGAGTCTAGGACCAGAGGACACAGATAGAGTGGATGTGGAGAGGATGTTTCCTATAGTGGGGGAGTCTAGGACCAGAGGACACAGATAGAGTGGATGTGGAGAGGATGTTTCCTATAGTGGGGGAGTCTAGGACCAGAGGACACAGATAGAGTGGATGTGGAGAGGATGTTTCCTATAGTGGTGAGTCTAGGACCAGAGGACACAGATAGAGTGGATGTGGAGAGGATGTTCCCTATAGTGGGGGAGTCTAGGACCAGAGGGCACAGATAGAGTGGATGTGGAGAGAATGTTTCCTATAGTGGGGGAGTCTAGGACCAGAGGACACAGATAGAGTGGATGTGGAGAGAATGTTCCCTATAGTGAGGGAGTCTAGGACCAGAGGACACAGATAGAGTGGATGTGGACAGGATGTTTCCTATAGTGGGGAGTCTAAGACCAGAGGACACAGATAGAGTGGATGTGGAGAGGATGTTCCCTATAGTGAGGGAGTCTAGGACCAGAGGACGCAGATAGAGTGGATGTGGACAGGATGTTTCCTATAGTGGGGAGTCTAGGACCAGAGGACACAGATAGAGTGGATGTGGAGAGGATGTTTCCTATAGTGGGTGAGTCTAGGACCAGAGGACACAGATAGAGTGGATGTGGAGAGGATGTTTCCTATAGTGGGGGAGTCTAGGACCAGAGGGCACAGATAGAGTGGATGTGGAGAGAATGTTTCCTATAGTGGGGGAGTCTAGGACCAGAGGACACAGATAGAGTGGATGTGGAGAGAATGTTCCCTATAGTGGAGGAGTCTAGGACCAGAGGGTACAACCTCAGAATAGAAGGATGTTCTTTTGGAACAGAGATGAGGAATTTCTTTAGCTAGAGGGTGGCAAATCTCAAAGGTTCAAGGTTCAATTTAATGTCAGAGAAATGTATACAATATACATCCTGAAATGCTTTTTCTTTACTACCATCCATGAAAACAGAGGAGTGCCCCAAAGAATGAATGACAGTTAAATGTTAGAACCCCAAAGTACCCCCCAGCTCCCACCTCCCGCGCGTAAGCGGCAGCAAAGCAATGTTCCCCCCTCCCCCACCGGCAAAAAAAGCATCGGGACTGCCACCGAGCACTCCAGCGTGAGCAAAGCATTAGGAAAGACACAGACTGCAGTTACCCCAAAGTCTTGGCGTTTCACCCTGTATGCGACATACCACAGGCTCTCTCTCTCTCTCTCTCTCCCTCTCCCTCTCTCCCCCTCTCCCCCTCTCCCCTCTCCCCCTCTCCCCTCTCCCCCTCTCTCTCCCTCCCTCTCTCTCCCTCTCTCCCCCTAATGAGGGAGAAGGAGGTGTCTCCGTTTTCCCAGCGAGCGGGAGACATAACGAACAACTCGCTGGTTTACGGTGTTAAAAGTCCATGACGTTGCTTTTTTTCCGAGCTCTGTGCCTGAAGATCTCAAAGATCCCGGGTCTCCAGATACACAACTGCAGATATCCCGACTCCCCTGAAGACACACGGGTCTCCTGCCATTACACCGACCCTCGATCCGGACTCTTAGGCTGAGCCCTTGGCATGGCAAACAACAACGGCCAGTTATGAAACCCCATGAGTAGGTCCCATTCCCGCAAAGAATTATTTGCATGTGGAGTTACGTGCTGTGAAGGCCATATTCACTCTCTGCTCCAGTATGGTGCACAAGTCTTAGGAACATGAATATAGCTGGGGTGCACAGTAATGTACACAAGCTAACTTATGTATTTATAGTTATTGTGTTTTTTAATTATTATTGTGTTTTTTTTGTTCTGCATCAGATCCAGAATAACAATTATTTTGTTCTCCTTTATACTGTGTACTGGAAATGACGTTAAACTATCTTGAATCTTGAGTAAGCTATAACCCTTTGTTGGTGTCTCAGCTGACTGTGAAGGAAATTCCCATGACATTATTGAAACAGCAAGAAGATTATTCCTGGTAGCCCAGCCAATAATTACCTTTCAACTAACAGACAGATGTATGGTATCTGTTAGTGGAAGCTTGTCTTAAATAGCCTGCAGAATTACTATCTTACAATTGTGAACACTTACATAGAACCCAAAATATGAGCAAGTTACAGTTACACAACAGAAGAACAAGAGAAATATGCATTTCAGAATCAGAATTATGTTTAATATCACCGACATATCTCATGAAATTTGTTGTTATGTGGCAGCAATACATTGCAATACTTAATAAAAACTGATAAAAACTGTAAATTACAGTAAATATATATATATATAAAGTTAAATTAAATAAGTAGTATAAAAAGAGTTAAGAAAAAGTAGTGAGGTAGTGTTCATGGGGTCAATGTCCATTTAGGAATTGGATGACAGAGGGGAAGAAGCTGTTCCTGAATCGCTGAGTGTGTGTCTTCAGGCTCCTGTACCTCCTCCCTGATGGCAGAGGGGAAGAAGCTGTTCCTGAATCGTTGAGTGTGTGTCTTCAGGCTCCTGTACCTCCTCCCTGATGGCAGAGGGGAAGAAGCTGTTCCTGAATCGCTGAGTGTGTATCTTCAGGCTCCTGTACCTCCTCCCTGACGGCAGAGGGGAAGAAGCTGTTCCTGAATCGCTGAGTGTGTGTCTTCAGGCTCCTGTACCTCCCCCCTGATGGCAGAGGGGAAGAAGCTGTTCCTGAATCGTTGAGTGTGTGTCTTCAGGCTCCTGTATCTCCTCCCTGATGGCAGAGGGGAAGAAGCTGTTCCTGAATCGTTGAGTGTGTGTCTTCAGGCTCCTGTACCTCCTCCCTGATGGCAGAGGGGAAGAAGCTGTTCCTGAATCATTGAGTGTGTGTCTTCAGGCTCCTGTACCTCCCCCCTGACGGCAGAGGGGAAGAAGCTGTTCCTGAATCATTGAGTGTGTGTCTTCAGGCTCCTGTACCTCCTCCCTGACGGCAGAGGGGAAGAAGCTGTTCCTGAATCGTTGAGTGTGTGTCTTCAGGCTCCTGTACCTCCTCCCTGATGACAGAGGGGAAGAAGCTGTTCCTGAATCGTTGTGTGTGTGCCTTCAGGCTCCTGTACCTCCTCCCTGATGGCAGAGGGGAAGAAGCTGTTCCTGAATCGTCGAGTGTGTGCCTTCAGGCTCCTGTACCTCCTCCCTGATGGTAGCAATGAGATTAGGGCATGTCTTGGGTGTCCTTAAAGATCGCTCCTTGCAGATGTCCTGGATGCTGGGGAGGTTAGTGCCCATGATGGAGCTGACTGAGTTCACAACTTTCTGAACCTTACTTCGATCCTGTGCAGTGCCCCCCCCCATACCACAGTGATGCAGCCAGTTAGAATTCCCTCCACGGTACATCTATAGAAATTTCCAAGTGTCTTTGGTGACATTCCAAATCTCCTCAAACTCCTAATGACATATAGCCGCCATCATTCAGTGATATCTTCCATTTTGCTAATAAAAATCATTTTATACTTGAAGATAGGCTGAGCCAGCTAGGGTTTTTCTCTTTGGAGTGAAGGAGGATGAGAGGTGTACAAGATGATCTTTCTTTTCTGCTATTTGTGCAATTTGTTCGTGGTGCTTCAGTGCAGATTGGCTCTGCAGACTGCAGCCAATAAATGACACGGTGCTAAATTGAACTGAACTGAACTAAAATGAACATTCCTAGACCATTTTGAGGACTGTGGTTTGAAAGTGTGTTACTCACTTTTTTACTGTTTGCGTGATCTGTTCTTTTTCTCATGCATTGGGTGTTGGAACGGGTTCCATGGTGTTTCTTTGTTTCTGCAGGAGGGTGAATTTCTGTATGCATACTTTGATAATAAATGTACTTTGAATCTTTGATAAGAGACACAGATCAAATAGAGAGCTAGAGACTTTTTCCCAGGGTGGAAATGGCTAAAACGAGGGTGTATATTTTTCAGGTCAAGTAGGGATGTCAGAGGTAAGTACACAATAGAATGCATTGCCAGGCATGCTGATCCAGGCAGGTACATTAAAGACATTTAAGAGACTCTTAGACATGTGGATGTTAGAAAAATGGAGGGTGATGTGGGAAGGAAGGGTTAGATTGGTCTCAGCACAAGAGGGCCTGTACTGTGCTGTAGTGGTCTTTGTTCTGTGAGTGTTTGCAATTGTAATATGATAATTCTGCAGCCTTTTTAAGAGAGCTCCCCTAGAAAATGTCCGTTGGTTGAAAGGTAATTATTAGCTGGATTCCAGGGATAATCCTCTTGCTTGAATAATGCCAGGGGAATTCCTTTCACGATTATCTGAGACGCCAAGATGGCTTACTCATCTGACATGCATCGCTTGCAGTGGTAGTTGGTCCCTCAGTAATGAGTACAGGCCCTTCAGCCATGATGTTGTGCTGACCTTTTAACCTATTCTTAAAATCAATCCCTCCATTTTTCTGTCATCCATGTGCCTATCTAAAAGTCTCTTAAATATCCCTAATGTATCTGCCTCCACCACTACCCCTGGCAGCATATTCCATACACCTACCACTCTCTGTGTAAAAGCCCGAATTCTGACATCCCGTCTATACCGTCCGAACACCTTAAGATTATGTCCCCTCGTATTCAGCCATTTCCACTCTGGAAAAAAGTCTCTGGCTCTCCACTCGATCAATGCCTTTCATCATCTTGTACACCCCTATTAAGTCATCTCTCATCCTCCTTTGTTCTAGAGAAAAAATTCCTAGCGCACTCAACCTATCCTCATAAGACACCCTCTCTAATCCAGGCAGCATCCTGGTAAATCTACTCTGCACCCTCTCTAATCCAGGCAGCATCCTGGTCAATCTCCTCTGCACCCTCTCTAAAGCTTCCACATACTTCCTATAATGAGGTGACCAGAACTGAACACAATACTCCCAAGTGTGGTCTAACCAAAGCTTTATAGAGCTGCAACATTACCTTTGAATTCAGTGTCCTGACTAATGAAGACCAAACGCATTTTAAACCACCTGATCAACTTGTGTGGCAATTTTGAGGGACCCCAATGTTCCTCTGCTCCTCCACACTGCTAATAAGGTCCCTGTATTCTGCCTTCAAATTTGACCTTTGAAAGTGAATCACTTCACACTTTGCCAGATTGAACTCCATCTGCCGTGAGTTAGTGTGTCAGGTAAGATTTTGTGCTCTCGTCTGTACATTGAAGCTAGAAGCCAAGACTGACTTGGGTGTAAGAAATCTACAATTACAGTGGCGGATTTCTTTAAAACCTGAACCCATGTCTTTAAAATATTCCATATAATATAGGATGGATAATGGAGTTACTTTAGAATTCTATTCTTGCTCTGTAAAGCAGGAAATATGAAAAATATTTAATAATTTCGGTGATGGAAATGATAATCTTGTCTTGTTTTTTTTTTAAACACCAGACCATTATGATTCCTGGACCCAAGCTGCAGCCATGGGAAGAGTTTGAAGCAAAGAATATTGAGATTCCGAAAGCTGAACCTGTGCAGTGGAGTAAGTGAGAAGTCCTGCGGGGAGACACAAACGGATCGAAAACATTTCTCCATTGCTGTTTGTGCTGGGACATTGTATTTTGAGGAACAAGTTAAATTTATGTGCAACCTGTATGTACTCTGCATTAACTGGCCCTCCGAGACAAATAACCACGCATGGAGCTGGTACAGTACAAAGCAGAATCAGAATAATAAATTGTCATGTTCGTATGTTGTGAAACTTGTTTTGGGGTAGCAGTACAGTGCAAAAATAGTGAGGAAGTGTTCATGGACCATTCAGAAATCTGACTTTAATCCGCTTTGGTTTTTCATCAGAATTTATTATTTAGTCCAAGTCCAATCCCAGCACAAGTTTATTTCTCTTGTTAATTTTCAGACTCCGATTTACTTATCACATGTGCATACAGTGAGTGTGTCGTTTTTGTGTTAACAACCAGACACCTAAAGACAGCCCTCAAGCATTGCCAGACCACAATACTCAGCAAAACAGCACAAGCAGCAACAACCAAAAGAAAACTCAACGCAGTTTTCCACCTTGCCACCCCACAACCCACTCACACACACAGTCTTTCAACCTCAAGGTACGACTCCATTCCTAGGCTGCAGACTCACAGGCAGTGGGCCTCCAGTCTCTGCCCTGGCCTAGACTTGCAGAAATCAGGCCTCCAACCTGCAGTCCCTGGCCTGGGCTCACAGACGTCAGGCATCCAACCTCCACTCACAGGCCTAGACCTGCAGAAATCAGGCCTCTGACCTCCATTCCCCGGCCAAGACTTGGAGAAATTTGGCCTTTGACCTCCACTCCCTGGCTAGGACAAGCAGAAATCAGGCCTCTGACCTCCAGTCCCTGGCCTAGACTTGCAACATTGGACCTCCCACCTCCAGAGGAGACGACCCAGAGACATTGGGCTTTAGGTCTCTACCTCTGGACTCCTGAGCAATCTGCAGGAAATGGTATCTGACAGCTTAGAGCTTAAGATGTACAGACTGACATCATAAAACCTACAGAGGGCCACTTCCCTAGCTGGTCTTCATACCAAGAGCACTGGTGTGTTTGTAGTGATTCATCGCTGATGCATTCAAATTTTTGTAGGTAGCTGTCTGCAGATCATGGCATTCAAGATTCAAAAGCTTTATTGTCATTCCAACCATACATCAGCTCTGCAGGGCAGAATGAGAGCGTTTCCCAGGAGCAAGTGCAATCATAACATAACAAACGCAACAATAAATAGTAAACACGACAATAAATAGTAAACACAACAATAAATAGTAAAACACAACGATAAATAGTAAACACAACAGCCACATGTCGGTTAAAATCAAGTTAAAAGTGTCCAAAGCAGAGTCAGGTAGAGCAGCTATTTAGCAGTCTGACTGCCTGTGGGAGGAAGCTGTTTAGTAGCCTTGTGGTTTTTGTTTTGATGCTCCTGTAACGTTTGCCTGATGGCAGAAGAACAAACAGTTCACGGAGAGGGTGTGAGGGGTCTTTAATGATGTACCGTGTCTTCTGGAGGCATCGACTCTGAAAGAGGTCTTGGACAGAAGGTAGGGAGACCCCAATAACCTTCTCTGCTCCCCTAAACACCCTCTGCAAGGCTTTTTTATTACCCTCTTCCTCCTTTTTCAATTCCCCATTCTGGTCTCTTCTTGCCCCTTCCTTCCCTTCTCCTCACCTGCCTATAACATCCCCAGGTGCCCCTCCTCTTTCCCTTTCTCCATTGGTCTACTCTCCTCTCCAATCAGATCCCTGCTCCTTCGGCTCTTTACCTTTTCCACCTATCACCTCACAGCTTCTCACTTCATTCCAACCTACCCACCTTCCCCATTCACCTAGCTTCACGTATCACCTCACAGCTTATATTTCCTGCCCTCCCCCACCTTCTTATTCTGGTTACTGCCCCCTTCCTCTCCAGTCCTGATGTAGGGTCTCAGCCCAAAACATCAACTGTTTATTCTTCTGCAAAGATGCTGCCTGACCTGCTGATTATTCTTCTGCAAAGATGCTGCCTGACCTGCTGAATTCACCAGCATTTTGTGTCTTGATTCTGGTTTGGTTTTCACTATATTCTGTACAGATGGTGAGTAATCACAGATGAGTTTGTAGTCTGAAGGAACAAAAACAAGGCTGACATGATGTCTCATTGATGTGGCTGGCAGACACTAAGGTGTGATGTCAGCCCTATAACATTCAATAAATGATGTTAATTACAGTTCTTGGGTTTGTAGTACACGTGGTATTTATTTATTGGGATATAACGCGGAGTAGGCCCTTCTGCCAAGCAACCCCCTATTTAACCCAGCCTAACCACGGGACAATTTACAATGACCAATTAACCTACCAACTGGTACGTTTTTGGACTGTGGGAGGAAACCAGAGCACCCAGAGGAAACCCACGTGATCATAGGGAGAATGTACAAGCTCCTCACAGCCAGTGGTGGGAATTGAACCCGGGTCGCTGGTACTGTAAAGCATTGTGCTAACCACTGTTATTTGTCCCAGGACCTCAATGAATGGTATACACTCGTGAGTTTGAACCCAACAATCTGCCTGGAGCTCAAAGCCTTGCTCCAGCAAGGAAATTCTTAGTCATTACAGAGATCCACGACTTGAACTCGTGACCACCTGAGTCTTGGCTGCCACATGAGACCACTGGAAGGACAGAACTTCTAACATAGGCTCACTACTACATCAAAGCAGGAAAATCAGATTCATTATCACTGACATGTAGAGTCATAGAGCACATCAGTACAGAGACAAGCCCTTCAGCCCATCTAGTGTCTGCCAAACTATTATTCTACCGACCCAAACTTCTAAATGTTAAAATTGAATTCGCATCCACCACTTCCACTGGCAGCTCGCTCCACACTTGTGTCACCCCTCAGGTTCGCATTAAGTATTTCACCTTTTGCCCTTAACCCATGACCTCTCGTTCTAGTCTCACCCAACCTCGGTGGAAAAAGCCTGCTTGCATTTACCCTAACTATGTCCTATCTCTATCTACAGTATATGTCATGAAATTTGCTGTTTTGTGGCAGGAGTATGCACAATAGATAAAAATGATTATAAATTACAATAAGTAGGTTAATAGTGCAAAAAGAGAGTGTTGGCGCATGGTCTAGTGGATAAGGCATTGGTCTAGTGATCTGTAGGTCACTGGTTCGAGCCTCAGCTGAGGCAGCGTGTTGTGTCCTTGAGCAAGGCACTTAACCACACATTGCTCTGTGACGACACCGGTGCCAAACTGCTTGGGTCCTAGTGCCCTTCCCTTGGACAACATCGGTGGCGTGGAGAGGGGAGACTTGCAGCTTGGGCAACTGCCGGTCTCCCATACAACCCTGCCCAGGCCTGCGCCCTGGAAATCTTCCAAGGCGCAAATCCATGGTCTCACGAGACTTAACGGGTGCAAAAAGAGAACGTGTTTATGGGTTCATTGACTGTTCAGAAGTCTGATGGGAAAGTGGAAGAAACTGTTTCTAAAACATTTTGTGTGGTCTTCAGGCTCCATAATGGTCATAACGAGAAGAGGGCATGTCCCGAATGGTGAGAGTCCCTTCTTGAGGTGTCAACTTTTAAAGATGTCCCCCATGGTGGAGAGGCTAGTGCCTGTGATGGAGCTGGTTGAGTTTACAACCCTCTGCAGATGTGATCATCAGTCCCCAAACTCCTACCATGCTCAAATCAGTGCAGAATGGGTAAAGAATTGGCAGATGGGATACAATATAGGGAAGTGTATTGTCATGCATTTTAGTAGGAGGAAGAAAGGTCCCGAAGGGTCTCAGCCCGAAACGTCGACAGTGCTTCTCCCTATAGATGCTGCCTGGCCTGCTGTGTTCCACCAGCATTTTGTGTGTGATGATGTAATGTTGAGGCTTTATAAAGCACCAGTGAGGCCTCACTTGGAGTATCCTGAGTTGTTTTTGGCCCCTTATTTAAGAAAGGAAGTGCTGACGTTGGAGCGGGTTCAGAGGAGGTTCACGAGAATGATTCCAGGAATGAAAGGGTTACTATATCAGCAGCAATCAGAGGCTCTGGTCCTGAACTCACCGGAATTTGGAAGCGTGGGTGGGTGGGGGGGGGGCGTGCGGATCTTACTGAAACCTATCAAATTTTGAAAGACCCAGATAGATTGGAAGTGAAGAGGATGTTTCTCTTGGTGGGAGAGTCTAGAGCCAGAGGGCACAGCCTCAGAATAGAAGGGCATCCATTTAGAACAGGTAAGGATGAATTTTTTTAGCCAGTGGGTGGTGAGTCTGGAATTCGTTGTCACAGGCTGCTGTGGAGGCCAGGTCACTGGGTGCATTTAAGGCAGAGGTTCATAGGTTCTTGATTAGTCAAGGTGTGAAAGGATCTGGGAGAAGGCAGGAGAATGGGGTTGAAAGGAAAATGGATCAGCCATGATGAAATGGGGGAGCAGACTCGATGGGCCGAATGGCCTAATTCTGCTCCTGTGTCTTGCCTTGTAAGAATGTGACATTTCCAAGAAACTGGTGATTGTCAATACTTCCTTTACCAGTTTCCTGAGATTAGTTGATAATATCTAAGTGATTGTTGGAGCAACTTATTTTACTGGCAGTGTTCAAGGTCAAAATCACTCCACATTCAAAGACTTCAGGCTGGAAACTTGTAGGAACACATTTCAGAATCATGGGGGGTGCTGGCTTTCAAGTGAGAAATGCACTGGCTGTGTGAATTTATTCAAAGCACAGTCTGCTTGCAATCTGTCAACAGAATGTAACTTGTGCTTACTGATCCGATGGCTTCAAGCTGAGTTTGCATTTATAAATTTTTTTTAACAGATGATACAAGGATCTTGGGGTCCACATCCATAGATCCCTCAAAGTTGCTGTGCAGGTTGATAAGACTGAAGATGGATGTGAAGAGGATGTTTCCTTTAGTGGGGGAGTTTGAATATGTTTTTAATTAGTAAGAGGGTGAAAGGATATAGGGATAAGGTAGGAGAATGAGGCTGAGAGGGAAATGGATCAGCCATGATGGAATAGTAGAGCAGACTCAATGGGCTGAATGGTCTAATTCTGCTCCTATGTCTTATGGTCTAAGATTCAAATCTATTTATATGATTGGGCAGTTAAGGAGGCATGTGATATGGTGTTGACCTTCATTAAATCAGGGGAATAGGGTGCCACAGTAGTGTAGTGGTTAGCACGATGTTATTACATCTTGGGGCATCAGATTTTGGAGTTCATCTCTGCACCATTTTGTCCATTCTCCCAATGACCGCATGGCTTTCTTCCAGGTACTCCGGTTTCCTCCCACAGTCCAAAGATTAGTAGGTTAATTGGTTATTGTAAATTATCCTGTGATTAGGCTCGGGTTAATAGGTGGGTTGCTGGGGCAGTGCGACTTGTTGGGCTGGAAGTATCACTAAATTAGGTAAATAAATAAAATTAAAGTTCAAGGCACGTGAGCTAATGTTGCAGAAATGTTAAATTCAAGACTGTCAGGGGCAATAGTGAGTGCAATTGCCATTACTAGGGAGAAGGTGCTTGGGAAACTGAAAGATCTGAAGGTAGATAAGTCACCCTGACCAGATGGTTCTGAAAGAGATTATGGATGTCGTGGTAAGGATCGCTAGATCCTGGAGGGCTGGGAACTCCACTCTTCAAGAAGGGAAGGAGGCCGAAGAAAGGAAATTATAGACCAGTTAGCCTGACCTCAGTGGTTGGGAAATCTTGTCTGAGAAATCTGTTGAAATTCTTTGAGGAAATAACAGGCAGGATAGGCAAAGGAGAGTTAATGGATGTTGTGTACTTGGATTTTCAGAAGGCCTTTGACAAGGTGCCGCACGTGAGGCTGATTAACAAGATAAGAACCCATGGTATTACAGGAATGATACTAGCATGGATAGAAGATTGGCTGACTGGCAGGAGGCAAAGAGTGGGAATAAAACTGTTTGGCTGGTGGTGACTGACTAGCGGTGTTCCGCAGGGATCGGTGTTGGGACTACACACAACATTCATGTTTCCCTGGAAAGACAGGCACCTGCAGATTGACTTGGACAGATCGGGAGAATGAGCAAAGAAGTGGAGATGGAACTTAGTTTAGGGAAGTGTATGGTCATTGCTTTGGTAGAAGGACTAAAGGCATAGACAATTTTCTAACTGGGAAGAAAATTCAGAAATCAGAAGTGAGTCAACTTGGGAGTCCTTGTGCAGGATTCCCTAAAGGTTAACTTGCAGGTTGAGTTGGTGGTAAGGGAAGCAAATACAATGTTAGCATTCATTTCGAAAGGACTAGTATATAAGAGCAAAGATGTGATGATGAGGCTTTATTAGACTTTGGCCAGACCACACTTGGAGAACTGTGAGCAGTTTTGAGTCCCTTATCTAAGAAAATATGTGCTGGAATTGGAGAGGGTCCAGAGGAGGTTCATGAGAATAATTCTGGGAATGAAAGGGTTAATGTACATGTGAGGAGCGTTGATGTCCCTGGGTCTGTGCTTCCTGGAGTTTAGAAGAATGATAGGGAATCTCACAGAAACCTATGGAATATTGAAAGGCCTAGATAGAGTGGATGTGGAAAGGATGTTTCCTATAATGGAGGAATCTAGGACCAGAAGGCAGAGACTCAGAAAAGAGGGATGTCCATTTAGAACAGAGATGAGGAGGAATTTCTTTAGCCAGAAAGTAGTGAACCTGTGGAATTCATTGCCACAGACAGCTTTGGAAGCCATATCATTGAGTATATTTAAAGCAGTGGTTGATAGGTCCTTGATTAGTCAGGGTGTCAGTAGTTATTGGGAGAAGGTAGGAGAATGGGATTGAGGGGGATAATAAATCAGCCATGATGGAATGGTGTAGAAGAATTGATGGGCCAAATGGTCTAATTCTGTTCCTATCTTTTAAAGTTCTTTAAGACACTGGTTAGACCACACTTGGAATATTGTGTTCAGTTCTGGTCACATCTTTATAAGAAGGATGTGGAAGCTTTAGAGAAAGTGCAGAGCAAATTTACCAGTATGTTGCCTGGATTAGAGAGCATGTCTTATGAGGGGTAGGTTGAGCGAGCTGGGGCTTTTCTCTTGAGTGAAGGAGGATGAGAGGTGACGATAGAGGTGTACAATATAAAAAGAGACGTAGATCGAAAGGAGAGCCAGAGACTTTTTCCTCGTGTGCAAATGGCATATATAAAGGAGCATAATTTTAAGGTGATTGGAGGACATTATTGTGGTCAGAGGTGGGTGTTTTACACAGAGAGTAGTGGGTGTGTGGAATACCCTGCAAGGGATGATGGTAGAGGCAGGTACATTGGAGATATGTTAAGAAAATCTTAGGCATGTGGATGATTGAAAAATGGAGAGCTGTGTAGGAGGGAAGGGTCTTGGAGAAGATTGAAAGGTTGGCACAACATCATGGGCTGGGCTGTGCTGTAATGTTCTCTGTTTTATAGGAACACGTGAACGGAAAGCAGCAGCACCAAGCCACGTTGGCGGGAGGGACTGAGAGGCTGCTCAGAAGATGGCTTCTGAGGAGCTTCAAGGAAGGGGGAGAAGTGTTGAGGTTGAGGGAGGTAATTCCAGATCTTGGCATCTGGAGATGAGGCCATTAATTTATATATACAGCTGATTTATTTTCCTTATCAATGCCATTCTCCTCATAACCTTTGACGCCCTGAATAATCAAGAACCGAGCAACTTCTGCTTTAAATACACTCAGGGGACTTATCTACCTTTCAGCTTCACAAGCACCTTGTCCTTCGTAATAGCAGCTACACTCACTTCTGCCTCCTGACACACTTGAATTTCTGGCATTCTGCTAGTGTCTTCCACAGTGAAGACTGTTGCAAAATATTAAGTTTGTCCGCCGTTTCCTTGTCCCCCATTACTACCTCTCCAGCATCGTTTTCCAGCAGTCCAATATCCACTCTCGCATCTCTTTTACTCTGTGCAAATCCCTTAGCCACCTATATATATCCATAGCTAGGGTGCCTAAGACTTTTATCAACGTGGGGCGGAGAACATTTGTAAATCTGGGAGCAGCACAGGATGTTGGGAACAGTGAAGGTGCAGCACTGCAGGAGAGGTGTGGGACAGGTGGGTGAGAAGGAGTGCTGGGGTGGGGGGGGGGGGAAGGTGGTATAGAGGGTACATACACACGCAATCCTCAGAAACCAGGCAAGGTCATTTGATTCCAAACAATTGGTTTATTGATCATTACAGAATGTCTCTCTGGTGCTTCCCACTCCCTCCCCTCTCCCTTCCCCTTTCCCCAACCATGATTCCCCTCTCCCTGCCCCCTTCCCACTCTCAGTTCACAATAGAGACCCAGATCAGAATCAGGTTTATCATCACTTACACATGTCATGAAATTTGTTTTTTTTGTGGCAGCAGTACAGTGCATTACATGAAATCACTACAGTACTGTGCAAAGGTCTTAAGCACCCAATCTATATATACGTGCCTAACACTTTTGCATGGTACCATATATTTGAAAAGAAACTTTCCATATCCTCTTACATATTATGGGGCCATGAACGTGATTCAAGTCAGGGGTTGGAGTCCTGAATTTGAGCAGCACAAGAATGTCGCAGGTTGTACACTGCAGGAGGTTACACCGATAGGGAAGAGTGTGAGTCCAACAGAAAACTTCAAAAAAAGGGGGATTTTAAAATCAAGACAGCTGTAAGTAGGATCCACTCCCCTATGACCCGTTCCCCTTTAAACCTTTATCCGCCATATACGTTTACATCTGGGAGACCTGCAGCTTCCCAGATAACCACATCTGCACCAGGTGCAGCCCCTCAGAGAACGTGTTAAGGGCCTGGAGCTGTAGCTCGATGACTTCTGGCTCATTTGGGAGACCGAGGAATCCTCAGAACAGAAAGATGTCCCTTTACAACGGAGATGAGGAGGAATTTCTTTAGCCAGAGGGTGGTGAATCTGTGGAATTCATTGCCACAGGCAGCTGTGGAGACCAAGTCATTGGGTACATTTAAGGCAGAAGTTGATAGATTCTTGATTAGTCAAGGTGTGAAAGGATATGGGGAGAAGGCAGGAGATTGGGGCTGAGAGGGAAATGGATCAGCCATGGTGAAATGGTGGAGCAGACTCAATGGGCCAAATGGCCTCATTCTGCTCCTGTAACTAACGTTCTTGCGTGTCACAGGTTGTATGCTGCAGGAGGTTACACAGACGGGAGATAAAGATTAACAATTAGTTTTATTTGTCACATGTATGTTGAAACATACCGTGAAATGCATCGTTTGTGTCAAATCAGCGAGGATTGTGCTGGGGTCAGCCAGCAAGTGCTTCGGCTAACACAGCATGTTCACAACTTTCTAACCCTGACTCATCTGTCTTTGGAGTGAGGGAGGAAACCCATGTGGTCATGGTGCGAACGTATGAACTTACAGGGAATTGAACCCCGATCACTGGTGCTGTAAAGGTGAGTAGCCAACAGGAAACTTCAAATAAGCTGGGAATTTTAAAATCAGGACAGCTATATGTGGGGAACACCCCCCTCTTATCCTCCTTTCTCCTCTATCTCATTGGTCGCATTGCCCCTTTTCCCTGTCCTTCCCCCTCACATCACCCTTCCTCTGGTTGCCCTCCCCATCTCCTCCCCTTTCTCCCACCTTCAGTCCTTCGTCAATATTTGAGAAAAGTTTGGCTTGTCCATCGAAGACAAAAGTTAGTGGTTAAAGGTCTGTAATTAGTGGAGTTCCACAGGGACCTCTGCTGTTGCAGATGTATATAAATGGCCTGGATGAAAGTGTAGATGGTGGGTGGGGTAATATTTGAGGAAATCTGTAGATGTTGGAAATCCAGGCGACACACACAAGATGCTGGAGAAACTCAGCAGGTCAGGCATTTCAATTCTACTTCCCATTCCCATTCTGACATCAGTCAATGGCCTCCATTACTGCCACGATGAGGCCACTCTCAGGTTGGAGGAGCAACACCTCATATTCCGTCTAGCATCAACCTGATGGCATGAACATCGATTTCTTGAAGTTTCAGTAATTACCCCCCCCCCCCCCCACCTTCACCATTCTCATTCCTGTTCCCTCTCTCACCTCATCTCCTTACCTGGCTATCACCTCCCTCTGATGCTCCTCCTCCTTCCCTTTCTCCCATGGTCTTCTACCCTCTCCTATCAGATTCCCCCTTCTCCAGCCCTTTATCTTTCACCAATTGACTCCCCAGCTCTTTACTTCACCCCCTCCTCTCCCAGTTTCACCTATCACTTTGTATTTCTTCATCCCCTCCCCCCACCAACTTGCACTAACTTCTCATCTTTTTTCCCCAGTCTCAGTCCAAAATGTCAACTGTTTACTCTTTTCTATAGACACTGCCTGGCCTGCTGAGTTCCTCCAGCATTTTGTGTGTTTTGCTTGGGTGGGTTCATGACCTCTATTTGTAGTCCCACCCAGCCTCAGAGGAAAACCCTGCTTGCATTTCCCCTATCAAATCTCCCCTCACTCTCCTATGCTCCTGGGAAAAATGACCTAACCTCTTCAACCTTTCCCTATAACTCAGATCCTCAAGTCCCAGCAACATCCTTGTAAATTTTCTCTGTATTCTTTCAGCCTTATTGATATTTAGGTGACCAGAACTGCACATGATACTCTTAAATTAAGCCTCAGCAACATCTTATACATATTCAACATAACATCCCAACTGCTGTACTGAATGCTTTGATTTATGAAAGCTAATGTACCGATAGGTGGAGATACGTCTCTACCAAAGGAGGCATAAGGCGCTCATTCTCTCCACTAGCCTGCAGGTCACCCTTGGGCAAGGTGTAGACCCTGCTTAGACCCTGATCAGGGTCACGTGGCCATATGAGCAGCCGGTGCAGATCACACGTCCTGGTTACGCGACCACTGACACCAGGCAGACAATCTCTGAAGAGTATTGATAATGGCTGGGGTCACCCATCTTGTAAAGACACTGCCCAGAAGGAGGCAATGGCAAACCACTTCTGTAGAAAAATTTGCCAGGAATGGTCAATGGTCACATGACCTGGCACATAATGATGATGATGAATGTGCCAAAAGCTCTCTTTACAACCCTATCTACCCATGACACCACTTTCAAGGAATGATGAATCTGTATTCCCCGATCACTTTGCTGAATGAAGTATTTTATATCAATTGGGGAATCGATTGGAGTCCATGAAAACACAATTACCCATTGCCAGTGTATTGGTGTAGTAATTTTTATCATAGAACATGACAGCACAGTAAAGGCCCTTCAGCCCACAATGTTGTGCTGACCCATATAAACTTACTCAGGGGTGGCAAGGTAGTATAGCGCTTTACTGGAGCATGGTATCAGCCAAGGATCTGACTCCATAATATTTCACAATGTAAGGATCGTATACATTTATGTTAGGTGACTCCCTTTCTGCAGAGTTTTGACATGTTCAAAGTTCAAATTTATTATCAAAGTATGTATATAGAAACATAGAAATCTACAGCACATTACAGGCCCTTCAGCCCACAATGTTGTGCCAACCATGTAACCTACTCTAGAAGCTGCCTAGAATTCCCCTAGCGCACAGCCCTCTATTTTTCTAAGCTATTTGTCTAAGAGTTTCTTCAAAGACCCCTATTGTACCCACCTCCACCACCTTCGCTGGCAGTGCATGGATGCACCCACCACTCTCTGTGTGAGGTACTTTACGTACTTTTACACTTCTTCACTAGTGTATCTGCCTCCACCACTGACTCAGGCAGAGCATTCCATGCACCAACTACTCTCTGAGTGAAAAACCTTCCTCTAATATCCCCCTTGAACTTCCTACCCCTTACCTTAAAGCCATGTCCTCTTGTACTGAGCAGTGGTGCCCTGGGGAAGAGGCGCTGGCTGTCCACTCTGTCTATTCCTCTTAATATCTTGTACACCTCTATCATGTCTCCTCTCATCCTCCTTCTCTCCAAAGAGTAAAGCCCTAGCTCCCTTAATCTCTGATCATAATCCATACTCTCTAAACCAGGCAGCATCCTGGTAAATCTCCTCTGTACCCTTTCCAATGCTCCCACATCCTTCCTATAGTGAGGCGACCAGAACTGGACACAGTACTCCAAATGTGGCCTAACTAGAGTTTTATAGAGCTGCATCATTACATCGCGTCTCTTAAACTCTATCCCTCGACTTATGAAAGCTAACACCCCATAAGCTTTCTTAACTACCCTATCTACCTGTGAGGCAACTTTCAGGGATCTGTGGACATGAACCCCCAGATCCCTCTGCTCCTCCACACTCCCAAGTATCCTGCCATTTACTTTGTACTCTGCCTTGGAGTTTGTCCTTCCAAAGTGTACCATCTCACACTTCTCCGGGTTGAACTCCATGAATTTAGTCAAGAAGAAAAAAGAAAAGTACGTAAAGCTTTGAAAATTAAGATCAAATGGAGCACATGAGGAGTATAAAGAAGTCAAAAAAGAACTTAAGAAGGGAATTAGGAAAGCCAGGAGGGGCCATGAAAAGTCCTTGGCAAGAGGATTAAGATGAATCCAAAGGCATTCCATACATACATAGAGCAAGAGGATAAGTAGGGAGAGAATGGCACCATTCGAAGATTTACCTGGATGCGGAGAATGTGAGTGAGGTATTTAATGAGTACTTTGCTTCAGTATTTACCAAGAAAAAGGATGTGGAGGACCAGCAGATCAGTACTGAGTGTATAAATAAGTTAGGGCATTTCGACGTCAAGGAGGAGGAAGTGTTAGGTCTCCTAACGAGTATTAAGGGTTGTTAACACCCCAGGGCCTGATGGGATTTACCCCAGGTGAGTGAAGGGGGCAAGAGATGAAATTGCTGGGCCCTTGACCAGAATCTTTGTGTCCTCTCCAGCCACGGGTGAGATCCTGGAGGCCCGTCCAGTGGCTAATGTTGTACCTCTATTTAAGAAGGGAACAAGGGAACTATAGACCAGTGAGTCTCATGTCAACTGTAGGGAAATTACTGGAGAAAATTCTTAGGGACAGGATATATGAGCATTTGGAAACGCATGGCAGAATTAGAGAGAGCCAGCATGTCTTTGTGTGGGGCAGGTTGTGCCTTATCAGTTTAATCGAGTTTTTTGACAAGGTGACGAGAGATTGATGAGGGTAGGGCAGTGAAGGTTGTCTACGTGGATTTTAGTAAGGTATTTGACAAAGTCCCTCACAGGAGGCAAATCCAGAAGCTTCTGGTGCATGGGATCCGTGGCGAATTTGCTGTTTAGATTTAGAACTGGCTTGTGTATAGAGGGCAGAGGGTAGTGGTTGAAGGGACTTACTCGGTCAGGACGTCTGTAATTAGTGGTGTTCCACAGGGATCTGTGCTGGGACCTCTGCTGTTTGTAACATATATAAATGATTTGGATGAAAATGTAGTTGGGTGGGTTCGTAAGTTTCCAGATGATACCCTGACTGGTGGAGTAGTGGATAGTGTAGAAGGTCGGCGAAGAATACAGCACAATATAAATCAGTTGCAGATATGGGCTGAGAAATGGCAGATGGAGTTTAACCCAGATAAATGTGAGGAGTTGCAACTCAGTAGGGCAAATGCAAGGAGACGGTACACTGTTAAGGGAAAGGTCCTAACAGTGTTGCTGAGCAGAGAGGATCCAAGTTCACAGCTCCTTGAAAATGGCTACACAGGTTGATAGGGTGGTTAAGAAGGCTTGTGGAATGCTTGCTTTTATTAGTTGAGGCGTGAGTTCAAAAGTCAATTGCAACTTTATAAAACTCTGGTGAGCCTCATCCGGAGTATTGCGACAGTTCTGGTTGCCCCAGATGTTGAGGCTTTGGGGAGGGTGCAGGAGACGTTTACCAGGAAGCTGCCTGGTTTAGAGGGCACGTGCTGTCTAGAGAGGTTGGATAAACTGGGGTTGTTTTATCTGGAGTGCTGGAGGCTGAGGGGAGATCTGATATAGGGTTATAAGATGATGAGAGGCACAGATAGAGTGGACAGAGAGTATCTGTTTCCCAGGGTTGAAATGTTTAATACCATTGAAGGTGAGAGGGGTAGGTTCAAGGGGATGTGTGGGGTAAGTTTTTCACTCAGAGTGGTGGATGCCTGGAATGCGCTGCCTGGTATGGTGGTAGAGGCAAGTGTATTAGCTTTTAAGAGACGTTTGGATAGGTTTAAGAAGGTGGAAGGACATGGACATGGTGTAGGTAGGAGGGATTTGTTTTTGAGAGTTTTTGATTTGCTGTTAAGCTGCTTCGGCACAACATTGTGGGCTGAATGGCCTGTTTCTGGGCTGTACTGTTCAATGCATCTATTAACAGTGCTTTGGCGCACAGCAAATCTGGGCCAAGCAGAGGTCTAGCAAATTTAGCCAAGCCAAAGTCCCGTATGTAGTGTTTTCCACTGAAGCAGAGCGTCATGCATTGTGTCCCATGAGTCCAGATCCTGCTGCCGTTGGTGGCTTCCAATGAGGGTCCATCACTCTCTGCCTTGTAGTTAATGTTCAGTACTGGCAACATACTCGTTTGAGTGCTTGTGTCACACAGGAAGCGTCACTCTGTAATGAGCAGTCGGAACCTGTAGTGTTCACCAACCTCCGATGTCCTTTTGAGCTGGCACTGCCAAAGCTACATGGTGGTCACTTCTTGGTGTTCGTATTAAAGTGTGCATGGTAAAAACATAGACTCGGCCTTGTCTGGTTCAGAGCCACGGGCAGGAGTCTCCTGCAGACTCTGCTAACAGGGCCTATTGAGACAGGGAAAGGACGAGGAACTGGCTGAGTGGAGACTGTCAGCCATTTTAGCAAGCTTCCTATTATCCTTTACGGATGTATTAGTGAGGGCTGTGCAAACTTGATCAGGCATTTGTTGCATAAAGAATTATTTAAAAATGGAACAAGGACAGTGATTGCCCAGGAAAAATTGCATGTGCTCCATTGGTACTGAAGGCCTCATGTCACCCAGGCCAGGCAAGGAGAGCAACTGTTTGGCGTGCTCAGATTCAAACAGTCCAAAACTCTGTAATAGGTGAGTTTTCAGATTGACATCTTTACCACTCACCACTCTGGCTACAGTGGAACTACTTAGCGATGCTATGACATGGTAAAATTTGGTATTTTCTGCGGCGATTTCTCGCAGCGCGAGCTGGGCTTCTGCCTGTGCAAACTATGTGGTAGTGCTCTGCTCCCAAAACTCCAGCAGCTTCAAAGCGACTGCAGTGGTTGACCTGTCTGAGAGCCAATGTAGGGTTTTGTGAATAAAACATACGTGAATCGGTTTTTTTTGTGCTTAACAAAAGCTGCAGCCCTTTACTTCCATTACAAACAAACCAGAAGCAGTCACCTTATACTGATGTCATTATGTCAGACACTGTCTCTTAAAGTGAACACAGCCAAAGATGGTGTGAGTAAATTATGTAGAATAGTTTCTATTATGAATAATATGTGTCATCTGTCCTATTACATAACCCTACACCAGCGTGGATAACTGCACTCACCTCAACTCTGAACTGATTCCACAGCCAACAGACTCACTTTCAAAGACTCTTTACAACTCATTTCATATCATTTTTTTATTTGCAGAATTTGTCCTCTTTTGCACATTGTTTGCTTGTCAGTCTTTGTTTATGTTTAACACGCGAGATCGAGAGCAACACACACACACAAGATGAGTGGAGGAATTCAGCAGGTCTGGCAGCATCTGTGGGGAGGAATGGAAAGTTGGCATTTTGCGCCGAGACTCTTCGACAGGACTGGAAAGGAAGGGGGAAGAAGCCAGGTGTACAAGCTGGTAGGTGACAGGTGAGGGTGAAGGTATGTGGATGGAGGAGGGGTGGGGGTTAAGGGAAAAGCAGGAGGTAATAGTTGGAGAAGGTAAAGATTGATGTATAGTTTTATGTATAGTTCTGTTTTTGTAAATCCTGTTGAATTTCTTTATTTTACTGTAACTGCCTGCAAGAAAATGAATCTTAAGGTAGCATATGTGAACTGCAATAATAAATTTTACTTTGACTTTGACAAAATATGCCATCTAAAGATCATAAGACCGTAAGCAATAGGAACAGAATGAGGCCATTTGGCCAATCAAGTCTGCTCAGCCATTTCATTATGGCTGATCCATTTCCCTTCAGCCCCAATCTCCTGCCTCCCCCCGTACCCTTCATGTCCTGACTAATCAAGAATCTATCAACCTCTTCTTTAAATATACCCAATGACCTGTGGCAATGAATTCCATAGATTCACCACCCTCTGGCTCAAGAAATTCCTTCTCATCTCCATTCTAGAAGGACACACCTCTATTCTGAGGCTGTGTCCTCTGGTCTTAGACCCTCCCACCATAGGAAACATCCTCTCCACGTCCACTGAGTCAAGGCCTTTCACCGTTCAGTGAGATACCCCCTCATTATTCTGAATTGCAGTGAGTACATGCCCAGAGCCATACGCTCCTCAAGTGATAAGCCTTTCAATTCCAGAAAGCAGAAGTGATGTTTTTATGAAGTTATGTCAGAGAAATCTAATTTCATTTAGGGCTGATTATCAACATCCTGTACTTCCTATCCCTGGTGATGAAATAATTACATCACCATGGAGACCGTGGGCCAAAGGGCCTGATTCTGTCTGTGCTCTATGAGTCAAATCTGTATCATTACATTTAGGAGTGTGGAATTTCCACTTGCTTCTATTAAGGTTACAAGTAGGCTAAGCAGAGTATGTTGTTACTGACAAGAATATTATCAGTAACTAAATTAAATTAATAAATTAAATTAATAACTAAATTCTGGGAAGAAGCAATTTATTGTGTTGCACACTATATTTACACTTGAAATCTTGTAATGAATCATTTATTTTTCCATTGAATCAGAGCATTTCACTTTGGCATCTCAATAATCTATCAAATTTCAAGGACAGCTGTCAGCCGAACCACCAACATTCTCCTTCTTATCTGTTGGGTTCCCACCTTCTCTGTTTTCAGCTTGAGTTGCTGTCACCGTCTCCACATCACAAGGGGAGGTAGAGGAGGTTAGATCACCTTTAGCTTTTGTAACTCTTTGACTTCTCCCAGTTGTCTCCCAAGGACAGACCTCGGCAAGGTTAGATCTCTCCTTGTCACTCTGAGCATCTCCTATTTCCCAAGGACAGATGACCCCAACTTTAGATGTATTACTGTCCTCTCCGTCTTTTGCATTTCCAGATGTTGTTCTAAGTTTCAGTGACAATGCTAACCATTTGGATTGTGACGACGAATCATTTATACCTTTCGACTTCAAGGTGCCTTGTATGAGTGACCCTGGGACAGCTGCAAACACCGACTGAGATCGTCCCTTCTTCTGATTTGCATTGATTCTTGTCTCTTCTGAAACCGTGTCCCACGGACAGATATCTGCAAGTTTAGATTCCTCAGTGGGCAATGTTTTTCCCTCTTTCCTCTCGGTATCACCTGCATCCCAGGGACAGATATCTGCAAGTTTAGATTCCTCAGTGGGCAATGTTTTTCCCTCTTTCTTCTCGGTATCACCTGCATCCCAGGGACAGATATCTGCAAGTTTAGATTCCTCAGTGGGCAATGTTTTTCCCTCTTTCCTCTCGGTATCACCTGCATCCCAGGGACAGATATCTGCAAGTTTAGATTCCTCAGTGGGCAATGTTTTTCCCTCTTTCCTCTCGGTATCACCTGCATCCCAGGGACAGATATTTGCAAGGTTAGATCTATTGGTGGGTAATGAAGTTTCCTTGTTTGTAATAGTATCTCCTGTGTCCCAGGGACAGATATCTACAATTTTGGGTTTATCAGTGGGCACTGATATGTCCTTGTTCTTAGTATCTCCGGAGTCCCAGGGACAGACATCTGAAGCTTTCGTTTTATCAGTGAGTAATGAAGTTTCCTTATTTTTGGTATTTCCTGAGTCCCAGGGGCAGATCTCTGTGGCTTTGAGTTTATCAATGGGCAGTGAAATATCCTTGTTCTTAGTATGTACTGTGTCCCAGGGACAGATATCTGAAGCCTTAGATTTATCAGTGGATAATAAAGTTTCCTTGTTGTTGGAATCTCCAGTATCCCAGGGACAGACCTCTGCAATTTTGGATTTGTCAGTGGGCTGTGAAGATTTCTTGTTCTTAGTATCTTCTGAGTCCCAAGGACAAATATCTGCAAGACTGGATTCATCAATGGGCTGTGGGGCATCCTTGTTCTGAGTATCTCCTGAGTCCCAGGGACAGATCTCTGTGGCTTTGGATTTATCAATGGGCAGTGGTGAATCCTTGTTCTTGGTATCTTCTACTTCCCAGGGACAGATCTCTGCAACTTTAGATTTATCACTAGGCTGCGACTGGCCATCTTTGTTCTCTCTGTTCTTCACCTTGCCTGGCGACACTAGCTGTTTCAGTGACAATGTTAATCGCTTGTTCTGTTGCAATGAGCTGTTGGCATCTTTTGCACTCTGTAGAAATGATCCTGGGATTGCGGCACAAACAGATAAAGACCGTCCCTTCTTCTGTTCACCACTCATGCCCCCGGCTGATGTCTCCTTCAGAAGTAAGTCCCACGGACAAACAATGGCAGAGTTTATTGATGGACCAGCACCTGAGATTTTGTTCTTTTCAACAGACAATCTCTTTTCCTGTTGTTTCTCCATATAACCTGTGTCCCAGGAACAGCTCGGCATGCCATTGGCTCTGTGAGGTTGTGAAGAAGTTTCCTTGTTCTGAGCATCCCAGGGACAGATCTCGGCAATTCTAGATTTATCGGTGGTCTGTTGGTTGACATCTTTGTTTCGCGCCTTACTTGGTAACAGCTGTCTCAGGGACAATGCCAATCGCTTACCCTGTTGCATTGAACCATTAGTGTCCTTTGCATTCAAGGCGCCTTGGAGAAGCGATCCTGATACACCAGCACCAACAGATAAAGACCGTTCCTTCTTCTGGTCCTCAGTGGGCGACGCCCCTTTCAAAATGACGTCCCATGGACAAATAATGGCAGAGCTTGTAGATGCTCGTTTTAAGAGGGTCATATATTTTTCCCGCTTGCTTCCGCTGTGCCGCTGAGTAGATTCTGAAGACATATCTTTGGGTATATCGGTTGGCTGTGTTTTGTCTTCTCTGCCCTTGCTCTCCTTTTTTCGTGGACTGAACTCCATAGATGTAGCTTTACCCATTGAACCTATCGCCTCCGCCCCATTAACCCGCTCCTGGTCAGGACTGCCCTTCCCTGTCTCGCTCGCTTTGGTGGATTTTTCTCTTTTGCTGCCTCTCGTCTTTCCCGGTGTCACCAGATGTTTCAGAGACAGCCCAAATCCCTTGGGCTGCTTTAAGGAGAGGTTCATAGGCTTTGTTTTGAAGGAGCCATGCATAAGTGATTCAGGAGCCAAAGTGCAAATGGACAAAGACCGCCCCTTTCTCTGGTCCGCACTTATGTCTGCCATCGAATTTACCCCTCCCGTTGTGTCCCATGGACAAATAATTGCACTATTTGTTGACGCTTGTTTTATCAGTGACATGTATTTTTCTCGCTTATTCTCCCCTGTTTTGACGTGACCTGCCTGCTCAGATTCTGTCTTATTGGTATTGGAAGGCATCTCTTCCTGTTCTGTCTTTGAAGATTCAGCTGATTTACCAAGTCTGGTTGGGGACGAGCTGGTCCCCGAACGCTTATTTGCTGGCCCCCGGGGTTCATTTCGACTCGCAGCCGCCTCTTTCACGTCCCCACCCAGAGTGCTGCCCGTGCCAGCGTGCCGAAAGCTGTGATGTTTCCTCTCCACGTCCACGGGTTTCTTTCTGCAGTCCAGCTTCCCCGAGGAGTGCGATCTGTCCACGCCGCCGCTCTTGATTGTGACGTGTTTGTGATACCTTGTCTCAGCAGACGGGGGCTGTAGGTTCTGGGAGTCTGCAGGGTGAGCCGGACACTTGTTGCGGCCATCTTGTAAGTGTAGTCTTGCTGTGCCTTCCGTGTGTACCTGTTGCCTGTCCCCTCTGGTCGTCTTAACTGCTTCGTCCGGCTGCGCCCCGACAGTGGGGAGCTGGAGGCTGGTTGGTGCTTGCTTGGTTGACAACTTCTTCAGAGCTCTCTCGCCGACCTGCTTTGGGTTCTCCTCACTCTTCCTGGTGAACATTACCGCCTTTTCCTTCGCGCAGGTGACCACACTGAGAGACTTCTGCAGGGTGCCCAGTTTGGAGGGCAACGAGGGCTTGTCCACTGTTAGGTTTTGCGCACTGGCCGACTTGCACACCAGCGGCGCTGCATCCAGCGACTCCGTGTCCGACCTCTCCGAAGCCTTTTTTGCAAGTTTCTTTCTCATCAGGGAATCCAGCAGGGAAGGGTCCCTTGTGGAGGAATCTGACCTGCCAGAGTGACCATCCCGGTGGCCCCTCATGTGGTCATATGTACTGTGGGACTTCCGTATTGAAAAGACCCGTTTGATGGAATCTTCTCTGACCTTCATGCTGGAGCTGGAGGGTTCATTAAACTTCTTCTTGTAGGAACCGGAGTGACTCCCAGTTCCAATGGATCCACCCCTCTCAGTCCTACTGCACTGCCGGCTCATTGAATCGGGAATCTCCGTGATGCGTTTGATGATGGAGCGACCTAGTCCCCTCCTCGAGCTCCTCTTCTTCTGAAGGTGTGGGTTGTTGGTAGTCATCTTCTTGGTTTTGTGTATTTCCAGTTGAGCATAAAGCTTCTTAAACTCATCCTGGAAGAAAAATAAGGAAACATTAGTGATTCCCAGAAGTTTCCGGTAGAGTTACTGAGCAGGATTGGCGTGGTTATTACAGTAGCTAGCATAACACTGTTACTATTAGACCACAAGACATAAGAGCAGAATTAGGCCATTCAGCCCATCAAGTCTGCTCCACCATTTCATCATGGCTGATTCACTTCCCTCTCAACCCCATTCTCTTGCCTTCTCCCTGTATCCTTTGACGCCTTGACTAATCAAGAACCTATGAACCTCTGCCTTAAATGCACCCAGTAACCTGGCCACAGCCACCTGTGGCAACAAATTCCACAAATTCACCACCCTCTGGCTGAAGAATTCCTCCTCATCTCTGCTCTAAATGGACGTCCCCTCTAATCTGAGGCCGTGCCCTCTGATGCTAGACTCACCCTCTGCAGGAAGCATGCTCTTCACATCCACTCTATCTAGGCCTTCCTCCAGGTGCACAAGTTTCCTCCCACAGTCCAAAGATGTACAGGTTAGTGAGTTGTGGACACACTATGTTTGTGCTGGAAGCATGGAGACATTTGTCCCCAAATTCTTGCTGGTTTGATTTGATACAAACAACACACATTTCAGAATCAGAATCAGGTTTATTATCACCGGCATGTGTTGTGAAATTTGTTAACTTAGCAGCAGCAGTACATTAATATAGAAAAAAACTGAATTATAATAAGCATATAAATATTAAATAGTTAAACTAAATAAATAATGCAAAAATAAAAATAAAAATGTAGTGAGGTAGTGTTCAGGGGTTCAATGTCCATTTAGGAATTAGATGGCAGAGGGGAAGAAGCTGTTCCTGAGTCACTGAATGTGTGTCTTCAGGCTCCTGTACCCCCTCCCTGATGGCAGAGGGGAAGAAGCTGTTCCTGAATCGTTGAGTGTGTGCCTTCAGGCTCCTGTACCTCCTCCCTGATGGCAGAGGGGAAGAAGCTGTTCCTGAATCGTTGAGTGTGTGCCTTCAGGCTCCTGTACCTCCTCCCTGATGGCAGAGGGGAAGAAGCTGTTCCTGAATCATTGAGTGTGTGTCTTCAGGCTCCTGTACCTCCTCCCTGATGGCAGAGGGGAAGAAGCTGTTCCTGAATCACTGAATGTGTGCCTTCAGGCTCCTGTACCTCCTCCCTGATGGCAGAGGGGAAGAAGCTGTTCCTGAATCACTGAATGTGTGCCTTCAGGCTCCTGTACCTCCTCCCTGATGGCAGAGGGGAAGAAGCTGTTCCTGAATCACTGAATGTGTGCCTTCAGGCTCCTGTACCTCCTCCCTGATGGCAGAGGGGAAGAAGCTGTTCCTGAATCATTGAGTGTGTGTATTCAGGCTCCTGTACCTCCTCCCTGATGGCAGAGGGGAAGAAGCTGTTCCTGAATCGTTGAGTGTGTGTCTTCAGGCTCCTGTACCTCCTCCCTGATGGCAGAGAGGAAGAAGCTGTTCCTGAATCGTTGAGTGTGTGTCTTCAGGCTCCTGTACCTCCTCCCTGATGGCAGAGAGGAAGAAGCTGTTCCTGAATCGTTGAGTGTGTGTCTTCAGGCTCCTGTACCTCCTCCCTGATGGCAGAGAGGAAGAAGCTGTTCCTGAATCGTTCAGTGTGTGTCTTCAGGCTCCTGTACCTCCTCCCTGATGGCGGAGGGGAAGAAGCTGTTCCTGAATCGCTGAGTGTGTGTCTTCAGGCTCCTGTACCTCCTCCCTGATGGCAGAGAGGAAGAAGCTGTTCCTGAATCGTTCAGTGTGTGTCTTCAGGCTCCTGTACCTCCTCCCTGATGGCAGAGGGGAAGAAGCTGTTCCTGAATCGCTGAGTGTGTGTCTTCAGGCTCCTGTACCTCCTCCCTGATGGCAGAGGGGAAGAAGCTGTTGCTGAATCGTTGAGTGTGTGTCTTCAGGCTCCTGTACCTCCTCCCTGATGGCAGAGAGGAAGAAGCTGTTCCTGAATCGTTCAGTGTGTGTCTTCAGGCTCCTGTACCTCCTCCCTGATGGCGGAGGGGAAGAAGCTGTTCCTGAATCGCTGAGTGTGTGTCTTCAGGCTCCTGTACCTCCTCCCTGATGGTAGAGAGGAAGAAGCTGTTCCTGAATTGCTGAGTGTGTGTCTTCAGGCTCCTGTACCTCCTCCCTGATGGCAGAGGGGAAGAAGCTGTTCCTGAATCACTGAATGTGTGCCTTCAGGCTCCTGTACCTCCTCCCTGATGGCAGAGGGGAAGAAGCTGTTCCTGAATCACTGAATGTGTGCCTTCAGGCTCCTGTACCTCCTCCCTGATGGCAGAGGGGAAGAAGCTGTTCCTGAATCGTTGAGTGTGTGTCTTCAGGCTCCTGTACCTCCTCCCTGATGGCAGAGGGGAAGAAGCTGTTCCTGAATCATTGAGTGTGTGTCTTCAGGCTCCTGTACCTCCTCCCTGATGGCAGAGGGGAAGAAGCTGTTCCTGAATCGTTCAGTGTGTGTTTTCAGGCTCCTGTACCTCCTCCCTGATGGCGGAGGGGAAGAAGCTGTTCCTGAATCGCTGAGTGTGTGTCTTCAGGCTCCTGTACCTCCTCCCTGATGGCAGAGAGGAAGAAGCTGTTCCTGAATCGTTCAGTGTGTGTTTTCAGGCTCCTGTACCTCCTCCCTGATGGCAGAGGGGAAGAAGCTGTTCCTGAATCGCTGAGTGTGTGTCTTCAGGCTCCTGTACCTCCTCCCTGATGGCAGAGGGGAAGAAGCTGTTGCTGAATCGTTGAGTGTGTGTCTTCAGGCTCCTGTACCTCCTCCCTGATGGCAGAGAGGAAGAAGCTGTTCCTGAATCGTTCAGTGTGTGTCTTCAGGCTCCTGTACCTCCTCCCTGATGGCGGAGGGGAAGAAGCTGTTCCTGAATCGCTGAGTGTGTGTCTTCAGGCTCCTGTACCTCCTCCCTGATGGCAGAGAGGAAGAAGCTGTTCCTGAATCGTTCAGTGTGTGTCTTCAGGCTCCTGTACCTCCTCCCTGATGGCAGAGGGGAAGAAGCTGTTCCTGAATCGCTGAGTGTGTGTCTTCAGGCTCCTGTACCTCCTCCCTGATGGCAGAGGGGAAGAAGCTGTTGCTGAATCGTTGAGTGTGTGTCTTCAGGCTCCTGTACCTCCTCCCTGATGGCAGAGAGGAAGAAGCTGTTCCTGAATCGTTCAGTGTGTGTCTTCAGGCTCCTGTACCTCCTCCCTGATGGCGGAGGGGAAGAAGCTGTTCCTGAATCGCTGAGTGTGTGTCTTCAGGCTCCTGTACCTCCTCCCTGATGGTAGAGAGGAAGAAGCTGTTCCTGAATCGTTCAGTGTGTGTTTTCAGGCTCCTGTACCTCCTCCCTGATGGCAGAGGAGAAGAAGCTGTTCCTGAATTGCTGAGTGTGTGTCTTCAGGCTCCTGTACCTCCTCCCTGATGGCAGAGGGGAAGAAGCTGTTCCTGAATCACTGAATGTGTGCCTTCAGGCTCCTGTACCTCCTCCCTGATGGCAGAGGGGAAGAAGCTGTTCCTGAATCACTGAATGTGTGCCTTCAGGCTCCTGTACCTCCTCCCTGATGGCAGAGGGGAAGAAGCTGTTCCTGAATCGTTGAGTGTGTGTCTTCAGGCTCCTGTACATCCTCCCTGTTGGCAGAGGGGAAGAAGCTGTTCCTGAATCGTTGAGTGTGTGTCTTCAGGCTCCTGTACCTCCTCCCTGATGGCAGAGAGGAAGAAGCTGTTCCTGAATTGTTGAGTGTGTGTCTTCAGGCTCCTGTACCTCCTCCCTGATGGCAGAGAGGAAGAAGCTGTTCCTGAATCGTTGAGTGTGTGTCTTCAGGCTCCTGTACCTCCTCCCTGATGGCGGAGGGGAAGAAGCTGTTCCTGAATCGTTCAGTGTGTGTTTTCAGGCTCCTGTACCTCCTCCCTGATGGCGGAGGGGAAGAAGCTGTTCCTGAATCGCTGAGTGTGTGTCTTCAGGCTCCTGTACCTCCTCCCTGATGGTAGAGAGGAAGAAGCTGTTCCTGAATCGTTCAGTGTGTGTTTTCAGGCTCCTGTACCTCCTCCCTGATGGCAGAGGGGAAGAAGCTGTTCCTGAATCGCTGAGTGTGTGTCTTCAGGCTCCTGTACCTCCTCCCTGATGGCAGAGGGGAAGAAGCTGTTGCTGAATCGTTGAGTGTGTGTCTTCAGGCTCCTGTACCTCCTCCCTGATGGCAGAGAGGAAGAAGCTGTTCCTGAATCGTTCAGTGTGTGTTTTCAGGCTCCTGTACCTCCTCCCTGATGGCAGAGGGGAAGAAGCTGTTCCTGAATCGCGGAGTGTGTGTCTTCAGGCTCCTGTACCTCCTCCCTGATGGCAGAGGGGAAGAAGCTGTTGCTGAATCGTTGAGTGTGTGTCTTCAGGCTCCTGTACCTCCTCCCTGATGGCAGAGAGGAAGAAGCTGTTACTGAATCGTTCAGTGTGTGTCTTCAGGCTCCTGTACCTCCTCCCTGATGGCGGAGGGGAAGAAGCTGTTCCTGAATCGCTGAGTGTGTGTCTTCAGGCTCCTGTACCTCCTCCCTGATGGTAGAGAGGAATAAGCTGTTCCTGAATTGCTGAGTGTGTGTCTTCAGGCTCCTGTACCTCCTCCCTGATGGCAGAGGGGAAGAAGCTGTTCCTGAATCACTGAATGTGTGCCTTCAGGCTCCTGTACCTCCTCCCTGATGGCAGAGGGGAAGAAGCTGTTCCTGAATCACTGAATGTGTGCCTTCAGGCTCCTGTACCTCCTCCCTGATGGCAGAGGGGAAGAAGCTGTTCCTGAATCGTTGAGTGTGTGTCTTCAGGCTCCTGTACCTCCTCCCTGATGGCAGAGGGGAAGAAGCTGTTCCTGAATCGTTGAGTGTTTGTCTTCAGGCTCCTGTACCTCCTCCCTGATGGCAGAGGGGAAGAAGCTGTTCCTGAATCGTTCAGTGTGTGTTTTCAGGCTCCTGTACCTCCTCCCTGATGGCGGAGGGGAAGAAGCTGTTCCTGAATCGCTGAGTGTGTGTCTTCAGGCTCCTGTACCTCCTCCCTGATGGCAGAGAGGAAGAAGCTGTTCCTGAATCGTTCAGTGTGTGTTTTCAGGCTCCTGTACCTCCTCCCTGATGGCAGAGGGGAAGAAGCTGTTCCTGAATCGCTGAGTGTGTGTCTTCAGGCTCCTGTACCTCCTCCCTGATGGCAGAGGGGAAGAAGCTGTTGCTGAATCGTTGAGTGTGTGTCTTCAGGCTCCTGTACCTCCTCCCTGATGGCAGAGAGGAAGAAGCTGTTCCTGAATCGTTCAGTGTGTGTCTTCAGGCTCCTGTACCTCCTCCCTGATGGCGGAGGGGAAGAAGCTGTTCCTGAATCGCTGAGTGTGTGTCTTCAGGCTCCTGTACCTCCTCCCTGATGGCAGAGAGGAAGAAGCTGTTCCTGAATCGTTCAGTGTGTGTCTTCAGGCTCCTGTACCTCCTCCCTGATGGCAGAGGGGAAGAAGCTGTTCCTGAATCGCTGAGTGTGTGTCTTCAGGCTCCTGTACCTCCTCCCTGATGGCAGAGAGGAAGAAGCTGTTCCTGAATCGTTCAGTGTGTGTCTTCAGGCTCCTGTACCTCCTCCCTGATGGCGGAGGGGAAGAAGCTGTTCCTGAATCGCTGAGTGTGTGTCTTCAGGCTCCTGTACCTCCTCCCTGATGGCAGAGAGGAAGAAGCTGTTCCTGAATCGTTCAGTGTGTGTCTTCAGGCTCCTGTACCTCCTCCCTGATGGCAGAGGGGAAGAAGCTGTTCCTGAATCGCTGAGTGTGTGTCTTCAGGCTCCTGTACCTCCTCCCTGATGGCAGAGGGGAAGAAGCTGTTGCTGAATCGTTGAGTGTGTGTCTTCAGGCTCCTGTACCTCCTCCCTGATGGCAGAGAGGAAGAAGCTGTTCCTGAATCGTTCAGTGTGTGTCTTCAGGCTCCTGTACCTCCTCCCTGATGGCAGAGGGGAAGAAGCTGTTCCTGAATCGCTGAGTGTGTGTCTTCAGGCTCCTGTACCTCCTCCCTGATGGCAGAGGGGAAGAAGCTGTTGCTGAATCGTTGAGTGTGTGTCTTCAGGCTCCTGTACCTCCTCCCTGATGGCAGAGAGGAAGAAGCTGTTCCTGAATCGTTCAGTGTGTGTCTTCAGGCTCCTGTACCTCCTCCCTGATGGCGGAGGGGAAGAAGCTGTTCCTGAATCGCTGAGTGTGTGTCTTCAGGCTCCTGTACCTCCTCCCTGATGGTAGAGAGGAAGAAGCTGTTCCTGAATCGTTCAGTGTGTGTTTTCAGGCTCCTGTACCTCCTCCCTGATGGCAGAGGAGAAGAAGCTGTTCCTGAATTGCTGAGTGTGTGTCTTCAGGCTCCTGTACCTCCTCCCTGATGGCAGAGGGGAAGAAGCTGTTCCTGAATCACTGAATGTGTGCCTTCAGGCTCCTGTACCTCCTCCCTGATGGCAGAGGGGAAGAAGCTGTTCCTGAATCACTGAATGTGTGCCTTCAGGCTCCTGTACCTCCTCCCTGATGGCAGAGGGGAAGAAGCTGTTCCTGAATCGTTGAGTGTGTGTCTTCAGGCTCCTGTACCTCCTCCCTGTTGGCAGAGGGGAAGAAGCTGTTCCTGAATCGTTGAGTGTGTGTATTCAGGCTCCTGTACCTCCTCCCTGATGGCAGAGGGGAAGAAGCTGTTCCTGAATCGCTGAGTGTGTGTCTTCAGGCTCCTGTACCTCCTCCCTGATGGCAGAGGGGAAGAAGCTGTTGCTGAATCGTTGAGTGTGTGTCTTCAGGCTCCTGTACCTCCTCCCTGATGGCAGAGAGGAAGAAGCTGTTCCTGAATCGTTCAGTGTGTGTCTTCAGGCTCCTGTACCTCCTCCCTGATGGCGGAGGGGAAGAAGCTGTTCCTGAATCGCTGAGTGTGTGTCTTCAGGCTCCTGTACCTCCTCCCTGATGGCAGAGAGGAAGAAGCTGTTCCTGAATCGTTCAGTGTGTGTCTTCAGGCTCCTGTACCTCCTCCCTGATGGCAGAGGGGAAGAAGCTGTTCCTGAATCGCTGAGTGTGTGTCTTCAGGCTCCTGTACCTCCTCCCTGATGGCAGAGAGGAAGAAGCTGTTCCTGAATCGTTCAGTGTGTGTCTTCAGGCTCCTGTACCTCCTCCCTGATGGCGGAGGGGAAGAAGCTGTTCCTGAATCGCTGAGTGTGTGTCTTCAGGCTCCTGTACCTCCTCCCTGATGGCAGAGAGGAAGAAGCTGTTCCTGAATCGTTCAGTGTGTGTCTTCAGGCTCCTGTACCTCCTCCCTGATGGCAGAGGGGAAGAAGCTGTTCCTGAATCGCTGAGTGTGTGTCTTCAGGCTCCTGTACCTCCTCCCTGATGGCAGAGGGGAAGAAGCTGTTGCTGAATCGTTGAGTGTGTGTCTTCAGGCTCCTGTACCTCCTCCCTGATGGCAGAGAGGAAGAAGCTGTTCCTGAATCGTTCAGTGTGTGTCTTCAGGCTCCTGTACCTCCTCCCTGATGGCAGAGGGGAAGAAGCTGTTCCTGAATCGCTGAGTGTGTGTCTTCAGGCTCCTGTACCTCCTCCCTGATGGCAGAGGGGAAGAAGCTGTTGCTGAATCGTTGAGTGTGTGTCTTCAGGCTCCTGTACCTCCTCCCTGATGGCAGAGAGGAAGAAGCTGTTCCTGAATCGTTCAGTGTGTGTCTTCAGGCTCCTGTACCTCCTCCCTGATGGCGGAGGGGAAGAAGCTGTTCCTGAATCGCTGAGTGTGTGTCTTCAGGCTCCTGTACCTCCTCCCTGATGGTAGAGAGGAAGAAGCTGTTCCTGAATCGTTCAGTGTGTGTTTTCAGGCTCCTGTACCTCCTCCCTGATGGCAGAGGAGAAGAAGCTGTTCCTGAATTGCTGAGTGTGTGTCTTCAGGCTCCTGTACCTCCTCCCTGATGGCAGAGGGGAAGAAGCTGTTCCTGAATCACTGAATGTGTGCCTTCAGGCTCCTGTACCTCCTCCCTGATGGCAGAGGGGAAGAAGCTGTTCCTGAATCACTGAATGTGTGCCTTCAGGCTCCTGTACCTCCTCCCTGATGGCAGAGGGGAAGAAGCTGTTCCTGAATCGTTGAGTGTGTGTCTTCAGGCTCCTGTACCTCCTCCCTGTTGGCAGAGGGGAAGAAGCTGTTCCTGAATCGTTGAGTGTGTGTATTCAGGCTCCTGTACCTCCTCCCTGATGGCAGAGGGGAAGAAGCTGTTCCTGAATCGTTGAGTGTGTGTCTTCAGGCTCCTGTACCTCCTCCCTGATGGCAGAGAGGAAGAAGCTGTTCCTGAATTGTTGAGTGTGTGTCTTCAGGCTCCTGTACCTCCTCCCTGATGGCAGAGAGGAAGAAGCTGTTCCTGAATCGTTGAGTGTGTGTCTTCAGGCTCCTGTACCTCCTCCCTGATGGCGGAGGGGAAGAAGCTGTTCCTGAATCGTTCAGTGTGTGTTTTCAGGCTCCTGTACCTGCTCCCTGATGGCGGAGGGGAAGAAGCTGTTCCTGAATCGCTGAGTGTGTGTCTTCAGGCTCCTGTACCTCCTCCCTGATGGTAGAGAGGAAGAAGCTGTTCCTGAATCGTTCAGTGTGTGTTTTCAGGCTCCTGTACCTCCTCCCTGATGGCAGAGGGGAAGAAGCTGTTCCTGAATCGCTGAGTGTGTGTCTTCAGGCTCCTGTACCTCCTCCCTGATGGCAGAGGGGAAGAAGCTGTTGCTGAATCGTTGAGTGTGTGTCTTCAGGCTCCTGTACCTCCTCCCTGATGGCAGAGAGGAAGAAGCTGTTCCTGAATCGTTCAGTGTGTGTTTTCAGGCTCCTGTACCTCCTCCCTGATGGCAGAGGGGAAGAAGCTGTTCCTGAATCGCGGAGTGTGTGTCTTCAGGCTCCTGTACCTCCTCCCTGATGGCAGAGGGGAAGAAGCTGTTGCTGAATCGTTGAGTGTGTGTCTTCAGGCTCCTGTACCTCCTCCCTGATGGCAGAGAGGAAGAAGCTGTTCCTGAATCGTTCAGTGTGTGTCTTCAGGCTCCTGTACCTCCTCCCTGATGGCGGAGGGGAAGAAGCTGTTCCTGAATCGCTGAGTGTGTGTCTTCAGGCTCCTGTACCTCCTCCCTGATGGTAGAGAGGAAGAAGCTGTTCCTGAATTGCTGAGTGTGTGTCTTCAGGCTCCTGTACCTCCTCCCTGATGGCAGAGGGGAAGAAGCTGTTCCTGAATCACTGAATGTGTGCCTTCAGGCTCCTGTACCTCCTCCCTGATGGCAGAGGGGAAGAAGCTGTTCCTGAATCACTGAATGTGTGCCTTCAGGCTCCTGTACCTCCTCCCTGATGGCAGAGGGGAAGAAGCTGTTCCTGAATCGTTGAGTGTGTGTCTTCAGGCTCCTGTACCTCCTCCCTGATGGCAGAGGGGAAGAAGCTGTTCCTGAATCGTTGAGTGTTTGTCTTCAGGCTCCTGTACCTCCTCCCTGATGGCAGAGGGGAAGAAGCTGTTCCTGAATCGTTCAGTGTGTGTTTTCAGGCTCCTGTACCTCCTCCCTGATGGCGGAGGGGAAGAAGCTGTTCCTGAATCGCTGAGTGTGTGTCTTCAGGCTCCTGTACCTCCTCCCTGATGGCAGAGAGGAAGAAGCTGTTCCTGAATCGTTCAGTGTGTGTTTTCAGGCTCCTGTACCTCCTCCCTGATGGCAGAGGGGAAGAAGCTGTTCCTGAATCGCTGAGTGTGTGTCTTCAGGCTCCTGTACCTCCTCCCTGATGGCAGAGGGGAAGAAGCTGTTGCTGAATCGTTGAGTGTGTGTCTTCAGGCTCCTGTACCTCCTCCCTGATGGCAGAGAGGAAGAAGCTGTTCCTGAATCGTTCAGTGTGTGTCTTCAGGCTCCTGTACCTCCTCCCTGATGGCGGAGGGGAAGAAGCTGTTCCTGAATCGCTGAGTGTGTGTCTTCAGGCTCCTGTACCTCCTCCCTGATGGCAGAGAGGAAGAAGCTGTTCCTGAATCGTTCAGTGTGTGTCTTCAGGCTCCTGTACCTCCTCCCTGATGGCAGAGGGGAAGAAGCTGTTCCTGAATCGCTGAGTGTGTGTCTTCAGGCTCCTGTACCTCCTCCCTGATGGCAGAGGGGAAGAAGCTGTTGCTGAATCGTTGAGTGTGTGTCTTCAGGCTCCTGTACCTCCTCCCTGATGGCAGAGAGGAAGAAGCTGTTCCTGAATCGTTCAGTGTGTGTCTTCAGGCTCCTGTACCTCCTCCCTGATGGCGGAGGGGAAGAAGCTGTTCCTGAATCGCTGAGTGTGTGTCTTCAGGCTCCTGTACCTCCTCCCTGATGGTAGAGAGGAAGAAGCTGTTCCTGAATCGTTCAGTGTGTGTTTTCAGGCTCCTGTACCTCCTCCCTGATGGCAGAGGAGAAGAAGCTGTTCCTGAATTGCTGAGTGTGTGTCTTCAGGCTCCTGTACCTCCTCCCTGATGGCAGAGGGGAAGAAGCTGTTCCTGAATCACTGAATGTGTGCCTTCAGGCTCCTGTACCTCCTCCCTGATGGCAGAGGGGAAGAAGCTGTTCCTGAATCACTGAATGTGTGCCTTCAGGCTCCTGTACCTCCTCCCTGATGGCAGAGGGGAAGAAGCTGTTCCTGAATCGTTGAGTGTGTGTCTTCAGGCTCCTGTACCTCCTCCCTGTTGGCAGAGGGGAAGAAGCTGTTCCTGAATCGTTGAGTGTGTGTATTCAGGCTCCTGTACCTCCTCCCTGATGGCAGAGGGGAAGAAGCTGTTCCTGAATCGTTGAGTGTGTGTCTTCAGGCTCCTGTACCTCCTCCCTGATGGCAGAGAGGAAGAAGCTGTTCCTGAATCGTTGAGTGTGTGTCTTCAGGCTCCTGTACCTCCTCCCTGATGGCAGAGAGGAAGAAGCTGTTCCTGAATCGTTGAGTGTGTGTCTTCAGGCTCCTGTACCTCCTCCCTGATGGCGGAGGGGAAGAAGCTGTTCCTGAATCGTTCAGTGTGTGTTTTCAGGCTCCTGTACCTCCTCCCTGATGGCGGAGGGGAAGAAGCTGTTCCTGAATCGCTGAGTGTGTGTCTTCAGGCTCCTGTACCTCCTCCCTGATGGTAGAGAGGAAGAAGCTGTTCCTGAATCGTTCAGTGTGTGTTTTCAGGCTCCTGTACCTCCTCCCTGATGGCAGAGGGGAAGAAGCTGTTCCTGAATCGCTGAGTGTGTGTCTTCAGGCTCCTGTACCTCCTCCCTGATGGCAGAGGGGAAGAAGCTGTTGCTGAATCGTTGAGTGTGTGTCTTCAGGCTCCTGTACCTCCTCCCTGATGGCAGAGAGGAAGAAGCTGTTCCTGAATCGTTCAGTGTGTGTTTTCAGGCTCCTGTACCTCCTCCCTGATGGCAGAGGGGAAGAAGCTGTTCCTGAATCGCGGAGTGTGTGTCTTCAGGCTCCTGTACCTCCTCCCTGATGGCAGAGGGAAAGAAGCTGTTCCTGAATTGCTGAGTGTGTGTCTTCAGGCTCCTGTACCTCCTCCCTGATGGCAGAGGGGAAGAAGCTGTTCCTGAATCGTCGAGTGTGTGTCTTCAGGCTCCTGTACCTCCTCCCTGATGGCAGAGAGGAAGAAGCTGTTCCTGAATCGTTGAGTGTGTGTCTTCAGGCTCCTGTACCCGCTCCCTGATGGCAGAGGGGAAGAAGCTGTTCCTGAATCGTTGAGTGTGTGTCTGCAGGCTCCTGTACCTCCTCCCTGATGGCAGAGGGGAAGAAGCTGTTCCTGAATCGTCGAGTGTGTGTCTTCAGGCTCCTGTACCTCCTCCCTGATGGCAGAGAGGAAGAAGCTGTTCCTGAATCGTTCAGTGTGTGTTTTCAGGCTCCTGTACCTCCTCCCTGATGGCAGAGGGGAAGAAGCTGTTCCTGAATCGCTGAGTGTGTGTCTTCAGGCTCCTGTACCTCCTCCCTGATGGCAGAGGGGAAGAAGCTGTTCCTGAATCGTCGAGTGTGTGTCTTCAGGCTCCTGTACCCCCTCCCTGATGGCAGAGGGGAAGGAGCTGTTCCTGAATCGTCGAGTGTGTGTCTTCAGGCTCCTGTACCTCCTCCCTGATGGCAGAGGGGAAGAAGCTGTTCCTGAATCGCTGAGTGTGTGTCTTCAGGCTCCTGTACCTCCTCCCTGATGGTAACAGTGAGAAGAGGGCATATCCTGGGTGATGGGGGCTCTTACTGATGAATGCTGCCTGTTTGAGGGATTGCTCTTTGTACTATGGAGGCTGGTGCCCAGGAAGGATCTGATTAAGCTTAGAGCTCTTTGCAGCTTATTTTGATCCTGTGCAATAGCTTCCCCCCCTCCCGCCACCCCATACCAGATGGTGGTGCAGCCAATTAGAATGCTCTCCATGGTAGATCTGTAGAAACTTGCGAGTGTCTTTGGTGACATGCCAAGTCTCTTCAAACTCCTTATCTAAGTTAGTCCTATCTGCCCGCCTTTGGCCCATATCCCTTCTAATCTTTCCTATTCATCTACCTGTTCAAGTGTCCTCTAAATATTGATATTATACCTGCCTCTGGCGATTCATTCCATAAACCAACCTACCTTTGCAAGAAGAAGTTGCCCCTAAAGATTAAAGATTAGCTTTACCTTTCTAAATGTCTTAATTGTTGTAATTGTATCTGGCTCTACCAGTTCCTGTGGTAGCTCGTTCCATGTACTCCTCTGTGCAAAAAACTTGCCCCGTTGAATCTTTCTTCTCTCTCACTCTAAACCTATGGCCAAGTAATGGAGGATATGATGATGGCATTTGATAAAATTAGGGAAGAGGTCCAAGAGCAGAACAAACTTGTGCCCTGGAGCCATTAGCCTGATCGGTATTGGTATTGGCACTGGATGTGGGGTGGAAATACAGTATGTTTCTACCAAAGGAGGAGTAAGGCACTCCTTCCCTCCACTAGCCTGCAGGTCACCCTTGGGCAAAGTGTAGCACCGACTTAGCCCCCCTGCCTCCGCCAATCAGGGAGCAGGTGGTGGATGGTCGTACGAGCAGCCGGTGCAGATCACGAGTCCTGGTTATGTGACCACTGACGCCAGGCAGACAATGGCTGAAGAGTATTGATAATGACTGGGGTCACCCATCTTGTAAAGACACTGCCTCAGAAGGCAATAGCAAACCACTTCTGTAGAAAAATTTGCCAAGAACAATCATGATCATGGAAAGACCGTGATCACCCACATCATACGACACAGCACAAAATGATGATGTCATATGACATGGCACACAATGATGATGATAATTGGTTTATTATTGTCAGACACACCAACCTACATAGAAAGCTTGCCTTGCGTACTGTTCATACAGATCAACCATTACACAGAGCATTGAGCTCGAATAAAGTAAAACAATAACAATGCAGAATGACATGTAAAAGCTACCAAAAGAGTGCAGTGTGGGTAAATGATAAAGTTCAAGATCATAACGAGGTAGATTATGGGGCCAAGAGTCTATCTTATCGTACAAGAGTCTGATAACAGTGGCTCAAAGCTGTCCTTGAGCTTGGTGGTATGTGCTTTCAGGCTTTTGTGTCTTCTGCCCGATGGGAGGCAGGAGAAGAGAGAATATTGGGGTGGGTGGGGTCTTTGATTACACTGCCTGCTTTACTGAGGCAGCGAGACATGTAGACCGACTCCACGGGGGAAGGCTGGTTCCTGTGATGTACTGAGCTGTGACTATAACCTTCTGCAGTTTCTTGTGGTCACGTACAGAGCAGTTGCCATACCAAGGTGTGGTGCATCCAGATAGGAGGCGTTCTGTGGTGCTGCGATAAAAATTGCTGAGGGTCAAATTTCTTCAGCATCCTGGGGAAGTAGAGGTGTTGGTGAGCTTTCTTCACCGTGACATCAACGTGGCTGGACGGGAATGCGGCTGTAATTTCCACATTTGGATGGAAGCATGAAGACGAGGCGCCCAATACGACAACCACCAATTACTAAATAAGTGAATCACCCTCTTAGGAACCTTCACTTAAGGGAATGTGAGAGATTTTCAAAGGCTCATAGGGGCAAGAATGGAGCTAAATCATTGGGGTTGATCTCACTTTGTACACAGGTTTTGGAACTACTGTCTATAAATGAAAGAAGGTTCATAATGGTGTGAGTTTATGTTGGTAAACAATAAATTTCACAATCTATGTCAGTGATAATAAACCTGATTCTGATTCTGGTATTGAATTAGTTATGTAGTAGTGTGATCACTCAAGTCGAGTATGATGTCCTCTCGGGGTTATTCCTTTAATGGAGAACTCCTGTGTGTGACTTTGATTTACGTGGGGAGTTTGTTACACAGGCAGCCACCATGTGGACCTTGACAGATCGGGGTCAGGGTCCAGTGACGTGGAGTGCAAGATGACTGGGGACCCTTCACTGCTGCAGCTCCCTCCACATTCACTGTCATTGTCATCATCCTCCGGCAGCTCCACTGCTGAGGTCTTGATTGGACGGCTCTTCGTCTGGAACCTCCCCCTTGACCTTACACCATTGGTGACCCTGCCAGGAGCTAAGCGCCAGACGGCATCGCTCCATCGCTCTCGGGATCTCAGGAACTCCCGATCATCTCCGCCATGACGATGCTTGGAGAAGTGAAATAGTCATGTAGGTAAGTTTTTTAACTATCAAATCTAATTTCCACTGATGCAATGCTTGCTACATGAGAGTTCTTAGAGTCATAGATGTATACAGGCCAGTCGGCTTCATGTCCAATGTTCTTAAAGCTGGTGTCGGGGCTGAGGTGTATCTGAGAAGATTTTTGTTTATCAAGGAAACGTAGACAATGTTGGAAACATACAGGAGCCTGAAGACACACACTGAACATTGTAGGAACAGCTTCTTCCCCTCTGCCATCAGATTTCTGAATGGTCCATGAACCCATAAACACCACCTCACTATCTTTGCTCTCAATTTGCACTACTTATTTAACTTTTTAAATGTATATTTTATTGTAACTTATAGTATATTTTATGCTTTGCTCTGTAATGTTGTCACAAAATAACAAATTTCACAACATATGTCAGTGATAATAAACCCGATTCTCATTCTCATTCTGACTTGTAGGGAAGTCTAGAATTGGTACTGATAATTTTCCCCTTTGTCTTTCAACAGAGACTGGGTTAAGAGGTGTTTTGACAATTTGCTGCAGTACATTTTGAAGACAGATCCCAAATTATCTTCACAATCACCAATTTACCACCTTCCAGTTAATGTCCTTACTTAATAACTGATAATTAATTAAATGGCTTCTGGAATGAAGAGATAACCTTGTTATCACATCTGAAATGTCCCAAGGTCAAATGCCTCTCTCCCTCTCTATTTCTTTAATATTGCTTAATGGGACATGATATAACACAAAAACATAGGAGCAGAGTTAGTCCATCTGGCCCATCGAGTCTGCTCCGCCATTCCATCATGGCTGATTTATTATCCCAACCTACCCTATTCTCCAGCCTTCTCCCTGTAATGTTTGATACTCTTACTAATCAAAAAACTATCAATCTCCACTTTAAATATACTCAGTGACTTGGCCTCCACAGCTGCCTGTGGCAATTAATTCCACAGATTCACCACCACTTAGCTAAAGAAATTTCTCCTCATCTCTGTTCTAAAGGGACGTCCCTTGGGTGCAGAGGTAGAAGAGCATTCAATCTATCATTCCAACAATTAAATCCTTGCACAAGCTAAGCAACATTATTGACAAGGTCTCATTTGGAACTGCAGGCTTCCAGGGACTGGCTGACAAGTAGATATTTTCCATTAGTTCCCCACTGCCAGCCTAGCTAACCTGTGTACTTTGTACAGTTGAAGATTAAGCAGAAATTGAAGACAGGAGCAGAATTAGGCCATTTGCCTCATTGGGTCTGCTCCATCACTCAATCATGGCTCCCAACCCCATTCTTCTGCCTCAGCTTCCTGTAACCTTTGACATCCTGTAGTGAAGAACCTACCAACCTCTGCTTCAAATGACTTGGCTTCCACAGCAAACAGTGGGAATGGATTTCACAGATTCACCACCCCCTGGCTAAAGAAATTCCTATTCATCCCTGTTTTAAATGGACGGCCCTCTATTCGAACATTGTAATCTTTGAGAAGATGAATCTCAAGGTCATATAATATATATATATATATATATACATTGGTAATAAATGTACTTTGAACTTGAACTTAGTCCTAATCTTACCCCACTCCAGGAAACATCTTCTCTATCTAGGCCTTTCAATATTCGGTAAGCTTCAATGAGATCCCTCCTCATTCTTCGAAACTCCAAGTACAGGCCCAGAACCATCAAGCCCTTCTCACATGTTAACCCTAGTTGAGGGTTTCCACCTACTCACCCTGATGTCCTCTGGGTCCAGGCTATGCTCACTCCAGGCAGACGTGATGCTGCTGTTGAGGTAGGAACCAGAGCATCGCATGTCCAGTTCATCCTCGTACACCTCGGCCACAACGTCCTCCCTCAGAGGCAGTCCCAAGTGGAGGAACTGCAAGCAGAAATCCAGATCAGTTGAGACACACGAGACCGCAGATGCTAGAATGTGGAACAACAATCTGCTGGAGGAACTTGGTGAGTGGTGGAGCATAGAACAGTACAGCACAGTACAGGCTCTTTGGCTCACAATGTTGTGCCGACCTTTTAACCTACTCCAAGATCACAGTGAGCGGTAGGGCACTGAAGAGTGTGGTAGAACAAAGGGATTTGCGAGTATAGGTTCATATTTCACTGAAAGTGGTATTACAGGTAAAAAAAACTTTTGACACATTGGCCTTCATAAATCAAAGTTCTGTTTACAGGAGATGGGATGTTATGTTGAAGTTGTATAAGACATTGGTGAGGCCTAATTTGGAGCAGTGTGCAGTTTTGGTCACCTACCTACAGGAAAGTTTGAAAGAGTACAGAGGAAATTTACTAGGATGCTGCCGGGATTGGGGGAACTGAGCTAGAAGGAAAGATTGAACTTTATTCCCTAGAATTTAGAAGATTGATGGGAAATCCAATAGAGCTATATAAAATTATGAATGGTATAGATAGGCAAGCGGGCTTTTTCCACTGAGGTTGGGTGGGACTACAACTGGAGATCATGGGTTAAGGGTGAAAGGTAAAATTTTTATGGGGAACATGAGGGGAAGCTTCTTCACTCAGAGGGTGGTGAGAGTGTGGAATGAGCTGCCAGCAGAAGTGGTGGATATGATTTCAATTTCAACATTTAAGAAAAGTTTGGATAGGTACATGGATGAGAGGGGTACGGAGGGCTGTGGTCCAGGTGCAGGTCGACAGCTAAAATGGTTCGGCATGGACTGGATGGGCCACAGGGCCTGTTTCTGTGCTGCAGTTTCCTATGACTCTATGATTATCAGTCTAACCCTTCCCCCTTACATAGCCCTCCATTTTTCAATCGTCCAGGATTGAAATGTCCCTAGTGTATCTGCTTCCACCACCGACCCTGACAGGGCATTCCACATCTCTCTGTGTAAAAAAAACTTACCGCTGACATTGCCCTCCTTATACTTTTCTCCAATCACTTTAAAATTATGCCCCCTTGTATAAGCCAATTCCACCCTGGGAAAAAGTCTCTGGCTAACCACTCAACTTATGCCTCTTATATGCTTCCATCAAGTCACCACTTGTCGTTCTTTCCTCCAAAGAGAAAAGCCCTAACTCACTCAACCTACCTTTATAAGACATACTGAAGCCATCATCATCATTGTATGCCATGTTGTATGACATGGGTGATCTTGGTCTTTCCATGACCGTGATTGTTTTTGGCAAATTTGTGCCAAGAAGTGGTTTGCCATTGCCTTCTGGGGCAGTGTCTTTACAAGACAGGTGACCCCAGCCATTATCACTACGCTTTCGAGATCTGACCACAGGTGCAAAGAAGCTGGTGCCAACACCTTTGATACAACATTGATTTGCAGAGGAATGATCCAAAGTTACTATGTGAAGAAGATTCCTTGCAATTGCTTCCATATTCACTAGTCCTGTGTGATCAGTCTGACCAAAATCCTTCAGGTAAAATCAGTAAATATTACCATCCTAAGACTCCCACTTGAGTATCAGTTCCACCCTGGGAAAAAGGCTCTGGCTACCACTCAAATGAGTCACTTGTGTGGCAGGGTGGAGATACGTCTCTACCAAAGGAGGTGTGAGGTGCTCCTTCCCTCTGCTAGCCTGGAGGTCACCCTTGGGCAGGGTGTAGCACCTGCTTAGCCCCTGGTCAGGGTCACGTGAAGCCATGGGAGCAGATGGTGGATGGTCATATGAGCAGCCGGTTCAGATCACGAGTCCTGGTTATGTGACCACTGACGCCAAGCAGACAATGGCTGAAGAGTATTGATAATGACCGGGGTCACCCGTCTTGTAAAGACACTGCCCAGGAGAAGGCAATGGCAAACCACTTCTGTAGAAAAATTTGTCAAGAATAATCATGGTGATGAAAAGACCACGATCGCCTGCATCATTCGACATGGCACATAATAAACAAACGCACATTGAAACAGTGAATAGCATTGTTTGCATCAATGACCGACACAGTCTGAGGATGTTCTGGGGGCAGCCACGCTTCTGGCCCCAATACAGTATGCCCACAAATCACTAACCCTAACTCGTACATCCTTGGACTGTGGGAGGAAACCCACGTGGTCACGGGAAAGAAAGTACATCAGCGGTGGGAGTGGAATCCCGATTCTTACAGCTGGTGTTGGAATAGCGTTGTGCTAACCATGGCCCCTCATGACTTTATACAGCCCTGTAAGATCACCCTTCATTCTCCTACGCGCCAATGCAACAAAGTCCCGACTGCTCAATCTCGCACCATCACTGGAGCTGAAGCTTCTGGAATAAATCCTGAACCCACATCCCATGAAATAAGAGCAGTTTCTAAAGGCTTGGAAAGTTTGGGGAGGGTCGAGTGTGGAGTATGGTTATAGTTCCAACCATTAACTTAGACAGTCAGTCTTCCTGCTTATCCCACTGCAACCTGCTAGCACAGTGGCAATGCAACACCTTACAGTGCAGGCAGTCGGGATCTGATTCCCAATGCTGTCTGGAAGGAGTTTGTACGTTCTCCCCGTGACCACGTGGGTGTCCTATGGGCGCTCTGCTTTCCTCCCACAGTCCAAAGACGTACATGTTAGGGTTAGTAAGCTGTGTTGGTGCCGGAAGCGTGGTGACACTTCCACAGCGCTTCCTCGGACTGTGCTGGTCGTTGGTGCATCTCACTCTATGTACCTGTGACAAATGAAGCTGATCTTTCTGAATATGATTGGCTCCCTCTGATGTTACAGCTTGAAATTTATTTTATGTCTGCAGATTGAGCCTTCAGATAAAGTAGGTGGGAACAGGGAGTATTGGCGAATTAAACCCCCTTTACTTGTACAAGTGACAGATAATGCTAATCTTTAAACAGATCTTTAAATTCTTTACTGGAATTCACAGACCACAGTATGAAAGAGAGGTTAATTTTCACTGTCTGGGCCTGGGAAATAAGCTGGAAACATATAAGCTTCCAATTCTGGAGGCTGTCTCAGTTTTCACCGTGTTAGTTCAACAAGCAGGCCAGCAATATGTTCCACTCCATCATATCACCACTCAGCAAGGCAGAACTGAATGCTTACCCTCATATCTTTGTTCTTAGAAATAAGAGCATAGAACATAGAACATTACAGCACTCTACAGACCCTTCAGCCCACAATGTTATGCCGTCCTTTTAACCTACTCCAAGATCAATCTAACCCTTCCCTCCCACATGGCCCTCCATTTTTCTATCAGTCATGTGCCTAACTCTGCCAAGTATGGTCCCAAGCCCGGCTGCAAAAGGGGGAGGGTTGGACATGGGGCCAGCAACCCCATCGCATAAAAAACAGAGCTACAGAAACACTAACAGAAGCTCCGAAGACCTCATCCCTGGGAGAGGAGGCACCTCCATCCAGAGGACGTATGAAGTCGTGTAGTGAAGGCGCAAGCCACAGGGCTGATCACCCTTCTGTCGGCCCAGGACAGAGCTGGCCTTTGACCCAGTGGGGTGATGGGCTTAAGAAGGATGTGCCTATCTTAGAGTCTCTTAAATTTCCCTAATGAATCTGCCTGTAACTCTGCCCCGGTAGCACGTACCACGTACCCACTACTCAGTAAAAATACTTCCCTCCAAACACTTTCAAATTATGCCTCATTTCCGCCCTATGAGAACAATCTCTTATTGTCCACGCAACCTATGCCTCTTATCATCTTGTACACCTCCGTCAAGTCACGTCTCGTCCTCCTTTGCTCCAAAGAGAGAAGCCCGAGCTCACTCAACATAAAACACAGGAAGTACAGCACAGTACAGGCCCTTCAGCCCATGATGCTGTGCTGACCTTTTACCCTACTCTAAGATCAATCCAATCTTACATAGCCCTCTATTTCTCTACCATCCATGTGTCTATCTAAGAGTCTTTATGATCCTATTATGGTTATTATTCTATTATGGATTTATTGAATATACCTGTAAGAAAATGAATCTCAGGGCTGTATATGGTGACATATATGCACTTTGATAAGAAAATTTACTTTGAACTTAAATGTATCTGGCTCCACCACCTCCCCTGGCAGCGTGTTCCACGCAACCAGCACTCTCTGTGTAATAAAACAAACTCTGACATCCTCCAATCACTCTTGTATTAAGCTTTTATGCACCAGTAAAAAGTCTCTCACTGTCCACTCAATCTATGCCTCTTATCATTTGTACACCTCTATCAAGTTACCTCTCATCCTCCAAACTCCTCTTACAGTTAATACTCGGCAATCCAGGCCAACCTCATTCTGGTAAATCTCCTCTGCAAAGCCTCCACATCCTTGCCGGCATGCAGTGACCAGAATTGCACACGATACTCCAAAGCATTTCACAGTATTCCCAGACCCTCGCTGACACCTTTTGTGTCCAACACCTTCTGAAGAAATGTGGCCTCTTCTGCCGTGTCCCCACTCACTCAGCCCTAAATCTATTAACATACAGAAGAGCACAATGCACACCTTTCAGCCCATGATGTCTTGCTGGCATTTTATCCTCTGGAACCGTCCCAGAATTGTTGTAAATGCTTTAGAACATAGAACATTACAGAACAGTACAGCCCTTTTAACCTACTCTAACATCCATCTAACACTTCCCTCTCACATAGTCCTCTGTTTTCTTTTTCTTTCATCCATGTGCTTATCTAAGGGTCTTTTAAATGTCTCCAATGTACCTGCCCCTACCACCGCCCCGCAGCATGTTCCACTCACCCTCTGCGTTCTCTATAAAAAACCTACCTCTGACATTCCCCCCATACTTCCGTCCAATCACCTTAATTATGTCCCTCAGATTAGCCATTTCTGCCCCGGGAAAAAGTTTCGGGCTGCGCGTGCGATCTGACCATGGGTGCAAAGAAGTGTTACTAGCTGGTGCCAATATCATTGATACAGCTTAGATTTGCAGAGGAATGATCCAAAGTTACTATGTGAAGAAGATTCCTTCCAATTGCTTCCATATTCACTAGTCCTGTGTGATCAGTCCGACCAAAATCCTTCAGGTAAAATAAGCAAATATTACCACCCTAAGACTCCCACTTGAGTACGTTCCCCTCTGGGAAAAAGGTCTCTAGCTATCCACTCAATCTATGCCTTTTATCATATTTTACACCTCGGTCACCTGGGTCGTACGAGCAGCTCATGCATGGTTATGCGATCACTGATGCCAGGCAGATACGTCTCTACCAAAGGAGGTGTGAGGTGCTCCTTCCCTCCACTAGCCTGCATGTCACCCTTGCGCAAGGTGTAGCACCTGCTTAGCGCCCCCGATCAGGGTCACGTGAAGCCATGGGAGCAGGTGGTGGATGGTTGTACGAGCAGCCGGTGCAGATCACAAGTCCTGGTTATGCGACCACCAACATTAGGCAGACAATTTCTAAAGAGTATTGATAATGGCTGGGGTCACCCGTCTTGTAAAGACTCTGCCCAGAAGAAGGCAATGGCAAAGCATTTCTGTAGAAAAATTTGCCAAGAACAATCACGGTCATGTAAAGACCATGATCGCCCACGTTAATACGACACGGCACATAACGAACGTACGATCAAGTCACCTCTCATCCTCCTTCGCTGCAAAGAGAAAAGCCCTAGCTCGCTCAGCCTATCTTCATAAGACATGCTAAAGTATTTCATCAATTATAAAATGTTTCAAAGAGAAAATCCCTAAGAAAGCGTTGGTACCTTGGGGACGAGGAGCAGAATTAGAGTCAGCGTGACGGTGAGGTGAGTGTGAACGAAGAAGAGTACTAGCATCCAGTCCGGGTGAAGAGTGGTCGCCATGGTGAACCTAAAGGAAGAGAAGTACTTTATCTTAAAATCTTTGGTGGTTAATGAAAACAATACTGTGTTTTTTGGGAAGGATGAACTCCATCAGTGGTAGCTTAGCATCTATTAACTCAGCTTCACAGGAGTAAACTAAAAGATTGAATGTGATTGTAACTTGGTTTATTATTGTCGGACTTACAATGGAAAACTTTGTTTTGCATGCCATCCATTCAGATAATTTCATTGCAACAGCGTGCCGAGGTAGAGCAAGGGAAAACAATAACAAAAGTGCAGAATGAAGTGCAGAGAAATTGCAGTGCAGGTAGACAATAAGGTGCAAGGTCATAATGAGGCAAATTGTGAGATCAAGAGTCCATCTTATTGTACTAGGTTCAATAGTCGTATTACAGCAGGATAGAAGCTGTCCTTGAATTTTGAGCTTCTATTTATCTATGTAATTATCTATGCTGTTAACAATCTATTTATTTATAGGACTATAAGATATAGGAACAGAATTAGGCCATTTGGCCCATTGAATCTGCTCCGCCATTTCATCATGGCTGATCCATTTCCCTCTCAGCCCCAATCACCTTCCTTCTCCCCATATCCCTTCATGCCCTGACTAGTAAACAACCTATCAACCTCTGCCTTACATATACCCAATGACTTTGCCTTCACAGCCACCTGTGGCAATGAAGTCTTTGGATTCACTCTTTGGTTACAGAAATTCCTCTGCATCTCCATTCTAAAAGAATGCCCTTCTATTCTGAGGCTGTGTCCTCTGGTCTTAGACTCTCCCCACCCACTCTATCAAGGCCTTTCAACATTCGATAGGTTTCAATGGGGTCAGGCCCAGAGCCATCAAATGTTCTTCATATGACAAGCCTTTCAATCCCGCAATCATTTTTGTGAACCTCTTTTGAACCCTGTCCAGTGTCAGCACTTCCTCTCTTAGATAAGGGGCCCAAAACTGCTCACAATACTCTAAATGAGGCCTCAGCAATGCTTTATAAAGCATCAACATTCCATCCTTGTTTTATATTCTAGTCCTCTTGAAATGAATGCTAACATCACATTTGCCTTCCTCACCACTGACTTAACCTGCAAACTAACCTTTAGGGAATCCTGCACAAGGACTCTCAAGTCCTTTTGCATCTCAGATTTTTCAATTTACTTTCCATTTAGAAAATAGTCTACGCTTTTATTTCCTCTATAAAAGTTCATGACCATATACTTCCCAATACTATATTCCATCTCCCACTTCTTTGCCCATTCTCTTAAACTGTCTAAGTCCTCCTGTAGCTTCTGTACTTCTTCAAAACTACCTGCCCTTCCACCTATCTTCATATCGTCTGCAAACGTGGCAGCCATCAATTCTATCATTGATATATAATGTAAAAAGAAGTGATCCCAAACCAGACCCCTGTGGAACGCCACTACTCACCAGCAGCCAAACAGAAAAGGCTCCCTTTATTCCCACTCTTTGCCTCCTGCCAATCAGCCAAGGCTCTACTCATGCTACTATCTTTCTCGTAATACCATGGGCTCTTAACTTGTTAAACAGGCTCATGTGTGATACTTTATCAAAGGCCTTCTGAAAATCCAAGTCCAAAACATCAATCAATTATCCTTTGTCTATGCTGCTTATTATTTCTTCAAAGAATTCCAGGTTTGTCAGGCAAGATTTCCCCTCGAGGAACCATGCTGACTCCAGCCTATTTTATCATGTGCCTCCAAGTACCCTGAAACCACTTTCTTAACAATCGACTTCAACATCTTCCTAACCACTGAGGTCAGAGTAACTGGCCTAACATTTTCTTTCTTCTGTTTCTCTCCCTTCCTGAAGAGTGGAGTACCATTTGCAATTTTCTAGTCTTCTGGAACCATGCCAGAATCCAGTGATTCTTGAAAGATCATTACTAATGCCTCCACAATCTTGTCAGCCACCTCTTTCAGAACCTTAGGGTGTAGTCCATCTGGTCCAGGTGGCTTATCTGCCTTCAGACCTTTCAATTTCCCAAGAACCTTCTCCCTAGTAATGGCAACGTCACACACTTCTGCCCCCTGACACTCTTGAACTTCTGGCATTCTGCTAGTGTCTTCCATAGTGAAGACTGATGCAAAATACTGATTCAGTTTGTCCACCATTTCCTTGTCCCCAATTACTACCTCTCCAGCATCATTTTCCAGTGGTCTAATATACACCTTCGCTTCTCTTTTACACTTCATGTATCTGAAGAAAATTTTGGTATCCTCTTTAATATTCTTGGCTAGTTCACCGATGGGTTCCATCTTTTACTTCTTAATTACTTTTTTAGTTGCCTTCTGTTGGTTTTTAAAAGCCTCTCAATCCTCTAACTTCCCATTAATTTTTGCTCTATTATATGCCCTCTCTTTGGCTTTTATGTTGGCTTTGACTTCTCTTATTAGCCACAATTGTGTCATCTTGCCTTTCAAATACTTCTTCCTCTTTGGGAAGTATATATCCTGTGCCTTTCGAATTGCTTCCAGAAATACCAGCCATTGCTTTTCTGCCATCATCCCAGCTGAATTGATTCTTTTCCAATCAATTCTGGCCAGCTCCTCTCTCATGCCTCTGTAATTCCCTTTACTCCACTGTAATACTGATACATCTGATTTCCTCCTTCTTAAATGGCAGGATGAATTCTATCATATTATAATCATTCCCCGAAGAGTTCCTTTACCTTAAGCTCTCCAGTTCAATGCACAACACCTAATCCAGAATAGCTGATCCCTCAGTGGGCTCAACCATGAGCTGCTCGGAAAGCCATCTCATAGAAACTCCCCCTTTTGGAATCCAGTACCAATCAATCTGCATATTGAAATCCTCCATGACTATTGTTACATTGCCCTTTCGGCATGCATTGTAATGTGTAGACCACGTCTTTGTGCTTTTTGGGGGTCTTTATGCAACACCCATCGGGGTCCTTTTACTCTTACAATGATTCAACGCCTTCTGACCCTATGCCATCTCTTTCTAATGATTTGTTTCATTTTTTTACCAATAGAGCCACCCACCCTTCTGCCTACCTGCCGGTCCTTTCGATACAATGTGTATCCTTGGATGTTAAGCTCCCAACTACGATCTTCTTTCAGCCATGTCTCAGTGATGCCCGCAGCATCATACCTGCCAGTTGCTAACTGTGCTACAAGCTCATCTGCTTTATTCCATACACTGTGCATGTAGGTTTTCGCAAATAAAAACGGCAGAGGAATTTTATGTTTAAGGAAAACCATAACAACTTATTTATTGTACTTGAACACTGAACACAAAGCATGGTAACAGTATGTAATTACATCATCATGTCAAACCAGCCTCAATGTCGGTGGTTGTGAATTATGTACATTTGCACCAATTCCATTACCTTCCACAGGCATCCTGCCATAGAATTCACTAAAACCTGTCCGGAGCTCAGACAAGCTGTCAGGCTTGGGTCCGATGTTCCCTGGGTGGAGGAACAGTAGGTGCCCCTGTCTTGTCCAGAGGTATGATGACATTCTCATGGTCATGTCATGACGCCAGGGGCATGGTAGCGGAATTCTCCAAATTTCGCTGGGTTGGTTTAAGGCAATCTACTGAAATGCATTCAGGTTTACCCCTCTTATAAAAGTCTTTTCTCTCCGTGTGGAATGGGCCATCATAAGGGGGCCTAAGGGAATGTTGTTGTGCATCATGGTGGACGAAAACAAATGAGGTGGAACTTAGGTCAACAGGAGCCCAAGAGAGCTGTTCGCCATGATGGGAGGTAGGAACAGGTGCAAAGGAATTGAATTTACTGAGGGGGGAGAATGTTGTTGAGAGGCTGAGCAGGTGGTCATGGCATCAGGAATAAAATCACCTGGCACTCGTAATGGCTGCCCATATACCAACTCAGCTGTAGACAACTGCAGGTCCTCTTTTGGAGCTATTCTGAGTCCCAGTAGGACCCACAGGATACAATCATGCCAACACTCATCCATCAGGGAAACCCTCAGAGCAGCCTTTAAGAGCAGTGAAACCACTCACATGGGCCATTAGACTGGGGGCAATGTGATGTAGCCTAATGGTGAGGTTCTGGGTCATCACAGCCCAGGGGTCTGAAATGAATTGGGGATCATGGTCAGAGGAAATATCAGATGGGATGCCAAACTGATAAACTCAGGTGCTGATGAACGCCCAAGCCACGTCTATGGCGTCGATGCTAGAGGGATGACCTCTGGCCACCAGATGGTATGGTCCACCATGGTAAAGAGGTGAGTGAAACCACCGGAGGGGGCAAGAGGGCCAACAAGATCTAATTTGACATAGTCAAACTGTTGCACAGAGACCTCAATGGCACCTAAACACGACAGTAAATTTTGTCTGCTGGCACTCCACACAGGTTGCACTCCAATCACACACATCCTTTCCAAGGCCGTGCCACACAAACTTAAGTCCAACCAGTTCCTGTGAGGCCTTCCAGCCCGGGTGCGAGAGGCCATGGATGGAGTCTAAAACAGTCCACCTCCAGTTTGTGGGCATGATTTGGTGAGGGCAACTGGTTGAGGTATCATTCAGAAGAGGAACCCCAGCTTCCCTGAATTTAACATCAGCCAACTGCAGGCCCATCACTGCTGATCAGTAAGCCTGGACCTCTGGGTCAGTAGCTTGGTCAGCTGTCATGTCTGCATAGTCAACCCCAATGTGTGTGGCCTCAATGGCTGGCTGTGAGAGGCAAACAGCCACAGCATTAATTTTCCACTTGATATGTTTTATATCAGTTGTGAACTCTGATATAAACAATAGACAGTAGGTGCAGGAGTAGGCCATTCGGCCCTTCTAGCCAGCACCACCATTCACTGTGATCATGGCTGATCATACACAATCAGTACCCCGTTCCTGCCCTCTCCCCACATCCCTTGACCCCGCTATCTATAAGAGCTCTATCTAACTCTCTCTTGAATGCATCCAGAGACTTGGCCTCCACTGCCTTCTGGGGCAGAGCATTCCACATATCCACCACTCTCTGAGTGAAAAAGTTTTTCTGCATCTCTGTTCTAAATGGCCTACCCCTTATTCTTAAACTGTGGCCTCTAGTTCTGGACTCACCCATCAGCGGGAACATGCTTCCTGCCTCCAGTGTGTCCAATCCCTTAATAATCTTATATGTTTCAATCAGATCCCCTCTCACCCTTCTAAATTCCAGTGTATACAGTGTATATATGTAGGCCAGTTGGTGTTGCTGCCATGCAGACAAACGGTCTGATATTTTGGCCATCATGTGCACGAGGGGCAACGAACACTGTGAAATGGTGACCCTCTGGAAGAAAAAGAAAATGGCGGACATCCAGATGAAGACCAAGAAGCTCACGGTCAAACGTGCTGTCCTTCCTTTTGGGGGACGGAGCTGCCGGATGAAGAAGGCGAGTGGCTGGCACACGCTTCCGACCAGCTGTTCATGCACAGCACAGGCTGAAGTGTCAGTAGTAATGGCTTTAGGTGTGTTGGGAGCAGGTGCACTAGTAGGGTTGCGTTGGAAAGAGCTTTTTGCTATCATCAAGTACCCTGGTCACGTCCGCCAACCAGTCAAGCAGATGATTCGCAGTGTTGTCTTTAAGCGCACTATACAGGGGAAGCACAAGTGCAGCAGCTCGCAGAATGAAACGATGATATAAGTTCACCAATCTAAAATCTCCCGTAGTTTTTTTAATAGCGTGGGGTGGTGGGAAATCCATAATAGAGGCTACCTTTGATGGGAAGGGTTACACACCTTCTATGGAGATGCAATGGCTGAGAAAGTCAATGGTTGACAACCCAAACTGGCATTTAGCAGGGTTAATAATCAACCCACGACCGCTTAAACACTCGAAAAGTGTGCAGAGATGAGGTATGTGTTTAGATTTGGAAGCATTGGTGACAAGTATGCCATCCAGGTAACAAAAAGAAAATCTTAAGTACTTTAATACAGGGTCCATCAGCTGTTGGAAAGTCTGTGCTGCATTTTTTTGCCCAAATGGCATGCGCAGAAACTCAAAGAGACCAAACATGGTTATCACAGCTGTTTTAGGAGTGTCGTCTGAGCACAGAGCCCCTAACTAGATTGATTTTGGAAAATTTTACTTTCTAGCTAAACATGCCGAAAAGTCTTGGCTGGGTAACAATTGGAGTTGGTGGTCTCGTTAAGGCATTGGTAATTACCACATGGGTGGCAACCACCATTGCACTTAGGGACCATATGGAGGAATGAAGTCCAGGGGCTATTCAACTGGCATACAACGCCAAGTCTTTCCATGTTGGCAAACCCAGCCTTCACGGTTGCCAGCTTTTCTGGGTCCAGTCTACACGTGTGGGAATGGACTGGTGGGCCAGTTGCGGGAATGCGGTGCTTGACCCCATGTTTTGCGACTGTAGTGAAGAATGTGGGCTTGGTGATGTCTGGGAATTCACCCAGCAGTCGAGTAAACTCACATGCGCTGGTGTATGCAGTTGCCAGAGTCATTGTGGGGAACTTACTGGGGGAACAAGGTAACAACCCAAAGTCCCTGCCATCTGCAACCTGGCAGTTCTTAAGATCAACTAATAGTCCTTGGGCACACAGGAAATCTGCCCCGAGCAGAGGTCTAGCCACAAAGTCCCACGTGTAATGTCGCTCACTGAAGCAGAGCATCACCCATTGTGTCCCGTAAGTCTGGGTCCAGCTGCTGTTGGTGGCCTCCAGTGAGGTTTCATCACTCTTTGCCTTCTCATCAATAGGCGATGCTGGCTGCACCCTTACCTGAGCACCCGTGTCACATGGGAAGAGTCACCCTGAAAGGGTGTCCATAATGAACAGTAGATGACCCCGGAAGCTGGACCCCACGGTGTTCACAGACCTCTGAAGCTGCAAGGCAGTCAGCACTTCCTAACATTCATACCAAAGCAAGCGTGGTGAAAACACAGATCCAGTGTCGTCTGTTTCGCAGTTGAGGGCATCTTTATGTTGGGGCCTTGCTGACCAGGCTTACTGAGGCAGAGAAAGGAGGAGGAATAATGCATCACTGCCTGGCTGCATGTAGACTATCAGCCATTTTAGCAAGCTTTCTATAATCCTTCACGGGTACATTAGCGAGGGCTATGTGAACTTGATCAGACATTTGCTGCAGGAAGAGTTCTTGAAAAACAAAACAAGGTTGGTGATTTCCCAGGAGCCATGTGGGCCATTAGCTCCGATGGCTTAGCATCGCTGAGGCTGGGCAAGGAGAGCAACAGTTTGGCATGCTCAGTCTCCAGTCTGTAAAAAGAGAGTTTCAGCAATCAGTATTTATCGTCTTCAGATGGGTCTTCTAGTAGACCCGTGGAGTTGCTGAGTGACGCTACCACATAAATATTTGGTGTTGTCGCTGGAGAATTCTGGCTGCGCAAATTGGGCCTCAGCTTGTACAAACCAAGCAAAACTGCTCCCAAATTTTGCTCCCAAAACTGCAGAAGTTTCAAAGCGACTGTGTTGGCCAACATGTTTAATAACTCTGGAATCATCCTAGAGCATCAGGGTCACCAATGTAGGCTTTACCAAATGAAACTGCAGAGGAATTTTATGTTTAAGAAAAACCGTAACAACTCATTTATTGTACTCCAAAACCTGAACACAAAGCACAAAAAAGACACTTTACATAATTACGTCATCATGTCAGACCAGCCTCTTAAGGTGAACCCTAACTCAATGTTGGTGGCTATGAATTATGCATGTTTCCACCAATTACATTACCCTACACACACATTCAAATATAACACCTTCAGTCCTGATTTCACCCATTTCAATTTTGCCTGCCTTTTATATTGCAACTCATCCTGTTGACTGTAATTTTGCCCCATCATCGGCCTCTCTTTGCCAGCAGTCTCACTACACACTACCTCATCCTCAGAACTATCACTCTGGTTCCCATCCCCCTGCCAAATTAGTTTAAACTCTCCAGAACAGCTCCAGCAAACCTGCCCACAAGGATATTGGTTTCCCTTGGGTTCAGGTGTAACCTGTCCCTTTTGTACATGTCATACCTTCTCCAGAAGAGATCCCAATGATTCATAAATCTGAAACCCAGCCCCTGCACCAGTTCCTCAGCCACACATTCATCTGCCAGATCATCCTATTCTTACCCTCACTGGCACATGGCATGGGCAGCAGTTCACAGATTAGTACCCTGTAGGTCCTGTTTTTCAGCTTTCTACCTCCCCAAGATCTCTCTTCCGGACCTCCTCACCTTTCCTACCTATGTCATTGGTGCCAGTATGTACCAAGACTTCTGGATGCTTTAGAAAGCCGTGGACTTGACCTGAGACATCCCTGACCCTAGCACCTAGGAGGCAACATACCATCTGGGTGTCTGTATTGCACCCCCAGAACCTCATCTCTGTTCCTCTGACTATGGGATCTCCTGTCACCACTGCAATTCTCTTCACCTCTCTTCTCTTCTGAGCCACAGCACCAGACTCAGTGCCAGAGACCCGGTCACTGTGGCTCCCTTGGTATGTCATCCCCCCTCAACAGTATCTAAAGTGCTATACTTATTTTTGAGGAGAATGGCCACAAGTGTACTCTGCACTGGCTGTGTCCATTTCCCCTTCTCCTGACAGTCACCCAGTTACCTATCTCCTGTAATCTAGGGGTGACTGCCTCCCTGTAGTTCCTGTCTATTACCTCTTCATTCTCCAGTTTGAGTTGAAGGTCTTTAAGGTGCAGCTCCATTTCCTTAATACGTTCTCTCAGGAGCTGCAGCTTAGTGCCCCTGGTGCAGATGAGTTTATTTGGGAGGCTGGAGGTCTCCTAGAATTCCCATGACTCACACACAGAACAAAACACTGCTCCTGGAGCCACTCTCACTGCACTTCCATGCCCCAACAGACCAGGAATGAAGAATAAAGAAAAGAGAGACTTACCAGACACTTTACCTCGCCCAAGCCTGATGAGTCCAAGCCACTCCAAACACGATGTATTTATTTATTTTGGGATACAGTGTGGATCGAGCCCTTCCAGCCCACCGAGACGTGCTGCCCAGCAACCCACCGATTTAACCCTAGCCTAATCACGGGACAATTTACAATGACCAATTAAGCTACCAACCGGTAATTCTGCTCAGATGTCTTATGGCCTTTTGGAGAAGGGGATTGAGAAAGATGATAAACCAATGATAATGGACTGGTGGAGCAGACACGATGGGCTGAATGGTCTAATTCTGTTCCTATGTCTTATATGTTGAAGTTGAAGTTGAATTATCACTCAACCATACATAGATATAACCAAATGAAACAGTGTTCCTCCAGGGCCAAGGCACAAAACACATCAAGCAACTCGTTGATAGGGTAAACCTGTAGTACCTGCTATGTCTTGCAATTGTAAATAAAGATGTAAAGGACGAACAATTGCACCTTTAGTTGGACCCGGAGAAGCCGATGCGTCCAAGTGCATGGCCATCTTCCCAAGAGATGGCCTTGTGGGAGATGCTACAGAATTAATGTCTATCTTTATCCATTTGTATCTATATACAGAAGACAGTTGCTAAGCGGATATTAAATCATTCATGTCTAATTCTGTATAACGTTCATTAATGTTGTCATAGCCAGGGGAGGTAATGGGGACAAGCTCCCACTACCTATTAAATGCTCCCAATGGCGTTCATCTCAAATAGCCGCTGACAACCAAGTCCAGCTTCTGGCCTTCATGTGTGGCTTAGCTACTAAGCCCGGTGGAACCGTTTCTACTGACAAGAGAAGGGACAAAGGCTGGTCTTAAAACCAGTCGCTTCAGGCAAATGATGCTCATTACCCATGGTTGGGAGCTAATCTAGAAGAAGGAAAACTCTGATCTCAAACCTATGCCGTCTTGCGGCTATATCCACTCATGAGGAAGGCTTTGGGAATAAACCCAGAGGGTAAATCTGGAGCTGATGTTGCTAAGCCAGTCCTACGTTGAGTTCAACGCTGACTGGTACCTCCTGTGATGCTGTGGTACCAAACTGTATCGGTCTCTGCTGTTCCTTTGGGTTCATCAGCTGTGTGGAGAGGGGGAGCCTGCTACATATTGTACACAGCTTGCTCCCCATATTGTACTGCCCTGGTTATCTAGATATCTAGACAGCAAGGATGCACCTTGACTGACGGAGGCCTCAGAATTTTGTATAAATATTGCTTGTTGAGGTAGAAAACTTTATTTAACAGTATGTACCTCACAGTAACTGCAACATTCACTTATAGACAGCTGACACTAAATGGGGGCAGAATGGGGGAGGGGGGCCGGATGAAGTTAAAGGTTGTAATGTCCTACCTGAGGCTGTAGAAGGCAGCAGACATCAGGATTTCATTATGGATGGCAAGGCCCATGAAACGTGGCTCGTGGTAGGTCGATGGCACTGTGCGTACGGAGTAGCACAGATAACTGCCCCAACAAAGGAAGATGAACTCAGCTATCAACACAGAATGCAGAAAGATTTTGGGTTATCTAGAGAGCCCAGACCTTGTTCTTGTCAGAGTAGAGGAGGTCACAGGACGGATACCGGTCCCCTCAGCCCAGCCAGTCCATGCCAACCGGGCATCCCATCCAGCTAGTCCCAACTTCCTGAATTTGGTCAATACCCCTCCAAGCCACCCCCTCCTCCCATGTACCCATCCAAGAGCTTCTGAAATGATACTGTTGTATCTGCCTCAAACACTTCCTCTGGGGCAGCTCCTTCAATATATGTGAAAAAGTTGCTGCTTAGGGTCTCTTTAAAATCTTTCCCCTCTCATTCTAAAGCTATACCTCCAAGATTCAGACGACTCTACCCTGGGAAAAGACTGTTACCATCCACATCATCTGGCCAAACACTGCTGATAACTCAGCCCCTCAAGTCCTAGCAATATCCTCAAATCTTTTCTGCACTCTCCTCGCCACTCTCTGCCCCTGGCACTCCTTCTCTGCCACCTGTCCCACACCCCTCCCTCACCATTCCCAACATCCTTTGCTCCCACCAGATTTACAAACTCACTCTCCACTCCACATTTTTCAAATACAGTGTTGTGTGCAAAAGTCTTGGGCATCCTAGCCGATAAAAAGTACTCCCCCCCCCCGGAAGTTTTCATGTTCTATTGTTTTATAACATTGAATCACAGTGGATTTAACTTGGCTTTTTTGACACTGATCAACAGTAAAGACTCTTTCATGTCAAAAGTGTCAAATTTCTATTAATTGGTCTAAATTTATAACAATTATTAGCAACAAAATAATTGATTGCATAAGTATTCACCCCCTGTATTTAGTAGATGCATCTTTGGCAGCAATTACAGCCTTGAGTCTGTGTGGATGGGTCTCTATCAGCTTTGCACATCTGGACACTGTGATTTTTCCCCATTCTTCTTTACACAACTGCTCAAGCTCTGTCAGATTGCATGAGGAGCGTGAGTGAACAGCCCTTTTCAAGTCCAGCCACAAATTCTCAGTTGGATTGAGGTCTGGACTCTGACTTGGCCACTCCTAGACATTAACTTTGTTGTTTTTAAGCCATTCCTGTGTAGCTTTGGCTTTATGCTCGGGGTCATTGTCTTGCTGGAAAACAAATCTTCTCCCAAGTCGCAGTTCTCTTGCAGACTGCATCAGGTTTTCCTCCAGGATTTCCCTGTATTTTGCTGCATTCATTATACCCTCTACCTTCACAAGCCTTCCAGTGAAGCATCCCCACAGCATGATGCAGCCACCACCATGCTTCACGGTAGGGATGGTGTGTTTTTGATGATGTGCAAGGTTTGGCTTATGCCAAACACAGCATTTAATCTGATGTCCAAAGGGCTCACTTTTGGTTTCATCAAACCATACAGCCTTCTTCCAGCTGCCTTCAGAGTCTCCCATATGCCCTCTGGTCTTCTAACCGAGATTTCATCTGAGTTTTTTTCAACAGTGGCTTTCTCTTTGCCACTCTCCCATAAAGCTGCGACTGGTTAATTACCCGAGCAACAGTTGTTGTATGCACAGTCTCTCCCATCTCAGCCACTGGAGCTTGTAACTCCTCCAGAGTTGTCATAGGTCTCTTGGTGGCCTCCCTCACTCATCCCCTTCTTGTGGAATCACTCAGTTTTTGAGGACAGCCTGCTCTGAGCAGATTTACAGCTGTGCCATATTCTTTCCATTTCTTGATGATTGACTGAACTGTACTCCAAAGGATATTCCGTGACTTGGAAATTTTCTTGTATCCATCTCCTGACTCGTGCTTTTCAATAACCTTTTCGTGGAGTTGCTTGGAGTGTTCTTTTGTCTTCATGGTGTAGTTTTTGCCAGGATACTGACTTACCAGCAGTTGGACCTTCCAGATACAGGTGTATTTTACTACAATCAATTCAAACACCTTGACTACATACGGTGACCTCCATTTAACTAATTATGTGACTTCTGAAACCAATTGGCTGCACCAGTGATGATTTGGTGTGTCATATTAAAGGGGATGAATACTAATTCAATCAATTATTTTGTCTTTTATATTTGTAATTAATTTAGATCACTCTCTGGAGTTCTGTTTTCACTTTGACACAGGAGTCTTTTTCTGTTGATCAGTGTGAAAAATGCCAAGTAGCCTTGCAATATATTTAAAAATTCCCACAGGGATTCAGCCCCTGATCCAAATTATACTGTGCAAATATTAATCCAGGAACATATTGCACAGAAAGTCTCATGTCTGGTACATTTTAAATAAATCATTGTCTTTTTTGAAAAAGGAGATAAGACACAAAGAGGATTTTGTATGCACCCAGCTTATTGCTGAGAGTCCTGTGTTTAGAGGTCAGGGAGATGCAGGTGAGTGGGGATGTCTACATCGCCACCAGTGCAGTGGAGACTGCAGGAAGTGAAAACATGTCTCCTGGCCATCACCATCATCATTCTGCGCTGTGTCGTATGATGTCGGTGATCATGGTCTTTTCATGACCATGATTGTTCTTGTCAAATTTTTCTACAGAAGTGGTTTGCTATTGCTGCCTTCTGGGCAGTGTCTTTACAATAGGGGTGACCCCAGCCGTTATTTATTGAGATACAGTACAGAATCAGCCCTTTGAGCTGTGTTGCCCAGCCTAAATATGGGACAATTTACAATGACCAATTAACCTACTAACTGGCATGCTTTTGAACTGTGGGGGGAAGCTGGAGAAAACCCACACAGACACAGGGAGAACGTACAAACTCCTTACAGACAGTGGAGGGAACTGAATCCAGGTCACTGATACTGTAAAACACTGTGCTGACCACTATGTTATTGTGCAGGCCCAATAAACTCAAACAGCTCACTGGTGTTTACCCCACCATTCGTTATATGCTGTGTTGTACGATGTGGGAGATCCTAGTCTCTCCATGATGGTTCTTGACAATTTTTTCTACAGAAGCAGTTTGCCATTGGCATCTTTACAAGATGGCTGACCCCAGCCATTATCAATACTCTTCAGAGATTGTCTGCCTGGCGTCAGCGGTCACATAACCAGGACTTGTGATCTGCACCAGATGCTCACACGACCATCCACCACCTGTTCCCATGGCTTCATGTGACCCTGATCAGGGGATTTGGGGGTGCTAAGCAGGTGCTACACCTTGCCCAAGGATGACCTGCAGGCTAGCGGAGGGAAGGAGCGCCTTACATCTCCCTTGGTAGAGACATATCTCCACCCTGCCACCCCCATCCTGGATCAACCATGTGCAATGTGAAAAAAAGATTATAGTCCTGCTAAAGGGTTTCAGCCCAAAACGTCAACTGTACTCTTTACCATAGATGCTGCCTGGCCTGTTGAGTTCCTCCGGCATCTTGTATGTGCTGCTCAGGTTTCCAGCATCTGCAGATTTTCTCTTGTTTGTTATAGGGCTTTCTTTCGACCTATTCACAGGTGGCCCAGTAGCGTGCAGATGGTAACCCGTACGTCACTGGAATGTGAAGGAAACCCGAGCACCAGGAGGAAACCCACACGGTCACGGGGAGAACGTACAAACTCCTCACAGACAGCAGCGGGAATTGAACCTTGATCACCGGTACTGTGAGAACGTTAATGCTACCATGCTGCCTTAAAGTACAAGTGAAAATTCGACCTGTGGCAGTGATGAGATTTGAACCCAGGTTCGCTCAGAGACTGGACACTAAATCCAACGTTCTAGACCACCTTGCCAGAGCTACGAAGAATAAGTTACGAGAATATTGACTATAGTTGGTGTCCGTGATTCTATTTGACTTCAAGTCTGGCCATTATCTTTCAGGCAATGAAAAAGCTTTTATAACAAACACAAGAGATTCTGCAGATGCTGGAAATCCGGAGCAACACACACAAAATGTTGAAGGAACTCAGTAGGTCAGGCAGCATCTACGGAGAGGAATAAACAGTTAATGTTTCAGGCCAAGAGCCTCCATCGGCACTGGACAGGAAGAGGAAAGAAACGAGAATAAGAAGGTGGTGGGGGGTGGGGGGAAGGAGTACAAGCTGGCAGGTGATGGGTGAAGCCAGGTGAGGGGGGAGGTGGGTCAGTCTGCGGGGGGGGACATGAAGTGAGAAGCTGGGATGTAATAGGCATTAAATGCAAAGGGTTGAAGAAGGAATCTGATAAGATTTATAACAAATTCCTGCATCTGGATGGTAGGAAGTGGCGAATGTTGTATCATTGTTCAAGAAGGATAACAACGATAGATCAGGGAACTACAGGCTGGTGAGCCTGAGTTCATTTGTAGGGAAGTTACTGGAGGGAATTCTGAGGGACACAATCAATACTCTTCAGAGATTGTCTGCCTGGTGTCAGTGGTCACATCACCAGGATTTGTGATCTGCACCAGCTGCTCACACGACCGTCCACCACCTGCTCCCATGGCTTCACGTGACCCTGATCGGGGGGCTAAGCAGGTGCTACACCCTGCCCAAGGGTGACCTGCAGACTAGCGGAGGGAAGGAGCACCTTACACCTCCTTTGGTAGAGATGTATCTCCACCCCACCACCCCCATCCTGCATCAACAATCACTAGAATAGTTAAGAGCTGATGAGGAATAGTCAGCATGGTTTGTGTGTGGGAGGTCATGTCTGATAAATCTTTTGGAGTTTTTCAAAGGGGTAACTATGGAGATAAATGAACAATGAATCCATGAACACTACTTCACTATTTCTCCCTCTCTTTCTGCCTACTTGTTTAATTTTTTAATATATCGTTTTGGTGACGGGGTGGAGATAGTTCTCTACCAAAGGAGGTATAAGGTGCTCCTTCCCTCTGCTAGTCTGCAGGTCACCCTTGGGCAAGGTGTAGCATCTGCTTAGCCTCCCCCACACCCCCAATCAGGGTCACGTGAAGCCACGGGGGCAGGTGGCGGACGGTCGTACGAGCAGCCGGTGCAGATCACAAGTCCTGGTTATGTGACCACTGACGCCAGGCAGACAATCTCTGAAGAGTATTGATAATGACTGGGGTCACCCGTCTTGTAAAGACACGGCCCAGAAGAAAACGATGGCAAACCACTTCTGTAGAAAAATTTGCCGAGAACACATGATCGCTCACATCATATGACACGGCACATAACAAACGAATGAATATATACTTGTTATTGCAACTTATAGTTCGTTTATTATGTACTGCTACCACAAACCAACAAATTTCACCACATATGCCAGTGATATTAAATCTGATTCTGATTCTGAAATGAAGGTAGAGCAGTGGATGCTGTCTATATGGACCTTAGTTAAGCCTTTGACATCTGGAAGGCTAGATCACGTGGGCTTCAGGGGGAACAAACGAGGTGGATTCAGTATTGGCTCGATGATAGGAAGCAGAGTGTGATGGTTGAAGGTCAATTCTCCGACTGTGAGGCCAGTGACTAGTGGGGTGCCCCAAGGGTCAGAGCTGGAACCTCTGTTCTTTCTTATTTATGAAAATAATTTTGATGTGAACGCACAATTAGCAAGTTTGCTGATGATATTAAATTAATGGGTCTTGTTGATAATGAATTGCAAAGAGATCTTCATCATTTAAGGAGATGGCTCACTAAGTCCTTGATAAGGCCGCACTTGGATTTCTGTGTATAATTTTGGTCACGTTGTTATAGGAAAGACATAGTCAAGCTGGAGAGGGGACAAAGAGCTGTACAAGGATGCTGCTTGGACTAAAGAGCCTGAGTTGTAAGGAGTGGATGTCTACACTTGATCTTTATTCCAAAGAGTGTGAGAGAATATGGGGTGACCTCACAGAGGTTTGTAAAATCATGAGGGTATGGATAAGGTCCTCCAGAGCTGAGGAGTCCAAAACCAGACAGCACAGATGCAAGATAAGAGGGGAGAGATTTAAGTCACCTGAGATGTAATCTCTTTACTCAGAGGGTAGTGAGTAAAGAAGTGTTTGAGGCAGATATAATTGCAACATTTAGGAGGCATTTGTATAGGCTCATGGAGGGTTATAGTCTAAACATGGGCAACTGGGACTAGCAGGAAGATGCTGTGGTTGGCATGGACCAGATGGGCTGAAGGGCCTGTTCCCCTGCTGTATTACTCTATGACTATCTATAGGAGGCAGGGGATAGATTCTTCCCAAAGATGAAGAGTATTCTAAAGGGAGGGTGCAGCAACAGTGGCTGACAATGGATGTCAAAGACAGCATAAAAGCAAAAGACAGGGCATAGAATAGAGCAAAAATGAGTGGGAACTTAGAGGATTTGGAAGCTTTTAAAAACCAACAGAAGGCAACTAAAAGCCATAAGGAGGGTAAAGCTGAAATATGAAGATAAGCTGGCCAATAATATCAAAGAGGATACCAGAACTCTTTTCTCAGATATATAAAGAGTAAAAGAGAAGTGAGAGTGGATATCGGACCGCTGGAAAATGACTCTGGAGAGGTAGTAATGGGGGACAAAGAAATGATGGACAAACTGAATAAGTATTTTGCTTCCATCTTTACTTTGGAAGACAATAATAGTATGCCAGAAATTCGAGAGTGTCAGGGGGCAGAAGAGAGTGTAGATGTGATTACTAAGGAGAAGGTGCTTGTGAATCTGAAAGGTTTGAAGGTGGATAAGTCCCCTGGACCACATGATTGTGGATGCATTAGAAATGATCTTTCAGGAATCACTAGATTCTGGAATGATTCTGGAGGACTGGAAAATTGTAAGTGTCACTTCATTCTTTAAGATAGGAGGGAGACAGAAGAAAGGAATTATAGGCCAGTTAGCCTGACTTCAGTGGTTGGGAAATTACTGGAGTCCATTATTAAGGATGCGGTTTCGGAGTATTTGGAGGCACAAATGATTAAATCGGCCAAAGTCAGCATGGTTTCCTTCAGGTGAAATCTTGCCTGACAAGTCTGTTGGAATTCTCTGAGGAAATAACGGGCAGGATAAACAAAGGAGAGTCATTGGATGTTGTTTATTTGGATTTTCAGAAGGTACTGCACATGAGGCTGCTTAACAAGAGACCAGGGTATTACAGGAAAGACACTAGCATGGATAGAAGATTGGCTGACTGGCAGGAGGCAAAGAGTGGGAATAAAGCAGGCCTATCCTTGCTGGCTGCCAGTGACTATTAGTGTTCCACAGGGGCTGGTGTTGGGACCACTTCTTCTCATGCTATATGTCAATGTCTTGTATGATGGTTTTGTGCCAGGTTTGCAGATGATATGAAGATAGGTGGAGGGACAGGTAGTACTGAGGAAGCACAGTGTCTGGAAAAGGACTTAGATTGGGTAAAGAAGTGGTAGATGGAATATAGTATAGGGAAGTGTATGGTCATGACTTTGGTAGAAGGAATAAGGGTACTTTCTAATTGGGGATAAAGTTCAAAAATCAGAGGTGTAAAGGGACATGGAAGTCCTTGTGCAGGATACCCCAAAGGTTAACTTGCAGGTTGAGTCTGTGGTGAGAAAGGCAAATGCAATGTTGGCATTCATTTCAAGAGGACTAGAGTATAAAAGCAAGGATGTAATGCTGAGGCATTTACAAGGCATTGGTGAGGACTTATTTGAAGTATTTTGAGCAGTTTTGGGCCGCTTATCTGAGAAAAGATATGCTGACATTGGAGAGGGTTCAGAGGAGGTTCACAAGGATGTTTCCAGGTATGAAAGAGTTAATGTATGAGGAGTGTTTGATGGCTCTGGGCCTGTACTCGCTGGAATTCAGAAGAACGAGGGGGAATATCATTGAAACCTATCAAATATTGAAAGACCCAGATAGAGTAGATGTGAAGGGTACGTTTCCTATAGCAGGGTAGTCTAGGACCAGAGGGCACAGAGAGAGTGGATGTGGAGATGATGTTTCCTATAGTGGGGGAGTCTAGGACCAGAGGGCACAGAGAGAGTGGATGTGGAGATGATGTTTCCTATAGTGGGGGAGTCTAGGACCAGAGGGCACAGAGAGAGTGGATGTGGAGATGATGTTTCCTGTAGCAGGGTAGTCTAGGACCAGAGGACACAGATCGAGTGGATGTGGAGAGGATGTTTCCTATAGTGGGGGAGTCTAGGACCAGAGGGCACAGATAGAGTGGATGTGGAGAGGGTGTTTCCTATAGTGGGGGAGTCTAGGACCGGAGGGCACAGATAGAGTGGATGTGGAGAGGATGTTTCCTATAGTGGGGAAGTCTAGGACCACAGATAGAGTGGATGTGGAGAGGATGTTTCCTGTAGTGGGAGAGTCTAAGACCAGAGGACACAGATAGAGTGTATGTGGAGAGGATGTTTCCTATCGTGGGGGAGTCTAGGACCAGAGGGCACAGAGAGAGTGGATGTGGAGATGATGTTTCCTATAGTGGGGGAGTCTAGGACCAGAGGGCACAGAGAGAGTGGATGTGGAGATGATGTTTCCTGTAGCAGGGTAGTCTAGGACCAGAGGACACAGATCGAGTGGATGTGGAGAGGATGTTTCCTATAGTGGGGGAGTCTAGGACCAGAGGACACAGATAGAGTGGATGTGGAGAGGATGTTTCCTATAGTGGGGGAGTCTAGGACCGGAGGGCACAGATAGAGTGGATGCGGAGAGGATGTTTCCTATAGTGGGGGAGTCTAGGACCAGAGGGCACAGAGAGAGTGGATGTGGAGATGATGTTTCCTGTAGCAGGGTAGTCTAGGACCAGAGGACACAGATCGAGTGGATGTGGAGAGGATGTTTCCTATAGTGGGGGAGTCTAGGACCAGAGGACACAGATAGAGTGGATGTGGAGAGGATGTTTCCTATAGTGGGGGAGTCTAGGACCGGAGGGCACAGATAGAGTGGATGCGGAGAGGATGTTTCCTATAGTGGGGAAGTCTAGGACCACAGATAGAGTGGATGTGGAGAGGATGTTTCCTGTAGTGGGAGAGTCTAAGACCAGAGGACACAGATAGAGTGGATGTGGAGAGGATGTTTCCTATAGTGGGGAAGTCTAGGACCACAGTTAGAGTGGATGTGGAGAGGATGTTTCCTGTAGTGGGAGAGTCTAAGACCAGAGGACACAGATAGAGTGGATGTGGAGAGGATGTTTCCTATAGTGGGGAAGTCTAGGACCACAGATAGAGTGGATGTGGAGAGGATGTTTCCTATAGTGGGGAAGTCTAGGACCACAGATAGACTGGATGTGGAGAGGATGTTTCCTATAGTGGGGAAGTCTAGGACCACAGATAGACTGGATGTGGAGAGGATGTTTCCTGTAGTGAGGGAGTCTAGGACCAGAGGACACAGATAGAGTGGATGTGGAGAGGATGTTTCCTGTAGTGGGGGAGTCTAGTACCAGAGGACACAGATAGATTGGATGTGGAGAGGATGTTTCCTATAGTGGGGGAGTCTAGGACCAGAGGACACAGATAGAGTGGATGTGGAGAGGATGTTTCCTGTAGTGGGGGAGTCTAGGACCAGAGGACACAGATAGAGTGGATGTGGAGAGGATGTTTCCTGTAGTGGGGGAGTCTAGGACCAGAGGACACAGATAGAGTGGATGTGGAGAGGATGTTTCCTATAGTGGGGAAGTCTAGGATCAGTGGACACAGATAGAGTGGATATGGAGAGGATGTTTCCTGTAGTGGGGGAGTCTAGGACCAGAGGACACAGATAGAGTGGATGTGGAGAGGATGTTTCCTGTAGTGGGGGAGTCTAAGACCAGCGGGCACGTCCTCAGAATATGAGACATCCATTTAGAACAGTGATGAAGAGGAATTTCTTTAGCCAGAGAGTAGTGAATCTGTGGAATTCATTGCTCCAGAAGGTTATGGAGACCAAGTCATTGAGTATATTTAAAGCAGAAGTTGATAGGTTCTCAATTAGTAAGGGTGTCAAAGGTTACAGGGATATGACAGGAGAATGGGTTTGAACGGGATAATAAATCAGCCATGATGGAATGGCAGAGCAGAGTCAATGGGCTGAATGGCCTAATTCTGCTCCTATGTGTTACGGTCTATGGTCTTATATCCACACTGACACAGTCACTGTCCTCCTGTGTTCCCATTTGCCCTGCTGCTACCTAGAAGAGTTCCTCTTGCCAAGAGTCACAATGTCACTTTAATCATCTCCTGTCAGAGTCACCTTATGTTCAGATGCTCCTGCACCGAGCATCACTTTATGTACGGTGAAAATCAGTCTAAGTATTTAAGCCTATGTTATACAGCCACACTCAGTTACCTGTACATTGTGTTTTGTACGATTGCTTTCATATTTATATTTCTGTGTTTTTGATGCATATTGTGTTATTTTATTCTGTACTGGATCCAGAGTAACAATCATTTCATTCTCCCCTACATTCATGTACTAAAGACTGACAAGAATTTATTTATTGAGATACAGCATGAAATAGGCCCTTCTGGCCCTTTGAGCCACGATGCCCAGCAACCCTGTTTAACCCTAGCCTTACAATGACAAATTAACCAACAACCCGTATGCCTTCGGACTGTGGGAGGAAACCAGAGCACCCGGAGGAAACCCATGCAGTTACGGGGAGAACGTACAAACTCCTTACAGGCAGTGTCGGGAATTGAACTAACCGCTATGCTACTGTGCTGCTAGTTGAAATAGCCTGAATCTTAAAGAGGTCGTTTGACCTGCTGACAAACAGGCAGAGGATGGAGATGTGCACAGGCAGGAGAGATTAATTTGCAATGGCATCATGGTCAGTACAGACATTGTGGGTCCCTGTGCTATTCACTCCAGAACACTTGTTGTTCAATGGAAGAGAGGTGAATGATGGATGTTTCTGTTTAAGGCAGACAAAATAAGTGAATTGAAATGGAAAAGTGAAAATAGAGATAGAAAAGGATGGTATAAACACTATAAAAATCTGTTTTTATGAGTATTGTATATCCCTTCTCTGAAAAATTGCTCAGTGCCTCATACACAATGACAGAGCTACATGACATGTGAATAAATCTGAAGATCTGTGGGAGAAATAGAATGTGCAGATTAAAATGATGAAAATATTTTGTTTTTGATTTGAGTAATGACACCTACTACACAATTCATCGCATTTATGTGCTTTGAGATGTTTCCCTATCATAAGCTGTGTGGAAAGCACTCTGATGTTTTTGTGGTCTAATAGAAAGCCCCTGACTTTGGTGGAAATGAGCTAAAAGGAGCCAGGAGGCGCAGAGTGAGAATGGACTTTACAATGTGCAAGACTTTCTTTACTGGTGGTCACCATGGCAACGGGTTATTGTTCACTAAGAGAGGTGCAGTGATGAATGCCTTTGTTTAGGTTTAGGAGAAGGTAGATGAAATAAGTGAATTGAAATAGAAAAGTAAAAATAAGAAAAAGAGGGTATAAAAAATATAAAAAAGATTTTTATGAGTATTGCATGTCCCTTCTCTGAAAGTCACCATGACAACAGATTACAAACCACTGACTATTGGGAGAAGTGGTCACACTGGACTGTTTTTTCCTTTATGAAGATATCAGGCTCCATTTTCCTCAGTCTCATGTTGCCAGCTCTTTCTAGAAGAATCCTCTGAAAGATTCTCTCATCAGACTTAGTGACCCTGTGGCTCAATATCCCTCTGACTCGAATATTTTCATTTGGGGCAGCACGATTGTGTAATGCTTCACAGTGCCAGCGACCTGGGTTCAATCCCCGCTGCTGCCTGTACGGAGTTTGTACATTCTCTCCGAGACCGTGTGGGTTTCCTCCGAGTGCTCCAGTTTCCTCCCACAGTGCAAAGACACAGGGCTTAATAGGTTAATTGTCAACATGGTCCCATTAACTGTGCTGTATCTCTAAACAAAACTGCTGAAGAAAAACAATCAAAGAAAGTGATGAAAAATATTCTGACAAACAAGCCATTTTTCTCCAGTATTAATCACAGCAATGTTATTAAACCCACAGAGAAATGCAGACAATTCAGCGTAATTATCAGCTCTCCTGTCTGTCTCATCATGGATGAAGGAAGCCCATTCAAACTGGGATGTAGTTAAGAATGTTTCTGACTTTAAAATGTGTAATGTTATATTCCCTGACAAGTTCATTTTTCTCTCTGTGGTCAAGCAAGCTTCAGTCTTTAAACTGAGTGCCTTGAATTCACAGCAGCTCTCTCAAGTCACAGGAATGTCAGGGGTCAAGCTGTTGGCCTTAAAGAAAGAAAGATTTGCTTTATTTGTCACTTGTACATTGAAGCATACAGTGAAATGCTTCGTTGCACCAACTCAAATCAGTGAGGATCAAAACCCACACAGTCACAGAAAGAACGTACAAACTCCTTACAGACAGTGGCAGGAATTAAAGCTTGATCTTACAGCTGGCGCTGAAAAACAAAACACTAACCACCAATCTTCCCTCTAATTGGTGCAAAAATCTTGTGCTGTGCAATTTTTTGCCCAGTGACAACAACATGTGTGCTCGGAATAATTTTTTTCAATAAAAACAGTATCAATAAACCGGTTCGAAAATCTGCAGATAAATCATCGCAAACTCCACATTGTCAACACCGTGATTGTGTACGATCATGAAATATACTGAACATACCAACAAGGTGCAGGTTGACAACCTTTTGTGCGCAGTTTAAATTCCTTTGTGTGCTCGTACAAGAGATGTGTGCGCACGCCTTAGAAGGAACGTTGCTAGCCGCTACTCAACTGTGCTGCTCCTAATGAGTGATAGCTGGCCTCTAAACCCAGCATTCTCTGGGCATGCTTTGTTAATACGGCCATGTTCAGCATTTGGTTGACACCCAGAGGCAGGTAAAATGGCTGTGGATTTTTTGCAGTGTATTCCATCATGGCTGATTTATTTTCCCTCTCAACCCCATTCTCTGCCATCTCCCTGTAACTTTTGACACCCTGACTAATCAAGAATCTATCAACCTCCACTTTAAATATGCCCAATGACTTGGCCTCTGTAACTGTCTGTGGCATTGAATTCCCTCATCATCATTGTTTTAAAGGGATGTCCTTCTATTCTCTGGCTGCACCCTCTGTCCTAGACTTTTCCACTATTGGAAACATCTCACTACGTCCACTCTATCTAGGCCTTTCTGTATTCGATAGGTTTCAATGAGATCCCCCCTCATTATTCTAAACTCCAGTGAGTACAGGCCCACAGCCATCAAATGCTCCTCATATGTTAACCCCTTCATCCCTGGGGTGATTCTTGTAAACATGGTCACAAGGGGTATGGAGGGCTATTGTCCAGGCGTGAGTCGATATGACTAGGCAGAATAACATATTGGCATGGACTAGGTTGGCCGAAGGGCCTGTTTCTGTGGCCCTAATGCTCTATGACCATATGGCTCTTCGGGACCCTCTCCAATGCCAGCACAATCTTTCTTAGATACGGGATGCAAAACTTGCAAACATTCCTGCACCCGGGGTATCCCTGCCTTGTTTTGTTGCCTGGTCTCCATCAAGTGTCTTCAGAATCAGAATCTGACTTACACTCAGTGGCCACTTTATTAGCCACCTCCTGTGTGAGGTCACTGAGTGTGTGTTCATGGTCTTCTGCTGCTCTAGCCCATCCACTTTAAGATTCGACTTGTTGTGCGTTCAGAGACGCTCTTCTGCACACCACTGTTGTAACATGTGATTACTTGAGTTACTGTCACCTTCCTGTCAGCTTGAAACAGTCTAGTTATTCTCCTTTGACCTCTCTCATTAACAGAACTGCCGCTCACTGGAAGCTATTTTTGTTTTTCACACCATTCTCTGCAAATTCTAAAGATTGCTGCGTGTGAAAGCCCCATGAGATGAGCCATTTCTGAGACACTCAAACCACCCTGACTGGCACCAACAATCATTTCACAGTCAAAGTCACTTAGATCACATTTCTTCCCCATTCTGATGTTTGGTCTGAACAATTGAACCTCTTGACCATGTTTTCATCGAGTTGCTGCCACATAATTGGCTGATTAGATATTTGCATTAATGAGCAGGTGTACCTAATAAAGTGGCCGATGAGTGTTGAAGAACATTACCCTCTCCCCCCTCTTGTTCTTACCCCATTCCAACCTTCCTGCCCCCATCAGAAAAATAGTTTCCCTGCTTTGACTCCACCATAAATTTACCTTCCTCACCACAGACTCAACCTGCAAAATAACCATTTGGGAATCCTGCACAAGGATTCCCAAGTTCCTTTGTGCCTCAGTTTTTTTTGTATTTTCTCTCCATTTAGAAAATAATCAACCCTTTCATCTCTTCTACCAAAGTGCATGACCGTACAATTCCCAACACTATATTCCATCTGCCATTTCTTTGCCCATTCTCCTAATCTAAGTCCTTCTGTAACCTCTCTATTTACTCAAAACTACCTGTCCCCCTCACCTCTCTTTGTATAATCTCCAAACTTTGCAACAAAGCCACCAATTCTGTCATCCAAATGATTGACATTTTACATAAAAAGAATTGGCCCCAACACAAACCTCTGTGGAATACCATCAGTCACTGGAACCCAACCAGTAAAGGCTCCCTTTATTCACACTCTTTGCCTCCTGCCAATTGACACTGCTTTATCCTTGCTAGAAATTTTCCTGTGACACCATGGGCTCGTAACTTGTGAAGCAACCTCATGTGTGGCGCCTTGTCAAAGGCGTTATGCAAATTCAAGTACACAACATCAACCTATTCTTCTTTGTCTATCCTGCGTGTTATTTCTTCAAAGAATTCCAACAGCTTTGACAGGCAAGATTTTCCTTTGAGGAAACCATGATGATTATAGCCTATTTGCTCATGTTCCTCCAAGTACCCCGAAACTACATCCTTAAGAATCGTCTCCAATGTCACTGAGGTCAAACTAACTGAACTATAGTTTCCTTTCTTCTATCTATCTCCTTTTTTGAAGAGTGGAGTAACATTTGCAATTTTCCAGTCTTCCGGAACCATTCCAGAATCTAGTGATTCTTGAAAGATCATTATTAATGCCTCCACAATCTCATCAGCTACTTCTTTCAGAACACTGGGATGTAGACCATCTGGTCCAAGTGACTGATCTACTTTCAGACCTTTCAGTTTTCCAAGATTCTTCTCTCTAATTATGGTAGCTTCACACACTTCATGACCCTGACACCTGGAACTTCCACCATACTGTTAGCATCTTCCACAGTGAAGACCGATGCAAAATACTGATTCAGTTTGTCCTCCATTTCCTTGTCCCCAAATACTACCTCTCCAGCATCGCTTTCCAGCAGTTCAATATGGAAACCATAGAAAGGGTGCAGAGGAGATTTACAAAGATATTGCCTGGATTGGGGAGCATGCCTTATGAGAATAGGTTGAGTGAACTCAGCCTTTTCTCCTTGGAGCGACGGAGGATGAGAGGTGTATAAGATGATGAGAGGCATTGATTGTGTGGATAGACAATAGACAGTAGGTGCAGTAGGCCATTTGGCCCTTCTAGCCAGCACCACCATTCACTGTGATCATGGCTGATCATACACAATCAGTACCCCATTCCTGCCCTCTCCCCATATCCCTTGACCTCGCTATCTATAAGAGCTCTATCTAACTCTCTCTTGAATGCATCCAGAGACTTGGCCTCCACTGCCTTCTGGGGCAGAGCATTCCACATATCCACCACTCTCTGAGTGAAAAAGTTTTTCCGCATCTCAGTTCTAAATGGCCTACCCCTTATTCTTAAACTGTGGCCTCTAGTTCTGGACTCACCCATCAGCGGGAACATGCTTCCTGCCTCCAGCGTGTCTAATCCCTTAATAATCTTATATGTCTCAATCAGATCCCCTCTCATCCTTCTAAATTCCAGTGTATACATGCCCAGTCACTCCAATCTTTCAACAAATGACAGTCCCGCCATTCCGGGAATTAACCTTGTGAACCTACGCTGCACTCCCTCAATAGCAAGAATGTCCTTCCTCAAATTTGGAGACCAAAACTGCACACAATACTTCAGGTGGGGTCTCACCAGGGTCCTGTACAGCTGCAGAAGGACCTCTACTCCTATACTCAATTCCTCTTGTTATAAAGGCCAGCATGCCATTAGCTTTCTTCACTGCCTGCTGTACCTGCATGCTTGCTTTCATTGACTGATGTACAAGAACACCTAGATCTCGTTGTACTTCCCCTTTTCCTAACTTGACTCCATTTAGATAGTAATCTGCCTTCCTGTTCTTGCCAGCAAAGTGGATAACTTCACATGTATACACATTAAACTGCATCTGCCATACATTTGCCCACTCACCCAACCTGTCCAAGTCACCCTGCATTCTGATAACATCTTCCTGACATTTCACACTGCCACCCAGCTTTGTGTCATCAGCAAATTTGCTAATGTTACTTTTAATCCCTTCATCTAAATCATTAATGTATATTGTAAACAGCTGCGGTCCCAGCACCGAACCTTGCGGTACCCCACTGGTCACAGCCTGCCATTCCGAAAGGGACCCGTTAATCACTACTCTTTGTTTCCTGTCAGCCAGCCAATTTTCAATCCATGTCAGTACTCTGCCCCCAATATCATGTGCCCTAATTTTGCCCACTAATCTCCTATGTGGGACTTTATCAAAAGCTTTCTTTAAGTCCAGGTACACTACATCCACTGGCTCTCCCTTGTCCATTTTCATAGTTACATCCTCAAAAAACTCCAGAAGATTAGTCAAACATGATTTTCCCTTCATAAATCCATGCTGACTCGGATTGATCCTTCTACTGCTATCCAAATGTGTCGTAATTTCCTCTTTTATAATTGACTCCAGCATCTTTCCCACCACTGACGTCAGGCTAACCGGTCTATAATTCCCTGTTTTCTCTCTCCCTCCTTTCTTGAAAAGTGGGACAACATTAGCCACCCTCCAGTCAGCAGGAACTGTTCCTGAATCTATAGAACATTGGAAAATGATTACCAATGCATCCATGATTTCTAGAACCACCTCTTTAAGTACCCTGGGATGCAGACCATCAGGGCCCGGGGACTTATCAGCCTTCAGACTCAACAGTCTATCCAACACCGTTTCTTGCCTAATATAAATTTCCTTCAGTTCATCCTTTACCCTCGTTCCTTTGACCACTATTACATCTGGAAGATTGTTTGTGTCTTCCCTAGTGAAGACAGATCCAAAGTACTTGTTCAACTCATCTGCCATTTCCTTGTTCCCCATAATAAATTCACCCTTTTCTGTCTTCAATGGTCCAATTTTGGTCTTAACTATTTTTTTTGCTATTCACATACCTAAAGAAGCTTTTACTATCCTCCTTTATATTCTTGGCTAGTTTACCTTCATACCTCATTTTTTCTTGGCGTATTGCCTTTTTTGTTATCTTCTGTTGCTCTTTAAAAGCTTCCCAGTCCTCCAGTTTCCCGCTCATCTTTGCTATGTTATACTTCTTCTCTTTTATTTTTATACTGCCCTTTACTTCCCTCGTCAGCCACGGCCACCTTTTACGCCCCTTAGGATCTTTCTTCCTCTTTGGAATGAACTGATCCTGCACCTTCTGCATTATTCCCAGAAATACCTGCCATTGTTGTTCCACTGTCTTCCCTGCTAGGGTATTGTTCCATTGAACGTTGGCCAGCTCCTCCCTCATAGCTCCATAGTTCCCTTTGTTCAACTGTAATACTGACACATCCGATTTTCCCTTCTCCTTCTCAAATTGTAGGTTAAAACATATCATATTATGGTCACTACCTCCTAATGGTTCCTTTACCTCGAGGTCCCTGATCAACTCCGGTTCATTGCACAACACTAAATCTAGAATTGCCTTCTCCCTGGTAGGCTCCAGTACAAGCTGTTCTAAGAATCCATCTCGGAGGCACTCCACAAACTCCCTTTCTTGAGGTCCAGTACCATTCTGATTCTCCCAGTCTACCTGCATGTTGACATCCCCCATGACAACTGTATCATTACCTTTGCGACATGCCAATTTTAACTCTTCATTCAACTTACACCCTACATCCAGACTGCTGTTTGGGGGCCTGTAGATAACTCCCATTAGGGTCTTTCTACCCTTAGAATTTCTCAGTTCTATCCATACTGACTCTACATCCCCTGATTCTATGTCCCTCCTCGCAAGGGACTGAATATCATTCCTCACTAACAGAGCCACCCCACCCCCTCTGCCAGTCAGTCTGTCCTTTTGATAAGATGTCAGAGGCTTCTTCCCAGGGCTGAAATGGCTAGCACGAGAGAGCACAGTTTTAAGGTGCTTGGAAGTAGGTACAGAGGAGATGTCAGGGTAAGTTTTTTACACAGAGAGTGGTGAGTGCGTGGAATGGGCTGCTGGCGACAGTGGTGGGGGCGGATATGATAGTGTCTTTTAAGAGTCTCCTGGATAGGTACATGGAGCTCAGAAAAATAGAGGGCTATGGGTAACCCTGGGTAATTTCTAAGGTAAGGACATGTTTGGCACAGCTTTGTGGGCCGAAGGGCCTGTATTGTGCTGTAGGTTTTCTATGTTTCTATGTTTCTAATATCCACTCTCACCCCTCTTTTACACTTTATGTATCTGAAGAAACTTTTGGTATCTTTAATATTATTACCTTTGCCTTCTTAATGACTTTTTTAGTTGCCTCCTGTTTGTTTCTGAAAGCTTCCCAATCCTCTAACTTCCCACTAATTTTTGCTCTATTATATGCCCTCGCTTTGGCTTTTATGTTGGCTCTGACTTTCCGTGTTAACAATGGTTGTGTCAGCTTGCCTTTAGAATAAGTCTTCCCCTTTGGGATGTATCTATCCTGTGCCTTCCAAGTTGCTTCCGGAAACTCCAGCCATTGTTTTTCTGCCGTCATCTCTGCCAATCAATTCTGGCCAGCTCCTCGCTCACGCCTCTGTAATTTCCTTTACTCCACTGTAACACTGATACATTTGACTTTAGACCATAAGACCTTAAGACATAGGAGTAGAATTAGGCCATTTGGCCCATTGAGTCTAGTCCACCATTCAATCATGGTTGATCCTTTTTTTCGCTCCTCAGCCCCACCCCACAACCTTCTGTCCATAACCTTTGATGCCATGTTCAATCAAGAACCTATCAAGCTCTGCCTATCAACAACCTGGCCTCCACAGCTGTCTGTAGAAATAAATTTCACAAATTCACCACCCTCTGGCAAAAGCTGTTTCTCCACATCTCTGTTTTAAATGGGCGTTCCTCTATCCTGAGGCTGTGCCCTTTTGTCCTAGACTCTCCCACCATGGGAAACATCCTTTCCACATCTACTCTGTCTGGGCCTTTCAGCATTCGAAAGGTTTCAATGAGATCCCCCCTCATCCTTCTGAATTCCAGCAAGTACAGACCCAGAGCTATCAAACATTCCTCAAATGATAACCCTTTCATTCCCAGAATCATCCTTGTGAACATCCTCTGAATCCTCTCCAATGCCAGTTCATCTTTTTTAAAATGAGGAGCCCAAAACTTTTCACAATATTCATGGTGAGGCCTCAACAGTGCCTTATAAAGCCTCAGCATCACATCCCTGCTCTTGTATTCTAGACCTCTTGAAATGAATGCTAACATTGCATTTGCCTTCCTCACCACCGACTCAACCTGCAAGTTAACCTTCAGGCTGTTCTGACAAGGACTCCCAAGTCCCTTTGCATCTCAGGTTTTTTGGATTTTCTCCCCATTTAGAAAATAGTCTGCACATTTATTTCTACTACCAAAGTGCATGACCATGCATTTTCCAACATTGTATTTCATTTGCTACTCTATTGCCCATTTTCCAAATCTAAGACCTTCTGCATCCTACCTGTTTCCTCAACACTACCTGCCCCTCCACCAATCTTCATATCATCTGCAAACTTGGCAACAAAGCCATCTATTCCATCATCTAAATCATTGATATACAGCATAAAAAGAAGCTGTCCCAACACCGATCCCTGTGGAACACCACTAGTCACTGACAACCAACCAGAAAAGGATCCTTTTATTCCCACTCGCTGCCTCCTACCAATCAACCAATGCTCTAACCATGCTAGTAACTTTCCTGTAATACCACGGGCTCTTAACTTGATAACCAGGCTCATATGCAGCACCTTGTCAAAGGCCTTCTGAAAGTCCAAATATACAACATCTATCCTACTTGTAATCTCCTCAAAGAATTCCAACAGGCTTGTCAGGCAAGATTTTGCCTTAAGGAAACCATGCTGACTTTGTCTTGTCTTGTGTCACCAAGTACTCCGTAACCTCATCCTTAACAATTGACTCCAACATCTTTCCAACCATTAAGGTCAGGCTAACTGGTCTATGATTTCCTTTCTGCTGCCTTTCTCCTTTCTTAAAGAGTGGAGTAACATTTGCAATTTTCCAGTCCTCTGGCACCATCTCAGAGTCAAATGATTTTTGAAAGACCATTTCTAATGTCTCCACAATCTCTACCACTACCTCTTTCAGAACCCTTGGGTGCAGTTCATCTGGTTCAGGTGGCTTATGTATCCTTAGGTCTTCCAGCTTTTTGAGCTCCTTCTCCTTTGTGATAGTAACTGCACTCACTTCTCTTCCCTCGCACCCTTCAACACCCGGCACACCGCTAGTGTCTTCCACAGTGAAGACACTTTAGCTTCTCCTTTTCAAATTTGAGGGTGAATTCAAACATATTATGATCACTTTCCCCTGAGGCTTCCTTTACCTTAAGCTCTCTAATCAATTGTGGTTCATTGCACAACACCCAATCCAGAATGGCTGATTCCCTTGTGTTCTCAACCATGAGCTGCTTGGAACATCCATCTCATCAGCATTCTGGAAATTCCCCCTCTTGGGATCCAGCACTAATCTGATTTTCCCAATCTACCTGCATATTGAAATCCCCCATGACTGTGGTAACATTGCCCTTTTGGCATGGATTTTCTATCTCCCATTGTCATTTGTGGACCACAGCCTTACTACTGTTTGAGGGTCTGTATACAGCTCCCATCGGGGTCTTTTCATCCTTGCAGTTCCTTACCTCTACCCACATAAATTCTACACCTTCCGATCCGCCGTCACCTCTTTCTAGTGATTTGATTTCATTCTTTTACCAGCAGAGCAATGCCACCCCCTCTGTCTTCCTGCCTGTCCTTTCGTTATAATGGACATTAAGCCCCCAGCTGTAATCTTTCAGCCATGATTAACTGATGCCTACAATGTCATACATGCCAATCTGTAACTGTGCATCTACCTTATTCCATATACTGCACAAATTCAGATACAACACCTTCAGTCCTGTATTCACTCTTTCCAATTTTGCCCACCTTTTACATTCCAACTCTTCCTGTTCACTGCAATTTTGCTCTGTCGTCAGCCTCTCCTTACTAGCAGTCTCACTACACACTGTCTTTGTGAACCAACTACCCCATCCTCAGCACTGTCACTCCAGTTCCCACCCCCCTGACAAACCCTTCTGAACAACTCAAGCCAACCTGCCTGCAAGGTTATTGGACCCCCCTCAGGCTCAGGTGTAACCCAGTCCCTTTTGTACAGGTCATAGCTTCCCCAGAAGAGATCCCAAAGATCCATAAATCTGAACCCCTGCCCCCAGCACCAGTTCCTCAGCCATACATTCATCTGCCAAAGCATCCTATTCTTACCCTCGCTGGCACGTGGCACAGGCAGCAATCCGGAGATTACCACCCAGAAGGTCATAAATATCAAATATATTCAGAGATATGCCTCGGTGACAGGTCCTTCTGGCCCAATGAGCCTGCGACGTCCAGTTACACCCTTGTGACGAATTATCCTATGTCTTATGGACTGTGGGAGGAAACCGGAACACCCGGAGGAAACCCACGTGATCACAGGGCGAATGTACAAACAGTGGTGGGAATTGAACCCGGGTCGCTGGCACTGTAATAGCGTTATGCTGACCGCTACACTACTGTGTCATCCTCTTCTAGGAAATGAAGTCCTAACCAATTCAACCTTTCCCTAAAACTCAGGTCCTGAAGTCCCAGCAACTCACAAACACAAGGCAATAACATCAGTAATTGCTACCAGAGGCCATCATGCAATCCCATCGATCCAGCCGGCACATGTTAAACCTCCGTCCATCTGGAGTCTGTGACTGGGTGATCAGAGGGATTTTCCGCTCCATGTTCTCCCAGGCGCCCATGGTCCAGGCGACAAGGAACCAACAGACCGTCAGCACCATGACCCCCAGCATCTTCAGCAGCCTGCAGCAGGTCATGTAGGGCACCCGCTGGGCTGTTCGGGACAGGAACACCTTCAGCACTCTGCGAGGAACCGAGCGAGAGAGGGAAGAAGGGAGAGAGGAAGGGAAAGGAATGAAGAGATAGTGGAAAGAGATAAAAGGAGATGTGAGATAATGAAATGCACTGAAGAGAAGAGACCATAGAACTATACAGAGCAATACATGCACACACACATGCACGCACACACACACACACATGCACGCACACACACACACGCACGTACGCACATGCACGCACGTGCACACATACACGCACACACACGCACATGCACGCACACACATGCACAAAATGCTGGAGGAACTCAGCAGGAGGGGAATAAACAATTAATGCATCAAGCTGAGACCTTTCATCAGGCCGAAAATATTGACTGATCATTCTTCTCCATAGACGCTGCCTGCCCTGTTGAGTTCTTCCAACATTTTGTGTGTGTTGTTCTGTTTTTCCAGCATCTGCAAAATCTCTTGTGTTTATGACTTACAGCACAGTATAGGCCCTTCAGCTGACGATGTTGTACCGACACTTTAACCTACTTTAAGATCAATGTAACTTTTTCCTCCATTTGTCTTTCACCCATGTGCTTCTCTCAGAGTCTCTTAAACGTCCTTAATGTATCTGCCTTTACCTCCACCCCTGACAGGTTGTTTCATGCACTCACCACTCTCTGTGTACTTCTGACACCCAAAGTTCAAAGTACATTTATTATTAAAATACAACCTTGAGATTACAACCTGCTCCTTACAGGCAGCCACAAAACAAAGAAACCCAATAGAACCCATTAAAAAAGGACTGTCAAACACCCAACGTGCAGAAAGAAAATCAAATTGTACAAACAATGAAAGTAAGCAAATAACATTCAGAACTGAAGTTGACGAAAGATGACAGCCATGAAGTCAGTCATCACTGCAGACAATCCAGGAGCCTATTAGTTGCAGGCCACAGCCTCATTTCAGTGCAGAAATGAGTAAATCTTGCAGAGCAGCGAGCTGAATGCCGGCCCATCTTTCACCTCTGGCCCCAACACCCTGACTTTTTCGATCTGAAAACCTGGGGCTTAAATTGGCCAACCCGCTCTTCTTGCTCTCAACCTGGGCCCTGTCACTTCAATGTACTCTCGGGCCCAGCACCCGCCACCTCGACTCTGCGTCGCCTTGGTTCTGTCACTTCGACAGAATCGCCCTCAGATCGGCTCCAGCAGCCGATGGCTCACGCTCCATTCTCAGGCCTGAGCCCAGTTCAGCCTGTATACCCCACGCTGCAACTCTCTTGCACCTTTGAGACTTCAGTTCACACCGCAAAAAATGGCAGGCTGTACAAAAGCTTGACTCGTCACTGTACTTCCCCCATCACCTTAAGTTATGCCCCCTTTCTAAGTTATAAAAGTGAAAGAAAACCAAACGACTTGTACTATATAGCATTGGAAAACATCCCAAGTGTTTCAGAGGAAATGGATTCTGAATCTTTGTTAGTAATAGCAGAAAGAGGCCCTTGACTTCTTTCATCCTATAGGGGATGGTTGAATGTTGTTAATTAACATAACCTCCAGCTTCTTCTGAATAATGTGTATCACACGCATATTAACATGCTGGGTTTAGTTACTGCAACCAACTACATAATCAATTACAGTTATTTGTTGAGATACAGCACAGAGCAAGTCCCTGCATCCTAACGAGCCACATCACCCAGCGACACACCTATTTAGCCCTAGCCTAATCATAGTACAATTTACAATGACCAATTAACCTACTAACTAGTATGTCTTTGGACTGTGGGAGGAAACTGGGGCGCCCAGTTTGAGTAACGTTGTTTAAACGAATGAAAATCTTGTCTTTGTTGTTTGGTATTAACAGTAATAGCAGGGGATTGTTTCCAATTACAGGATCCCGCCAGCATTTGATGAGAACAAGCCTTATCAAAGCTGGAAAAATGAAATTGGACTATGGACTTGTGATATGGGGCTCGAGAAGAACAAGCAAACCCTTGCAGTTGTGCTGTTGCTTTTGGGAACAGCGAGAGAGACCGTGATGGGAATTTTAGTCGAAGAATTTAACAAAGATGACGGTATGAATACGCTAATAAATACACTTGACTCTGTTTTCATGAAGGAAGAAAAGGATCATATGTATGAGGCATATTCAGACTTTGACAAAATTTATAGAGACAATTCTAAAAATATGCCTGATTTATTGGTTTTGAACAAAAGTATAGTCACATGCATAAATACAAAATGGAACTTACCGATGGAGTATTAGCTTTTAATTTGTTGGATACTGCATGTCTGTACATAAAGGACAGACAGCTAGTGTTAACTGCATGCACAGAACTTACATTTGCATCTATGAAATTAGCACTGAAGAGTATTTTTGGAGAAAAATCAGAGACATCTGATGCAGAGTTTGACGACAGAATCTCTCAGATCTGCTGTTTTTGATACAGAATGCATGTGCACAGTGTGTGGAGAAAAATGGCTAGATAGCTATGTAAGTGAGCTAAACCAGAATGAAGTGCATAAACTGGTGAACAGTTACAAACCATTCAGATTTGGAGCTGGAAAGATTGTACGTTCTATCAAGAGTGAAAATGCCACAAAATGTTAAATTGAAACAGAGGTGGTAGCATTCCATTATTCTTGAGTAAAACTTCCCTAAGGAAAGCGGGGTAGTATTGGGTATAGACAATGACCAAGCTATGATGTTTCAATGGCCAGTGTCTCTTGAGCTCCCCAGCTGTGAACATTCTAGATAAAGACATTTCTGAGAACCAATGTGAGAATGAAGTGCGAATTGTCACACAGAACAGGACTCCAGATGAGAAACGCCAAGTGTTGCTCAAGCTTCACAAGCAGTTTGGACACACTTCAACTGATAGACTTCAGAAACTGCTCAGGAGTTCAGGAAACAGATGCAGACTACTTTTCCGATAATTGACGTGCCAGAAGTTTGGAAAGCCCAAGCGCAAGCCTGTGGTTGGCCTGCCATGACCATCTGAATACAATGGTACAGTAGTTGTAGGCCTACAAGGAGTGTGGTGTCTCCACATCACTGATGGGTTCACACGTTTCAGAGCCAGTAACATTGTAAACACAGAGAGACCCTCAGAGATAGTAAAAACACTTCATCCATTCTTGGATAAGTGTGCATGGCCCACCTCAGAAAGTATTCAGTGATAATGGTGGTGAATTTAATAATGATGAATTCAGAGATATGGCAGAGAACTTTACCATTGAATCAAAGACAATAGTGGCACACAGTCCTTGGAGGAATGGACTTCTGGAGCAACAACATCAAATGCTTACTGAAATAATGCTGAAGCTAAAGAAAAGCAATGGCTGTGATTGGAACACAGTCTTGGACTGGGGCTTCATTGTGAAGAACACCATGCACAACGTACATGATTGTAGCCCGTATCAGTTGGTGATCGGTCAGAATCCAAGCCTTCCCTCTGTACTGGTTGATGGACCATTTGGTCTAGAGGGCCCTACAAGGAGTGAATGGGTTGGGAAAACATACTTCAGCACCGCATGTATCAAGGAAGGCTTTCACTGAAACAGAGTGTCCAGAGAGAATTCGAAGATCACTGAGGGCACAGCTCCATCTTGCAGATGAGAAATATGAGGCAAGGGACAAAGTGTATTACAAAAGAGCAGAATATACAGGATGGAAAGGTCATGGAGTTGTCATTGGTCAGGATGGAGTTGTGGTATTTGTGAGACATGGAGGCATATATGTGAGAGTGCCTCATTCCAGACTATGTAAAGCACAAACTGAAGATCATCAGAACTCCATGGAGAATGACACATCAAATGAAAGACCTGATGCAGTGTCACATAGCGCAGACAGTTCTGAGGAGAGTGCAGCTGAGGACCCAACAGTGCAATTGGGGACTCAATAGGCTTGCCTGAACAGAAATCATCACAAGTGCAAAGGCAACATGAACTTTAGTCTTAAAACAGGACAAATTGTGAGATATTTAGACCAATAAACTTGTATCTTATACAAAGCTGAAGTCTTAGGACGGGCAGGCAAAACCACTGGGAGAAACAAATGTTGGTACAAATTGAAAAACCTATTACTAGCCATGGTTGCTGGCATTTCAGGATCAGTCGACATGTCATGTGTTGACAGAGTTCATAATGAACCCAGTAAAGATCAGGTTGGACCATTTGAGAAACGTCAAGTAAATGACGAGATGCCATTTGAATCTGCAAAGCAGGATGAAATCAGGAGTTGGAGAAATAACGGAGTGTTTGAGGAAGCTAGAGACATTGGTCAAAAGACAATGTCTACAAATGGGTGTGCACCCTGAAATAAACCCCAACAGGAATTACACCAAAAGCACGCCTGGCGGCTAGAGGTTTTGAGAAGGGGAACATAAAAACTCCAAAAAGACTCAGCAACATGTGTGTGTGTGTGTGCAGAGTCTCTCTGACTACTTCTCACTGTGATACGTCAAAAGCACTGGCAACCCCACTGCATGGACATGAAATCCTCATTCTTACAGGGAATGGAGCTGTCACATGACATTTACATTTGACCCCTGCCTGAAAGAGAAGGAACACTGTGGAAACTCAAAATGTATGTGTATGGTCAAGCAGATGCATCACAGAGTCAAGGAAATGATGTTGAAAACAGGAGGAAAGATGTCACAAGTGGATCCAGCTGTTGTTTTACTGGCAAGATTCAGAATATCAGATGATTAGAGTACTTGCCTGTCATGTAGATGACTTCATATGGGGAGGCTCACCACATCAGCTAAAGTCAGCTTTTCAGGTTGGGTGCAAGGAACATAACAGAGTCTGTGATGTGGGGATAGACATCCTTGCTGTTGATGGAACAGTACAACTGCACCAAGAAAGCTAGATCAGGAACCTTCAGACAATCTGCATGGAATCCTCACGTGCCACACCACAGAATGCACCCCTCGGTGAAGATGAAGCTGAAAAACTCAGGTCAGAGATAAGTCAGATTCTATGAATGGCAAGGCAGAGCAGACCTGACATCGTGTTTGATGCCTGCATCTTGGCATCCAGCACAAAAGATGCCACAGTACAAACAAGTAAAAGGTAGCAGCCCTTATGCATTGAATGGAGATGTTGAAAGTAAAGTTGTTTAAGTGAAAGAAAAACTTGTCTTTGTTGTTTGAGTGTTAACAGAAAATCAGCCATAATGGAATGACAGAGCAGACTCGATGGGCCGAATGGCCCGATTCTGCTTCTATATCTTCTGGACTTATGTAGATGAGCAATTCTCAGTCACACAAAGAACACATACCTGTAAATCTTTAAGGCTATGGTTCCATAGGTGATGACAAACCCCAGCATCCGCACCCATCGCAGCAGGACACACCGAAAAACACTGGGCTGGAAATACAGGATAATTACCTGGTGGACAAACACAAGAACATATGTTAGCCTGGACCTGAAACATTTGGTCATGCTATCAGACAGGGTTGCAGTATTGTGTACATTTTTTTAATGTAGAGATACAGCACAGAACCGGCCCTTCTGACCATCAAGCTGCCCTGCCCAGCAACCCACCGATTTAGCACTCGCCTAATTGCAGAACAATTTACAATGACCAATTAACCTACTAACCGGGACATTTCTGGACTATGAGAGGAAATAGGAGCACCTGGAGGAAACCCATGAAGTCATGGGACAGACGTACAAACTCCTTTACAGATGGCACGGGAATTGAACTCTAAACTCCGATGCCCCGAGCTGTAATAGCATCGCACTATCTGCTATGCTACAGTGAGGTTCTGGTCACCCCATTACAGGACGGATGTTGAGGCTTTGGGGAGGGTGCCGAAGAGGTTCACCAGGATGCTGACTGGATTAGAGAGGATTAGCTATAAGGAAAGGTCGAACAAATTTGGACTGCTTCCATTGCAGTGTCAGAGGTTGAAAGGCACCTGACAGAAGTTTATAAAATTGTGAGAGATATAACAGTCTCATAAATCTTTGTTGCACTCTTTCCAGCTTAATGATGTCTTTCCTGTATCAGCGTGACCAGAGCTGTACATAATATAGTGTTGTAAACTCCTAAAAATGCATTACTTGGGGGGTGAACTGACCCCATTCACAACACTGTCAGAAGAAAATTAATTGGAAAATAGGGAAGAGAAACAGTCTCACAAAATGCTGGAGGAACTCAGCAGGTCAGGCAGCATCTATGGAGAGTTGACATTTCAGGCTGAGGTCCTTCACTAGTACTGGAAAGGAAGGGGGACAAAGTCAGCATAAGAAGGTGGGTGGGGGGGGAGGAGGGGAGGAGTTCAAGCTGGCAGGTGATAGGTGAGGTCAGCTGAGGGGAAATGTGTGTGGTTGGGGGAAAAGGGGATGAAGCAAGAAGCAGGAAGGTGATAGGTGGAAAAAGTTAAAGGACTGAAGAAAAAAAAATCTGATAAGAGAGGAGAGTGGACCATGGGAGAAAGGGAAGGAAGAAGGACCTCAGAGGGAGGTGATAGGCAGGTGAGAAGCAGTGAAGGAGTAAAAAGGGAGCCAGAAGGAGTACAAGATGGAAGATTTATTCTTCCTTTCTTCCATGGTCCACTGTACTTTCCGATCAGATTCCATCTTCTTCAGCCCTTTACCTCTTCCACCTATCACCTCCCAGCTTCTAACCTCATCCCTGTCACCTAGCCACCTACCTTCCCCCTTACTAGTCTCACCTATCACCTGCCAGCTCATACTCCTTCCTCTTCCCCCACTTCTTATTCTGGCTTCTGCCCCTTTCCTTTCCAGTCCTGATAAAGGGTCTTGGCCCAAAAAGTTAACTGTTTATTACTTTCCATAGATGCTGCCTGACCTGTTGAGTTCCTTCAGCATTTTGTGTGTGTTGCTCTGGATTTCCAGCATCTGCAGAATCTCTCGTGTTAATCATTAGTCAAAGCCATTTCTACATCATTTCAGTCTGAGGTGAGTTAGTGAAATTGCAGCTTTAACAGTTAAAAATAATACTGACTAATCCTTGATGGGAACTGAGTTGCCACAAGTGAGCAATTATCATTAGATGCGTCAAACATGTAAATTTAGACTGAGCCATCTGTCAGCCACGTACGGGGGAAGGTTCTCACCGGTGGACGGAATCAGTGACGGTGTAATGGCTTGTGCGCTATTGTACTTCCAAAATGGTTCAAAGACATCAGACCACATTCAGGGACCTGGCACTGGACAGTAACAAAGTGGATCAGAGTTTCCACTGAGGAGAGCAGATTAGAAAAGGGAAAATGTTAAGACTGGCCATCAATATTAAGCTCTTTTTGGCCCCACTAAGAAGTTCTCAAGTTCAAGTTTATTGGCATAGACACACTTATCTGGGGTATAAATGCATTGAAAATTCACTTGTTGCACCAGCAGCACATACATAACAAGCACGGTAGAAATAGTACAATCATTGGATCGAGTATGATGTCGATTAATTTAGTGACACAGCGCAGTGAAGAGGTATACTTTCCACACAGCTGTAGAAGTTTGTCAAAGTTTTAGAGTCTTTACAAGCTTCTGTTACACCTTGTTTGTAATGGCACTTAGGTGCTGGACCCAGGCCAGGTTCTCTGAAATGATAACACCAAGGAATTTAAACTTGCTGACCTCCTCCACCTCTAACCCTGATGAAGACTGGCTCATGGACCTCCAGTTTCCTTCTCCTATCGTCAATAGCCAGTTCTTTGGTTTTGCTGACGTTGCTGTGGCACCATTCAGTCAGATTCTCAATCTCCCTCCTATAGCTGATTCATCACCACCTTTGATCCAGCCAAGACAGTGATGTCATCAGCAAATTTAATTATAGCATGGGAGCTGTACTTAGCCACACAGTCATAAGCATGAAGTGAGCAGAGCAGGGGGGATAATCACACAAGCTTGTGCTGCACCTGTGCTGATGGAGATGGTGAGATGTTGCCAATCTGAACTGACTGGGGTCTGCAAGTGAGGAAATCCAGGATCCAATTGCACAAGGAGGTATTGACACCTAGGTCTAGGAACTTATTGATTAGTTTTGAGGAGATGATAATGTTGAGTGCAGAGCTTTAATTGATACAGAGCACCCTGATATATGCATCTTTGCTGTCCAGATGTTCCAGGATGAGTGAAAAGCCAATGAGATTGGCATCTACTGTGGATCTGTTGCTCCAGTAGGCAAATTGGAGTGGATTGAGGTCACTCCTCAGGGAAGATTGATATATTTCATCACCAATCTCTCAAAACACTTTATCACTGTGAACGTAAGTGCTACTAGTATATAGATATTGGATCACACTTTATCTGAACCCTACCACTTGACCTTACCACCATGGATGACCCTGTCAGCAGCTAAGCTCCAGACAGGATCTCAGGAACTCTCAAGCCTCTCCACTTTAAACATGATAAACATAACTTAACATAAAGTTGTAATGAGAGAACTATGGATAGTGGTGAACACAAATGCAGAGAAAGGTCTAAAATTAACTCAGACTCCAAATAAACAAGACAACACAAATGACAAACAGTAGCACAAGAAATGGAACTTTTATGATTGAGCACTGAGTGCTCAGCCCAAGGCCTTTAAGTACAGACTTTCCATGAAGGAATGTGACAGATAATAATTGGCAGTCTGAGTCTTAAAGGGACAGCAGCAGATATTCGTACTCTGGAGAATTGGAGTGCAGAAACTTGGATGCCTGCTACTGTTCAGTTGGAACCATGACAAAACTTAAATTGGCATGAAATATACATGGACAAAATGAAGACAGTGACAATGAAGTTCTCAGCCAATGAAGTGTGGTCATCTTTGTAATATAAAAAGGCAGTGCATGACTTTTTGTTTGCACAGGCTATGGGGATCAGATATTTGCAGGGTTGTAGGCTTTGAACAGCTGGGCAGCAGCTCTCAGAAAGATCTACCAAAGAGCCGGCATGCTGGGTTATGTTTTCTCCTTCTATCAACTGGCTGGTGTTTTCACTGAGATCCTTAACCTCTTGCTTTGGCAGTGTGTGGTTCCCACCTGCTTACAGCAGGCTTCAGTGATATCGGTGCCCAAGAAGAGCATGGTGATTATTGCTCAGCAGCACTTACATCCACATTGATAAAATGTTTTGAGAGATTCAGCATGGCATCTAAAACTTCGACAGACTTCTATAGACATGTAGCAGAGAGATATTGACTAGCTGCATCACAGCCTGGTATGAAAACACCATAGCCCTTGAATGGAATATCCCTCCCAACCTTTGAGCACATCTACATGAAACTCCGTCGCAAGAAAGCAGCATCCGTCATCAGTGACCCCCACCACCCAGTATGTGCTCTCTTCTTTCTGCTGCCATCAGGAAGAAGCTACAGGAGCCTCAAGACTCACACCACCAGGTTCAGGAACAGTTATTACCTCTCAATCATCAGACTCTTGAACCAGAGGGGATAACTTCATTTTGTATTTGCACAGTTTGTTGTCTTCTGCTCTCTGATTGAACACCCTAGTTGGGCACTCCTTCACTGTTACAGTTATGGTTATTATTTGATAGATTTATTGAGTATGTGCACAAGAAAATGAATCTCGGGGTAGTACATGGTGACATATATGTACTTTGATAAAGGTTCTAAGCAGATTGGGATCAGTTGTCCAAAGGTTTGCAGATGCAAGGTTAGGTTGTGAGATAAGATGTGCTGCATTCAGACTGGGGTGTGGTGAAGTGGGTGGGAATCTGAGTGGGCAGATTTACAATGTGCACAAAATGCTGGAGGAAATCAAGAAATCAGCCAACATCTGTGGAGAAGAATAAAGAGTTGGCATTTTGGGCTGAAACCCTTCATCAGGGCAAAGGGTCTCGGTCCGAAATAGCAACTCTTTATTCCTTTCCATATATGCCTTTCCTGATCTGTTGAGTTCTTCCAGCATTTTGTGTGTGTTGTATCTACTGGAATTTGGAAGAATGAGATTGAAATTAATTGAAGTATGTAAGATACTGAGGGCTTTTGACAGGGTGGATGTGTGAGGATATTTCCTCTTGTGAAAGAGGAGGTGAAAGAGTTTGAAGATGCTTAAAACCCACTTAAGACAGAATAGGAGTGGTGGGGTGGAGATACGTCTCTACCAAAGGAGGTGTAAGGTGCCCCTTCCCTCCGCTAGCCTGCAGGTCACCCCTGGGGCAAGGTGTAGCACCTGCTTAGCCACCCAATCAGGGTCACATGAAGCCATGGGAGCAGGTGGTGGACGGTCGTATGAGCATCTGGTTATGTGACCACTGACGCCAGGCAGACAATCTCTGAAGACTATTGATAATGGCTGGGGTTGTCACCCACCTTGTAAAGATGCTGCCCAGAAGAAGGCAATGGCAAACCAGTTCTGTAGAAATGTTTGTCGAGAACAATCATGGTCATGAGACCCTGATCACCTAAGGCCTACGACATAGTACATAATGATGAATACAGAATAACATGGTCTTTCCTCTCAGGTCTTGCATAGCTTTGTCTCTGAAAACCTTCCTGTTGTTTTCAGGTTTGTTATCACTGCCATTGATAACTGCTGTTCCTAAAATGTATGTATGTATTAAGTATGTATTCAGGCTCCTGTGCCTCCCTGCTGATGATAGTAATGAGAGGAGGGCAAGTTCTAGATCCCAGGGTCACTAACTGCTGCTGGAGGAAGGTGCTGGAAACTTGGTCTTAGACAAGGCTTAATCGACGCAGTTTGTGGATCGGACTCTATAGATCATGCTATGATGTGTTTCTGCTCTCCGGTTTCTCCTTTTTATCGCTATTTTGTGCGATTTTGATCGGGGCAGACTGACTCTGTGGCCTGCAGTCAATGAAAAATTGAACTGAACTGAACTAAACTGAATGTCCCTGGACTGTTTCAAGGACTCTGTCATTTGATGTTTTATGTTCTGTGTGTTTTTCACTCTTTTTTGTCGTTTGTACAATTTGCTTTTTTATTGCGCGTTGGATGATTGATGTTTTTCTTTGAACGGGATCCATGGTGTTTCTTTGTTTGGGGGCTGTCTGTGGGAAGATGAATCTCAAGGTTGTATACTGCATACATACTTTGATAATAAATGTATTCCAAATCTTTGATTCTTTTAAAATATTTAATGAAGAGGGGATATTCAGGGATAGGGGAATAGATTCTGCCTAATGACTGAGGTGGTGAATGAGAAGGGGCAGGACCAGCAAAGCTGGTTAGTTTATTTTCACGGTTTTGGATTCATGAACAGGTATTTTCTTGGGTACTTACAGGAAAGTGAAGCAGGATAGATCCTCCAAGGATTGTCTCCAACAGAAGGAGTCCAGATGTTCTGATTCTCTGCAGAAAGAAAAGGCAAGTTTTACATTTCCTGACTCGGAAGTTAACTCTTAACACTTAAGAGTTAAGTGTTTTTCACCAAATATTGAGCTTTTCCCTGCTCCCAAATCCCAAACAAAAATGTCCATTGGCCAAGTATATAATAGAATTTAGATACAGCGCAGTACAGGCTCTTCAGCCCACAAGTTCAGGCCAATCTTTTACCTATTTCAACATCAATCTAATCCTTCCCTCTTACATGGCTCTCAATTTTTCTATCATCTACGTGCCCATCTAAGAGTCTCTTAAACACCCCTAACATATCTTCCTCTACCACCACTCTTGGCAAGGCTTCTGGTCCTAGACTCCCCCACCATAGTAATCAACCTCTCCACATTACCGAAGCCTTTCAATCTTCAATATGCTTCAATGAGATCCCCCCTCATTCTTCTGAATTCCAATGAGTACAGGCCCAGAGCTATCAAATGCTCCTCATATGATAAGCCTTTCAATCTCAGAAACATTTTTGTGAACCTAATGAGAATTTACTTGATAAAAATGTACCAAGACAGTAAAAGCCCTAGCTCATTTTGCCAATCCTCACAAAATATGCTCTCCAATCCAGACAGTATCCTGTGGCGTAGGTTTCGTACATTATGGGCATGCTATGTTGGTGCTGGAAATGTGGCAGGCTGCCCAGAACATCTTTGGGGTGTGCTGGTAGTTGATGCAAATGACACATTTTTGATGTTTTGACGTACAGACCCTTAAAAAGTATTCATTCCCCCTTGGAAGTTTTCATGTTTTATTGTTTTACAACATTTAATTTGGATCCTTTTGACACTGATCAACAGAACTAGACTCTTTCGTGTCAAAGTGAAAACAGATCTCTACAAAGTGATCTAAATTGATTACAAATATAAAACACTAAATAATTTTTGCTTAAGTATTCACCCCCTTTTATATGACACACCAATTGGTTTTAGAAGTCATGTAATTAGTTAAATGGAGATCACCATGTGCAGTCAAGGTGTTTCAATTGATTATAGTAAAAATACACCTGTATCTGGAAGGTCCAACTGTTGGTGAGTCAGTATCCTGGCATAAACTACACCATGAAGACAAAAATACACTCCAAGCAACTGCAAAAAGGTTATTGAAAAGCACAAATCAGGAGACGGATACAAGAAAATTTCCAAGTCACTGAATATCCATTGGAGTACAGTTCAGTCAATCAACAAGAAATGAAAGAATATGGCACAGCTGTAAATCTGCTCAGAGCAGGTTGACCTCAAAAACTGAGTGACTGTGCAAGAAGGGGGATGAGTGAGGGAAGTCACCAAGAGACCTATGACAACTCTGGAGGAGTTACAAGCTCCAGTGGCTGAGATGGGAGAGACTGCACATACAACAACTGTTGCTCGGGTGCTTCACCAGTCGCAGCTTTATGGGAGAGTGGCAAAGAGAAAGCCTCTGTTGGAAAAAACTCATGTGAAATCTCAGCTGGAGTTTGCTGGAAAGCATGTTGGAGACTCTGAAGTCAGCTGGCAAAATGTTCTATGATCTGATGAAACCAAAATTGAGCTTTTTGTCCATCAGACTAAACACTATGTTTGGCATAGACCAAACCTTGCACATAATCAGAAACACACCATCCCTACCGTGAAGCATGGTGGTGGCTGCATCATGCTGTGGGGATGCTTCACTGGAAGGCTTGTGAAGGTAGAGGGTATAATGAATGCAGCAAAATACAGGGAAATCCTGGAGGATGATGCATGAGAACTGTGATTTGGGAGAAGATTTGTTTTCCAGCAAGACAATGACCCCAAGCATAAAGCCAAAGCTACACAGGAATGACTTAAAACAACAAAGTTAATGTCCTGGAGTGGCCAAGTCAGGGTCCAGACCTCAATCCAACTGAGAATTTGTGGCTGGACTTGAAAAGGGCTGTTCACTCACAATACCCATGCAATCTGACAGAGCTTGAGCAGTTTTGTAAAGAAGAATGGGGAAAAATTGCAGTGTCCAGATGTGCAAAGCTGATGGAGACCGATCCACACAGACTCAAGGCTGTAATTGCTGCCAAAGGTGCATCTACTAAATACTGACTTGAAAGGGGTGAATATTTATGCAATCAATTATTTTGTGTTTAATAATTATAATAAATTTAGACCGATCAGTAGAAATTTGTTTTCACTTTGACACAAAAGAGTCTTTTCTGTTGATCAATGTCAAAAAAGCGAAATTAAATCCATTGTGATTCAATGTTGCAAAACAGTAAAACATGAAAACTTCCAAGGGGGGTGAGTATTTACTATAGGCACTGAATATATGACAAATAAAGATAATCTTTATCTTTAAAGATACTGTAGGACAAAATGTGGGAGTGATGTAGCTGTACTATGAGAGGTGTAAGATCATTAAGAGGCTCAAGATGGGGTTGGACCTGGTAAGTGGAAAGAAAGGGAGAGGGGGAGAGGGAGAGGGAGGGGAGAGAGAGAGAGGAGAGGGGGTGAGGGGGAGGGAGAAGGAGAAGTATTTAAAAATTGTGCTATCCAATTGACCTGTATGCATAGATTGAAAGCCATTAGAAGGATTTATAGATAGATAAAATTAGTAGCAGATATCTCAAAATTTTCTAGGCTATAATCAACATGGGATATTTTGGATTGGTTATATATAGAACGGACAATATGATATTTTGTTACAGGGCTGCAATGTAATTACAGATCTGGGTCACTCTCGTATGGAATGAGGATGTGTTAAAGGCTGGAGCCTAATGAAATGCTCAGATAGGTTAAATATGATATAATCAAGCAAGCCAGAGTCTCAAAGTAAGAACTGCATCATTTATATGTGTTATATTTTATGCTTATAAAAGTAATTTATACATCCACAGATTTAATACATAACCCAGGCTGTGAAGTTATTGCAGGCAGAACTTGCTCTCAGCTTCACCCCACCCCCTCCGGTCTTCTCCTATCATTTCACATTTTCCCCTCCCCCTCCTACTTTCAAATCTCTTACTATCTTTCCTTCCAGTTTGTCCTGACGAAGGGTCTTGGCCCGAAACATCGACAGCGCTTCTCCCCATAGATGCTGCCTGGCCTGCTGTGTTCCACCAGCATTTTGTGTGTGTTGTTTGAATTTCCAGCATCTGCAGATTCCCTCGTGTTTGCCTGTGGAATTAGTGACTAGATGCTGTAATGTCAGGGAGTCATGCCTCTGATGAGACCTTTATTTTTTAAATTTAGAGATACAGCACAGTTATCTGCCCCAACGAGCCTGTGCTGACTAATTACATCCACGTGATCAATTAACCTGCTGCCCCTCACGTCTTTTGATTGTGGGAGGAAACCTGAGCACTTGAAGGAAACCCACATGGTCACGGGGAGAACATACAAGTTCCTTATAGGCAGCAGCAGGAATTGAGCCTCCATCACTGGCGCTGTAAAGCATTACATTCACTACCATGTATCTGATCTAAGATCGTGGATGTTTTAGAGGGTGTAGAGGAGATCTGCCAGGATGCTGCCTGGATTAAAAAGCATGTCTTAGAGGATAGGTTGAGTGAACTAGGGGATTTCTCTCTGGAGCAGAGAACGATGAGAGGTGACTTAATAGAGGTGTACAAGATGATAAGAGACATGAATCGAGTGGACAGTCAAAGACTTTGTCCCAGGGTGGAAGTAACTAATATGAGGAGAGGAATTATTTTAAGGTTATTGGAGTAAAGTTTAGGGGGGGGGGGTATTAGAGGTAATTTTTTACAGTCACAGGAATACCCTGCCAGGGGTGGTAGTAGAAGCAGATAGAGTAAAGACACCTAAAAAAAACCCTTAGATAGGAACATGGATGATAGAAAAATGGATGGAAACATGAAAAATGTTAGCTTGATCTTAGAATAGATTAGAAGGTCAACACTACATTGTGGGCCTGAACTGTGCTGTTCTATGCTCTACGTTCTCTGAGAATGTTACTAAGTTGATAACGTAGAACGTTTTTCACTCTATCTCAATTCCAAAGGGATGTCCTTCTATTCTGAGGTTGTGCCCTCTGGTCCTAGACTCTCCCACTATAGGAAACATCCTCCTAATGTCCACTCTATCTAGGCCAGGGGTTCCCAACCTTTTTTATACCATGGACCAACACCATTAAGCAAGGGGTCAGTGGACCCCAGGTTGGGAACCCCTGAATTCTAGACCTTTCAGTATTCGGTAGGTTTCAATGAGATTCCTCCCTCATTTTTCTAAACTCCAGCAAGTACTGGCCCAGAGCCATCAAACACTCCTCAAACCTTAACCCTTTCATTCCCATGATCCACTGGACCCTTCCCAATGCCAGCACATCTTTCTCAGATATGGGGCCCAAAACTGCTCCCAATACTCTGAATGTGATCTGACCGATTCATTTCAATTTAAGCATTAAGTTCAGATCTTGCACACACACAATCAATGCCAGCAGATCTCTTCTGAGATAAGGGGCCCAAAAGTACTCACAATACTCCAACTGCGATCTGATCAATGAGTTGTGAAGCCTCAGCATCACATCCTTGTTTTTATATTCGAAATGAATGCCAACATCATTTTTGTCTTCTTTACCCACTGACTCAGCCTGCAAGTTAATCTTTAGGGTTAACTTGGTCCTGCACCTCTGACTTTTGAATTTTCTCACTGTTTAGAAAATAGTCTACACCTTTATTCGTTCTTCCAAAGCACATGACCGTACACTTCCCTACACTATATTCCATCTGCCACTTCTTTGCTCATTCTCCCAATCTACCTAAGTTCTTTTGCAGACTCCCTCTTCCTCAACACTACCTGCTCCTCCACCTAGCTTTGTACTGTCTGCAAACTTGGCCACAAAGCCATCAATTCTGTCATGCAAATCATTGACATGAAACGTGAATAAAAGTGGTCTGAATACTCACCCCTGTGGAACATCTCTTGTCACTGGCACCCAACCAGAAAATACCCCCTTTATTCCCGCTCTTTGCCTCTTTCCAATTAGGCGATCTTCTATCCATGCTAGTATCTTTCCTGTAATACCACAAACTCCTATCTTGTTACTAAGTACTAATTCCAACAGATTTGTCAGGCAAGATTTCCCCTTAAGGAAACCCTGCTGACGTTGGCCTATTTCATCATGTTCCTCCAAGTACTCCGAAAACACATCCTTAATAATGGACTCCAACATCTTCCTAACCATTGAAGTCAAGCTAACAGCCCTATAATTTCCTTTCTTCTGCCTCCCTCCTATCTTAAAGAGTGGAGTGACATTTACAATTTTCTAGTCCTCTGGAACCATTCCAAAACCTATTGATTCTTGAAAGATCATTACTAATACCTCCATAATCTCTTCAGTTACCTCTTTCAGAACCCTGGGGTGTAGTCCATCTGGTCCAGGTGACTTTCCTACCTTCATACTTTTCAGCTTCCCAAGCACTTTCTCCTTGGTAATAATAGCAACACTCACTTCTGCTCCCTGTTGCTCTTGAATTTCTGGCATACTGCTGGTGTCTTCCACAGTGAAGCAAAATATTTATTAAGTTTGTCTGCCATTTCTTTGTTCCCCATTACTACCTCTCCAGCATTATTTTCCAGCAGACCAATATCCACTTTCTTCTCTCTTTAATTTTCATATATCTGAAAAAACTTTTGGTATCCTCATTGCCTCCCGCAGTCTGCCCATTTGCCACCAGACTGCAATGATAGACAAGAATGCTAATTGATTCTTATCCACTGAGGACTCATGTTGTCCACCTGAAACCTAATACCCACATCTAATTTACCACAGGTTGGCAATCGATTCCCATTTGCAAGTATTCTCAGAAAGTGTTCTCTGATCTAAATGATCCAATATATTTACCATGGCTGTTACACACATATTAGGGTTCAGTCTGTGATGATCAAAGGCTTGAGCTAGTTGCTGCCAGTCTCAGCTGTGAGTCAGCAGGAAGTACTCTTATCTCCAAGATCGTTCTGCTTTCATGGCTTCTCCTTTGAGCTCAGAGCCCAGTGCATTGCAGGGAGAGTGCTACATTGATAGGGATGGCTTCTTTTAAGAACAAAAGACCAAAAGACATAGGAACAGGATTAGGCTTTTCGGCCCATTGAGTCTTCTCTGCCATTTGATCACGGTTGATCTACCCCCTCCTTCTAAACTCCAGTGAGTACAGGCCCAGAACCATCAAACACTTCTCATATGTTAACCCTTTCATTCCTATTATCCTCATGAACTTCCTCTGGACCCTTCCAATGTCAGCACCTTTCTTAGATGAGGGGCCCCAAACCGCTCCTTGCTTTTATATTCTAGTCCCCTCTGAAATGAATGCTAACACAGCACTGAATGCTTCCTGACCACTGACTCAACCTGCAAGTTAACCTCTAGGGAATCCTGTGCAAGGACTTCCAAGTCCCTTTGCACCTCTGATTTTTGAATTTGCTCCTTGTTTAGAAAATAAGCCATACCCTTATTCCTTCAACTAACACCGTTTCAGATAAAACGCTGCCCACCTTCTTGGTTAGTTGGGTAGGGGGTGTGGGTATAGAAGTGATAAAGGACAAGATCACTGAACAGGGTGTCTTTGGTTTCTTGGCCCACAATGTCTTTACAAGCATGATGCCAAATTAAGCTAATCCCTTCACTCCCTGCTCGTTCATGTGCATATCTAAAAGTCTTTTAAACGTCCAGGACAAAGAAGCAGACACTACCCACCCTGCAAGCTGCCTTTTCCAAAAGCTTCCTTCTGGAAAGCGCTAAAGGGCTATTAAAGCAAAAACTTCACGCCATCTTAAAAATTGCTTCCCCCATGTATTTAATCTGATCATTCTAGTTAGACCAACCCAACCCCCTCTATCTATTACCCCCGACACTGTACTGCACTGTAAACACTTTAAACCACATTTCAAAATGTTGTTCATAATAGTGTGGTGGTTAGAACAAAGCTTTACATTACAGGTGACCAGGGTTCAATTCTTGCCACTGCCTGTAAGGAGTTTGCATGTTCTCCCTGTCACCGTGTGGGTTTCCTCTGGGTGTTCTGGTTTCCTCTCACAGTGCAAAGACGTTCTGCGTGGTAGGTTAATTGGTCATTATAAATTGTCCTGTGATTAGGCTGGGATTTAATCAGGGGATTGCTGGGCAGCACGGCTGGAATTCCGCACTGTACCTCAGTTAAATAAAATAACTAAATCCATGCTGGTATTTATGTATTTTTGCACATTTTATTCCATATCTGTGCTTTAACCTCTAACTTTATTTCTATATAGTTCTTTATTTTTTATAATTGTTTAATGATGTTGCTTTTTGTTTCATATCGTGCCTTGACCAACACACCACAGCAAATTCCGAATACGTATAAAGTTGATCCTCGATCCTAGCAGCCCACAGAGAGTTGTGGGTGTAGCTCAGCACATCATGGACTCCGTGCTTTACACTTCCCGTCTCGGTAAAGCATCCAGTAAAATCAAAGACCCCGTTGACCCTGGATATTCACCCTTCCCCTCTTCAGAATACATTGAAAGCACATACCACCAAGCTCAAGAACAGCCTATTGAACAGCACCTTGGCACAATAGAATGGACTCTTGACCACATAATCTACCTCGTTACGACCTTGCACCTTATTGTCTGCCTGCACTGCACTTTCTGTGTAACTGCAACACTTTATTCTGCATTCTCTTATTGTTTTCCCTTGACCTACCTCAGTGCATTGTTTTAATGATTTGATCTGTGCAGACGGCATTTAAAACAAGTTTTTCACTGTACCTCAGTGAGGCCCCTCCATTGATTTAGTCGACCATGGATGCTGCGTCGCAGCTGTCCATGTGATATATAAGCCAGGGCAGTATGATACGGAGAGCAAGCTGTTGCCCATGCAGCAGGCTCCCTCTCTCCACACGGTTGATGAATCCAAAAGGAATAGCAGACACCGATACAGTTTGGTACCGGCAGCGTCACGGGAGTTTCTGGTCAGCATTGAATTCAACGTAGGGCTGCTTTAGGGACTCCAGCTCCAGACTTTTTCCTCGGGGTTTACTCCTGAAGCCTTCCTCATGAGCGAGTATAGCCGTGCAGTGCAGGTTTGGGATCAGAGTTTCCCTTCTCCTAAATGAGCTGTCAAACACGGCTGATGAGCCCCAACTGCCTGAAGCCACTGATTTTAAAGTGAAAGTAAATTGTCTTTGCCCCTTCTCCTGTCAGTAGAAACGGTTCCGCCGGGCTTAGTAGCTAAACCACACCTGAAGGCCAAGAGCTGGACTGGTTGTCAGAGGCTATTTGAGATGCACGCCAGTGGGAGCGTTGGGAGCTTATCCCCATTACCACCCCCGGCTATGACAACCCTAAGGAACCTGCACCTCAGTATGCGACAGTAATATTGGTTGGTATCGATTTATTATTATTGGTATTGGAAATAAACCGATTTACCAATTTTTCAGAATATTCTATAGCTATAGATTAGCTATAGATTGTCTAGACAATTTGAAAGGTTCTGTATAATTGCTTGCCCTTTTTCTCTGAAAATGTCAGTAAATGTGAAATTTTTCAGTGGGGTGACCTGATCAAAGAGGAGGTGCAGGCCAGGTCATTGGGTATACTTAAGGCAGAGGTTGATAGGTTCTTGATTTGTCATGAGTCAAAGTTTACGGGGAGAAGGCAGGAGAATGGGATTGAGAGGGAGATGGATCAGCCATGATGGAATTGTGAAGCAGACTCGATGGGCCAAATGGCCTAATTCTGCTCCTATGTCTTATGGTCTTTTGGAGGTTTAAAGGAAATAAACTTTGCTGAGGTAATTTGAACTGATGACACGTTGCATAGCTTTAGTCTTAAATGGAACGTGCTGTTTTGGTACATTATGCGGCTGATGCGCAGTTTGGCTTGGACTAGGTTAGCGGATGAGATGGTTGGGGGAGGTGAAGCGAAGGTAAGGAGAGGTGGTAGTTGTAGACCCAGTCAGGGCCACGAAGTGTGCAGCAATGATGACTAGTTAGGCTGGTGAGAGGGAGGAAACCAGAGTACCCAGGGGAGCCTGTGTGTTGTAGTGTTCTATGTTCTATGAAGGACCCACATTAGAGTGGCCCCAGTTTGAGGACGTGGTTAACTTGACGGTGGCCAACAGTGATCATTACCCCCACAACCTGGACCAATTCTTCCAGGATTCAAGATTGTTAATGTCATTTCCTGTACACAGTGTAAAGGAGAACAAAGTCATTGTTACTCCAGATCCAATGTAGCACAAAAAACACAATAAGATAAAGAACAGAATACTACAAAATCACAATAAATATAAATACATAAGGTAGCCTGTATACAAACAGTACTGCTTGAAATCCCCTTTTACTAGGCATCTCTGGACAAAGCACCTTGGGCAACATCCTCAGCCTTCTCCCAGCTCCCGCCAACAAAGACCTTCAGCCTAGCGTTCTCCAAAGACTTCTCCCAATCCCACTATCCTGACTGGCTGACAACACATTCCTCAGTTAAACAACAAAGCTTCTTATCGCAGCTCAAACACAAACAAGCTGAAAGCCGTACAGACGGCTTTTACAGAACTGCCAAAGTGAAATACCTACAGCATAGCAGTAAAAATCTTAACCAGGGCGTTTCATCTGCAGAGGTCTTAGGCACATATATGGTATATAGCTCGGGTGTCTAAGACTTTCGTACACAGTACTGTAGTAGTTTTACGTATTTCACTGTACTGTACTGCCACAAAAAAGCCAAATTTCACAACGTATGTGAGTGATGATAAACCTGATTCTGATCTGGGTCTCTATTGTGGACTGAGAGTGGAAAGGGGGCAGGGAGAGGGGAATCATGGTTGGGAAAAGGGGAAGGGAGCGGGGAGGGAGTGGAAAGCACCAGAGAGACATTCTGTGATGATCAGTAAACCAATTGTGTGGAATCAAATTACCTTGCCTGTTGTCTCAGGGCTGGGTGTGCCTGCACCTGCGCCACCCCCAACCCTGGCACTCCTTCTCTGCCCCCTGTCCCACACCCCTCCTGAGGCGCTCCACCCTCGCCATTCCCAACATCCTTTCCCACCAGATTTACAAACTCGCTCTCTGCTCCATGTTGACAAATACAGCACTGTGAAAGGTCTTAGGCACCCTGGTTATATATTGTCTACCTATGTCTTTATGCGTAGTACTGTAGATTAATTGCACGTCCATAAAGTGACTCTAGGCAGAGGAGTGTCTGTACATAAAGTGGCTGACAGGAAATTATTTAGTAGTGTGGAGGGTGGGTTAGTGGTTAGTGGGTGGAGGTGTTACTTGGGGAGAGTCACTGTTTTTGAGTCTGGTGGTCCAGAGATTATGAGGAACAACTGCATCTGGTGCAAAATCACCTCAGGCAGAAGAGTAACTGACTCTTGAACTTTTCCCCAGGGTTGGGGAATCAGGAACCAGAAAGCATGGATTTAAGGTGAGAGGGGAACATATTGAATAGGAATCTGAAGGGCAACTTTTTCACACAAGACCATAAGACACAGGAGCAGAATGAGGCCATTTGGCCCATTGAGACTGCTCTGCCATTTCATCAAGGCTGATCCATTTCCCTCTCAATCCCAATCTCCTGCCTTCTCCCTGTAACCTTTCATGCCCTGACTTCTCAAGAATCTATCAACCACTGCCTTAAATACACTCAATGACCTGGTCTCCACAGCCCCCTGTGGCACCAAATTCAATAGATTTACCACCCCTTGGCTAAAGGAATTTCTTTTCATCTCCATACTAAATAAAAGCCCCTCTATTGTGAGGCTGTGCCCTCTGGTCCTAGACTCCCCCACCAAAGGAAACATCCTCGCCGCATCCACTCTATCAAGGCCGTTCAACATTCAATAAGTTTCAATGAGATCCCCCCCCCCTTCATTCTTCTAAATTCCAGAAAGTACAGGTTGAAAGTCTCCAATCACTGCTCATTTAATGACTATTTTTTCTCAAATCATTCTCATAAACATCCTTCGAACCCTCTCAAATGCCAGCATGTCCTTTCGTAGGTAAGGGGTCCAAAACTACTCACAACACTCCAAGTGAAGCCTCACCAGTGCTTTATAAAGTCTCAACATTACATCCTTGCTTTTATATTCTAGTCCTCTTGAAATGAATGCTAACATCGCATTTGCTTTCCTCACCACAGTCTCAACCTGCAAGTTACCCTTCAGGAAATCCGGCACAAGGACTCCCAAATCCATTTGCACCTTGGATTTTTGGATTTTCTCCCCATTTAGAAAATACTTTATGCTTTTACTGTGCTCAGTTCTGGTCACCTCACTACAGGAAGGATGTGGAAACCATAGAAAGGGTACAGAGGAGATTTACAAGGATGTTGCCTGGATTGGGGAGCATGCCTTATGAGAATAGGTTGAGTGAACTCGGCCTTTTCTCCTTGGAGCGACAGAGGATGAGATGTGACCTGATAGAGGTGTATAAGATGATGAGAGGCATTGATCGTATGGATAGTCAGAGGCTTTTTCCCAGGGCTGAAGTGGCTAGCATAAGAGGGCATAGTTTTAAGGTGCTTGGAAGCAGGTACAGAGGAGATGTCAGGGGTAAGTTTTTTACGCAGAGAGTGGTGAGTGTGTGGAATGGACTGCCAGCAATGGTGGTGGAGGCGGAAATGGTAGGGTCTTTTAAGAGATCCTGGATGGCTACATGGAGCTTAGAAAAATAGAAGGCTCTGGGTAAAGCCTAGGTAGTTCTAAGATAGGGACATGTTTGGCACAGCTTTGTGGGCCGAAGGGCCTTTATTGTGCTGTAGGTTTTCTATGTTTTATTACGTGGAGGGATGAAAGATTAAAGATTAAAAATTAGCTTTGTGACATGTACATTGAAACATACAGGGAATTGCACATTTTGCATCAATGACTAACACCGTTTGGGGATTATGCTGGAATGTGGGAGGGAACCGGAGCACCCGGAGGAAACCCATGCGGTCACAGGGGAGAACAAACAAACTCCTTACAGGCAGCAGTGGGAGTTGAAACCTTATCTTACAGCTGGCACCGCAAAGCCTTGTGCAAATCACTCTGCCCGATATATGGGTGATCAATATATAGAATATAAGAGTGGTCAATAGATAGAATGAGCTGCCAGAGGTAGTGGTTGAGTCAGGTACATTAACAAATTTTGAAAAATACTTGGACGAGTACATGGATAGGAACAGCTTTGAGCAGGGGTTCCCAATCTGGATCCACAGACCCCTTGCTTAATGGTGTTAGTTTATAACATAAAAATGGTGTTAGAGGGATATTGGCCAAAAGCCCTCCCACCCATTGAGCAGAGAGAGCTGCCACAAGGAAAGAGTATCCATTATGAAGGGCCCCCACTATCCAGGCCATGCCCTCTTCTTGCTGTTGCCATCGGGAAGAAGGTACAGGAGCTTTAGGTCCCACACCAACAGATTCAGGAACAGTTATTACCCCACTACCACAAGGTTCAGGAACAGTTATTACCCCACAACCATCAGGCTCATCCAGCGTGGATAACTTCACTCACCTCAACACTGAACTGATTCCCCAACCTGCAGACTCACTCTCAGTGACTCTACAACCCATGTTCTCAGTGTTATTTATTTATTTGTAGTCATATTTTTACTTTCACTGTTTGTCTTCTTTTTCACACTGGTTGTTTGTCAGTCTGTGTGTATTTTTCATTAATTCTATTAGTTCTACTGTGAATGCCTGCAAGCAAATGGATCTCAGGGTAGTTTATGGCGACATGTACATACGTTGAAAATAAATTTACTTTAAACAGAAATGCAGGCAATTGGGACTAGCTTTCAAGGGAATATCTGTGACTCTTTGACTCTAAACATCTTAGCCATTGTAGTTAAAATCTGACCTTTCCAGGGAGGGATTTAGGGCTTAAAATTAAATTAACTGAAATCCTTTGAAAAGATTAAATATTTGCAGAGATGAGGATTTATTGACCAGCCCCTTTATCGCTCGCACCCATCGGATTGAGGGAAGCAAACAGACCAGGAGCAGGTCACTACTCAATAACTTGCAATTTCTCTTTTGTCAGGTGATCGAAGTGTATTGATCTTACAACACCACTGGCTGATTACCTTTCCACCTCTTCCTTTCATGTGGATTTTATTTTTAAACTACAAGGAATCAAAAGGTGCAGGTGAGTCAGTGGCCTGAGCCTCACCGAGAGGTTGGTTACACGGAGAGTCTGAAACGTGCACTTCTCCCAATCACCTGAACATTGAAGCTTTTAATGAGGAATTTAGAATCTTTAGAATTTAGAATCAAGTTCCTTGTCACTAACATATGTGACATTTGTTAAAATGTGGCAGTGTAAAAAATATAAAAATATTATGTTACAGTAAAAAGTAGATAAATAATAGATAAATAAATTTAAAATAGATAGCTAGTAGATACTAGATAGGTGCATAGTGTAAAAGACAAGTAGTAAGGTAGTGTTCATGGGTTCAGAAATCTGATGGAAGAGGGGAAGTAGCCATTCCTAAAACGTTGTCTTCAAGTTCCAGTACCTCCTCGCCGATGGTAGTAATGTGAAGAGGGCACATTCCGGATGGGATGTATCCTTAATGACACATGCCACTTTTTGAGGCACCTTTTTGAAGATGTCTTTGAGGTTGGGGAGGGTTGTGCTGTAGTGGCTGAGTCTACAACCCTCTCCAGCCGCTTTCAATCCTGCACATTGGAGATTCCATACCATGTTATGATGAAACCAGTCAGAATATTCTCCACTGGACATTTGTAGGAATTTGCTAGAGTCTTTGTTGACTTACCAAATCTCCTCCAACTCCTAATGAAGTATTGCCCTGGTGTGCCGTCCTTGTGATTGCATCAATGTGTTGGGCCCAGAGTAGATCTTCAGAGACATTGACACCCAGGAATTTGGAGCAGCTCACTCTTTCCACCACTGATCCCTCAATGAGGACTGGTGTGTGTTCTCTCAGCTCCCTTTTCCTGAAGTCCACTATCAATTCCTTTGCCTTTCTGATGTTGAGAGCTAGCTTGTTGATTTTAACCAGCCTATCAATTTGCGGGGTGTAGATGCGCTCTACCAAAGGAGGTGTAAGGTGCTCCTTCCCTCCGCTAGCCTGCAGGTCACCCTTGGGCAAGGTGTAGCACCTGCTTAGACCCCAATCAGGGTCACGTGAAGCCATGGGAGCAGATGGTGGATGGCCGTATGAGCAGCCGGTGCAGATCACGAGTCCTAGTTATGTGACCACTGACACCAGGCAGACAATCTCTGAAGAGTATTGATAATGGCTGGGGGTCACCCGTCTTGTAAAGACACTGCCCAGATGAAGGAAATGGCAAACCACTTCTGTAGAAATGTTTGCCATGAACAATCATGGTGATGGAAAGACCGTGATCGCCCACATCATACGCCATGGCACATAATGATGATGTCATATGCCATGGCACATGATGATGATAAACTCACATGGCAACTTTGAGGGATCTATGGTTGTGGATCCTAAGATCCCTCTGTTTGTCCACATGGATAAATGCATAACAAGCACAGGCCTAACCCCCCGCACCTTCTTTCATCTCTGTGGTTGCCCATTACATCCCCTCCCCCCCCCCCCCCCTATCACTGTCAAACCATTGGAAGGCTGTGACCATGCTGAAGAGGATGCAGATAGGATTCTGCCTATGGTGGGATGTCCCATTGATGAGGAGAGATGGGAGAGGCTGGGTCTGTTCTGTCTGGAGCAAAACAGGTTGAGAGGGGATGTGACCGAGTTAAATAGGGGTATGAATAGAGCAGATTGCTGAAAAACTTTCCCCATATCAAAGGCAGATAGAACTAGACAGTGCAACACATGCAAAATTCTGGAGGGACCCAGCAAGTCAGGCAGCGTCTATGGAAATTAATAAACAGTCAATGATTTGGGAGCCGAAACCCTTCTTCAGGACTCAAAACTCAATACTAGACAATGTAGGTTTAGGGTAAGGGTTAGAGGGAAAATGAGGGGAACTTTTTCACCTCCGCCTCTTCATATTGTTCCTTCCTCTAAAGTTCTCCTTGAACACTTGGGCACTCCCACAAATTATCTCATTTGCTTCTACATTTTATTCCATTCCCCATGTCACAGGGAAGTGTGAGATACAAGTCTGGGGTAATAGTGATACACAGTCTGTTAGAAACATAGAAAAGCCTACAACACAATACAGGCCCTTCGGCCCACAATGCTGTGCCAAACATGTACTTACTTTAGAAATTACCTAGGCTTACCCATAGCCCTCTATTTTTCTAAGCTCCATGTACCTATCCAGGAGTCTCTTAAAAGACCCTATTGTATCCGCCTCCACCACCATCGCTGGCAGCCCACTCCACGCACTCACCACTCTCTGCGTAAAAAACTTACCCCTGACACCCCCTCTGTACCTACTTCCAGGCACCTTAAAACTGTGCCCTCTCGTGTTAGCCATTTCAGCCCTGGGAAAAAGTCTCTGACCATCCACACGATCAATGCTTCTCATCGTCTTATATACCTCTATCAGGTCACCTCTCATCCTCTGTTGCTCCAAGGAGAAAAGGCAGAGTTCTCAACCTATTCTCGTAAGGCATGCTCCCCAATTCAGGCAACATCCTTGTAAATCTCCTCTGCACCCTTTCTATGGTTTCCACATCCTTCCTGTAGTGAGGTGACCAGAACTGAGCACAGTACTCCAAGTGGGGTCTGACCAGGGTCCTATATAGCTGCAACATTACCTCTTGGCTCTTAAACTCAATCCCACGATTGATGAAGGCCAATGCACCGTATGCCTTCTTAACCACAGAGTCAACCTGTGCAGCTGCTTTGAGCGTCCGATGGATTCGGACCCCAAGATCCCTCTGATCCTCCACACTGCCAAGAGTCTTACCATCAATACTATATTCTGCCATCATGTTTGACCTACCAAAATGAACCACCTCACACTTATCTCGGTTGAACTCCATCTGCCACTTCTCAGCCCAGTTTTGCATCCCATCAATGTCCCGCTGTAATTTCTGACAGCCCTCCACATTATCCACAACACCTCCAACCTCTGTGTCATCAGCAAATTTACTGACCCATCCCTCCACTTCCTCATCCAGGTCATTTATAAACATCACAAAGAGAAGGGGTCCAGAACCGATCCCTGAGGCACACCACTGGACACCAGCATGCAGAATATGACCTGTCTACAACCACTCTTTGCCTTCTGTGGGCTAGCCAATTCTGGATCCACAAAGCAAAGTTCCCTGGGATCCCATGCCTCCTTACTTTCTCAATAAGCCTTGCATGGGGTACCTTATCAAATGCCTTGCTGAAATCCATACACACTACATCTACTACTCTTCCTTCATCAATGTGTTTAGTCACATCCTCAAAAAATTCAATCAGGCTCGTAAGGCACGACCTGCCTTTGACAAAGCCATGCTGACTATTCCTAATCATATTATGCCTCTCCAAATGTTCATAAATCCTGCCTCTCAGGATCCTCTCCATCAACTTACCAACCACTGAAGTAAGACTCACTGGTTTATAATTTCCTGGGCTATCTCTACTCCCTTTCTTAAATAAGGGAACAACATCTGCAACCCTCCAATCCTCCGGAATCTCCTCCGTCCCCATTGATGATGCAAAGATCATCGCCAGAGGATCAGCAATCTCCTCCCTCACCTCCCACAGTAGCCTGGGGTATATCTCGTCCGGTCCCGGTGACTTATCCAACTTGATGCTTTCCAAAAGCTCCAGCACATCCTCTTTCTTAACGTCTATATGCTCAAGCTTTTCAGTCCGCTGTAAGTCATCCCCACAATCACCAACGTCCTTTTCCGTAGTGAATACTGAAGCAAAGTATTCATTGAGTACCTCCGCTATCTCCTCAGATTCCATACACACTTTTCCACTATCACACTAGATTGGTCCTATTCTCTCACATCTTATCCTCTTGCTCTTCACATACTTGTAGAATGCCTTGGGGTTTTCCTTAATCCTGCCTTAATCTAATGGCCCCTTCTAGCTCTCCTAATTTCATTCTTAAGCTCTTTCCTGGTAGCCTTATAATCTTCTAGATCTCTATCATTACCTAGTTTTTTGAAGATATGTTGTGGAGATGTACAATGTTTATGATGATATACATTGTTCTGGACAGCTTTCATCCTGGTGACAATGAGGAACCACGCATACAAACACCACCTACATGCAATCTCACAGCCACACACCCACATAGACTCATTTCTGTACACACACACTTACACACAACCCACTCACATAATTGCCCATCTATGTACACAAACAGCAGAGATACACACACTGACACATATAAGTATCTATATCATAAACACCCATTCACACACACCTACTTATCAAATACAAACAGGCACACACACATCCACCTCACAACTACATATCACACTCACAGACACACACGCCCCAAGCATATTTACATAAAAGCACAATCACCCACATACACCATACATATGCGTGCACACACACATACACACATATATCATACATGTGTAAACAAAAACAGCCACATGTACACCTGTACACCCTCACATGATACATGCACACACTGACACCCACACAAACATGAAACACATCGACACCAATGCATTAGCACTCACACATACATCTCCACCCTCTCCCATTGTACAAACACACATGCACACACACATATACACTCTCACACATTAACACACACAGGGACATATATACACTTACTCACACAATCACACAGACATGTACATGCACACACGCACAGACACACATGTGCACCCACGCACGTGCGCGCGCGCGCTCACAGGTTGCCTCACCTTGTTTCTCCTGAAGTGATAGACCATCAACATGCTGATGAACACGAGCAACATGGCAAAAGCCTGGAACGAGAGGATGGCCAGCCGTAGATGCCTGTCCTCCTGAACGAAACATGGAGCGTCACTGACACATGAACTGCAGCCATTCTTGCACGGGAGACACCGGAACAGGGCCCTGGGTTCGCCAATGGCAAACTGGCTGAAGAGGGAAGTGTCCTCATCACCCTGCCCTGCAATTGTCAGAGAGAGAGATTCAGCCCTCAAGCTACAGTGCCAAGCCTGAAGCGCCCGTCCTTGAATTTCACACCCCGTGGTACGAGAGACAGGATTTCAGCTGTTCACTATACACAAACCTTGCTAACAGAATATCAGGAGTTAACTTTCCAGTACGTGACTTCTTAGAGGATGTCAAACTGGACTGAAGGTCAGGGAGGAGATGTGCATGGAGCCTTGGTCTGAGCTGTTTGCTGTCATCCACTTCCTCATGGACCATGTGCTTGGCTGGAAAGCAACACTCACTGGCCTGGAAGAACTCAGCAGGACAGGCAGTGTCTACAGAACTGAATTAACTGGATGGAGTCTCAAACTCACTTCTGGGAAGAGCGGTGAGGTAGACACCTACAGCGTATATTAAAAAGTATGTGGATGACTACTCCATTTGATAAAGGTCACAGCTCAAAGTAAATTATTATCAAAATACGTATATGTCACTATATACTACCTTGAGATCCATTTTCTTGTTGGCATTCACAGAAAATAAAGAAATAACATGCAGTCAATGAAAAAACCTTACAGATAAATGCACACATGGAAATCTGCAGATGCTGGAAATCCAAAGCAACACACATAAAATGCTGGAGGAACTCAGCAGGCCAGGCAGCATCTATGGAAAAGAGTAAACAATCGATGTTTTGGGCCGAAACCCTTCATCAGGACTTATGAAGGGTCCTGAGGAGGGATTTCAGCGAATCAGTTCAGAGTTGAGGTGAGTGAAGTTATCCACGTGGGTTCAGGAGCCTGATGGTTGTAGGACAAGGACAGGAATTTGGGATTAAATTGGATAATTCCTCTGGCAATGGGGCTACGCTGGACACGGATGTGAACATCAGATCTATTCAGCTGTGTCTGGGTTGTAAAATCACAATGATTCTACCAATGGCTGTATTGGATGTGGAGAGATGTCTGTTGTAGTGAAGGAGTTTAGGCTTAGCCTCAGAATAGAGTGACATCCCTTTAGAACAGAGATAAGGAGGAATTCTTTAGCCAGAGGGTGATGAAGTTGTGGAATTCAATGCCACAGACAGCTGTGGAGGCCAAGTCATTGGGTGTATTTAAAGCAGAGGTTGATAGGTTCTTGATTAGTCAGAGAGTCAAAGGTTATGGGGAGAAGGCAGGAGAATGGGGTTGGGAGGAATGATTTAAGGGCCAGGCCAGATTGAAAAGCTCAGTGTGCCAGGGCTGGAGGTGAAGGACAGGCTGGTTCAGCTCGCTGCTCCACAAGGTTTATGTGTCTCTGCGCTAAACTGAGGCTATGGCCTGCAACTAATGGTTTCTCGAATCGGCTGCAGCGATGATTGGCTTTGTGGTGGTGGACTCACCTTCATGAACTTCAGTTCTGAATGTTATTTGCTTACTTTTATTGTTTCATGATTTGTGTTTTTTTCTGCACACTGGGTGTTTGACGATTTTCTGTTTTGTTTGATGGGTTCTGTTGGGGTTCTTTGTTCTGTGACAAACCTCAAGGTTGTATATAATATACATAATTTGACAATCTTTGAACTTTGTACATTAGCCATGATAGAATGCAGAAGACTCAATGGGCTGAATGGCCCAATTCTGCCACTATGTCTTATGGGTTCTTCCTTTTTTATTCTTATACACTTCTATTTTCATAAGTGAATTTGATACTCACTATCATTGCTGTTGGTGGTGATAAGGTTCGGGTTGTAGTATCCTTCTTTACAGACGCATTGATAAGCTCCCAGTTGAAATCCTTGTCCCTTCAGTGGAGAGCACTGCAATTGAAAGAGACATCAAGTGGTCAGTATTTTTACCTCACACAGCCCAGGCCGACTGCAGCAATGACACACACAAAATGCTGCAGGAAACTCAGCAGGTCCTGATGATGGGTCTTGGCTCGAAATGTCGACTATATGTTCCTCTCCATGGATGCTACTGAGTTCCTCCAGCATTTTGTGTGTGTTACTCTGCATTCCCAGCATTTGCAGAATCTCTTGTGTTTTCAATGTTTTAGGATCAGCTTCTTCCCCTTCACCAGCAGATTTCTGAACAGTCAATGAACCCATGAACACTACCTCTCTTTTTGCACTATTACTTAACTTATTTTGTGTGTATACTTCTTATTATAATTTATACTTTTCTATTATTATGTTGGGTGGCGAGATGGAAATATGTCTCTACCAAAGGAGGTGTGAGGTGCTTCTTCCCTCTGCTAGCCTGTAGGTCACCCTTGGGCAAGGTGTAGCACCAGCTTGGCCCCCGATCAGGGTCACGTGAAACGGGTGGTAGACGGTTGTATGAACAGCCGGTGCAGATCACAAGTCCTGGTTATGCGACCACTGACGCCAGGCTGACAATCTCTGAAGAGTATTGATAATGGTTGGGGTTACCCGTCTTGTAAAGACACTGCCCAGAAGAAGGCAATGGCAAAGGATTTCTATAGAAAAATTTGCCAAGAACAATCATGGTCATGGATAGAGGGAAACCACGATCACCTACATCATACAACACGGCACGTAACAAATGAACAAACAATTGCAATGTACTGCTGCCACAAAACAACACATTTCAGAATATTAAACCTGATTCTGATTCTCATTACAGTAGTACTGTGAGACTGTATTGATTCACAACATTAGCTATTAGTAAAAGGACACAAATATCTACAGTTCATTAAAAAAATCTATCATTAATCTGAAGCCCTCTTTTCCCAGAGTCTCTAATGCTCAATGAAACGGAATCTCAAAGGTACGTTTGGGGTACTTATCCAAGTGGACAGGTACCATCTATGAACACTGGTAAGCAGTGCCACTTGACAACAATAACACTGAGCTCTTCAAGTTCAAGTTTACGTTGATTGTCATTCAACCATACACATGAATACAGCTAAACGAGACATTGTTCCTCTGGGGCAAAAATGCAAAAGACAGTACGTACAGTCACAGCCAGGGAAAAGAAACTGTGAGTGCACTCAATGTCAAAGTACGTACCTGTCTCCATATACTACCTTATGATTATTTTTTCTTGCAGGCATTTACAGACCTCTATATGATAGAGGTCTACAAGATTATGAGAGGCATAGATAGGGTGGATAGTCAGTACCTGTTTCCCAGGGCACCAATAGCAAACACCAGAGGGCATATGTACAAAATTAAGGGAGGGAAGTTCAGGGGAGACATCAGGGGTAAGTTTTTTACACAGAGTTGTGAGTGCCTGGAATGACTTGCCAGGGATGGTGGTGGAGGCTAAAACATTAGGGGTATTTAAGAGCCTCTTGGACAGGCACATGGATGAAAGAAAAATGGAAGGTTATGGGGTAGTGTGGGTTTAGTACTTTTTTTTAAGGATTATATGGGTCAGCAGAACATGGAGGGCTGAAGGGCCTGTACTGTGCTGTAGTGTTCTGTGGTTCTATGCTTCTATGGTATAAGAAAAGACTGACAACCAGCACAAAAGAAGACAACTTGTACAAATAAATAAACCTTGCAAGATGGCGCCAGCGAACAATGCAACCAATGGCAACTCCTGCTGACAGTTCACAAAACGACTTCTTTTCCTTGTGCTTCTTTCAAATATGATTCTACTAAGCTGTGTGTGCTTGGAACCTGTGATTTACATTTTGATGGTGCGTTTTGGGGCCAATTGGGCGACCTGACTCTTTGCTTTCTCTGAAGGTGTTCAGTTAGGTTTGGTGTGGAGCATGCAGACTAGAGGCCTGGAAACCCAGAGACGGGGCACGAGCCCATGCTCAACTCCCCGTTGCTTCTCTCTGATTGAGGTATCGAGCATAGGTTGAAGTTGACAAGGACGAGAGTAGAGGACAGGCAGATGTTCGCCGCTGTCTGCCTACGTTTGACCCGCCTTCCTCTCCCTTTCGCTAGCTGCAGTCGGAGTCTTGGGATCCACGTTACCAGGATTGATTAGCGAGGCTCAAGGCAGTGGACTTGTCTTGGAAGACTTTGAGGTTCATTTTGCAGGTGTTACTCTTCCTTTTGCTATTTTTGAGCTGTTTGATCAGGGCAATCGATGCAGACTGGGCCGCTTCGGCAGAGAATGGCTCTGCATTGGCTAGTGATGCGGTGCTGAACTGAACTAAACTGAATACGGCTGACTCCTGGTCTGATTTTTGATATTCTATGTGTTGTTTGCTCGTGTTTTGCCGTTTGTGCAATTTTTTCTCTTTTTTTTTAACACGTTGGGTGTTTGATGTTTTCTTGAATGGGTTCCATGGTGTTTCTTTGTTTCGTGGCTGTCTGTGGGAAGATGAATCTCAGGGTTGTACTCTGTATATGCTTTAATAATAAACTTTGAAGTTTTAAACCTTAATAATAAATAAGTAAGGATTTGAAGGTTAGTTTAATTTGTCAAGTTTACATCGAAACACACTGTGAAATATTTTGTTTTGAAAATGATGGGCTGAAGAAGCTGTTACTGTTACTGTAAGAATCTATGAATCGAATCCAAGCTGCTCTCTATAATCCTTGCCACTGCTGCAGTTTAAACTCACCAGTTCAGCAGATTGTAACCATATCTCATTGAACTCTCTGAGTATCTGTGCCAGATTATAAATTTCTGTGGTTGAAGAACTAGTCAGGTTTAGGAGACATGGCAACCACTGCCCTCAGAAATCTCAACTACTTCTTTGTTCTGTAACCCTATAGCCCTCACAGTGGATAGGTTGTTCAAAGCATCTTGGAGAACTTGCCACAGTTATTTTGTAGACTTTGGGTGTCTCGCTTGCTTCTGTCTCTCCAGGTAATCCCAGATACCCTTGAAGATCTTGACACCAGGACTCTGTGGAAGCCATACCATCTGTTGCAGAACTTCTTGTTTTTCTTTTCACTGAAGATAGTTCATCATGACCTTGGCTGTGTGTTTGGGATCATTGTCCTACTGCAGGATAAAGTTGGGATCAATCACATGCCTCCCTGATGGTATTGTGTGATAGATGAGAATCTGCTTGTACTTCTCAGGACTGAAGTTTCCATTAATTCTGACCAGATCACCAACTCCATTTGCAGAAATGCAGGGAACCTCCACCTTGTTTCACTGTTGGCTGCAGTCACTCATCCATGTAGCGCTCTCCAGCTATTCTATGGACAAACTGCTTCCTGTTTGAGCCAAAAATTTCAAATTTTGACTCGTCCATCCAGAGCACTTGCTGCCATTGTTCAACACACAGTCCTTGTGTTTTGTGCGTTGGCGAGTCTCTTGGCTTTGCTTCCACTTCGGGGGATTGACTTCTGGTAGCTGTTCTTCCATGTCTAGACCATTTCTGACAAGACTTCTCCAGACTGGAGAGGGGTGTACTTGGGTTCCAGTGAGTTCAGAGTTAGTAGCAGTGCTAGACTGCTTCCGACTTAGAAGGGACATCAGTTTGATATATCTCTCGTCTGCTGCGCTTCTGTCCTCATCCTTTACTGTTTCTTTGTGCTTCTTCAGAAGAGTTTGGACAGCACTTTTTGAAACGGCTGTCTGCTGTGAAATTTCTGTTTGGGAAAAACCTTGCTGATGCAGGATGACCACCTTGTGTCTTGTTGCTATGTTATGCTCAATCTTGCCATGGTGTAAGAATTGATGATTTGAAAGTTAAACTGCCACATCTGCCACACCCTCACCTTTTAGTTTGATTGTCCTTCACCCAGTTTGATTCCTTCTACACCCATTTCTGTTTCAGTTAATCAGTTTAGTTCATTCAACTCATTATGTCATTGATAATTAACACCCTGTTTGATATCTTTGTTTAATTCTGCACTGGGCTATATACCTACAAAGTAAACAAGTTCTTATTTGAAGAGTAGACTGTTACTTAAGAAGTTACTTTCTTTTACGAAATACATTTCTCTGTAATATTTAATTTTTTGGAAAATTAATGTTTGGAAATCTAAAATTTGATATTTCCTTCTGACAGAAGACAAAAAAAATCTGGAACAATTTTTGTATTAAAAATCTAGGGTGTCTGAGACTTTTGCACAGTCTGTACGTCCAGTTTTCATCTTCTATTTGGGCAATGTCTACAATTACAGGAGGGAGCTTGTCTGTTGAACTTGTTCAGTCACTGGGATCTTCTGTTATACAAAGGGGCTTGGAGCCCCAGCTATTGGCATCTACAGACCAACCAACATCATGCCAAATATAATCAATTACTTTTAATCAACTGGTCTACAAAAGATTTCTTACATCGTGTTGGATCCTGATGCTTTGGCAATCCAAAGGGTCTTCAGAAGTCAAGAATGAGACATAAAACTTGTTACTTATGGCCACTGTGCTCAGAATACACTTGGAGTATTGTGAGCTGTTGGGTCCCTTATCTAAGAAAGGATGTGCTGGCATTAGAGAGAGTCCAGAGGAGGTTCACGAGAATGACCCCATGTATGAGGAGTATTTGATGGCTTTGGGACTGTACCACTAGAGTTTAGAAGAAAGTGGGGTAGGGAATCTCATTGAAACTTATCGAATATTGAAAGGCCTAATTCTGCTCCAATGTCTTATGGTCTTACGGTTTTATTTAGTGTTACAAGAGCAAGGAAGAAGAAGGTAGAACTGTGGTGAGAGAAGAAAAGAGAATGACTAAAAACACGAATAACAGAAATTCCATTGATCACGGTCAACCAATTAGGAAGTCAGATTCAAGTAATATGATACCGCCACTGAAACCAAGAAGTTTCCAGAAAAATACAGAGGCAACTGTACTGTAATTTTCTGGAAAATTCACTGACAATCACATATACATGAAGTTGCCACTTTGTTAGGTACCTCCTATACCTAATAAATTGGCCACTGGATATACGTTTGTGGTCTTCTGCTGCTGTAGCCCATCCACTTCTAGGCTCAATGTGTTGTGCGTTCAGAGATGCTCTTCCGCACACCACTGTTGTGACATGTGATTATTTGAGTCACTGTCACCTCGAACCAGTCTGGCCATTCTTCTCTGACCTTTTAACAAGGTGTTTTTGCCTATAGAACTGTCGCTCACTGGATTTTTTTTGTTTTTCACACCATTCTCTGTAAACTCTAGGGACTGTTGTGCATGAAAATCCCAAGAGGTGAGCAGTTTCTGAGATAGTCAAACTGCCCCATCTGGCACCAACATGGTCATAAAGTCATAGAACACCACAACACAGAAACAGCTGAACAACTGGCCCATGCTGAACAATTAATCTGCCTAGTCCCATTGATCTGCACCCAGACCATCACCCTCCAAATTCCTCTTAAATGTTGAAAACAAGCCCGCATCCACCACTTCTGCTGGCAGCTCGTTCCACACTCTCACCAGCCTCTGAGTGAAGAAGTTCCCCCTCATGTTCCTCTTAAACTTCTCACCTTTCATCCTTAACTCATGAATTCTAGTATTGTCCCACCCAACCTCAGTGGAAAAAGCCTGCTTACATTTATCCTATCTATGCCCCTCATAGTTTTGTACACCTCTATCAAATCTCCCCTCAAACTTCTACATTCTAGGGCATAAAGTCCTAACCTATTCAACTTTTCCCTATAACTCAGGTTCTCCAGTCCCAGCAACATCCTTGTAAACTTTCTCTGCACTCTTTCAATCTTATTTACATATTTCCTGTAGGTTGGTGACCAAAACTGCACACAATACTCCAAATTAGGCCTCACCAATGTCTTAAACAATTTCAACATAACATTCCATCTCCTGTACTCAATACTTTGATTTATAAAGACCAATGTGCCAAGAGCTTTCTTTATGACCCTATCTACCCGTGATGTTACTTTCAAGGGACTATGGACCTGTATTGCCAGATCCCTCCATTCTTCAACACTCCTCAGTGCCCTACCACTCACTTCACCAGGTGGTCCAGATCCTGTTGTAAGCTCTGATTGTCTTCTTTGCTGTCCACTGCACCCCCAATCTTGGTGTTATCCACAAATTTGCTGATCCAGTTAACCAGATTATCACCCAGATCATTGATATAGATGACAAACACCAATGGACCCAGCACTAATCCCTGTGGCACTCCACTAGTCACAGGCCTCCAGTCAGAGAGGCAACCATCTACTACCACTCTCTAGCTTATCCTCCAAAGCCAATGTCTGATCCAATTTACTACCTTATCTTGAATGCCAAGCAAATGAACTATCTTGGCCAACCTGCCGTGCAGAAACTTGTCAAAGACCTTAGTACAGTTCCGGTAGACAACATCCACTGCCTTACTTTCATCAACTTTCCTGGTAACTGCCTTGAAAAACTCTATAAGCTTGGTTAGACACATCCTACCATGCACAAAGCCTTATTGACGATCCCTAATTAGTCCCTATCTATCCAAATATATATCCAAAACTCACAAAGGTCAAAGTCACTTAGCTCATATTTCTTCCCCATTCTGATGTTTGAACTGAACCATTTGACCATGTCTGCATGTTCTTATGCATTGAATTGCTGCCACATGTTTGGCTGATTAGATATTTGCATTAAATAGCAGGTGTACTGAATAAAATTCGGTGGTGGGGTAGAGATACATCTCTGCCTAAGGAGGTGTAAGGTGCTCCTTCCCTCCGCTAGCCTGAAGGTCACCCTCGGGCAAGGTGTAGCACCGACTTAGACCCCTCCCTCCCCAGATCAGGGTGATGTGAAGCTGTGGGAGCAGGTGGTGGGTGGTTGTATGAGCAGCCGGTGCATATCACACATCCTGGTTATGCAACCACTGACGCCAGGCAGACAGTCTCTGAAGTGTATTGATAATGGCTGTAGAAAAATTTGCCAAGAACAATCTTGGTTGTGGAGAGACCATGATCGTCTACGTCATACGACACGGCACAATATGAATGGACCTAATAAAATGGCCACTGAGTGTATATAGGTCATTGCATAAAAGTACAAACAAGAATAGAAAAAATAAACTATAAGGAAAATAAAGGACAAATGATTTTACACCCCAACCTAACCGTCACAAGTTCAACTTCAAAAAGTACTAGCATTTAAAGAGATTATTGAAATCCCACGATAAAGGATACAGACATTAGGAAATGAAGGTTAAACATAGAAAATCCTCTTTAAAACCTAAATGGGCCTTAATGCCAACACAGCAAAATATTTTTTCATTAAACCCTAAGTATCCCTGATTGGAATCAGCTCTCAGTAACAGCTCTCCAACCAATGCCGCATTCATATACAGCCCACTCTCTAAATCAGGGTTCCCAACCTGGGACCCATGGATGCCTAGGTTAATGGTAGGAGTCCATGGCATTAAAAAGGCTGGGAACCCCTCTCTAAATGGACAAGTTAAAATTTGATCAATTCTCCAACACTATGATGCTAATTGTTATTGTTTGAGTGTTGTCAAGTTGTCATCGACTGACTGCAACCCTATAGATAGTGTAGCTGTCCATAGGGTTTTCATGGCAAGATTGTTAGTCCTTTCTCCTCTGTAGATACTGCCACTGGTTGAGACCCAGCCAGATTTGAACTCAGGACCATCTGCCTCAAAGTCCAGTCTGATGCTACACAAACACTTAGAGAACCTACCCCTGCTCAGATGCATATGAAGATGTCAGTAAGATTGAAAGAGTGCAGAGAAAATTTACAGATACGTTGCCAGGACTTGAGGACCTGAGTTGTAGGGAAAGGTTGAGTATTTATTTATATAGTGGTTTAGCACTACAGCCCTTCCCACCCATCAACCTCTGCCGCCCCATCAACACCCAGCAACCTTGATTAACCCTACCGTAACCATGGGACAATTTACAATGACCAATTAACCTACCAGCTACATCTTTGTGTATGTTGCTCTGGATTTCTAGCATCTGGAGAACCTCTTGTATTCACAGATGGGATTGGTATCACAGTTTATGGAGCCAGTGCATTGATTATTGCTCCAGTGTTACAATGATGCAGGTTTTTACTTTCTGCTGGCTATAACACTAACTCGAACGCCCTACTATCCCTTTGAGTAGCACATGCCTTGTGTCCTTTCCAGCAGAATGTGCCTAGCTGCAGGGAGACTGCCATCTTGTTTTGTATATCCATGCTGAGGAGATACACTAATCTGTGATGCTGTTTAATAAAACACACACAAAATGTTGGAGGAACTCAGCAGGTTAGGCAGCATCTATGGAAATGAATACAACCCTTGACATTTTGGGCCAAGACCCTTCTTCAGGACTGGACAGGAAGGGGAAAGATGCCAGTATAAGAAGTTGGGAGGAGGGGAAGAAGGAAAAGCTAGAAATGGCAGGTGAGGACAGGTGGGTGGAAAGGTAAAGGGCTGGAGAAGAAGTGAGAGTGGCAGGAGAGGAGGCTGTCGGAACAGGAGTGAGGATAGGAGTTAAAATGGTTGGCCACAGGGAAATTCAGCCTTTTGCGGATGGAGCAAGTGGTTTTATATTGGGTCTCAGCAATGCAGAGAATGTAGAGGAGTGTGTTTGCACTTACCGTCTCTTCATTTTCCTGTATAGTTTATGTTAAATTGATTGTTTTCATTTATAGAAAGGTGACGGAAAAAGGGCCAGTAACATCATAAAGGATCCCATCCACCCTGCTCATGGACTGTTTGTCCCTCTCCCATTAGGGAGGAGGCTACGTAGCATCCACACCAAGACCACCAGACTCAAAAACAGTTACTTTCCCCAAGTAATAAGGCTGATCAACACCGCCACCCACCAACCCACCCCTCCACACCCTCAACCATCACTACATACACATCACCAAGAGTCATTTATGTGTGTATATATAATCAGTCTATGTACATGACAGTTACTCGTACATTGCATTTTATAAGATGGGTTTTAGATTTGTATTTATTGTGCTCTTTATGCTTATTTTATTTTTTATGCTGCATCAGATCATTCTCCTTTACACTTGAACAAGCTTGAATCTTGAAAGTGAAGAGATTCGTTCATTCATTTTTTCGTTACGTGCCATGTCATATGACATGGATGATCATGGACTTTCAATGACCATGATTGTTCTTGGCAAATTTTTCTACAGAAGTGGTTTGCGATCACCTTCTTCTGGGCAGTGTCTTTACAAGACGGATGACCCCAGCCATTATCAATACTCTTCAGAGATTGTCTGCCTGGCGTCAGTGGTCACATCACCAGGACTTGTGATCTACACCGGCTGCTCAAACGACCGTCCACCACCTGCTCCCATGGCTTCATGTGACCCTGATCAGGGGTTGAGCAGATGCTACACCTTGCTCAAGGGTGACCTGCAGGCTAGCGGAGGGAAGGAGCACCTTACACCTCCTTTGGTAGAGACACATCTCCACCACGCTACCCAGAGATACCTCATCACTTATAAATAGTCTTCACATTCCTTCTTTCATGCCGACACAGATTCATTCCTAAACAGGAGACAGAGACAATCTCTTCACCCTTGCTAAAGCTTCCACATCCTTTCTATATTGAGCCAACTAGAACGAAACACAATATTCCAAGTGTGGTCTAACTCTGGTTTTATAGAGCTGCAACATTACCCCGTGGCTTTTGAGATCAGCCCCCAAACTAATGAAGGCCAACACACTTTAACAGCCTATCAAGCCATGCGGCAACTCTGAGGGATCTATGGACATGGACCGTTTCATCATATGAGGCAGTACAAGGAAATGCAGAATAAATTATGAACTGTTCTCCAGAATGGCAGAGGCATGTTACACCATCACTACTAAATGGAAAATAGATATTTTCTTGCGAAAGTAAACAAAAAATCCCATTCTATTAATGCAGCCTGACTTGCTGAGTATTTCAAGCACTTTCTGTTTTTATACTAAATTTCAGGCTTGTGGGGAAAGAGCAGCGGATTAAGAACACAATGGGCTGAGCCTCCTCCTTTGTACCGCCAGATCCGTGAAGTGCAGTGGATGGAAAGGTAAATAATAAGAAAATGTGGACATTTTAAAAATATCCAAAATCAAACAATATTGTCTTTATTTATTTATTAAGATACAGCACTGAATAGGCCCTTCTGGCCCTTCGAGAATCACTCTGAAAGCGTACTTGGAGACACAGTTCTTACCCTTCATAAATGGACAAATTATTCCAGAATCACTAAATTATTGTGACATCTGTAAATATCAGGTTTGTTATTTTTCCCTGTACCAAGTGACTCATCCATCGTAGGGAACAAAGAGACATCACACAAACGTTCAGGAACATAAACGTCTGTGTCGACATGAAAGAAGGCATGTAAAAACTATTTATAAGTGATGTGGTTTGCAGCAAATCATGGCTGCGTTAGCAAATGGAGCTTAAAGTGATGTTGTCATGGTTACAAGGCAGTTAACTGTCTTTAATGTAGTGAGAGATTGAGAATCATAATGATGCAGCTTATGTTGCTCATCATACCTGTTGAGACACACTGAATATATTTTAAAGGTGGCATTAATTCAGGAGACATGATGTCACCAGACCACAGATCCTACAACCAGCCGATATTTACAACCAGAACACAAAGTGTCCTGTATTCCCACAGCACTGACATCCACGCTCTTTAATTCAAACCTGGCTACCGATTTGTGCACAGCATAATCCCACAGCCGTCACTGTGCTGGTGACCAGGTACAAGTGGTCTGCGGGTTATGTGAGGGTTCCATACGCGAGAACTGTTCATACGCTGGTTTGTCTGCAAGTCAGAAACTCCTGCTTCCATGTCCTATTGCTCTGCACACACTAGCTCCAATTCTTTCATTTCAATGAATGATCACCCTAACATTACTATCATAAAGTTAATGGAATATATACTCTATCTAGTCATTATGCCCTAATCTTATCACAGAGGAGGTACAGAAGCCTGAAGAGACTATATATACATACACTTTTTGTACTTCATAGTATATTTCCTGTATTGCAATGTACTGCTGCCACAAAACAACAATTTCATGACATATATCAATGATAATATGATAATAGAGGAGCACATTCAATGAGCTAAATGGTCTCATTCTGCTCCTATATTTTATGGTTGAATAGATAATAAATCTGATACTGATTCTAATGAATACTATGGAACATTTTATTATTATTTTTATTTTTTCTCTGCGCAAGCTGGTAAAACCTGAGGGACGGGCATAGGCAAGCACACTCACTTCTCAATTGCTTGGAACTTTTGGATTATTCCAGTGGTGTTTGATATTCTGGCTTTCTGAAGATTTATGTAGATATTGCTGTGTAGACCTAATTGTTTAATGCTATTGTGTAGTGCCTTTGGGATGATACCAGTTGTAGATATTACAATTGGGACAATATTCCTGTTTGTGTTCAAAGGTCTTTCAATTCAGCATATTTCTTGTATTTTTCACTTATCGATTTCCGTAAGTTATGTGTGTTTGGGATGACTATAAGTTGTTCTTGCCTGTTTATCCTCTATTAGACCGTTATTATGGATTGCCCTATCTGTAATAACTGACCAGTCATAATGTAACAATAATAATTATTATTAATATCAGCTTGAAAATGCTTTAAAAACATTTGGGAAAATTTTCATGAAGTTGGATTTCCAAAAGTCAGGACATTTGTAACCCAGGGAGCTCTGTAATCTGTTTTAGTGATGTTGATTGAAGGATTAATGTTGCCTATGAGCCTGCGGAAGGAACCTCTCCTCTGTAAGACCTCACCTTTGAACCAAATGCTTTCTTCAGTGCATAGTATTCTCTCTGGTCCATTAAAGCTCTGGAGTGATTTTATGCAACCAACAAAGAAGACAACTGGTTGATATTTGGGTCAGTGCATCCCCTCCTTGATACCACACAGAGGGTATTGGCCCACATTGTACATTCAAATGCCTGGAGAAGGGATGGATCTCATAGCTTTCTCTAATGGGCAATAGTTAAACTCAGAACTTCCACAGCTCTATCTCATTATGAGTTTACGGAGATCTGGTACACCAATTTCTATACATATACAGTGGAGAACAGTCTGATTGGTCACCTCACCATCTGGTATGGAGGCTCCAATGCACAGGGTTGGAAGAGGCTGCAAGTTGTTGTAGACTCAACCTGCTCCATCGTGGGCACAACCCTCCCCATCATCAAGAGGCAGTGCCTCAAGAATCCATCACTGAGGACCCTTACCATCAGGTGGATGTACAGAAGCCTGAAGACCCAGACTCAGTGCTTCAGAACCAGCTTCTTCCCCTCAGCCAGACTATGAAATTCACAAACACTATCTCGTTATTCCTTTCCACAGAAGCTGCTGAGTTCCTCCAAAATTTTAAAGTAGTTTTATATTATTACACTGCAATGTTGCCAAAAAACAACATAGTTCCTGATACGTAGGCCAAAGATAATAAATCTGATACAGGTTCTAAACAATGGCTGCATCTAGAGAGAGATTTATTGCTGCACTAGGGGGCAAAATTTCCAATGTATTTCAGCAGTGCAGGAAAATCCGGCCTAGCTCAAAGTTCAAAGTTATGGAAGTACGTATATGTCACCATATACTAGTTTTTACAGGAAAATTAAGAAATACAATAGAACAAGGGTTCCCGGCCTGAGGCCCACAGACCCCTTGCTTAATGGTATTGGTCCATGCCATTAAAAGGCTGGGAGCCCCTGCAATAGAATCAAAACGACTGACAATCAATGCAGAAATGAAGGCAAATACAATAAACAAGCAAATAAATAACCAAACAGATAGATAGATAGATAGATAGATAAACAAATAAATAAATACTGAGAACATGAGTTGTGGAGTACTTGAAAGTGAGTTTGTAGGTTGTGGAATCAGTTCAGTGTTGAGGTGAGTGAAGTTATGCACCCTGGTTCAGGAGCCTGATAGTTGTGGGGCAATAACTGTTCCTGAACATGGTGGTGTGGGACCAAAGACTACTGTACTTTTTGCCCAATGGCAGCAGGGAGACGAGAACATGGCGTGGGTGGTGGAGAACACGGCCTGGGTGGTGGAGAACACGGCCTGGGTGGTGGAGGTCCTTCATGATGGATTCTTGTGGCAGTGCTCCATGTAGATGTGCTCAGTGGTGGGGAGGGCTTTATCTGTGATGGACTGGACTGTATTCACCACCCTTCTTGTAATGATCTCAGTGGGGATAGAAGGAGTTGGAGATCAAGGATGCTAAGAATTGGAGCCACTGGTCATTGATGCTACGCCAGCTCAGCCTCAGAGAAGTGGCAGATGGAGTTCAATCCAGAAAAGTGTGAGGTAATTCACTTCAGAAGGTCAAATTTGAGGGCAGATTAGAAGGTTAATGGCAAGATTCTTATCATAGAAACATAGAAAACCTACAGCACAATACAGGTCCTTCAGCCCACAATGCTATGCCAAACATGTACTTACTTTAGAAATTACTTAGGGTTACCCACAGCCCTCTATTTTTCTAAGCTCCATGTACCTATCCAGGAGTCTCTTAAAAGACCCTATCGTATCCGCCTCCACCACCATCTCCAGTAGTCCATTGCATGCACTCACCACTCTCTGCGTAAAAATCTTACCCCTGACATCTCCTCTGTACCTATTTCCGTGCACTTTAAAACTGTGCCCTCTCAGTGCCCTATCATTGTGGAGGAACAGAGAGATTTTGGGATCCACATCCATGAATCCTTCAAAGTTGCCACGCAAGTCGATAGGGTGGTTAAGAAGGTGAACAGTATGTTGGCCTCCATTAGGCGGGGATTTGAGTTTGTACCGTGAGATAAGGTTGCAGCTCCATTGATTCATTCATTCATTCATTATGTAGCGTGTTGTACGACATGGGCAATGGCAAATAAAACACCATAAAACTCTTGTTAGACTTGGAATATTGTGTTCAGTTCTGGTCGACTCATTATAGGAAGGATGTGGAAGCTTTAGAGAGGGTTCAGAAGAAATTTACTCGGATGCTACCTGGATTAGAGAGCATATCGTATGAAGTTTGATTGAGTGAGCTAGGACTTTTCTCTTTGGAGTGGAAAGGTGTTAAACACCTTTGATAAAGGTGTTTAAGCTGACAAGAGGCATATATAAAGTGGACAGCCGGTGCTTTTTCCCCAGGACAGAAATGGCTAATACAAGAGGACATCATTTTAAGGTGGTAGGAGGGAAGTAGGGGGGGGGATGGCAGTGGTAGATATTTTACACAGAGAGGGGTGGGTGTGTGGAACACCTTGACAGGGGAGGTGTTAGAGGCAGATACATTAGGGACATTTAAGAGACTCCACGATAGGCATATAGATGAAAGCAAGAATAGAGGGCTATGTGGAAGGGAAGGGTGAGTTTGATCATGGAGCAGGTTAAAATGTCAGAACAACATTGTGGCAGAAAGGCCAGTACTGTGTTATGGTCTACGCTCTATAAGGACATGAGGAACAGGAGCAGGAATCGGCCATCTGGCCCGTCGAGCCTGCCCCGCCATTCAGTGAGATCATGGCTGATCTGGCCATGGACTCATCTCCACCTCCCTGCCTTTTCACCATAGTCCTTAATTCCCCTACTCTGCAAAAATCTATCCAACCGTGTCTTAAATATATTTACTGGAGTAGCCTCCACTGCTTCATTGGGCAGAGAATTCCACAGATTCACCACTCTCTGGGAAAAGCAGTTCCTCGTCACCTCCATCCTAAATCCACTCCCCAGAGTCTTGAGGCTATGTCCCCTAGTTCTAGTCTCACCTACCAGTGGATACAACTTTCCTGCCTCTATCTTATAATTTTATATGTTTCTATAAAATTGCCTCTCATTCTTCTGAATTCCAGCGAGTACAGTCCCAGACGACTCAATCTTTCCTCATAGTCTAACCCCTTCATCTCTGGAATCAACCTGGTGAACTTCCTCTGCACCACCTCCAAAGCCAGTATATCCTTTCTCAAGTAGGGAGACCAGAACTGCACACAGTACTCCAGATGCAACCTCACCAGTACCCTATACTGTTGCAGCATGACCTCCCTGCTCTTCAATTCAATCACTCCAGCAATGAAGGCCAACATTCCATTTGCCTTCTTGATAGCCTGCTGCACCTGCAAACCAACCTTTTGTGATTCATGCACAAGCACCCCCAAGTCGCTCTGCACGGCAGCATGCTGCAATCTTTTACCATTTAAATAATAATCCGATCTTCCATTTTTCCTTCCAAAGTGGATGACCAACATTTATCAACATTGTACTCCATCTGTCAGACACTTGCCCACTCACTTAAACTATCTATATCTCTCTGCAGACTCTCCATATCTACTGCACAATTTTCTTTCCCATTCAATTTAGTGTTATCAGCAAACTTAGATACACTACACTCGGTTCCCTCTTCCAGATCATTATGTATAAACGTTTGTATATCGTGAACAGTTGTGGGCCCAGCACCGACCCCTGCAGCACACCACTCACCACTGATTGCCAACCAGAGAAACACCCATGCATCCCAACTCTCTGCTTTCTGTTAGTTAATCAGTCCTCTATTCATGCTAATATGTCACCCCCAACCCTTTGCATCCTTATCTTATGGATACATCTTTTATGCAGCATCTTATCGAACGCCTTCTGGAAATCCAAGTATGCGACATCCACCCGTTCCCCTCTATCCACTGCGCTCGTTATATCCTCAAAGAACTCTGGTCAGTTTGTCAAACAGGACCTGCCCTCGCTGCGGCTGCCTGATGGATTCATTTCTTCCCAGATGCCTTGCTATTTCTCCTTTAATGATAGCTTCAAGCACTTTCCCAACTCCAGATGTTAAATGAACTGGCCTACAGATAACATGAGGAAATCTGCAGATGCTGGAAATTCAAACAACACACACAAAATGCTGGTGGAACACAGCAGGCCAGGCAGCATCTACAGGGAGAAGCACTGTCGACGTTTCGGGCCAAGACCCTTCGTCAGGACTAACTGAAAGGAAAGATAGTAAGAGATTTGAAAGTAGTGGGGGGAGGGGGAAATGTGAAATGATAGGAGAAGACCGGAGGGGGTGGGATGAAGCTAAGAGCTGGAAAGGTGATTGGCAAAAGTGATACAGAGCTGGAGAAGGGAAAGGATCATGGGACGGGAGGCCTCGGGAGAAAGAAATGGGGGGAAGCACCAGAGGGAGATGGAGAACAGGCAAACAACTAAATATGTCAGGGACAGGGTAAGAAGGGGAGGAGGGGCATTAACGGAAGTTAGAGAAGTCAATGTTCATGCCATCAGGTTGGAGGCTACCCAGTCGGTATATAAGGTGTTGTTCCTCCAACCTGAGTTTGGATTCATTTTGACAGTAGAGGAGGCCATGGATAGACATATCAGAATGGGAATGGGACATGGAATTAAAATGTGTGGCCACTGGGAGATCCTGCTTTCTCTGGCGGACAGAGCGTAGGTGTTCAGTGAAACGGTCTCCCAGTCTCTGTCGGGTCTCACCAATATATAAAAGGCCACACCAGGAGCACCGGACGCAGTATAACACACCAGCCGACTCATAGATAGATAGATAGATAGATACTTTATTCATCCCCATTGGGAAATTCAACATTTTTTCCAATGTCCCATACACTTGTTGTAGCAAAACTAATTACATACAATACTTAACTCAGTAAAAATATGATATGCATCTAAATCACTCTCTCAAAAAGCATTAATAATAGCTTTTAAAAAGTTCTTAAGTAGTTTACTTAAATACATTAAATACAATCAACCCCGGCACTTTAACATATCTTACTCCTGGCGGTTGAATTGTAAAGCCGAATGGCATTGGGGAGTATTGACCTCTTCATCCTGTCTGAGGAGCATTGCATCGATAGCAACCTGTCGCTGAAACTGCTTCTCTGTCTCTGGATGGTGCTATGTAGAGGATGTTCAGGGTTTTCCATAATTGACCGTAGCCTACTCAGCGCCCTTCGCTCAGCTACCGATGTTATACTCTCCAGTACTTTGCCCACGACAGAGCCCGCCTTCCTTACCAGCTTATTAAGACGTGGAAAACATCCTGTATTGTGGTGATATTGAGACGCAGGTAGTTTGAGTTGCACCATATCACAAAGTCCTGTATCAGTTTCCTATACTCCTCCTCCTGTCCATTCCTGACACACCCCAATATGGCCGTGTTGTCAGCGAACTTCTGCACATGGCAGGACTCCGAGTTATATTGGAAGTCTGATGTGTACAGGGTGAACAGGACCGGAGAGAGCACGGTCCCCTGCGGTGCTCCTGTGCTGCTGACCACCGTGTCAGACCTACAGTCTCCCAACCGCACATACTGAGGTCTATCTGTCAAGTAGTCCACTATCCAATCCACCATGTGAGAGTCTACTCCCATCTCCGTTAGTTTGTGCCTTAAGATCTTGGGCTGGATGGTGTTAAAGGCACTAGAGAAGTCCAGGAATGTAATCCTCACAGCACCACTGACCCCATCTAGGTGAGAGAGGGATTTGTGCAGCAAATACGTGATAGCATCCTCCACTCCCACCTTCTCCTTATACGCAAACTGAAGAGGATCCTGGGCGTGCCTGGTTTGTGGCCTCAGATTCTGTATTATCAGCCGCTCCATGGTCTTCATCACATGCGACGTCAAGGCAACAGGTCTGAAGTCATTCAACTCCTTTGGTTGTGGTTTCTTCGGTACCGGGACAATACAGGATGTTTTCCACTGTCCACAGGTGAAGTGTCGCCTCACCTGGAAGGACTGTCTGGAGCCCTGAATGGTGGTGAGGGAGGAAGTGTAAGGGCAGGTGTAGCACTTGTTCCACTTACAGGGATAAGTGTCAGGAGGGAGATCGGTGGGAAGGGATGGGGGGGACGAGTGGACAAGGGAGTTGCGTAGGGAGTGATCCCTGCGGAAAGCAGAAAGAAGGAGGGAGGGAAAGATGTGCTTGGTAGTGGGATCCCGTTGGAGGTGGCGGAAGTTACGGAGAATTATACGTTGGACCTGGAGGCTGGTGGGGTGGTAGGTGAGGACAAGGGGAACCCTATCCCAAGTGGGGTGGTGGGCGGATGGGGTGAGGGCAGATGTACAGGAAATGGGAGAGATGCGTTTGAGAGCAGAGTTGATGGTGGAAGAAGGGAAGCCCCTTTGTTTAAAAAAGGAAGACATCTCCTTCGTCCTGGAATGAAAAGCCTCATCCTGAGAGCAGATGTGGCGGAGACGGAGGAATTGTGAGAAGGGGATAGCATTTTTGCAAGAGACAGGGTGGGAAGAGGAATAGTCCAGGTAGCTGTGAGAGTCTGTAGGCTTATAGTAGATATCAGTAGATAAGCCGTCTCCAGAGATGGAGACAGAAAGATCAAGAAAGTGGAGGGAGGTGTCAGAAATGGACCTGGTAAATTTGAGGACAGGGTGAAAGTTGGAGGCAAAGTTAATGAAGTCAACGAGCTCAGCATGTGTGCAGGAGGCAGCGCCAATGTAGTCGTCGATGCAGCGAAGGAAAAGAGGGGGACGGATACCCGTACAGGCTTGGAGCATGGACTGTTGCACAAAGCCAACGAAAAGGCAGGCATAGCTGGGACCCATATGGGTGCCCATGGCTACACCTTTGGTTTGGAGGAAGTGGGAGAAGCCAAAGGAGAAATTATTGAGAGTAAGAACTAATTCCGCTATATATGTCAAACTCAAGGCCCGCGGGCCAAATCCGGCCTGCGGTGGAATTATCTTTGGCCCGCGAGATAATATCTAATTACTATTAAAGCTGGCCCCAGTAATCGAAGCGCCTATGGCGTATGATATGGCTAATGCTGAGTTTATTCAGGTACCAGGTTTTCAGGGTTTTTGGTGTTTATTCAGCAGTCTTGCTCGGCAGTCTTCTTCATAAGAAACGGAATTTGTAAAGTGAAACACTTTGTAGTTATAGCAGAGACTGAGACACATGAGAGCAGGCTGAAAAAACGGAGGCAACGAAAGCTGCGTTCGCACGCGTCCGACTGATCTGGCCCGCATGAAGCTGCATTTTGCTCAATCCGGCCCGTGACCTAAAATGAGTTTGACACCCCTGCGCGAGACGGAGGAGAGTGGTGGTAGAGGGGAATTGGTTAGGTCTGGAATCCAAAAAGAAGTGAAGAGCTTCGAGACCGTCCGGGTGGGGGATGGAGGTATATAGGGACTGGATGTCCATGGTGAAAATAAGGCGGTGGGGGCCAGGGAACTTAAAATCATTGAAAAAATTCAAAGCGTGAGACGTGTCACGAACATAGGTGGGAAGAGATTGAACAAGGGGGGATAAGACAGTGTCAAGGTATGCAGAAATGAGTTCAGTGGGGCAGGAGCAAGCTGAGACAATAGGTCTACCTGGACAGGCAGGTTTGTGGATCTTGGGTAGGAGGTAGAAACGGGAAGTGCGGGGTGTGGGAACTATGAGGTTGGTGGCAGTGGATGGGAGATCTCCAGAGCTGATAAGGTTGGTGATGGTATAGGAGACAGTGGCCTGGTGTTTGACATCTCCTTCATCCTGGAATGAAAAGCCTCATCCTGAGAGCAGATGCGGCGGAGACGGAGGAATTGTGAGAAGGGATAGCATTTTTGCGAGAGACTTGACATCTCCTTCGTCGTTCCACCATTTCCACCACCGACATGTGTGTAGCTCTCTCTCTCTCGCTCTTTCTCAGCGAAGTGATTGGTTCACAGCTAATGCCTTGTGTTGTGTGTGACTGATGGTACTGTGTTTGGCTCCTTGGCCTTAAGACCAGAGGACACAGCCTCAGAATAGGGGGGGGGGGGTCCATTAAAATGGAGATGAGGAGGAATTTCTTTAGCCAGAGAGTGGTGGATCTGTGGAATTTATTGCCAGAGGCAGCTATGGAGGCCAAGTCATTGGGTATATTTTAGGCAGAGGTTGATAGAACCATAGAACATTACAGCACTGAAACAGACCTTTTGGCCCTTCTTGGCTGTGCTGAACCATTTCAGCCTAGTCCCACTGACCTGCACCTGGACCATATCCCTCCATATACCTCTCATCCATGTACCTGTCCAAGTTTTTCTTAAATGTTAAAAGTGAGCCCGCATTTACCACTTCATCTGGCAGCTCATTCCACACTCCCACCACTCTCTGTGTGAAGAAACCCCCCCCTAATGTTTCCTTTAAACTTTTCCCCCTTCACCCTTAACCCATGTCCTCTGGTTTTTTTCTCCCCTAGGCTCAGTTACTTTGATAATGAATTTACTTTCAACTTCTTTTGAACTTTCAGAAATAAGGAAATACAGAATCAAATTGGTCACATTCTTCATTGTTTATTTCTCAGTCCTTAGAGTTCGTTCAGACGAACTATCAGCCGTGTGCTTCACCGGCGTCTCAGGTTCTTCACTATCTTCACTATGCTCGCAATCCATCCTTTCTTCAGAAGCTTTCGGAGTAATATACCTCTGTGCGTACAAGAGTAGAGCAAAAAGAGTCAGTAAAACCAAGGTCCAGATCATGGCGTCAGCTGGCTGAGAAGATGAAGAGTTGGTCTCAGATCTCCTGGGTTCAATGGGGCAAAACTGACAGCTGGTAGCGATACTCAGACCCGGGTTGCAAGTGCATATGTTGACATTATGAGGGTAGTGCCCTTATATCTTACATATCTACAATGGATTGTTGTGTCATCGCTGAGTCAGAGAGTTGCTGGTATAAAACTGAGTCCAGAGGTGTGGGTACTTTATCTGGGCCGACAAGTTGCTACCATTTGAATGAGATGCTTTAACAGAGTATGTTGGTGGCAGGTGGAGATACGTCTCCACAAAGGAGGTGTAAGGATCTCCTTTCCACCACTAGGTCACCCTTGGGCAAGGTGTAGCACCAATCAGAGTCACATAAAGCCATGGGAGCAGGTGGTGGATGGTTGTATGAGCAGCCGGTGCAGATCACAAGTTCTGGTCATGAGAACACTGATGCCAGGGAGACAATCTCTGAAGAGTATTGACAATGGCTAGGGTTGTCACCCATCTTGTAAAGACACTGCCCAGGAGAAGGCAATGGAAAGAAATTTGTAGAGAAATTTGTCAAGAACAATAAAGGTCATGGTCAACACTATGATCGCCCACATCATACAACATGGAGCATAACAAACGAACATCCCCTTCTCTCACCTGTTTCCATTTGCCCATCATCCCTTACCCATCAGGTTTCAACTATCACCCACCTAATTTTCAGATGTCTAATATTTTTTAAAACAAAATCACTACATTACCGAATTTCAAACCACAAACTTTCATGATGTACTTATTTATTTTTATTTAAAGATACCACACAGTAACAGTCCTTCCAGCCCAACAAGCCTGCACCACACAAAGACACCTATGTGACCAATTAACCTACTAGTCCATATGTCCTTAGAACATGGGAGGAAACTGGAGCACCTTGAGGAATCCCCCGCGGTCACAGGCAGAATGTATATATTCTTTACGGACAGCGGTGGGAATTGAACCTGAGTTGCTGGCGTTGTAAAGTATTAGGCTAACCGTTGTGCTGCTGTGCCGGCCACTTTATTAGAAAGCATGAAGAAGAAAAGGACAGAGGTTAAGGTCAGTAGCAAGATAGATTGCAGCTGAGTTTAACATTTGTGATGGCAAGCACTAAAAAGTTATAGCCATTTATTAATTGAAGAATCCAAGCTGAGTTTAGCGGAGGTATAAATGGAAACACAATGGATCCCAGTTAATTAGGCCATCGGTTAATCAGGGTAGCTTCTTATTTGGTACAACTCTTAAAGAACAAAACCTAATCGAGAAAATTGCCGGGATTCTTTTCATTCATTTGGTACACTGTGCCACTTAACTGGGACAGGGGACTGTTGCTGAACAGGTTATAACTAGCGTCAATTGCGTGCACTTATGTGGCCATTGGACGCTCCACTGTACTTAAAGCAACCAGTTTTTAAATATAATCACTTGTGTTCAAAAAGCAGTAATTTTGTTACTGATAGTTGGTGAGAAATAAGCAATAAGACAATTCAGAACTGTTTGGCTCAGCATTCAGCATTCAGGCTTGGCGATGCTTGAAATGGCTGGGTGTGAAAATGAAATGACTTCACTCCTTCAACAACTTAGAAACTATGAAGAATTTGAAGTTATCGATAATCATCTTGAATATTACAATGCAACTGAAAATTTGTAGGATGCAATCGTCAAAAGTTTGTATGAAGGCAGTCTTATCTGCTCTAGGTGTTCTCCACTGATTTTGTTCATTGCGTACACTGGATGAATTCCTCTGTTGAACACTGTTAGGAACTAAATCACAGTTTTATAGTACTGTAGTACTATTGCTAGTGTTCTGATTTGTTCTGTATTTCATTTAAATAAAGAATTTGTTCCTCAGTTTGTCTTTTTTAACTATTTCCATGAAACTTTGGCTAATTGGGACACCTGCTTAATTGGGCCAAACTTAACTGGCCCCAATGTGTTCCAATCAATTGGAGTCCACAGTATCTGAAACTGCTGAATTAGACACTCTGCAGCATTCCAGAGTCCGGTGGGTGTAATGTAAATGAGGTGTTGCTCTTTGCAGACTGATTTAGACAATAGGTGCAGGAGCAGGCCATTCGGCCCTTCGAGCCAGCACCTCCATTCAATGTGATCATGGCTGATCATCCATAATCAGTACCCCGTTCCTGCCCTCTCCCCATATCCCTTGATTCCGCTATCTTTAAGAGCTTTATCTAACTCTTTCTTGAAAGTATCCAGAGAATTGGCCTCCACTGCCTTCTGAGGCAGAGCATTCCACAGATCCACAACTCTCTGGGTGAAAAAGCTTTTCCTGAACTCCGTTCTAAATGGCCTACCCCTTATTCTTAAACCGTGGCCTCTGGTTCTGGACTCCCCCAACATCGGGAACATGTTTCCTGCCTCGAGCGTGTCCAATACCTTAATAATCTTATATGTTTCAATCAGATCCCCTCTCATCCTAATAAATTCCAGTGTATACATGCCCAGTCGCTCCAATCTTTCAACATATGTCAGTCCCGCCATCCCGGGAATTAACCTCGTGAACCTACGCTGCACTCCCTCAATAGCAAAAATGTCCTTCCTCAAATTTGGAGACCAAAACTGAACACAATATTCCAGGTGTGGTCTCACCAGAGCCCTGTACAACTGCAGAAGGACCTCTTTACTCCTATACTCAACTCCCCTTGTTATGAAAGCCAACACCATTTACACCAGACCACGCTGCGATATCGTCCTTACACGATATCTTGTCCTCCTTTTAATGAAATTGAATTCAATTGAATCAAATGAAATTGAATTCTAATGAAATTGAGTGCCTCCTCACTGAAGCCTCTTGAGCCAAAGCCTCAAGTTCCCAGTCCTACACTGGTCCACTCAATGGCCGCTCCGCTTTCACCTTGCTTTACCTTTAGTTGCTCCTGCTAATGAATCGCGAATCAATTGGTCCACCACTAAGGCGCCAAGCCTGCAAAATTCTCCTTTTTCAAACTCTTCTCCCCGACGTGTGCGAAGCTTGCTCTCTTCAAATTGATTGGTCCGCTGCTAATGTGGTGAGCCCCACAAAACGCTCCTTTTTAAACTCATCTCCCTGACATGTGCGAAGCTCTCTCTGTGAATCGATTGGTCCACCACGATAACTTCCCTGTTCTTGTATTTAGTGCTCTGATTTAATGAAGGCCAGGATTCAAGGATCTTTGGATTTGCACACCAACGAACCTCTGTTCCTCAATACCCCTTCGGACCATACCTTTCATGGTGTAACTCTGAGCCTCACACTTTATCGGGATTAAACTCCGTCTCTCAGCCCATTTCACCAACACACCGATATCACCATGGAGGGGAAATGTTTTCACGCAGAGAGGGGTGCGAATATGGAACAAGCTGCCAGAGGATATAGTTGAGGGAGATATGATACAATCATTTAAGAATAATAGATACAGTACTGAAACTTAGAGGGATATGGGCTCTGATGCAGGAAATTGGGACTAGCTGGGCGGGCACCGTGGTTGGCATGGACTGGTTGGGCCAAAGGGTCTCTCTGCATGCTATGAATCTATGAATCAAGATCAAGTTTATTGTCATCTGACTGTATACTGTATATACAGTACTGTGCAAAAGTCTCAGGCACATACCCTGTATATATAGCTAGGACGCCTAAGACTTTTGTACAGTACGGTAGCAATTTCACATCTTGCACTGTACTGCTGCTTCAAAAAAAAATTTCATGACATGTGTGAGTGATGATAAACCTGATTCTGATCCGGGTCTCTATTGTGGACTGAGAGTGGGAAGGGGGGCAGGGAGAGGGGAATCATGGCTGGGAAAAGGGGAAGGGAGATGGGACAATGATCAATAAACCAACTATTGGAAATCAAATGACCTTGCCTGGTGTCTCAGGGCTGGCTGTGTCTGCAACCCCCCCCCCCACCTCTGGTGCTCCTTCTCTTCTACCTGTCCCACACCCTTCCCTTGGCACTCCACCCTCACCATTCCCAACATCTTTTGCTTCTGCCAGGTTTACCAACTCGATCTCCACTCCACATTGACAAATACAGTTCAGATCCACAATTCCTTGAAAGTAGCATTACAGGTTGATAGGGTTTGAAAGAGAGCTTTTAGCACCTTGGCCTTCATAAATCTAAATACTGAGTACAGGAGTTGTAATGTTATGTTGGAGTTGTATAAGATGTTGGTGAGGCCTGATTTGTTGGATTGTGTGCAGTTTTGGTCACACATCTGCAGGAAAGATGTCAATAAGATTGAAAGAGTGCAGAGAAAATTTACAAGGGTGTCACCAGGACTTGAGGACTGGAGTTGGGATGTTATTTTGAAGTTGTATAAAAGTTTGGATAAGTATATGGAGGGGAAAGGTATGGAGGAGGTCCTGATGCAGGTCGATGGGACTAGGCAGAACTATAGTCTGCATGGACGGGATGGGCCAAAGAGCCTGTTTCTTTTCTGTAGTGTTCTATGAATCCATTATTCTCCCTCTATAGACAGTGCATGATGTGCTAAATGTCTGTAGCCACTTCTGTTTTCATTACTCAGGTTCACTTTGGGTCTGGTGACTGTTTTTATATACTGCGTTGCTCCAGATTTCCAGCGTCTACAGTCTCGCTTGTGAAACTGACCAATGGCATGGCTCTGGTCTGCTGACCACAACCTTACCTGAAAATCGCTAGCTGATGGGAGGAACCAGATGAATACTCAACGAGGCAAAGAGGAAACCTTTGCAGATTGAGGAAGATGTAGAAGGGCTAATTGGGTACCATTTTCACTGAGGCTTAATAAATGTCCTTCCAGATGTGATTCTGCCTTTGTTGCTTGTGTAGTTTATGCCCAGAAGTGAACAAATGCAGATTACAACATATTGCAGTGATTAATTTTCCTAATTGCTTCCTGATCATGAAATTATAGCAACCGGACTTGCCTTTCAATTAAAATCTTCCTGTGTGCAGGAAAGGAGTTTAATATGAATTCCATTAAAAATGAATTAGTACACATGGAGGCTTTAACTAAATTATGTATCAAGAGAGAAGTATCAGTTCTGTTATTGCAATTCATGTGGGGGGGGGGGGTGGGGAGTGGTTCTTTATTCGATGACCCATTCCCATAGCCTCAGATCGTCATGGAGATTGAGATTTTCTACAGGAGCACCATTGAGAGAGAAGTATGTGGCTTCATCATGGTGTGGTACAGAAGCTGCAAGACCCTACAGAGGACAGTAAAGACCACTGAGATGATCACCAGGGTCTCCCCCGCCCCCATCTGCGACATTTACCAGGAGTGTTGTATACGAAGGGCCCAATGCATTGTTGAGGATCCCTACCACCCATCCCACCATCCCTCTGACCCACTACCATCAGGAAGGAGGTACAGAAGCATCAGGACTAGGATGGCCAGACTGGGTACTGTGAGACTAATGAATACCCTGCCATCACTAGAACAGTGAGCTGTTTACCGTTTACTGTACTGTTTTGTTTATTTATTTACTGAGATACGGCGCAGAATAGGCCCTTCCGGCCCATTGAACTGTGCTGCCCAGCAATCCCCCAATTTAATCCTGGCCTAACCACGGGGCAATTTACAGTGACCTATTAACCTACCAACCGGTACATCTACCAATTGGAGCAGTCAGAGGAAACCCACGTGGCCACAGGGAGAATGTAGAAACTCCTCACAGACAGAGGAGTCTGTGAACAGTGAACCAGGTCACTGGTTCTGTAAAACATTGTGCTAATTACTACTACATACATTTACCGGTAGTAACTTCTTTGTGGTAAAATTTTGTTTTATGTATTGTGTGTGATATATGTTTTGTGAGTGCACCATGATCCAGAGGACCGTTTGGTTTTATATATAAATGGGACAATCTATTAGCATTTCTATGATTAGTTGCCCTCTTAAATTTGATCTTGTAATTGTGTTCTCCAAGAAACAGAGCCCATCTCTGCATTCTTGGTGCTGCTGTTAGTGGAACACCCTTCTGTGGTTGACGATCAGAAACGAAGGTAAACTCTCTCCCATACAAGTACTGGTTGAAACATTTTACACTCTAAACCAGACATCAAGGCCTCTCTGTCAATCTGTGCATAATTTTTCTTTGCAGTAGTGGGGGAACGTGATTCAAAGGCTATGGGGCATTTACCTTCATCACTCATAACATGTGACATGACTGCACCTTTACCATTCTTTGTGACACATTTTTTGGTCTTGGGGCATCCACCACTGCTTGAATTTTCTCAGCACACTTATGTATAATCCTTGTGCATCAATCGTGTGACCGCAGTAAGTGATGCTTGGTTTAAAGAATTCACACGTGATGCTCTGAACCCATAATCTTCTAATCTTTTTAACACTGTCTTGGGATTTTGGAATGTCCCTTGTCATCCTCACCATTAACAATGATGCCACCCAGGTAACACTGAGTGTCTGGGCAGCCTTGCAGCACCTGGTCCATAGCTTTCTGCTGGAGTGCAGGTGCAGATGCTACTCCAACAATAAACCTATCATAGCGATACAACCCTTTGTGAGCGTTTATGGTGAAAACCACTTTGGACTCTTCTTCCGTCTCCATCTGTAGGCAGGCCTCAGCTAAGTTCGCTTTGCTGAAAGGTTTTTCTGCAGGAAGGTTTACAAAAATATCCTCTATTCTGAGCAGAGGGTATTCATCTACTTTCAGTACTGGATAGATGGTGACCTTACAGTCATCACAGGATTTGACAGGCCCATCCTTCTTGGCTACTGGGGCCACTGGCATTGCCCATGGCTCCACTCAACCTTGGAAAGAATTCCTTCAGCCTCCATGCAATCTAGCTCACTGGCTACGTTATCATGGATGGTGTAAGGAACCGGATTGTCACAATGTGGGAGCAAGGATGCTGGGGGAGGACCCAAATGCAGGACACAAAACACTGTTTAGTGGGGTTAGCTAAATAGAGTTTATTACTAGTTACAAGGAGAGCCGTGACGTAAGGATAGAACAGAAAAAAATCAAGGAGAGCAAAGTGGAAACGGGAATAGGCGTAATGGACAAGGACTCAGGCAATATCCCACAATATTGGATTATTTACAGTTCTGTGCAAAGGTCTTAGGCACATATATGGAGCTAAGGTACCTAGACTTTTGCACAGTACTGTATTAGTCAACATGGGGCAGAGAGCAAGTTTGTAAATCTGGCGGGAGCAAAGGATGTTGGGAATGGTGAGGGTGGAGCGCCGTGGGAGGAGTATGGGACAGGTGGCAGAGAAGGAGTGCCAGGGGCAGGGGGTGCCAACACACCCAGCCCTGAGACACCAGGGAAGAACATTTGACTACAAACAATTGGTGTATTGACCATTACAGAATGTCTCTCTGGTGCTTCCTGTTCTCCCCCTTCTCTATTCCCCCTTCCCACTCCACAATAGAGACCCATATCAGAATCAGATTTATCATCACTCAAATATATCATGAAATTTGGCTTTTTCCTGGCAGCAGTACAGTGCTATATATAAAATTACTACAGTCCTGTGCAAAGGACTTAGGCATCCCAGCTATATATATGTGCCCAAGACTTTGGCACAGTACTGTCATTTCAGACTGGAACATTAAGCTCACTGCAGTGCTTGTTTGGAGACTGAATGCCCCATTTCTTCCTGAGCTGCAGATGAGAGAGTATATATGTTCACATCTACAGGTATTAAATGCAACAAATTGCATTTATATAGTGCCTTTAATGTTGTAAAACATTGCAGGGTGTTTCACAGTGCTGTTATAAAATACACAATGCTGAGATTTAAAGAGGTTAATAGCTGATGAAAAGTTTTCTGAAAATGAAATTTGCTGACAGCATGAAAAATGTTGGCTGTTTTGTGGGGTCAAAGCAGCAGAGAGAATTGGGAAGAATTTTAGAGATGAGAGAACAGATAGCTGAAGGCACAGTCAGCAATTCTGGGAGAGAGCTTTGGGAAATCACAAGAGGTCTAAGTTTATGTCTCTCTCTGTCTCTCTTTCTCTCACTCTCTGTCTCTGTCTCCCCGTCTAGCTCTCCTTCTCTCTCTCTCTCTCCTCCCCCTCTCTCTCTCAGTCTCTGTCTCTGCCTCTCTCTGTCTCTGTCTGTCTCTCTCTCTCTCTGTCACTGTCTCTGTGTGTGTATCTCTTTCTCTCTCTCTCAGTCTCTGTCTCTCTCCCTCTCTCTCTCTCTCTCTCTCTGTGGTATCTTTCGCAGATATTCCTCTTGACTGATAATTTAAGGTATTTTTACAAACGTAGAAAGAATTTGGCATTTCTTTAATGATAAACTTAACATAAGCTAAACCTAAAATTCTTCTTTTTTGTGAGGTTCTAAATTCAAGTTTAGAGTTCACATTAATCACTCATTTTAATTTATTCGCTGTTTATGGACATTAGCAATGAAGTCAGCATTTATTGCCTTACCTAATCGCTCCGCTCTTGTAATATTGATGGTTCTTGAGTAATATATAAGATGGCAGATACACTTCCCTTAGGGATAATAGGGAGGTAAATGATGTTTTAACCCCAATCTGTTAATTTCATGGTTATTATTGCCAGCATTAGATTTTCATTTTAAATTTATTTAATTATTGGAATTTAATCTCCCCAGCTCCCAGTGTGGGGATTCCAGCTTTTGTCTCCAGACCAAGACGAGAAGCATCTGGATACCGATTGAGTAGTTTAACCATTTCTACAGAGCAACTTTTGCCATACTACAAGAAATGGAACACTACAGCATAACACTATTACAGCGTCAGCAACACGGGTTCAATTCCTGCCTCTGTCTGTAAGGAGTTTGTACGTTCTCCCTGTGACCATGTGGGTTTCCATTGGGTGCTCCAGTTTCCTCCCACAGTCCAAAGATGTACGGGTCACTGGGTTAATTGGTCACATGGCAGGATGGGCCTGTTACCATGCTGTATCTCTAAGTTTAAAAAAAATGAGTCTCATAACAGATGTGGCACAGTACTGCATCTAATCAAGTTCAAGTTCAGGTTCAAGTTTATTGTCATTGGACTGTATGTGTATACAACCAAAATAAAATCAACGTACCTCCGGACCACAGTGCACGCACAATACATATATCACACACAGCACATAAAACAAAATCTTACCTCAAATAAGTTAACAAAATATCATTCAAAATGTATATCGTGCACAACACAGGTAAACAATAAACAGGCCACTAATCATTAAAAAGCTAGCTGTCCTAGTGACAAGACCTAATCACTACTTTCACAGCCTGCGGCAAATAAATAATAATAAGAAAATTATAAAAATGTAGAACTAAAAATTAATAGTTTCTACTTACAAACTCCCACGGTGTTCAAAGTTCAAAGTAAATTTATTATCAAAGTAGATCACTGTCACCATATTCTACTCTGAGATTCATTCTCTTACAGGGATTTACAGGAAAATAAAGAACTACAAAAGAATTTATGAAAAACTATAAATAACAAAGACTGACAAACACAGTAGTGAGGATCAAATCATAAACATGAGAAAGTCTGTAGATATTGGAAATCCAGAGTAACACACACAAAATGCTGGAGGAACTCAGCAGGTCAGGCAGCATCTATGGAAATGAATAAACAGTCCACGTTTCGGGCCGAGATCCTTCATCAGGACTGGAGTGAGAATGTCGTGACATCCTGACCACTGTAAGCTGGATTTAAATTAATTATTATTTGAAACTTTGGCATATAAGTTTATATACCATGGCATATACCATGGGAGAAAGGGAAGGAGGAGGGACACCAGGGGGAGGTGATGGGCAGGTGAGAAGAAGGGAAAGGGTGAAAGGGGAACCAGAATGGGGAATGGAAAAAGACCTGGTCTCACCTATTACTTTGCAGTTTATACTTCTTTCACACCCCCCACCATCTTTTTCTGACATCTTCCTCCTTCCTTTCAAGTTCTGAAGAAGGGTCTCGGCCTGAAATGTCGACTGTTTATTCATTTCCATAGCAGCTGTGTGACCTGCAGAGTTCCTCCAGCATTTTGTGTATATTCCTTAAATTCAAGTTCAGTTACTTCAGCAATTTGCATCTGGTGCTCTGCATTTTCAGCATCTGCAGAATCTCTTTTGTTCACTGTTCCCTCTAAGCTGTGCGGGTGCAGGGCCGTGCAGTGACTGAGATACTCCCGCACTCAGCCTTTGTTGCCTAGCAGCTGAAATTTTCTTTTATACTGTATAATGTTAATATCATTTTCTAATTATGGTAATATGATTTTGAAATCTATTTTAATATAAATTTGACATCTATGTTAATATGTTTGTGAAATACCTTGTAATTAATTGTGTTAATGAATATAAACCATAAGTTTTCTAAATAATAAACATACCACAACGTTTACTTTGAAATATTTTTCAGCTTTAATGTATTTGCATTGTCAGCGTTTCAAGTTGAAACACGGTTACAAATTGTAACAACAAACACAGAATGGAAATTGGTAGCCCATTGTTAATAAACTGCTGGACTGCTGAATGCTGACACCAACTAGTCAAAACATTTCACTTTATCCATTGTTTTTGTTTGATGTGCATACGGTACTGTGCTCATATATATATCTAAGGCGCCTAAGACTTTTGCACAGTGCTCTAGTAATTTTATATATTGCACTGTACAGTACTGCATAAGAAGACCAGCGTTTTGATCAGAGGAGCTTCAATTCATTTGACATTTGCCAGAGTTGAAATTAAAGATAAGATTAGCTTTATTTGTCACATATACACTGAAACATACAGTGAATTGTGTTGTTTACATCAAATCAAATCAGCGAGCATTGGGCTGGGCAGCCCACGGCTGTCGCCAAGCTTCCAGTGCCTACATTACTGTGCCCACTAATCTGTACATCTTTGGAATATGGGAGAAAACAGAAGCATGCGGAGGAAACCCACGCTGTCACGTGGAGAACGTACAAACTCCTTACTGATATTGGCAGTGATTGAACCCTATTGGCGGCGAATGATCGCTGGCGCTGTAAAGCAATTGTGTTAACCGCTACTTACCCACAGTATTACTGCTACTTGTCCATTCCAATGCCATAGAATTAATTGGGAACTGACATTTACCAGGAATACTTTGGGAAGTTCCCAGATTTTATATTTTCGTAATTTCTCGCTATATTGCTCTTCTGGTGATGTCTATTTCTTATTTACTATAACACTAGTAAGGCCATTTGCCCCTGAGTTGCTAGCTCCCAACTTGGAAACAGTTACTACCCCCTAATCATACTGCTCTTGTACCAAAGGGGGTAATTTTACTCATCTTCACTTGCCGTATCATTGAAATGCTCCCACAACCAATGGACTCATTTTCAAGGACTCTTCATCTCATGTTCTCAATATTTATTGCTTATTTATTTATTATTATTATTTCTTTCTTTTTGTATTTGCACAGTTTGTGGTCTTCTGCACTCTGGTTGAAAACCCAAGTTGGGTGTTCTTTCATTGATTCTATTATGGTTATTATTTTATAGATTTATTGAATATGCCCACAATGAACCCCAGTGTTGTATACAGTGACATATATGTACTTTGATAATAAATTCACTTTGAACTTCTGCAATCCCATCACTTCCAATCCGAATCTCCTTATTCCCCGCTGCCCTGAAGTTTCACTCTCTCTCACGTGCCTTTGATCCTTTGTATTATAAGGGATCATTTACAGTGGATATTTAATCCACCGGCTCACTTCAGAACAAACAGGAGGTTGGGAGAAGCTCAGGAGGCCATAGGAAAAGCAGACAGACGCCACACAGGCAACACCCATGGTCAGGACCGAAGCTGGCTCTCCTGGTTGCCAATGCATTTTGTTAATTCTGAGGTGGCATGGCCTGGACAGTGGAGATCCTCAATGATAGATGTTGCATTCCTGAGGTTGTGCCTATGGTGGAGAGGGATGTACCTGTGATGTATTGGGCAGGGTCCATGACTCTCTTCAGCTTGTTAGCATAAGACCATCAGATATAGGAGCAGAATTAGGACATTTGGCCCATCGAGTCTGCTCCACCATTCCATCATGGCTGATCCATTTCCCTCTCAGCCCCAATCTCCTGCCTTCTCCCTATATCCCTTCATGCCCTGACTAATCAAGAATCTATCAACCTCTGCCATAAATATACCCAATGACTTGGCCTTCACAGCTGCCTGTGGCAACGAATTCCACAGATTCACCACCCTCTGACTAAAGAAATTTCTCCTCACCTCCATTCTAAATTGATGTCCCTTTGTTCTGAGTCTGTACCCTCTGGTCTTAGACTCCCCCACCATAAGAACATCCTCTCCACATCCACTCTATTGAGACCTTTCAACATTCAATTGGTTTTCAATGAGGTCACCCCTCATTCTTCTAAGTTCCAGTGAGTACAGGCCCAGAGTCATCAAATGCTCCTCACGTGATAAGGCTTTCAATCCTGGAGTTGTTTTGTGAGCCTCCTTTGAAACCTCTCTAATGTTAGCACATCCTTTCTTAGATAAGAGGCCCAAACCTGCTCACAATACTCCATGAGGTCTCACCAGTGCTTTATAAAGCTTCAACATTATATCCTTGCTTTCTTCCTGTGCATTCAAATTGCTGTACCAGACCACCATGCAACCAGTCAGGACACTTTCAACAGTGGTGCATTAGCACCCTAATTAGGAGAGAACATGGTATTGGGACTCATGACCTGCCTCTTCTTGATTCACGTCCAGGTTCTATTTCTACTGAAGTACCTGCTATCACATTAATGAACACAACCTTGGCAACATCTTTCCCGCCTCTCACAGTCCTCCTCATAAAATAAAAACCAAGAACTCACAGACACAGACAGAGACCATTTGGCACAGCATGACTGTGCCAGTCAAGGAAGAGGTGCCCAGCCTAACTCCACTATCCACCACTGTAACACACACAAACTGCAGGAGGAACTTCAGGGTCTCGGCCCGAAACATCTACTGCTTATTCCCCTCCATAGACGCCGTCTGACCTGCTGAGTTCCTCCAGCACTTTGCTCTGGATTTCCAGCATCTGTAGAATCTCCCGTGTTTAGGAAATGATCTGTCTAGATGTTATGCATCCAAAAGCTTTTTCACCTTATCTCGATGCATTGAAAAATAAACCAATTAGCCATAAGCTCTGTATCGAAGATACATTGTGAAATCACAATAGAGAGAGAAATATAGAAAAACTGGAAGCCAGGAAGAATCCATTCAGCCCTTCAATTCTGCACCACCATTCAATATAATCATGTTGACCCTCTATGCAATGCAATGGATTCTGTTAACTAGGACACGTCAGGACCAGTACATTTTGGCCCAATTAAGCAGCTGCCTCTGTTGTATATTTAATATTTTAGAAATATTGTAAATATATTGTTTGATTAAGCTGTCCAGTTAATTTAAATAATTCACTACAGATTATTGGTAAAAATACGCGGATTGCATACGCCAAGACTGCATGATATGTCCACGCTTTGCCAAAATTAAAGAACAACCTAAGACCTGCATTTCTCAGCTCTCTGTTTTCCTTTGAATTAGTTTAATGTTTTGAAGTTACAAAACATAACAGCCTTGATTAGCTGAAGTTTCATGAAAATAGTTAAAAGGGTATAAAAAAGATAAACTACTGTTTAAATAAATAACAAATTATGCATTTCAATGAAATACAGAACAACTTGGAACACTACAAATACTACTACAGTACTATAAAACTGTGTATTAGCTCCTAATAGTTATCAACAGAGGAATTCATTCAGTCTTCCCTGCTGCGTTCTTTTGATTGACAGCAACTGAACAAAATCAGTGCAGACACCTAGTCCAGATAATGGACTGCCTTCATATAATGCTTTTGACGACTGTATGTGCCAAATCTTCATTTTCATTGTAACCTTCAAAATGATTGTTGATACCTTCAAATGCTTCATAGTTCTTAACGTTGAAGTACTGAAATTGTTTCATTTTCAATGCTGGCTCTTACTGACATCTCCAAGCCTCAATGCTTGAAACTGCAGTGAGCAAAACAGTTCTGAATGGTCTTACTGCTTATTTCTTGCCAAATATTAATGACGAAAATCGGTGTATCTTGAACACAAACATATGCAACTGACGCTATTTAAAAACTGTTTGCTCCAAGCATGGTGTAGTGTCCAACACAAGTGCACGTGACTGATGCTAGCTAGAAACTGTTTGGCAACAGTCTCCTGCCCCAATTAAGCGGCATAGTATTCCAAATAAATGAAGAGAATTCCCGCTATTTTCTCAGTTTTTGTTCTTTAAGAAATGTCCCAAATAAGCAGCTGCCCAATTAACCAGAATCCACAATATATGCAACATATCGATGCATGACAGCGGCTATATTTCATTAGGAGTTGGAGGAGACTTGGCATGTCACCAAAGACTCTTGCAAATTTCTACAGATGTACCATGGAGAGCATTCTGACTGGTCCCACTGCACAGGATTGGAAAAAGCAGTAGAAAGTTGTAAGCTCAGCAAGCTCCATCTTTGGCACCAGCCACCCCAGCATCAAGGACACCTTCAAAAGGCAATGCCTCAAAAAGGTGGCATCCATTATTAAGGACCTGATAACAGCTGCTGTTGAACTTAAGGCGTGGCTCTTCTGGCTCTTGTACCTCCTGACTGATGATAACAACAAGGATGTGTGTGAGGAACCACACGCAGTCAACAGGGAGAAGGTGCAGGCTTCACACACTCAGCGCAGAGGTCAGAGCTGAGTCCAGATCACTGGACCTGTGCAGCAGCAGCGCTGAACGCAGAGGTCAGAGCTGAGTCCAGATCACTGGACCTGTGCAGCAGCAGCGCTGAACGCTGCAGCACTGTGTTGCATTTGTTGCATTAGTGATATAAAAATGCACTGAGAACCTGAAGAGAAAGCTTAAGATCTCCAGAGAGGGGAGAGAAAACAGTGACACAAAAGATTCTGCAGATCAAAGTTCAAAGTACATTTATTATCAAAGAATGTATTTTTTATGCATGTTTGAAATTTGTCTCCTTACAGGCAGCCACAAAACAAAGAAACCCAATAGAATCATTAAAACCAAAGAAGCCCTTTGAACATCGAATGCGCGAAGAGAGGAAAAAGCAAACCATGCAAACAGGGAAGTCACAGGCTATTGTTTGCAGTGATCGTTTACCAGAAAAGGTGTGATTAATAAAGTATTCAGTTGTTTTCATTGCCACCAGCAAGTAGTCGCTGAACCTCACCAGCGGCACACAAATGCTACAGGAACTTAGCAGGCCAGGCAGCATCTATGAAACAGTCAACGTTTCAGGTTATCCAGATGAAGGGTCTCAGCCCAAAACATTGTCTGGTTATTCCCCTCTGACCTGACCTGCTGAGTTCCCCCAGCACTACACCACAAGACCTTAAGTCATAGAAGCAGAATTAGGCCATTCAGCCCATCGAGTCTCTTCCACCATTTCATCATGGCCGATTTATTATCCCTCTCAACCCCATTCTCCTGCCTTCTTCCCATAACCTTTGACACCATGACTATTCAAGAGCCTATTGTTGAAAAAAAACTTACTTACCACTTACAACGATGATTAGTGAGGCACAGAGAGATCTGTATTTATTGACAAGTACCTTTATTGTTTAAACTATTAAGTATGTGAATTCATACACTAAGTACCTTGTGTGCACACTTGCTAGGTATCCCTGACTCTCCTGAATAGTCAAAGAATAGCAAAGGTATCACCCGGGTAAGGGAGTTTACGCTGGCCAGGCATTCCTCGTTGTCCCGATTCACTCGCCACATGTTTCACACAGGGTTGCTTACACTTGTATCTGCAATGGTTATTCTTCGAAATTACCACTACCAGCACATATGAAGCATCTACATTTATATCCATTCCTTATCAATTCAAATATTGCATTCCAGTGTCATTGGCCACAGGTCATGTGTCTGTCCTTTAACAACTTGTTATTGTCTCTGCTCCAAGCCATCGTCTATTTATTGCCCTCTTCCCATCAAGTGCCAGTCGATAATCAGCAATGAGCTCGAATCACTTCAGGCAGGCATCAACCCCAACATTCACAAACCTGCATGTTATAGCCAACCAAAGAATATCTCACAAATAAATTCTTATTTGGAAATGATCTCCAGTCCAGCAGATTACCTGAAGACTCATTGTGTCTTCTTTAAAACATTGATCAAGCCCAGCATGTCAAGCTCACAAAATGGAGAATAGAGTGTCTTCACAAAATGGCAGCTTCCATCCCCAAGCAAGCGGTGGAAACAAAGACAATTAGTCTGTCTGTTTCCACTGTCCTTGATTCATTTGAATTCACTGATCTGTATATTGTCATTCTTTCTGGCCAGCACTATCAACCTCTGCTTTAAATATACTTGGCCTGCACAGCTGTCTTTGGCAATGAATTCCACCGATTCACCACCCTCTGGCTAAAGAAATTCCTCTCTGTTCTAAAAGGAGGTCCTTGAACTATGAGGCTGTACTTTCTAGTCCTAGACTCCTCCACTATAGGGAACATCCTTTCCACGTTCACTCTGTCTGTGCCCTCTGGTCCTAGACTCCTCCACTATAGGGAACATCCTTTCCACGTTCACTCTGTCTGTGCCCTCTGGTCCTAGACTCCCCCACTATAGGAAATATCCTCTCCACATCCACTCTATCTGTGCCCTCTGGTCCTAGACTCCCCCACTATAGGAAACATCCTCTCCACATCCACTCTATCTGTGTCCTCTGGTCCTAGACTCCCCCACTATAGGAAACATCCTCTCCACATTCACTCTATCTGTGCCCTCTGGTCCTAGACTCCCCCACTATAGGAAACATCCTCTCCACATCCACTCTATCTGTGCCCTCTGGTCCTAGACTCCACCACTATAGGAAACATCCTCTCCACATCCACTCTATCTGTGCCCTCTGGTCCTAGACTCCTCCACTATAGGGAACATCCTTTCCACGTTCACTCTGTCTAGGCCTTTCAATATTTGATAGGTTTCAACCACTTTTGTGTGTGTAGCTCAGAGAACACAGGGCTCCTATGCAATACATGAAAACCAAGTTCAATATTTGCTTTTGTATCTTTTAATTTAAATGTCAAAGCCAATTTTTCTGAGAATATTTCTTTTCTTTATATACTACAGCTTTGAGGCAAAATATCAGGCACTGGACTTCCCTTAATATTTGATTAATGTAATAGATCTCTTCTATAAATAGAAGTTATTCGCCAACTCCTAAAGCAAACTAAAATAAATTGCAATTTCAATGTTTCTTATCACATTACATCCTGGTTGTAATGCTGAGGTTTTATAAGGCATTGGTCAGACTGCACTTGGAGAATTGTGAGCAGTTTTGAGATCCTTATCTAAGAAAAGATGTGCTGTCATTGGAGATGAGGTTCACGAGAATGATTCCAGGAATGAAAGGGTTAACATATGAGGAGCAACACACACAAAATGCTGGAGGAACTCAGCAGGCCAGGCAACATCAATGGGAAAAAAAGTACAGTCGATGTTTTGGGCCGAGACCCTTTGCAGGAATGGAGAAAAAAAAGATGAGGAGCAAATTTAAAAGATGGAGGAGGGGAGAGAGAACAACCAGGTGATAGGTGAAACCGGGAGTGGGAGGGATGAAGTAAAGAACTGTGAAGTTGGTTGGTGAAAGATATACATGGCAGGAGAAGGGGGTATCTAATAGGTGAGAACAGAAGGCTTTATTGTGAACAAAGCAGATGAGCTTAGAGTGTGGATCAGTACTTGGAGATGTGATGTGGTGGCCATTACAGAGACTTGGATAGCTCAGGGACAGGATTGGTTACTTCAAGTACCGGGTTTTAGATGTTTCAGGAAGGACAGGGAGGGAGGCAAGTGAGGTGGGGGCATGACACTGTTGATCAGAGATAGTGTCACGGCTGCAGAAAAGGTGGACACCATGGAGGGATTGTCTACGGAGTCTCTGTGGGTGGAGGTTAGGAACAGGAAGGGATCAATAACTTTACTGGGTGTTTTTTATAGTCCACCCAATAGTAACAGGGATATCGAGGAGCAGATAGGGAAACAGATCCTGGAAAGGTGTAATAATAACAGAGTTGTCATGGTGGGAGAGTATAATTTCCCAAATATCGATTGGCATCTCCCTAGAGCAAGGGGTTTAGATGGGGTGGAGTTTGTTAGGTGTGTTCAGGAAGGTTTCCTGACACAATTTGTAGATAAGCCAACAAGAGGAGAGGCTGTACTTGATTTGGTATTGGGAAATGAATCTGATCAGATGTCAGATCTCTCGGTGGGAGAGCATTTTGGAGATAGTGATCATAATTCTATCTCCTTTACAATAGCATTGGAGAGGGATAGGAACAGACAAGTTAGAAAAGCGTTTAATTGGAGTAAGGGGAATTATGAGGCTATCAGGCAGGAAAATGGAGGCTTAAATTGGAAACAGATGTTCTCAGGGAAAGGTACGGAAGAAATGTGGCAAATATTCAGAGGATATTTGTGTAGAGTTCTGTACAGGTACGTTCCAATGAGACAGGGAAGTTATGGTAGGGTACAGGAACTGTGGTGTACAAAGGCTGTAATAAATCTAGTCAAGAAGAAAAGAAAAGCTTACAAAAGGTTCAGAGAGCTAGGTAATGTTAGAGATCTAGAAGATTATAAGGCTAATAGGAAGGAGCTTAAGAAGGAAATTAGGAGAGCCAGTAGGGGCCATAAGAAGGCCTTGGTGGGCAGAATTAAGGAAAACCTCAAGGCATTCTACAAGTAGGTGAAGAGCAAGAGGATAAGATGTGAAAGAATAGGACCTATCAAGTGTGACAGTGGGAAAGTGTGTATGGAACCAAAGGAAATAGCAGAGGTACTTAATGAATACTTTATTCAGTATTCACTATGGAAAAGGATCTTGGTGGTTGTAGTGATGATTTGCAGCAGACTGAAAAGCTTGAGCATGTAGATATTAAGAAAGAGGATGTGCTAGAGCTTTTGGAAAGCATCAAGTTGGATAAGTCATCGGGACAGGACGAAATGTACCCCAGGCTACTGTGGGAGGCGAGGGAGGAGATTGCTGAGCCTCTGGTGATGATCTTTGCATTATCAATGGGGACGTGAGAGGTTCCGGAGGATTGGAGGGTTGTGAATGTTGTTCCTTTATTCAAGAAAGGGAGTAGATATAGCCCAGGAAATTATAGACCAGTGAGTCTTACTTCAGTGGTTGGTAAGTTGATGGAGAAGATCCTGTGAGGCAGGATTTATGAACATTTGGAGAGGTATAATATGATTAGGAATAGTCGGCATGGCTTTGTAAAGGGCAGGTCATGCCTTACGAGCCTGATTGAATTTTTTGAGGATGTGACTAAACACATTGATGAAGGAAGAGCTGTAGATGTAGTGTATATGGATTTCAGCAAGGCATTTGATAAGGTACCCCATGCAAGGCTTATTGAGAAAGTAAGGAGGCATGGGATCCAAGGGGATGTTGCTTTGTGGATCCAGAACTGGCTTGCCCACAGAAAGCAAAGAGTGGTTGTAGATGGGTCATATTCTGCATGGAGGTCAGTTACCAGTGGAGTGCCTCAGGGATCTGTTCTGGGACCCTTACTCTTTGTGATTTTATTAAATGCCCTGGATGAGGAAGTGGAGGGATGTTTTAGTAAGTTTGCTGATGACACAAAGGTTGGAGGTGTTGTGGATAGTGTGGAGGGCTGTCGGAGGTTACAGCGGGACATTGATAGGATGCTAAACTGGGCTGGGAAGTGGCAAATGGAGTTCAACCCAGATAAGTGTGAAGTGGTTCATTTTGGTAGATCACATATGATGGCAGAATATCGTATTAATGGTAAGAATCTTGGCAGTGTGGAGGATCAGAGGGATCTTGGGGTCCGAATCCATAGGACGCTCAAAGCAGCTGTGCAGGTTGACTCTGTGGTTAAGAAGGCATATAGTGTATTGGCTTACATCAATCATAGAATTGAATTTAGGAGCCGAGAGGTAATGTTGCACCTATATTGGATCCTGGTCAGACCCCACTTGGAGTACTGTGCTCAGTTCTGGTCACCTCACTACAGGAAGGATGTGGAAACCATAGAAAGGGTGCAGAGGAGATTTACAAGGATGTTGCCTGGATTGGGGAGCATGCCTTATGAAAATAGGTTGAGTGAACTTGGCCTTTTCTCCTTGGAGCGATGGAGGATGAGAGGTGACCTGATAGAGGTGTACAAGATGATAAGAGGCATTGATCGTGTGGATAGTCAGAGGCTTTTTCCCAGGCTGAAATGGTTGTCACAAGAGGACACAGGTTTAAGGTGCTGGAGAGTAGGTATAGAGGAGATGTCTGGGGTAAGTTTTTTACTCAGAGATTGGTGAGTGTGTGGTATGGGCTGCCAGCAACGGTGGTGGAGGTGGATACAATAGGGCCTTTTAAGAGGCACTTAGATAGGTACATGGAGCTTAGTAAAATAGAGGGCTATAGGTAGGCCTAGTCATTTCTAAGGTAAGGACATGTTCGGCACAACTTTCTGGGCCGAAGGGCCTGTATTGTGCTGTAGGTTTTCTATGTTTCTATATTTCTAGAAGGCCATGTCAGAAAGAAAAGGTGGGAGGAACACCAAAGGGAGGTGATGGGCAGGCAAGGAGATAAGGTGAGAGAGGGAAAAGGGGATGGGGAATGGTGAAGGTGGGGTGGGGGGGGGGGGCATTACCGAACTTTCGAGAAATTGATGTTCATGCCATCAGGTTGGAGGCTATCCAGATGGAATATAAAGCGTTGTTCCTCCAACCTGTATTGGCTTCATCTTGACAGTAGAGGATGCCATGCATTGACACGTTGGAATGGGAATGGGAAGTGGAATTAAAATGGATGGCCACTGGGAGATCCCACTTCTTCTGGCAGACAGAGTGTAGGTGCTCGGCGAAGCGGTCTCTCGATCTGCGTCGGGTCTCACTGATATACAACAGGTCACACCTGGAGCACCGTGTGCCATAGATGATCCCACCAGACTCACAGCTGAAGTGTCAGATCACCTGGAAGGACTGTTTGGGGCCCTGGATGGTAGTGAGGGAGGAGGTGTAAGGGCAGGTGTAGCAAGGATAAGTGCCAGGAGGGAGATCAGTGGGGAGGGATGAATGGACAAGGGAGTGATCTCTGCAGAAAGCATAAAGTGGGCAGGAGGGAAAGATGTGCTTCGTGGTGGGATCTTGTTGGAGATGGTGGAAGTTCCGGAGAATGATGTGCTGGACGCGGAGGCTGGTGGGATGATAGGTGAGGAGCTTATGATGGCTTTACTCACTGGAGTTTAGAAGAATGAGGGGGGGATCTCATTGAAACCTATCAAGTATTGAAAGGTCTGGATAGAGTGGACATTGAGAGGAATCTAGAACCAGAGGGCACAATCTCAGAATAGAGGGGCGTCCATTTAACTCAGAGATGAGGAGGAATTTCTTTAGCCAGAGGGTGGTGAGTTTCTGGAATTCGTTGCCACAGGCGGCTGTGGAGGCCAAGTCATGGAGTACATTTAAAGTGGGGGTTGATACTGTAGGTTCTTGATTAATCAAGGTGTCAAAAGTTATGGAGAGAAGGCAGGAGAATGGGTTTGAGAGGGATAATAAATCAGCCATGATGGAATGGCAGAAAATCTCAATGGACCAAATGGCTTAATCCAGCTCCTATGTCTTATGGTCTTATAGTATTTGCTTTTCTCTCTCTCAACTTGTACTGGCATCACTATGTTTATTACATTTAAAGATTAGCATTACATATCACATATACATCGAAAGGGCGCTGGGGTGGAGATACGTCTCTACCAAAGGAGGTGTAAGACACTCCTTCCCTCCGCTAGCCCGCGGGTCACCCTTGGGCAAGGTGTAGCACCTGCTTAGCCCCCGATCAGGGTCACGTGAAACTATGGGAGCAGGTGGGCAGTCGTATGAACAGCTGGTGAGCCGGTGCTTATCACAAGTCCTGGTTATGTGACCACTGACGCCAGGCAGACAATCTCTGAAGAGTATTGATAATGGCTGGGGTCACCCGTCTTGTAAAGACTCTGCCCAGAAGAAGACGATGGCAAACCACTTCTGTAGATAAAATTTGCCAAGAACAATCATGGTCATGGAAAGACCGTGATCGCCCATGTCATACAACTGGGCACATAATGATGACATTGAAATATTAAAATATACAGCGTAATGTGCTGTATGCATCATCAGCCAGCAGTTCAAGGATCTGCTGTGGGAAACCTGCAGGTATCGTTATGCTTCCGTTGCCAACATAGCATGCCCACAACTTACTAACCCATACGTCTTCGGAATGTGGGAGAAAACCAGCCCACACCGTCCTGGCAGGAACGTGCAATCTCCTTACTGTCAATGGTGGCAATGTTTTCTTTTGCATATCATTGTTTGTTCAGGTATAGCTTTTTTTGTATTTCTTTATTTTCAAGGTAATATATACATACTTTAGTGATGATAAATTTTAATTCTGACTTGTTTCTGGCTTTGAGAAAGTGATTCAGCTATTTAATACATGGCATTTCACAATGACTCTACTTGTCACCGGCAGGCAAGAAACATGTGTGAGTGATGATAAACCTGATTCTGATCTGGGTCTCTGTTGTGGACTGAGAATGGGAAGGGGGCAGGGAGAGGGGAGGGAGTGGGAAGCACCAGAGAGACATTCTGTAGTGAACAATAAACCAATTGTTTGGAATCAAACGACCTTGCCTGGTGTCTCAGGGCTGGGTATGTCTGCACCCCCCTCACCCCTGGCACTCCCTCTCTGCCACCTGTCCCACACCCCTGCCGTGACGCTCCATCCTCGCCATTCCCAACATCCTTTGCTCCTGCCAAATTTAAAAACCCGCTCTCTACTCCACGTTGACAAATGCAGTACTGTGTGCACCCAAGCAATACATATCTACCTAAGACTTTTGCACAGTATTGTGGCATGCCCACAGTGTTCAGCAGAATGACACAAACAACAGCAACAACAAACCAAAATCCTTTTCTATCCCATCCCCCCCCCCAACCTACACACACACAGAAGGGCCTCCAATTCCAGGACTGGCCATCTCGTGCCTCCAACTTTCAGACAGTAGCTCCACACTCGCAGACTTAAGGGCTTCGATTTTCAGTCTTCGACCTCCAGACTCATTGTCCTTATGGTTTTGACTTCCGGTCTTCGACCACCAGACCTGCTAACCTCTGGGCTTTGACTCGGACTCGCTGATCACATAACCTGCTGACTGACCTTGGCCCTCCAATCCTGTGACTCAGTGACCTCTGACTTACAACCTCAGGACTCGTTGACTTCGGGGATCAGCAGCCAGCGGGTCACATACCTCTGACTCCAGCACTCACCGACCTCAGTGATCGTCCGTCCTGGTTCTCAGGGCCCACAGGATCTTGGACATCCTTACTCGGGGATTATGGTCACTAACTTTGGAGCACTCTGACCTCTGGCTCCTTCCCCAAGCTCTTCATTTACAGCCCTCTCACTCCTCTCACTCTTGTACCTACTCCTCACCTGACCCCTAACTCCCTGTGTTGTCTCCAAAAACCATCCCTACAAGCCTAAGAAGCTAAGCCTGAGCCACGAACCCAATGGACAATGCAGCTCAGCACCATCTTGAATGCTTTGTGAAAATTTAATCACAATTTAACTTTAATCACATAGTTGATTCTGCCGCAAAACCACCATAAAGCCCTTCAGACTTCTATTTCCAGGTTTCAGCTGCCCTACCTCTGTGGTGTTGACATCACACCAATGGGAATCCGCAAACCACCCATTTCCGGTGGAACACTGGTCAATATCCAGGTTTTCCAGGTTGATGTCGATCCGAACCACACCCCTGAAAGAGAGAAAGGCAAATTCAAAGTTCTAAGCTTAAAGTTCAAAATAAATCTATTATCAAAATATGAATAGTACTGTGCAAAAGTCTTAGACACATATATATATAGCTAGAGTATTTGTCAACAGGTTGTACAATACTATCGGTATCATATTTTATGGTAGCACAGCGGTTTGCACAACTGCTTTACAGTGCCAGCGATCACTGATTGGAGTTCAATTCCCGCCAACGTTTGTTCTCCACCTGACCATGCAGATTTCCTCCCACATTCCTAAGACGTATAGGCTAGGGTTAGTGGGCACATTAACGTAGGCACTGCAAGCCCAGCCCAATGCTCGCTGATTTGCTTCGATGCAAACAATGCATGTTTTGGTGTGAATGTGGGGAATAAAGCTAATCTTTATCTTTAATTGGGAGACTTAACAACTCTGGCAAATGTCAAGTGAAGTGAAGCTCCCCTGATCAAATCACTGGTGCGCTTATGCATTGAAAATTACTCCGCATCACTGCTGAGGTGACACTGTGACCTATTTATTCAAAATCCTTGGGTTATTTATTCTCAGGGTCGGGTGAAACAGTTCTTGTTAAAAATAAAAGCAAAATAAAATTTGCATTGATATATAAAATATAGTTCAGAAGCTTAAGAAATACTAAATGCAAGCAACGTTCTCCCTTTTTTTTTTACAATTGCACAGACCGAGCATTGCTCTGAGCAGGAAATTTTTATCCACCCTGAAAAGTGCGTGACACTTTGAATGTTGTTTCTTGTAAAGCAGCACTGTGCAAAATTTTCAGGCACCCTAGCTATATGTATGTGCCCAAGACTATTGTACAGTACTGCTTTTGTCAATGTGGAGCAGAGAGGGAGTTTATAAATCTGGTGCAAGCAAAGGATGTTGGGAATGGTGTGGGACAGGCAACAGAGGAGGGGTGCCAGGGGTCAGGGGGTGCAGACACACCCAGTCCTGAGACACCAGGCAAGGTCATTTGATTCCAAACAATCGGTTTATTGATCATTACAGAATGTCTCTCTGATGCTTCCCACTCCCTCCCTTCTCCCCTCCCCTTTTCCCAACCATGATTCCCCTCTCCCTGCCCCCTTCCCACTCTCAGTCCACAATAGAGACCCAGATCAGAATCAGGTTTATCATCACTCGCATACGTCATGAAATTTGTTTATTTTGTGGTAGCAGTACAGTGAGCTACATAAAATTACTAAAGTACTAAGACTTTTACATAATACTGTACATCAAAACATCGAACCATCCAGTGAAGTGCTTCGTTTGTGTCAGTGACCACAATCCAAGGATGTGCTGCGAGTGTCATCACCTCTCCAGTGCCAAAATGCATGCCCACAACCACTAAAACTAACTGTAGATCTTCAGAATGTAGAAGGAAAGTGGAGCACCAACATGGTCACTGGGCAAATGTACAAACTCCTTACAGACAGCAGCATGAATTGAATTTGGGCCACTGATGCTGTAAAATGCTCCACTATTATGCTACTGTTCCCTATTAATTATAATCATATTCATAAGAATTAGGAACAGAATTAGGCCATTAGGCTGATTGAGTCTGCCCTGCCATTTAATCATGGTTGATTTATTATCCCTCTGGTGGAGGAGGCTCTGCGGGCCGAATGGCCTAATTCTTCTCCAGTGTCTTAAATTGCCTGCGTGACATAAGGCCATAAGACATAGGAGCAGAATTAGGCCTTTTGACCCATCGAGTCTGCTCCGCCATTCCATCATGGCTGATTTATTTTCCCTCTCAGCCCCAATCTCCTGCCTTTTCCACGTAACCTTTGACAGCCTGACTTAATCAAGAATCTATCAACCTCCACTTTAAATACACCCAATGACTCGGCCTCCACAGCCATCTGCAGCAATGAATTCCACAGATTCACCACCCTCTGGCTAAAGAAATTCCTCCTCACCTCCATTCTAAATAGATGTCCTTCTATTCTGAGACTGCGCTTTCTAGTCCTAGACTCCCCCACTACTGGAAACATCCTCTCCACATCCACTCTATCTGTGTCCTCTGGTCCTAGACTCCCCCTCTATGGGAAACATCCTCTCCACATCCACTCTATCTGTGTCCTCTGGTCCTAGACTACCCCACTATAGGAAACATCCTCTCCACATCCACTCTATCTGTGGTCCTAGACTCCCCCACTACTGGAAACATCCTCTCCACATCCACTCTATCTGTGTCCTCTGGTCCTAGACTCCCCCACTACTGGAAACATCCTCTCCACATCCACTTTATCTGTGTCCTCTGGTCCCAGACTCCCCCACTACTGGAAACATCCTCTCCACATCCACTCTATCTGTGCCCTCTGGTCCTAGACTCCCCCACAACTGGAAACATCCTCTCCACATCCACTCTATCTGTGCCCTCTGGTCCTAGACTCCCCCACTATAGGAAACATCCTCTCCACAACCACTCTATCTGTGTCCTCTGGTCCCAGACTCCCCTACTACTGGAAACATCCTCTCCACATCCACTCTATCTGTGTCCTCTGGTCCTAGACTCCCCCACTACTGGAAACATCCTCTCCACATCCACTCTATCTGTGCTCTCTGGTCCTAGACTCCCCCACTACTGGAAACATCCTCTCCACATCCACTCTATCTGTGCCCTCTGGTCCTAGACTCCCCCACTATAGGAAACATCCTCTCCACAACCACTCTATCTGTGTCCTCTGGTCCCAGACTCCCCTACTACTGGAAACATCCTCTCCACATCCACTCTATCTGTGCCTTCTGGTCCTAGACTCCCCCACTATAGGAAACATCCTCTCCACAACCACTCTATCTGTGTCCTCTGGTCCTAGACTCCCCCACTACTGGAAACATCCTCTCCACATCCACTCTATCTGTGTCCTCTGGTCCTAGACTCCCCCACTACTGGAAACATCCTCTCCACATCCACTTTATCTGTGTCCTCTGGTCCCAGACTCCCCCACTACTGGAAACATCCTCTCCACATCCACTTTATCTGTGCCCTCTGGTCCTAGACTCCCCCACTATAGGAAACATCCTCTCCACATCCACTCTATCTGTGTCCTCTGGTCCTAGACTCCCCCACTACTGGAAACATCCTCTCCTCATCCACTCTATCTGTGCCCTCTGGTCCTAGACTCCCCCACTATAGGAAACATCCTCTCCACATCCACTCTATCTGTGCCCTCTGGTCCTAGACTCCCCCACTACTGGAAACATCCTCTCCACATCCACTCTATCTGTGCCCTCTGGTCCTAGACTCCCCCACAACTGGAAACATCCTCTCTACATCCACTCTATCTGTGCCCTCTGGTCCTAGACTCCCCCACTATAGGAAACATCCTCTCCACAACCACTCTATCTGTGTCTTCTGGTCCCAGACTCCCCCACTATAGGAAACATCCTCTCCACAACCACTCTATCTGTGTCCTCTGGTCCTAGACTCCCCCACTACTGGAAACATCCTCTCCACATCCACTTTATCTGTGTCCTCTGGTCCCAGACTCCCCCACTACTGGAAACATCCTCTCCACATCCACTTTATCTGTGCCCTCTGGTCCTAGACTCCCCCAATATAGGAAACATCCTCTCCACAACCACTCTATCTGTGTCCTCTGGTCCTAGACTCCCCCACTACTGGAAACATCCTCTCCACATCCACTTTATCTGTGTCCTCTGGTCCCAGACTCCCCCACTACTGGAAACATCCTCTCCACATCCACTTTATCTGTGCCCTCTGGTCCTAGACTCCCCCAATATAGGAAACATCCTCTCCACAACCACTCTATCTGTGTCCTCTGGTCCTAGACTCCCCCACTACTGGAAACATCCTCTCCACATCCACTCTATCTGTGCCCTCTGGTCCTAGACTCCCCCACTATTGGAAACATCCTCTCCACATCCACTCTATCTGTGCCCTCTGGTCCTAGACTCCCCCACTATAGGAAACATCCTCTCCACAACCACTCTATCTGTGTCCTCTGGTCCTAGACTCCCCCACTACTGGAAACATCCTCTCCACATCCACTCTATCTGTGCCCTCTGGTCCTAGACTCCCCCACTATAGGAAACATCCTCTCCACAACCACTCTATCTGTGTCCTCTGGTCCCAGACTCCCCTACTACTGGAAACATCCTCTCCACATCCACTCTATCTGTGCCCTCTGGTCCTAGACTCCCCCACTATAGGAAACATCCTCTCCACAACCACTCTATCTGTGTCCTCTGGTCCTAGACTCCCCCACTACTGGAAACATCCTCTCCACATCCACTTTATCTGTGTCCTCTGGTCCCAGACTCCCCCACTACTGGAAACATCCACTCCACATCCACTTTATCTGTGCCCTCTGGTCCTAGACTCCCCCAATATAGGAAACATCCTCTCCACAACCACTCTATCTGTGTCCTCTGGTCCTAGACTCCCCCACTACTGGAAACATCCTCTCCACATCCACTCTATCTGTGCCCTCTGGTCCTAGACTCCCCCACTACTGGAAACATCCTCTCCACATTCACTCTATCTGTGCCCTCTGGTCCTAGACTCCCCCACTACTGGAAACATCCTCTCCACATCCACTCTATCTGTGCCCTCTGGTCCTAGACTCCCCCACAACTGGAAACATCCTCTCCACATCCACTCTATCTGTGCCCTCTGGTCCTAGACTCCCCCACTATAGGAAACATCCTCTCCACAACCACTCTATCTGTGTCCTCTGGTCCCAGACTCCCCTACTACTGGAAACATCCCCTCCACATCCACTCTATCTGTGCCCTCTGGTCCTAGACTCCCCCACTATAGGAAACATCCTCTCCACAACCACTCTATCTGTGTCCTCTGGTCCTAGACTCCCCCACTACTGGAAACATCCTCTCCACATCCACTTTATCTGTGTCCTCTGGTCCCAGACTCCCCCACTACTGGAAACATCCTCTCCACATCCACTTTATCTGTGCCCTCTGGTCCTAGACTCCCCCAATATAGGAAACATCCTCTCCACAACCACTCTATCTGTGTTCTCTGGTCCTAGACTCCCCCACTACTGGAAACATCCTCTCCACATCCACTTTATCTGTGTCCTCTGGCCCCAGACTCCCCCACTGTAGGAAACATCCTTTCCACATCCACTCTATCTGTGCCCTCTGGTCCTAGACTCCCCCACTACTGGAAACATCCTCTCCACATCCACTCTATCTGTGCCCTCTGGTCCTAGACTCCCCCACAACTGGAAACATCCTCTCCACATCCACTCTATCTGTGCCCTCTGGTCCTAGACTCCCCCACTATAGGAAACATCCTCTCCACAACCACTCTATCTGTGTCCTCTGGTCCCAGACTCCCCTACTACTGGAAACATCCTCTCCACATCCACTCTATCTGTGTCCTCTGGTCCTAGACTCCCCCACTACTGGAAACATCCTCTCCACATCCACTCTATCTGTGCCCTCTGGTCCTAGACTCCCCCACTACTGGAAACATCCTCTCCACATCCACTCTATCTGTGCCCTCTGGTCCTAGACTCCCCCACAACTGGAAACATCCTCTCCACATCCACTCTATCTGTGCCCTCTGGTCCTAGACTCCCCCACTATAGGAAACATCCTCTCCACAACCACTCTATCTGTGTCCTCTGGTCCCAGACTCCCCTACTACTGGAAACATCCTCTCCACATCCACTCTATCTGTGCCCTCTGGTCCTAGACTCCCCCACTATAGGAAACATCCTCTCCACAACCACTCTATCTGTGTCCTCTGGTCCTAGACTCCCCCACTACTGGAAACATCCTCTCCACATCCACTTTATCTGTGTCCTCTGGTCCCAGACTCCCCCACTACTGGAAACATCCTCTCCACATCCACTTTATCTGTGCCCTCTGGTCCTAGACTCCCCCAATATAGGAAACATCCTCTCCACAACCACTCTATCTGTGTCCTCTGGTCCTAGACTCCCCCACTACTGGAAACATCCTCTCCACATCCACTTTATCTGTGTCCTCTGGCCCTAGACTCCCCCACTGTAGGAAACATCCTTTCCACATCCACTCTATCTGTGCCCTCTGGTCCTAGACTCCCCCACTACTGGAAACATCCTCTCCACATCCACTCTATCTGTGCCCTCTGGTCCTAGACTCCCCCACAACTGGAAACATCCTCTCCACATCCACTCTATCTGTGCCCTCTGGTCCTAGACTCCCCCACTATAGGAAACATCCTCTCCACAACCACTCTATCTGTGTCCTCTGGTCCCAGACTCCCCTACTACTGGAAACATCCTCTCCACATCCACTCTATCTGTGTCCTCTGGTCCTAGACTCCCCCACTACTGGAAACATCCTCTCCACATCCACTCTATCTGTGCCCTCTGGTCCTAGACTCCCCCACTACTGGAAACATCCTCTCCACATCCACTCTATCTGTGCCCTCTGGTCCTAGACTCCCCCACAACTGGAAACATCCTCTCCACATCCACTCTATCTGTGCCCTCTGGTCCTAGACTCCCCCACTATAGGAAACATCCTCTCCACAACCACTCTATCTGTGTCCTCTGGTCCCAGACTCCCCTACTACTGGAAACATCCTCTCCACATCCACTCTATCTGTGCCCTCTGGTCCTAGACTCCCCCACTATAGGAAACATCCTCTCCACAACCACTCTATCTGTGTCCTCTGGTCCTAGACTCCCCCACTACTGGAAACATCCTCTCCACATCCACTTTATCTGTGTCCTCTGGTCCCAGACTCCCCCACTACTGGAAACATCCTCTCCACATCCACTTTATCTGTGCCCTCTGGTCCTAGACTCCCCCAATATAGGAAACATCCTCTCCACAACCACTCTATCTGTGTCCTCTGGTCCTAGACTCCCCCACTACTGGAAACATCCTCTCCACATCCACTTTATCTGTGTCCTCTGGCCCTAGACTCCCCCACTGTAGGAAACATCCTTTCCACATCCACTCTATCTGTGCCCTCTGGTCCTAGACTCCCCCACTATAGGAAACATCCTCTCCACATCCACTCTATCTGTGTCCTCTGGTCCCAGACTCCCCCAGTACTGGAAACATCCTCTTCACATCCACTCTATCTGTGCCCTCTGGTCCTAGACTCCCCCACTATAGGAAACATCCTCTCCACAACCACTCTATCTGTGTCCTCTGGTCCTAGACTCCCCCACTACTGGAAACATCCTCTCCACATCCACTCTATCTGTGTCCTCTGGTCCTAGACTCCCCCACTACTGTAAACATCCTCTCCACATCCACTCTATCTGTGCCTTCTGGTCCTAGACTCCCCCACTACTGGAAACATCCTCTCCACATCCACTCTATCTGTGCCCTCTGGTCCTAGACTCCCCCACTACTGGAAACATCCTCTCCACATCCACTCTATCTGTGCCCTCTGGTCCTAGACTCCCCCACTACTGGAAACATCCTCTCCACATCCACTCTATCTGTGCCCTCTGGTCCTAGACTCCCCCACTATAGGAAACATCCTCTCCACATCCACTCTATCTGTGCCCTCTGGTCCTAGACTCCCTCACTATAGGAAACATCCTCTCCACAACCACTCTATCTGTGTCCTCTGGTCCCAGACTCCCCTACTACTGGAAACATCCTCTCCACATCCACTCTATCTGTGCCCTCTGGTCCTAGACTCCCCCACTATAGGAAATATCCTCTCCACATCCACTCTATCTGTGCCCTCTGGTCCTAGACTCCCCCACTACTGGAAACATCCTCTCCACATCCACTTTATCTGTGTCCTCTGGTCCCAGACTCCCCCACTACTGGAAACATCCTCTCCACATCCACTCTATCTGTGCCCTCTGGTCCTAGACTCCCCCACTATAGGAAACATCCTCTCCACAACCACTCTATCTGTGTCCTCTGGTCCCAGACTCCCCTACTACTGGAAACATCCTCTCCACATCCACTCTATCTGTGTCCTCTGGTCCTAGACTCCCCCACTACTGGAAACATCCTCTCCACATCCACTCTATCTGTGCCCTCTGGTCCTAGACTCCCCCACTACTGGAAACATCCTCTCCACATCCACTCTATCTGTGCCCTCTGGTCCTAGACTCCCCCACAACTGGAAACATCCTCTCCACATCCACTCTATCTGTGCCCTCTGGTCCTAGACTCCCCCACTATAGGAAACATCCTCTCCACAACCACTCTATCTGTGTCCTCTGGTCCCAGACTCCCCTACTACTGGAAACATCCTCTCCACATCCACTCTATCTGTGCCCTCTGGTCCTAGACTCCCCCACTATAGGAAACATCCTCTCCACAACCACTCTATCTGTGTCCTCTGGTCCTAGACTCCCCCACTACTGGAAACATCCTCTCCACATCCACTTTATCTGTGTCCTCTGGTCCCAGACTCCCCCACTACTGGAAACATCCTCTCCACATCCACTTTATCTGTGCCCTCTGGTCCTAGACTCCCCCAATATAGGAAACATCCTCTCCACAACCACTCTATCTGTGTCCTCTGGTCCTAGACTCCCCCACTACTGGAAACATCCTCTCCACATCCACTTTATCTGTGTCCTCTGGCCCTAGACTCCCCCACTGTAGGAAACATCCTTTCCACATCCACTCTATCTGTGCCCTCTGGTCCTAGACTCCCCCACTATAGGAAACATCCTCTCCACATCCACTCTATCTGTGTCCTCTGGTCCCAGACTCCCCCAGTACTGGAAACATCCTCTTCACATCCACTCTATCTGTGCCCTCTGGTCCTAGACTCCCCCACTATAGGAAACATCCTCTCCACAACCACTCTATCTGTGTCCTCTGGTCCTAGACTCCCCCACTACTGGAAACATCCTCTCCACATCCACTCTATCTGTGTCCTCTGGTCCTAGACTCCCCCACTACTGTAAACATCCTCTCCACATCCACTCTATCTGTGCCCTCTGGTCCTAGACTCCCCCACTACTGGAAACATCCTCTCCACATCCACTCTATCTGTGCCCTCTGGTCCTAGACTCCCCCACTACTGGAAACATCCTCTCCACATCCACTCTATCTGTGCCCTCTGGTCCTAGACTCCCCCACTACTGGAAACATCCTCTCCACATCCACTCTATCTGTGCCCTCTGGTCCTAGACTCCCCCACTATAGGAAACATCCTCTCCACATCCACTCTATCTGTGCCCTCTGGTCCTAGACTCCCTCACTATAGGAAACATCCTCTCCACAACCACTCTATCTGTGTCCTCTGGTCCCAGACTCCCCTACTACTGGAAACATCCTCTCCACATCCACTCTATCTGTGCCCTCTGGTCCTAGACTCCCCCACTATAGGAAATATCCTCTCCACATCCACTCTATCTGTGCCCTCTGGTCCTAGACTCCCCCACTACTGGAAACATCCTCTCCACATCCACTTTATCTGTGTCCTCTGGTCCCAGACTCCCCCACTACTGGAAACATCCTCTCCACATCCACTCTATCTGTGCCCTCTGGTCCTAGACTCCCCCACTATAGGAAACATCCTCTCCACATCCACTCTATCTGTGCCCTCTGGTCCTAGACTCCCCCACTACTGGAAACATCCTCTCCACATCCACTCTATCTGTGCCCTCTGGTCCTAGACTCCCCCACAACTGGAAACATCCTCTCCACATCCACTCTATCTGTGCCCTCTGGTCCTAGACTCCCCCACTATAGGAAACATCCTCTCCACAACCACTCTATCTGTGTCTTCTGGTCCCAGACTCCCCCACTATAGGAAACATCCTCTCCACAACCACTCTATCTGTGTCCTCTGGTCCTAGACTCCCCCACTACTGGAAACATCCTCTCCACATCCACTTTATCTGTGTCCTCTGGTCCCAGACTCCCCCACTACTGGAAACATCCTCTCCACATCCACTTTATCTGTGCCCTCTGGTCCTAGACTCCCCCAATATAGGAAACATCCTCTCCACAACCACTCTATCTGTGTCCTCTGGTCCTAGACTCCCCCACTACTGGAAACATCCTCTCCACATCCACTTTATCTGTGTCCTCTGGTCCCAGACTCCCCCACTACTGGAAACATCCTCTCCACATCCACTTTATCTGTGCCCTCTGGTCCTAGACTCCCCCAATATAGGAAACATCCTCTCCACAACCACTCTATCTGTGTCCTCTGGTCCTAGACTCCCCCACTACTGGAAACATCCTCTCCACATCCACTCTATCTGTGCCCTCTGGTCCTAGACTCCCTCACTATAGGAAACATCCTCTCCACAACCACTCTATCTGTGTCCTCTGGTCCCAGACTCCCCTACTACTGGAAACATCCTCTCCACATCCACTCTATCTGTGCCCTCTGGTCCTAGACTCCCCCACTATAGGAAATATCCTCTCCACATCCACTCTATCTGTGCCCTCTGGTCCTAGACTCCCCCACTACTGGAAACATCCTCTCCACATCCACTTTATCTGTGTCCTCTGGTCCCAGACTCCCCCACTACTGGAAACATCCTCTCCACATCCACTCTATCTGTGCCCTCTGGTCCTAGACTCCCCCACTATAGGAAACATCCTCTCCACATCCACTCTATCTGTGCCCTCTGGTCCTAGACTCCCCCACTACTGGAAACATCCTCTCCACATCCACTCTATCTGTGCCCTCTGGTCCTAGACTCCCCCACAACTGGAAACATCCTCTCCACATCCACTCTATCTGTGCCCTCTGGTCCTAGACTCCCCCACTATAGGAAACATCCTCTCCACAACCACTCTATCTGTGTCTTCTGGTCCCAGACTCCCCCACTATAGGAAACATCCTCTCCACAACCACTCTATCTGTGTCCTCTGGTCCTAGACTCCCCCACTACTGGAAACATCCTCTCCACATCCACTTTATCTGTGTCCTCTGGTCCCAGAGTCCCCCACTACTGGAAACATCCTCTCCACATCCACTTTATCTGTGCCCTCTGGTCCTAGACTCCCCCAATATAGGAAACATCCTCTCCACAACCACTCTATCTGTGTCCTCTGGTCCTAGACTCCCCCACTACTGGAAACATCCTCTCCACATCCACTTTATCTGTGTCCTCTGGTCCCAGACTCCCCCACTACTGGAAACATCCTCTCCACATCCACTTTATCTGTGCCCTCTGGTCCTAGACTCCCCCAATATAGGAAACATCCTCTCCACAACCACTCTATCTGTGTCCTCTGGTCCTAGACTCCCCCACTACTGGAAACATCCTCTCCACATCCACTCTATCTGTGCCCTCTGGTCCTAGACTCCCCCACTATTGGAAACATCCTCTCCACATCCACTCTATCTGTGCCCTCTGGTCCTAGACTCCCCCACTATAGGAAACATCCTCTCCACAACCACTCTATCTGTGTCCTCTGGTCCTAGACTCCCCCACTACTGGAAACATCCTCTCCACATCCACTCTATCTGTGCCCTCTGGTCCTAGACTCCCCCACTATAGGAAACATCCTCTCCACAACCACTCTATCTGTGTCCTCTGGTCCCAGACTCCCCTACTACTGGAAACATCCTCTCCACATCCACTCTATCTGTGCCCTCTGGTCCTAGACTCCCCCACTATAGGAAACATCCTCTCCACAACCACTCTATCTGTGTCCTCTGGTCCTAGACTCCCCCACTACTGGAAACATCCTCTCCACATCCACTTTATCTGTGTCCTCTGGTCCCAGACTCCCCCACTACTGGAAACATCCTCTCCACATCCACTTTATCTGTGCCCTCTGGTCCTAGACTCCCCCAATATAGGAAACATCCTCTCCACAACCACTCTATCTGTGTTCTCTGGTCCTAGACTCCCCCACAACTGGAAACATCCTCTCCACATCCACTCTATCTGTGCCCTCTGGTCCTAGACTCCCCCACTATAGGAAACATCCTCTCCACAACCACTCTATCTGTGTCCTCTGGTCCCAGACTCCCCTACTACTGGAAACATCCTCTCCACATCCACTCTATCTGTGTCCTCTGGTCCTAGACTCCCCCACTACTGGAAACATCCTCTCCACATCCACTCTATCTGTGCCCTCTGGTCCTAGACTCCGCCACTACTGGAAACATCCTCTCCACATCCACTCTATCTGTGCCCTCTGGTCCTAGACTCCCCCACAACTGGAAACATCCTCTCCACATCCACTCTATCTGTGCCCTCTGGTCCTAGACTCCCCCACTATAGGAAACATCCTCTCCACAACCACTCTATCTGTGTCCTCTGGTCCCAGACTCCCCTACTACTGGAAACATCCTCTCCACATCCACTCTATCTGTGCCCTCTGGTCCTAGACTCCCCCACTATAGGAAACATCCTCTCCACAACCACTCTATCTGTGTCCTCTGGTCCTAGACTCCCCCACTACTGGAAACATCCTCTCCACATCCACTTTATCTGTGTCCTCTGGTCCCAGACTCCCCCACTACTGGAAACATCCTCTCCACATCCACTTTATCTGTGCCCTCTGGTCCTAGACTCCCCCAATATAGGAAACATCCTCTCCACAACCACTCTATCTGTGTCCTCTGGTCCTAGACTCCCCCACTACTGGAAACATCCTCTCCACATCCACTTTATCTGTGTCCTCTGGCCCTAGACTCCCCCACTGTAGGAAACATCCTTTCCACATCCACTCTATCTGTGCCCTCTGGTCCTAGACTCCCCCACTATAGGAAACATCCTCTCCACATCCACTCTATCTGTGTCCTCTGGTCCCAGACTCCCCCAGTACTGGAAACATCCTCTTCACATCCACTCTATCTGTGCCCTCTGGTCCTAGACTCCCCCACTATAGGAAACATCCTCTCCACAACCACTCTATCTGTGTCCTCTGGTCCTAGACTCCCCCACTACTGGAAACATCCTCTCCACATCCACTCTATCTGTGCCCTCTGGTCCTAGACTCCCCCACTACTGGAAACATCCTCTCCACATCCACTCTATCTGTGCCCTCTGGTCCTAGACTCCCCCACTGTAGGAAACATCCTTTCCACATCCACTCTATCTGTGCCCTCTGGTCCTAGACTCCCCCACTATAGGAAACATCCTCTCCACATCCACTCTATCTGTGCCCTCTGGTCCTAGACTCCCCCACTATAGGAAACATCCTCTCCACATCCACTCTATCTGTGCCCTCTGGTCCTAGACTCCCTCACTATAGGAAACATCCTCTCCACAACCACTCTATCTGTGTCCTCTGGTCCCAGACTCCCCTACTACTGGAAACATCCTCTCCACATCCACTCTATCTGTGCCCTCTGGTCCTAGACTCCCCCACTATAGGAAATATCCTCTCCACATCCACTCTATCTGTGCCCTCTGGTCCTAGACTCCCCCACTACTGGAAACATCCTCTCCACATCCACTTTATCTGTGTCCTCTGGTCCCAGACTCCCCCACTACTGGAAGCATCCTCTCCACATCCACTCTATCTGTGCCCTCTGGTCCCAGACTCCCCCACTATAGGAAACATCCTCTCCACAACCACTCTATCTGTGTCCTCTGGTCCTAGTCTCCCCCACTACTGGAAACATCCTCTCCACATCCACTTTATCTGTGTCCTCTGGTCCCAGACTCCCCCACTACTGGAAACATCCTCTCCACATCCACTCTATCTGTGCCCTCTGGTCCTAGACTCCCCCACTATAGGAAACATCCTCTCCACAACCACTCTATCTGTGTCCTCTGGTCCCAGACTCCCCTACTACTGGAAACATCCTCTCCACATCCACTCTATCTGTGTCCTCTGGTCCTAGACTCCCCCACTACTGGAAACATCCTCTCCACATCCACTCTATCTGTGCCCTCTGGTCCTAGACTCCCCCACTACTGGAAACATCCTCTCCACATCCACTCTATCTGTGCCCTCTGGTCCTAGACTCCCCCACAACTGGAAACATCCTCTCCACATCCACTCTATCTGTGCCCTCTGGTCCTAGACTCCCCCACTATAGGAAACATCCTCTCCACAACCACTCTATCTGTGTCCTCTGGTCCCAGACTCCCCTACTACTGGAAACATCCTCTCCACATCCACTCTATCTGTGCCCTCTGGTCCTAGACTCCCCCACTATAGGAAACATCCTCTCCACAACCACTCTATCTGTGTCCTCTGGTCCTAGACTCCCCCACTACTGGAAACATCCTCTCCACATCCACTTTATCTGTGTCCTCTGGTCCCAGACTCCCCCACTACTGGAAACATCCTCTCCACATCCACTTTATCTGTGCCCTCTGGTCCTAGACTCCCCCAATATAGGAAACATCCTCTCCACAACCACTCTATCTGTGTCCTCTGGTCCTAGACTCCCCCACTACTGGAAACATCCTCTCCACATCCACTTTATCTGTGTCCTCTGGCCCTAGACTCCCCCACTGTAGGAAACATCCTTTCCACATCCACTCTATCTGTGCCCTCTGGTCCTAGACTCCCCCACTATAGGAAACATCCTCTCCACATCCACTCTATCTGTGTCCTCTGGTCCCAGACTCCCCCAGTACTGGAAACATCCTCTTCACATCCACTCTATCTGTGCCCTCTGGTCCTAGACTCCCCCACTATAGGAAACATCCTCTCCACAACCACTCTATCTGTGTCCTCTGGTCCTAGACTCCCCCACTACTGGAAACATCCTCTCCACATCCACTCTATCTGTGTCCTCTGGTCCTAGACTCCCCCACTACTGTAAACATCCTCTCCACATCCACTCTATCTGTGCCCTCTGGTCCTAGACTCCCCCACTACTGGAAACATCCTCTCCACATCCACTCTATCTGTGCCCTCTGGTCCTAGACTCCCCCACTACTGGAAACATCCTCTCCACATCCACTCTATCTGTGCCCTCTGGTCCTAAACTCCCCCACTACTGGAAACATCCTCTCCACATCCACTCTATCTGTGCCCTCTGGTCCTAGACTCCCCCACTATAGGAAACATCCTCTCCACATCCACTCTATCTGTGCCCTCTGGTCCTAGACTCCCTCACTATAGGAAACATCCTCTCCACAACCACTCTATCTGTGTCCTCTGGTCCCAGACTCCCCTACTACTGGAAACATCCTCTCCACATCCACTCTATCTGTGCCCTCTGGTCCTAGACTCCCCCACTATAGGAAATATCCTCTCCACATCCACTCTATCTGTGCCCTCTGGTCCTAGACTCCCCCACTACTGGAAACATCCTCTCCACATCCACTTTATCTGTGTCCTCTGGTCCCAGACTCCCCCACTACTGGAAACATCCTCTCCACATCCACTCTATCTGTGCCCTCTGGTCCTAGACTCCCCCACTATAGGAAACATCCTCTCCACATCCACTCTATCTGTGCCCTCTGGTCCTAGACTCCCCCACTACTGGAAACATCCTCTCCACATCCACTCTATCTGTGCCCTCTGGTCCTAGACTCCCCCACAACTGGAAACATCCTCTCCACATCCACTCTATCTGTGCCCTCTGGTCCTAGACTCCCCCACTATAGGAAACATCCTCTCCACAACCACTCTATCTGTGTCTTCTGGTCCCAGACTCCCCCACTATAGGAAACATCCTCTCCACAACCACTCTATCTGTGTCCTCTGGTCCTAGACTCCCCCACTACTGGAAACATCCTCTCCACATCCACTTTATCTGTGTCCTCTGGTCCCAGACTCCCCCACTACTGGAAACATCCTCTCCACATCCACTTTATCTGTGCCCTCTGGTCCTAGACTCCCCCAATATAGGAAACATCCTCTCCACAACCACTCTATCTGTGTCCTCTGGTCCTAGACTCCCCCACTACTGGAAACATCCTCTCCACATCCACTTTATCTGTGTCCTCTGGTCCCAGACTCCCCCACTACTGGAAACATCCTCTCCACATCCACTTTATCTGTGCCCTCTGGTCCTAGACTCCCCCAATATAGGAAACATCCTCTCCACAACCACTCTATCTGTGTCCTCTGGTCCTAGACTCCCCCACTACTGGAAACATCCTCTCCACATCCACTCTATCTGTGCCCTCTGGTCCTAGACTCCCTCACTATAGGAAACATCCTCTCCACAACCACTCTATCTGTGTCCTCTGGTCCCAGACTCCCCTACTACTGGAAACATCCTCTCCACATCCACTCTATCTGTGCCCTCTGGTCCTAGACTCCCCCACTATAGGAAATATCCTCTCCACATCCACTCTATCTGTGCCCTCTGGTCCTAGACTCCCCCACTACTGGAAACATCCTCTCCACATCCACTTTATCTGTGTCCTCTGGTCCCAGACTCCCCCACTACTGGAAACATCCTCTCCACATCCACTCTATCTGTGCCCTCTGGTCCTAGACTCCCCCACTATAGGAAACATCCTCTCCACATCCACTCTATCTGTGCCCTCTGGTCCTAGACTCCCCCACTACTGGAAACATCCTCTCCACATCCACTCTATCTGTGCCCTCTGGTCCTAGACTCCCCCACAACTGGAAACATCCTCTCCACATCCACTCTATCTGTGCCCTCTGGTCCTAGACTCCCCCACTATAGGAAACATCCTCTCCACAACCACTCTATCTGTGTCTTCTGGTCCCAGACTCCCCCACTATAGGAAACATCCTCTCCACAACCACTCTATCTGTGTCCTCTGGTCCTAGACTCCCCCACTACTGGAAACATCCTCTCCACATCCACTTTATCTGTGTCCTCTGGTCCCAGACTCCCCCACTACTGGAAACATCCTCTCCACATCCACTTTATCTGTGCCCTCTGGTCCTAGACTCCCCCAATATAGGAAACATCCTCTCCACAACCACTCTATCTGTGTCCTCTGGTCCTAGACTCCCCCACTACTGGAAACATCCTCTCCACATCCACTTTATCTGTGTCCTCTGGTCCCAGACTCCCCCACTACTGGAAACATCCTCTCCACATCCACTTTATCTGTGCCCTCTGGTCCTAGACTCCCCCAATATAGGAAACATCCTCTCCACAACCACTCTATCTGTGTCCTCTGGTCCTAGACTCCCCCACTACTGGAAACATCCTCTCCACATCCACTCTATCTGTGCCCTCTGGTCCTAGACTCCCCCACTATTGGAAACATCCTCTCCACATCCACTCTATCTGTGCCCTCTGGTCCTAGACTCCCCCACTATAGGAAACATCCTCTCCACAACCACTCTATCTGTGTCCTCTGGTCCTAGACTCCCCCACTACTGGAAACATCCTCTCCACATCCACTCTATCTGTGCCCTCTGGTCCTAGACTCCCCCACTATAGGAAACATCCTCTCCACAACCACTCTATCTGTGTCCTCTGGTCCCAGACTCCCCTACTACTGGAAACATCCTCTCCACATCCACTCTATCTGTGCCCTCTGGTCCTAGACTCCCCCACTATAGGAAACATCCTCTCCACAACCACTCTATCTGTGTCCTCTGGTCCTAGACTCCCCCACTACTGGAAACATCCTCTCCACATCCACTTTATCTGTGTCCTCTGGTCCCAGACTCCCCCACTACTGGAAACATCCTCTCCACATCCACTTTATCTGTGCCCTCTGGTCCTAGACTCCCCCAATATAGGAAACATCCTCTCCACAACCACTCTATCTGTGTTCTCTGGTCCTAGACTCCCCCACAACTGGAAACATCCTCTCCACATCCACTCTATCTGTGCCCTCTGGTCCTAGACTCCCCCACTATAGGAAACATCCTCTCCACAACCACTCTATCTGTGTCCTCTGGTCCCAGACTCCCCTACTACTGGAAACATCCTCTCCACATCCACTCTATCTGTGTCCTCTGGTCCTAGACTCCCCCACTACTGGAAACATCCTCTCCACATCCACTCTATCTGTGCCCTCTGGTCCTAGACTCCGCCACTACTGGAAACATCCTCTCCACATCCACTCTATCTGTGCCCTCTGGTCCTAGACTCCCCCACAACTGGAAACATCCTCTCCACATCCACTCTATCTGTGCCCTCTGGTCCTAGACTCCCCCACTATAGGAAACATCCTCTCCACAACCACTCTATCTGTGTCCTCTGGTCCCAGACTCCCCTACTACTGGAAACATCCTCTCCACATCCACTCTATCTGTGCCCTCTGGTCCTAGACTCCCCCACTATAGGAAACATCCTCTCCACAACCACTCTATCTGTGTCCTCTGGTCCCAGACTCCCCTACTACTGGAAACATCCTCTCCACATCCACTCTATCTGTGCCCTCTGGTCCTAGACTCCCCCACTATAGGAAACATCCTCTCCACAACCACTCTATCTGTGTCCTCTGGTCCTAGACTCCCCCACTACTGGAAACATCCTCTCCACATCCACTTTATCTGTGTCCTCTGGTCCCAGACTCCCCCACTACTGGAAACATCCTCTCCACATCCACTTTATCTGTGCCCTCTGGTCCTAGACTCCCCCAATATAGGAAACATCCTCTCCACAACCACTCTATCTGTGTCCTCTGGTCCTAGACTCCCCCACTACTGGAAACATCCTCTCCACATCCACTTTATCTGTGTCCTCTGGCCCTAGACTCCCCCACTGTAGGAAACATCCTTTCCACATCCACTCTATCTGTGCCCTCTGGTCCTAGACTCCCCCACTATAGGAAACATCCTCTCCACATCCACTCTATCTGTGTCCTCTGGTCCCAGACTCCCCCAGTACTGGAAACATCCTCTTCACATCCACTCTATCTGTGCCCTCTGGTCCTAGACTCCCCCACTATAGGAAACATCCTCTCCACAACCACTCTATCTGTGTCCTCTGGTCCTAGACTCCCCCACTACTGGAAACATCCTCTCCACATCCACTCTATCTGTGCCCTCTGGTCCTAGACTCCCCCACTGTAGGAAACATCCTTTCCACATCCACTCTATCTGTGCCCTCTGGTCCTAGACTCCCCCACTATAGGAAACATCCTCTCCACATCCACTCTATCTGTGCCCTCTGGTCCTAGACTCCCCCACTATAGGAAACATCCTCTCCACATCCACTCTATCTGTGCCCTCTGGTCCTAGACTCCCTCACTATAGGAAACATCCTCTCCACAACCACTCTATCTGTGTCCTCTGGTCCCAGACTCCCCTACTACTGGAAACATCCTCTCCACATCCACTCTATCTGTGCCCTCTGGTCCTAGACTCCCCCACTATAGGAAATATCCTCTCCACATCCACTCTATCTGTGCCCTCTGGTCCTAGACTCCCCCACTACTGGAAACATCCTCTCCACATCCACTTTATCTGTGTCCTCTGGTCCCAGACTCCCCCACTACTGGAAGCATCCTCTCCACATCCACTCTATCTGTGCCCTCTGGTCCCAGACTCCCCCACTATAGGAAACATCCTCTCCACAACCACTCTATCTGTGTCCTCTGGTCCTAGTCTCCCCCACTACTGGAAACATCCTCTCCACATCCACTTTATCTGTGTCCTCTGGCCCTAGACTCCCCCACTGTAGGAAACATCCTCTCCACATCCACTCTATCTGTGCCCTCTGGTCCTAGACTCCCCCACTATAGGAAACATCCTCTCCACATCCACTCTATCTGTGTCCTCTGGTCCCAGACTCCCCCACTACTGGAAACATCCTCTCCACATCCACTCTATCTGTGCCCTCTGGTCCTAGACTCCCCCACTGTAGGAAACATCCTCTCCACACCCACTCTATCCAGGCCTTTCAATATTCAATAGGTTTCAAGGAGATCCCCCCCTCATTCTATTAAACTCTAACCAACCTAACCCTAATCTCCCTTTCTCTTCATCATCTACACCTCGGACTTCAACTACTGCACAGAGTCTTGCCATCTTCAGAAGTTTTCTGATGACTCTGCCATAGTTGGATGCATCAGCAAGGGAGATGAGGCCGAGTACAGGGCTACGGTGGGAAACTTTGTCACATGGTGCGAGCAGAATCATCTGCAGCTTAATGTGAAAAAGACTAAGGAGCTGGTGGTGGACCTGAGGAGGGCTAAGGCACCGGTGACCCCTGTTTCCATCCAAGGGGTCAGTGTGAACATGGTGGAGGATTACAAATACCTGGTGATACGAACTGACAATAAACTGGACTGGTCAAAGAACACGGAGGCTGTCTACAAGAAGGGTCAGAGCCGTCTCTGTTTCCTGAGGAGACTGAGGTCCTTTAACATCTGCCGGACGATGCTGAGGATGTTCTACGAGTTTGTGGTGGCCAGTGCTATCATGTTTGCTGTTGTGTGCTGGGGCAGCAGGCTGAGGGTAGCAGACATCAACAGAATCAACAAACTCATTCATAAGGCCAGTGATGTTGTGTGGGTGGAACTGGACTCTCTGACGGTGGTGTCTGAAAAGAGGATGCTGTCCAAGTTGCATGCCATCTTGGACAATGTCTCCCATCCACTCCATAATGTACTGGTTAAGGAACAGGAGTACATTCAGCCAGAGACTCATTCCACCGAGATGCAACACTGAGCGTCATATGAAGTCATTCCTACCTGTGGCCATCAAACTTTACAACTCCTCCCTCGGAGTGTCAGACACCCTGAGCCAATAGGATGGTCCTGGACTTATTTCCACTTGGCATGATTAACCTATTATTATTTAATTATTTATGTTTTTTATTGCTATATTTATACTCTATTATTGGTTGGTGCGAATGTAACGAAACCCAATTTCCCTCGGGATCAATAAAGTATGTCTGTCTGTCTGCCTAAATAGATTAATGGCTTTTAGAGGTTATTAAGCTGCTAAAAGAGTTGTGTAACCAAAGAGTTCAATGAAGTTTCATTTGAATCTTTGAATTTGTAAGAATTAATCATGATTACTGAAGAAGTACAGTTCATGGGCAAAGTTATTGTCTGGTGTGGTCTATCCTGTGCTGCACTTAGTTTGGTTTCATTGGTAACATAGTGTTTGAGATGGGCGAGTTCATCCACCGCTCTGAATGTATGGCATAATAATGTAAGTATATTGAACTCCATTGAAATCAATGGAGCTGAGAATCCACAACAAGCCTCAGGAAGACCTTTGGGCCTGAAACCTGGCTTTGGGTTTTCTTGCGTAAATACTCATCAAGTGATGTTGAGAGTCTAGTTCTATGGATTACTATGGGCCAAACCAATTGAGAAAGACATGAGGAGAGGGCTAGATCAAATACTAGAGAGTTGTTATGCTGTTGTTACAGCACCAGTGCCCCGGTTCCATTCCCACCGCTGCCTGTAGGGAGTTTGTACATTCTCCCTGTGACTGCCTGGGTTTCCTTTGGTGCTTTAGTTTCCTCCCGCATTCCAAAGATGTGTGGTTAATTGGTCACATGGGTGTAATTGGGCGGCATGGGCTCATTGGGCCAGAAGGGCCTGTTGCCAGACTGTACCTCTAGCTAAGTAAGCAAATAAAGTCACCGCCAGGACATTTTGCTGGTCTATATATATCCTAAAGCACAAATAAACAACAGATATCTGATGAATTTTCCATTGCTAAACACCAGATATTCTGCAGATGATGGAAATCACACAACATGGTGGAGGAACATAGCAGGGCAGGCAGTATCTATGGAAATAAATAAAGAGTTGACTCTCAAAGTACAAAGGTCAAAGTAAATTTATTATCAAAGTACATGCACATCACCATATGCAACCCTGCGATTCATTTTCTTGTGGGCATTCTCAGTAAGTCCAAGAAACATAATGGAATCAATGAAAGCCCACACCCAACAGGGCAGACAAACAAAAATGTGCAAAGGACAACAAACATTGCAAATACTAAAGAAAAAAGTTAATAATAATAAATAAATAAATAATAAATATTGAGAACATGAGATGAAGAGTCCTTGAAAGTGAGCCTATTGGTTACAGAAACAGTTTAGTGTTGGGGCAAGTAAATTTAAGTGAAGTTCAAGAGCCCATCAAGTATGCTCTGCCAACTGGTTCAAGAGCCTGATGGTTGAGGGGTAATAACTATTCCTGAAACTACTGGTGTGAGCCCTGAGGCTCCTGTACCTTCTAACTGATGGCAGCAGTGAGAAGCAAGCATGTCCTGGGTGGTGGGGGTCGCTGAGGATGAATGCAGCTTTCCTGCGACAACTGTTGCTCAATGGGAGATGGAAGGGCTTTACCTGAGATGGACTGGGCCATATCCACTACTTTTTGTGGAATTTTGCATTCAAGGGATTGCTGTGATGCAGCCAGTCACCTCAGATCTACAGAAGCTTGTCAACATTTTAGATGTCATGCTGAATCTTCACAAACTTGTAATGAAGTAGAGGCATTACCATGCTTCCTTCATCACTACTCTTGCATGCTTAGCTGAAGACTGTCCTCTGAAATGATAACACTGAGTAATTTAAATTGCCAACCCTTTTCACCTCTGATCCCCCAATGAGGACTGACTCATGGACCTCCGGTTTTGTCCCCCTGAAGTCAGTAATCAGCTCCTTGATCTTGCTGACACTGAGAGAGAAGTTGTTGTGGCACCATTCAGCCAGATATTCAATCTCTCTCCTATATGCTGATTCGTCATCACCTTTGATTTGGCCAACGACAGTTTTGTTGTCAGCAAACTTAAATATGGCATTGGAGCTGTGCTTAGCCACACAGTCATAAGTGTAAAGCAAGTAGAGCAGGGGGCGAAGCACACAGCCTTGTGGTGCACCTGTGCTGATGGAGATTGTGGAGGGGATGTTTTTGCCAATCCGGAGAGACTGGGGTCTGCAAGAAAGGAAATTGAGAATCCAATTGCACAGGAGTTATTGAGGCCAAGGTCTTGAAGCTTATTGATTAGTTTTGAGGGGATGATAGCATTGAATGCTGAGCTGTAGTCAATAAAGAGCATCCTGATGTATGCATCTTCACTGTCCAGGTGTTCCAGGGTTGAGGAAGAGCCAATGAGATGACATCTGCTGTTGACCTGTTGCTCCAGTAGGCAAATTGAAGTGGACCCAAGTCAATTCTTGGGCAGGAGGTGATATGCTTCATCATCAACCTCACAAAGCACTTCATCTCAGTGGATGTAAGTAAGTGCTACTGGGCGTTAGATATTGAGGCAGGTTACCACATTCTTCTTAGGTGCCAGTACAATTGAAGCCTACTTGAAGCAGGTGGGTACCTCAGACTGGTGAAGCAAGAGGTTAAGGAATCAGTGAACACCCCAGTCAGTTGATCAGCACAAGTCTTTAGTACCCGATCAGGGCCGGATGTCACTCTCACGTCAGCCTCAGAGACTGAAAACACAGGGTCATCGGGGGCTGTGGGAGTTTGGGTGTTTTGATGGTCAAGGCAAGCATAGAAGGCATTGAGTTCATCTGAGAGTGAAGCTCTGTTGTCACCTATGTCACTTGATATCACTTTGCATTCAAGCCCTGCCACGGCTGTCGAGCATCCTTCGTTGATTCAGGAATTGCCACTTTGCCCATGAGATGGTTTTTCAGAACCCAGACTTAGATCTCTTGTATCTTAGGTGATCACCAGACCTGAATGCCTCAGATCTGGCCTTCAACAGATTGCAGATCTCATAATTTATCCAGGCTGAATCATGATGAAAGGTCTTAGTCCAAAATCTAACTCAGTTTGGCACTGCTATTTGTGGAGGGGTACTATGGACATAATGGCAGCCACATCTCACTACTCTGAAATAGAGGTCATATTTTAAAGGGCATTTGGACCTCTGAGATTATGAAAGGTGCCATATTAATATTAGAAATTAATATAAAAGTATCAGGAGATGGAATCTTCCTCCTGATTCTGTGGGAGGCATTAAGCTACAGTATTAGGGCTAATGGAGAGAGCTTTACTCCATATTAGAATTCACTATGCAGTACTGTGCAAAAGTCTTAGCACATGTATATAGCTAGGGTGCTGACAACTTTTGCACAGTACTGTACTTGTCAACGGGGAGCGAGGAGTGAGTTTGTAAATCTGGCAGGGGCAAAGGATGTTGGGAATGGCAAGGGTGGAGTGGCGAGGGAGGGGTGTGGGACAGGTGGCAGAGAAGGAGTGCCGGGGCGGGGGGGTGGAGGGGGTTGCGGCAGTGTAGGTGCAGACACGCCCAGTCCTGAGACACCAGGCAAGGTCATTTGATTCCAAACAATCGGTTTATTGATCATTACAGAATGTCTCTCTGGTGTTTCCCGCTCCCTCCCCTCTCCCTTCCCCTTTTCCAAACCATGATTCCCCTCTCCCTGCCTCCTTCCCACTCTCAGTCCACAACAGAAACCTAGATCAGAATCAGGTTTATTATCACTCACATATGTCATGAAATTTGGTACTTTTTGTGTGGCAGCAGTACAGTGCAATACATAAAATGACTGCAATAGTGTGCAAAAAGTCTTGGGCTCCCTAGTTAGGTATATGTGCCAAAGACACTTTTGCACAGCACCGTATGTGACATGCAATACATGATCTGGAAATTGTTGTCAAATAGACATGATACAAAAGGCTTTAATCTCTGCTTTATAACCTAATAAAATAAATGATGTACTGTAACCATGAGAATTCAAAATGTTACAATAATATTGCTGAATCTATTCATCGGTCGTCTACCAGACTTCAATAATTTCAAAATGGCCACCCAGCAACAAGCAGAAGGACAATCTCATCCATAGGTTAATCAATTCTCATTAGAATCAAAATATAAAAATTTTAAGGACTAGCTTTATCTGTCACATGTACATCAAAGCATTGCAGCATACAGTGAAATGTGCCATTTGAGTCAACTTCCAACATAGTGCAAGCATTGGTTAGCATTCCAGAGCTTGAGGCGCTGGAGTTCAGGTTTTGATTTTGGCGTCCTCCTTGTGGAATGCATGTGTTTTCCCAGGTGCTCTGGTTTTCTCCCGCAGTACAAAGGTGTACCAGTTGGCAGGTTAATTGATCATTGTAAATTGTCCCATGATTAGGTTGGGGTTAAATTGGGGTAGTCGGGGGATGCTGGCTCGAAGGGCCTACTCCGTGCTGCATCTCTAAATAAAAATGTGTTGGGGACAGCCCGCAAGTGTCACCAACATAGCATGGCCACAACTTACTAACCCTAACCTGTACGCCATTGTAATATGAGAGGAAACTGGAGCACCCAGAGGAAACCCACACAGCCATAGGGAGAATGTACAAACCCTGGCGAGAACTGAACCCAGCTTTCTGATTGCTGGTGCTACAAAGCGTTAAGCTGGCAGCTACCCTGTGCTGAATAGAAGTTGCAATTTTTATATATAAATGTTACACCAGAGAATGGCCTGGCAGTGTTTTCTTTCTACAATTTTACTTGATTCTTCCAGTGAGATTTGCTAGAACTCCAGCTACCTCTTTCCACTGCAATGTCTTTGGATTTAGGGAATTCAGCAGCGTGGATTTATTGTGGTCTGGTGAGCAAATCCCACCATCCCACCATGTTGGAGCACTCTGGTAATGATACAGACTGCTATCTCAAAGATGGCTGGTTCCAATTTTAACTTTGAGCCACAAACACAACATCAAGAACATCTACAAGAAGAGCTGTCGCAGGAAAGCAGCATTCATCATCAATGACCTGCACCATCCAGGCCACACTCTCTTCTCGCTGCTGCCATCAGGAAGGAGGAGCAGGAGCCTCAGGTCCCACGCCACCAGGTTCAGGAAAAGTTATTACCCCTCAACCATCAGGTTCTTGAATCAGAGGGGATAACTTCACTCAACTTCACTCACCCCAACACTGAACTATTCCCACAACCTATGGACTCACTTCCAAGGGCTCTTCATCTCATGTTCGCATATTTATTGATATTTGCTTATTATTATTTAGTTTGCATTTTTTGTTTCTTTTGTTTCTCTGTACTGAATGTGAATGCCTGCAAGAAAATTAATTTCAGGGTTGTATATGGTGACATATATGTACTTTGTTAATAAATTAACTTTGTACTTTGCATTTGTTAGAGTATGACAGAGTTAGGGTGCGAATCTGAGGCCTGCTGTTGGTCAAGGTCAACCATGGATGTAGCGTCCCAGCTGTCTACGTGATACGCAAGCCTGGTCAGTACGATATAGAGAGCAAGCTGTTGCCCATGTAGCAGGCTCCCCCTCTCCACGCAGTTGGTGAATCCAAAAGAACAGCAGAGACCGATACGGTTCGGCACCAGCAGCATTGCAGGAGTTGCCAGTCAGTGTTGAACTCAACGTTGGACTGCCTCAGGGACACCAGCTCCAGATTTTTTCCTTGGGGTTTACTCCCAAAGCCTTCCCCATGAATGGGTATAGCTGCAAGGCAGCCGAAGTTTGAGATCAGAGTTTTCCTTCTCCTAGATGAGCTGCCAACCATGGCTGATAAGACCCATCTGCCCGAAGCGATTGGTTTTAAGGTGCCAGTAACCCACCTTTGCCCCTCCTCCTGTCAGTAGGAATGGTTCCACCAGGCTTAGTAGCTAAGCCACACATGAAGTCTAGGAGCTGGACTTGGTTGTCAGAGGCTTTATGATGCGCTCACCATTGGGAACACTTAATAGGTAGTCGGAGCTCATGTTCGTTACCACTCCTGCCTAGAACAACCTTAAGGGTCTTGGTGAGAACCTAATGGCTGTAAATTTGATTGCTGCAGTACAAAATGAATATAGTCTCTTAGAAGTGAATGGGTGTGACCTAAACAATGCCCTGGTCTAGCTACACCATCTCCACACAGTGCATTGGAAAACAACTCTTTCCACCTTGGATCTTCATAATCAGTTACAAAGGGAGGATAACACACACACAACGCAGGAAGAACTCACCAGGTCAGGCAGCATCTATGGAGGGGAATCTGATCGGAGAGCAGATTGGAGTATTGGAGAAAGGGAAGGAGAAGGGGCACCAGGGGGCTGTTCAAAGTAAGTTTGTTATCAAAGTACATTTATGTCATCATATACAACCCTGAGATTCATTTTCTTGTGGGTATACTCAATAAATCCATAGAATAATAACGATAACAGAATCAATGAAAGATTGCACTAACTTGGGTGTTCAGAGTGCAGAAAACAACAAACTGTGCAAATACAAAAAGAAAGAAATAATAATAATAAATAAATAAACAATAAATATTGAGGACGTGAAATGAAGGGTCCTTGAGATCAGCAGTTCAGGAGAAGTGGTAAAGTGGGGTGCAGAAGGGAAATTACAGAATGGGGAGGGGGGGAAAGCTACTGGAAGTTAGAGAAATCAGTGTTTATGCCATCAGATTGGAGACTACCCAGACAGAATATAAGGTGTTGCTCCTACAACCTGAGAGTGGCTTCATGATGGCATTAGAGGAGGCCATGGACGGATATGTAAGAATGAGAATGGGGATCGGAATTAAATGGGGTTAGCCACTGAGAAATCTCTCAGGTTTATTGTCACTGACAAGTTGTGAAGTTTGTCGCTTTGTGGCACCAGTACAGAGCTGGCATAATAATTTTCAATAAACAAGAATAAATACGTAGGGCAAAAGAGGAGTCAGAGATCAAAAGGGTGAGCAGCTATACTGGGGTAAAAATACTGCTGCAATCATGATGATGACACACCAGTGGCTATAATTCATTACGCGTTTGATTCAGATTCAGGTTCATTTATTTATCACATGCACATCAAAACATACAGTGAAATTTAACACAGACAAATTGCTGGAGGAACTTTGCAGGTCAGGCAGTATCTATGGAAATGAATAAACAGTCAATGTTTCAGGCCAAGACCTTTCATCAGAACTGAGAAGAAAGGGGGAAGATGCCAGGATAAAATGATGTGAAGAGGAGAAGAAGGCTAGCTGGAAGGCGATGGGTGAAGTCAGGTGAGTGGGAAAGGTAAAGGGCTGGAGAGGAAGGAATCTGATAGGAGATGAGAGTGGACTTCGGAGAAAGGGAAAGAGGAGGGGGCCCAGGGGGAGGTGATAGGCAGGTGAGAAGAGGTCAGAATGGGGTACAGAAGAAGATGGGAGGGGCATTTTTCACCAGAGGGTTGGGGAGGTAAAGATATGTTTAGTGGTGGGTGCCATTGTGCTGGGGGCAGCCTGCAAGCGTCACCCCCTTCCAGCGCCAACATAGCTTGCCCAAAACTGCTGCTACTGGAAATCAGTGCAGTGATGGGAGTACCAAGAGAGGACGTGAAATAACTTTTGATGGGGAAAGAAATAAAAAGGGAAGAAGTCTGCATGTCACAGCTTTAAAGGACATCTTTAAACAGGATCATTAAATCAGGTTCAAGTATAATTGTCATTCAACCATACACATGAATACAGCCAAAGGAAGCAACATTCCTCCAGGGCCAAGATGCAAAACACAGTACCAACAGTCGCACTCAGCACGCACAGCGCATAGCACATAGCACATAGCACTCATAGTTATGGTAGCAGAGAAACATGAAACATTAATGCCAATGAGCTCCTATTAGAAAGTTATTATTTATTTTCAAGGGACTTTTACTGTGATAGGCAATGTAAACATTATCCACACGGCAGAGGGATTTGAACTGCCCAGAGTTACTGTTCAAAGCAGCAGACAGGAGTGATGGTACATTCACAGATGCGATCAGAAAGACTGTCAGAACCACTTGTCTGAGACTAATGAAGAGTGAAATGGGTCACGATGAATATTTTACCAGTTGTAGCCAGGAGCTCTGCTCTGCCCTTCAACATTTCAAAGACAGATTATGTGTCTACCACCTCTTCACTGTGATATCTTCACTTCTCCTTCCCCCATCTGAAAATATCCCTGATCTCAGGACTTTCTCTAATCTGAAACTGAATTCACTCCCTACCTAACCGGGCTGACATGCTGGCCACGGACCTTGGTCAGGACCTGGGCGGCTGATAGACCTTTTGTTGACTATTCCATAAGACATAGGAGCCGAATTAGGCCATTCAGCCCATCGAGTTTGTGCTGCCATTTCATCATGCAAACTGCTTACACTGAGTTTACCATTTATTTGACAGGCTCCAGAGGGAGTAGTGCAATAAGCTATGCACGCATCCTTGAGGTGTGCCTGTGAGAGGTTCTGCTTAATGATGATGGGGGCCTTTGACTGCCAGGGGTAGATGGAAGACACTTCCTTCTTGGAAATGCTCATTGCTTGGCATGTTTGTGGGGTAAGGGGTCATTACCCATCAACCATCAGGCTCCTGAACCAGAGTGGATAACTTCACTCACCCCAACACTGAACAGATTCCATCTAGAAACCATCAGGAGTCATAGAGTCATGGAACACTACAGCAGAGAAACAGGACCTTTGGCTCATCTAGTCTACACCAAACCATTAATCTGCCTACACCCAAACCACAGCCCTCTGTACCCCTCCCATTCATGTACCTATCCAAACTTTAGAACATTGAAATCAAAATTGCATCCACCACTTGTGGTGGTAGCTCGTTCCGCACTCTCACCGTTCTCTGAATGAAGAAGCTTCCCATCATGTTCCCCTTAAACATTTCACCTTTCACTCTTAACCCATGACCTCTAGTTGTAGTCTCATCCAACCTCAGTGGAAAAAAACCTACTTCTATTAACTTATCTATACTTCTCATAATTTTGTACACCTCTATCAAATCTCCCTTCATTCTCCTACATTATAGGGAATAAAGTCCTAACCTGTTCAATCTTTCACAATAACTCAGGTCTTCAAGTCCCAGCAACATCCTTGTAAATTTTCTCTGTACAATTTGAATGTATTAGTGGGCACCAAGAACCTTTAAATATTTTTAGAACTAATTAATGCTCTTATTTTATAAATAACATCCATCATCGTTCAAATGCTGTTTAGGAGTGAGACCTGGCAATGTGAAATGCTGCTTCTTTATTTAATTTAGAGATACACCATGGTAACAGACCCTTCCGGCCCAACCAGCCACGCCACCCAATTAACATACTAACCTGAACACGAGGAAATCTGTAGACACTGGAAATTCAAGCAACACACACAAAATGCTGGTGGAATGCGGCAGGCCAGGCAGCGTCTATAGGAAGAAGTACAGTCGACGTTTTGGGCTGTTGGTCCTGACGAAGGGTCTCGGCCCGAAACGTCAACTGTATCTTCTTCCTATAGATGCTGCCTGGCCTGCTGTGTTCCACCAGCATTTTGTGAACATACTAACCTGTGTGTCTTTGGAATATGGGAGGAATGCACAGCACTGAAGGAAGACCCACGTAGTCACAGAGAGATCATACAAACTCTTTACAGATAGCGGCAGGAATTGAACCTGGGTCACTGCTGCCATAATAGCATGACACTACTGTGCCACTCCAAACCACTCCCGGTACAGCCTCTCTCCCATTCACAAAAGGCAAACTGTCTTTTATTGTTTGGGTAATTACAACTCAGACATCCTGATGTTTTTAATTGGAAATGGAATTTTAATTGCACAATTAATTAGGAAATCAGTATAGGAATTTGTTTACAAAATTTACCGCCTGTTACAAAAATTGACATCAAGGATGTGATTTATATAAGTAATAGGGAATCTAATAATGTACCAATTACACATAAAACTAATTAACATTTTTGGCAGTGGACGAGGTGTCTGTGTATATATCTTTAGTTGCAATTATTCCAAGATTTTATTTTGCTTTTCTCTGGGTGATTGATGTTTTCTGTTAGCCATGTCTCTCATTAGGATCATAAATCTGTTAAAAGGCCAGAAGGGCACCTTTCAAACCATTGAGTGCCATCTGGCTGCATCCAAGAACAATTTAACGAATCCCATTCTCCACCTCCTCCCCCCAGGGATCAGCACTTCCTACGGCTTGGTAATGCAACTGCTCTGCCCATGGCTGCAAAAAACTGCAGAGAGTTGTGGACACATCTGCCCTTCCATGGCCTCTGCCTCGGTAAAGCAGCTAGCAAAATCAATGACAGCACCCACCCTGGACATTCTCTCTTCTATCCTTTCCCATCAAGCAGAAGATACAAAAGCCTGAAAGCACCAAGCGGCTTCTACCCCACTGTTATAATACTACTGCATGTTTTCCTAGTATGATAAGCTAGACTCTTGACATCACAATGGCCTCATTATGATCTTGTACCTCAATGTCTACCTGCACTACACTTTCCCTGTGGCTGTTACACTTTATTCTGAATTCTGTTATTGTTTTACCTTGTTCTACCTCAATGAACTGTATAATGATTTGATCTGTATGAACAATATGCAAGGCAATTTTTCACTCAGTACATGTGACAGTAATAAACCATTTCAAGATTGTTTATTGTCATTCTTCAGTGCACAAGTGTAAAGGAGAGTGAAATGGTTGTTACTCTGAATCCAATGCAGCATAAACACACAATAAGCATAAAAATATATAAATATAAAAGTAATTCTAAAAAACACAATCTGTTGAGTGTGGACATACACTGCTGTGCACACTCTTAGGCATACATATATATAGCTAGGGCGCCTCACAGTACTGTAGTGATTTTACGTATTGTACTGTACTGCTGCCACAAAAAATAAACAAATTTAATGACGTACGTGAGCGATGATAAACCTGATTCTGATCTGGGTCTCTATTGTGGACTGAGAGTGGAAGGGGGCAGGGAGAGGGGAATCATAGTTGGGAAAAGGGAAAGGGAGAAGGGAGGGAGCAGGAAGCACCAGAGAGACATTCTGACACCAATGCTCTTGAATAGAAAAGCCTACAAAAACTAGTGGATACAGCCCAGTCTACCACGGGTAAAACCCTCCCCACCACTGAGCACATCTACACAAAGCGCTGTCACAGGAAAGCAGGGACAACCACCGCCACTGCTGCCATCACAAAGTGAGTACAGGAGCTTCTGGACTCAGCACCAGGTTCAGAAACAGTTACTACCCCTCAAGCATTGGGCTCTTGGACAGAGGGGATAACTTCACTCAACTCCACTGAACAACGAACTGCTCCAACAACATATGAACTCACTTTCAGGACTCTTCATCTCATCTTCTCAATACTTATTACTTTATTATTTTAACAATATTTACTGTGAATGTCCACAGGAAAGTGAATCTCAGGGTTGTATATGGTGACATATGTGTACTTGGATACTAAATGTATTTTGAACTTTGGACTTTGAACATGACTATGCAGAGAATAGATGGTTGTGGATCATGATGTGCACATATCCACAAGATTGTTGCAAATTTCTACAGATGTATGGTTGAGAGCATTCTGACTGGTTACATCACTGTCGCCAATGCACAGGATGGAAAGAGGTTGTAGAGGACTGCAGAATCAGCCAGCGCCAGCCTCCCTACCATTGAGGATATATTCAAAAGGCAATGCCTCAAGAAGTAACAAACACAAAATGCTGGAGGAATTCAGCAGGTCAGGCAGTATCTATGGAGAGGAATAAACAGTTGACATTTCGAGCTGAGACCCTTCTTTAGGACTGGAAAAGAAGGGGGAAGATGCCAGAATAAAATGGTGGGGAAGGGGGAGGAGAAGAAGGATAGTTAGAAGGTGACAGGTGAAGCCAGGTGGGTAGGAAAGGTAAAAAGCTGGAGAGGAATGAATTTGATAAGAGAGGAAAGTGGACCATAGCAGAAAGGGAACAAGAAGGGGATCCAGGGCGAGGTGATAGGCAGGTGAGAAGAGGTCAGAGACCAGGGTGGGAAATAGAAGAAGAGGGGAAGAGGAGGGACTTTTTTTTTTACCAGAAGGAGAAATTGATATTCATGCAATCAGGTTGGAGGCTACCCAGGTGGAATATAAGGTGTTGTTCCTCCACCCTGAGGGTGGCCTCAACTTAGCACAAAAGGAGGCCATGGACCAAGATGTCAGAATGGGAATGGGAATCAGGTGGTGGCATCAATCATTGAAGACCCTCACCATCAGGACATGCATTCTTATTGCAACCATCAGGGAGGAGGTACTGGAGTTTGAAGAGCAACACTGAATGAGCTTCTTCCCAGCCACCATCAAATTTCTGTACAATCCATGCACACTACCTTGTTGTTTGTCTTTTACAATATTTATTAAGTAATTTAGTGACTTACAGCAATTTTTAAGTCTTGCACCATACTGCTGCCACTGGGTCAGTGATAATAAGACTTTGGAATAGCCTGACATAGGCTTCTTCCCCTCTGCCATCAGAACTCTGAATGGACATCGAACCCATGAACACTACTTCACTACTGCTTTTCCTTTTTTTGCACTAATTATTTAATTTAACTTTTTTAAATGTATATACACTTCTGACTGTAATTTAGTTTTTTTTATTATGTATTGCAATGTACTGCTGTTGCGTAACGACAAATTTCACGACACATGCCAGTGATATTAAACTTGATTCTGAAACCATCGACATAGGAGTAGAATTAGGCCTTTCAGCCCATCGAGTATTCGCTGTCTGATTTATTAATGGCTAATTAATTAACCCTCTTAACCCCACTCATCTGCTTTTTCTCTGTAACATTTGGTGCTCTTATTAATCAAGAACAATCGTGGTCATGGATAGACAATGATCGCTGACATCATACGACACGGCACGTAAAGACTTTTGCTTTAAATACACCCAATGGCTTAACCAACACAGCCGTCTGTGGCAACAGACCAGATTCTGACTCTGATTCAGAAGTGCAGGTAGAAGGGGTTAGTTTATTTCTGCATTGACAGAGTGAGCCAAATGTGCTGTATCATTCTGCTTTCTATGCTCTGGTGAATGAACTCCATCAGTCTCTGATGGGTTTTGAGCATAAAGTTCTGGATGTTCAGCACAAGTATCCTGCGTTTTGGCCACCCCGCCACCTGTTCAAACCAGAAATTGATAGGCTTTTGCAGAGGAGAGGTGAAAAGTGAAAAGCCATCAAGTCTGCTAATTGAAGATACAGAGTTAATCATTTGAATTACTGTAATCTTTGATCAAATAGAAAGATTAAACAGAAAATATATGCTATAGGAACAATAGTGTGAGTTTAAACTGAGATTAATTAGAGTTTGGAGCTTTGGTGTGATGATTGTGATTGGGTTTTGGCTTGCCACATCATCATCAAGTGCCGTATGATGGAGCCAATCATGGTCTTCCCTCTATCCATGACCATGATTGTCTTGGCAAATTTTTCAACAGGAATAGATTGCCATTTTCTTCTTCTTATAAAGGCAGTGTCTTTACAAGATGGGTGACCCCAGCCATTATCAATACTCTTCAGAGATTGTCTGCCTGGTGTCAGTGGTCACATAACCAGGACTTGTGATCTGCACCGGCTGCTCGTACGACCATCCACCACCTGCTCCCATGGTTTCACGTGACCCTGCCCTGATTGGGGGGCTAGGCAGGTGCTACACCTTGCCCAACGGTCAACAGAGGGAAGGAGCACCTTACACCTCCTTTGGTAGAGGTGCATCTCCACCACCCACCACCCCCCCCCCCATCCACTACAGCAACGATAAAAGCAATAAGTAGAAGATTCATAATTAAATCTATAAGATCTAATAACTTGAGGAAAAGCCATAGGGATGCTGATGTTCATCATTTGAGTCACGCTGATTCTCTCATTATAACATCCAGGTGCATTTAGAATATCCCAAATCCACTTGAGTGAAGAAACATTTCCTTTGCAGCCTAATTTTAATCAATTAAAAATTATTTCCCACTGCTTTGGCCTAATTTGAAATATGACTCAGGAATACATAATTCCCCAATGAATTTAACTTCTCTTTCTATGGGGATTCATAGAACACCATAGCCCAGAAACAGGCCTTACACAAGCATTGGGCCTTCGATTTCCCCACGGTTCACTGAGCCTTGATTACTGGACTTCTGATTAACCATTTCCCATGTCATAGAGTCATTGAGCACTACAGCATAGAAACAGGACCTTCAGCCCATCCAGTTCATACTGAGCAATTATTCTGCCCAGTCCCATTGACCGGCACCTGGACCATAGCCCTCCATAACTCTTCCATACATGTATTTATCCAAACTTCTCTTATATGTTGCACTTGAACCTGCATCCACCTCCGGCAGCTCGTTCCACACTCTGACAACCCTCAGTGAAGTTCCTCCTCAGGTTCCTCTGAAATATTTCAACTTTCACACTTAACCTATGACCTTGAGTTCTAGTTTCACCCAAATGCAGTGGGAAAAGCCTGCTTGTGTTTATCCTATCTATACCCCTCATAACTTTGTATACCTCTATCAAATCTCCCCCCATTCTCCGATGCTCCAAGCAGTAAATTCCTAACATATTAATCCTCTCCCTAAAACTTATAATACCCCTCGCAGTTTTGTATATAACAGTATCTTGCATTTACATAGCATCTACGGTGTGGTGACACCTGGCTAGACACCTTTACCAGGCGATACGGGGAAAAAGCAGGAGAATGGGATTGAGAGGGATAATACATCAGCCATGATTGAATGGTACAGCAGACCAAGTGGCCTAATTCTGCTCCTATGTCTTATGGTATCTCCAAAACAAAACTGTTCTCACTGTGGTGTTACTTATCTGTGACTTACCAGCAGGATAATCTCCAAACATTAATCTCAGCAGGCACCATCAGCTCCCAGCTAGGCATTACAAGGCCCCAATGATCCATCAGATCCAAGTCCAGCTGCCAACCTCATGGGAATGATGGGAAGAGCTTCAGGTGTCCCACCATAAGCACAAGAGACTCTGCAAATGCTGGAAATCCAGAGTAACACATACAAATGGGGTCACCTCTTTTTCCCTTATTGGGGAGAGAGGAGAGAGCCTGTGGTATGTTGAATTACCGGGTGAAAGGGTAGCTTTGGGGGTATTGTAAGTCTGTACCTTTATTGTTGCTTTGCTGCACACTTGAGTGCTCGGTGGAGGGCACCGATGCTTTTTTGCTGGTGGATGGGGGGAGGTCGTTGCCTTGTTGCTGCTTGTGTGTGGGAGGGGGGAGCTGGGGGGGCTTTGGGGTTCTAACGTTTAACTGTCAATCATTCTTTGGGGCATTCCTCTGTTTTTGTGGATGTTTGCGAAAAAATGAATTTCAGGATGTATATTATATACATTTCTCTGACATTAAATGTATCTATTGAATGAAATGCTGGAGGAATTCAACAGCTCAGGCAGCATCTGTGGAGAGAAATAAACGGACAAAGTTCTTCGGGCTGAGTCCTGATGAAGGGTCATTCCCAAATTGTCGACATCCAGAGATGTTGCCTAACTTGCTGAGTTCCTCCGGCATTTTGTATGTGTTATTCCAGTGACCCACATCTGCTTTGGGGTAGCAGGGAGGTCTAAAGTCAATCTTACAAATTCTCCGCAATGTAGTAGGTAGACACCTTCATTCCTGACCATAGAGTGAACATGCAACAAAGCTCTTAGTGAAATCCTCATCATAGTCAAACAGCCTGCCATTCTGACAAACTATGCCTATCTGAGACAGCTCAAGATTTAGTACTTAATACTGGATAAGTATTCTGGAGATCTTTTGTAAGCTACACAAATGAATTTAAACTGAAATACCATCACTATCTGCTGTTGATTAGCCATCAAGGACATCTCCTAAGGGAGATGCCTCAAGAAGGTAGCATCCATCATTAAGGCTCCTCACTGTCCACAACACATCCTCTTCTCATTACTACCATAAGGGAGGATGTATAAGAGCCCAAAGCCACACACTCAATGTTTTAGGAACATCTTCTTAATCATTTTTCGGAATAGCACATGAACCCCCGATCACCACCTCACCTTTTGCTCTCTTTTTGCACTGCTTTTTAAAAATATTTTTATTGTAACATATAGTAATTTTTATGTATTGCAATGTACTGCTACCTCAAAACAACAAATTTCACAACTTATGTCAGTGATAACAAACTTGATTCTGATTCTGATGTCAAAGTCAGAATTAGTAATCCAGTAATCTTTCAGTAAAATGGAGGTGAGGCTGTCGGACTGATAGCCTGTGTACTGCCATTGTCAACACTCCTGGCTATTTCACTTTCTGTCAGCAAATCAAGCAGATGGCCAAATATATCTCCAAATTTCCATATTTGAGTCACGTTTGCTTGGAGGATGTTAGTCATCTGAGTGATGTCACTTAACAAGTTTAATTTGTTTAACCATGGTGACAGTAACATGGATGCACACCTTAACAAGACTGAGAAGGATGGCTATCTGCATTATTTTAAGAGAACTGTCTGTATTTTGGATTACGGTCACTGTATCTGACCTGATTACCTCATCAGAGGGACCTCTTTATAAAACATAAGAGCAGAATTAGGCTATTTGGCCCATTGAGCCTGCTCCACTATTCATTCAAGGCTAATTTATTATCCCTCTCAACCCCATTCTCCTGCCTTCTCCCTGTAACCTCTGACACCCTGACCAATCAAGATTCAGATTCGGTTTATTGTCATTTAGAAACCACAAATGCAATGCAGTTAAAAAATGAGACAACGTTCCTCCAGAATGATATCACAAAAGCACACGACAAAACAGACTACACCAGAAAATCCACATAACGTTTGGCAATCCCCAATCCGGAGTCCAGAGAGGCTGCTGCGTATTAATATCGCGCTACCGTCTAGCGCGTTCCCAGAAAGGAGCTCGAAATTCACCAGACAAAAACAAGACCAAAAACTAAAGCTACAAGACCTGCACAAAACCACATAGTTACAACAGTGCAAACAATAGCATAATTGATTAAAAAAAACAGACTATGGACGCAGTAAAAATAGTCCAAGATGTTAAAGGACTGTAAGTTCAAAAGAAATCACCACACAGTTTCCATAAATCCCCAGGGTCCCGACAGACTCGCCATTCCACACCGTGGCAGAAGGGAATACCCCCGCTATGGACTTCAAGGCGCCGCCCGACTCAGCCTCGCAGACGCAGCACACACCGAAAACGACCTGAGTCCATCGAAAGGACTCCGAGTCCGTCGAATCTCCGAGCCGACGACCATCCCCTCCGGCACAGCTTCTCTGAGCACCATCCTCTGCCGAGCGTATTAAGACGGCCCCGCCAACGGCCATCGGCAACACAACCCCGAGGACTGGGGGCCTGTTCTTCCCAGCAGAGTCCCGGACCTCACAGCAGCAGCAGCAACGAAAAAGGTCTTCCTGGAGATTTCCCGATGTTCCTCCATGCTCCCACATCTATGTTCAATCGATTATAATTGCGCACGGCACCCCATTTCACAAATAACAGATAATCAGTTCCGGAGTGGCCGCTGCAAGCTGCGTCGCGCCGCCATCTTGGATGAACTATCAACTTTCACCTTAAATACACTCAGTGACTTGGCCTCCACAGCCGTCTGTAGCAATGAATTCCACAGATTCACCACATCCAGCTGAAGAAATTCCTCCCCATCTCTCTTCTGAAGAGACATCCTTCTATTCTGAGGCTGTGTTCTCAGGTCCTAGACTTCCCCACTATAGGAAACATCCTCTCCATCTTGGCCTACACTAACTTGGCCTTTTAATATTCAATAGATTTCAATGAGATCCCCCTGATTCTTCTAAGCTCCAGTGAGTACAGAGCCATTGAACGCTCCTCATAGGTTAACCCTTTCATTCCCAGAATCATTTTCACAAACCTCCTCTGGACCCTTTCCAATGAAAGCATATTTTTTCTTAGATAAGGGGCCCAAAACTGCTCACGATACTCCAAGTTTGCACTGACCAATGCCTTATAAAGCCTTAACATTACATCCTTGCTTTTATATTCTAGTCCTTTGGAAATGAATGCTAAAATTAAATTTGCTTTCCTTACCACCGACTCTTGACTACCATCTTTCTACTGTTGGCTGCTATCACTACTTGCTGCTGGAGTTCTTACACTCCATCTCAAGCCTCATGCTCAAGCATTTCTATCCACTCCTCGCCACCTGATCCCAGACCTAGTGCTTTTCCAAACCCTCCACCCAACACATCCTCAACCCTTGGTGTCCTGGTCCAACTCTTGAGCTCTCCTCCCCAAAATCCCTTGATACCCTTACTCCCTCTTCAGCTCATAGCCAATAATTCAAGGCCTCAACCTTACTAACCTCAACCCAGAGGCCCTGCTTAACTGCTCCCTATATCTCCTCTCACCCCACCAGTCTATTTTTCTCTCTCTCTTCCTTTTTTTTTCTCTCTCTGTCACTCTCACAATCACTCCTTGCCTGCTCTCCATCTCCCTCTGGTGCTCCCCTCCCCCTTTCTTTCTCCCTAGGCCTCCCGTCCAATGATCCTTTCCCTTCTGCAGCTCTGTATCCCTTTCGCCAATCACCTTTCCGGCTCTTAGCTTCACCCCACCCCCTCCGGTCTTCTCCTATCATTTCAGATTTCCCCCTCTTCCTCCTACTTTCAATTCTCTTACTACCTTTTCTTTCAGTTAGTCCTGACGAAGTTAGTCCACACATTTTGTGTGTGTTGCTTGAATTTCCAGCATCTGCAGATTTTCTTGTGTTTGCGAGTCTATTTTTCCCTCCACTTGTTCCACTACAACAGTTTTCAGATTCAGATTATTTATTTATCACGTGTGCATCAAAACACTGTGAAATGCATTGTTTCCGTCAACAGCCACCACAAACCTGAAGTCTTGAAGAAGGGTCTCGGCCTGAAACATCGATTGTCTACTCATTTCCATAGACGCTACCTGACCCACTGAGTTCCTCCGGCATTTTGTGTGTGTTGAAACACACACTAATGATGATGGGGGGAGCCTGCAAGTGTCACTATGCTTCTGGCACAATGCTCAGCAGAACAACACAGAACGCAGCACCCCCTCCTCCCCTCCTCCTCCTCTCTTTGTCCATTCCCCATCTGGCTCCCCCTTCTCTTCACCTGCCTAACACCTCACTCTGGTGCCACTCCTTCCCCTTCTCCTATTGTCCACTCTCCTCACCTATCATATTCCTTCTTCTCTAGCCCTTTACTTTTTCCACCTGTCACCTCCCAGCTTCTCACTTCATCCCCACCTCCCCCACCCACCTTCCCCCTTCACCTGGTCTCATCTCTCACCTGCCAGCTTGTACTCCTCCCCCCTCCATTCATCTTCTTATTCTGGCTTCTTCTGCCTTCCTTTCCAGTCCTGGTGAAGGGTCTCGGTCCGAAACACTGTCTCTTTAGTTCTCTGTCATGATGTGCGCTGGCAATATTGGAACCCAAGTGTAAAGGAAAGGCAGACTCCAATGTAGAGACGGAAATGAGAGTTTAGACCTACTCATTCCAAAAGAACATCGGTGGCTCGGCCGAGTGACATTGTGAGAAGTAATGTTTTCAAACTCGGTCCCCGTGATTAGCCGCAATCAGGCATCCGCTTAAATAATACGCAAAACCCAATCCTATGAAAGTAAACAGAAAGCTCCAAAACACCACATTACAGAGAGCAAATCACTTGGGAAAAACACAAGGAACTCTAAATGATTAATAATTCTCATTAAACAGCAATTAACCTATTCAGGTACTCTAAAAACCTCGGAGCTCAACACTCTCTGGCTTTCTGCCCGAAGAACTCATTATATCCTCTCCAGAGATTCTGCCTGACCTGCTGGGTTCCTCCAGCATTTTGTGTGTTAACTCTAGATTTCCACAGTTGTAGGCCAAATCAAAGGTGGTGATGATTCAGCACACAGGAGGGAGATTGAAAATCTGGCTGAGTGGTGTCATAACAACAACCTCTCACTCAATGTCAGCAAGACCAAGGAGCTGATTATAGAATTCAGGAGAGGCTGGCTCACCAGTCCGTGAACCATTCCTCATCAAAGGATCAGTGGTGGAGAGGGTCTGCAACTTTAAACTCCTGGCTGTTACTATTTCAGAGGACCTGTCGTGCAATTGCTAAGAAACGAAAGAATAAAGGAGTCTGCGGAGATTTGGCATGACATCTAAAACTTTAACAGACTTCGATAGATGTGTGGTGGAGAGTATATTGACTGGCTGCACCACGGCCTGGTATGGAAATACCAATGCTTTTGAACGGAAAATCCTACAACAGATAGTGGATTTGTCCCAGTACATCACGGGTAAAACCCTGCCAACCATTCAGCACATCTACATAAACACTGTCACAGGAAAGCAGCATCCATCAGCAGAGATCGCCACCTCCCAGGCCATGCTCTCTTCAGGTAGAATGTACAGATGCTTCAAGACTCACACCAGCTGGTAGAACATTTACTACGCATCAACCATCAGGCTCTTGAACAAAAGGGGATAATTACACTCTCTTGCCCCATCATTGTGATGTTTCCACAACCAATGATCTCATTTTAAGGACTCTATCTCATTATGTGGAATGAACTTCCAGTAGAAGTGGTAGAGGCAGGTTCAATTTTGTCATTAAAAAAAAATTGGATAGGTATATGGACAGGAAAGGAATGGAGGGTTATGGGCTGAGTGCAGGTAGGTGGGACTAGGTGAGAAGAAGGGCCGAGATGGCCTGTTTCCGTGCTGTAATTGTTATATGGTTATATGACATATTCTTGTTATTTATTGCTATTTATTTATATCTACATTTGCACAGTTTGTTGTCTTCTGCTCTCTGGTTGACCTTTCATTAATCCTTTTAGAGTTACTAATCTCTTGCTCTGCTGAAGATGAATCTCAGGGTTGTATATGGTGACATATATAACCGCTTTGATAAACAGTCAGTCTTTGTTCAAGTTTGTAGAAGACCATTATATCACACAAGTGGTTTGCTACTGAGTTCAAAACAAGGACTAGGCCTCTTTTAAAACACATCAAGCATGAAAGGATTTATAGGTCTAGGAGTTCAATAAATCCAACTGTTTGCAGTTGGTTCTAAAGAAAAAAAAGGCTTGATTGAGGATTATGTGTAAAAATCTGGTAGGGTGAGCTTTGGGCGCCACAGTAGTGTAGCGGTTACCGTAACGCTGTTACAGCTTGGGCCATCAGAGTCCAATTCTACTGTCCTCTGTAAGAAAGTTTGTATGTTGTTCCCATATGTGCATGGGTTTCCTCCCACAGTCCAAAAACATACTGGTTAGTAGGCTAATTGGTCATTGTAAATTGTCCTGTTGGGTGGTGGGGCAAATCCAAAGGAGGTCTAAGGTGCTCCTTCCCTTCGCTAGCCTGCAGGTCACCCTTGGGCAGGGTGAAATACCTGTTTAGCTCCTAGATCAGGGTCACGTGAAACCATGGGAGCAGGTGGTGGATGGTCGTATGAGCAGCCGGTGCAGATCACAAGTCCTGGTCATGCGACCACTGACACCAGGCAGACAATCTCTGAAGAGTATTGATAATGGCTGGGGTCACCTGTCTTGTAAAGACACTGCCCAGAAGAAGGTAATGACAAACCACTTCTGTAGAAAAATTTGGCAAGAACAATCGTGGTCATGAGACCATGATTGTCCACATCATAGGATACGGCACATAATGATGATGATGAAATTGACCTGTGATTAGGCTAGGATTAAATCTAAGGTTTACTGGGTGGCACATCTCATTGGATGAGAGGTGCCTGTTCCGCACTCTATCTCTAAATAAAAATAAAATAAAAATTCATTTATCCTGTCAATGCAATAACCAGATATGGACGTACAATCTTTATCCCATAAAATGATTGAGGATAAACAAGTGTAATACCTCAATATTGATTGAATAGAGGGTTGCTGTAAGCACTCCATGAGCCAGCTGGCCATAATGTCATTACAGATGGAAACTGCATCAGGATAGTTTGAACAGTCAATACATTAAAAGCAATTAACAGGCAGACGTGTTTTTATCGAGCAGTCATCACAAGCTCAGAATAGCTCAGAATGAAACCTTTCCACAGGGGTAGAAAAGCCTTGTGCAGCAAAATTCCACAAAGAGCAATGTTATAATGACCAGCCGATCTACACTCAGTGGCCATTTTATTAGGTACACCTGTTGATGCAAATATCTCATCAGCCAATCACGTGGCAGCAACTCAATGCATAAAAGCATGCAGGCACGGTCAAGAGGTTCATTTGTTGTTGAGATTAAACATCAGAATGGCGAAGAAATGTGATCTAAGTGACTTTGACTCTGGAATGATTGTTGGTGCCAGATGGGGTGTTTTGAGTTCTCTTGGGATTTACACGCACAACAGTCTCTAGGGTTTACAGAGAATGGTGCCAAAACAAAAAACATCTAATGCGCGGCAGTTCTGTGGGCAAAAACACCTTGATAGTAAGAGGGGACAGAGGAGAATGGGCAGACTGGTTTAAGCAGACAGGAAGCCGAAGGTAACTCAAATAGCCATATGTTACAACAGTGGTGTGTAGAAGAGCATCTCTGAATGCACAACATTTTGAACCTTGAAGTGGATGGGCTACAGCAGCAAATCACAAACACACACTGTGGCCACTCTATTAGCTACAGGAGGTACCTAATAAAATGGCCATTGAGTGTAAGTACATTAGTGATATATGTTAACAAGGAAATATTTCTGAACAGAAAGAACATCTTTGGTCACATCATGAGATCTGCTATGACTATTCTAGAAAGCAGAAGAGGCCCTCATGTAGTGTCTCAACAAAGTTCCCTCTGTGGACTCAGACTCTTGCTGCCTCAGCATAACCAACAACCCACCCACCTCAGACATTCTCTCTTCTCCCCTCTCCCAAAGGTACAAAAGCCTGAAATCACGTACCTTCAGGCTCAAGGACAGCTTCTATCCTGATATCAGACACTCTAATGATAAGATGGACTCTTAACCTCACAATCTACCTTGTTGTGATCTTGCACTTTACTGTTTACCTGCACTGAACTCTCTCCGTATCAGTTACATTTTATTCTGCATTCTCAAATTGTTTTAACCATTGAGTAGTCTACATAAAATGCTGTTGTAGAAAAGTAGCATCCATCATCAGAGACCCCCACCACCCAGGACATGCTCTCTTCTTGCTGCTGCCATCAGGAAGAACGTACCAGAGCCTTAGGACTGACCCCACCAGATTCAAGAACAACTGCTACCCTTCAACCATCAGGCTATTGAACAAAAGGGGCTAACTTCACTTACCTTCGAATAAACTGTCCTCGGCCTTCAAGCTGGGTACAGGTATTGATTATAACCAATGTTTCATTGGCAATCTCTGCCACCTTCTTCAGGGATGATGCCTGGGCAAGTTATGCCCCTGTATTCCTCCAGACTAGACTTACCCAGGCATCATCCCTGAAGAAGATGACAGAGTTTGTCATTGAAACGTTGGTTATAATTGATAGCTACACCCGGCGCAAAGTCTGAGAGGAGCTGGGAAAGCACCAGTTCCTTTTTCATTTTCCTCATCCTTGAAATGATCCCACAGCCAATGGACTCACTTTCAAGGACACTTCATCTCATGTTCTCAATATTTATTGCTTATGTATTAATATTATTGCTGCTTCTTTTGTATTTGCACAGTTTGTTGTCTTCTGCAGTCTGGTTGAGCAACCTAGTTTGGGGGTCGTTCACTGATTCTGTTGTAGTTATTATTCTATAGATCTATTGAGTATGCCCATAAGAAAATGAATCTCAGGGTTGTATATGGTGACATAAATGTACTTTAATAATAAAATTTACTGTACTTTTGTACTTTTCTACCTCAGTGCACTGTGTAATTCTTTGATCTGGATGAACTGTGTGTAATACAAGCTTTTCACTGTATCTCGGTACATGTGATGATAGTAAACCAATACCATAAGATTCAGAATCAGGTTTAATATCACTGACACATGTCGTGAAATTTGTTGCTTTGCGACAGTAGTACATTGTAATACTAACTGTAAAACTGTAAATTACAATAAGTATATGTCAAAAATAAATTAAATAAGTAGTGCAAGAAAGAGAAAAAAGATAGTGAGGGAAACAATTGTATTAAAAATGGCATCTCAGAGCATGAGCACTCCCTCATTACTGCACTGGAGTGCCAACCGAGAACATGGGTTCTTAACCTGGGGTCCATAGACCTCTCGGGGGTCTGTGGATAGATTCCAGAGGGTCCATAAACTTGGATATGAAAAAAAATCTTTATTTTCAACAACCTCTAACTGAAATTTAGCATTTCCTTCAACTATGAATGTAGGCAGTAAACCACAGTAGTATTAGCAATATTTGTGACTTTATCACCAATAGAAATCACAGATATTTTCATATCACATTACAGCTATTGCAAATATCTGAAAATATCATTTACTACTACTTGTTATTTAATGCATTGATACAGAAGCACATACAGTATATCACTAGACTACAATTTAAAAAAATATATTTTCATAACTGTATTAACTGTAATATAATTGGTTTGTAATCTATGTACTTTATTTGAGAAGGGGTCCATAGGCTTTGCTGGACTGACAAGGGGGTCCACAGCATAAAAACAGTTAGAAACTGCTGACCTAGATTATTTGCCTGCGAGTGGGACTTGCCTACTCAGCGGGCTACCCAGAAGCAAGAGACACTTGCCAGCTAAGCCACAGCAGGCATATTAGGCGCTTTAAATAGATAGGGAGTTTTGTTTAGTCTATGCCACAAGGTAGCCTGAAATTGTTGTTGGTCGTGAGAGTGAGATGTTTTGATTGAGACAACAGAGGCAAAAGTTTTGAGAGTCAGTGACCAGTGGTAAAGACTGGGCATACAAATAAGAGGGGAAGTGAGAATTTTTATTTACAGTGAATCACCAGTGACTGAAACAAATTTAGTTTAAAAATGGAAATTGGATCATTGGATCAAACTTCCAGGGAAAGAGTAGGGTTTGGGATTAATATAGAACATGACACAGAATGAGCCCTTCAGTCCATGATGTTGCACTGACATTTTACCCTACTCCAAGGTCAATCTACATGCTATCAATGACAGATATACAGAAAGGTGCTAGAAAAAGGCCAGTATCATCATGAAGGATCCCACCCACCCTGCTCACGGACTGTTGGTCCCACTCCCATCAGGAAGGAGGCTATGTAGCATCCATGCCAGGACCACAAGACTCAAAAACAGTTACTATCCCCAAGCAATAAGGCTGATCAACACCTCCTCCCACTAACCCACCCCTCCACACCCTCAACTACCACTACTTTATCACTTCCTGTCAGAGTCACCTTATGAAGAGCCTAGCATCACTTTACGGACATACAATCAATCTATGTATATAAGCTATCTTATGTATTTATATTTATTGTGTTTTTTTAATTATTGTGTTCTTTATCTTATTGTGTTTTTTGTAATCCTGCATCAGATCCAGAGTAACAATTATTTTGTCCTCCTTTACATTGTGTGCTGAGACGTTAAACGATCCTGAATCTTGAATGTTGAATCTTGAATATTAAATCTTAAATTATCTTGAATCTAAACTTTCCATTCCACAGAGCCCTCTATTTTTCTTTCATCCACGTGTCTATCTAAAAGTCTCTGAAAAGTCCCTAATCTATCTCCCTCCACCACCACTCCCAACAATGCATTCTAGGCATTTACAACTTTCTGTATAAAAGTTTTAAAATTCTACTTCTAACATCTCCCCTAAACTTTCCTCCACTCTTCTTGAAAGGATGTCTTCTAGTAGTAGCCATTGCCACCGTAGGAAATGGATAGCTCTTTCACAAAAGCAAAGCAGCTGGGATGGGCCAAATGGCTTCCCTCTGTGGTGTGAGATACAAGCCTTCAGGCTGCTAGTTAACCATGAGCTCCTGTAACAGAAAAATGAGGAGGGATCTCATTGAAACCTATCGAATGTTGAAAGGCCTAAATAGAGTGGACATGGAAAGGTTGTTTCCTACAGTGGGGGATTCTGGGACCAGAGGGCCCAGCTTCAGAATAGAAAGACATCCCTTTAGAACATGATGAGGAGGAATTTCTTCATCCAGAGGTTGGTGAATCTGTGGAATTTATTGCCACAGATGGCTGTGGAGACTAAGTCATTGGGTATAGTTAAAACAGAAGTTCACAGAGTCTTGATTAGTAAGGGCATCAAAGGTTACAGGAAGAAGACAGGAGAATGGGAATTAGTCATTGTAAATCACCAACTGTTTCATTTCCACGAGCATCATGTCCATCTCTCAGCAGCCATAAGACCATAAGATACAGGAGAAGAAGTAGGCCATTTGGCCCATCAAGTCTGCTCCACCATTCAATCATGGGCAGATCCAATTCTTCCAGTCATCCCCACTCCCCTGTCTTCTCCCCATACCCTTTAATGCCCTGGCTAATCAAGAACCTATCTATAACCATATAACAATCACAGCACGGAAACAGGCCATCTCGGCCCTCCTAGTCCGTGCCGAACTCTTAATCTCACCTAGTCCCACCTACCCGCACTCAGCCCATAACCCTCCACTCCTTTCCTGTCCATATACCTATCCAATTTTACCTTAAATGACACAACTGAACTGGCCTCTACTACTTCTACAGGAAGCTCATTCCACACAGCTATCACTCTCTGAGTAAAGAAATATCCCCTCGTGTTTCCCTTAAACTTTTGCCCCCTAACTCTCAAATCATGTCCTCTCGTTTGAATCTCCCCTACTCTCAATGGAAACAGCCTATTCACGTCAACTCTATCTATCCCTCTCAAAATTTTAAATACCTCGATCAAATCCCCCCTCAACCTTCTACGCTCCAATGAATAGAGACCTAACTTGTTCAACCTTTCTCTGTAACTTAAGTGCTGAAACCCAGGTAACATCCTAGTAAATCGTCTCTGCACTCTCTCTAATTTATTGATATCTTTCCTATAATTCAGTGTCCAGAACTGTACACAATATTCCAAATTTGGCCTTACCAATGCCTTGTACAATTTTAACATTACATCCCAACTTCTGTACTCAATTCTCTGATTTATAAAGGCCAGTGTTCCAAAAGCCTTCTTCACCACCCTATCTACATGAGACTCCACCTTCAGAGAACTATGCACTGTTATTCCTAGATCTCTCTGTTCCACTGCATTCCTCAATGCCCTACCATTTACCCTGTATGTTCTATTTGGATTATTCCTGCCAAAATGTAGAACCTCACACTTCTCAGCATTAAACTCCATCTGCCAACGTTCAGCCCATTCTTCTAACTGGCATAAATCTCCCTGCAAGCTTTGAAAACCCACCTCATTATCCACAACACCTCCTACTTTAGTATCATCAGCATACTTACTAATCCAATTTACCACCCCATCATCCAGATCATTTATGTATATTACAAACAACATTGGGCCCAAAACAGATCCCTGAGGCACCCTGCTAGTCACCGGCCTCCATCCCGATAAACAATTATCCACCACTACTCTCTGGCATCTCCCATCTAGCCACTGTTGAATCCATTTTATTACTCCAGCATTAATACCTAACGACTGAACCTTCTTAACTAACCTTCCATGTGGAACTTTGTCAAAGGCCTTGCTGAAGTCCATATAGACTACATCCACTGCCTTACCCTCGTCAACATTCCTCGTAACTTCTTCAAAAAATTCAATAAGGTTTGTCAAACATGACCTTCCATGCACAAATCCATGCTGGCTACTCCTAATCAGATCCTGTCTATCCAGATAATTATAAATACTATCTCTAAGAATACTTTCCATTAATTTACCCACCACTGATGTCAAACTGACAGGTCTATAATTGCTAGGCTTACTTCTAGAACCCTTTTTAAACAATGGAACCACATGAGCAATACGCCAATCCTCCGGCACAATCCCCGTTTCTAATGACATCTGAAAGATCTCCGTCAGAGCTCCTGCTATCTCTACACAAACTTCCCTCAAGGTCCTGGGGAATATCCGGTCAGGACCCGGAGATTTATCCACTTTTAAATTTCTTAAAAGCGCCAGTACTTCCACCTCTTTAATTGTCATAGGTTCCATAACTTCCTTACTTGTTTCCCACACCTTACACAATTCAATATCCTTCTCCTTGGTGAATACCGAAGAGAAGAAATCGTTCAAAATCTCTCCCATCTCCCTCGGCTCCACACATAGCTGACCACCCTGATTCTCTAAGGGACCAATTTTATCCCTCACTATCCTCTTGCTTTTAATATAACTGTAGAAACCTTTCGGATTTACTTCCACCTTATTTGCCAAACCAAACTCGTATCTTCTTTTAGCTTTTCTAATCTCTTTCTTAAGATTCCTTTTACATTCTTTATATTCCTCGAGCAATTCCTTTACTCCATGCTGCCTATATCTATTGTAGACATCCCTCTTTTTTCGAACCAAGTTTCTAATATCCCTTGAAAACCATGACGCTTTCAAACCTTTAACCTTTCCTTTCAACCTAACAGGAACATAAAGATTCTGTACCCTCATAATTTCACCCTTAAATGACCTCCATTTCTCTATTACATCCTTCCCATAAAACAACTTGACCCAATCCACTCTCTCTAAATCCCTTCGCATCTCCTCAAAGTTAGCCTTTCTCCAATCAAAAATCTCAACTCTAGGTCCAGTCCTGTCCTTCTCCATAATTATATTGAAGCTAATGCTATTGTGATCACTGGACCTGAAGTGCTCCCCAACACATACATCTGTCAGCTGACCTATTGCATTCCCTAACAGGAGATCCAACACTGCCCCATCTCTAGTCGGTACTTCTATGTATTGTTGCAAAATGTTGACCAACCTTCCTTGTTGACCAATCTATCTCTGCCTTAAATGCACTCAATAACATGGCCTCCAAAGCTGCTCGTGGCAACAAATTCCACAAATTTACCACCCTCTGACTAAAGTAATTTCTCCACATCTCTGTTCTAAATGGACGTCCTTCAATCCTGAAGTCGTCCCCTCTTGTCCTAGACTCCCCTACCATGGGAAATAACTTTGCCATATCTAATTTGTTCAGGCCTTTTAACATTCTGATTGTTTCTATGAGATCCCCCCTCATTCTCCTGAACTCCAGGGAATACAGCCCAAGAGAAGCCAGATGTTCCTCATATGAAAACTCTTTCATTCCTGGAATCATTCTCGTGAATCTTCTCTGAACCCTCTCCAATGTCAGTATATCCTTTCTAAAATAAGGCGCCCAAAACTGCACACAACACTTCAAGTGTGGTCACATGAGTGCCTTATAGAGCCTCAACATCCCATCCCTGCTCTTGTATTCTATACCTCTAGAAATGAATGCCAACATTGCATTCACCTTCTTCACCACCGACTCAACCTGGAGGCTAACCTTTAGGATATCCTGCACGGAGACTCCTAAATCCCTTTGCCTCTCTGCATTTTGAATTCTCTCCGCATCTAAATAATAGTCTGCCTGTTTATTTCTTCCACCAAAGTGCATGACCGACCATACACTTTCCGACATTATATTTCATTTTCCCCTTCTTTGCCCATTCCCCTAAACTATCTAAGTCTCTCTGCAAGCTCTCTGTTTCCTCAACTCTACCCGCTCCTCCACCTATCATTGTATCATCAGCAAGTTTAGCCACAAGTCCATTAATCCTATAGTCCAAATCATTGACATACATCATAAAAAGCAGCAGTCCCAACACCAACTCCTATGGAACTCCACTGGTAACCGGCAGCCAGCCAGAATAGGATCCCTTTATTCCCACTCTCTGTTTTCTGCCAATCAGCCAATGCTCCACTCATGTGCTAGTAACTTGCCTGTAATTCCACGGGCTCTTATCTTGCCAAGCAGCCTCATGTGTGGAACCTTGTCAAAGGCTTTCTGAAAATCCGAGTACACCACATCTACTGCATCTCCTTTGTCTACCCTGCTTGTAATTTCCTCAAAGAATTGCAGTAGGCTTGTCAGGCAGGATTTTCCTTTCAGGAAAAAATTTTCCTTTCCTATCTTGTCATGTGCCTCCAGGTACTCCGTAATCTCATCCCTAACAATCAATTCCAACAACTTCCCAACCACTGATGTTAGGCTAACAGGTCTATAGTTTCCTTTCTGCTGACTCCCAACCTTCTAAAATAGCAGGGTAACATTTGCAATTTTCCAGTCATCCGGTACAATGCCAGAATCTATCAATTCTTGAAAGATCATCGTTAATTCCTCCAAAATCTCTCCACCTACTTCCTTCAGAACCCGAGGGTGCATTCCATCAGGTCCTGGAGATTTATTCACCCTCAGACCATTAAGCTTCCTGAGCACCTTCTCAGTCGTAATTTTCACTGCACAAACTTCACTTCCCTGACACTCTTGAATGTCTGGTATACTGCAGATATCTTCCACTGTGAAGACTGATGCAAAATATGCATTCAGTTCCTTTGCCATCTCTGCATCTCTCATTACAATATCTCCAGCGTCATTTTGTATTGGTCCTATATCTACTCTCAACTCTTTTTTTACCCTTTATATACTTAAAAAAGCTTTTAGTGTCTTCTTTGATATTAGTCATCAGCTTCCTCTCATAATTTATCTTTTACTTCCGAATGACCTTGTTAGTTTCCTTCTGCAAGTTTTTAAAAGCTTCCCAATCCTCTATCTTCCCACTAGCTCTGGCTTCCTTGTATGCCCTCTCTTTTGCTTTTACTTTGGCTCTGACTTCACTTGTCAGCCACAGTAGTGTCCTTCTTCCCTTTGAAAATTTCTTCTTATTTGGAATGTATCTGTCTTGCACTTCCCTCATTTTTGCAGAAACTCCAGCCATTGCTGCTCTGCTGTCCTTCCTGCAAACGTCCCTTTCCAGTTAACTTCGGCCAGTTCCCCTCTCATGCCATTGTAATCTCCTTTATTCCACTGAAATACTGACACATTGGATTTTATTTTTTCCCTCTCAAATTTCAATGTGAACTCAATCATATTGTGATCACCGTTCCCTAAGGGTCCCTTAACCTTAAGCTCTCTTATCACCGTGAACAAACTGAATAAATGTCACACACTGCCAGAATATCATTGGCCAATCAAACCCATTTGAAGAATTGGTAAATGATCATCTAAGGAGGGCTACGGTCTGGGTGCAGGTCAATGGAACTAGGCAGAGAAATAGTTTGGCACAGACTAGATGGGCCAAAGGGCTTGTTACTGTGTTGTAATGTTCAATGACTCTAAGTATTATTCTCATCAATTAAATAGGGTGAAAAATGGATCGAAAAGTATGTTGAGGTGGAGCTATGTCTCTACCAAAGAAGGTGTCAGGCACTCCTTCCCTCTGCTAGCCTGCAGGTCACTGGTCACCATTGGGCAAAGTGTTGCACCCGCTTTGCCACCACCCCCAACACCCTTGCCCCCCCACCCCCACCGAGCAGGGTCATGTGAAACCACGGGAGCAGGTGGTGGACGGACGTATGAGCAGCCGGTGTATATCAAAGTCCTGGTTATGTGATCACTGACGCCAGCAGACAATCTCTGAAGAGTATTGATAATGGCTGGGGTCACCCAGAAGAAGGCAATGGCAAACCACTTCTGTAGAAAAAAATTTACAAAAACAATCCTGGTCATAGAAAGACCATGATCGCTACAATGAATCAATAAATGAATAGATTGAATACAGGAACATGGATTGTAGACGGTAGAATATGTCACTTCCTTTTATTGATCTTATTGCTGTAAACAATAAAGCATAGGTCACCTTCCAAGAATGATCACTGCTCTCCAGTTTTGTGTCCACATCATAGAGTTATTAAACACTACAGCACAGAAACAGACCCTTTGGTCCATCTAGTCTGTACCAATCTGTTGTTCTGCCTAATCCCATCGACCTGCACCAGACAATAGCCCTCCATATCCCTACCATCCAAAGCAACAAGCATAAAATGCTGGAGAAACTCAGCAGGTCAGGCAGCGTCCATGGAAATGAATAAACAGTCGACGTTTCAGGTCGAGACCCTTCTTAAAGATTAGCAAGGAAGGGGGAAGACACTAGAAAAACAAGGTGGGGGAGGGGTACTGATAGAGAAGAGAGTGAATCACGGAAGGGAAGGAGGAGGGCACCAGAGGGAGGTGATAGGCAGGTGAGAAGAGGTAAGAAGGCAGAGTGGGGAATAGAAGACGAGGGGAGGGGGAAGGAAACATTTTTTTACTGGAAGGAGAAATTGATATTCATATCATCAAGTTGGAGGCTACCCAGATGGAATATAAGGTGTTGCTCCTCCACCCTGTCCTCTCTCCTCTCCTGTCTGATTCCTTCCTCTCCAGCCCTTTATCTTTCCTATCCACCTGGCTTCACCTAATAGCTCCTACCTATCCTCCTTCCCCTTACCCCACCTTTTTATTCTGGCATCTTCCCCCTTCCTTAAGAAGAGTCTCGTCCTGAAACGTTGACTGTTTATTCACTTCCATAGATGCTGCCTGACCCACTGAGTTCCTCCAGCATTTTGTGTGTGTTGCTCTGGATTTCCAGCATTTGTAGAATCTCTTGTGTCTCAAACTCATGAGACAGTCTTTTACTTTATCATTTGTCATTTCCATTTCCCATAACAGAATACAAATGCAGCTTCAATGAGCGGTGACCTGCAGTGGGTGTAAGTGACTCATTTGTGACATCAGCAACATTTCATGTCAGGTCCTTACAGTACAGAAGGTCCCCTTTCATCAGAAAGAGAAGTGTCATAAAATCAGAATCAGGTTTATTATCACTGACATATAGTACTGTGCAAAACTCTATATATATAGCTAGGATGTCTTCTGCACAGTATTGAATTGATTTCACTTAATTTCTTACATTCTTCACATAAGTGAGGAGTAAAAATCTTTATGTTACGTCGCTGTCTGAGTGTGCAATGCGAAAATTTTAGTAATTTGTAATAAATAGTATGTACAACAGGTCAGTCAATATAACATAGAAATACAGTTGTATCAGTGTAAGTTAATCAGTCTGATGGCCTGGTGGAAGAAGCTGTCCCAGAGCCTGTTGGTTCTGGCTTTTATGCTGTGGTACCATTTCCCAGATGGTAGCAGCTGGAACAGTTTGTGGTTGGGGTGACTCGGGTCCCCAATGATCCTTCGGGCCCTTTTTACACATCTGTCTCTGTAAATGTCCTAAATCGTGGGATGTTCACATCTACACATGCGCTGGGCTGTCCACACCACTCTCTGCAGAGTCCTGCGATTGAGGGAAGTACAGTTCCCGTACCAGACAGTGATGCAGCCAGTTAGGATGCTCTCAATTGTGCCCCTGTAGAAAGTCCTTGGAATTTGGGGACTTGTGCCAAACTTCTTCAATATTCTGAGGTGAAAGAAGTGTTGTTGTGCTTTTTTCACCACACAGCCGGTATGTACTGACCATGTGAGAACCTCGGTGATGTGTATGCCAATGAACTTAAAGCTGTTCACCCTCTGAACCCCAGATCCATTGATGTCAATAGGGGTGAGTACTGTATTTGCGGAGAGCAAGTTTGTAAATCTGGTGGGAGCAAAGGAAGTTGGGAATGGTGAGAGAATGGTGCTGTGGGAGGGGTGTGGGACAGGTGGCAGAGAAGGTGTGCCAGGGCGGGAGGGTGGCCTGGGTGCAGACACACCCAGTCCTGAGACACCAGGTAAGGTCATTTGATTCCAAACAATCGGTTTATTGATCATTAAAGAATGTCAGTTTGGTGCTTCCCACTCCCTCCCCTCTCCCTTCCCCTTTTCCCAACCACAATTACCCTCTCCCTGCCCCCTTCCCACTCTCAGTCCACAATAGAGACCCTTATCAGAATCAGGTTTATCATCACTCACAAATGTTGTGAAATTTGTTTATTTTTTGTGGCAGCAGTACAGTGCAATACATAAAATTACTACAGTACTGAGCAGAAATCTTGGGCACTCTGGCTATATATATGCCTAAGACTTTTGCACAGTACTATATATCATGATAAGTGTTGTTTTGCAGCAGTACAGTGCAATACATTAATTTTTTTGTGTGAGTCAAGTATGATGTTCTCCTCAGGGGTTGTCTATTGGTAAGTCCTCAGGTGGCTGTAGAGGCCGAACCAGGATCCAGAAAACTGGGATGTTAGGGTGGATTCCCTTAACGGAGAACTTCGCATGACTTTGCTTCACATGGAGAGGCTGATGCATGGGCAGCCACCACACGGTTCTTGACAGGTTGGGATCAGTGTCCAGTGGCATTCAATACAAGGCCACTGGGAACCCTTCATTGCATCAGCCTTCCTCCATCTTCACTGCCATTGTGATGTGTCAGCTCCACCACTGAGGTGTTGGTTGAATTGCTCTTTGTCTAGAACTTCACCCTTGACCTTACCGCCATGGGTGACTCTACCAGGAGCTAAGCTCCAGCCAGTGTTACTCTCAGGATCTTGGGAAGTCACAAGCCTCTCCATCCTGACAAGGTGACAATTCTCAGAGAGGAATACATTAAATATAATACAAATTATAATGTGAAATATAAAATAAGTAGTGCAAAATGGGAGCAAAAATATTGAGGTAATGTTCATGGACCATTTATGGTCTTATGAAATCTGATGGCAGAGAGAAATAAACTGTTGCTAAACGTTAAGTTTGTGTCTTCAGGCTCCTGTACCTCCACCCTCATAGTAGTATCAAGCAGAGGGATAGTCCTCGGTGGTGGGGTCCTTAGGGATGGATGCTGCCTTCTTGAAGTGCCTTCACCATCTTCTGAAGTGAAAGGGTGGGCCCAGCTCAGAACTCACTCAACCATCTCATTGAAGTTCTCATTCAAGATGTGTGAGTTTTGCATCTTCAACATAACTCAAGAGATTACAGGATTGTAGCCAATCAAAAACTTACACAAAGCCAAAACAAGAACAAGCAGTTATGTCATTGGTTGAGGTAGGTTCCAGCAGCATTTTAGAGGAAATTTAAAGATAAAAATTATTTAATTTGTCACATGTACCTCAAAACATCGAAATATATAGTGAAATGTGACGTTTGCATCCACGACCAACGCAGTCCAAAGGTGTGCTGGGGGCAGACCACACATATCGCCATTCTTCCGACACCAGCATACATGCCCATAACTCACTAATCCTAACCCATATGTCTTTGGAATGTAGGAGGAAACCCACATAGTCACGGGAAGAATATACAAAATCTTTACAAAGAGTGGTGGGAATCGAACCCCGTTTGGAAATTGCTGGTGTTGTAAAGTGATTGTGCTAACCACTAAGCTGATGTTCCTGAGATTATATCTTTCCTCTTGATGGCACAGCCGCCAGTAATCAGTTATAATAATGTGAAGTTATGATGATCATATCAATAGATGAAAACTAGTTTGATTCTATAATCAATGTTCATTGTGTGCCTTAATTTCAGATTGATTAAAAGATTGACATTATTAGTGACTACAAAAGACAGATTTGGCCTGAATTAACTGAACTACTCTCCAATGCTTTAATACGGCTACTTCTGCAATTTTATGTGGTCCTCCCCACTAATCTCCCTCCTGGCAAGCAGCCTAGGTGCTGCACCTGCCCATTCACCTCCTCCCTCACTTCCATTCAGAGCCCCAAACAATTCTTCCAGGTGAGGCAACACTTCACCTGAAAATCTGCTGGGGTCATCTATTGTGTCTGGTGCTCCTGATGCAACCTCCTCTACACTGGTGAAACCCGTCATAAATTGGGGTACCACTTTCCGGTGGCCAAGCATTTTAATTCCTATTTCCATTCCCATTCTGACATGTCAGTCCATGGCCTCCCTCAGGGTGGAGGAGCAACACCTTATTTTCTGTCTGGGTAGCCTCCAATCTGATGGCATTAGTATCAATGTTTCCTTCTGGTAAAAAAAAATTCCTTCCCCCCCCTTCTTATTCTGCTCTCCACTCTGGCCTCTTACTTCATCTCCTCACCTGCCTGTCACCTCCACCAGTGCCTTCTTCCCTTTCTCCTATGGTCCAATCTTCTCTCCTATCAGGTTCCTTCTTCTCCAGCTCTTGATCCTTCCTACACAACCTGGCTTAACCTATCACCTTCTAGCTCTCCTCCTTCACCCACGCCCACCTTTTTTATTCTTGCATACTCCCCCTTCCTTTCCAGTCCTGATGAAGGGTCTCAGCCTGAAACATCGACTGTTTATTCATTTACATAAATGTTGCCTGACTTGCAAAGTTCCTCCAGCATTTTGTGTGTGTAGTTCAAGTTTATTGTCATTCATCTGTACATAAGTATACATATATCACATGTAATACAGATGTTGCTTCCAACACAAACTGTCTGAGGTCTCTCCATCAAGAACCCAAGATCCCGTCACAGAGGGAGGTGTTGAGACCCAACAAGGACAGTTTACTCGCCAGCAGCTGAAGAATGATTGTATTGAACAGCATTCTTACGTAGGAGAAAGCATTGTCCAGGTGAGTTACATTAGTGGCTAGAGTCCTGGGCGTATTTTCTGAAGCTGAGAATTAGTTTGAGGATTTTACAGAGGGCATTGCTCCATATTTCACTGAGATATCCTTATTTGGAGTGCATGATGGGGAACATCTTCACTCAGAAGGTGGTGGAAGTGTGGAGACATGGTGGATGCGGGTTCGACGGCAACACTTAGGAAGAGTTTGGATATGTACATGAATGGGAGAGGTATGGCAAGCTATGGTCCAGATGCGGGTCGATGGGACTAGATAGTATAACAGTTCGGCACGGACTAGATAGGCCAAAGGGCCAGTTTCTGTGCTGTAGTACTCTGTGTGGGTGGTGAGGTGGAGATACATCTCTACCAAAGGAGGTGTAAGGCATTCCTTCCCTCCACTAGCCTGCAGGTCACCCTTGGACAAGGTATACCACTTGCTTAGCCCCCCCAACACCTGATCAGGGTCACATGAAACCATGGGAGCAGGTCGTGGATGGTCGTATGAGCAGTTGGTGAATATCACAAGACCTGGTTATGCGACCACTGACACCAGGTAGACAATCTCTGAAGAGTATTGATAATGGCTGGGGGTCACCCATCTTGTAAAGACACTGCCCAGAAGAAGGCAATGGCAAACCACTTCTGTAGAAAAATTTACCAAGAACAATCATGGTTATGGAAAGACTGTGATCAAACGACATGACACATAATGATGATGATAATAATGAGAGAAGGAATAAAATGGAGAATTAAAGTGGTAGATAGCTGGAAGCTCCAGATGACTCCTGCTTATACATTAATTTCTGATATCCTGGAGCAGCGTAGGAATTAGAGATAGGAATATTGAACATACACTCCGTGGCCAACTTACAACAAATTTCACAATATATGTCAGTGATATTGAAACTTCTTCTGATTCATTTGGTATTAGTTATGAGTTTATTATTGTCACATGTGCCAAGTTTGTCTTGCATACTCTTCATAAAGATCAAATCATTACACAGTACATTGAGGTAGAGCAAGGTAAAACAATAACAGAATGCAGAATAAAGTGTAACAGCCACAGAGAAAATGCAGTGCATGTAAACAATAATGTGCAAGATCATAATGAGGTAGATTGTAAGGTGAAGAGTCCATGTTTTCAGACAAGAAGTCCGTTCAAGAGTCTGATAACAACAGGATGGAAGCTGTCCTTGGGCCTGATGGTATGTACCTTTTGCCCAGTGGGAGGGGGAGAAGAGAGAATGTCCAGGAGGGGTCTCTGATTATGTTGGCTATTTTACTGAAGTTGCAAGAAGTACAGAGTCCACAGAGGGAACTTTGTTGAGACACTACATGAGGGCCACTTCTGCTTTCTAGAATAGTCATAGCAGATCTCATGACGTGACCACAGAAGTCCATAGGTGTTCTTTCTGTTCAGAAATATTTTCCTGTTAACATATTAATATACTTACACTCAATGGCCACTTTGTTAGATACCTCCTGTACCTAATAGAGTGGCCGTGGAGTATATGTCTATGGTCTCCTTCTGCTAAAACTCATCCACTTCAAGGTTCAATGTGTTCTTCATTCCGAGATGCTCTTCTGCACACCACTGTTGTAACACGTGGTTATTTGAGTTACTGTCACCTTCCTGTCAGTTTGAACCAGTCTGGTCATTCTCCTCTGACTCTCTCATTAACAAGGCATTTTCACCGCCGAAAATTTTTTAAAAAATGTTTGCACCAATCTCGGTAAACTCTAGAGCAGTGTTCCCAACCTTTTTTATGCTATAGACCCCTACATTAACCAAGGGGTCCGTGAACCCAGGTTGGGAACCATTGCTCCAGAGACTGTTGTGTGTGAAAATCCCAGGGGATCAGCAGTTTCTGAGATACTCAATCCACCCCGTCTGGCACCAACAATCATTCCAAAGTCAGTCACTTAGCCTCTTGACCATGTCTGCATGCTTTTATACACTGAGTTGCTGCCACATGATTGGCTGATTAGATATTTGCATTAACAAGCAGGTGCACAGGCTTACAGAACATGATGCTTGATGTCTCTATGACAGATTTGTTTCTGCAGCCAGATATGGGGTGAAAAGTCCACATGCAGACATCAGTTGAGGGCTGGACTGTGCTTGGCTGAGTCAATGTCTCTGTTAATCCTGAAACATAAACCTTGTGCCTCTAGCTGACGCGACTTATTGAGTCATTACCCCTCAGCTAATATCGGGTTATGTGTGAGGTGCTCTGGTAATCATCATACTCGACTAGCAATCAAACGTTTGTCAGCTCAGACCTACTCAGGGCAATCTCTGAGCATTATCCTTCAGGGAGAGGAACCAATCAGCTGTTCCCATTCTGGCTACCGTTAACTCCTAATAAGCCAACAAGTCTATAAGACACAGGAGCAGAATTAGAACATCATGTCTGCTCTGCCATTCCATCATCGCTGATTTATTATCCCTCTTAACCCCGTTCTCCTGCCTTCTCCCTGTAACCTTTGATGCCCTCACTAATCAAGAGCCTATCAACCCCCACTTTAAAAATACCAAATGACTTGACTTCCACAGCAGTCTGTAGCAATGAATTCCACAGATTCTCCACCCTCTGGCTAAAGCAATTCCTCCTCATCTCTGTTCTAAAGCTACATCATTGTATTCTGAGGCTGTGTCCTCTGGTCCTAGACTCTCCCACTCATCTCCACATTGATAGGTTTCAATGAGATTCCCCAAGCAGTGAGGCTAATCAGCACCTGCACCCATGAACCCACCCCTCCACACCCCGAACCACCACTACTTTATCATTTCCTGTCAGTCACCTTATGTACAGACACTCCTGTGCCCAGCGTCACTTTATGGACATACAATCAATATATGCATCTAAGCTATCTTACATATTTATATTTATTGTGTTTTTTCATTATTGTGTTCTTCATCTTATTGTGATATTTTTTGTGCTGCATTGGATCCAGAGTAGCAACTATTTTGTTCTCCTTTGCACTTGTGTACTGGAAATGGTATTAAACAATTTTGAATCAAAATCTTAAGCAAATTTGAATCTCATTCTCCTAAACTCCAGTGAGTACAGGACCAGAGCCATCAATCGCTCCTCGTACTTTAACCTTTTTATTCTCAGGGTCATTGTTGTGAGGCTCCTCTGGACCCTCTCCAATGTCAGCACATTCTTTCTTTGATAAGGGGCCCAAAACTGCTCTCAATACTCTAAGTGAGGCCTGACCAATGCCTTATAAAACCTCAGCATCACATCCTTGCTTCTATATTCTAGTCCTCTCAAAATGAATGGTAACATTGCATTTGCTTTCCTTACCACCGACTCAACCTGCAAATTAAGACCATAAGGCCACAAGACAGAGGAGCAGAATCAGGCCATTCAGCCCATTGAGTCTGCTCTGCCAATTCATCATGGCTGATCCAAGTTTTCTCTCAGCCCCAATCTCCTGCCTTCTCCCTGTATCCCTTCATGCTCTAACCAATCACAAATCTGTCAACCTCTGTCTGAAATATACATAAAGACTTTGCCTTCACAGCTGCCTGTGGAAAATAATTCCACAGACGCATCACTCTCTGGATAAAGAAACTCCTCCTGAGTTCTGTTTTAAAAGGATGCCCCTCTATTCTGAGGCTGTGTCCTCTGGTCTTAGACTCTCCCACCACCTCTTTGAGGAGGTGACCAGGCATATAGATGAGGGTAGTGCAGTGAATGTGACCTACATGGATTTTAGTAAGGCATTTGACAATGTTCCACACAGTAGGCTTATTCAGAAAGTCAGAAGGCATGGGATCCAGGGAAGTTTGGCCAGGTGGATTCAGAATTGGCTTGCCGGCAGAAAGCAGAGTGTTGTGGTGGAGGGAGTACATTCAGATTGGAGGGTTGTGACTAGTGGTGTCCCACAAGGATCGGTTCTGGGACGTCTACTTTTCGTGATTTTTATTAACGACCTGGATGTCAGGGTGGAAGGGTGGGTTGGCAAGTTTGCAGATGACACAAAGGTTGGTGGTGTTATTGATAGTGTAGAGGATTGTCGAAGATTGCAGAGAGACATTGATAAGATGCAGATGTGGGCTGAGAAGTGGCAGATGGAGTTCAACCCAGAGAAGTGTGAGGTGGTACACTTTGGCAGGACAAACTCCAAGGCAGAGTACAAAGTAAATGGCAGGATACTTGGAAGTGTGGAGGAGTAGCGGGATCTGGGGATACATGTCCACAGATCCCTGAAAGTTGCCTCACAGGTAGACAGGGTCATTAAGAAAGCTTATGAAGTGTTAGCTTTCATAAGTCGAGGGACAGAGTTTAAGAGTCGTGGAGTAATGATGCAGTTCTATAAAACTCTGGTTAGGCCACACTTGGAGTACTGTGTCCATTTCTGGTCACCTCACTATAGGAAGGATGTGGAAGCATTGGAAAGGGTACAGAGGAGATTTACCAGGATGCTGCCTGGTTTAGAGAGTGTACATTATGATCAGAGATTAAGGGAGCTAGGACTTTACTCTCTGGAGAGAAGGAGGATGAGAGGAGACATGATAGAGGTGTACAAGATATTAAGAGGAATAGATAGAGTGGACAGCCAGCGCCTCTTCCCCAGGGCACCACTGCTCAGTACAAGAGGACATGGCTTTAGGGTAAGGGGTGGGAAGTTCAAGGGGGATATTAGAGGAAGGTTTTTCACTCGGAGAGTGGTTGGTGCATGGAATGCACTGCCTGAGTCAGTGGTGGAGGCAGATACACTAGTGAAGTTTAAGAGACTACTAGACAGGTATATGGAGGAATTTAAGGTGGGGGGTTATATGGGAGGCAGGGTTTAAGGGTCGGCACAGCATTGTGGGCCGAAGGGCCTGTACAGTGCTGTATTGTTCTATGTATGTTTATAAGAAACATCCTGTTAACATCCACTCTATCAAGGCCTTTTACCATTCCATAGATTTCAATGAGGTCACTCCTCATTCTTCTGAATTCTAGTGAATACAGCATCAGACCATCAAACACTCTTCATATGACAGGCTATTCAATCCTGGGATCATTTTTGTGAACCTCCTTTGAACCCTCTCCTTTGAACCACATATCCTTTTTAAGATAAGGGGCCCAAAACTACTCACAACACTCCAAGTGAGGCCTCACCAGTGCTTTATAAAGTCTCAACATTACATCCTATATTCGAGTCCTCTTGAAATGAATGCTAACATTGCATTTGCCTCCTCACTACAGACTCAACCTGCAAATTAACCTTTAATCTCAGTTAATCTCAGTTTTGTTGTTTTTTCTCTCCATTTAGAAAATAGTTAACTCTTTCATTTCTTCTACTGAAGTGCATGACCATACACTTCCCAACACTATATTCCACCTACCATTCTTCTAATCTAAGTCCTTCTGCAGCCTCTCTACTTTCTCAAAACTACCTGCCCCTCCACTTATCTTTATATCATCTGCAAACTTTGTAACAAAGTTATCAATTCCATCATCCAAATCATTGACATATAACATAAAATGATTTGGTCCCAGCACAGAACCCTGTGGAACACCACTAGTCAGCAGCAGCCAGCCAGAAAAGGCTCCCTTTATTCCCACACTTTTTCTTCTGCCAATCAGCCACTTCTTTATCCATGCTAGAATCTTTCCTGTAATACCATGGGCTCTTATTTTGCCAAGCATCCTCATGTGTGGCACCTTGTCAAAGGCCTTCTGAAAATCCAAGTACACAACATCAACTAATTCTCCTTTGCCTATCGTTGTTGTTTCTTCAAAGAATTCCAATAGATTTGTCAGACAAGATTTCCTCTTGCTAACTGCTAACTTTGGGCTACTTTATCATGTGCTTCCAAGCACCCTGAGACCTCATCCTTAATAATTAACCCCAACATCTTCTCAACCACTGAGGTCAGGATAAATGGCCTATAATTTCCTTTCTCCTGCCTCTCTCTCTTCTTGAAAAGTGGAGTCACATTTGCAAATTTCCATTCTTCTGGAACTATTCCAGAACCTAGTGATTCTTGAAAGATCATCACTAATGCCTCCACAATCTCTTCAGCCACCTCTTTGAGAACCCTGGGGTGTAGACCATCTGGTCCAGGTGACTAATCTACCTTCAGACCTTTCAGTTTCCCAAGCAGCTTCTCCCTAGTAATGGCAACTTCACACACTTGACCACTGACACCTGGAACTTCCACCATACTGCCAGCATCTTCCACAGTGAAGACTGATGCAAAATACTTAGTCAGTTCATTCACCATTTCATTGTCCCCCATTACTACCTCTCCAGAATTGTTTTCCAGCAGTCCGATATCCACTCTCACCTCTCTTTTACACTTTATGTATCTGAAGAATCTTTCAGGATCCTCTTTAATATTATTGGCTAGTTTACTTTTGTATTCCATCTTTATCTTCTTAATGACATTTTTAGTTGCCTTCTGTTGGTTTTTAAAAGCTTCTCAATCCTCTAACTTCCTACTAATTTTTGCTTAATTATTTGCCCTCTCTTTGGTTTTTATGTTGGCTTTGACTTCTCTGATAAGGCACAGTTGTGTCATCTTTCCTTTAGAATACTTCTTCCTCTTTGGGATGTATATATCCTGTGCCTTCCAAATTGCTTCCAGAAATTACAGCCATTGCTTCTCTGCCACCAGCCTTGCCAGTGTTCTTTTCCAATCAATTTTTGGCCAGCTCCTCTCTCACACCTCTGTAATTCCCTTTACTCCACTGTAATACTGTCACATCTGACTTTAACTTCTCCTTCTCAAATTCCAGGGTGAATTCGGTCATATTATGATCACTTCCCTGAAGGGTTAGAGAGAAGTACAGCCCAGGGACAAGCAGGACAAGCCCTCCCTTGGTTTTGGGAGGACCAACCAGGGTAGGTCTTAGTGAGTGGTAGGGCACTGAGGAGTGTAATAGAACAAAGGGATCTACTTTACAAATTCAAAACTCCTTGAACAGGTGGAAAGGCTCATAAAGAAAACTTTTGGCACAATGGCTTTCTTAAATCAAAGTGCTGAGTACAGGAGATGGGATGTTATGTTGACGTTGGTGAGGCCTGATTTGGACAGTTCTGACCACCTATCCAGAGGAAGGTATCAATAAGACTGAAAGACTGCAGAGAAAATTTACAATGATGTCGCTGGGACTTGAGGACCTGAGTTATAGGGAAATGTTGAATAGTTTAGAACTTTATTCCCTGGAGTGGAGGAGACTGAGGATTTTATGTGGGGTGTAGGTAGGGTAAATGGAAGCAAGGCACTGACAGGGCCATTGATTCTTAGGTCAACTTCTGCTCCACTGCCCCCTCCTGGAATCCAGCACCAACCTTATTTTCCTGGATGGTATGTTGCTTCCTAGGTGCCTTTTGGCATGCATTTTCTCTTTCATTGGAATTTGTAGGCCACATCCTTACTACTGTTTGGGGGTCTGTATACAACTCCCATCAGAGTTTTTTTTACCCTTGCAGTTCCTTAGCTCTACACACAATGATTCAACACCTTCCGATCCTATGCCATCTCCTTCTAATGATTTGATTTCACATTTTACCTACAGAGCAACCCCACCCCTTCCCTGCCTATCCTTTCGATACAAAGTGTATCCTTGGACATTAAACTCCTAGCTATAATCTTTCAACCACGATTCATTGATGCCTACAACATCATACTTGCCGATCTGTAACTGTGCTGCAAGTTCATCTACCTGATTCCGTCTACTGTGCACATTCAGATACAACATCTTCAATCCTCTATTCACCCTTTTTGCCTCTCCTCACTACACATCGCCTCTGTTTGTAAATCAGCTACCTCATCTTCAGCACTATTATCCACCTTTCCTATGATACTTCTTGCATTGAAATATAGACAACTCAGGACACTAGTCATACCATGTTCAACCTTTCGATTCCTAACCTTGTCTGAGGTTTTACAACCTGTCTCCACAACCTCTCCACTAACTGTTCTGGCACCTTGGTTCCCATCCCCCTGCAACTCTAGTTTAAACCCCACCGTGCAGCATTAACAAACCTTCCTGCTTGGATATTAGTCCCCATCTATTTCAGGTACAAACCATCCCTTCTGTACAGGTCCCAACTTCCCTGGAAGAGAGCCCAATGATTCAAAAATCTTATGTCCTCCCTCCTACACCAACTCCTTAGCCACATATTAAACAGTATATCCTTCCTAGTTGTAGCCTCACTAGCACGTGGCCCAGGTAGCAATCCTGAAATCACAACCCTGGAGGTCCTGCCCTCTAACTCCCTGAACTCCCTATGCAGAACCTCGTCACCCATCCTACCCATGTCATTGGGACCTATATAGACCATGACTTCTGGCTGCTCACCGCACCCCCCCCCCCCCACTTAAGAATGCTAAGGACTCGATCCAAGTTATCCCGGACCCTGGCATCCAGGAGGAAACATACCACTGGGGAATCTCGTTCTCACCCACAGAACCTCCTGTCCGTTCCCCTAACAAATCCCCTATCACCATAGCACTGGCTCCTTAACCCTATTCCTGTTCCTGACTGTCACCTAGTTCCTGTGTCTTGCACTACCTTTCTATATGTCCTATCCATCACCCCCTCAGCCTCTCGAATGATCCGGAGTTCATCCAGTTCCAGCCCAAACTCTTTAATGCGATTTATTAGAAGCTGCAGCTGGATGCATTTCTCACAGTTGTAGTCATCAGGGACACTGAAAGTCTCCCTGTCTTCCCATATCCTGCAAGAGGAGCATTCCACTATCCTGCCTGGCATCTCTACTGTCCGAGCTGAGCAGATGTAAAGAAAAGAAGGAAAAATGTGAGCTTTTCTTTCCTTTGCTTTCTCTGAATGAAGCCTTGAGAGCTGACGCCTCAGGGTCACCACTCTGACTCTGTCCACTCAGATGATGGCCGCTGTGCTTGCCCCTGCCTTCCTTTAATCTGCTCTTGCTAATTAATCTCAAACACCGATTGGTCACTGGTCAAAGCTCTCTTTTGCTGTAGCGACCTGTTGCTGCCTTTTATCCTCAGGCAATGGACCTGATTGAAGACCCCTCCCCTCAAAACTTCTGATGTTCGGATTTGCTACTGGTCAAATCTCTTTTAATCTTTAGGGATTCCTGCACCAGGACTCCCAAGCCCCTTGGCACTTCTGATTTTTGAATTTTCTCCCCATCTAGAAAATAGCCTACCTGTTTATTCCTTTTATTAAAGTGCATGTCCATACATTTCTCTACACTGTATTCCATCTGCCACTTCTTTGCCTATTCTCCTAATCTGTCCAAATCCTTCTGTAGACTGCTTGCTTCCTCAACATGACCTGTCCCCTTCACCTATTTTGTATCGTCTTCAAACTTTGTCAATTCAGTAATCTGGGAGTGTGTGATTTCAGAGTTGACTCTACAGGTGGTGGTGACCTCTCCTGCAGGCTCTGCTCTCTGGGGGAAATAATATCAAAGTTCATATTATATCAGGATTACATTGACCCTCTCAGGGCAGCATGTTAGCATAGTGGTTAACGTAACATTATTACAGTCCCAGTGACCCTGGTTCAATCCTGTAAAGAGTTTGTCCAGTACGTTATCCCCCGATCGTGTGGGTTTCCTCCAGGTGCCCCAGTTTCCTCCCACATTCCAACAACCTACAGATGGGTTAGTAGGTTAATTGGTCACATGGGTGTAATTGGACGGCACGGGCTTATTGGGCCAGAAGGGCCTGTTGCCGTGCTGTATCTCTAAATAAAAATCAAAGAGCTATGGCACTATTCTGAAGGAAAAGCCCAATATTTATCCCCCATTCAATGTTATTGAAGAAACAAATTATTTGATCATTGCCACATTACTGTGAGTGGGCGCTATTGTGTGTAAATTGGCTACAACGCTTTCGAACAGTGACTGCATTTCAAAAATACTTAATCAGCTGCATCATGCTTTGAGGCATAAAGGAAGCCATAGAAATGCAATATTCCTCCCTTTTTTGTTTTAGTAAGCAAGGTACAATGTTAAGCGTTTGGAGCAATGATTTAAAATGAAAGAACTGGGAAGATATTTTATCCACAGGACTAAACTGTTTTCCTCTCCCATACAGAACAATGATAGAATGATAGAACCATACTGCCTCTGGGAAATGACTATGCCTGTATATATCTCTGAGCAATTATTAATTTCACCTCTGCAAGTGACCTTGGCAGCAATTAGGGCACCTTCATTAATTAAATATAAAAATTACTTTGATGTGAAAGTAAATGATTCATCTGTCTGATGCCCGGAGTGACGGTTCGGAGATGCAGCCCCTGTGTTAAAGGATCGGAAAACATGACTGGATGCAGCAGCCTTTGGGGATGAAGATCAGATGCAGAAGGAAAGCAACGGCAGTAGTCTCTGATCATCTTGAGCGGAGTCATTTGGCCCATCAAGTCTGCTACACCATTTGATCATACCTGATTTTGAACATAGAACACTAGTTTACTACAGGCCCTTCAGTCCCCCGTGTTGTGTTGACCTCTTAACCTACTCTAAGATCAATCTAATCTTCCTTCCTACAGAGCCTTCATTTTTCTATCATTCATATGCCTATCTATTCCCAAGAGGACCACAACCTTATTATAGTTTGGAGGCTTATGTCCCTCAATGAGCTGGAGAGCTGTGTTGACTGGAGTCAGGGCGTTGTGCTTTGGCTCTTGGTGGGGTCACCCATGCCAGACAGGTCAAAGGGTAGAGGTCAGACTAAGTGTGGTCCACCGGTCCTCCAGGTTCAGGGGTTCAGCTCAGGGCTAACAACCCTGATCGGTCAAACAAAATTGTTACAGAAACAGCAATGGAGAATTTTTCTATATCTGAGTGCAATAGTGTTCCTGAGTCTCCACCAGGGGCCTGCATGACTGACAGTAGTGAAAGCCACAAGGAAGTTACTGACATGATGAAGGAAGCCTTGAACACCACCAGAGATGAAGGACCTTCATTACTGCCCTACATCAGTGGCATAACAGGCAGGTTGATTGGTGATGTGCCTATCAAAGAATTTCTTTAATGCCCCTAATGTATCTGCCTCTACCACCACAACTTGCAGGGCATTCTATGTTCCCACCACTCTCTGTGCAGAGAAGTTACCTCTGACACCACCCCACCCCTATCCTTTCCTCCAAACATCTTAACATTATGCTCCACACACAAAATGCTGGAGGAACTCAGCAGGCCAGGCAGCATCTATGGAAAAAAGTACAGTTGACGTTTTGGCCCAGCGTCTGCAGATTTTCTCTTGTTTATAATATTATGCCCCATTGCATTTGCCATTTCCACTCTGGGGAAAAAAAATCTCTGGCTAACTACTTGATCTTTGCTTCTTATCATCTTATTTATCTCTATCAATTCGCTTCTCATCCCCCTTCCCTCCAAAAAGAAAAGCCTCAGCTCACTCGACCTATTTTCATAAGATATGCCCTCAAGTCCAGACAACATCCTAGTAAATCTCCTCTGCACCCTTTCTAAAGCTTCCAATATGCCAAGTGTAGTCTAACTGGCCAGTACTCACTGGGAACTTTAAGGACACACATATGTGTGTTGTTGTGTACCATGTGTGTGTGTCTTTAACCTGCCTCTAAACAGTGGTCACTTTAAATTGCTGGAGGGTTTCAGGAAGCCACAGTTAATGATTCATTGCTCCTCCTATTAATATAATTAATAATATATATAAATTTTATTTTACATATACAGTACTGTGCAAAAATCTTTGGCACATAAATATAGTTAGGGAGCCTAAGACTTTGCGCAGTACTGTAGTAATTTTATGTATTTTATGTATTTCACTGTACTGCTGCCACAGTGATAAACCTGATTCTGATACGGGTCTCTATTGTGGACTGAGAGTGGGAAGGGGGCAGGAAGAGGGAAAGGGAGAGGGGAGGGAGTGGGAAGCCAGAGAGACATTCTGTAATGATCAATAAACCAATTGTTTGGAATCAAACATCCTTGCCTGGTGTCTCAGGACTGGGTGTGTCTGCACTCGCAACACCCCACCCCCTGGCACCCCTTCTTTGCTACCTGTCCCACACCCCTTCCGTAGCGTTCCACCCTTGCCATTCCCAACATCCTTTCCTTCCAGCAAGATTTACAAACTTGCTCTCTGCTCCACATTGAAAAAATACAGTACTGTGCAAATGTCTTTGGCACCGTAGCTATTTATATATGCCCAAGACTTTTGTGCAGTACCGTTTGAGTATGTGTATAGATATATCTTTATTATTATTTATATAAATGTGTGTGTATACATCATATATGTGTATATATAAAGTATTAGAGGAGATTTAAACCAATCAGTCCATCTAGTCTGCTCTGCCGTTCAATCATGGCTAATTTTTTTCAACCCCATTCTCCTGTCTTCTCCCCATAACCATCAACCCCCTCCCCTTAATAATCAAGAATCTATCCTAAATAAACTTGGCCTCCAGAGCCCTTTCTGACAATGAATTCCATATTCTGACTGAAGAAATCCTTGCTCTTCGCAGTTCTAATTAATCTTAGCTATCTCAAAACCATAACCTCCCCATCCTGCCCATACAATTATTATCGTACAACCATCAGGCTCCTGAACCAGCGTGGATAACTTCACCTTGAACTGATTCCACAACCTACAGGTTCACTTTTCAAGGTCTCTACAAAACATGTTCCCAGTACTTTTATTTATTTGTTTATCTATCTGCTTATTTATTTATTATGATTATTATTTGTTGCAAGAAAATGAATCTCAGGGTTGTATATGGTGACATATACGTACTTTGATAATAAATTTACTTTGAACTTTGAACAAGCCAGATAGGCTGCAGAAAAGCTGCTTTGAACTTTTCTTGATGTCTTTTGCTGTGTAGAAATCTATTGATTTTCTTCTTAAGTCTACTCAGTGACTTAGCATCCACTGCTCCGTGTGGTCCAGAATCCTACAGGTTCACCACCAACTGACTGAGAAATTTCTCTTCATCTCGGTTCTTACTCTGTAGCTTGAGACTGGAATTTGCACATGCCTTAGCCAAGTGAAAGATTCTCCCTGCACTCAGTCTGTTGAGCGATGTCAGAGTTTTATATGGTTCAAATGCAATTAGTTTTATTAGTCACATGTACATCGAAATGTCTGTGTCAAATCGAATCGTGCTGAGCAGCTCACAAGTGTTCCCATGCTTCTGCCACTTTCAATCCTGGCATCTCAGGAAACAGTCTGGCCAACCATCATTGCACTCGCTCCATAGCAAATATATTCTTTCAAAAAGCATATTTAATCCAAACTGGACACAATACACCTGATGTGGTCTCCCTGCGGCTCTTGCACACCAAGTCAAAATAGGGCGGTGTGGTTACAGAGCCAGCGACTGGAGTTCAACTCTTGCTGCTGTCTGTACGGAGTTGTGGATTTCCTCCTGTTGCACCCATTTCCTCCCACGTGCCAAAGACCTGTGGGTCAAGGTTAGGATACTGTGGGCACGCTATATTGGCGCTGGAATTGTAGCAACACTTGTGGGCTACCCCAGCATATCCTCGGACTGTGTTGATGTCAATGATACATTTCACTGTAGGTTTTTGATGTTTTTATTTACCTGTGACAAATTAAGCTAATCACTTTAAATCTTTAACCTCTTGCACTGAAGGCCAACAGACCATTTGCCTTCTTAACTGTTTGGTGCACTGGTGTACAAGGACACGGATCCTTCTGTGCAGCAATTTTTTCCAATCTATCACCACTCAAACTATTTTCCCTACTCCTTTCCCTACCAAAATGGAAAACTTCCCATTTACCCACAGTAGACTGCTTACTTACTTGCTTACAGCCTGTTACACCTCTGGTGTTTAGGGCAGCAATGAAGATCCTCTATCCCTCGTGGGGTTCAGGGCTTCCTTTGTTGTGCCAGTAGCTTCTTCTCGGTTTTCACTACTGTCAGCCATGCAAGTCCTGGGTGGAGACTCAGGAATACCAACGCACTCAGAAATAGAAGGATTCTTCATTACTGTTTCTGTAACAGTTTTGTTTTACCAGTCAGTGTTGTTAGCTCTGAGCTGAACCCCTGAACCTGGACCACACTTAGTCTATTCTCTACTCTTTGACTCATTTGGAGTGGGTGACCCTACCAAGAGCCAAAGCAAAAAGCCCCAAGTCCAGCCAACATAGTCCTCCGGGTCATTGAGGCACGCAAGCCTCCAAACCACAAGATTGTGGTCTTCCTGGTGGACAGTTGAGTGAGTGAGCCATGTATTTTCTGCACTCCTCCAACATTTTTAACATGTCCTTGAGTCTCAGTGCATCAGCCTCACAATGCGCAAGATTTGTAACATCCATACTTCAGATTTTAATAGGATTTTGCATTACCTGGAGACGTGTTCTTCTGGAGATCTGGTATACTAAATGTATACTGGTATACATTTGAAATCCTACATTTTAATGGGGAAAGATTCAAGAGGCAAATTCCTCCAGTGAAAATTTAAAATTGGAACTGAGAGGCTCAGTGCTGAAATAACAAATAAGTATGTTCCACACAATGACCTTACAGTAGAGGTTTGGAACTCTCTCTGCCAAAAAGGGCATGAAATGTGATGATGCCATTTTAAGTTGAACTGACAGACCTCCTGTTCATAATAAGATCATAAGACACTAAGACATTGGAGCAGAATTGAGTTGCTGCCACATGATTGGCTGATTAGATATTTGCATTAACAAGCAGGTGCACAGGCTTACAGAACATGATGCTTGATGTCTCTATGACAGATTTGTTTCTGCGGCCAGATATGGGGTGAAAAGTCCACATGCAGACATCAGTTGAGGGCTGGACTGTGCTTGGCTGAGTCAATGTCTCTGTTAATCCTGAAACATAAACCTTGTGCCTCTAGCTGACGAGACTTATTGAGTCATTACCCCTCAGCTAATATCGGGTTATGTGTGAGGTGCTCTGGTAATCATCATACTCGACTAGCAATCAAACGTTTGTCAGCTCAGACCTACTCAGGGCAATCTCTGAGCATTATCCTTCAGGGAGAGGAACCAATCAGCTGTTCCCATTCTGGCTACCATTAACTCCTAATAAGCCAACAAGTCTATAAGACACAGGAGCAGAATTAGAACATCATGTCTGCTCTGCCATTCCGTCATCGCTGATTTATTATCCCTCTTAACCCCGTTCTCCTGCCTTCTCCCTGTAACCTTTGATGCCCTCACTAATCAAGAGCCTATCAACCCCCACTTTAAAAATACCAAATAACTTGACTTCCACAGCAGTCTGTGGCAATGAATTCCACAGATTCTCCACCCTCTGGCTAAAGGATTTCCTCATCATCTCTGTTCTTAAGTTACGTCCTTGTATTCTGAAGATGTGCCCTCTAGTCCTGGACTCCCCTACTATAGACTGTACTTCCTAAGAAGGTTGGCGTCATTCAATGTCTGTAGTGAGATGCTGAAGATGTTCTATAGGTCAGTTGTGGAGAGCGCCCTCTTCTTTGTGGTGGCGTGTTGGGGAGGAAGCATTAAGAAGAGGGACGCCTCACGTCTTAATAAGCTGGTAAGGAAGGCGGGCTCTGTCGTGGGCAAAGTACTGGAGAGTTTAACATCGGTAGCTGAGCGAAGGGCGCTGAGTAGGCTACGGTCAATTATGGATAACTCTGAACATCCTCTACATAGCACCATCCAGAGACAGAGAAGCAGTTTCAGCGACAGGTTACTATCGATGCAATGCTCCTCAGACAGGATGAAGAGGTCAATACTCCCCAATGCCATTAGGCTTTACAATTCTACCGCCAGGACTTAAGAACTTTTTAAAAGCTATTATTAATGCTTTTTGAGATAGTGATTTAGATGCATATCATATTTTTTACTGAGTTAAGTATTGTATGTAATTAGTTTTGCTACAACAAGTGTATGGGACATTGGAAAAAAAGTTGAATTTCCCCATGGGGATGAATAAAGTATCTATCTATAGGAAACATTCTTTCCATGTCCACTCTGTCCAGGCCTTTCAGTTTTTGATAGGTTTCAATGAAAATACCTATCAGCTATTTTTATTGAAAGAATAGACAATAGACAGTAGGTGCAGGAGTAGGCCATTCGGCCCTTCTAGCCAGCACCGCCATTCACTTTGATCATGGCTGATCATACACAATCAGTACCCCGTTCCTGCCCTCTCCCCATATCCCTTGACCCCGCTATCTATAAGAGCTCTATCTAACTCTCTCTTGAATGCATCCAGAGACTTGGCCTCCACTGCCTTCTGGGGCAGAGCATTCCACATATCCACCACTCTCTGGGTGAAAAAGTTTTTCAGCATCTCTGTTCTAAATGGCCTACCCCTTATTCTTAAACTGTGGCCTCTAGTTCTGGACTCACCCATCAGCGGGAACATGCTTCCTGCCTCCAGCGTGTCCAATCCCTTAATAACCTTATATGTTTCAATCAGATCCCCTCTCACCCTTCTAAATTCCAGTGTATACAAGCCCAGTCGCTCCAATCTTTCAACAAATGACAGCCCTGCCATTCCGGGAATTAACCTTGTGAACCTACGCTGCACTCCCTCAATAGCAAGAATGTCCTTCTTCAAATTTGGAGACCAAAACTGCACACAATACTCCAGGTGGGGTCTCACCAGGGCCCTGTACAGCTGCAGAAGGATCTCTTTACTCCTATACTCAGTTCCTCTTGTTATAAAGGCCAGCATGCCATTAGCTTTCTTCACTGCCTGCTGTACCTGCATGCTTGCTTTCATTGACTGAAGTACAAGAACACCTAGATCTCGTTGTACTTCCCCTTTTCCTAACTTGACTCCATTTAGATAGTAATCTGCCTTCCTGTTCTTGCCAGCAAAGTGGATAACCTCACATTTATCCACATTAAACTGCATCTGCCATACATTTGCCCACTCACCCAACCTGTCCAAGTCACCCTGCATTCTCATAACATCCTCCTGACATTTCACACTGCCACCCAGCTTTGTGTCATCAGCAAATTTGCTAATGTTACTTTTAATCCCTTCATCTAAATCATTAATGTATATTGTAAACAGCTGCGGTCCCAGCACCGAACCTTGCGGTACCCCACTGGTCACAGCCTGCCATTCCGAAAGGGACCCGTTAATCGCTACTCTTTGTTTCCTGTCAGCCAGCCAATTTTCAATCCATGTCAGTACTCTGCCCCCAATACCATGTGCCCTAATTTTGCCCACTAATCTCCTATGTGGGACTTTATCAAAAGCTTTCTGGAAGTCCAGCTACACTACATCCACTGGCTCCCCCTTGTCCATTTTCATAGTTACATCCTCAAAAAACTCCAGAAGATTAGTCAAGCATGATTTTCCCTGCATAAATCCATGCTGACTCGGAGTGATCCTTCTACTACTATCCAAATGTGTTGTAATTTCCTCTTTTATAATTGACTCCAGCATCTTTCCCACCACTGACGTCAGGCTAACCGGTCTATAATTCCCCGTTTTCTCTCTCCCTCCTTTCTTGAAAAGTGGGACAACATTAGCCACCCTCCAATCAGCAGGAACTGTTCGTAAATCTATAGAACGTTGGAAAATGATTACCAATGCGTCCACGATTTCGAGAGCCACCTCTTTAAGTACCCTGGGATGCAGACCATCAGGTCCCGGGGACTTATCAGCCTTCAGACTCAACAGTCTATCCAACACCGTTTCTTGCCTAATATAAATTTCCTTCAGTTCATCCTTTACCCTATTTCCTTTGGCCACTATTACATCTGGGAGATTGTTTGTGTCTTCCCTAGTGAAGACAGATCCAAAGTACCTGTTCAACTCGTCTGCCATTTCCTTGTTCCCCATAATAAATACACCCGTTTCTGTCTTCAATGGCCCAATTTTGGTCTTAACTATCTTTTTGCTATTCACATACCTAAAGAAGCTTTTACTATCCTCCTTTATATTCTTGGCTAGTTTACCTTCGTACCTCATTTTTTCTTGGCGTATTGCCTTTTTTGTTATCTTCTGTTGCTCTTTAAAAGCTTCCCAGTCCTCAGTTTTCCCACTCATCTTTGCTATGTTATACTTCTTCTCTTTTATTTTTATACTGCCCTTTATTTCCCTCGTCAGCTACGGCCGCCCCTTACTCCCCTTAGGATCTTTCTTCCTCTTTGGAATGAACCGATCCTGCACCTTCTGCATTATTCCCAGAAAGAAAGAACAGGTTCAAGGAGAAGGATGGCCTCCATCTATGCTAATGCAAAGTTTTTAATAATGAGCTCGGAGATACTCAGGTAAGAGGGATGGAAGTGATGATGATGAGGAGGCATTCAGGACTGTCATAGATCAGCTGGTTGAGTTGTGTTGCAACAACAACTTTGCACTCAACATCAGTAAGACCAAGGAATTGACTGTAGACTTCAAGAAAGGAAAGTCAGAAGAACACACGTTGAGGGGTCAGTAACAGAGAGGGGTGAGAAGCTTTAAGTTCCTGAGTGTCAAAATTTCTGAAGATCTATGCTGGGCCCAACAGAGTGATGCAATTACAATGATTGCACACCAGCTATATTTCATTAGCAGTTTGAGGAGATTTGGTATGCTACCAAAGACACTGGAGAGTATTGTAACTGGTTGCTTCACTGTCTGGTGATGGAGACACCAATGCAAAGGATCAGGAAAAATGCTGAGAGTAGTAAACTCATCATGGGCACTAACCTCCCCAGCATTGAGGACATCTTCAAAAGGTGATGCCTCAAAAAGACAGCATCCATCACTATGCGCCCCCCCCCCCCCCACTAGCCAGTACATGCTCTCTTCTCACTACTACCGTCAAGGAGGAGGTATAGGAGCATGAAGGCATTCATTCAACATTTTAAGAACAGCTTCTGCCCCTCTGCCAGCAGACTTCTGAATGGTCCTGAATAGTAATGACTCAATAATCCTTATGGTTATACTCTTATAACTATAATTTGCTACTATCGATACTACCTATCTGTAGCAGCAGAGGTTCATACCGAGTTCTATTCCTGTACCTAACAAAGTGGGCACTGAGTGTCTATTGCTATTGTAATTTATGGTAATTTATATATTACTTCCACAAAACAACAAATTTCACAACATTTGTCAGTGGTAATAAACCTGAGTCTGATTCTGAAGTATAACCTCCCAGGCAATTGCATCATGTAATAGGGTCAGGCCATGTACATTATATAGCACAGAGTGAATCACGTCACTGATGCAGCCTCTGCAGCGCTGTTGCCAGAAGACAATATCTCTTCAAATAAATAAAGTCTCATTTTGTCTATGGTACCCCTGCTATAGACAATAGACGCAGAAGTAGACCATTCGGCCCTTCGAGCCTGCACCACCATTTTGAGATCATGGCTGATCAATTCCTTATCAATACCCGGTTCCTGCCTTGTCCCCATATCCCTTGATTCCCCTATCCATAAGATACCTATCTAGCTCCTTCTTGAAAGCATCCAGAGAATTGGCCTCCACTGCCTTCCGAGGCAGTGCATTCCAGACCCCCACAACTCTCTGGGAGAAGAAGTTTTTCCTTAACTCTGTCCTAAATGACCTACCCCTTATTCTCAAACTATGCCCTCTGGTACTGGACTCTCCCAGCATCTGGAACATATTTCCTGCCTCTATCTTGTCCAATCCCTTAATAATCTTATATGTTTCAATCAGATCCCCTCTCAATCTCCTTAATTCCACCGTGGACAAGCCCAGTCTCTCTAACCTCTCTGCGTAAGACAGTCCAGACATCCCAGGAATTAACCTCGTGAATCTATGCTGCACTTCCTCTACAGCCAGGATGTCCTTCCTTAACCCTGGAGACCAAAACTGTACACAATACTCCAGGTGTGGTCTCACCAAGGCCCTGTACAAATGCAAGAGGATTTCCTTGCTCTTGTACTCAATTCCTTTGTAATAAAGGCCAACATTCCATTAGCCTTCTTCACTGCCTGCTGCACTTGCTCATTCACCTTCAGTGACTGATGAACAAGGACTCCGAGATCTCTTTGTATTACTCCCTTACCCAACTCTATACCATTCAGATAATAATCTGCCTTCCTGTTCTTACTCCCAAAGTAAGAACTCCTCACACTTATTCACATTAAACGCCATCTGCCAAGTATCTGCCCACTCACCCAGCCTACCCAAGTCACCCTGAATTCTCCTAACATCCTCATCACATGTCACACTGCCACCCAGCTTAGTATCATCAGCAATTTTGCTGATGTTATTTTTTATGCCTTCATCCAAATCATTAACGTAAATGGTAAACAGCTGTGGTCTCAATACCGAGCCCTGTGGCACCCCACTAGTCACCACCTGCCATTCCGAGAAACACCCATTCACCACTACCCTTTGCTTTCTATCTGCCAACCAGTTTTCTATCCATGTCAATGCCTTCCCCCCGATGCCCTGAGCTTTGATTTTACCCACCAATCTTCTATGTGGGACCTTATCAAATGCCTTCAGAAAATCGAGGTACACTACATCCACTGGATCTCCCCCGTCTAACTTCCTGGTTACATCCTCAAAAAACTCCAACAGATTAGTCAAGCGTGATTTACCCTTGGTAAATCCATGCTGGCTCGGCCCAATCCTATCACTGCTATCTAGATATGCCACTATTTCATCCTTAATAATGGACTCTAGCATCTTTCCCACCACCGATGTCAGGCTGACAGGTCAATAGTTCTGTTTTCTCCCTCCCTCCTTTCTTAAAAAGTGGGATAACATTAGCCATTCTCCAATCCTCAGGAACTGATCCTGAATCTAAGGAACATTGGAAAATGATTACCAATGCATCCGCAATTTCCAGGGCCACCTCCTTTAGTACCCTAGGGTGCAGACCATCTGGACCTGGGGATTTGTCAGCCTTCAGTCCCATCAGTCTTCTCATCACCGTTTCTTTCCGAATGTCAATCTGTTTCATTTCCTCTGTTACCCTATGTCCTTGGCCCATCCATACATCTGGGAGATTGCTTGTGTCTTCCTTAGTGAAAACAGATCTAAAGTACTCATTAAATTCTTCTGCCATTTCTCTGTTTCCCATAACAATTTCACTCAATTCATTCTTCAAGGGCCCAACATTGTTCTTAATTATCTTCTTTCTCTTCACATACCTAAAAAAAGCTTTTGCTATCTTCCTTTATATTCCTGGCTAGCTTGCGTTCGTACCTCATTTTTTCTCCCCGTATTGTCTTTTTAGTTAAGTTCTGTTGTTCCTTAAAAACTTCCCAATCATCTGTCCTCCCACTCACCTTAGCTCTGTCATACTTCCTTTTTTTTAATGCTATGCAATCTCTGACTTCCTTTGTCAACCATTGAGGCCCCTTTCCCCCCTTTGAATCCTTCCTTCTCTGGGGGATGAACTGATTTTGCACCTTGTGCATTATTCCCAAGAATACCTGCCATTGCTGTTCCACTGTCTTTTCTGCTAGGCTATCCGTCCAGTCAACTTTGGCCAGCTCCTCCCTCATGGCTCCAGAGTTTCCCCTGTTCATCTGCAACACTGACACCTCCGAGCTGCCCTTATCCTTCTCAAATTGCAGATAAAAGCTTATCATATTGTGATCACTACCTCCTAATGGCTCCTTTACTGCGAGATCGCTTATCAAATCCTGTTCATTACATAACACTAAATCCAGAATAGTCTTGTCCCTGGTCGGCTCTCGTACAAGCTGTTCCAAGAATGCATCCCGTAGGCACTCTACAAACTCCCTATCCTGTGGTCCAGCACCAACCTGATTCTCCCAGTTCACCTGCATGTTGAAATCCCCCATAACTACTGCGACATTACCTTTGCCACATGCCAATGTTAACTCCCTATTCAACTTGCACCCAATATCCATGCTACTGTTTGGTGACCTGTAGACAACACCCATTTGGGTCCTTTTGCCCTTACTGTTCCTCAGTTCTATCCACACAGACTCTACTTCTCCTGACCCTATGTACCCCCTTGCAAAGGACTGAATCTCATTCCTCACCAACAGGGCCACCCCACCCCCTCTGCCCACATTTCTGTCCCTACGATAGCACATATACCCTTGTACATTCATTTCCCAGGTCTGATCTCCCTGCAGCCATGTCTCCGTTATCCCAACAACATCATAGTTACCCATTCGCACCTGGGCTTCAAGCTCATCCGCCTTATTTCTGACACTTCGTGCATTCAGATATAGAATTTTTAACCCATTTCTCCTCTCTCTGTTTGAATCGCTGCCTATTGTGCTTAACCCAGCTCCCCGAACTCCCATCGGGCTATACGCCCCTAGAATTTTGTTGTCCTTCCTACATTTACTTATTCTTGCAACACATTTAACTCCATGTTCTGTCAGACCATCCCTCTGTACACGAGTCCTCCTTATCACTTGTTCCTCCCCACCTTCCTCTACTACACACTTAATATTCTGGAACCATGTAGTCCCCACCTGTCCTTTATTCTTCCTCTCGCTATCCTCTCTCACATTCTGGATCCCCGGCCCCTGCAAATTTAGTTTAAACTCCCCCAAGAAGCTCTAGCAAACTTCCCTGCAAGAATGTTAGTACCGCTCCAGTTCAGGTGTAAACTGTCCCTTCGGAACAGATCCCACCTTCCCTGGAACAAAGCCCAATTATCTAAAAACCTGAAGCCCTCCCTCCTGCACCATCCTCTCAGCCACGTATTAATCTTTATAATCCTCCTGTTCCTTGCCTCACTCGCACGTGGCACAGGTGGCAATTCTAACTCCCTGAACTCCCTACGCAGGACCCCCTCACTCATCCTACCCACGTCATTGGTCCCTACATGGACCACAACATCTGGATTCTTGCCCTCCCTCTCGAGAATAACCTGCACCCAATCTGAGATGTCTCGGACCCCGACACCAGGGAAGCAACATACCATCCAAGACTCCCGATCTTCCCCACAAAATCTCCTATCCACCCCCCTGACTATAGAATCCCCTATCAATACTGCTCTCTTCTCTTCCCTCCTCCCCTTCCTAGTCGAGGCTCCAACCTCAGTGCCAGAGACAGGACCACTGCAGCTTGTTCCTGGTGGGTCATCCCCACCAACAGTATCCAAAACGGTATACTTATTCTTGATGGGAACGGCCACAGGGGTGCTCTTCTCTCTCTGTCTGGTCCCCCTGCCTCTTGACTGTCACCCATTTGCCTACCTCCTGTCTTTTCGGTGTGACTGCCTCCCGATAACTCTTATCTATCTCTGCCTCTGCCTCCCGAATGATCTGTAGTTCATCCAGCTCCTGCTCCAATTCCCTAACTCGGTCTGATAGGAGCTGCAGCTGGATGCACCTATTGCAGGTGTAGTCATCAGGGACAGCTGTGTTGACCCTGACCTCCTACATACTGCATACAGAGCACACCACTGCTCTAACTGTCTCCCCCATTACCTGATCCCAGATTAGTCAGAATAAATGAAAAGCAGGCTTCTTGCCGAAGTCCTCTTGCGCCAAAGCCCAGCACTCTGCTGCCCGCTCCTGAAAGTGGGCCGCTTTTTAAAGCCCGCGCTCGCCACTGACGTCACCCGCGCTTGCGCAGTTTTACCTTCCTCCTCAGGTATTCTCCAGGTAGGTCCGAGGGTCTCGGCCTACCTACAACGGCTGATCCTCCGATCTCCAGTCGTATGTCGATCACGAGCACTCCTTACTCCCGCTCCGCACTGTGTGTGTGGGTGGGGGGCGGGTGGAGAGTGATGGGATGTGGCGAAGCAGGGAGGTGAACTGTTCCTCTCTCAAAGAGAACAGATATGCAAGATAACACATATAAAGTGCTGGAGGAACTCAGCAGGTCAGGCAGCATCTATGGAGGGGAATTAACAATCAATGTTTTGGGCCGACGCCCTTCATCAGGATATGGAGGGTGGTAACTTGTAATGAGCTCTTCAGGCCCATGCAGGGTGTGGAGAGCACCTGAATTGGTTAATTGTTAGTTAAATGAGAGTGATTAATCATTTAGAATTCCCTTTGTTTTTCTCAATCGGCTCGCTCTTTGTAATGCGGTCTCCTGGTGCTTACTGTTTAAATTTAAGTTTATTTTGATAGGCTCCGGGATGCGGTGTTACTTGTATTATTTAAGCAGACACCTGATTAGCGCTAATTGTGGGGTCCTGGTTTTTAGAATTCCACGTCTTGCGGTGTCACTCGGCCGAGCCACCGATGTTCTTTTGGAATTATTATGAATAAACTCTCGTTGCTCTCTGTCTGTCTTTCCTCTACACTTGGGTTCTGATATTGCCAGCGGACACCTGACATAAGTGACCATAGTTTAGTGCTATTTACGACGCAGCCCACCCTTAGAATGGTGCTTAAAATTAAATAGCTCGGGAGCAATACGAATGGCCCAAATGTGTGAATACGACAATTTCATTAGCTTTAGTGCAGTGCTGTTACTCTCATGGTCCCGGTTGCACTGTGGCAGGTATCCAAGTTTTGGTGCTCCAGTTTCATGGAGTACGGATAGCTGCCACTGACCCTTTAAGACTCAGACTGCCAATTATTGTCTGTCACATTCCTTCATGGAAAGTCTGTACTTAAATGCCTCGGGCGGAGCACTCAGTGCTCAATTGTAAGAGATCAATTTCTAGTGCTGCTGATTGTGGTTTTGCCTTTATGATTGCATTGGTGTCATTTTGTTTATTTCGAGTCTGAATTAATTCTAGACCTTGCGTTCACCACCATCCATAGCTGTCTCGCTACAGTTACCTTATGTAACGGCTTCTTCCCCCAGGCTGTGAGACTTCAGAATACCCCGCTTACCACCCAGTACACATTATTTCTGACAGCGCCAGTAGTGTTATACTATATGCATATATACACTTTGTCAGCTTATACATCTACAGAATACGTTTTATCTGTTATTGTTATTTTATGTGTTGTATGTTTTGCACTTTGTTTAGCTGTTTACATGTGTACGAATGAATGACAATCAACTTGAATTTGAAGTGCTAAGTAAATCTGACCCGCTTGAACGTTTAAAAAAAACTAAATGACGAGGCGAAGTAAGAACTTCTGCAGGAGAGTTCCTTCACGCACAGTCCTGGGATTCCTTCCTTCAAAGTTCAAAGTTGCCTTGAACTTAAACATTTGAATTAAGGACTTCAGGCCAATTTCTGGAGGTGCGTTCCTTCACACGCCGTCCCGGAGAGGCAGGTAGGAAGGTGCTGTCTCTGCCCGGAGTAATAGTGTTTACCAAAGTCACCTAACGCGTGTAAAGGGCAGAGCAAAGTTTAAGCGAGCTTGAACGACAACGCAGGAAGAACGGGGAAAATGTTAAAAGTTAAAACAAAAACAGCGGGATTCAATATAATTGAAATAAAACGTTTTAAAAGTCAGACTTCAATCGATAACCAAACTCTGATATTGCACTGGCATTCACTGAATTGTTAAAGCGGTTCTATTCTTTTCGTGCGGTGAGAGGAAACCTCGCGGAGATAACACAAAACGCCTTGTTTAAACTTACTTAAATTCCGGACTGAGGTCGGGCTTCAATCCATAGAACGAGGTAGACATGGTCACCATCCACTTGGGGATCAGTTTCTCGCCTACACAGTCCAAGAAAGGACTGGACCACTTGACGTGGCTTTTGTTGACCATATAGCTGTCTCCCTGGCTCCATTTCGGGGTCTCCAGAGTCTGAAGATCATTGTTTAAGAGTCTTTTGTTGAGGTGAGGGACCTTTTGGTACTTGAGCCGGTGGAACCATTCGCTATCCGTGGTCCTGTTCTCCAGGTCGTGCGAGTTGGACAGGTCCTGCAGGAAGATCGCATCCTGCCTTCTGGTTGCCTGGATCACCAGCTGGGATTTGAGAGGAGTGGCGGGCACGTCCAGGGTGAGAAGCGCCCTGTAAATTTTGGGATCTGCCTCGACGATACTCCTGACCAGGGCGTGGTACCATTCTATGTCCTCCCGGACGCTAGACTCCCTGATATCATTAGTCTGGAAGACCAAGTTGAGGAAGTTGGTGGCGTGGACCATAGTGTCTACGGCGCCGTGAACCACTGGATGAAGGCTGACGGCTGCCTCGCCTTTCACGCCTCTGATTTCCACCCGCCTGGTGCAATTTACCTCCGTCAGTTTAGCCGAATCTCCGGTGTAGAGAAAGCGAGTGGCCGCGTCCGATGTCTCCAGGTCCAAGGCGCCTCCTGGGGACCTGGCCAAGGCGGAGATCTGGGACACATTCCAGGCGGTGGAGAACTCGAACCCGCCCAACAATAGCCCGAGGTGGATGTACAGAATCGCGCCCAGCAAAGACATGCCCAGAGTGTGGCTCCCTCCACCGCTCAGATTATAGTCAAAATTGCCCAAGCTGCACTGACTCGGACAGGCATCCGATAGCCGTGGTGAACCGGCTGCACGGTCAGTAGGATGAGGTGGCTTTTGGAAACTCCTCCACTTATTTATCCGGTCCCAAGGCACGGAGAACCGGAGTGCTTGTGGCGGCAACTGGCGGGCGACCTGCGTTGCTGGAACCGTCACTCCGTCGCTGACAGATCAGCCCCATCTCCGACAGGGAGAAGCAACACGTCGAGGAAGCCCTCTCCCACTGCCCATCACACTCCCAATACCATTGCTTTTTATTGCAAACGTTAAAAATAGCTCAGACATCCAAAAGTGGGAAAGACCATTTCAATTGGGGCATCTGAAGAGGGGAAATGCGCTGATTTCTTTTTAATATATATTTTCCCAGATAGTGCAGCCTAGATGATGAAAGCAGAACGCTCGCCATGGCAACGGAGGACATGAAGTCGGCCCATTCATGAGTCCTGATGATTGACAGGCCCGCGGACCACCTTCCAGCCGCGGCTCCGAACAAGCCCCTCGCTTGATGGTGACACTTCGGAAACAGTGTCTGTCCGCTCGAACGGACCACGGCAACTTGCCGCCTCACGGTTAGTGCAGGAAAGTTAAGCGTCCTGTTTCCGTCTTCACACCTGTAACCACTCCCCACCTGCCCGCCGACTGATCCGGGGCGTGTTCACACAAACAAGTTCAGTCCGCTTCATCTGCTCTTTCCTTAGCGAACAGCGGCGCTGCAAGCCGATAGGTTAGTTACAAGGTAAGCGCGGCCGGAGCGGCCAACCAGAGTTAGCGCTGGATTCGGGGGGTGAGTAGTGGATAGTGTGTGTGTAGCAAATTGTGTCAGTGTTTCAAGTGTATGTGTGGAGGGGATTGTGTGTGTTGTGTCTGGAGGGAATTGTGTGTGTATATTGGGTGTGTGTGTTTATGGAGGGCACTATGTGTGTGTGTCCGTTGATGTTTCAGTGTGTGAGAATGTGCAAGTGAGTATGTTTGTGTGTGGGTGCATGTGTGTGTGTGTGCATGTGTGTGTAGAGGGGATGGTGAATAAGTGTGCCTGTGTAATGTGTGTATGAGTGTATTGGTGTGTGTATGTCTTTGTGCCTCTGTGTGTGTAAGAGATTGTGAGTGTGTGTGTGTTTGTGGATGTGTGTCTAGAGGGGAGTGAGTGTGTGTCTGTG